>NC_137336.1:31110873-32319916 GCF_965287045.1 Carcharhinus amblyrhynchos | reverse complement strand
TACGTGGAGGCATTGGAAAGGGTGCAGAGGTGGTTTACTAGGATGTTGCCTGGTATGGTGGGAAGGTCTTATGAGGAAAGGCTGAGAGACTTGAGGTTATTTTCATTAGAGAGAAGAAGGTTATGAGGTGACCTAATTGAGGCATACAAGATGATCAAAGGATTGGATAGGGTGGACAGTGAGAGCCTTTTACCTCGGATGGTGATGGCTAACACAAGGGGACATAGCTTTAAATTAAGGGGTAGTAATTATAGGACAGATGTCAGAGGTAGGTTCTTTACTCAGAGGGTAATAAGGTCATGGAATGCCCTGCCTGCAACAGTTGTGGACTCGCCAACTTTAAGGGCGTTCAAATGGTCAGTGGATAAACATATGTTTAACATTGGAACAGTTTAGGTTAGAGGGTCATTAGATTGGTTCCACTGGTCGGCGCAACATTGAGGGCCAAAGGGCCTGTACTGCGCTGTAATGTTCTATTCCCATCACTAGAGAAAGATCAATGGAAAAAGAGGAACGAGCCGCTAAAAAACAGAATTTTTGAGGAGAATGGTAAGACAGCTAAATTGGCTATGCACACAGACAACACCAAATGTCCAAGCGCTCAGTAATATGTTGAAGCGTGCCACAGTCAGAGATGTTGCAGGCTAACAAAACATTAAAAATGTTAAAATTAGAGGAATGTGTAATCAAATTTGTGGCACAAAGAGAATCAGAAGATGTGAAATTGGCAAGTGAAGCATCACTAAACACAACCAATCTACCAGATGGACATTCAAGTAGTGCTAGATTCATAATATTCCTGGTAGGCAAGGAAGGAAAACGTTGTCCCTTGGCCTGAGAAGCAAAGAAAAGATAAAGAGTAGTCAAAAGTACATTGGCAGCTGCTTAGCATTAGTGGAGGCATTGGACATAGGTATATGTTTGTCTGACACCTTAACAGAACTTTTTTTTATGGGCACATCAGGTAAGAAAGCACCAAGTGTTAAGTAGACAGTCTTTATGGGACAATGTTCACTCAACAAGAAGTGTAAGAGAAAAACGACTAAGAATTGATTTGGCCAGCATTAAACAAATGCTGGAAAACAAGGAAGTTTCAAAGTTCAAATCTATAGATTGGTGCAAATCTATAGATATTCAATTGTTTCACCAAAAACGGGTGCAAGTAGTAGAAAGTTATTAAAAATACTGGAAGATGGTTGTCTTAAATTATGTTGAAAAAAATTAAAAATTAAGAGAATCTGTTAGAACATAACTGGTGACAACTTTGCATTGGATGTAATGTGACCAATGGTAAGATGATGTAAGGATCAGCTGACCCAGTAAATTATGGAACCAATTACAGAATGATGTAATAGTCAGCTGACTCACGACAATTAAGAACATGATTGGAATTGTGGGGAGCTTGGAATGACCCAGGGTGTGCCCTCAATTATGGAGTAATGATGTTTCTTTATTAAACACTTCCTTTGATTTCAAAGTTGGAGTAAGTTTTTTGTTCCATTTTTATTGTCTGCATTTGAAGTTACTTCTGATGAAACACTGCCAAAGTAACAAATGATGTTCAATCTGATTTGAACTGCACATAAAAGTATCAATTAAGCAAAAAAAAGAGGAAGCTGAAGAATAGCCATTTTTAGCTAGAGGTGCTCAGTGGATGATTATTTGCAGCTGCCTCCTGAGATCCTCGCCATTACAAGCTGTTCAGCCAATTCTATTCATCCAATATGCCATCAAGAAGCAATAACTGGAAGCCTGCTTCTAGCCGAGATGTTCCGGTATACCCGGAACATATATCTACCCAATGTGAAAAATTACCCAGGTACATCTTTTCCACAAAACGCAGGACCAATTCAACTTGACCAATTACCTTCCTACTTTCCTTCAAACATCAATCATTAGCCCTGTAATTGAAGATGCCCACAGTGCCATCAAAAGCACCTATTCATCAATAACGGTCCCAGAGAGAAAACTTTAGGGGCGGGTTACAAATGATAGTGTGGTAACAAAGAATGCTAGTAATTGTGGAGACAACTGATATCAGGTGAAACCTGCCTGTGGCTGTAGTCAAGCCTGGTTGTGAATGGCCTGAGATCATTGCAAGCGTTCCTCAGGGAAGCAGTTTTGGCCAGTTGGTCAGCTGTTTCATCAAATGGCCTATCCTCAATCATAAATTAAACAGGGCTGTTTGCTGATGACTGCCAAGTGCTCAGCTCCATTCATAATACCCCAGAAAATGAAGCTGTTACATCTCCACTTGCACAAGACCTGGACACAGCCATGCTTGGGCTAATACCCAATGTCAGGCAATGATGGTCTCTAGCAACAGAAAGTTTAACTACCTATCCAACATTCAATGGCATTACGTGCCTCAAATCCCCAATCATCATCATCCAGGGAAGGGACACTAGCAAATTGAAACTCAACTGTATCAGCCACAAGAACACACGGTTTCTAATGTAAATCAACAGTAAGACAAATCTGCAGTGAGTGGCTCATCTTCCAATTTCCTTAAGCCTTTTCTTCATTTAACACGTGTTATGAAAGTAATGAAATTAGTATTAGCCGCTGCTGAGCTTACAAAACCAGTTTTCAGCATTTCTCTTTAAATATAGTGTCACAAGAAGGATAGTAATTAGCTTTATGTAAAAAAAAGCTACGTCAGCCAGTAAAGAATAACACTGATGTTTCAAACTCCTGAAAGAGAGGAAACCTGAAAAAGAGAACCAGAAGCAAACTAACAAAAAATAAAATTAAGCACAAGCTGTGAAACTGAGGGATCAGCTCAAATAACTTAAAAATTGAAGTTAAACAATTGATTAGAACATGAAAAACATGCTGTGGGAAATGCAGAAAACAAACATCTAGCTGAGACAAAGTAAATTAATGCTGTTTCAAAAGATACTGGAGCTTTACAGAAGTTGGCAGCAGCATGCACTACAGTCCATTTCATACCTCATAACAAATTATATGCACGATAAAACTTGCATTTATAAAGCATCTTTAACACCGAGAAATGTCTCATTCTTTCAAGAGAAGTAAAACGCATTTTCCTTCAAACTAAATCAAGCAATTAATTCATATGGTGCCTGAATGAACTAATTTGAGGACACCTTGTTGAACTTCAACATAAGCATTCAAAACTCAATGAAAATCCTAGTAACATCCTAATTAGTTTTAAACTAATTTGGCAGGGAAATGGGACACGTACGTTGGGAATGAGGTTCAGTCAGGTCAGACCAGTAGGCAAAGACATGGACATGATAGGGCATATGGGAGGATGGGAAGGCTAAATTGCATCTATTTTAATCAAGGAGCCAGTCCGGTAAGGCAAAGTGTAAATTACCATATGAAAATATCAGAATCCCTACTGTACTGAATGCCCAACAGGCCATTCAGCCCATTGGACCACTTGGAGGAAACCCACGCAAACATGGGAAGAATGTGCAAACTCCACACAGACAGAGGAGCAAATATGTAAGCAAATTAGAGGTGAGAAGGTTATAGTAGTAGGGGATTTCAACTTCACTAGTATTAACTGAAATCATCTTACTATGAAAAGATTAGACAGGATGGAATTTTTAAAATGCATCCAGGAGAGCTTTGAGGCTGTACGTAGGTTGTACCCAGAAGGCAAAGGAAATATGAAACATGCTACCTGAGGGAGTGGTGGACGTAGGTACTCTCGCAACACTAACGAAGCATCTGGATGAGCACTTGTCAAGGCATATGGACCAAGTGCTGGTAAATGGGATCAATGTAGATTATTGTTTGATGTCAAAGATAGGCGAGCCGAAGGGTCTGATTCTGTGTTGTAATGACTTTATGAACAGTTCATTTGTGAAAAGAGCTTACTTGATATTGTTTCAAATTAAAATAAACCCACAATTTTAAAGCAAGCTAATGTTCAGGGTGTAGTACCCATCACATTCATCTCTTACACCTGGCATGTTTCTTCTGTTATTTTCATGTGACTTCAATTTTAATGTAGAATCAGTCTGTATTACTCCATAACAAAATAAAGCATTTTCCTGTTATAAAATTTCAAGGAAAAAAAGTTAGTTTGGACCTCACCTGGCATCTGGAAAGGACTGCTTGGTCCAGAACTGGCTGGAGAGCTAGGGTAAGTGCTGCTGGCAGGAGATGGCGGATATGGGCTATTTGGTGAAATAGGAAACGGATTGCTATTTGGCTGTTGGAAGGAATCTGGAAACGTGGCATTGTGTGGCATATGGGGTTCATTATGACTCAAATTTCTGAACTGGACTAGAAGGCTGTGCTGAGGGTTAAATTCACTGTGTCTTGGAACCAAAACTGGTGGCAGAACTAGAATAAAAAACAAAAAGGTACAGATGTTAATTAAACATTGACTACATATTTACTAGAGTCTAGAAACATACACATCTGTACATTTAGTTAAATGAAAAATATTAACATTTGCATAAATGCAAAATACTTAACGTTTGGTTCTTCTGTATAATTGACATTTTGAAACACAAATCAGTGATCACTTCAACCAAAATAATACAGCGCACATTGCAGATTCAATGTGCATATCAATACAAACGTCTACTCACTTCTATTATTTCTTCCAGTTTTCTTGCTGCCTTTCCCCTTCAGCAATATCACTGGTCCAATTTAGTACATTACACATAATCCTGATTATTGATTCACTTATTTCCAGCAATTTACTTTGACAAAAATTTAGTAAACTGTGGATAATCTTTGACCTTAAACATACATTAAAGTATGTCACTACTGCCTCAGTTTAATTCCCTTAAATTATATAAGAACATAAGAACATAAGAAATAGGAGCAGCAGTAGGCCATCTGGCCCTTCGAGCCTGCCCCGCCATTCAATAAGATCATGGCTGATCTGTTGTGGCTCAGTTCCACTTTCCCGCCCTCTCCCCATAACCCTTAATCCCCTCTCTTATCAAAAACCCATCAACCCGCTTCTTAAAAATATTTAGCGAGGCAGCCTCCACCACTTCAACGGGCAGAGAATTCCAGATATTCACCACCCTTTGAGTGAAGAAGTTCCTCCTCAACTCCGTTCTAAACCACCCCCCCTTTATCTTGAGGCTGTGCCCCCTAGTCCTACTGTCTTTTTTGAGCGGGAAGAGTCTCTCCACCTCTATCCTATCCATCCCATTCATCATCTTATACGTCTCAATGAGATCTCCCCTCATTCTTCTAAACTCTAACGAGTACAAGCCTAGTTTAT
The DNA here is from genome assembly GCF_965287045.1 of Carcharhinus amblyrhynchos. Lineage (NCBI taxonomy): Eukaryota > Metazoa > Chordata > Chondrichthyes > Carcharhiniformes > Carcharhinidae > Carcharhinus > Carcharhinus amblyrhynchos. The sequence goes on along the minus strand of NC_137336.1, from coordinate 32,314,692 downwards.
TCAGCCTCTCCTCATAGCTCAACCCCCTCAACTCCGGTATCAGCCTAGTAAACCTCCTCTGCACTCCCTCCAAGGCCAAAATATCCTTCTGCAGGTGCGGCGCCCAAAACTGCACACAGTACTCCAGCTGCGGCCTCACCAATGCCCTATACAGCTGCAGCAAGACCTCCCTACTTTTATATTCAATCCCCCTCGCTATGAAGGCCAGCATCCCATTCGCCTTCCTGACCACCTGCTGCACCTGCAAGCTGGGTTTTTGCGACTCATGCACAAGGACCCCGAGGTCCCTCTGCACCGTCGCCTGCTGCAGTTTTTCGCCCCGTAAGTAATAGTCCTTCCTACCAAAGTGGACCACCTCACACTTGCCAACATTAAATTCCATTTGCCATTTCCTGGCCCATTCGCCCAGCCTATCTAGATCCTTCTGCAGACTCTCCACACCCTCCGCACAATTTGCCTTTCCCCCAATCTTGGTGTCATCAGCAAATTTCGACACCCTACACTCGGTTCCCTCCTCCAGATCATCTATATAAATGGTAAATAGCTGAGGCCCCAGCACCGACCCCTGGGGCACCCCACTAGTCACCAACCGCCAATCCGAATAGCACCCATTGACCCCCACTCTCTGCCTCCTATTTGACAACCAATCCTCTATCCACGCTAACACCCTACCCCCAACTCCATGTCCCCTGACCTTCTGCAATAACCTCTTGTGAGGTACTCAAGAACTCAAGAACAGCTTCTTCCCTGCTGCCAGACTTTTGAATGGAACTACCTTGCATTAAGTTGACCTTTCTCTACACCCTAATTGTGACTGTAACATTACATTCTGCACTCTCTCATTTCCTTCTCTATGTATGGAATGCTTGATCTGTATAGCATGCAAGAAACAATACTTTTCATAACAATACTAATACATGTGACAGTAATAAATCAAATCAAAAAGCAATATCCATTCAGACAGTATGTGCTATTTCCTTTCAAAGTTAAATTTGACTCTGTGAACAAGGTCCTTGCAAGAATTGAAATGGGTTTTTTAAAAGTTGCAATCTTTGTCCATAGAATAGTCTGTAGTCTACTTCAAGTAACATTGCATTTTGATGCACTGGAATCCATGTTTTGTTACAGGGTATTCTACTGCTACATGATTGGCAAAGTCAAAGTGTAAGGGAACCCCCTTTTGGAGCTAATTTGATCACAATCAGAAAAACAAATGCAAACATTAACAGTTGGCGACAAAAAATCTTGCTGATTCTATTACTGGGAATCTTTAAATAGTCAGACAAAATTCCGCTGAAATTTTAGCCTATGGTGTTGAGAAGAAGCAAGTTTAGAATCTTATTTTAAAAATAGACATCAAGCTCCAGGAGTGGCTTTGTGTTTATTTAGAGCAGACCAATAGTGTGAATTTGTACAAGTCTATGCAGGGCAATAAGCTGATTTTTGAAGAAACTGCGCAATCTAAATAACAACACATATTTGCTTATACCAGCAATAATGTCTTTTTAAATAAAACATATAATTTCAAGTGTTTTTCTGGGATTCTTAAGCATTTATCTGATCACATCTCATGGACATTTATTACCATTGCATATGATAACAATTGGATTCCTTCATATAGACATTTGTCATGGGACGGGGAAAATGAAAGTTCAAACTAAGAGATAGCTTCCCTCACTTTCAAGAATGCTCAATTTTAATAGCCAGGTTCCAAAGAGAGGCAACATTAAAACCCAAGATTATCAATTCACTTCACACATTAGAACAAAGAACAATACAGCACAGGAAACAGGCCCTTTGGCCCTCCAAGCCTGCACCGTTTATTGGTCCAACTAGACCATTCGTTTGTATACCTCCATTCCCAGTCTGTTCATGTGGCTATCCAGATAAGTGTTAAACGATCCCAGCGTGTCCACCTCCACCACCCTGCTTGGCAGTGCATTCCAGGCCCCCACCACCCTCTGTGTAAAATATGCCCCCGATATCAGAATTAAACCTTGCCACCACCACCACCACCCCCGCTCCCCCATCCCGAACCTGTGACCCCTTACGTTCGTCATCTCCGACCTGGGAAAAAGCTTCCTACTGTTCACCCTATCTATGCCCTTCATAATTTTATACATCTCTATTAGGTCTCCCCTCATTCTCCGTCTTTCCAGGAAGAACAACCACAGTTTACCCAATCTCTCCTCATAGCTAAGACCCTCCATACCAGGCAACATCCTGGTAAACCTTTTCTGTACTGTCTCCAAAGCCTCCATGTCCTTCTGGTAGTGGGGCGACCAAAACTGGACGCAGCACTCCAAATGTGGCCTACCCAACGTTCTATACAGCTGTATCATCAGACGCCAATTTTTATACTCTATGCCCCGTCCTATAAAGGCAAGCATGCCATATGCCTTCTTCACCACCGTCTCCACTTGTGATGCCACCTTCAAGGATCTGTGGACTTGCATACCCAGGTCCCTCTGTGTGTCTATACTCTTGATGGTTCTGCCATTTATTGTATAGCTTCCCCCTACATTAGTTCTACCAAAATGCATCATATTTATCTGGATTAAATTCCATTTGCCATTTCTCCACCCAATTTTCCAGCCTATATCCTGCTGTATTCTCTGACAACGTTCATCGCTATCCACAAGTCCAGCCATCTGCGTGTCGTCCGCAAACTTACTGATCACACCAGTTACACCTTCTTCCAAATCATGTATATATATCACAAATAGCAGAGGTTCCAGTACAGAGTTGTGCAGAACACCACTAGTCACAGACCTCCAGCCGGAAAAAGACCCTTCCACTGCTACCCTCTGTCTTCTGTGGCCAAGCCAGTTCTCCACCCATCTAGCCAGCTCTCCTTTTATCCCACGAGATTTAACCTTTTGCACCAACCTGCCATGAGGGACTTTGTCAAACGCTTTACTAAAATCCATATAGACGACATCCATGGCCCTTCCCTCATCAACTGTTTTTGTCACCTCCTCAAAAAACTCCACCAAATTTGTGAGGCATGACCTCCCTCTTACAAAAACATGCTGTCCATCACTAATGAGATTATTCCGTTTTAAATGTGCATACATCCTAAGGATCCTCTCCAACAATTTCCCTACCACAGACATCAAGCTCGTCGGCCTATAATTACCCGGGTTATCCTTGCTACCCTTCTTAAATAACGGTACCACATTCGCTATCCTCCAATCTTCTGGCACCTCACCCGTGTCCAATGAAGAGACAAAGATTTCTGTCAGAGGCCCAGCAATTTCATCTCGTCTCCCCAAGCAGTCTAGGATAGATGACATCAGGCCCTGGGGATTTGTCAGTCTTAACGTTCCCTAAAAAACCTAACACTTCCTCCCTTGTAATGGAGATTTTCTCTAACGGGTCAACATTTCTGTCTCCTTTGTGAATACTGGTGCAAAGTATTGATTTAGAATCTCCCCGACTTCCTTAGGCTCTCAGCATAATTCCCCTCCTTTGTCCCCGAGAAGTCCGATATTTTCCCTGACAACTCTTTTGTTCCTAATGTTATGAATATTACCTGTAATATATAAATATTACCATAAAGAAACAAATTTGTAACGCATCCTCCCATCAGCTCACTTTCATGACAGCATTACTAATGACTCTTGCTGTATTCTAGCTGCTCCTCAAAGAATGTCCAACTGCAGTAACAGCTTAAGGACACGTATAATTCTGAACGGGTGAAGTTTGGATAGTGGCACAATACCGGAATCAACTGCTCGTCTGGTAATGCATCTGAAATGGCCACCAACAGCATGGCTTCTATCTCCAAATAAGTCAACAACTTGGCCCAAAGAAAATGCAGAGGATTCACCAGGATATTGCCTGGGATGAAAAGTTTCAAATATGAGGCGGCTGGATAGGCTGGGTTTGTCTTCCAGGCTCAAAGCTTTATGATTTACTCCTGCTCTTACTTATGTTCCTACATTATTAAAACTCACGGCTGTAAACACAAGTTTGTCTCTAACAAATCCAATAAGGAAATCAAGATAATCAATTCGCCCAAAAGACTGCTAAAATGTCTTTGCTGCTTTCCTTACTCAGCCTGTGCACTGAAGCATTTTTGATCTCCATCCCAACTCTTCATCTCTCTCCTGAGTTCACTCCTCTCTTATCCACTCCAGATAAACCCCCCAGTCCATTATCACAGCTACCCCGTTGATGTTGCCATCTCATGGGGTCTTGGTCCACACATACTTTCAATCACAGTAGGGCCATCACTGATCACTTCTTTGCGCCACTCACCATCCACACCCTCCTTCCACATCTCAACCGTACCTTCCTCTGCATCTGTCCCTGGAAAAAGCTACTCCCAATTCACTTACAATTGTGCTTTCAAAATGTCAATTGTGTGGCCTCTGGTCATCTGTCCATCAGAACATTTCTGCAGTAATTTCTATCCACCTGTCCATCAGAACATTACTGATTTACTCAACTATGCATTCACCTCCATCTTTGATGCCCTCATCACCAATAAAACAGCTATCCTCTCTCACCTTAGCCTTTTCCTGTGGTATAATCTTCAGTGCTAATTAGTTATATCCAAAGAAAACGTTAGATTTCATGATGCATTTAAAAATGGACTTTTGTTGAACCACAAGGTAAGTTAGTTGCTACAGATTATCTGACCACAACGTTGATCGGTTTCTGGAAGGTTCCAGCAGCAGTTACAAAACAAAATAATTCCCCTCAGCCTGTGGAATCTCACACCTCATTGCACAGACCCCTTGTAATCAATGAACGTAGAGGAAATGCAGACAAACTGGCTCCCCTGCCTGAATGTTCACAAAAGAGAGACTGGAATTTGTCATATCTGAAAGGATGCTATAGCTACCTCATCTCTCTTCAGGAGGAACAATGGATTCTAGCCAGAGGCACAGAAACAGTTTAAACTTGCAATCAGCCCCTTAAAGCACGTCACGTAACCCAAGCCTGACATTTTGGGTAATGGTAACATTACATCTTTGACCTCACATGGAGTCAAAGAATCACTACTGTGCAGGAGGCCATTCGGCCCATCAAGCCCGAAACAACAAGAATCCCACCCAGGCACTATCCCCACGTATTTACGCTGCTTGTCCCCCGACACTAAGGGGCAATTTAGCAGGCCAATCAACCTATCCCTGCACATCTTTGGATCATGGGAGGAAACCCACATAAACATGGGGAGAATGTGCAAATTCCACACAGGAACCTGGGTCCCTGGCAGCAGTGCTAACCACTATGCCACCATGCTGCCCATAAAGCAGTCAGATGTTTAACATCCAACTTGTGATCAAGGAGCCAGACTTCTTCTGCTTACTATTGGCGAAAAGATTAAGTAGTTCAGTTTGCCATTCTTGCCTGTTTGTAATCATCACTAAGATAGAGATCATTTGATCAGGAACCTCTGCCACATCGCTCCCTTCCATTAGCCCACCTGGCCAAACTTCTTTTTTTTGCCCTTCCATGTTGTTGACTTAAACTCGCATCGTTCTTTAGTTCTGCCAGTTTCTCTCTTATCTCCTCATATCTTCTCTAAGTTCATCTGCTGAACAACAGCCTGCTCCTTGAAATCTGTCTCTGCTGGAAGATTTCCCACCATAGCCTGCAGAACTGACCCAGTCTCTGTGTACCTAATTCATCTTGAGGCATCAGCACCAACTGTAAGAACTCCACAACTCTAATCCTCAGCCAGCTGAACATTAGCTCCTAAATGAAAGAATTCTTCACTGAATTCTGACTCTGGACTCAAATAATCATGCAAGCTACCATTCTTGTGCTTTTCTTCACTGTTACTATCCATAGTAAGAACTTTTTGCTATCCCTCCATATGGTGTGTGTTCTGGACTGGGCCACTGCAAACACTCCTTTCCTAGGTTTGTGTATGTGAATAAACTGACCCCAGTTATTTATAAGGCAAGTTTGTTGGGAGTTATTTTAAATTAGATGACATGAACTGAGGACTTGGAAAATATGTCACAACCTACTTACAACAATTCAAAAACACTGCTGCTTACAGATAGTTGGTGAAAAGACAAAGCAGTTCAGTTTGCCATTCTCACCCGTCTGTAATAGTTATGATGTGGAGATGCCAGCGTTGGACTGGGGGAAGCCCTCAAGAAATCTCACAACACCAGGTTAAATTGATAGCACAAACTTTCATGCTACCAAATAAACATGTTGGACTTTAGCCTGGTGATGTGAGACTTCTTACTGTAATAGTCACTAAGATAGAGATCTTCTGATCAGCAGCCTCTGCCACATTACTCCCTTCCATTAGCCCACCTGGCCATACTTTCTTTTTTGCCCTTCCGTATTGTAGACGTGAACTCTGATTTTTCTTTAGTTCAGCCAGTTTCTGCATTCTCTCTCTCATGTTTTCTTTAAGTTCACCTTGTCCAGAGACCCAGCTCCAGCTTCTTCTATATTATTCCAATTAAACTGCTCACCTTCCCCTCCTGGCGTCCACGTTAGTTGATATTGTAAAAAGTTCTCTCCCTTCAAGTTCTGTCTCCCTCTCCTTTAAATCTGCTGTCATCACCCCCTCCTCAAAAGACCAATGCCTGACCCCTCTATTCCAGCACTGATCCCTGTGGCATACCACTCATCATATCCTCCCAACTAGAGAAGACCCATTTCTGCCAACTCTGTTTCCCATTAGCCAGCCAATCTTCTATCCACAGCAATATCTTACACACTAAACCATGAGCTTTTATCTTTCACAAGAACTTTCGATGTGGCATCTTACCAAATGCCTTCTGGAAATTTAAGTACTGTACGTCCACAGATTCTCCTTTATTCACAGCATGTGACTCCTTTAAAAAAACTCTAATAAATTGGTTAAAAAATGATTCCCATTTACAAATAAAGTCACAAATAACATCCTGTGTGAGGAGACATGGGTAAACTTTCTCTCCTCATCCTTTTTAACCTGTGGGCAGTTTTTGGCACTGTTGACTACACTATCCTCCTGCAATGCCACTCCACTATCGTCCAACTGTGTAAGATTACTCTCGAAGTTCCATTCTTATTTAATATCTAACCGTGTCAGAGAATTGTTTGCAATAGTTTCTCTTCCTGCTCCTGCACTGCTACCTCTGGCATTCCCCAAGAATCAAGTCTTGGTCCCTTATCTTTCATCTACTTGCTGTCCCTTTGCAACAGTGTTAGGTTTCACACGTTCACTGACACCACCCAGCTCTATCTTAATACCATCTTCCTCGACGCCTCAATTATTGATAAAATTGTTAAGACTGCTTACCCAATATCCAGCACTGGATAAGCAGAAATTTCCTCCAGTCAAATACTGGAAAGACTGAAGCCATCGTTTTCATGTCCATCCGAAGCTGCTTTCCCCAACCACCAATACCACCCCTCACCCTGCGAAATGTCTGAGATTAAGTCTGTCTGTTTGCAACCTTGGTATTGCATTTGATCCTGAGATGACCTTAGCTTCCATCCTCATATCTCTACCATCTCTAAGACCACCATAATCTGACTTGGCCTCTTCATCTTGCCTCCTGCCAAATTTCTTACCCATGCCTCCGTTACATTTAGACTTGATGATTCCAAGGCACTCTTGGCTGGTCTCTCCTGTTCCATCCTTTGTAAACTTGAAGTCACCCAAAACTATCTTAGCTGTGTCTTAATTTGCAGCATCAATGCATTTAAGGGGAACTGCATTAAACATGTGAAGAAGAAAGGTATAGAAGGATATGTTGATAGGGATCGAAGGGTGGAAGGAGGCTTCTATACAGCATTAACTCCAACACGGACCTGCTGGGCTTCATGACCCATAAACGGAATTTCTGGTATTCCATCGGAGTCGAAAGAACCTGAGGTTGAGCCTTGATATTGCAAAGTTGTCAACTGGAACAGAAAGTTATTTCCAAGGCAACCTGATGAATAGGCACATGAAGTTAGACAGCAAAGCAGGATGTGCAGGAAAGCAAGTGCAAAAGAGAGCGAGGGTGTCTATTCATCATACTGCATTGGAGATAATTTGATTCCAATTGATGACTTTGCAACTTCAAGATGTTCCAACTCCAAAGGAATACCAGAAATTTCATTTACAGACCATTCAGCCCAACAGGTACATGCAGGAGTTAATGCTGTGCGTATGTGCGTGCGTGTGCTGAAAAAAGGCACACAGAAAATCCTAGGTCCTGGAAACAAGATGTTATGGTTGCAGCCAATTATGACCAGCAACACATAACCTTCAGGTTAAGGAGGCTGCCACTGACTGCACCTCTGAGTAGTAACATTAGTCAAACATTACCCTGGTAATTTCTTGGTCGATTATATTAAAGGCGTTGCCCTCATCATGGGCACCCACTGAGATGTCAAATTACATAGACAGACATGTAATGGTTGGGTTCACTGGAGGTGCAAGAAAGCTAATGGTGACTGGTGACAAGATAGGACCTGCAATTTAAATATATTGTGCTCAAAAATCACCATCTTGGGGCATTAGGTAAAGACTATTTATCTAACATAAGAATGAAGAAAATTGACAAACAGGGTACAACCTTTCCTCCAGTTATCCAAACAACTTAACTCACAGAGGGAAGAGGCAATATTCTTGATCTTCCATGTTGGAAAATCATCACTGTGATGATGAGTTTAATTAATCCATTGTAGAAAAAGCATTTTCTAACAATTCCCTGAAGTCCAGTCACATGAATGGTGCTGGATAGAAATTCACTTTAGATCTTCATTTTGGTCAGATTTGTTGGTAGTTGCTCAGCAGATAAAGATTATCCAAAAAAAAAGTGAAAAGATGCCGTCTCTTCAATTGGGCCTAGCTACGATGCTTCCTAAAGCCTGCAAACCAAAGGAATCAACTAGTTTTCATCCAGAATAATGCTCAGAAACATGCACTTCTCTAGTATATATTAGATAACGCTCAAAGCAAGAACCATGATCTACAGCTCAAGATTTACATTTCCCATAAACATCAACAGAACCATAGCTGAAACCAGAATCAAATACAAGACCACAGTGCATTGTATGATCGAAAGCCACTGATAGTATGCATTTTCCACTGAAGCTTCATGAAAGCCTAAAGATTCTCCAGTTATGTGCAAAATGTTCATGTAAATGGAACTGGATTCTCTCCACTTATTTCAAAAAAATCTAACAGGTCCAAATAAACAAACAGTTCTAAAATAGCCATCTAGGTCATCCCCTTCCACTGCCAGGCCAACAATACTTAACTAATGGCATATTTTAAATACATACCAGGACTTTCCACTCGCTTATAATGATACGGATTGATGCAAACTTCCTTCTGCTTTGATCCAAATGGGAATTCACAAATGTCTAATGGCTTCAGCTCATGATGACTTTGAAGATCCGGCCAGCGCCACACACGGCAGTAAATAACATGAGGCAGGCCTTTCCTGTGCGAAACCTGAAGTCGCCCATCTAAAGATCGTGGGATGGTAACACATCTACTGGGCTGACCTGGGCTGCTCAATGCCTTTTCCAAATCCTCCATGGCCCCTTTTTTCTTCTTCAACTTTTTTACCAGAGCATCAACTGCTTTCTCGGCCCATTTCTCTTCTTCATCCCCTTGCTTCCAGCCCAACAGGCGTTTTACAGCTGGGCTGGTAAACGAGAACAAGCTTGCCATCGTCATTGTGAAAAAAAAAATGGCACAAACACAAGCACGCAGGAGTTTGTTTCCAGAGCAAGGTCAGCAGCTGCAAGCAGCAATGAATCGATTCAATGACCACTTCTCTTTTGGCAAAAAGAAATCTCAAACCTGTGTTCTTTTCAGCTGTCACAATTGTCTTTCGACCAGCTTACAAATTAAAATCATGACAGTCATGGCCTCCAGACTGCTTCCTCAGCACCTGCAAATAAAAAAATCCATTTGTAAGAACGTCAAAAAAATTGAGTTGAGAAAAAATAAACAAAGCTACTAAGCAGTATTTTCAACGGCCACCTGCAAGCAGCCAGAAATTAGAGAATTCCACAACACTTCTCAAAATAAGGCTTCAGAGAAGTAGACCTGGAAATCTATCCACCTCATATTCAAAGAGAAGAAAGTCTAAGTTTTTGCGTAAATTTAGTCTTTTTAAGCACATTGCGTTAAAGATCAAAAGAAAATGAACACAAATCCAGCCAATACTTAAAATAATTTTTTTTGTAGAACTTAAACATGGAATTTTTCAGAGGTTTAAAAAGAACAGAAAAATCAGGGTTGAAATTAGATCTCAAGAATCAAATGACTGAATTCTTTAAATTTTATGTAGAGCGTAAAATGTCTAATTGGACTTACTCACAATCCGAGTTACTGCAGCGGTGTAAAATCCTAGTTAGAATTAATAAGTTTTTATAAGCTAGAACTATGGTTGCATTTAAATTACTCCGCTAAAACTACTGATTCTGTGCCAACTAATCTGATGCTAGCTTTGTTTTCTTTCAACAATATTTCTTAAAAGACTGATTTTTTTTTAAGTTTTCCCCAAGTTCAGATTCTTTTCCAAGTTACTTCACATTACTATCCCTTAGTCGGTGCTGCAAGAAATTATCCAAAAAAGCTAGGAGGCTACATTAAACTGTCAGACAAACGGATACAGATGATATACAGACTACATGCACTTTGCCAAGCAAAATGATACAGGTTTCCCCAAAATAATACTTTTTTCTCATTGACATCCTCACCCATATGCCTACAAATCTTACTTTTTAAAGACACTGAAGAATGTCAAACACAAAGCTTTCCTAACTAGGGTGCGGAAAATACTTTGAAATTATTCCCTTTAAAATAAAGGGATCTGTCCAGTATTCACTAATTCCAACATGTTGTTACAAACCCTGCAACCCCATGTTCTGCAGTGAGTACAGGGTTTTCTTTGAGTGGTTGGAATCCCAATACCAGGTGCAATCTTCCAAAACGAAGTCCACCCACAGAGCTAACAAAAAATAGGAATTGTTATCTTGGATGTATGAGGAGGCAGCAGAAACAAAGGAAAAAAAGTTCCAAAAATTTAAATGAAACAGAAAAATAGTGACGGGGAGCTGACAGTGAACAGAAAGAGAGACATTTGAGGCCGTGTCTAAAGGGAGAACATTAAGTAGTTGTTCAATAGGGTGCGCCACTACAACATCAAGAATACACCTGGCCTCATACACATTCTTCACTCGATTAGGGAAATTCCTTCCCAAAAAGCTTTGGAGAATGGGAGTTGCAAGCACATTTAAGAGGCGGAGGTTATATTTCATCCTGTAGATTATCATGCAGTCAGGAAGCAAGAACACAAAAATTTATCCCAAAATTACAACTATATTATAAAATGAACAGAAGTTAGAAAGGATTTAAAGTTGAATTACTTTAGGAGTGCGCTCATCGTCATTCGTGGGGGAAAAGCACCCTCCTAGCCTTCCATAACATTTTGTATTACTTCATTGTTCCATAATTTAATTAACATTAATTCTGAAATAAAATATCTATCAGCAGTTTTTTAGATTTACTGCTTTTAAGAAAAATTGATTTTGAAATAGTGATAAACCCTGTCATTCATCGCTCAAAATGAACTTTTCAGGATTCACATGTTGAAATAAATTAGCATGCTTAATAGTGTATGACAAAATGGATTCCAATACTAGATTCCTTTATAATGCCAGATAATTAACCATTTGCCAATTTAGTCGAAGAAAGCAAGACAGCCAGGAAGTTATGATCGTAGATTTTATTAAGTCATTCATTTAGCATTTTTCTTTTTTAAATCCGAGCGCTATTAATATGACAACAAAATCCACTTAATATAAATTAGATGCAGTTGGAAGCCAAAACAAAATCTCAAATTATCAAAAAACAAAATGTAAGATGAGGTGGTGTGCATTTTATTATTGTTTTTAATTACCCATGCCACAGATCGATCGTCCTCCTATTTTCCTCCCCATTGCTTCTAAAAGATATTTACTACTTTCACTGTTCCCCAAGTACCAGTGTTCTCCCATATCTAGTCAAGTGGCTATCCTCTACGTTGTAGATAGTTGGTTATTAAAACTAAACCAAACCAAACTGCCTCAGTAAATAGAAAATACATATCAAAAACTAATTAGGAGCAGAACACACCACTACCAATAAAACGTTAGCTTCCTTTATAAACTAATTTCAGAAATAACACTGGAAAATGGTGAAGCCAACAAATCCAAAATAGTAACTTTAGGAAAGTGTTAGCACTGTTGTAGGATTCTCACTGCAGGGAACAACATTACTTTTTAAACATAAAAGCTACCTGCAGTTCCTTGTACCTCAAAATTTTAGTTCTTAAGCAAAGTTTATTTAGAAACAGAATAATATCTTCCATCAAACCAGCTTAATGAAAATTTACTGCAGAATTTGGGCAGCATGGTGGCACAGTGGTTAGCACTACTGCACCACACCTCTAGCAGTCCTGGGTCGATTCCAGCCTCTGGTCACTGTGTGGAATTTTCACGTTCTCCCCGTGTCTGCATGAGTTTCTTCCCACAGGCCAAAGATGTGCGGGTTAGGTTGATTGGCCATGCTAAATTGACCCTAGGGTTGGGGAATTAGAACAGTAAAATGGGCAGGGTTACAGGAATAGGGCCTGGAAGGAATGTGGTTGGTAGACTCAATGGGCTGAACAGCCTCCTTCTGTACTGTAGGGGTTCTATGAATTTGTTGCAAGTTATACAGCTTTACAAATATCTTACTTGTATTCTTTAAGTAACTTACGTTCCTATTGTCTCTTTACAACTGCCTACCAAAATCAAATTAAATTCTGAATTCATAGGTCTTCATTTTTATTAGCTTGGATTCTAATGGTCATTAATTTTAGATCCAATGCTTTGTGCTCTGCTGAACACATTCTCAAGAAATAATAATGCAGTACATCTACAGGTCACTAATTTAAGGGAGGGTATTATGGTGATAAGACGGAAGCAATGTGCCGTGCCACTGTGTTGATAAGCAATGGTAAAATCTGATCCAGATTCCCTTGTGAATGGTTGCATAAGCAAGTACGAACAATTAAAAGCTGGCAGAAGGCACATGTGGAACTTGGCAAGAGGATGTCTGCTGTAAAGATGTTTCCTTTGTTGTTGCTCAAGCTGACAAACAACATTGTTCCCACAATTAACATCCTTACCTTTTTTTTCAGCTGTTCAGTGGTTTTGAAAAAGGGCTCTGATAATGTTCCCACATTCAGCTGTGTCACGCAAACTACAAACAAAGCTACTTCACAAACCTATTATCCTTTTTTAAAAAAACGTTCAATGCCACTTTAATAGTCCTTAATATCAAAACCACACATACAACTATTTTACAATATTTGAGTAAACCTGGAGTTTAGACCATGCTGGAATTCAGTTAATCATCACTTCCTTCCTAAACTCCCTCCACCTTCATCACAAAAGGGAACAAACCTTTCACAGCCTTGGGTGGTTCCAAAGCACTTGATCGTCAATAAATTACCCTGATTTGTGGTTACTGTTATACATGCAATTTACAAAGGTTTCACAAATAGCATGAGGTTAGCCATGATTGAATGGCAGAGCAGACTCAATGAGGTCTAATTCTGCTCCTTTGTCTTATAGGTTAATTGGCCAATGGAATGAGGTAAATGATCAATGGCAAGAAGGATAATGGGAATTCTTTCTCAAAGCTGCAATAGAAAACATTTAGAAACGGAAAATATAATCATCTGCATAAATTTCTAAACAGGGGATTATGCTTAGGTATCCTTACATAACTCCATGAAGCTACAGCAAGGACAACGTGGTAGATGAAATATATTGCACCATGTGAAAGACCCATGACTAAGGTCAGAGCACGTGAAGTCAGGAGACAAATAGTACATCAGAGAACAAGTTAGCTGCAGAAGAGAAACCAGAGTTGGGGTTTTATGCAGAGTGTGGGCTGGTGGTATTTTTAGAGGCAAAGATAGTTGTTCAGACTGGCAAAAGATGGCAAGTGATGCTACACAAGAATTGATACATAGATGATAGGAAACCCCTGAATTACAAGTACACTGGGTCATTTCAATACTGATTTCCACATTCTACCCAGTCTTTGGACGAAGAATTATATCCAACAGGAAATTCAGGAGATATTAGTGACAATATTCTATTCACGACTGCAAATGGAAACATTTTCTCCATGACTATCCTATCAAATCATTTCATAAATCGAAGACAGCTCCTCAATTTATTTCCTGAAGAGCTTGTCCAATTTTTCCTTGTGGATACAGCTTCTCAGTTTTGCTATCATGATTGTAAATCTTATTGACAAATTCTCCATTAACTCTATACCCCTCTTATATGTACGTAAATGAACAAATCACTAAGTAACAACTTGGTTTAAAGGCCAGAAAACAAAAACAACCAGGGCTCATTTCTACAAAAATATAGTTGAAAATCATTAAGTTAAGCTTGCATAAATCTTTGGTTAGAGATTCAAACGGCTATTTCAATACTTGGTTAGGCCACACTTCCGAGTACTGTGTACAATTCTGATTTTCGTGCAAGGATATAGAAGCACAAGAGACAGATGCAAAAAGGTTTACAAGAACAACACCGGACCAGAGAAGTTACACCCTCAAGAAAGGTTGAACAGACGTTTGGTCTTTTCTATACAAAAGAGAAGATGGGGGGGTGGTGAGCTGATAAACATGGATAATTGTTTCCACTTAAAAGGTGACCAGAACCAAAGGCTATAAATATGAGTCATTAATACATCTAATGGAGAATTTAGGACAGAAGTTGTCTGAAGTGCTTAGAATGTAGAAATCATTACAAATAATTGAGTACAGACGTGTTTAAGGGAAAACGAAATAAACAGAAGGGTGAAAGGAATGGAAAGAAATGTAGATAGGGTTGGATGTAGAAGAGTGTAGAGTAGATCAAATTACCTGTTTTTGGTACTATAAAACTATACAGTCCTACCAAATAATTTGCTTTTGGTGGTGTTAGGTGAGAGATATGTTGGCCTGAACACCAGAAACGTCTCAATTACAAATTGCATTGGGAATTTTTTTGTGTTTATGCAAGGAGACAAATGAGTCCCAGTTTGACATTACTGACTGGATTGTAAAAAGCATCAATGTAGATTATACGGTCAGCTTAGAAACAGGCAATGAGCTTTCTACCTCAAGAGGTGACCGCCACTGGAGTCAAATATGATGCTTACATTCAGAAGAAGTGTACCTGTACACTTAGTACTACAAGCAATTTCAGTTCTACATGGGAACTGAACTTGGAAATGTAAACCATACATAATATGAACTCCAAAGCAAAGACAGCAAGATCATCATGGTTGCAAGCCCCAATGTTGGATTCAGGCTATATTCACAGATGCAGTTGTAGCATGAATGACCCTTTACTTAGTCCTCTCCATCTTTACACATCAAACTAATCATCAAAGACAGTTCAAGAATGAGTGAGAATTTACTCTTCAAAAGTATGAAGGAGCGAAACATTCAGTCATGTGGTTCCTGGAGCAGACATATCACTTAAATTATATACAACATTCTTCTCCCAGACTGCGCATTGTGAATCACAGTGTCAGATCAGCAGACAAACAAATAAACTGCCTTCTAATAATTAGTACCATAAAGTGATCAAAGCCAACAGGCAATTTTTAAACAAGTCATCTTAAAATAAGCTCCTAAAATTACCAAGTATCTATAAATTTGATATTACCCCCTCTCCAAACACCAGCACTGAACGCACCCCTCCCCATCACCACAAACTTATGTGACTGGTTTTCCATTCATGTAAAACATTCAACAATATTCACAAAATTCCAATGACGTTAAAAAGATTCAAAAAGCTATTTCAATACTTGAATATCTGTCAACAAAGAAATTAATGGCCCTAGATTTTGCACTCAGCAGCAAAGGCATAGTACTTGCCACTTACCTTGAAAAAGCTGCCCACAAAAGATTTGGCAGCCACCAGCATTTATTTCCTCTATTCTGGTGTCAGTTTGAATGTAATGCCTTTTATAAGGGATTTGTGGCACCCAGACTCTGCAGATTGATCAATCATTTTGAAGAATTTGCAGACAGCAAATTAATAAAAGACAAAGATTTGCATTATATGGAACATTTCACATCACCAAATATTTCAGAGCACTTTATAGAACATAGAACAGTACACTTCAGCACAGGCCCTTCGGCTCTTGATGTTGCACTGAGCTATGTCCAAACCCAAGATCAAACTATCTCACTCCCTATCAATCTGGTGTGTTCCATGTGCCTATCCAATAATGTTCTATGCGCTAACTCCCAGCTCTTCTTCAAACTAGAGCAACAGGCCTCAGTTTAATACTTCATTTGAACATCAAAGTGCAGCACTCCCTCAGTATTACACAGGGGTTTCAGCCCTGGACTGGGACTTGAAACTAGAACCTGTCAGAGATTATAACTAGCATTTTAATTATCAGACAGAAAGCAAAATAAAGACTGGGTGGGATAGAAATAGCAAAAGTAAAAAAAACAACCATTTAAGTGCTCTACAGAAATGAGAATCTAAACCTGTAAAATTAAGTTTCTCCTAGGCCAGGACTTAAGACTTAATACTCCATTAAAAAATTCAGTAGCTCCTGGCAGAACAAGTCTTAATATTTTAATTGGCTTTTTACAGCAAAGATAGTGCATATAAAGTTGAAATGGACATCAAACGATTCTCTGAAGGCTGCAGCAGTACACTGTGTAAAGGAATAGGACATCAGTGACAGCAACTTCCAGATTCCCACATTTAACAGCATACCAAGGTGCCAGAAATTAGTCAGTTTTAAGGAATAAAGGCGGTGACCACCAAGTCCTACGCCATTACAATCACAAATTAAGGGCCAATTAATAGAGCTCTGGTTCGAGGTTTTAAATTTTGTACCACACTGCTTACTGATATTACAAATGTCAAATCAAACTGCACAATTGACAATTCTCACTTTGTTGATCTCACCAATCCTTCCTATTAGCTTTTATTGCTTCCAGCTAATTTCTGCTGTACTTTTTATTTTCTACTGTCCAGCTCTTACCACTTTATTACATGCTTCACGTTCACTTTGCTTTTTTTTTCACTTCTTGCTTTTCTTATCCTTTCTACTTTAGATGGACAGCAGCTGCCTTGTGCCAGCAGGGTTTTAAGTTGGCAGCAAGTCAAAAATCAGGTAGAGTGCTACAATTTGGTCTGAGTCCACATTGCTATGGGTTGCAAGCACCTGCTGTCAATGAAACAGGTTTGGAGATCTTGCAGGAAGAACATTCAACTTAAAATAAAATTACATTCAGAGGTGATGAATTTAATCTCACTATGTGCTCCAAGCCATTTTTGAAGGCATGTTTTATGGAAAGCCAGCACGCACAGGCTAGAAGCATTTTTACCATCCTTATCATCATTTGAATATACAAACAAGGAGCAGCAGTAGGTCAATCAGCACCTCAAGACTTCTCCACCATTTAATAAAATGATGGTAATTGCAAATCTGCACTCTGGCTACTATGAATAACATATCACACCCTGGGCTTACCAAGAATATATCTACCTCTGCCTTAAAAACATTCAAAGACTCTGCTTGCAGTACCTTTTCAGGAACAAAGTTCCAAAGACTCATGATCCTTAGGGGGAAAAAAAAATCACGTCATACCCATCTTAAATGGTTAACCCTTATTTTAAGGCAGTGAACCCTAATACTATATTGTCCCACAAAAGAAAATACCTTCTCTACTTCTACTCTGTCAAGACCCCTCAGGATCTCACATGTTTCAATCAAGTCACCTCTTACTCTAAACTTCAGCTGATACAAGCCTAGGCTGTCTAATCTTTCCTCACAAGACAAACCACCCATTCCAAGTATTAGTCTGGTAAACCTTCTCTGAACTTCTTCCTTACACTTTCCGTAAATTAGGTGACCAATACCGCACACAATACAACAGGTGTGGTACAACTGAAACATGATCTCTGTACTTTTGTATTCAATTCCCCTCACAATAAATAACATTGTATTTGTTTTCCCAATTATTTGCTGTACCTGCATTCTAGCTTTTTGTAATTCATGTACTAGAACACCCTCCCTCTACACCTCAGAGGTCTGCAATCTCTCAATGCTTCGGTAATAAGCTTTTTTATTCTTACTATCAAGATAGACAATTTCACATTTTCCCACATATACTCCATCTGCCAAAATTTTTACTCGAGCTGAGGTCAGCTAAGGTAGGGCTGGTCAGAGATCAAATGGAGCGACAAGCACTAGAAGACCACACACCTTTGCGACTGCAATTCAAGGTAGCCTGAACTTTCTCCAGCACCAATGTTTATGTGAGTCACAGAGGAATGGAAGGAGAGAGGATCTTCATGAAATGCAAGCAGCCCTGATGTAGGCTATAACATATCCCCACATGGAACATGTTTGCACTTTGTGTTGGGAAATGTAATCGTTGGAGCCGAAGATCTCTGTTCAAGGGTGTATGAGTCAGCTTGGTAACAAAGATACGAATAGGCCATACTGCCTCTTGAGCATGTCCCATCTTTCAAATAGATTATGACAGATCTATAGCTCAACTCCATCAAAAGATGGTTAACATTTTAATATCAGCTCATATAGGCCTACAGCAGGATCTGGATGACTAACATTCAAACTTGTGGTGACACATACTTTTGCATCATACAAGTGCCAGATAAAAGCAAAGAAAAAGTGTAGTCATTATCCCTAACCTTCAACACCACCACCTACATCTTAAGGATCTACAGATTAGAAGCTTAACTGTACCCAGTTGTTATGTAGCTACAAGAATCTCATTGCTGTCTGAAATTAGACTCCTCCACAGGTTTACAGTACAGTGACTTATTAACAAGTTGAAAAGACAGCACCAAAATTCAAATGGTGTTTTGGAAGACTGCAGAAATGTTACATGAAGGCTAATAGAAAAAGAAAAATATTCTAGATGCTGAAAACAGATGAAACAAATGAAAACAGAATGCTAAAAAAAAAACACTCAACGGGTCAGGAGACAGAGTTAACATTTTAAGTTGATGATGACCCACAGAATTAAGGCAAAATAGAAATGTGACAGGTTTTCAGCAAGTGAAATGGAAGAGGGTGAAGAAAGAAGCAAAAGGAAGGTCTATAAAGGTGAAGGGCCGAGGATATCATATGACAAACGGCTTCATGGTACAAAAACAAAAGTGAGTTTAATGGGTAAAGAAACAAAAGATATGTTTTGCTGGAGGTGTAAATAGCTGGTTAGCATTAGCAGATGTCCAATTACCAAGTGGAGAAATACTGCTGCTTCTGGCGTACATTTTACAATTTGGACACAAGTACAATTTTGATGTATGTAGATGACAAAGCTTGAAAGTGTAGTAAAATACAAAAGAAGATAGTAATAAACTTCAGTTAGGACATAAATAGGTAGACACACAGCAGATAAAATTAAACAATGAAAAATATGAGGGAATACACTGGGGTAGAAAAAAAATGAGGAGAGACAATACATGCTAAACAATAAAAGCACAAGGTAAAAACATCAGGATGTTAAAAGCAGTGGGACAAACCACATTGCTCTTTGAAAGAGCCAGCGCAGACCAATTGGCACAATGGCCTCCTCCTGCACTATTCTATGATTTTAAAAAATAAAGAAAACCCAAACCAGCAGAGACATGAAACAAGATGGAGACACAGGGTTATGGACTAAAACTGTTGAACTCAACATTGTGTCCAAAAGACTGAGTGCAGAGTCAATGCTGTTCCCTGAATTTGCATTGAGTTTCACTGGAATATCACAGCAAGCCAAGTGCAGAAAGGTCAGAGTGGGAACAGATGCTGACTGACCCGAGTATCTTCAGCATTTTTTGATTTTCTTACACAAAGACTGTCTGACTCATTCAAATCTAGATCCCCCTCCAACTGTTTAAATACACTTTTAAGGTCACAGAATGCAAAACAAGAGCAACAATTTGTATGATTGCAACACTCTTCTTTCTTTCTCATAGTCCTTAAAAAATGTAATTTTTTCCTCACTAAAGATCTGAAATTTGTCTTATTCTTACAAAAGAATTCGAGAAAGAAAACATGATAAAGTACTTGGAACCACAAAAGTATTCCAGAGCCGAGAGAACATCAAGCAAAATTAGTTTCATTCATCTGCTCAGGTCACACGATCCAAATTCAGCTCAGTTAGACCTTGAAGCAAAAAAAAATCTCAAGCCCAGATTCTGACAGACTGAGGCCTTCCAAATAAAACTTTAAAAATGGAAATTGACGATAGCAAAACCTTAAAAATGTTTAAACCCTTACATTAGAAATTACTGTTGAGAAAAAAGATAAAATACATTTGGGAAGTAATTTATAGCCAGATTGCACAGTGATTAGTTATATAAACAAAACCCCCTTATAAACTTGGACATGGGTATGCAGAGGGCTGTCAAAAAGCACAACAAAAATACAGCAAAAAGAATTGAAATAATAGACAGGAAGTCCTCAGACAGAAGATTTCTAAACTTTTTGACAGAATGTTGACAGCAAGAAAATGATATTGTGGGGATTCTCTGGCCTCCCCACAGCATATTTCTTACATGGAAGGCAGCATGCTGTTTGTGCTAGTCCCACCGCTGTCAATTTCCAATTGACTGTAACCTATGCCACTGGGAAACCCACAGTGGGAAGTGCCATCAACAGAATCAGAAGACCCACCAGCGTGAACAACCAGAGAATTCCAGCCATTATCACAGGACTCCACAACTTAATTTCAAGCGTCCACTTGGTAATTGTGGTATTAAACTAAAACGGAAAATTGACACCTTAAACTGCATTCACAAAAGCATAGCCCATATGTACATGGGGCAGCACAGTGATACACAGTGTCAGAGGCCCAGGTTCAATTCCAGCCTGGGTGACTGTCAGTGTGGAGTTTGCACATTCTCCCCAAGTCTGTGCGGGTTTTCTCCCTGTCCAAAGATGTGCAGGTTAGGTGAATTGGCAATGCTAAATTATCCACCTTCAGAAAGAGTATCAAGCTGATATGAGTGAATCTTTTTGCAAACCTTGCTAACATGTAATGGCTAAGTTGTGTTTAAACCTAGTGCGTACCCCACAAGACTTTACCCTCAAAACATGCTTTTTACAATTAATATATAGTACATTTAAAGTAATAAAATATCCCATGGTGCTCCACACTCGTGTGATAAAACAAAATTTGATACTGAATCACACAAAACAAAATTAGGGCCACTGGCTAAAATCTTAGTAAAACAGCAGAGTTTAAGGAGTTTCTTAAAGGAGACGAGGTCAGTGATAATTACATAGGGAATTGAACAGTACAATCTTTATTTATATAGTTGTATATCTACTCATGAAAAAAAATGGTGGCAGCGATAAAATGTAAACAGTGGCTTGATAGGATGCAACCCTGACTGGAACTACTGAAGTGGTTACCTTTTGTAGAATCTGTATTGATTTGCTAAATGTAGATCAATATGTCCAAGCTGCTAGTAAGTGTTGACATGTATGCAATAGATAGATTTAACGCATATAACTATATATATGACTTTAAATAATGCATTGATTGAAATTAAAGAGCAAACTTAAAGTTCTTTATCTAATTTTATGAAGATCACAGATCTTGAGTGCTAAATCAGGAAAAGCAAGAATCTGCTTCAGTCTGCAGTAATAATAGGCTTAACTTTAGCAAACTGATCAGTAGTTCACCCTTTTATATTGCAGTTTAAGACTGAATTTCATTTCATCACCAAGTTAGACCTCTAAACATTGTACAACATTTATAAGTAAATAGCATGTTAGAGTTCAATATACACCATCACAAAAGTTAGCACAGTAGACCAGGGCATTTGTGTGTGTAACAAGTATAATTACCACAAATTAAGTCAGCCACATAGTTAACATCCTTTGCTTGTCCTTGCACTAAAATAGTTACTCTCAAAAATTTCACACTTCACAATCACCTCCCCCCAGCAATCAAAAAAGTATAAAGTATGATGCATGATTTTCTGTATACAAATTCATATTTTGCATAACAGCATAACAATTCATTATTCAGATATACACTTTAAACTGTAAATGAGAAGATAAACTGTTCAATAAAATAAATATGCATGGCAAAACATAATGCTGTTCATAAGTTTGCGTACATAAGATAATGAACACATTTTAAAAATGGACAATCTTAAATCAAATATCTAGACATTTTACCCACAAAACACTAACACCAGGTGCCAGCCGAAGAAATACATTCTCAAGCCTTGACACTGCCATTACTATTAGACTGTCAAATTGTCTGGTCCAGCTATGTTAAACGTGGCATTTAAAGTCGTTGTGGATGTATTTGACTCATAATTTACTTGAGAGTACATTTAAGTGCAAGAATTACCTGAAAACACAA
The DNA here is from genome assembly GCF_965287045.1 of Carcharhinus amblyrhynchos. NCBI lineage: Eukaryota > Metazoa > Chordata > Chondrichthyes > Carcharhiniformes > Carcharhinidae > Carcharhinus > Carcharhinus amblyrhynchos. Next base: position 32,292,316 of record NC_137336.1, on the reverse strand, counting down.
GTAAAGCAATAACGCAATAAAAGGCACTTTATCCAAAACAGACGGTGAAAAAATCTTCTTGCAAAAGAATAAAGATTTTCTTCATGCACAGGTTTTAATTTGTATTAGTTACTTCATAATATTCCTTTAATAAGTTAAAGCAGCTCTGCTCCTTTGTCATGCCTTTCAAGCATATGAATTATTCAGCCATCTAACAACAATATGATCAGACTTCCTGAATCATACTAACGGGAAATAAAGTTTCATTTTCCAACAGCAAAATCCTTTGCTGCAAAATCAATACAAGATTTCCATAGGTCAAAAAGAAAACAGTATTTTTGCTTTTACTATGACACCTCCAGGGAGATCATATTTAGAGAATGAATGCATTATTTATAAAGGTTAAAAATTATATCTCCATTTGGGCTTTTAGCATGTGCTACATGCAGGTCTCAACATCTTTGGATAAAAAAAGTTTTTTGGTTCAAACATTAGAGTTTACTTATTCTCTACCCAGCCTTAAATGTCAGTCTAATAATTACCACCTTCAGATATTTTGCTCTATTGTACATTTCCAGTTTGAATTATTTAATTCTTGCTCACAAGCCTTCCCATATTTAATTGAACTGTTCCAAAAATGGCTTTGCTTAACTCTTTCTGCCATTGAATGATGTAGCAGATTTGCCTCCACACACTACCAGTTTAGTTTCTGATGGAAATTAAAAGATATAAATTAAAAGACCAACATGAAAATCTTACACAGGCATTAGCAGTTCAATCTGAACTAACGTATGCAAAAACTTGAATATACTGCTCATCTAGGCCAAGAAATGGTGGGCATGAGGAAAGACAGCCTAGTTAATCCACTTTTTAAGTATGAGTGGGGGCATGGGATTGGGGGGTGGGGAATATAACATTGAATTGACAAATATAAAACACAGGACTGAAACCTAAAATCGCTGTGTCAAAACATACAGTTACGAGAAGAAATGCACACTGAAATGTGCTACAAGCATATTTTTAGGTATCACAGACTATGGATATAAAATCATTTCAGTGGCACTCTGGGGAAGTTACCTCTCTGATTGAGACAGTTGTGCATTAATGCAAAAAAAAAGTTCAAGGTAAAGATTTGTGCCCGTTTTAAAAACCAGGGAATAAACTATTGCATCTGTAGAAGCCAGGTGCTGGAACAAGTGCTTTCTTTCAATCTTCAGTAAACTATGCATATTTTAGGTTAGTTGGTGAGGCGTTTAACATGGGGCTGGATTTTCTGCCCAGAAATCAGGTCGCTGCACTGCAGCCCCCCACCTCCTCCCCCTAATAACAACACAACCACCACAAAAAATTGGGTATGATGATATCAGGTCATCAATATGACATCATGAGGGCAAGCAGGTGTTGCAATTAGCATTTTGAAATTATTAATGAACAGGTATTTGTTAGTGCCCAATCGTTTGCAATTTTTCATTGCTCACTGCACGTTTTGAATGTTAGGATGTATGTAGCAGCAGCTTCTGCTGGTGAAGATGGCAGCATCTGTATTTTTTTTAACTTATGTTTTTAACTGGGAGCACAGGAGGCCTTTAAATTTATAGCTATGACCAAAACCCTGTGAATGTCATAAACCCTTCAGCCAATGACATCCCAGGACAATTCCTGATTGACCATAGAGCCCCCTTCCTCTGCTCACTGCTAATTGGCTGTCTTCCAGAGGAACAGCCAATTAATTGGCCATCTGATAGTTGATTTGATAAGCTGAGATAGCAGGGATGAGAGTGAGCAGACCCCTCTCGCTTTCAGTTGTGCCTCCCTCACCCCACTGAAAAACGTAAAATTCAGCCCACGATGTCAAGTCACATGCAAGCCATGTTAGTTGCTACCCCTCCCAGAAACATTTAAACCCTCCATCACTGACAAACAGTGGCAACCACGCGTACCATTTACAAGATGTACTGCAGGAACTCCCCAAGGTTCTTCAGACAACACCTTTCAAATCCACAACCATCTAGAAAGACAACAACATCAAATACCTGGAAACACCACCATCTGGAGGCTCCCCTCTAGTCACTCACCATCCTGACTTGGAAATATACCACAGTCACTCATTCAAAATCCTGGAATTCCCTCTCTAACAGCACCGTGGGTGTACTTGCACTTCAGAGACCATGGTGGTTAAAGAAGGCAGCTCACTACCACGTTCTGAAAGGCAATAAATGTTGGCCTACCCAGCGACATCCACATCCTGTAAAAGAATAAAGAAGCCCAAGTTGCAAACCAGCATGCCTGAAAATTCTATGAAACTTTTGCTTTCTTTAAAAAGGTCAGGAGGACTCAAGAAGATGATTTATTTAGTTTTGATACTAATGCACTATTTAATTTAACCATAAAAACAATGCACAATGGTGACAGTAGGGAACCTTGTGAGAATAAACTTCAGTGGGTGGATATGGAAATTAAGCTTTATCTGTGCATAGGAAAATAAAAACACCTTGATGAGCCTTTATGCAGAGCATCAAATACCTACAGAGTCCATACTTAGATTTCTGGCTCTTTTGCTAGGCTTCCCCCTTCTTTAAAATTGCAGTTCATGAGAACAACATCAGAGACATACAAGATCAACAAGGATTGAATCGATTAGCTTCAGATTGCTTACACTGAAATTGAGGAAGTTACTGCACATCCAGTGCTAAATGTCAGATAGTTAGCCGAGTTATAAAGCAGCAACTCTAGATCGGGAAAATACAAGTTCGATATCATTTCAAAAAAAACAAATTTACATTTCTGCAGCATCTGATCAACAGTGATCCATAACCCGGCCAGAGGATTTGAAGTGCATCATTTGTTATCCCAGCAAACTCCCTATTCCCTTTGAATAGTAGTTGGAATATTTTGCAATTATCTGAGGTTGCAAATATTCCCTCAGTTGATTTCTCCAAGACAGGGAGCTTCTTGCTTCACAAGTATCAGCCCTGATTGTGTGTCCAAGTACCACGTAGGGTTGTATTTAGTGCAACCCTACATTACATAATGAGCCAACTTGTCACATTAAGTTTGCATCATTGCTGCTGATAATAGTGTTGAGGGTCTGCATGTTGAAGAAATTTGAGGGCACCTAGGATGAAATTTTAATGTGAAGGCCAAGAAAGAAAAGTTGGATGATTGGAACCTAGGTTAGAAATGTTAAAAAAAATCAGGAAATGTATTTCATGAAGAAAATTACTCTTGGATATGGTTCAGATGAGTGAGGAACTTTGAAGCATGGGATAATGAGACCAGGAGGGCACAGAGAACTGGAAACAGCTCAGTAGATAGCAAACAAAAAAGGGAAATTAAAATGTCAAATATAAATAATAGGAAAGGAAATAGGGATGATGAAATTAATGGAATTATGCTATCTTCACATGTAAGTCATTGTCTTCTTTCTCTCCAATCCAAGATGACATATAGGTCCAATGAATGATCTGCAGATGCTTGGTTACATGTGGGGCAGGTGGTGTTATAAGAGTTGTTTGGAAGTTTGTGCATGCTCCAATGCCGCAACTTTGCTTCTGCACATTCCTGAAGTCTCTCAATATGTTCACTGGCTTCCCAAATAAGCCTTTGCCAGTTTGGCGAGTCACAAATATTTCTGCTGCTCTTCTGGGAGTCTTTTTCCACAACCAAACACAGCAATTGCTTCAAGAGTCTAGCGACAAGCTGTCCTATCCTACAGAACTGGTTTTGAGTAATTCGCACCTTGATTTTGGACAGGTTAGCTCGGGAAAGAACATTGCTATTGGATGACCTTTCTTGCTGATGGGATTTGGAAAATTTTGCAATGGCACTCCTGGTGGTACTTCCCCAATGCTTTGAAGTACCTGGTATAGGTTGTCCAAATCTCAAATAAAAATGTGCATAGGGATTACTGCTGCTGAGTAAACCATAATCTTCATCTCAAATTTAAGACCTTGGTCCTCAAAATTTCTCCCAGTGGCTAAGGAACTCCTTCCAGACTCACATCTGAGTAACTTTATCACTGTAATACTGTTTATTGTATAGCAAGAACTGCAAACAATTTGGTCCTGAGCATCACAATTTCTTGGCAGCTGTAGGCAATATTTGTAAGAAGTAACTGTGCCAGATGATTTGGGCACTACAGCATAAGAATTCAAAAAGTGATCCAAACAAGTTCCTCAAAGTGAGATGACTGAAATCTTCAACTAAGATATCAGAAATAATGAAAAACAACTGACAATAAAGGTTAATCATATAAGGTGCATTTAGAACATCATGGGCATCAAATGGCACGACAAAATGCCCAACATGATGTTGCTTCAAAGAGCAGAAACACTGCGAATTGAATGAAGCACTAATCACAGAGCTCAGTTGAGATGGAGTGGACATGTAGTACGAGTCACTGATTACAGAATTCCTAGGATGGTCAATTATTCAACTTATGGACACTTTGCGAAGAAGGCTGAGATTAAGGTTCAAGGACTCCTTGAAAATGAACCTCAGGAAATGTGACACGTTTTATCAAGAACTGGGAGAAAAATGTACAAGAACTACCTGGGGAGCAACTTCAAGCAACAGAGTTGTTTCCTTTGAACAGCAAATAATAAAGGCAGTTGAGGATAAAAGTCAACTAGAAACACCACACAGTCCCAACAAATTCAAACTATGTATCCTTCCCCACAGTCTGGAAACTCATGCGGTATGCAAACGGGCTGCACATTCATGTGAGAATATACAACAAACTGCCATTTGTGATAAAAAGGGAAACCAATGGAGGATCCAAACAGAATCTCTTTGGAACTGAGAGGTAACGGGGATCAAGGATATTGGTGAGAATACCATAGTCCTAGGAGCAGAAAGTCAAATTCAAAATCTAAAAATAAACTAGAGGTTTGTTTTAACAGCTGAGTTACAGAGGCAACTTGGATTACCTAAAAATAGACTAGAATAGAGAAATTATTTTGGTTTCTATGGCTTTTTTTTTGCCATGTGTCCAGGAATGTCTCTCAACTAACATATTACTACTCCAAAAAGGAAGGAAGCACTCACTGAACAAGTACGCAAACTAAAAATAGGAAAACAGTAACCAAAATATAATTATAATAGAAAAGAAAAAAAGACAAAAAAAAACAATTTATTGGGAGGTATAGGCACATTGCCCAAAATTATACGGCAAGAAGAAACAGTAAATAGATTGCTGAATAAGAAATTGGGAATATTCAAATAGGAGATAAAAGAATACAAACAAAATATACAAAAAACTAAACTGTTGGCTGTAATCCATGGACGACGGGATTGAATTTTGCACAGATGTGTTCAATGTTTAGATACTGTAAAATGCAGAAGGTACATCGGAAAGCAACAGCATAGAGTAATACATTCTATAGAATCTTCCACATCCTCAGGACAGGCTTCACTGTCGTTTTTGAAGTATAGCGACTGCTGTTATGTGGACAAATGCAGCAGCCAATTTGCACAGAGCAAGGTCTTACAAAGAACATTGAGATAAAAAGTAGATGTGTGTTTTAGTAGTGCTGGTTGATGGATAATTATTGGCCAAATCACAAAGACCACATTGAAACATCAGTCTAGATTATGTTAAAAATTCTCTGGAGTGTAGCTTGAATTCACACCTGCATGACTCAGACAGGAGTTCTATCATTGAGCCATAGCTGACACTTAAAAGACCAAAGGGGACAAGAAAGAAAATTTGTTGAAAAAGTAATGCTTTCATTTTCAAAGAAAAAGGCGTCAAGAAGCATTAAAAGTAACAACATAAAGTTTTTAGCCAAACAGCAGAATACTAAATATGTGTTTTGCTGCCATTTCACAAACGAGGCGAATATTCAGATTGTGGCACCAACACCAATGATTGTAGATTACTTAAAGTATAATTTATAATTTAAAGAATAAACCCCAACTGAAGGTAGATAAACCATTCAGACCTTATGATTTACATCCAGGGATCCCTAGGACAGCTGAGAAACGAACAACTGCTCTGTAATTAGACCAGAGGATTGGGGGGTAGTGTCAAGTATCACTATCCCCTATTCAGGAAGAATACAGCAGCGAAACTATTGATTGGATTCAAGTTGTTAAATTACTACAGCCTGTACCATCAAATAAAGCATTTATATAAACAGTAGCTAATTAAAACTGGTCAGCATACATTTCTAAAAAAGGTAGATGTTTGGCTAACCCAAGAATTAAAAGAATGTTACTGTAAAAAATGAAGAAAACATGATTTATACAAATTTTAAAACACATTTGAAGAGGTATTACAAGATGTTGCACAGGAATTTAAGAAGCATGTAATCGCTGGAAGAGAGACTGTTGAAGGACAGAAAACCGCTATCAGGGCTGCTCTACTATATCTTAATGTATGTAGATACACACAAATAATCTGGATTAAGGAAATACCAAAATTTGCCAATATCTCCAAATGACTAATGGCAATCTGTGTTGAAAAATGAACAGCGAGGAGGAGGACTTTGCAGCATAAGCAGACAAGAGGGTTTGGGGGAGCAGATGCAGTTCAAGGCAGAAAGCTTGTGAAGCAATGCAGTTTGGAAGTGACAGAGAAAAAACTGAAGAAGCAATATGACCTTGGCTTGCACAATAAAATACACATCAAAAGACGCCTGTGTTGGTAGATAAACCCACATAAAAGAATTCCTAGTTTTTTTTGTACATCAAGGCACAGAACTCTAATCAAGTGACAACATGAACTGTATAGGATGTTAGTGAGGCTCCTGTTAGGTTACTGCATTAGGATTTTGGGCACCCCAATACATAAAGAATGGAAAAAGGTGCAGTATAGATTTGCTGTTGTCCTGGGATGCAGAGATAACCTCAGTTTACGTTTTCAACTTTTAAGTTTGGAATTTCTCCACTGAATTTCTGCCCAACAACAGTAACGAATGTCACAAATGACATACAGTATGACTGTGACAAAGGTAAATTATCTTTCTTTCTTCGTAACCTGTTGCCATCTTTTGACACCAGCTGATCATACTAACCTCCTCCAATACTTCTTCACTGTCATTCAACTGGATAGGACTGCTCTCAACTGATTTAATTCTTATTCAACTAATCCTCATTCACCTCCTACTTCTGATCCACATCCTGCCTTCAGCAACATTATTTGAAGGCACAGCTCTAATTTTCACATGTGCAGGTCAATCCCAGCTCTACCTCACTATCACTGTTTTGGAATCCTCTACTGCTGCTAAGTTATCTGACAAGCAGAAATTTCCTTCAATTAAGTATCAGGAAGACTAATGCCATTGTTTTTTTTATCTCCCTTCACCCCAATCTTTCTCTACAACCTAGCTATGACTGTAGCACTATATTCCGCATCCTCTCCTTTCCTTTGTACTCTGCAAACATTATGTTTTGTCCGTACAGTGCAAGAAACAATACTTTTCGCTGTATACCAATACACGTGACAATAACAAATCAAATCAAACTCTGCTCCCTAAACATTGGCCACATCCCTCTCACTAGCAACAGTCTGAAATTAAGCCAGTGTGTTCGCCACACTGGTGTCATATTTGATACTGAGATGTGTGTGGGTCGCAAAATGAAATTCTTTACCACAAATGTCTGCTTAGCTCAAAGAAAAACAGTGTGGACTTGATGGCCTAAATCATTTGTTTCAGCACTGTAACATTCATTAATTCTCAAATACACTATACACATATTGAATATCAACTTAATCTAGCAGATCACTAAAATATCAGGTTATTTAACAGCATTGACAAACAAATTTCTTCACATGCAATTATAAGGCTGTGAAATTTACTTCCAGGGCCATAAGTTGAGGCAGAAACTATGGCAACATTCAATTTTAGACTGAATAGACAGATGAAGTAAAAAGGGGAGTAAAATGCAAATGAGAATAAGACTAGATAAGTGCATTTAATCTATCTGCTTGTGTAGAGGACAAATGCCCAACATGGATTGATTAGTCCAGGCTGCCTCTTTCAATGCTTGGATTTATTTACATGAAATATTGTAGATTTATCTAAGATATAAAACTGTATATAGTAGTTTCCAACAAATCATAATCTGAAAAGTATTGAGCAAATATACTTTCTACAGATACGGAATTTAAACAGTTTGGATAGAGATATTTAAACTACTTAAAAGTTAAATTTATTTTAAAACTTGCATGGTCGCACACTACTGCTCGTCATAAACACTAACACGTATTTTCAACTTTCGTAGAAAGCACGTTTGTTGAAAATTGATTACTGAAACTCAATGTTCCTTGCCTTTTTTAGCTTTATAAAATTCAGTTATCTAAAATGATTCATTTCACACAAAAGGATCAACTACTTTTTTCATAATTTCAGCTCTACTTCATGTCTTTGCATCTTAATTTTACATTATTATACCTACCACATAAAAAATTTAAATATTCCAAAAGTGGTTTGACTATTACTAATTACATGTCACACACTACATAATCTGCATTAAAAGCAGCTTTGACTTCATGACAACACAAATCATGTGATCTAACTTGGCTATTACGAAGTCATCTCAACAGAACTAAAACAAAAATATTACAAATTCCCAGCTGGTACAAAAGATGCATTTTAAAGATTTCCCAGGCAGCTGATAAACCAGCTGGATACTTGGGTTTCATTCTAATCCATTTACTAAAATAATGGTCTTTTTGGCACTTTTAAAATTAAGCAGAATTTAAGTGCCAGTGGGAGAATGCCTAAACACCCTTCACTGTAAGCACAGAATTCAGTTTTCCCTGAAGAACCAGTGCAATGCCAACATTATTAATGTACCTAACTGCTGTTTGTCAGTCTAACACAGCAACTATATTATTAAAGTACCCATTAACAAAAGCACCAATAAACTACACAAAGTGATAGGAGGTACTGGTGATAATGCTATCAAGTGACACTTACACAGCAATAAATTGCTCAGGTCAGAGGTTGAAATACAAAGGCAAACAATGGGCTTACTGATAGCCCAAAGCCTCCCCAACATCTCTATGCACAAGTCAGGAATGCGATGGAATAATCTACACTTGCCTGGATGAGTGCGACCCCAACAAGAAGCGCAACCCCGTCCAAGACAAAGCAACTCAGTCCAAGACAAAGCAACCGACAACCCAACATTGACTGTGTACCATTTACAAGATGCACTGCAGCAACTCATTAAGGTTCCTTCAACAGCATTTTCCAAACCTGCAATCTCTACCTTTATAAACTTTACCACCTAGAAGGACAAGGGCAGCAGCTGTACAAGAACACTGTCATCTGCAAGTTCCTCTCCAAACCTCACACCATCCTGACTTGGAACTTTATCAAAATTCTTTCCCTGCTGCTGGATCAAAGTCTTAAGTTCCTTCCTAACATCACTGAGTACACCTATACAAACAGACTGCACAGATTCAAGCAGTGGCTACCACCACCTTCTCAAGGGCAGCAAAAGCTGCCTTGCCTGTGACTCCTTTACCTCACGAAAGAATAAAAAAGCTTTAAACTGACTGCATAAATTATATAGTACATCAATATAACTACCTCTGCCACTAAATAAGAACATAAGAAATAGGAGCAGGAGTAGGCATCTAGCCCCTCGAGCCTGCCCCACCATTCAATAAGATCATGGCTGATCTGAAGTGGATCAGTTCCACTGCCCCAAATATTGGGGCAGCAGGTGGCACAGTGGTTAGCACTACTGCCTCTCAGCACCAGGGACTTGGATTCGATTCCAGTCTTGGGTAACTGTGAGTTGAGTTTGCATGCTTTCCCAGTGTCAGCATGGGTTTCCTGCTAGTGCTCCTGTTTCCACTCACAGTCCAAAGATGTGTAAATTAGGTGGACTGGCCATGCTAAATTGTCCCCAAGATGATTAAGTAAGGGGAATTAGCAGGGTAAATACATGGGGTTACAGGGATAGGGCTTGGGTAAGATGCTTTTTGGGAGAGTCGGTGCAGACTTGATGGGCTGAATGGCCTCCATCTGCACTATAGGGATTCTGGAACAGAGAGAAAAATCCAGTGTAGAGAGAAAACACACACAATGAGCATGTGCAGAATACATGGTACATCAAGTCAGATAGAATAAAAAATAAGTAGGGGAAAGAAATGGTCACTCAGGAATTAAGTAAATAAGTAAAGGCAAAAAGGGAAGTGGTGATTGACAAGGAAGAAAAGACAAAAGGAGGATAATGATCACAGCAGGAGGAATATGCAAACCATATTTAATAAGCACTGAGAAACTCAAGCAACCGATCACAGTGCAGAACAAGCACCAGAGGATGAGAGATGGAAGAGAGGGTCTACACGCTGATCTACAGGTGAAGAAACAAGTGACCCTACTGGACTTTAGAAACAGAAGAAAATAAAATACATGGGCAAGGAGGAAATTTTCATATGTGACATGGAATGCATGGCAGAAGAGGAAAATGCAACAGAAAGGTAGATTTAATCTGCTTGATTACATAGTTATTTGGTTTGTGGGGTCAGACAGAGAGAGGACAGTTGCCCTTTCCTTCATGCTCTGCCTCGTTTCTTTTTGGCCCACATCCAACCCTTGTTGTCCTGTGATGCCTTACCCTTATTTTGTGGCTTATTGTCTTCTTCTCTCCTGGCCTTTGCCTTTTATGTATTAATACTCCTGTCAGTCTTTTTCCCCTTGTGGGGGGTGGTGGATAGGGGTATGTTTGTGTGTCTGTGTATGTATGTGTGGGAAGGATGGAGGGGGGCTGGGGGGAGGTGGTGGAGAAACAGGGTGTTACTCGGGAATCCTGCAGGAAGCTGATAGTGGGTGCATGTTTGTGTCGTATTTTAGGTGGTTGGGGAGAGGTGGCTGCTGAGGTGCTATATGTTTGCCGGGGCGGGGAGGGTGTGTGTGTGTGTGGGTGGTGTCCTATTAGATTGAGGGTTTTTTTGTGTTTCGGGGGGTTGGTAGTGGATGTCAAGGAAGCATGCGTGTTGGAGAGTATTTTGGATTTCCTGGCTGGGGAGATTTGGGGTGGGCAGGGGGAAAAAGGGCAACCGGAGTTGGTGGGATGGACTGACTTTTTGTTTGTGGATGTTTCGTGTTGTGATGGGCAGGATGGCATGGTATGGATTAGGGCAATATGTACCAGGCTGGTGTGGAGGCACTAGTTGGCAGAGCAAGGGGGTGTAAGAATATCGTTATTTATGTGGATGGTTTATGGGTTTGGCATGAAGTCAGACTTTTGTTGGCAGTACAAAAATTACCTCTGACAAATTATTTATTGATATGTTACTGTCCCAGGCTTACATTGATACTGTAACAAGCTACTGTGGAAGGGTACACTGAGGGAGAATTTCGCATGGCCAGCCTAACTAGCACATCTTTGGATTGTGGGAGGAAACCAGAGCACCTAGAGGAAACCCACGCAGACACGGGAGCAGAGGAACGTGCAGGACCTGCACAAGTAGGGACCCAACACAGATCCTTGTGAGGCAGCAGTGCTAACCACTGTGCCACCATATCGTCCACAAATGAATGATTTCACATATCTGGTTTACATGCCTGTCTTCTCACAATGCTGTCTTCTCTGTTGTCTACTTCCCCTTTTTTCCCCCGGCCATTCCTTTCTTGTTCTCCCTTGTCTGTTTGCCTTGTGTCCTCAGGATTGGTCGTATATGCCACCTCGTCATTCCATAGCTCCTCCTCCTAGTGAGGTTCCCTTGTATCCTCCTTCTCCTGCCCTACTGGCCCCCTTAGTGGCATCTGTTTTTGGAGGGTTTTGTTTAAAGCAAAGACTGAATGGGGGGGTCGTTTGGAGATATTTGATTCCTCTCTGGGTCTGCTTGGGAGGTTTTTTTGACGTGGGTTGGCCCTTGCCAGTGTTTATGACATGGTGGGGCAGTGAGTCGATAATGGACCTTTCTTTCTTTTTTAATGATCGACATGGCAGGCCCAGGGATTCTTTAACAGTGTCCACGGCAGGCCCAGGGATTCTTTAACAGTAGCATGTAACTAGTGTTTATTATGATTTCCCAGTTACGTTATGTTCCCTTACTCCTTTCAGTGGTGTTTGCTTGGATGTGTTATTGGTTTCTGTTAATTTATTTATCGTTCATTGTGGTTTTAGATCTCCATGTTCTGGGTAGTTGACCTTTTGGGTTCATAATTATCCCTGCTCGTGTGGTTTGTGTATTCCCGTGTTCTAGGTTTAGGCATTAGAACTTAGACTCACTGCTCCATTTAATTAATGTAAGCTTAAAAATCATAGAAACATAAAAAATATATGAGAAGGAGTAGATTATCTGACCCTTCGAACCTGCTCTGCCATTTGGCTGATCCTCTATCTTAATACCATACTCAAGCACTTTCCTGTAATCCTCAACACCTTTAGAGTCTAGAAATCTATTTCCTTCTTAAATATATTGAGCGACTTGGCCTCCTGCGGTAGAGAATTTCATCATGCTCTAAGTGAAGTTTCTCCTCATCTCCACCCTAAATGGCCTACCCCCTTATCCTGAGACTGTGACCCCCCCTTATTCCTGACTACCACTTATCTCCATCAGAGAAAACAATACCCCAGCATCCAGTCTGTCCAGCCCTTTCAGAAGTGTGTTTCAATTAGATTCCTCTCATTCTCCTAAATTCCAGCGAGCACAGGCCCAGTTGACCCAATCTCTCCTCATACAATAATCCTGCAATCCCAGGAATCAGTCACAAAACCTTATTGGCAACTAAAATGCAATTTGGACATTACAATTACTTCTGAAAATTATCTTCAGCAAATGTACAATTACTTAAAAAACAAAATGCAAGGGCATCAAAAGCAACCTAGAATTCATATGTACTATGATTATTTTTATGACAGTTCATAAAGGAAAACAACCAGATAACTATTTAAAATACTAAACGTACTGATAAAAAATTCTAGAATGCATGAGTGCAATATAATTAGCTAGACTCAGATTATGTATGCATTGTGACAATACGTTGTGACTTGTCATTAGACCTTAATTTTTCTACTCCCCCAAACGTTAGAATTACATTTTCTTATTGATATTTTAAATTCCAGTTGTACCCAATACAATCCTTCCAGCGGGAAAGTAACTTTTACACAATTTCTAGTACCCACAGTTACCAGCTATGCAGCAATACCTAAATATATACATATCTTCAATTTGCTGTAGCTTATTTCGAGACGTAAAATTCAGCGTTGTAACATTAGCCTGCAGTGTAACTTACTTATAATCAGCATTTAGAACGATTACATGATCTTATCTTTTGCCAGAGGTGTTAAGTTTTAAGGAATTAACCAAAAACATATAGATGTCTGTACTTTTCCATAAACCCACGCGATGAAAAAACGGGGTACATATGCGTTAAATGTTGGCCCTTCACAAATTATATACCGCCTTTGAAACAAAAAGCACGGAACACATTCCATCGCAAAACTGTTTTCAAGAAGAATATGAACACGCCCTGAAAAAGGTCGCCGTACATCCGCTTTATATCTGAGTGTGTAAATCAAATCACAGTAATCGCTGATTAAATCTAAATCTTCGGCTCGGACGGGGCTCCTCGCAGATGTTGAAGGGGGTGGGCACAATCTGGGTCTCTCTCAACACCCCAGAGGCAAGCAACTGAGGGGAATAGACCTCGACATTCATCTGCCCCTTCCCCACCCACCCACAACCCCACCCTCACGCAGCTCCCACACATAACCCCACCCAGCCCCATACAAATCCTATACACAACCCCTCCCAGCCTCACTACACAACCTCACTCCCACAAAGCCCCCATATGTAATTTGGGTCTCTCTCAACACCCCAGAAACAAGCAACTGTGGGGAATAGACCGCGACATTCATCTGCCTCTCCCCGCTCCCATACATAACCCCACCCAGACCCACACAAATCCCATACACAACCCCACACTTTCACAGCCCCACTACACAACCCCACCCAGCTCCCATATACAATTCGGGTCTCAATACCCCCAGAGACAAGCAACTGAGGGAAACAGACCCCAACATTCATCTGCCTCTTCTTCCCCCCCTCCCCCCCCCCCCCCACACACACACACACACACACACACACATACAACCCGACTCCCCCATAATCCCACCCTCACACGCACAGACCCATACACAACCCCACCCCCGCTATCAGCAGCTCAGCTTCAATGTAAATCACTCTGGCCGGGATCTCTCACACACACACACACACATTCTCCTTCCTGTGGCTCTGCTGCAGGCTCGGGACACCTTTCATCTTTTGTTCTTCACAGGGAAGAATCAAAGAGCGCGGTGGGGGAAAAAAAAACAAGATAAAACATACCCTCTACTGTGGCTGAGATAAGTTTCCCCCTTTCTTTTAAATCCCCACACCCTCCTCCCCCCGGCAAAAAACAAACTTTCCTTCTGTTATAAAAAAAGTTACTTGAAATATATTTTCCCCTCTCCTCTGATATTAAAGAAATGCAGGAGATTTTTTTTGAAAAAACAGCCCCTCCTGTAGTTTCTCACCCTGTCCATTCCCGCAGGGGCAGCCCGGGGGAGGGGGTGGGGAGAGAGAATCGCCCCCCCACCCCCAGCCAGGCCCAGGCCGGACACTCTGTAAATCTTAGCCCCAGTACAGGGGCCACTGGATTGGGGTGGGGGGGGTGGGGAGAAAGAGTGTGACTCAGAGTTAAATCAATCCTGAGTTGGGCCCGAGTTTAAAGCTCCCGAGCAGCCTCCGCCTGACGGAAGGCAGCCCCGAGGAGAGGGTCAGGGCGGGGGTGGAAGGAGGGAGGCCGCTGCCACTCTGATCCCGGGCCGCCGCCATGGCAGAGAGTTTCGAGTGGAAAACTTCACCGAGCCGCGGCCCCGCCCGGCCACCCACCACAAACACCCCACCTCCCTCCCTCCATCACCACACAACCCGCCATCACCTCTCTCACCGTCACCGCCACCGCCGCTTGTCCTCCAGCCCGGCTCCCTCACTCACACTCACTCAGTCTCTCCCTCCGCCTCCTCCTCAACTTTTCTCCGACTTCCAACCCGAGGAAAAAAAAACCCCTGGCGACACTCAGACTGGAGGCGGAGCACCGGGAGAGAGAGTATCCCTCCGCCAGAACTGGGGGGGGGTGGGGGGAGACAGGGAAACATACGAGGTGGGGGAGACGTGGGGGATGAACAGATGTAGAGATGGGGGTGGGGAAGTGGGGGAGACATAATGGGGAGGATATGGCTGGGGAGTGGGGATGGGGGATGTAAGGGGTGGGGATGTGGGGGATGTGGGGGATGTGGGGGGTGGGGATGGGGGATGTAAGGGGTGGGGATGTGGGGGATGTGGGGGGTGGGGATGGGGGGTGGGGATGTGGGGGGTGGGGATGGGGGGTGGGGATGTGGGGGGTGGGGATGGGGGGTGGGAATGTGGGGATGTGGGGGGTGGGGATGTGGGGGGTGGGGGGGGTGGGGATGTGGGGGGTGGGGGGGGTGGGGATGTGGGGGGTGGGGGGGGGGTGGGGATGTGGGGGGTGGGGGGGTGGGGGGTGGGGATGTGGGGGGTGGGGGGGGGGTGGGGATGTGGGGGGTGGGGGGGGGGGTGGGGATGTGGGGGGTGGGGGGGGTGGGGATGTGGGGGGTGGGGGGGGTGGGGATGGGGATGGGGATGTGGGGGGTGGGGGTGGGGGGGTGGGGGGATGTGGTGGGTGGGGGGGTGGGGATGTAGGGGGTGGGGATGTGGGGGGTGGGGGGGTGGGGATGTGGGGGGTGGGGGGGTGGGATGTAGAGGGTGGGGATATGGGGGGGTGGGGATGTGGGGGGTGGGGATATGGGGGGGTGGGGATGTGGGGGGTGGGGATGTGGGGGGTGGGGATTGGGGGGGTGGGGATGTAGGGGGTGGGGATGTGTTGGGGGGGAGGGGATGTGGGGGGGGTGGGGAGGGGATGTGGGGGGTGGGGATGTGTGGTGGGGTGGGGATGTGTGGGGGGTTGTTGATGTGGGGAGGGGGTGGGGTGGGGAGGGGGGTGGGGGGGAGGGGATGCGGGGGGTAGGGGGTGTGGGGGGAGGGGATGCGGGGGGTGTGGGGGGGAGGGGGTGTGGGGGGAGGGGGTGCGGGGGGGAGGGGGTGCGGGGGGGAGGGGATGCGGGGGGTGTGGGGGGGAGGGGGATGCGGGGGGTGTGGGGGGGAGGGGATGTGGGGGGTGGGGGGGAGGGGATGTGGTGGGGTGGGGGTGTTGATGTGGGGAGGGGGTGTGGTGGGGAGGGGGTGTGGGGAGGGGGTGTGGTGGGGAGGGGGGGTGGGGAGGGGGTGTGGGGAGGGGATGTGGGGGGGTGGGGAGGGGATGTAGGGGGGTGGGGAGGGGATGTAGGGTGGGGATGTGGGGTGGGGATGTGGGGGGGGGGGGGTGTGAAGGGGGTTGGGGGTGTGGGGGCGGTGTGGAGAGTGTGGGGGGGGTGGAGGAGTGTGGGGGGGGTGGAGGAGTGTGGGGGGGTTGGGGGAGTGTGGGGGGGGTGGGGAGTGTGGGGGGGGTGGAGGAGTGTGGGGGGGTTGGGGGAGTGTGGGGGGGTTGGGGGAGGGTGGGGATGTGGGAGGGTGGGGGGTTGGGGAGGGGGGACGTGGGGGATGGTGTGGGGGAGGGTGGGATGGGGGGGTGGGGGGTGGGGGATGGTAATGGGGGGATGGTGGTGGGGGAGTGGGCGTGGGGATGGTGGTGAGGGGGGTGGGGATGGCGGTGATCTGGGTGGGGGTGTGGTGCTGTGGGTGGGGGCGTGGGGATGTGGGTGGGGGGCGTGGGTGGGTGGGGAGCCTGGGGATGTGGGTGGGAGGGTGGGGATGATTTGGGGGGGTGGGGAGGGGATGTGTGGGGGGGTGGGGAGGGGATGTGGGGGTGGGGATGTGTGGGGGGTTGTTGATGTGGGGAGGGGGTGTGGGGGGAGGGGATGTGGGGAGGGGGTGTGGGGGGGAGGGGATGTGGGGGGTGTGGGGAGGCGATGTGGTGGGGTGGGGATGTGTGGGGGGTGTTGATGTTGGGAGGGGATGTGGGGAGGGGATGTGGGGGGGTGGGGAGGGGATGTGGGGGGGGTGGGGAGGGGATGTGGTGGGGTGGGGGTGTTGATGTGGGGAGGGGGTGTGGTGGGGAGGGGGTGTGGTGGGGAGGGGGTGGGGGGGAGGGGGGGGATGTGTGGGGGTGGGGAGGGGATGTAGGGTGGGGATGTGGGGGGGGTGGGGTGGGGATGTGGGGGGGTGGGGTGTGAAGGGGGTGGGGGTGTGGGGATGTGGGGGCGGGTGGAGGAGTGTGGGGGGGTGGAGGAGTGTGTGGGGGGTGGAGGAGTGTGTGGGGGGTGGAGGATGTGGGGGGGGGGAGGAATGTGGGGGGGGTAGAGGAGTGTGGGGGGGTGGAGGAGTGTGGGGGGGGTGGAGGAGTGTGGGGGGGGTTGGGAGTGTGGGGGGTGTGGGGAGTGTGGGTGGTGGGGGGGGTGGGGAGGGTGGGGATGTGGGAGGGGGGGGGGGTGGTGGGGGGGGGGGAGGGTGGGGTGGGGTGGGTGGGGGAGGGTGGGAATGGGGGGGTGGGGAGGGTGGGAATGGGGGGGTGGGGGAGGGTGGGAATGGGGGGGTGGGGGAGGGTGGGAATGGGGGGTGGGGGAGGGTGGGGATGGGGGGTGTGGGTGGTGGGGATGTGGGGGGTGGGGGATGGTAATGGGGGGGTGGGGGGATGGTGGCAGGGGTGGGGATGGTGGTGGGGGAGTGGGCGTGGGGATGGTGGTGAGGGGGGTGGGGATGGCGGTGATATGGGTGGGGGGTGTGGTGCTGTGGGTCGGGGGTGTGGGGATGTGGGTGGGGGGTGTGGGGATGTGGGTGGGTGGGGGGTGTGGGGATGTGGGTGGGTGGGGAGCCTGGGGATGTGGGTGGGGGGGTGGGGGCCTGGTGGCAGGGGTGGGGATGGTGGTGGGGGAGTGGGCGTGGGGATGGTGGTGAGGGGGGTGGGGATGGCGGTGATGTGGGTGGGGGGTGTGGTGCTGTGGGTGGGGGGCGTGGGGATGTGGGTGGGGATGTGGGTGGGTGGGGAGCCTGGGGATGTGGGTGGGGGGCCTGGGGATGTGTGGGGGGGTGGGTGGGGGGCCTGGGGATGTGTGGGGGGGGTGGGTGGGGGGCCTGGGGATGTGTGGGGGGGTGGTGGGGTATCCTCCGGATGCTCCGGCTTCTTTCTGCACAGTAGGGTTCTGGGATTCTACAAGAGACATGAAGGAGGATGAGGGAGAGGAGAGAGACATTGAGGGTAGGGAATGAGAAATGGAGGGGGGAGAGACATGTAGGAGAGACATGGAGGGAGGGAGGGAGGAGGGGAGACATGCAGGAGTGGGGGGGCATGGAGGAAAAGTGGAAGACGACATGGAGGGGAGATAGGGAGGCATGGAGGGGGAAGGCATGGAGGGAGGGAAGGAGGGGAGACGGAGGGAGAGACATGGTGGGAGTGGGGAGATATGGAGGAAAAGTGGGAGAAGACATGGAAGGGAAGGTAGGGAGACATGGAGAGGGAGGGAGAAAGATGTAGCTGGGAGACATGGAAGGAAAGGGGAGACTGGGAGGGGGGACTAGGAATGGGGTGGGAGGGAAACTGTGAATGGGGGCAGACAGGGGGTGACTAGGAGGGAAGAGGGAGGAGGAAATGGGGAGTGGGTAACTGGGAGGGGGAAGAGACACTGGGAGGGAGCTGATTTTGAAATGGGAGAGATGAAATAGGAGAGACTGGGGGCAAGACTGGGAATGACAAATTGGGGGAGACAAGGAATGGGGGAAAGACGGGGAATGGGAGGAGGGGTGACTGGGAATGGAGAGGTTTATCAGTGGTGACGGGTTAACTGCTGAATGAATGGGAAGTATCTGGGAATAAATGGGGATTTATCACAGTGGGGGAGAGGTAATGGGGGAATGAAAAGAGAGAATAAAGGGGCTTTACCATACTGGGGGAGGAGGTAGCTGGGAAAAGGCTTTATTAAAACAGTAGCGGGGGGCATCTGAGAGTGAGGGAGGGGGTAATTTGGAATGGGTGGGTGTTTATCATAGTGGGAAACAAGATAACTGGGGAATAGAGGGGGTTTATCACAATGGGTGATGGAGTCGCTGTGGAATGAAAGGCTTTTATCGTGGCTGGAGAGGGGGTAAATGGGAATAAAGTGGATTTTCACTGGTGGGGGTGTAACTGGGAATGGAAAATATAACAGGGAATGAAAGGAGTTTACCACAGAGCTATGGTAATCCCGCTTCATTACCATTACCCCTTCCTCCCTGTCATGAATCTCCTCCATTTACCAGTGCCCCCCGCCCCACTCCACAGATAATGTGTTTGGAGGGGTAACTGGGGCCTGGTGGGGCCAACTGGGAATGAAGCGGGTCTACCACAGTGGAGAGGGAATAACTGAAAATGGAAGGCTGTATTACAGCAGGTAAAGGGGTAACTGGGAATAAGGGATCTATATCAGCGGGGGGAGAGGGTAACAGAATGAAGAGGGATTATCACAGCGGAGGAAGGGATAACTGGGATATTGAGGGAGATTATAGCGGGGGAGGGGATAACAGGCATGGAAAGGGAATTGTAACAGTGGGAGAGGATTTATCTGGAAGATGAAGGGAGATTATTGCAGCAGTGGTATCTGAAGAATGGGGAGATAATGGGACACGGTGTATCTGAGGAATGAAGAGAGAATTATCGGAGCCGGGGTATCTGTGGAATGGGGGGGATTTATCACAATGGGAGAATGGATAACTGGGAAATAGAGGGAAGGATTATCTGTAAGGGTAACTGGGGAACGGAGGGGAATTATAACAGTGTCAGGGGTGTATTTGTGGAATCAAGGGAGATTATTGCAGTGGGGATATCTGGGAGAATGCATAATGAGAACAGAGGGGGGGATTTTAGTAGTGAGGGAGGATGTATCTGAGGAATAAAGGTGGATTATTTCAGCAGGCGATATCTGGGGATTGGAGGGGGTATTATCACCATGCAGGAAGGGATAATAGGGATGGAGGGGGATTATAATGGGGAGTAACTGGGGAATGAAAGGGGGTTATCACAGCAAGAGAGAATGTCACTGGGAATGAAGGGGATTTTCACAGCGGGGGAGGGGGGTAATGGAATGAAAGGGCTTTGCCAAAGTGGCCAGTTGATAATGTTGGAGAAGTAACTGGAGAATTGAAGTTGTAACTTGGAATGAAGGGGGATTATCACAGTGGGACAAAGGGTAACTGGGAATGAAGGCCTTTTAGCACAGCAGGAGAGGGGGCATCTCGGAATGAAAAGGGTTTACCACAGGGGTAAAAGTGAAAGGGGTTTATCAGAGCGGGGTGTTGGGGGGGGCCACTGGTAAATGGAGGAGTTTCATGACAGGGAGAAAGGGGTAATGGTAATCAGATTACCACAGCCAGAAGGGCGTAACTGGGAATGAGAGGGGTTATCACATTGGAGCTGGAGTAACTGAGAATGAAGGAGGATTATCAGCAGAGGAGGGAGGTAACTAGGGAATAAAGAGAATTATCACAGAGGAGAAGGAATTAACTCGGAATGAAAGGCATTACAGCAGGAGAGGTTGTAACTGATCAGGATTATCATAGCAGGGGATGCTAATTGGGAATGAAGGAGGTTTATCACTGTGGGCAATGGGCAACTGGGAACAAGGGAGATTATCACAGCAAAGGAGGGAATAATTGGCAATGAAAGTAGATTATTACAGTGGGGAGTAAGTGGGAATGAAGGGGGGGTTATCACAATGGGAGAGGGGTAATTTGGACATAATATAAAGGGTACAAGGTAGGAGGTGCCTTCATGCTTGTTGGTACACTTAGCTCCATCCAACACTCAACTCACCGAGATGTCATGTGCTCTCTTGTATCACTGTGTGGACGGTACTGTATTCAGGCCCACATTAATGCTATATGTAACAGACCTCCATACTACACCTCCCACTAAGTCTTTATCCAATATAATTTAAATCATAATTTATTTTATGTCTTAGATTGTTATTATTACCTTACATTGTCGTTACTACATTATCATTACTTGCTCTCCCCACTTTACATCCTTGAATTCAAACATTCAGGTGTCTGGATGCCTTATAAGCTTTCCATATCTTTTTTGCACTATTATTGGAGGAGTGGTAGGCTTTGTTTCTGATGCTTCTTTCTATAGGTTGGAGGTGGTCTGACATCTGGGTATGTTTCTCAATATCTCTCCATCGCACAATAGGGATGGACAATCCAGGGATGTTTCTTCTGACTGTGTACTGTGTGATGCCAAACTGGTAGGAGTGAGACTGGTCTCCATTCATGCTAATAATGGTACTTTCTCTCCCACAGTTTAATCCAGACCTTGCTACCTTACTGTAATTGTGGCAAATGCCTAATGCAGTAAATTCTGTTGTAGATGTAGCTTGCTTCTGCCTGTCCAACTGCTTGACTGATTGAGTGTCCTTGGTTACCAATCCTGATATGAGATTTTTCAGCAGGATTGGAAGTTGTGTGAGGGGTTTCCTGCCCATCAGGAAGTCAGATCAGGACAGGCTGCATTGTTGACCAGTACATGAGATTCTGATCTTTGGGGAAGTTCTCATTCTTTTTCAGGAGGGCTTTTACCATGTGGACCCTTCGTTCAGCCTCCCATTTGTCCATAGGTATCTTAGGGAGTTGGTGCAGAGGCGGAAGCCAAATGTGGTGGCAGAATGTGCAGAGAATTCTAGGCCATTATCAAATGCTATCTCATTCAGGATACCATGGTTCGTGAACCTCTCTTTTAGTGTCTCAAATACTGCCTCTGTGGAAGCCATACATATTTGCTTCTCCTCAAGCCATCTAGCGAAATAGTCCACCACAAAAGACATAATTTCCTGTTGAAAATGTAGAGGTCCAGTACCAGCCTCTCCTATGACCCCACAAGGAATTATGCAGGGATGAGGGGCTCTCTTTGATCCTGTGCAACACACCTGGCAATTTGTAATCGCCTCAGAAATGTCTGCACAGTGGATTGGGCCGGTGGTCAGCGCTTGGCGATGGCCGGGTGACCTGGTGCATTTCTTGAAGGATTTCTGACTGCAGGGATTCTGGGTTGATCAGCTACACATCATAGACCAGAAAGTCATAATAGTAGAGTGCTTTTATTGTTTGAACCATGTTTTCGTGGTCCCTCTATTTGGTCTCTGCTGAGACCATCATTGTTGATAATATCTGCGGGTGCTGATTGCACATTTGTTTCTGTTCGACCTTTTAGGGTTTATTTGTGGTCAATGGCAGGTATCTCCTTGTCAATTAGAAGTATATTTCCAGTTATTCAATGAGATTAACATGCTGTTTTGTTGGGACGTATCTTCTGTTGTCTGCTTTTAGCTTGGACGTATAACATCTCATAGCAGAATCTCAAGAGGTGCAAGCAAAACATCTGGATTCTGGGAGGCATCTTTGCTAGTTTCTTCATCAATAAGGAAAGTAGTGGCTTCAGGTCTGTTTTGATTGTAAATTTGAAGCCGTTGATATAGTCTGAAAACTTATACCATGCCAGGTGACAGCAAGGGCTTCCTTTTCTATGATAGCATACCTTGTTTCCATATCCGACAGCCCTCTAGGTGTGTAGCGCACAAGTCAGCGACTTCCATCCGGTTGTTCCAGGAATAGGACCACTCTTGGGCCTGTGAATGAAGCATTTGCTACTATGATGGTGGGCTGGAGGTCTGGAATCAAGTGTAGGGTTGGGAACCCACTGATAGTCTTGATTTTTTTTGTGTGGGTGCACTGTGATGCCTTTATTGCTGACGATATGGTCCAAGAATCAAACTGATGTTTTGAAAAACTTACATTCATCTTCCACATCAGCCCTACTTGCTGCAGGCATTCTAAGAGTGCTGTGAGTCTCTTGTCATGTGCATCAACCATTACACAGTGAACCAATACATCATCCTCGTGGCAAATGAAGACCCTGAAAAATGGCCAATGTCACATTTTGGCATCTATCTAGTGCCAATGTAATTCCAACCCAGGAAGTTAAAGCAGAATCTGCTGAATGTTGTCAGCAGCCTATACTCTTCGTCAAGAGGGATTGCCAAAATCCAATATTCGTGGGACGGCATAGAATCAAAAAAACAGTGCAGAAAGAGGCCATTTGGCCCATCAAGTCTGCACCAACTACAATCCCACCCAGGCCCTACCACCATATCCCAATATACTTACCCACTAATCCCTCTAACCTACACATCTCAGGACACTAAGGGACAATTTTAGCATGGCCAATCAACCTAACCGACATATCTTTGGACTGTGGGAGGAAACCAGAACACCTGGAGGAATCCCACACAGATATGAGGAGAATGTGCAAATTCCACACAGACATTGGCTCTGTCCAAGACCACGAGAAATTACAAAGGGCCATGAATGAAGCCCAGACCATCACTCAAACCAGCCTCCCATCCACTGATACTATCTACACTTCCCACTGCCTCAGAAAAGCAAACCGCATAATCAAGGGCCTCACACATGCCAGATATTCTCTCTTCCATCAGGTAAAAGATACAAAAGTCTGAGGACACGTACCAACCGACTCAAGAACAACTTCATCACTGCTGCCATCAGACTTCTGAATGGACCTACATCACATTTAGTTGATCTTTCTCTGCACCCTAGCTATATCTGTAACATTACTTTCTGCACTCCTCTCCTTCTCTATATATATTATTTGTCTGTATACTGTGCAAGAAACACTACTTTTCACTGTATACTAGTACGTGACAATAATAAATCAAATCAAAATAATAATGAACAGTCCTATTTGTGGATCAAAGAGAGGGTGTCACAGATTATATTGTTCTTGTATCTCAGTGTTGCCTATAAGGTGCCTTTCAGCAGGAGCTTTAAGCCTTTTCCCCTTATAGGGGTGTTGTGGGCAACATTAACTGTTGGGTCACCAGTCATGGTCCTTTGTCAGACAGGACTGTTATGCTGGTTCCTGTGTCTAATTTGAAAGTAGGAAGTCTCACAACACCAGGTTAAAGTCCAACAGGTTATTTGGTAACAAAAGCTTTTGGAGTGCTGGCTGCCCCTTCATCAGGTGAGTGGGAGTTGTAATCACAAACAGGGCATATAAAGACACAAATTCAATTTACAGAATGATGATTGGAATGCGATTCTTTACAGCTAATCAAGTCTTAAAGGTACAGACAATGTAAATGGAGAGAGGGTTAAGCACAGGTTAAAAAGATGTATATTGTCTCCAGACAGGGCAGATAGTGAGATTTTGCAAGTCCAGGCAAGTCTTGGGGGTTACAGATAGTGTGACATGAACCCAAGATCCAGTTGAGGTTGTCCTCATGTGTGCAGAACTTGGTTATCAGTCTGTGTTCAGCGACTCTGCGCTGTCATGTGTCATGAAGGCCACCGTGGAGAACGCTTACCTGAAGATCAGAGGCCGAATGCCTGTGACTGCTGAAGTATTCCCCAACAGTCTTGCCTGGTTATTGTCGAGCAGTGTTCATTCATCTGTTGTTGTAGCGTCTGCATGGTCTCCCCAATTTACCATGCCTTGGGACATCCTTTCCTGCAGCATATCAGGTAGACAAGTTGCAAGAGTATGTACTGTGTACATGTAGGTTGATGTTCTCTTGTGAGATGATGGCATCTGTGTCGATGATCTGACACATCTTGCAGAGGTTGCTGTGGCAGAGTTCTGTGGTGTTGTGGTCACTGTTCTTTTGAAGGCTGCGTAGTTTGCTGCGGACAATGGTCTGTTTGAGGTTGTGTGGTTGTTTGAAGGCAAGAAGTGGGGGTGTGGGGATGGCCTTGGCGAGATGTTCATCTTCATCAATGAAATGTTGAATGCTCCGGAGAAGACGTTGTAGCTTCTCCGCTCCAGAGAAGTACTGGGCGACAAAGGGCACTCTATCCACTGTATCCTGTGTTTCTCTTCTGAGAAGGCCGGTGAGGTTTTTCGCTGTAGCACGTCGGAACTGTCGATTGATGAGTCAAGTGCCATATCCTGTTCTTATGAGGGCATTTTTCAGCGTCTGGAGGTGTCTGTTGCGATCCTCCTCATCTGAGCAGATCCTGTGTATATGGGGGGCTTGTCCATTGGGGATGGATTCCTTAACATGTTTAGGGTGGAAGCTGGAGAAGTGGAGCATCGTGAGGTTATCCATGGGCTTGCGGTACAGTGAAGTACTGAGGTGACCGTCCTTAATGGAGATGCACGTATCCAAGAATGCAACCGATTCCGGAGAGTAGTCTATGGTGAGTCTGATGGTGGGATGGAACTTGTTGATGTCATCATGTAGTTGTTTCAGTGATTGTTCACTATGAGTCCAAAGGAAGAAAATGCCATCGATGTATCCAGTGTATAGCATTGGTTGAAGGTCCTGTGCGGTGAAGAAATCTTGTTCGAACCTGTGCATGAAGATGTTGGCATATCAAGGTGCGCATTTGGTCCCCATGGCTGTTCCGTGTATTTGGATAAAGAACTGGTTGTTGAAGGTGAAGACATTGTGGTCCAGGATGAAGCGGATGAGTTGTAAAATTGCATCTGGAAAGTGGCAGTTGTCAGCATTGAGTACTGAGGCAGTTGCAGCAATGCCATTGTCATGGGTGATGCTGGTGTAGAGTGCTGAGACAGCCATTGTGACGAGGAGTGCTCCTGGTTCAACTGCTCCATGTGTACTGAGTCTCTGTAGGAAGTCTGCGGTGTTGCATCAAAAACTGGGTGTTCTTTGTACAATGGGTTTCAGGATGTCCTTCACATAGCTGGAGAGGTTCTCACACAGGGTCCATTGCCCAATACAATGGGACGGCTGGCTGTGTTTGCCTTGTGTATCTTCAGGAGGCAGTAGAGATCTCCAACCCGGGGAGTACGTGGGATGAGAGCATGGAGGGTGCTCTGAAGGTCCAGATCAAAGATCTTGATCAGAGTGTTGAGTTGATGGGTGTGTTCTTTGGTCGGATCTGTGGGTAACTGTCTGTAGTGTTCCCCATTGTTCAGTCGAAGGTACACTTTTTTGCAGTAATCTGTTGCGATTGACGATGTTGCGATTGGTCTTGAGAGCACGGATGGCGTTGCGTTGTGCTTGGGTGATGTTCGGGGCTGTCTTGTGAGTGCGGCTGATGAGTTTGGTGTTGACGCACCTCCTGATGTCTTGGGCGTACATGTCAAGTTGAGGGCAGTGGCCTTCCGGAGGACTCCAACTTGACTCTTTCCTCTTTGGTTGCTGCATTGTGGATCTCTCTGTTGGCTGTTCCAGTTCATTGGCTGTCTCATTGTGTTTGCTGTTGGCCTCTTGGTGTTTGTGGAAGAACTCCCGCAGCCTGATTCACCTGATGAATTCCTCTGTGTCTGCTGCGAGACTGATGGGGTCTATTTTGGTGGTGGGGCAAAAATTGAGCCCTCGGCTGAGAACTTCGATTTCATCTGGTTGAAGTGAGTAGTCCGACAAGTTGACATGGACTTCCCTGCAGTGGTACTGTTTTCTACTGTGGTACCGGGGGGAGTCTTGGTTGCTGCTGGTGGTGATGCCGAGTTTCTCAAGTTTCCTGTTCTTGGTGTGCATGTCGGTGTAGTTCCTTAGTCTCGTCTGCTTGGCAGAGTTTCGCAGCTGGTCTGTGTCCTGAACGCAAGTTGAGAAAATGGATTCTATCTTGGTTTCAGAATGCGGTGTTTGATGTAGAACTGGTGTATGAGGCGGTTGAAGATTGTGAGAGAGGTGTGACAGCAAAGTCTCTTAGCTGTGTTAGAGGTTGACCTGAGTGGGTTCGTGATCTGCAGTCCTTCTGGTATTCCCCAATATTCCAATTCAGGTATTCGAATTCAAAACACTTCAAAAAGCCATCGACTGAAATGACCACAATCCAAAATGGGAAACCAGACTCTTTGACCTCACCCAAGAAACAAGCATGTGTTTGCGCCCTGACTCAGAGGTTGGACTTTAGTGATAGGTTTTAACAAAAAATTCTTCAGACTTTAAATTATTTGAAAGTTTTTCTGGGCTTACCGTTGCTTGGAGTTTTAAAAAGTTTTGCTCAACCCTGCTTGGATTGTTAACTCTGTACTCTGGGATTTGAGGCTAGACTTACAAAGGTGATTCAATTGAGTCTTCTACTGCAGTAAGGAATTTTAAATCATTGCCTTCAGCTTCCAAGCCTTTCTTTGGAGCTTCTTCCAGGTGACTTTACCTCTGCTTCTTTGTAGGTCAGAATGCTTGCTGATTTTTTTTTCATTCTCATCCTTCCAGCACGTTAGTTCTTCTCTGCATTTTCTGCAAGGTTTAGGGGTTCCCACCGGCTGCCACCATGTTGTAAGATGTTGGTTACAGTTCGCTAGTTCTGAAGATGTCTTTGTAGTCATGTGATAACAGAAAGTTTTTATTGACTCTTGGAACTATTTGTAAATATACAGTCATTGGTACAAAATAGGAGCAATCTCCATGCTTGCTGGTCCTACCCTCAACTGACCCCAGTGTGGGTCATGTACTGTCTTACATCACTGTGTGGGGAATACTGTACTCAGTCCCATATTACTGCTCTATGTGTACAACAATTATAATGTAGGGAAAGGGATAACTGTAAATTAACGGGGATATCACAGCAGGAGAAGGGGGTTATGCGGTATGAAAGGAAATTATCATAGCAGAAAGGGACTAAAGGACAATTATCACAGTGAGGGAGGGGTAACTGGTAATGAAGAGTGATTATCACAGAAGGGAAGAGAGGAAGGAAGGGTACTTAGCACCCTCCCTGGCTTGTGATATCGGGAAAGTGGAAAGGGGCGCCAGTCCAACACCGGCATACCCACATCATGGAAATTATCATAGCAGGGACAGGAGATAATAGGGAATGAAAGGGGGTTATCACAGCTGGGAGAGGAGGTACTGGAGAATGAAGGGAGATTGTCCCAACTGGGGAGTGGGGTATTGGAGAATGAAATGTTTTTATCAATGGGGGAAGGGATTTTCACAGTAACTTCATTGCAGTGTTTATGGAAGCCTACTTATGACAATAAAACTTTATAATGGTGAATGAAGGGATTATCACAGTGGGGGGGGGGAATTAACAGGGAGTGAAGAGGAGTTATCACAGAATGGGAAGGATAATGGTGAATGGAGAGATTATCAGAGTGGTGCAGGGGGTATTGAGAAATGTAGAGAGATTATCAGTGGTAGAGGGGTAATAGGGAATAAAGGGATTATCACAGTGGGGAAGAACTGATGGTGAATGAGAGTGCTTATCACAGGAAGTGGGGGGTTACTGGAAAATGAAGAGGGATTAGCACAGAAGTGGAATGGGTGATGAGCAATTAAAATAGATTATGACAGTGGGGGAGAGGTAATGGTGAATGAAGAGGGATTATCACAGTGGGGGATGGGTTATAATGAATGAAGAGGGATAATCATAATGGGGGAAGGGTTATGGTGAATGAAAGATTATCACAGCGTTAGAAGGGTTAATGGGGAATGAAGAGGGATTATCTCAGTAAGGGGAGGGTGGGTTATGATGAATGAAGAAGGATTAGTACAGTGGGGGAAGGGTTAATGAAAATGAGAGGTTATACACAGTAACGAGTCTCACAACACCAGGTTAAAGTCCAACCAGTTTATTTAATAGTAATCCCACAAGCTTTCGGAAACGGTGTTCCTTCATCAGGTGTGTGGAAAGTTCTGGAAACTTCTTAACTGTGTTTACCCCAGTCCAATGCCGGCATCTCTACATAATGAGAGGTTATCACAGTGGGGGAGAGACAATGGGTAAAGAGGGATTGTCACAGCGGGGGAGGGGGTAATTGGGTAAATCCAGCCCCAACTCCACCACTACGGCAGTAACATTGGAATATGATACTAAGCTGAGCTGGAGGGCTTGTTTCCCCGATGGTGTCAGCTATTCATTAAGTAAATGTAAGGTGAGGAGTGGCCTCGGGCCAATTCGACAATACTTTATATCGTTCAGTTTTAGACCCCAACCCGTCCAACAATCCCCTACTGTGCAGCCGCAAAGCCAGGTTGGCCCAGTAAGCAGGCAGAGAGATAGTCTTTGTCTATGGAAGGAATAGAAGGTTTTCCCAGGGCGTCACCACCAACGGTCACAGTCCGCCATTGGAGTCAGCCTGGCGTTGTCATCATCACACCAGGATTGCACAGAGGCTCAAGGAGTCCAGCTTTATCCCAGTCCATGATGATTTTTGGAAGGAACATGCTGGAATGTGCGACTAAGCGCGACTGCTTTTTTAATGAGTCCGAATAGGCATGATGGGCCGAATAGCCATCCTTCTATACTTGACGATTTAGATACTTATATCTGTATAGTAGGGCTGTCTGAAAGTATCGGAAGTACGATACAAAGAAAGGGATTTGAAACAGACACCAGGAATATTGGACAATAAATTTATGTAGGAATAATTCACGAAATATTTTGAATTTTTTTGTGAACGTTTTGATCATGAACTTAACATTTTAGTACTGAATAGATCCTAGAAAGGGAAGAACTTGCATCTAATGACCTCACGGCGTCCAAAGCGCAATGGGAAAGCTTTGTGGGACAGTCACTATTGTAGGGAACGCAGAATCCTGGCAGAAACCTTCAATGTAAAATTGTAACCTTTTTCCCGCACATCTTTCCGAAAGCATCTGCTTTTACTGTTGCAATTCTTTCCCTATATTTTTAAAATTGCGAGCAGTAAGCCTATTGGAATTTACCCAACCACACAGCTCCTGTCAATAACATTCCCGCAAACAGTGTGATAGTGCTCAGCAGTGTTACTTTCGAAAGTTTAAACAAATCAATAAATGTATTTGGCAAAAAATAAAGAAATGTTGCAACACAAAGCCACGAGGAGCGAGTTTCAATGTTTGTAGAAAGAATACAAATTATTGACTTCTTTTCCGAGATTTGCGTGAATGTTGATCCAAACATCACATTCGGATAAAATAATAATTTACTGCAGAATTTTGGTGTCACCGCGAAATGGTTAATATTGTCTTGCACGTTTCCGGGTTTCCCTCGCATTCTTTTCAGAAAGTACACATGGTATTACTGAGCAGCGGGCTAAACAACATGCTTATCCAATCAAATCGCGGCTATAACGTGTTTGATCATGAAAATAGATCAATAAAACGGAGCGAGTAGCCTGCAGTGCATGCTTTTATTTGTTTTGCATATTTTAACTAGTGAACCATGTACTTTTGGGAGAAAAAAAGTTATTGTACTATCGCGGCCTCTTCAGGACGCGAGTCAGGGAAATCCCATCTCAGTTAAAATATAAAAATCGAGAACGAATGCTCATTTTAAAAAAGGACCAAACTATTTGCATGGGAATATATCCATGCATTATGATCTCGTTTTTCTTTTCCTACTTGGCGTGGCGGATGGAGCTCTCTCCCTAGAATTGGGGTTTTCTGCTCACTCCAGTTCTGTGATTGGGCTTTCTGCCTTCGCTCCAGACGCTGTAGAGATTGGCGACGCCAAGTCTGCGATTCAGAGTCCCAGTGCACTTCTTTCTATATCACCGCAAAACAATACAAAATCTGCAGCTCGCACAGGAAATTTCAAGGTGATTTGAGTCCTAATGCAAACTCCCGCACGTGAACTTAACCTTTAAAGTCTTTAAATTCATGCAAAGCGCGGGGACAAAAAAAAGGATTTTTTTTGCCCCGCAGAACTTGGAAGAAGGATTCTGAACACTGGATAAAAGGCACTGTTACACAAGGAGTTTCACAAATAGAATGAACTGCTCGATAATCCACATCATTCAAGATTTCACTGTTTAGGTAGTTTCTTTATCTTCAGATTATTTGTATCTTTTAGTTCCAGTGCAAATATTATCAATGTGTTTACTTTAAAAAAAAGACATTATTTCGTGCGTTTCGAAGTGTGACCTCAGGATTTGGGGGAGGGAGGTGGGCGGGCGCTTCAAGTGTTGAACAAGGGAAGAGGTTGAATATGTTCCATGTCCCCCTCCTCCGTCCTATCTCCCAGCTCTTCACCCCCACAGAATCCCTACGGTGCAGGGTGAAGCCATTCGGCCCATCGAGTCTGAACTGATTCTCAGACAGAGCATCTTGCCTAGACCCTTTCCCCATTTACCCCACTTATCCCCCTAATCTACACATATTGGGACACTAAGGAGCAATTTACCTTGGCCAAACAACCTAACCCCTGAAATGCCACCTAACTAACGAGCTAAAATGCTATGTTTATGATCAAGGCATTCACAAAAAAATCAAAATATTTCGTGAATTATTCCTATATAACTTTATTGTCCAATATTCCTGGTGTGTGTTTCAAACCCCTTTCTGTGGCATTGTACTTCTGATACTTTCAGACAGTCCTACTTTACAGATGTAAGTATCTAAATCGTCAAGACTTATAGCACAGAAGGATGGCTATTCGGTCCATCATGCCTATTCTAACTCATTATGGGAGGAAACTGTAGCACCTGGAGAAAAACCATGCAGACAAAGGGCGAATGTGCAAACTCCAACCAGTCACCAAAGCAGGAATTGAACCCAGATCCCTGTCACTGTGCGGCAGCCTGCTAATGACTGCCACCATGCCTCCCTAATCAGGTGCATCTTTAATGGGTGTAATGTATCAGACCTGCCAGAATTAAGCTGATCTTTCTCTGCACCCTAGCTATGACTGTGACATTATATTCTGTACCCTCCCTTTCCTCCCTATGTATTCGATGAAGATTTTTTCTTTTACTCAATCGTGGGACATGGATGTTGCTGGCTGGTCAGCATTTATTGCCCATCCCTAGTTGGCCAAGGACAGTTGAGAGTCAACCACATTGCTGTTGCTCTGGAGTCACATGCAGGCCAGGACAAGTAAGGATGGCAGATTTCCTTCGCTAAAGGACATTAGTGAACCATTTGGGTTTTTCTGACAATTGACAATGGTTTCATAGTCATCAGTACATTCTTAATTCCAGACTTTTTTATTGAATTCAAATTCCACCATCTGCTGGGATTTGAACCCCAGTCCCCAAAACATCAGCTGAGTTTCTGGATTAATAGTCCAGCAATAATATCACAAGGCCACTTCCTACCCAATGGAAGAGTCTAGGATCAGAGTGCTTCATCTCAGAATAAAGTGACACCAATTTAAGACACCAATTAAGGAGGATTTCTTTCTCTGTAAGGATCGTGAATCTTTGGAACTGCTTGCCACCAAGATAAGATAGATTTTTGATCAACAATGGAATCAAGGGTCACGGGGTAAGTTGACTTGAGGAATGGTGGAACAGACTTGAGGGATTGAACAGCCTACTCCTGTTCCTATTCTTAATGCTCTTATGCCTTACAGTGGACAGTTCCGGTCCAATCTTGGGGGGGAGGCCAGAACTAGGCTTCCTAAGCATAAGATAGTCCCTGAATAAATCTGTTGGAAAATTCAGGAAAAACTGGTTAGGATGTGGAATTTAGCACTACAAGGTCTGGTTGAGGTGATGAGCATAGAAGAGAAAGCTAGTTAAACACAAGGGAAAAAGCAATGGAAGGAATTGTTGCTGGAATTAGAGGACCAAGGTAGATGGAGGCTCATGAGGAGCAGTAAACACTGGCAGGACCTGTTGGGCTGAATAGCCTGTTTGGTGCTATAAGTATGCGATTGTAGATCTGATGAGCACCATTTGAACAACCAGTCCTGCTAGCAACCACAAAATAAATAGAAGTTATCAGCACAGATTGCTTGAAGAATGTATTGGGCATATCTTATGAGATTTGTCTCGAGTGCATCCCCAAATTGGCACTGATGCATTCAGATGTTTAGTCTATGTTGTTGACTGTCTTCATTTAACAAACAGTGAGAGATCTGCAAAATTTTATTAACTCAGGCCCAGGTTTCTCAGAGAAAATACTGACCCTGACTGAAAAGATGAGTGACATTTTTAACAATGTACACAAAATGTTACCAAAATGGAAATTAATATGCATTACTATGAACATTATTCTTGATACTAAATTCCTCAGTTTAGCAAATTGTTAAAAGTATTTTCAAAAGTTATTTGAAGTGATTTTCTTGGCGTTCCTTCTATTTTCATAGGTGTTTGTTTAACATCATGATTGGTCATGCTTTTTTCTGCCTGTTTACTTGCTTATTGGCACATCCTCAAACCTCACTTTGATGTTTTATTCATACAATATTTAATCAAACACATGCACATATGTCACATGCTAGGCAGATTAAATGTGACATCTGAAATGTGTCAAACAGATCAGTCTGTGGCAACATGTTGGCACAGTGGTTAACACAGCTGCCTCACAGTGCCAGGGACCTGGGTTCAATTCCCAATCTTTGGTCATTTTCTGTGCGGGATTTGCATGTTCTCCCTGTGCCGGCATGGATTTCCTCTGGGGATATTCCGGTTTCCTCCCACAGTGCAAAGATGTGCGGATTAGGTGGATTAGCCATGCTAAATTGCCCCTTAGTGTTAGGGGGATTAGAGGGGTAAATATGTGGGGCTGTGGAGACAGAGCCCTGGTGGGATTGTTGTTGGTGCAGGTTGGATTGGCCAAATGGACTCCTTCTGCACTAGAGATTCTATGAAATCTATGACTGGATACATTTAGATATCACACACTAAACATGCAGATATCCTTTGGCATTACTCATGATGAATTTGATGATGAATTATTTTGAAAAAAATATTTGTATAATATCGCAAAACACAATGGATTTTCAGGACCATTGATATTCTCATCACTTTCCTTGCATTTAAATCATCCAATTTTGATTAACTGCTGTTTCGTTTTGAATTAATGGGCACAGTGTGAGTGGGCACAGTCTGAAATGTGATGTAAGGCAAATATAATGCTTCCAGAAAATACATGCTACATTCAAGAAGGAGGAACTGAGATTTGGATGGATTAGTGCAGAGTGGCCAAATCACATCATTAGATCATGTCCTTTACTAATCATTCCAGACAGAAAACGTTTCTCAAAGACAAAGGCCTTAAATTGAGAAAATAAAAGATGGTCCAAGGCGATGAGAGACTTAATCAAATATGTAACGGAAAAACTTAATAATAATAACAAAGAGCTGTTATAATCTAGGGTTTCAAAATGCTTCCACTCACCGTTTCTCTCTCCCAAGCCCTCACTGGGAGTGATACATTTAGAGGAGCAGCTTCAACTTAAGTCTTCTACTCAAATCACTTAAATGTCATACATGCCAGAAATAACTTTGTGGGCAGCAGAGTGGCAGAGTGGTTAGCACTACTGCCTCACACAGCCATGGATCTGGATGCGATTCCCGGCTTGGGTCACTTCCTGTGAAAAGTCTGCACGTTCTTCCCATGTCTACATGGGTTTTCTCTGGGTGCTCCGGTTTCCTCCTGCGGTCTGAAAGATGTATTGGTTAGGTGCACTGGCCATGCTAAATTCTTTCTCAGTGTACCTGAACAGGTGCCAGAGTGTGACGACTAGGGGATTTTCACAGTAACTTAATTGCAATGTTAATGTAAGTTTACTTGTGACACTAATAAATAAACTTAAAACAAACTTTAAAACAAATCTCATGAGGCAAAACAGGAATTCAGGCCCATTTAACTCATCAACTTTAAGTGTAACAGTGTTAAACAGGGCAGCATTAAAGTGGGACTTACTATATGTACATTCTTATACTTGCTACATCAGACAAGATTAGATTTGAGTAAAAGAACAATTTGTCGTTAAACACATTAATTCATAATTACAATTTTGAGTTTTATATTTACACATACAATCCCAACAAAACTCTGAAGGTTTATACTCATGTGTTAACAAAAATGTTTTATCCGCTTTCATTATATTGAGCGTCCCACTAATACACATAGCTTTAATGTTAGTGTTGGTAAAACTTTGTTGAAGGGAACTATCCATTTCAAAACCCTGTCGTCAGCTGAATTTGCTTAATGGATAAAATGATACACCATATTACCGAGTTCTCTGGATGTGCCCAAGCCATTTAGGCTAACAAGCTTCAATCACTTAATTTACAAACACATTAAAATGAGGCACGAGCAGTAAATCCCAAAAGAACAATAAACATAACAAAGAGGACGTAATGTGCTAATTACCTTTCATAAGAATACATTATGATCTATTTATTCAGCTCTACTAATTCAATTTGCGAGGCAAATTCAGACATTTCCTCTTGTTCTCACAAAGCTGCTGCTCCCTCAAACAAGATCATACTACAGATACGCCGACTGCTTTGTTCTCATTGGCATCAGGATTCTTGAGTTGCAGCCATCCAGGTGAATATCTTAACACATTCTTGACCTGTTTGCTTAGTAGATGATAGACAGGTGTTTAGGAGTCAAGAAGTGAACTAGTTATTGTGTACCACCCAGCCTGTGACCTGCCCATTGATACAGCTAATGTAGGTAAATTTATTGGTCAACAGTGATCTCCTAGAGGTAATTCTCGTGGAGATCACTGCGAAATGGCTGGACTTTTCTTTTGGAGTCATTGTTATTATTTGTCACATGCACCAATCATCCCAAGCCTGGATATGGTCAGGATTCCTTTCTAGGATGGCATGGAGAATTTAATGATTAGTGGAGTTGTGAATAACATTGTCTTTAAAATTTATTTGTTGTGCATGGCCTTTGTTTTCAGTGTGCAGTCGTTATTTTTGCACGGCTGTGCACATCTGTTCAGAGGGTCTTGCAAAAACATAGTGAACATCCAGATACAGCAATCTATTAGGGAGGCAAATGCTACAAAGACCTACATTGCAAAGGAGTTGGACAACAAGAGTAAGGAAGTTGCTTCATCTGGAGTGCTGAGTACAGTTTTGTTCATTGTACGTATGTACTTGCTTTATTAACACATTCTGCTATCTTTATATCACTATCAGCACCTTCTTTAGTCCTTAGCACTGGCACTAACACTTCATTTGACTTTTGCCCAGAACATCTATCCAACCTCTCCTAGCTTTCACTACACCTGACCTTTTATATTGCTCCATCCCCTCTTAAATAATGTAACGTCCATTGGATTTCACACTTTCCTTAGCTGTGAAGAGCAGACATATGGGCCGGAATTTTACTGATTCCAGGGAAGGCAAGACAGTAAAATTCCAGCCTGCAGAATGGAAATCTCCATTTGCCTTGGTCGTGAAATCCCACCCAAGGATTCAAAACATAAACTCTGTTTCTCTCTGCCAGACCAGCTGAGCTTTTTTCATTTCATTTCTTCTGTTTTCATTTCAGATTTCCAGCGTCTGCAGTATTTTGCATTTCTTATACTTGCTTTGTAGTGGGTACTATGAAAGTTCACTAGATTGATTCCTGGATGAGGGAAGACCAAGTAGGATGGTTCTATACTCTCTGGAATTTAGAATGACAAACAATCTCATTGAAATATATAAAATTCTTTGGGGGGCTTCACAGGGTAGATGTTGAAGAACTGTTTCAGCATAAGGGGATAGCCATTTCAGACTGAGAGGATGAGAACTTTCGTCATTCAGGGAGTTTTGAATCTTTGTAATCTGAGAATACTCAGTCCACGACCATTTACAAGACTGAAATCAATGGATTTTTGGCCTGGAAAGAAGGCAAGGGATATGGGCATTAGGTGAGAAAGAGGAGATAAGGTTCACAATCTGTTAAGATCCTAATGAATGGTGGAGCAGGCTCAAAGGGCCAACTTCTGTTCCCACTTCTTACGCTCTTATTTTCCACTTGTCATGCTATGCGTAAAAGTTTGAAGTTGAATTTGAATTTTAATCAACGTACCTATAGTTAGTTGGATTTAATTTATTTTTGAATTAAATCTGTTTTTATCAGATTGTGAGAAATGAAGCTGTAACTCAAGCAAATAGGGTTTTACAGGACAATTCACCTTTTAAAAAAAAAGCAGGCAAGTGTGTTTTGACTCTGTGTTAGCCAATGAGTTGGAGGTCAGGCAGGATTCTCAGTAAACAATGTATTTTACAGCAAAGTCTATTTAATCAAACAGTAAAGCAAACAAAGTTATGGCAATTTACTGAGTCTACATAGAAGTCTACAGCAAACAATTCATGACCAAAACTGCAGCAATTTCTCTGATAAAAGCATGCCGATTTCTCCAGCAAAATACAGCAGCAGATTGAGGGTAGTTATTTAGAGTATTGTGTGTAGTTCTGGTTGCCATACTACCAGAAGGACATGGAAGCATTGGAGAGAGTGCAAAGAAGGTTCGCTAGGAGGTTGTCTGGTCTTGAGGGTGTTGATTATAAGGAGAGGTTGAATAAACTAGGATTGTTTTCACTGGAAAGATGGAGGCTGAGGGGGAGACCTGATGGGGGTCTACAAAATTATGAGAGGCACAGACAGGGTGGACAGTCAGAGGCTTTGTCTCCAGGATGGAAATGTCAATTATAAGGGGGCACAAGTTCAAGGTGAGAGGAGGTAAGTTTAAGGGAGATGTGCAGGGGAAGTTTTCCACACAGCGACTGGTGAGTGCCTGGAATGCGCTGCCAGGGGAGGTGGTGGAAGCAGACACATAAGCAACATTTAAGAGTCTCTGGGTGGGTACATGAATAGGGAGAGAATAAAGGGATAAGGACCGAGTAAGGGCAGGTGGTTTTGTTTTGTGTAGTTTGGTTAGGGCATCATGATTGGCACAGGCTTGGAGGGTCAAAGGGTCTGTTCCTGTGCTGTACTTTCCTTTGTTGTCTGTATTACATACAAATCATGAGTAAATCCATCCATCACTTACAGCAGGTATGATAATCCCACCACTCTCTGTGTAAGCAGCAGCCGGCGCTGCAGCCCCAGAGCCGGGGATTCCTCCACAGCAGCTTTTGGTGACCAGGGAAACGCCCGAGAAGCCTGGGCCTACATTTGGAGAACTCCTGGAGCCCAGGAAAAAGCCACGGGAGCCAGGACCTCCACGCTGCTGTCTCCAACGACCAGACTTGCATCCCTGGACTGGAGCCCTCTACCCTCATAGCCCCCTGAAAGGGAGAGCTGTGACCATAAGAACATAAGAAATAGGAGCAGGAGTAGGCCATCTAGCCCTTCGAGCCTGCCCCGCCATTCAATAAGATCATGGCTGATCTGTCGTGGCTCAGTTCCACTTTCCCGCCCTCTCCCCATAACCCTTAATCCCCTCTCCTATCAAAAACCCATCAACCCGCGTCTTAAAAATATTTAGCGAGGCAGCCTCCACCACTTCAACGGGCAGAGAATTCCAGAGATTCACCACCCTTTGAGTGAAGAAGTTCCTCCTCAACTCCGTTCTAAACCGCCCCCCCTTTATCTTGAGGCTGTGCCCCCTAGTCCTACTGTCTTTTTTGAGCGGGAAGAGTCTCTCCACCTCTATCCTATCCATCCCATTCATCATCTTATACGTCTCAATGAGATCTCCCCTCATTCTTCTAAACTCTAACGAGTACAAGCCTAGTTTATTCAGCCTCTCCTCATAGCTCAACCCCCTCAACTCCGGTATCAGCCTAGTAAACCTCCTCTGCACTCCCTCCAAGGCCAAAATATCTTTGCGCAGGTGCGGCGCCCAAAACTGCACACAGTACTCCAGCTGCGGCCTCACCAATGCCCTATACAGCTGCAGCAAGACCTCCCTACTTTTATATTCAATCCCCCTCGCTATGAAGGCCAGCATCCCATTCGCCTTCCTGACCACCTGCTGCACCTGCAAGCTGGGTTTTTGCGACTCATGCACAAGGACCCCTAGGTCCCTCTGCACCGTCGCCTGCTGCAGTTTTTCGCCACGTAAGTAATAATCCTTCCTACCATTATTCCTACCAAAGTGGACCACCTCACACTTGCCAACATTAAATTCCATTTGCCATTTCCTGGCCCATTCGCCCAGCCTATCTAGATCCTTCTGCAGACTCTCCACACCCTCCGCACAATTTGCCGTTCCCCCAATCTTGGTGTCATCAGCAAATTTCGACACCCTACACTCGGTTCCCTCCTCCAGATCATCTATATAAATGGTAAAAAGCTGAGGCCCCAGCACCGACCCCTGGGGCACTCCACTAGTCACCATCCACCAATCCGAATAGCACCCGTTGGCCCCCACTCTCTGCCTCCTATTTGACAACCAATCCTCTATCCACGCTAACACCCTACCCCCAAGTCCATGTCCCTCGACCTTCTGCAATAACCTCTTGTGAGGTACTTTGTCAAACGCCTTCTGAAAATCTAGAAAGACCACATCCACCGGCTCTCCTCTATCCACCGCCCTAGACACATCCTCATAGAACTCCAGTAAATTTGTCAGACACGACTTCCCTTTAATGAAACCGTGCTGCGTCTGCTCTATCAAGCAATTCCCTTCAAGATGCCTCGCAATTTCCTCCTTAATGACAGATTCTAACATTTTACCTACCACAGACGTTAAACTAACCGGCCTATAATTCCCCGCCTTTTGCCTGGCACCCTTCTTAAACAACGGCGTAACATTAGCCGTTTTCCAATCATCCGGCACTTCCCCGGAATCCAGCGACGTCTGGAAAATAACCACCAAGGCATCCACTATCACCTCCGCCATTTCTTTCAGGACCCTCGGATGCATTCCATCCGGTCCTGGGGACTTGTCCACAATCAGCCCCCTCCAGTCTGTCGAGCACCGCCTTTCTAGTAACAGTAATGTCATTAAGACCCTCCAGTCCTACCACCTTTCCATCGCTAACACCCGGCAAATTATTCACGTCCTCCTCCGTGAAGACAGAAACAAAAAAGTTATTCAATACCTTAGCCATATCCCCATCCCCTACCACTAGGTCCCCTTTCTCATCCTCTAAAGGACCAACATTCACCCCAAGCACTCTTTCCAGTCCCCTCTTCTACAGTCGCCCCACACTCCTAAAAATAAAGTTGCACAGCCTCACAATCACTAATACTGCTCTTTTAAATTCACTTGCAGGTCTGGAGATTCTCTGACCTCTGAAGGAAGAGCCTGAACTAACAGTAAGCCAGTGGATCCCAATACACGGACTCATCCGTGATCATGACCCCAGGGACATCATCCACTTACCGGCCTTCGACCCATCCATGCCGGAGCACGGTCTGGATATTCACCGACCAGCAAAGCCAAAACGCAGCCTGACTGTGACCGGGAGCACCCGACCGTGCAGACCAATCTACCGATGCAGAATCTGCAAGTAAGGCAACAAATCCTCCATTTGCACACCGACCAGAGCAAAGAACCTCATTGGACATAATCATACCCTTAACACCGCAAACCACTGTCACCATCCCCCTGGCTCGAAAAGAAGCAGACACTCCAGGAAGCATGGAAAATGTGCAGGCCTGCAGGTGAGAGTGAAACAACGCAGTCCCAAAGTCCCCCTCTCCAGCT
Source organism: Carcharhinus amblyrhynchos (assembly GCF_965287045.1). Classification (NCBI taxonomy): domain Eukaryota; kingdom Metazoa; phylum Chordata; class Chondrichthyes; order Carcharhiniformes; family Carcharhinidae; genus Carcharhinus; species Carcharhinus amblyrhynchos. The sequence goes on along the minus strand of NC_137336.1, from coordinate 32,252,088 downwards.
TACACTTTGCAAATGTCCAGTCTCCGGAAAACAAGCGAGACAAACTTACAGCCAGACTCAATTTCCAAAGAGAACTGAGGGACTGCTGTGTACTCTGGTTCATGGAGACATGGCTCACTCCTGCTTCACCGAACTGTGCCATATAACCGGAGGGCCGTACAGGAAAGGCTAGGGGAAATGGGGTCTGCTTCCTAATCAACACCTTTTAAAAAGCATTTAGATAGTTATATGGGTGAGATGCGTATAGAGGGATATGAGCCAAATGTGGGCCATTGGGATTAGCTTAGTGATTTAAAAAAAAGGGTGGCATGGACAAGATGGGCCGAAAGGCCTGTTTCCATGCTGTAAATCTCTATGATTCTATGACCTTGTGGTGCCTAGATGTAGCAACACTGGCAACTTTCTGCTCCCCAGACTGACAATACCTGGCACTAAAATACCACCCCTACTGCTTCCGCAGGGGTTTACCTCCATTATTTTGATGGCAGTTTACATCCCATCCCATGCAGACGTGAAGATCACACTAGACAAAATGTATACCACTACAAATAACCTTGAGGTGAAACATCCCGAGGCCTTGTTCATCGTGACCGGGAACTTCAATCAGGTCAAGCTCAAAAGTGTACTACCAAGTTACCACCAACATGTCTCCTGCTCCACCAAAGGCCCAAACATTCAAGAACACTGCTGCACAAATATCAAACATGCCTACCGCTCTGTCGCCTGCCCACACTTTGGCAAATCAGACCACAAGGCTGTGCTCCTGTTCCCGGCTTCCAAGCAAAAACTGAATTCGGAGAATCCATCAAAGAAAATTGTGTAATGTTGGCCTGAGGAATCGGATGATCACCTACATCAGTGGACTGGTCAGTATTTAAAAACTCTGCAACCAGCCTGAACGAGTACGCCACTAAAGTAACTGACTTCATTAGTAAGTGTGTAGATGACTGTGTGCCAAAGAAGCAAATCTGTGTGTTCCCAAACCAGAAACCATGGATGCGCAGGGATATCAACTTCTTGAAGTCCAGGTCTGAGGTGTTCAAGTCAGGCAACACTGACCTATACAAGAAAGCTAGATACAATCTAAGGAGATCCATCAAAGATGCCAAAAGACAACACCGGACCAAGCTAGAGTCCCAGGCTAGCCACACCAACCCTCGCCAACTATGGCAAGGTCTGCAAGACATAACAAGCTACAAGCTGACGCCATGTAAAATCGCCGGCTCCCTGATGAACTCAATGCATTCTATCCCGTTTTGAGCAAGAGATCAGCAAGAGAATGCCATCCAGCCTGGAAGCCCTGGATGAACCTGTACCTGGGGTCATCATTGCAATGACAGAGCAGCTTTCTTGAAGGTCAACCCACGGAAAGCGACTGGCCCGGACGTCAATTCGGATCCTGCACAGATCAACTGGTGGAGGTATTCACAAACATCTTCAATCTCTCTTTACAACAATCTGGCATCCATCATTATGAAGTGCTTCAAAAGGTCAGTCATGGCATGAATGAATCCAGCCTCCCGGTCTACCTGGATCCACTACAGTTAGCCTACCACTGCAACAGGTCCACAGCAGACACCATCTCACTCGCCCTGCATTCAACCCTGGAACACGTAGATAACAAGGACACATACGTCAGACTCCTACTTATTTAATACAACTTAGCCTTCAACGCTGTTATTCCCACAAAACTCATCTCCAAACTCCGTGGCCTGGGCCTTGGCACCTCCCTCTGCGACTGGATCCTGAACTTCCTAACTCACAGACCATAACCAGTAAGGGTAGGCAACAAGACCTCCTCCATGATCATCCTCAACACTGGCACCCCACAAATCTGTGTTCTCAGCCCCCTACTATATTCCTTATACATCTATGACTGTGTGGCCAAATTCCCCTCCAATTCAAGTTTTAAGTTTGCTGACAACACCACTGTAGTGGGTCGGATCTCAAACAATGACGAGACAGAGTACAGCAATGAAATAGAAAATCTAGTGAAATGATGCAACAACAATAATCTCTCCCTCAATGTCCACTAAATGAAGGAGATTGTCGTTGCCTTCAGGAAGTGTAGTGGAGAACATGCCCGTTACATCAATGGGGACAAAGCACAAAGGGTTGACAGCTTCAGGTTTTTAGGTGCTCAGATCACCAACAACTTGTCCTGGTCCCTCCATGCCGACACTATAGTTAACAAAGCCATCAATGCCTCTACTTTCTCAGAAGACTAAGGAAATTTGGCATGTCAGCTACGACTCTCACCAGATTTCACAGATGCACCATAGAAAGCATTCTTTCTGGTTGTGTTACAGTTTGGTATGGCTGCTACTCTGCAATGAACTACAAAAGGTTGTGAATATAGCCCAATCCATCATGCAAACCAGCCTCCCATCCATTGACTCTGTCTACACTTCTCAGCAAAGCAGCCAGCATAATTAAGGACCTCATGCAACCTGGACATTCTCTCTTCCACCCTCTTCTAGAAAAAGACACAAAAGTCTGAAGTCATGTACCAACTGACTCAAAAACAGCTTCTTACCTGCTTCCATCAGACCTTTAAATGGATCTACCTCGCATTAAGTTGATCTTTCTCTACACTCTAGTTATGACTGTAACACTACATTCTGCATTCCCATTTCCTTCTCTATGAACAGTATGCTTTGTATAGCGCGCAAGAAACAATACTTTTCACTGTACGTTAATACGTGACAATAATAAATCAAATTAAATCAAATGGACTGGGGAATTATCCAATTAACTCCATTCTGGACAGGCATTAGTGCATCCACAATACAAAGCATGTAACTTTGTCCTTATGCAAGATTTTGGTTAGGCCTCAGTTACAATACTGATAAACTGGATCTTATCTTTTAGTTGTGTTGCGAATGAAACCCCATATGTAGTCAATCAATTCTTCTCCATAAGTAGAAGCATCATTAGTAAACAATGGCCACAAACAAAATGTGGCAAAAATATGTGAGGTAGTGCAATGGAAAAGTGTTTTTTGTGCTTTAAATTTATTTCTTGTATATGCTAAATCCAATCAATTTCCGTTGCTGTCGGATTGTATTTTCACCATTTAGAGCACCACCTGGTGGTGAAAACCCAGTAACTCCCAGGTTTAAAATCAAACCAGTGATAAGAGTTGTACTGCCTTTCAAAACAATTCAACTGGTTTCTGCAGCATGTTTGTTTCCCTTAAGCACAAGACTTTAAAATTTAGTCTTTATCAAAATATATCCGAAATACACTAAGAGATACAAGCTGCAAAACGCCCAAGATCATGACTCCTTTAATTGGATTCAAAAGGTATAATTCTTCCATCAGTTGCTGACTATTGGCCAGTTTTGCTGCCTATGCAAGCTCCAGCTAAATGGTAGAAGGTGTGCAACAACTAAGTGTCAGTAAGTAGCTTATTGAAAATTCATGCTCTTCATCAATTAATTGTGAACATTTACTAAAAGCGAGGATTTTAAAAACTTTTGCTTGTTAAGGCTGTGTTACTATCATTAATGATGAACTCATGGAACATACAACTGCGAGTTATATAAAGGAGTGGCTATTTTACTCCAGGTAAGAATTGGATTCAGTGATTTTGTTTAAAAGGATATTCCAAACATCAGAATACTTGTATGTAGTTTTCTTCCAAATAGCATTATTGAACTGATAGTTGAAGGGTATAGCAGCGTGTGCCATTGGTCAAAAATCTGTAGAAGTAATCAACCATCTTTTGTATACTACCAGTGGCAGTGAACATTACCCTAACCCTAAACATTTATTTGAAGACATTCTTTTTCCATTTACTCATGGGATAATGAGCAAGGTTGGAATTTATTGTCCATTCTAAATTGCCCTTGGCAGTGGACTGACTTCTTAAACTCACTGCTTGTGGTGTAGATCAGTGTTTCTCAATGGTTTGTGACGCATAGCTAGTTCAAAATGCAAGTCAATGATGTACAATGCCCTGACTGAGGTTGTACAAGAGAACAGGCCAGAACCCTAATTCCTAACACTTCATAGAATCCCTACAGTGGAGAAGGAGGCCCTTGGGCCCTTCAAGCCTGCACTGACAAAAATCCCATCTAGGCCCTATCCCTGCAAACCCCACATATTTACCCTAGTCCTGAGGCATAGTGGTTAGATGTGATTTGATTTATTATTATCACATGTATCAGTATACAATGAAAAGTATTGTTTCTTGCGCGCTATACAAAGCATACCATACACAGAGAAGGAAACAAAGGAGTGCAGAATGTAGTGTTACAGTCATAGCTAGGGTATAGAGAAAGATCAACTTAATCCTAGATAGGTCCATTCAAAACTCTGAAGGCAGCAAGGAAGAAGCCGTTCTTTTGTCATTTAGTACGTGAACTCAGACTTTGGTATCGTTTTTCTGAAGATACGAAGAAGATGGAAGAGATAATGTTCTGCCTGCGTGGGGTCCTTGATTATGCTGGCTCTTTTGCCAAGGCAGCAGGAAGTGTAGTCAGCATCAATAGATGGGAGGCTGGTTTGCGTGATGGATTGGACTACATTCACAACCTTTTGTAGTTTCTTACTGTCTCAGGCAGAGGAGGAGCCATACCAAGCTGTGATACAACCAGAAAGAATGCTTGCTATGCTGCATCTGTAAAGATTAGTGAGAGTCATAGTGAACATGCCAAATTTCCTTAGTCTACAGAGAAAGTAGAGGTGTTGGTGAGCTTTCTTAACTATAGTATTGGCATGGGGGGACCAGGACAGGTTGTTGGTGAACTGGACACCTAAAAACCCAAAGCTCTTGACCATTTCTATTTCATCCCCATTGATGTAGACAGGGGCTTGTTGTCCACTACGCTTCCTGAAGTCAGTGACAATCTCCTTCATTTTGTTGACATTGAGGGAGATCATTGTTGCTGCACCAGTTCACCAGATTCTCTATCTCATTCCTGTACTCTGTCTTGTCATTGTTTGAGATCCAACCCACGATGGTGGTGTCGTCAGCAAAGTTTAAAATTGAGTTGGAGGAGAATTTGGCCACAGTCATAGGTGTATTAGGACCATGTGCTCATTAGGTGCAGTAATCCAAACAGGTGCCAGACTGTGGCGACTAGGGGAATTTCACAGTAGCTTTATTGCAGTGTTAATGTAAGCCTTACTTGTGACCAATAAATAAACTTTTAGTAGGGGCTGAGAGCCATGTGAGGCACTAGTGTTGAGGATGAAGGTGTTGTTGCCTATCATTACCGTGGGTTAGCAAGTTCAGCATCCAGTCGCAGAGGAAGGAGCTGAGGCCAAGCCATGGAGTTTGGAGATGAGTTCCATGGGAATAATGGTGTTGAAGGCTGAGCTATAGTCAATAAAAAGGAATCTGACATAGGTGTCTTTGTTAGCTTGGTGTTCCAGGGTTAAGTGCAGGGCCAGGGAGATGGCATCTGCTATGAACCCACTGCAGTGGTAGGTGAGTTGTAGCAGATCCAGGCGTCTGGGAGGCTGGAACTGATTTGTGCCATGACTCACCTTTCGAAGCACTTCATAATGATGGATGTCAGAGCCACCGGCCGATAGTCATTAAGGCACGCTACTGGGCTTTTCTTTGGTACTGGGATGATGGTCATTTACTTGAAGCAGATAGGGATCTCCTATTATTGTAAAGAGAGGTTGAAGATGCACTGCTGCCTCACAGCACCAGGGACTCAGGTTTGATTCCCGGCCTTGGGGCACTGTCTGTGCGGATTCTGCACGTTCTCCCCCATGTCTACATGGGTTTCGTACAGCTGCTCTGGTTTCCTCCCACAATCCGAAAAATGTGCTGGTTAGATGCATTGACCATGTTAAATTCTCCCTCAGTTACCCAAACAGGCAGAGTGTGATGACTAGGGGATTTTCACAGTAACATCATTGCAGCGGTAATGTAAGCCCATTTGTGACACTAATAAATCAACTTAAAACAAACTTCAAAGCAAATCTTGTGACGGAAAACAGGAATTCCATCTCTAGTGACTTACTAATGTTAAGTGTAACAGTGTTAAACGGGGCAACATTAAAGGGGGACTTACTATATGTACATTCTTACACTTGCTACAGCAGATTAGAGTAAAAGAACAATTTGTAATTAAATACATTGATTCATAATTGCAATTTTATATTTACATACAAAAGGTTTATACTCATGTGCTAATAAAAATGTTTTATCCACTTTTGTTATTTTACATGTGACATTAGTACACATATCTTTAAAGATTGTGGCGACTAGGGGATTTTCACAGTAACTTCATTGCAGGTTTAATGTAAGCCTACTTGTGACACTAAATAATAAATAAATAAATTAAGTCACCCTGACACTAAAGGGCAATTTCACCTGGCCAATCAACTTAACCTGCACATTTTTGGACTGTGGGAAGAAACAGAAGCACCTGGAGGAAACTCACGCAGACACGGGAAGAATATGCAAATTCCACAGTGTGACCCGAGACCGGAACTGAACCCAGGTCCCTGGTGTGTGAGGCAGCAGTGCTACCAACATACCACCTTCAACTTGTATGACATAAAACAGGACTGTTCTGCCACCTTCAGGGATCTGTGGACAAGCACCCCAAAATCCCTCTGTTCCACTGAGCTTCCTCATGTTATGCCATTCATTGAGAACTCCCTTGTTTTGTTACTCCTTCCAAAGCATCAGGTGGTGTCCCCACGTGTCTGCTGCCCTTGTTTTTTATCGGAGGTAAAGGTTACAAATTTGGAAGGTTCTGACAAAGGACAATTGACAAGTTGCTGTAGTGTGTCTTGAAGATGATACACATTACTACCACTGTGCACCAATTTTGGAAGGTGAAATTGTACAAAATAGTGGAAGGGGTGTTGGTTAAGGGAGTTGCTTTGTCCTGAATGATGTTGAGCTTTGAATGTTGTTGACCTGCAATGCAAGCCTTTTCTGTATCCAGCGGGTTCAGCTGCTTCTTGGCATCATGTGGAGTGAATCAAATTGGTCAAAAGACAAATAACTGTGATGCTCATGGCCTCAGGACAAGGCAGAGATGGCTCATTCACTCAGCACTTCTGTCTGAAGATGGCTGCTTCATGTTTCAGCCTTGTGGTTTGCACTGATGTTTTGGGCTTCCCCATCATCGAAGATGAGCATGTTAGTGGAGCTGTCTCCTCCAGTTCCTTATTTAACTGCCCATCACTTCATGACAGGATGGACCAGGACAGATGATCTTTGATAATTTGGTTGTGGGATCACTTGCATGCTGCGTTTGCTCTTTGGCATGCATTCAAGTCCTGCTGTAGCTTCACCAAGTTGGTGCTTCATTTCAAATTATGCCTGGTGTTGCTCACGAGATGCTCTCCTGCACTCATTGAACCGGGGTTAATGGTAATGGTGGAGCGAGGGAAATGGCAGGCCATGAGGTTACAGATTGTGGTTGGCTACAATCCTGTTGCTACTGATGGCTCATAGCATCTTAGGTACCTGCTTTTGAGCTGCCAAATCTATTGTGAATTTATCCCAGGCAGGCACAGAGTAGTTCATATTCTTGACCTACTGCCACTTTATTTATAGCTTGTGTAAAGGACAAAAATCTTACATTGATATAGCACTGTCCTCAAACTGACTATTCCGAAAATATTGCAGAACCAATTAATGTAATCATTGGTGATTTGTAGGGGAAGACAGCAGATAAGTTGTGTACAGCAAGATTCCACAAATAGTAATAAGATAAATGACTAGTCACATAAAAGCAAAATACTGTGGAAATCCTGAAATAAAAACAGAAATTGTTGGGATAAACTCAGCTGGTCTGGCAGCAATTGCCGAGAGTAAATGTGCAAATTCTGCACAGACAGTGACTCAAGCTGGGGCCCTAGCGCTGTGAGGTAGCAGTGCTAACCACTGTGCCACCCTGTAAGTTGTGGTGTGATTGAAAAAAAATTAAATTGTTCACCATTCTTATTAATCAAGTCAGTAAATTGTTTTAAATCCAATGACACAACATGCAACCGAGTGTGTCTAGATCTGGGAGCAGCATGGTGGCCCAGTGACTAGCACTGCTGCCTCACAGCGCCAGGAACCTGGATTCAATTCCTGGCATGGGTCACTGTCTGTGGGGAGTCTGCATGTTCTCCCCATGTCTGTGTGGGTTTCCTTCCACAGTGCGAAAGATGTGCTGGTTAGGTGCATTGGCCAGACCAAGTTCTCCCTCAGATTTCCTGGACAGGCATCGGAACATGGCAACTAGGGGATTTTCACAGTGATTTCATTGCAGTCTTAATGTAAGCCTACTTGTGACACTAATAAATAAACTAAACAGAAGTAGAAGACATACACATAATTAGAATGAAAAAAAAAATAAGTGGCAAACATAACTCACGTTTAAAATCAAACTTATTACAGAAAATCCTCCATGGTGCTTTACAAGGAGAAGAAACATACATTCTGCAACTCCAAACTTTGTGCACCACTATTCATTTGGATAATGAAGATTGTATGGATGAAAAGCGACAATGTCGAAATATGCTATTTGTTGCTAATTTTGTCCTCCAAAGGCAAAAGACTATAACATACAGTTCTTGTATGAAACAAATTTTTAATGTACAAACATATTTAAATTACATTGGTTCAGGTTTTTGCTTAAAAGTCTGGATATCTTGCATCATCACCGAAGTATTAAAATAAATAGAGTTAATTCTTAAAAGGAGATTTCTGTCGAGGGAAGTGCTTAAAGCCAAATGACCCTTATTTCTCACAAAATATCAATAGCTAGGGTCTTGACCCAGCTATTTAAAATCAAGATCCATTACTGCAAGTTGGAGCTAATTAAGCTAATTCAGGTAAATTAAACATTTTACATGTAAAAAATACTTCCATCAACAACAGTACGAAAGATTTGACTGTATTCTTGAATTTGAAAGCGAAAACAACTGTATGAAGGTCTTATTCAAATCGATGTACAAGTGGCATTTTCCACTCATCATCTGAAAGCAAAATGAATATTTAACCAGAGACTTGGATCAATTTATGATTCTTGTGGTAACAGTAATGCAGTCATTAATCATATCACAACAAAAAGCTCATGGTTCAAGCATCCAACTCAGTTCACAAGGGAAGATGGGGAATCTACCTGCCAAGTATCACATTTCAGGTCCATGGTACATACACTGTGAAAGGCAAAACACTATTGCAAAATCCTTTAAACACAGGGATACTCAGATGATGAAAATCAGATCAACAAATACAATTAACAATTTTCTGTTTTAAAAAATTGAAGTAAAAAAATCTTAATTCTATTTTCTTTCTATAAACAGGATGAATTTTAACTTTAATAACATCTTTTTGATAAAAGCGTAAACAAGAACAACTCTTTTTAAATTAACTCATTTATGTTGAAAATTAATAGCAGGACAATACTACAGTAAAATAAGTTCAATCCCCCGGCTGAAATTCCTGCTTTTAGCTGTTTAAGTCAATTGAACAGGATAATAAAGATTTGAAGTTTACTAGTGTGACTGCACCTGGAATTATTTCTTCCATTCAAATATTGGAAATTCTCCCCTCACGCCATTAAAGTACTTCGTGAACACTGTACCGCAGAATAAACATCAACAAAAGTTAATCCTGAAATCATTTTATCCCCACAGCAGTCCTTCATAAGAAAAAGGGTTTTTTTTTGGCATGAATATGTAAAATGTTTCTCATAAAAATAAGCCAAAGGTTATCACAATGCAAAAGTCCATGGTGCTAGGGCCCATTGTTCCACAAAACTAGCAAGCATTGTGATGTGTAATTTTCACTACTAATGTCACCTGATCAAAGAAAAGAAAGGGGAAACCAAAGAGAAAAGGGGAGAAAAATAGGGAAATACAAGAGGTAAAAGTGGAGAACATAAACATACTTTAGGGTATAAACTGGACCAGTGCAGATTAATTTACAGCCTGGCTTCCCTCCCCTGTCATCTACTGATCTAGAAAACAATGAGCAACAGCACAGTATTTCCAAATCTTAAATGGCAAAAATGTGTTTTTCTTTAAAAAAGCAGCCATGTTTTAATACCTCTGGCAGCGTCCTGCCAAATATCTCCAAAACTTGTGCCAGGAGAATACCACTAATTTTGTAGTAAAATGTCTGTTTAAAAACATCAAGGTTTGGTAAAACATCTCAGCTGTGTCAGTGCTGTTTGCTGTTGGTTTCTTCTTCAGATGTCCCAGCTGTCCCATTGTGGTTGTTAGTTAAACCTGATCCAAGACCATACAAATGTCCACAGTACTTTGTGTCATCAATGTTGTCTTCAAAAAATAACTGGGAAATAGAAGTATAAATATTTAGGGTGAATTTACAGTAAGTCAGCATTGGGCTGGCACTTTTCAGGAACACCAGTGCACAAATTAGTAACTTTGCCCCACACAGTATGGTCTGTTAGTCTGGGTACTGGTACAACACGCAAACATGTACTAGTTAATGCACTTGGAGCAGCAGTGTGGAGGGGGTGGGGGTCAGGCCAAACTTTGGGCAGCAGCAACTAATAAATTTCCATTGGCCATACCAAAGCAATAACATTTTCGTTTCAGTGAGAGAAGGAGGCAAAATGCAAAAATGGTTTCAATCAGATGGCCAAAAGGGAAAGGCCAGGGTCACAAAGGATAAAATTCTTCTCTTTATGGGTCTTCCCCTTTGGAGACCATCAGGAATGGATGCTTGACAATAGTACTAGAACAATACTCAGGCAGTCCGGTTACATAATATGGAAATGCCCAATTTGATAATTTCTGTGGTTCTCATTAGCTTTGCACTGTATGTACTCTCCCACTTCCCTCCTTAATGTTCCAATAAGGAACATCCTAGAGCTCATTCCTTCAGTCCACCCAAAAATAAAGGAAGTTGAAACCTGCTGTGTACAACGCAGCGTTTCCATCTCAAGATTTAGACTTGGGATATAGCTGGACTGGGATTGTATATTCAGAAAGAAATGACTTATTTTGTTTTATTATTATGTGCACTCTTTTATCCTATAGATAAATTCTGAATTTTTGGCTTTGGTTTCATTTAGTTTTAAATATTGCAACTTCATATTAAAATTACATCAGGCAGCAAGGTCAAATATAAACCGAGTTCTCTTGGCATTCCAGTCAATATTCCTCTCAACCATTACCACCAATTCACTTTTATGTCATTGCTGTATATGGGGATGTGACTCCAGTTTTTGTTGATGTAATAGTCTGTACATATTCCAGCACTGTCCTCACTCACCCAGGTGAGCACAGATAGCGTGCTACAAAATATACGTCCAGCATTGTATGGCTCCGAATTAGAAAAACAAGTCAAAGAGGAAGAATTTATTGTGCACTACTTCAAAAAGAAATCTGCAATCTGTACATGAAAAAGTAGAACAGTCAGATGGCAGCCTTCCATCTTGTAAGATGATGCTTTGCATCAAATTATTAATATTTATTAAAATTTTGAAAATAATTTTGTCACAGCATTTGTCACTTTCATACCTCCCTCATTCTGAAGAAAGCCATGCCCGTCAGTAGTGAATCCGAGCCTGCTTGATGCTGTCGTCCAATTCGCTCCAGCTCCAGCTGTTCAGCAACTTCCTGTAGACCGCCCTATAGAAAATGTCCACAAACTGTTAAATATGACCACTTAATTTTGGGCTAGATGGCTGCTACAGCAATGAGGCTTTATAACACTTCTTTCAGTTAAGTGTTATTCTGAAGACAGATATAAAAACTGTTTGCGCCAGCCTGCTGATGCAAAGATGCAGGGTGCAACCTCTGCGCCAGAATAGGTAGGCCCAAAGCTATAGTGGCTGGGTGCATCATTCACACCAGACTGATGAGTTCCAGCCACCTGCTGGCCATCCCCAAGCCAATCACCAATGAAAAGAATTTGAATTTCAGATTGTTGTATCACCAGCAACGAGAGGAGGCAAAGGGCTATGAATAAGTTGAGGGAGGAGGGAACGATACTTTGGGGAGGAGAAAGAGAGCAGACATTTAGAGGCCAACCTGTGGTTTTAAAATAAGAGTCAGGGAGAGTGCTCCTGCACATGAAAGGAAGCAAAGCCACAGTGAAATTAATCACAATGCACAACATAAACAGGAGGCTTTCCTAATGGATACATAATAAATCACCTTTAGTCTTCAAAATTAATTTGGTTGATAGAAATACAATTTTAGTCAATGACTAATTTCCCTCACTTTTGTAAAATGACTTACAAACAGATGCACTTGTACATGATGTCTCACAATACAAACTGCCTGAAATGAGTTTACTGAAAATAAAAGCATATCTGCTACATCGGTGCATTTGTCTTAAATATTGTTGTTTTTACTAGTGTTTAATTGTGATAGCTAACATATGCACAAAATATGGAATTTATATTCAACTTCATAAAAATACCTTAAGGTTTTTACAGCTTTTCATCAGATACTTCACATCGTAGATAGCAGGAAAAAACAAATGCAGGATATCGAAGAACTCTTGCTCTTCTTCTGGTAGTCGTGAATGGGTTAGAAGTTTGATCAAGTAACCAAAATCATAACCACTGCATGAAACACAAATTTCTCATGGTTAATACAATTTTAAAATTGCACTGTTTAATGCCAGAAATTAAAATTCATAAGTTTAAAAAAGTCTACTTATGTCATAAAAACAGAAAAACCAATAAGGATCTCACAGAGTGAAAGCAAAGATTACCAACGGGAGGTCCTGCTTTCTCCTATATTTTAATCCAATGCAACACATGAAGCCTTAGTTGAGAGGGCAGCAGGGTTTCTGCTAATGTTTCAATGAAACCCTTAAATCTTTAGTATGTAAAAGCAGCTGCATATTCCAAAGATTCCTTTAACTGCCAACCAATCTCCACTCAGCAGTTTCTGCAAACTTCAGCAATCTGCGGACTTGAACTCTAAGGTCCCTGTTTCTCTACACATCTCACTATTCTACCATTTATTGTGTACTCCTTTGCCTTTTTTTTCAATGCACCACCTCACTTTTTTTGTGTTGAACTTTGTCTGCCAATCTGGCCAGATAGCTGACATCTTCTGACAGTGTACAGATTTATTCCTCAATACTATCCACAAGGCCCATTTCTGTATCAACTGCAGATTTCTTAAGCATGCCCCCTACATTTAAATCTAAATCATTGATATACATCATGAAAAGTAAAGGATTTAGCATTAGCCCCGTACAGCCTCACTGGAAACAATCTCCCAGTCACTAAAACACCCACCAACCATTACCCTCTGCTTCCTACCACTCAGCTGACCAGATCCAACTTATCACTTTTCCTCGGATAAAATGTATTTTTAATTTTCCCACTAGTCTATCATATGAAACCTTGTCGAAGACCTTGTTAAAATCCATGAAGAATATAAACCCCCTACCCGTTACAACTTTTAAAATTCAATCAACTAATAGACAGATTTGATCTTCTTCTAACAAGTCCATGCTGACCTTCCTTAATTAATGATTTCATATACCAATTCAGTTTCAATCACGGTAACAGAGGTTGTATTTTTAATTGTAAGCACTATCAAAATAAAATTAGGACATCAGTAAGTTTCAGTGACATATTGTCCATGAGTTTGAAAAATAATTGATGTTTTACTCTGAGAAAGGATTAGCTTGGATTGGTCTATTTTCAGATTAGAACAGCAAGTACTGGGAGTAGACCAAACGTAGTGCCAACTTTGGATCATTTTCCCTGTCATTCTTGCATGTGTGGATACAATGTCTAGCTCAGCTATATTGGCTTAGATCGTGAGTTACCAAACTGGGGTCCATGGAAAGTCGGGCACATTTGGAAAATATTAAAAATACTACGCAGCTGCTTGTCCAATCAGAAGCTAGCTTCTTTCTGATTCGATGAGCATGGACAAGAGTAATGGGAAAAGAGGGCCTTGGAATAGAACTCTGAGCAGGGTGCACCTATTTCTTGGCAAAATAAAGGGCACCAACTTTGTGAGAATATTCAAGACTCCTGATGCTCTCAGGAGTTCCGTGGCTTGAAAAGTTTGGGAAACCTTGGCTTAGATTATCAATTTGTCTGCCCAGTTTGTTTAAGATCACAAAGACTGTTGCTTAATGAGCCAATGTCTTGAGGAATGCAAAGAAAATGAAGGGGGAGGAGATCATAATCTATATCAATGTTAAATACTTTAATTGCAGGGACCAACCTGTGAAATGAAAGCCATTTAACATTATCACACAGCACCACCCCAGATGTCATGAGCAACTCTGCAAAGTAAGAGGTTTCAATTCCTTCTTCTTCGTGTTTTTTGAATTGGAGCCCAGAAGTTCTCAGCAGATCTATCGAATCTTGCGAATACATGTCCTCCCTTCAAAACAAAATAATTTTCAACAATGTTTTACCACATCATTAACGACGATCATCCAAGACACTATGGCTGGGATTTTACAATCTCGCTCAGGTGAGCTCGCAAAATCCTGCCCGAGGCTAATGGAGAATTCTGTTCTGCGAACCTCACCCGCCTTGATTCCAGGGCAAGTGAGGCGGTAAAATTCCGGCCCACATGTCTAATTTAATTGAAGTATTTTTCGATAAAATTAAATAACCTTTTAAAGCTGCTTCAATTATGCAGTTACAAAATGCATGAATGATCATTATGGTGAAAAAATCTGTCAACTAGGGTTGCAAATTTATAAATTAAGATTTTGAAGCTGATATGCTTCAATGAAAGTAAGTTATTGCTGGTTAAAATGCAAGTTGCTCCCCAATAATTCAGCAAGCTTATCCAATAAAACTTGTCACATATTGTGTGCTACTGCTCAGAGAGAGAGAGATCGGCAGCACACTATATGTGACAAGCATATGTTTGTCACTATATGTGACAAATCTGTAAACAGTCCCCTTAATATATATACGATGCTAGGAGAGTAGGATAATTACTCATTTTAGCCATGTAATGGATGGAGCTAATGGATTTTTGTTTATAGATGAAGATTTCTCCCTGGAGTTTTTGGATTAGATTGATTGGCAAGGTCGTACGCTAATATGATTAACAGGAACAGCTAGGTCTGCAGGAGAGGAAACAGTTTTTCAGTTGTAGCTGAGAATTGCTTGAGGACAGAGGCTTCAACAAGCTGCTCTAAAATAGCTTTTGCAGCAGATAGTTCAGTTGCAGTTCAAGTCTGGTTGAAGCTGGAAGGATTTTGCAAGTTTCTGGCAGTTTATCACTTTTTGAAAGCTTCAAGACTGTTAACAAACATTAAAACAAGTATACCTAGGTTTGCGAGCTGTATTTATTTATAGTGGATTTGATTCATGTGTGAATGGGGCTTAATTGGATCTGGGACAGGCATAAGCTAGGAAATTGTTTCCTTCCATTGATAAATATGGTTCAACTGTTAATGGTTAAGCTGATTCATTTGTTAGAGTTACATTTAAACTGTGTTATTAAATAAAGTTTATTTTGATACAAGCAATCCCTACTTTGTCATTAGAATTACTCCTGGAGCGAAACATCCTATCCTCACATTTATGTCAAAATTGAAGATTGTTGGAATCTCATCTGGCTCCATAATATACCTTGGGGTCTGGTCTGGGATTCTAACAAAGACCAAGAAGGTGCCATGTACAAGGCAAATCTGTAATGAGTTAATCAACCTCAACCAGGGCACCAAAATTCTATTAGCGCAACGAGGGTGGCAAAACTGGAATTCTGCTCCTAATCACTAATTAGCAAACTCTACTGGAACGCCTGTGTGTGATACCAAGCAAGAATTAATCTGTCATGGCACTAAAATGAAATAAATTGTTCGTACAACATTAACTTGGATGAAAATCTAGAGGGTGATCTGCACTTATACAACCAATCACAGCAACACATCAAGCCGTAGTAAAAGGCAAAAAAAAACATGATACATACAGTTGGGCAGCTTTATCTGTACGTACGTAAGATTGAATTTAAAGTTGAATTGCCAAGTAGAGGTTCCAGGAGGATACTGGTTTTTCTCATTCATGAATGTTAATCCTAGCTGGATGATTTTCAGCAAGTCCACATTACATCGCAGAAGCTGGTACTGGTAATCTACAGTGCTACGGAATTCTCCAATTGGTCTTACCACAACACCAGGAAACTCGGTATCCTATGAAAGGTTAAATATTCCAACATCAAAAGCTGATCAATTATTAATGCAACTTAAAAATATAGGAAATTGATGATTCAAAGAAAAGAAAAAACCTAACGAAATGAGAACAAAATTTAAATATTTGTGTCACATGTCACTTGTTAGTTGAGCATAGAACAGTTTCACTTATGCTGAGACTCTGTAATATTATAACCAAATCAATAATGGGTGGACATTTAAGGCAATCAGCAAAAAAAAAATGGAATGCACTGCCTGAAGGAGTGGTGAAAGCAAATTCAGTGATAACTTTCAAAGAAGGCATTGGATAATATTTGAAGAGGGAAAATTTACAGGACCGTGACGAAACAGCACGGGAGTGAAACTAATTGGATAGTTCTTTCAAAGACTGAGCACTGGCAAAATTGGCCACATGACCACCTTTTTATACTGTTTGATTCTCACTTTTAACATAAAAATAATCAAAATTAGGGATTTTCCTCATCGTCCTGACCAATATTTATTCCTTAACCAACGTCACCAAGACAGATTTATCATTCATCTCTTTATTTTTAATTGGAGATTGGTTAATGCAAATTCACCATGTTCTCCTGTGTTACAAAATGACAATTATACTCAGGACACTGAAATACACTTTCTCTTTCTTCATTGCTCGAAACTGTACGTGGAACAATTTTTCTTTGAAGTAGATACCTCCTCACATCCTTACTTGATAAATTTTAAAACTTCAAACCTTTTACATTACTGCTTCTCCAACTGAGTTTTCCATCACTGCACTCACCATTCCTTTCCAGCAGACAATGCAAGATTTTCAAAGCTTTGTATTAGATTTCTATCATGTAAACGATTAACCCAAACTAACCCTTCTGTCTACATTTGTTAACCTACTCTCAATTATTAATCGCTTTGGAGCATATTCATGACTTTAAAACAAATCAAAGCTCTCACCTTCCACTCCATCTCCCCAAAGCCACTGTATAAATAGATGTCACATAAATGCATAACGTCAAGGCACATATGTAGCAATACCTATTTCAGTTCATTCCATAGATTTCTAACCACTCCATTTACAGCAATGGAATACTGGGTAGTTACAATTTAAATACCCTATCACACAATTCATAAACCCTTACCATCGCTATATAGTTGTATTTCTGAATAATCAGGCGAATTTTCCTCATCTCTTCTTCCAGGTTATTTGCCCATACCTCACGGATTATCTGACTATGGTCTTCTTCGGCGGCCGGCATTTTGAAGAGGTTGCCAAAGTTGGCGGATGGGCACTGGAAACAGCAAAGAACATAAACTGATGTAGACATGTCAATTCTAACAAACTCAATGAGTAAGACACGACTTCTGAGCATTGCTCAAGGTTATGTGCTGGAACTTTCAAACCACAATTTTGCATGTGACCCATCCACTAGTGCAGGAGTCTGCAAAATAATCTCTTTAGCAGGCAAGAGAGTATAACACAATGAGTTATTTGTGTTGGATGTGATCTGTGAATTGGTTGTGCGTGGACGCCATCAACAGACAATCTTTAACCACATTAAAAGCAGTTCAGTTGGCATATACTAGAATGTTTGAGTCTCAACCTGTCCATTATCTCTGGTTTGTCTACATCAGTGAATTAGTCGTAAAATTTCTACTAACATAAAATAATATGAAATAGGGGCAAGCATAGGTCATTTGGCCCTTCGAGGCTGTTCTTCCATTCAGTAAGATCATGGCTAATCTACTATCTTAATTCTATCTTCTCATATCCCCTAATTTTCTTAGTACCTAAAACACATATCAATCTGCCTTGAAAAGACTCAACGGATAAGCATCCACAGGGATAAGGAATTCCAATCCTTTAATTGAAAAACATTTTCCTCAACTCTGCAGGGGGACTAGTTTCTCCAGCCTCCCCACAGCGGGAGGTGATGCACCATTTTGGATCTTCTGGTCCCGCTGCTGTCGATAAGATTTCCTACTGACTGCAAGCTGCAGTGGGGGGTGCGTCGCGGTTGGGCCAGCTACTGCGAACAGCCAAAGAATTTTCGTCTTAAATGGCTGAACCCTTATTCTGAGACTGTGACCCATTGTTCCAGATTCTCCAGCCAAGAAAATACTCTCACAGCATCTATTCTCTCAAGTCCCTTAAGAAATTTGTATATTTTAATTAGGTAACTTCCCATTCTTCTAAACTGCAGCTAATATAGATATAGTCTACTCGATCTCTCCTCATAGGACTTCCCATCATCCCAGAAACCAGTCTGATAAATCTTTGTTGCACTCACTACAACAAGAAAATCCTTCCTTAGATAAAGAGACCAAAACTGCCCTAAACAATAGGTCTGGCCTATACAATACACTGCAAAATTGGAGCAACACCTATTTTATGCTCCAATCCCTTTGTAACTAAAGCGAACATATTACTCACCTTTCTAGTTCATTGCTGTATCTGCGTTAACTTCCTAATTTATGTACAAGAGCACCAGGTCCCTTGGAATACAAATATTTCCCAGTTTCTCACCATTCCACAAAAAGTTAAATTTAAAAGATACTTCCTACTCAAGTGGAGAACTTCACACCTCTCCATTTTCACTGTATACTAATACATGTGACAATAATAAATTAAAATGATTTCAGCTGCCAAGTTCTTGGCCACTCATCTACTTGTCTATATCTCTCTGCAATCTTTTTTGTATCCTCCTTATTGTTTACTTTTCCACCAAACTTTGCATCATCAATAAACATGGATCATTACATTCAGTGCCCTCAAAGTCACCACTACGGATTGTAAATTGCCGAGGGCCAAGTGCTGATCCTTGTGCCTGTTAATCTGACAACCGAAAAAGTTATGTTTATTGCGAATCGATTTTCTGTCAATTCCCAACCGATGTTATTGCCCT
This sequence comes from Carcharhinus amblyrhynchos, assembly GCF_965287045.1. Classification (NCBI taxonomy): domain Eukaryota; kingdom Metazoa; phylum Chordata; class Chondrichthyes; order Carcharhiniformes; family Carcharhinidae; genus Carcharhinus; species Carcharhinus amblyrhynchos. The sequence goes on along the minus strand of NC_137336.1, from coordinate 32,233,107 downwards.
CCCAATCCCATGAGTCTGATATAAATATTATTTTCGTTAAGTATCACAGAACTTGAGTGTTGCTGAAAAAAAAAGAGACGTGCTATCAAAACGTTTCACCTTGCACTCATCAGGACAACTCTCAGGATAAGCAAACAGTAAAAGGTATAACAATTTCTACTGCATAAGAGTGCTGATTGGTAGAGATTGAATTTTGTTCAAATTCTAACCAGGTAGGTCAACTCTGATTGGTCAAGAAATTGCCATGGAGAATGAACAAAGGAATGGTAATTCCCCAAGGTTTTGTTCACAATCCTATTTGTGCTATGATTTGCACCAAAACCAATTTAAGTTTATAAATTGGGCTTGCAGTGTGGCTTACTTACATGTGCTAGAAGCCACTTATGTTCACAAAGAGGGCCTTGTGTCCTTTATAGACAGAAGGAGCTTACCCACGCATTGTGCCTTTTTCAACAAAAGTGAACAACCATTCCCTGGTTCACTCCCCATGATGATACCTTGGCCAGAATTGACCCACCTGGTTTGAATTTGAATGAAAGCTAGGCAGTTAATAGTCCTCTCCTGCATTCTCCATGGCAATGCTTCCACCAGTCAGAACCCACTTGCCAACCAATCAGCACTCTTGCCATGCAGTATAAATTATTGTTCCATTACAGTTGCTTTATCTTGCATAGTGCAAAATAAAACACTTCAACAGCATGTCTCTTTTTTCAGCAATACTTAAATACGGTTTACTTAAAAGCATTTTAAAACACTATTCACATAGAGCACTTACATATAAATATTATACAGTATTATAATTTACATGAAAGTTTCATGATAACTAATTCACTTAAAAGGGGTCCTTCAAACAAAAATTGAGAACCAAGGTGCAAGTGATCACGTTTGCTTGGGTTTTAACGCTGCAAAACTTCACTAAGGTTTCATCCACTTTTTAAAAATTGCTTATATTTTACAGTGGAAGGCTGGTGAAAAGTTACTAAGACTCATGGTGTGCAAATTTCCAAGTTTGTTTATAGTAAGTTGTATCGACTTCCAAGAGAAATTCTTTAAAGCGACTAGCTCATTTTGTATTCAGCCAGCTTTCCAGTTCTAGTAACTTGTTTTTTTTTCACAAAATCCAGGGCTTCGTTACTTATTTAAATTTATTAAGTACCATCTATATTTACATATTACAATGCCACTTTTTCCAAGATGGCAAAGGATGTTACTAGGTATTTGGCAGGGGTTACACATCCCCTTTTTGATCATAATGTATCCCTCTTTTCAGTTCTTTTCTATATTGGTTTACGCTCTGCTGAGACAACAAGGAGTCTAGAGAAGGAAGACACAGGTGCTGATCTTACAGTAAGTCAGGGGCTTTCTGGTGTTGTCAGACTTTTTACTGCTTTTGGTCAAGAGCAGAGTAGGATCACAAACCCAGGAGTGGGATGAGCAAGTGAGGAGTGGGTTGATGGGTTCAGGAGGCTGGTGAAAGGGTTGGCTGGAAGGAAGGTACCAAGTATAGGCACAGGGCACCCCATTCCATCCCATCTATTTGGCCAATGTCAATAAAGAATGGACTAGCCACCTTCATTCTGCATTATGCTGTTCAAGGTGGCCAAGGCAGAAACAGGTCCTTACTTGTCCAGTTAAGGCTCTGAACAAGCCCAAGGGTGAGTGGTTCGCATGATCTCCTGCCTGCCTACCATATTATAGGGGAACAACTGTGGGTTAGGCAGGAGGATCTACCAAGGTAGCCACCCATTCTGTTTTATGTGCCTACCCACTGCTTACAAATACACTGGAGGCTGGGGCAAAAAATCCCAGCACCCTTAGGACTTAGGATATCAAATCTGTTAATCTTTAAGAGTCTGCCCCCTGATCTGACAACAGGAGCATTGCTGCTCAAGCAATGAGTAAACTATGAACACTAAACGTTGCTGTATTAAGAAACAACTGTTCATGTACAAGCCTCGTCTGTTTCAATTTAGAGTACAGGTGATCCAAAAGATGTTCCATCATCTTCAATCCTACACCAAGCAATTAGTGATGGAAGAATTCAGAATTTTGCGCAGATTTGGTGATTTTTCAGTATTGAGGAGAGTGTCGCCCGTCTGCGAGTTGACCGGTCGTTTATTTTTACACCAAATTAAATTCCCTGGTGCGACATGATGCACAGAAGCTGACTGATAGCCGGGTTGCTGTGAACAATGTTTAACGGATGCTGCGCGCCGGAGTCAGTCAGCAGACGTGCCGTTGGTGAGCAGCTCCCGGAGTCAACCAGCTCGGCCCGGAAGCGGGCCAAGAGAGTGCGGCCGGACCGTCTGTGCGGCGCCCGGGGTGGCGGCGGGAAGGATTTGAGCGGCGAGCCCGGGGACGCTGCCGCCTCTACGCCTCAGCCCCTCTCCCTCCCTCCCCGGCGCCGACAACAACAACCCGGCAATGCAACCCAAACGCGCCGCTTACCTTGTCGCCAAGTTTAAACCAAACCTCCCGCACTGCCGGAGAACCCCCGCTAACAAATCCGACCCGTACCCCCTCCCTTTTTTTTTGAGATTCCGACAGCGGCCCAGCCGCCCGGAGCTAATTGTGAAAGGACAAAGGCGGCGGCAGCAGCTGCCCGACATGCGCACTGCGAGCTGGGGGCGGGACCAGCCTCAGGAGGAACCTGTCAATCATTTCCCACAGTGAGGACTCTCACAACGCGAGCTTAAAGTCCAACAGGACTTTATGTGGTAGCAAAAGCCACTTGCTTTTGGAGCGCTGCTCCTTCATCAGGTGAGTGAGGAGTTCTGTTCACAAACAGGGCATGTAAAGACACAAACTCAATTTACAAAATAATGGTTGGAATGTGAGTCTTTATAGGTAATCAAGTCTTAAAGGTACAGACAATGTGTGAGTGGAGAGCGGGTTAAGCACAGATTAAAGGGGTGTGAATTGTCTCAAACCAGGATAGTTATGGTTGGAATGCAAGTCTTAACACAATATCAAGTCTTTATAGGTGCAGACAATAGGAGTGGAGAGCGGGTTAAGCACACAGAAAAAGTGCGAATCCAGCTCTATATTTCTGTTATATAATTCTTCGATGTGGAGATGCCAGTGTTGGACTGGGATGAGCACAGCAAGAAGTCTCACAACACCAGGTTAAAGTCCAACAGGTTTATTTGGTAGCACAAACTTTCAGAATCTAACTCCTTCAGGTGAGCAAGGAGTGTGTTCACAAACTTGGCATATAAAGACACAAACTCAATTGACAAGATAATGGTTGGAATATGAATCTTTACAAGTACTCAAGTTTTAAAGGTGCAGACAGTGTGAATGGAGAGAGGGTTAAGCACAGTTTAAAGAGATGTGTATTGTCTCCAATCAGGACATTAAGTGAGTTTTTGCAAGCCGTGGGGTTTACAGGTAGTGTGACATGAACCCAAGATCCTGGTTGAGGCCATCCTCATGTGTGCAGAACCTGGCTAACAGTTTCTGCTCAGTGATTCTGTGTTGTCGTGTGTCATGAAGGGCGCCTTGGAGAATGCAATGCAGAACACAAGACAACATAGAATTGCTGAGCAGAAACTGATAGCCAAGTTCCGCACACATGAGGACAGCCTCAACTGGGATCTTGGGTTCATGTCATGCTATCTGTAACCCCCACAACTTGCCTGGGCTTGCAAAATCTCACTAACTGTTCTGGTTTGAGACAATACACATCTCTTTAACCTGTGCATATCCCTCTCTCTACTCAGATTGTCTGTACCTTTTAAGACTAGATTACCTATAAATACTCACATTCCAACTATTATCTTGTGAATTGAGTTTGTGTCTATAAATGTCGTGTTCATGAACACAAGTCCTCACTCACCTGAAGAAGGAGTGACACTCCAAAAGCTTGTGCTACCAAATAAACCTGTTGGATTTTAACCTGGTGTTGTAAGACTTCTTACTGTACTTACCCCAATCCAACACCGGCATCATCAATACAAGTGGTCAGCAGAGGCAAGACCAGTGCTGGATAATCGTTTTTAACTTTAAAGTTTATTTGTTAGTGCCACAAGTAGACTTACATTAACACTGCAATAAAGTTACTGTGAAAATCTCCTAGTTGCCACACTCCAGCACCTGTTCGGGTACACTGAGGGAGAATTTAATGTAGCCATTGCACCTAACCAGAGGTGACCATGCAAGAGGGTGAATGAACTCTAATCCTAAAACCCAGCTTTTAATTAGAATCAATTCCAATTGAAGCAACTTCACACAGTGGTTAGCACTGCTGCCTCACAGCACCACCAGGGACCTGGGTTCAATTCCAGCCTTGGGTGACTGACTGCGAGTCTACACCTCCCCATGTCTGCAAGGGTTTCCTCCGGGTACTCTGGTTGCCTCCCAAACTGCAAAGATGTGCACATTAGATGGATTGATCGTGATAAGTTGTCCCTTAGTCTCAAGATGGTTAGGTGGGTTAGCCATGGTAAACGTGTGGGGTCACAGGGATAAGGCAGGGAAGGGAGCCTGGTTAAGACAAACTGTCAGAGAGTCAGTGCATACAAAATGGACGAATAGCCTCTTTTGCACAGTAGGGATTCTATGAAGACAGATAGATTTTTGGACATTGAGGGATGGGATAAGGTGGAGCTCACATGGATGATCAGACCTGATTGTGTTGAATTGGTTTATGCTGAAGAGGCTGTTGTGATACACGTGAACTGCCTTCTCCCTACCATGACCTAGCTGGATGTTACTACCCTCACACACTGCTTGGTTCCACATGTAATCTGTTTGCCCATAGGCAATCTCTGGCAATGGTTCCTGTCCCTGCTATTAAACCATCACTTCTGGAGATCCTTCTTCCATGTATCCACCCTCAGCACCTCCTAGAAATGCTCATTCTAGTTAAAGGCATACCTGGAGGTTCAATCGCTTCAAGTCTGTTCTTGTAAAGTCTGCATTTAACTTATAATGAATGGTTGAATCTTCTGTAGTTGAGCATCTTTGCTTGCGGTTTCATGGCAGCAGTTTTTGTGTGAGAAATACCAAGAGCCAGGAGCATTCCTGTGAGCAAGAGAAAAAGGGAAACAAAGGATGAAAAAGAAGTGGGGGTGAAGGGAGGTGGGGTGGGGGGGTGCAGGGATTAGCATGAAAGAAATCATTGGTAAGCAGAAGTTTGACTCCATCAATAACTAACAGTAACTCACTAAAAATAGTAATTACTAGTAAATAATTAATATTATTCTCCTAAACAACAACATGTAGGAGGTCCTGCAATGGGTAGCAACCCTGTCTCTGAGCAGGAATCTGCAGGTTCGAGTCTAACCACAGGACTTGATGGCTAAAGAAGACGTGTCATAACACGGCCAACAGGTTAAGCATCAATTGGCAAAATACTTTCAACACACCAATGGCAAGTGGTAAGAAAGGGAGAGAGTCCTGGTCAGCCGTGCTTGGTGTGGCGTGGCACTCCTCAAGCTATCAGCCTCTGGTGATAGGCTAGAGACATGCTTCCAGTAAAATCTGTCTGTTGGAACAGATCAGAGTCTACTTTGTGCACCACTGGGTGCAGCAAGAGAAACAACAACAAAACAAACAACAACATGTATTTATATGGCACCCTGAAAATATACCAAAGTGCTTCACAGTAATGATAGAAAGCAAAAGTTGACATTCAGCCAGATAGGGAGATAGTGGGGAAATTAGTAACAGCTTGATTGAAGAGGTAAGTTTCAAGAAGTGTTTTAAAAAAATGAAAGATAGGCTGAGAGGTTTCAGAAGGAATTTAATACCTTAGGACCATGGCACTGAAGGCATGGTCACTAATGATGATGATGCACTTAAAGTCAAGGATGCTCAGAAGGCTTAAATTAGAGAAGTGTAGATATTTCAGTGGGTTTATACCCACTGGTCAGAAAAGGCCTTGAGTATACCATCGGACACCATATGTTCCCTCTCCAGGGCTACCCTGCTGCGAACGCAGCCATGGTAGAGGAGCAACAGTTAGAGTCAGGCGACCCCCTTGATCTCCTGCTGCTTGGACCTGGTGATGGCCACCCTGGCCCAGCCAAGGAGCAGGTTTATGAGGAGGATCTCCTCGTTCCCACCCCACCCCCACCCTCAGCCTCACCCTGCGCCAAACACCAACCAAAAATCAGGAGCGTGGGGCTGAAGTGCAGCCAGAAATTAAGGAGTAGCCACTTCATATAATGGAAGAAGGGGCTCAACCTCTGGCAAGCTAAGTACATGTGGAACACAGATTCCCCTTGGCCACTATATGTATATCAAACAACTACCTTAATCTAGGATTGCATGGCACTGCTGCACTCAACACCCTTCACGCCAGATTCCCGGCGGAAAAAGGGAGGACTCCTGCATATAGCGTCCTCTACTGGGAACAACCCCCACCACAAGACAGTAGGACAGAAAGTATGGTGTGTCCTGGTGGTGGAGGAAGGCAAGGAAATGAAGGGTGTGCAGCAGCATACTGGTATGATGTTGCCTGCATGTCAAAGTAATGTAAAGTGCTCAGCAGAACAAGGGTTACCATGGACTAGAGATGGGATGATGTAGTGAGTTACATGGTAATGAACCTGAGGGAACAGTTTGAATCAGCTCTGTAAGCAAGCAGCCATGGTGAACAGCGCTATGTATGATAATAACTTGGGAACTGCAAATAGTTAAAGACTACCAATAAACGGTTCATGTTTAAACATACAAGTCTCAAGATCTCATCATAGAGGTATCGTCATGCACTGTATTACAACGTATCTGGCAGGGATGGGAGCTCCTGACAGATATCACATCACAGTTAGTAACATAACCTGACATGGTGGCCCACAATGATATGAAAATTGGCATGAATGCATGAAGCCAGAATGATATCCCAAAGTATGAAAAACTGATACCGAATTAGAGAGATGTGTGCACAAGAAAACATGAAAAAATTGAAGAAAATGGCAAGAAGCCAAGTGATACAATTCACAAGACAATAAACAAGAAACTATTTTTTAAAAAAAGCTGTACTTACATTGTAGAATAGGTGGTAGTCCAATGGGCACAGTAGTAGTAGGTGGAAGCTGAAAGACAGCTGCAATAAAAATAAACTTATAAAAACAAGGCAGGTAGAGCAGAGGAAAATCAACAGAAAAAAGGCTGGCAGAATTAAATGTGGGAATCTGCAGAGCACTGTAAAAAATGAAATGTTTCTACAGAACTACAACACACTCTGAATACCTTCCAAACGTTTTGGAGGTGCTGAAATCTTAGTTTTGGAAAACACTCTAAACTGAAGCTTCAAAATTTCTCATTTAAAACAAGGAAAGCACATTTTGTCCCAAACAAAGGCAGAGGCATAATAAATTCCAAGCCCAGTGCAACGCAAAGGACTGAGACACCCTGTATCTTTATTGATGCATTGATGGCAATATACAACACCTGCAAAGCTTTTACAAAGATCTGTCCATCACCAGGACCTAAAAAAAGAGGGAAGCCAACTGTAACCTGGCAACAACAACCTGTGTGAAGAAAATAGTCATTGCACTCAATCTAAAGAGGTAACAACATTTAAACAGTAAATACAAGAAAAAACAAAAAGCTATGGACGGCAAATTAGAAGGGATCCCATGGAGTGGGCATCTCTGCCAAAGACAACAAGAGACCCAGAAAAAGGGTAACTCCGCTGAGGATAACAAGGGACTCCAAAGAGAGGGGCAACATCATTGAGGGTAACAGGAGACCACAGAAAGAGGGAAGCTCCACTGAAGGCCCAAGAGCAAGGACAGCAAGAAAATAAACAGTTGAATAACCTTCAGGGTCAAATGTAAAAGGAAAGCTTGACCATTTAGCAAAATGAGGAAATGAAGATTGTCTTAAACAGCAGAATGGAAGCACAGCTGAAGACACTCGAGATGACTCTACTGAATTACAGGAAAGCTGAAGATGAAGTATGCAAGCTTCATGAACAATAAAAAACCTGTTGAAAGACCCTCCAATGCTACAAGAATTTCTTAGATTGAAGTTTATTCCTCTGGGAGATTACGAAGAGAAGCAAAATGACTTCAACATCACTCAGAACGTGCTGCAGAACCAGTTGGCAGGGGACACTCAGCAATGTCCCATATCCTTGGAGGAAAATGAGAGTGACATGAAACTGAAAAGCTGAAGAAGTAGTTGAATGGTAGAGGAGGCAGATGGAGTGGCACAGTGCACAGTGGTTAGCACTGCTGCCTCACAGCTTCAGGGACTGGGGTTCGATTCCCAGCTTGAGTCACTCTCTGTGTGGAGTTTGCACGTTCTCACCGTGTGTGTGTGGGTTTCCTCCGGGGCTACTGGTTTTCTCCCATAGTTCAAAAGACAAGTGGTTAGGTGCATTGGCCATGATAGATTCTCCCTCAGTGTACCCGAACAGGTTCCAGAGTGTGTCAACTAGGGGATTTTCACAGTAACTTCTTTGCAGTGTTAACGTAAGTCTACTTGTGACTAATCAGTAAACTTAAAACTTTACTTTTAAGAAGGAGATGAAGTAGAACTTTCCAAGCTGTGGATAATGCAGCCAAGAATAGCACAATTACAGAACTGAAACAAGTTAAGACTTCACCAGAGATGGACCCGATCAACAGTGAAATCAAAATGAAGGGCAGGGATAACAAACAGACAGAAATATGATCAGAAAATGTAAATCCAACACTGCAGCACAAGGAATTAGAACAAAAAACTGAACTGGACAAACAGATTCACTAGCTTTGCAACCAGATGTTTGGCTGAGATTGTGAAACAAGTGGACATGAAGGTTCCATTTGCAAAATGATACACCCAGCAAGAACATTGCGAAAACCACGGAGAAAGAAAATTCGAGTACACTCCAAGAATGAACGGAGTGCACATTCCCCTTAAAAGGAATAGGAAGGACCCACCGTCAAATGGAGATATCGAAGTAGTACCAGAAACAGAGTTACAGCTGATATTCCTCCGAATGTGACAGACCAAAATGAGGAAGAACTGTCAAGCCTCAAGACTGTCAGAATTTATAAAGTCAGAGACTTGAGATGGGGAGCAAGGACAGCAAGTAAAAATTGTATTGTAATACCCATTAGAAGGAAGGAAAGTTTTCTTTAGAGAAGATACATGTATCTTAGAATCTCTACAGTACAGAAGGAGGCCATTTGGCCTATGGAATCTGTGCTGACCACTATCCCACCCAGACTCTATCCCCGTAACTCCACGTTTTTGCTCTGCTAATCTCCAGACACTAGGTTCAATTTAGCATGGCCAATCAACCTACACTTTGGACTGTGGGAGGAAATCAGAGCACTCAGAGGAAATCCATGCAGACATGGAGAGAATGTGCAAACTCCACAAAGGCAGTCATCTGAGGTCGAAATTGAAACCAGGTCCCTGGCTCTGTGAGGCAACAGTACTAACTACCATGTCACCATGCCATATGTGATGATATTGCCTGCATGTCATTGTAATTTAAAGGTGCTCAGTAGAGCAATGATTAACTTGGGACTGGAGAATAGCTTCTCATGCACAAAGTCAGATGTAGTAAACTTTCAGAGAACAGTCTGAAACAGAACTCTGTAGTAAGCAACTGGCCTGCATGGTGAACAGCACCATGCATGATATTAACTTGGGAACTGTAAATAGTTAAAGACTACCAATAAAGGGTTCATGCTTAAACATATGTGTCTTAATGTCTGCTCATTGAGACATCTGAAGAACCCATAATACAACACATGGTGGCAGCAAACAGCAACCACATTACGACTGTGTGCTGAATGGAATGGCACAGAGAATTTCCATGAGACAGCTCAAATTTTAGGTTTGCAGCGCCCAAGGGAGGTGTCAGGGATGCAGGATCAGTGTGAAATTCCATCCTAGTGGGGGTCAGTTTGGATGGAGAGCCACCCCATGCCTGAGCCACCTTGTCACCACGAGTGGCATCATGTCCAGGCACCACTGTTTCAAGGCTGTGGAAGGTTTTGGCTGTGAGCAGGATATTAACGGACACACATATGGCAAGTTCTTGTGGTGTCAACCATCCCCCATCCAGCATGCCCCAGACACTGGTCACCCCAGCAATCTGAGCCCTCTGCCCACAAGCCATATTGATGGAGGTACGTGTTCCTGAGCAGCAGCTCTCTAACAATCGTTTTACTCCCGAGAGAGCTCTAGCATGAGGCAAACATGTTCCAGGCCTTGATCAGTTCCCTACAAAAGACAAGCAATTCCTGCAAAGAAGGCATGGAGACCTCCCAGATTTAAAAACAGGAGCTACAGGTCACAGCTGAGGCCAACATTGCCAGAGCATACCATCTACGAAGGAGCTCAACGTAAAGGTATAGTTGCTGTGTCTGGATACGGAAAGTCTCCACCTGGATGCTAAAACAATCCCCTATCTGTATTTTCTTATCTAAGAACAATAAACAAAAACAGATGATCAGTAAATCCCTTATCTACACTTCCTCAAAGGCAATTAAATACACATTAGCTGCTTCTGTTAATCTTAACAATATAATTTTAAAAAATTATAACAATGTAATTTCACAAGATATCAACACTTATGATCAGGGAAGGATCATGAAAACAGGTGCAGTGGTGAATAAAATATAGAATTTTATTATCTATGCAAAGGCAGAATTTAACTTTGGCTTCACCTGCAGTACAATATATAATCATACAGTCATTAGTTTAAAAACAGGAACTATGTTAAGATCACAAAAATAACTCAAAATGAAAGTAGAATGATGTTCCACCTTTCTTAACACACAAATATAAACTTAAATTTATACATTGTTACTAAAAGTGCCTGCTTACTCTCACTACACTGAAATTCTTGTATGCCCAGTACCTGAAACTATGCTAATTTCAAGATTATTTTCCTCTCTAAGCAGTCTTTTAATACACTTCTAAATGTTCATATATGTCCACAATGTTCCCCCAACTTTCCTTTCTGTAGTATCTGCTACAGGGTAAATGTGATTTCCTTGGAGAGAGTCCCAGGATGCCCATAAGAATCCATAATAAATGGTATGATTCATAATTAAGGAACCATGCTGAGTTTGTTTCCCACCTCTGAGTAAACCCGATTTCAAGATGCTTTATGTACTGGGCAATTAATTAGTGGCACAGGATTAAAATTAGCATATCCTGAACTTTTAATGTTTGCACACATTCCTGTGCATTGTAATTGTTGAAATCTTCTGCATCTATGATTTAAAAATCACAGCTGGAATTGAATGTGCATTTATAATTCCTGTTTGTAATAAAAAGCAGCTTCAGCAATATTGATTTATTAAGGATTAAAATTGTTAGCTATTCCCATGAGGAGAAAATATGCTATCAAAAGCTCTGAAACAACATTAATATGATTAAAAACATCTTCAAATATGTGCAGGTATTGTATCAGAAATGTGCATATTACAATGATTTATAAATACTGCATTTATTTCATAATTAAAACAGTCCGTAAATCACAAGTATCGCAGATACCAAATAACAAAAATTAGTATTATGCTGCACTGCTATTGATATAAATTATATAATATTTTGTATCCATTTAGCTGCAGAGATAGGTCTTAGTGCACAAGTGAAAAGCACAATTTCCTCAGATGTGCCTGGTTCTGAAGTAATAGCAGCCTTACTCAGCAGATCTTAACCTCATAAAGGGAAGTGAAGCAGTAAAATAATTTAAAACAGGCAGTGCAGCTGATTTCCAGAGACAATTGCGCACATTTCTGAAATGGGAAATAGCTGAGGACTGCTGAAGGTGGGATTAGCCAATCAAAGAAACAACGATTGCCGTGTTGTACTTGAAGAAGCCCACAACAGCACCAGAAGAGAGTTTTCAACTTTTGTAGGAATTTGGAATCTATACTCAACCCCAAAATAAGAACATTACTGTCAAAGAATGATCATATTGGCAAAAAGGACAATCACTAAAGTCACTATGGATATGGGGTTAACAGAAAATTTGATCACACGGAAGATGAGAAGCTGGAAAATAGCACTGCTTGTAAACAGGGAAACAAATCTAAGTACCTTTCTGTTTGTGGATGAGTGGTGTGGAGAAATGTCCCTCACTGTAAATGCTAGCACAGAAAAGCCATTGACAAACCATGAAAAACATGACATATTGACTGAGCTGTACAGTGCCTGTAGCTACACTATTTCTGCTGTGAAGTGAAAATTGTTCCATAACCTTTAGCTCAAGTCCACCAAAGTGGCACCCACAGATTTAAAATGAATTGACCCAATATTCAGTCCTAGTTCCAATATTGTTTTATTGGTTAAATGTAGAGTGACAAATTAACATTAGTCCTAGTTCCAATATTGTTTCATTGGTTAAATGTAGAGTGACAAATTAACATTTAATTTAAAAATTACTGTAAGATTATTGTAAAATTCAGTATATGGATGGTCCGGCCAGAGAGGAGGCAAAACTTGACGTCCTCTTGGGAAATAAGGAAGGGCAGGTGACAGAAGTGTTAATGAGGGAACATTTTGGGACCAGTGACCTTAATTCTATTAGTTTTAGGATAGCTATGGAGAATGATAGGTCTGGCCCAAAAGTTAAAATTCTAAATTGGGGCAAGGCCAATTTTGATGGTTATCAGGTAGGAACTTTCAAAGGTTAATTGGGGGAGTTTGTAGAAAAGCTAAGGGATGTTAGGTAAGTGGGAGGCTTTCAAAAGTGTGTTAACATTCCTCTTAGATTGAAGAGCAAGGCTAGTTGAAGTAGGGAATTACAGAAGTGAGGCCCTGGTCAAGAAGAAGAAGGAGGCACATGACATGCATAGGCAGTTGGGATCAAGTGAATCCCTTGAAGAGTGTAGGGGTGCAGGAGTAGTTAAGAGGAAAATCAGGAGGGCAAAAAAGGAACACGAAATTGTACTGGCAGATAAGGCAAAGGAGAATCCAAAGAGCTTCTACAAATACATAAAGGGCAACAAGATCATCTATGTGTGGATCCACAAGAGATGGGTGGGATCTTAAATGAATATTTCACATCAGTAATTACTGGTGAAAAAAGTATGGATGTTAAGGAGTTTGGGTAAATAAACAGTGATGTCTTGAGGAGCATACGTATTACAGAGGAGGTGGTGCTGGAAGTCCTACAGTGCATCATAGAACATAACATAGAACATAGAACATTACAGCGCAGAACAGGCCCTTCGGCCCACGATGTTGCACCGACCAGTTAAAAAACAATGACCCACTAACCTAAACCAATCCCTTTCCATCCATAAACCTATCCACGGATCTCTTAAATGCCCCCCAAACTAGGCACATTTACAACTGCAGCAGGCAGGGCATTCCAATCCCTCACCACCCTCTGGGTAAACCTACCTCTGACATCCGTCTTATAACTACCACCCCTTAATTTAAAGCCATGCCCCCTCGTGCTAGCTTTCTCCATCCGAGGAAAAAGGCTATCAAGGAAGATAAATCCCCATGACCTGATGAAGTGCAGCCCAAGACATTGTGGGAGTCTTGGGAGGATAGCAGAGATATTGAATCAATGCTAGTCACAGGTGAGGTGCCTGAAGATTGGAGGGTAGCAAATGTTGTGTCTTTGTTTAAAAATGGCTGCAAGGAAAAGCCTGGGAACTACAGGCCAGTGAGCCTCACATCTGTGGTGGATACATTTTTGGAAGGTATTTTGAGATCTACAGGCATTTAGAGATGCAAAGACTGATTAGGGACAGTCAGCATGGCTTTGTGAGTGGAGAATCATGTCTCACATTTGATTGAGTTTTTTGAAAGGGTAACCAAGAAGGTAGATGAGGGCAGTGCAGTTGTTGTTGTCTACATGGACTTTAGCAAGGCTTTTGACAAGGTACCGCATGGGAGGTTGTTGCATAAGGTTAAATCTCACGGGATCCAGGGTGACGTAGCTAAATGGATACAAAATTGGCTTGATGACAGAAGCCAGAGGGTGGCTGTAGAATGATGTTTTTCAAATTGGAGAGCTGTGATCAGTGGTGTGCCTCAGTACTGGGTCTGCTGTTATGTCATTTATATTAAAGATTTGGATGAAAATATAGGAGGTACGGTTACTAAGTTTGCAGATGACACCAAGAATGGTGGCATAGTGAATACTGAAGAAAGTTATCTCTGACTGCAATGGGAACTTGATCAATTGGGCCAGCAGTCTGACAAATGGCAAATGGAGTTTAATTTAGATAAATGCAAAGTGATGCATTTTGGTAGATTGAACCAGGGCAGGACTTATTCAGTTAATGATAGGGCATTGGGAAGAGTTACAGAAGGAAGAGATCTAGGAGTACAGGTTCATAGCTCCTTGAAAGTAGAGTTACAAGTGGACAAAGTGGTGAAGAAGACATTCAGCATGCTAGGTTTCATTGGTCAGAACATTGAATACAGGAGTTGGTACGTCTTGTTGACGTTGTACAAGACATTGGTAAGTCCACACTTGGAATACTGTGTACAGTTCTGGTCACCCTATTATAGAAAGGATATTATTAAACTAGAAAGAGTACAGAATAGATTTACTAAGCTGCTACTGGGACTTGATGGTTTGAGTTATAAGGAGAGGCTGAACAGACTGGGACTTTTTTCTCTGGAGCATAGGAGGCTGAGGGGCAATATTATAGAGGTCTATAAAATAATGGGGGGCATAGATCAGCTAGTCAATATTTTTTCCAAAGATAGGGGAAGCTAGAACCAGAGGGCATAGATTTAAGGGGAGAGATACAAAGTGTCCAGAGGAGAAATTGTTTCATACAGAGAGTCCTGAGTGTCTGGAATAAGCTGACAGGGGTAGTAGTAGAGGCAGGTACAATTTTGTCTTTTAAAAGGCATATAGGGATATGGACCAAATGCGGGCAATTGGGATTAGCTTAGGGGTTTGAAAAAAGGGTGGCATGGACGTTGAGCTTCAGGGCCTGTTTCCATGCTGTTTCTGTCTTCACGGAGGAGGACGTGAATAATTTGCCGGGTGTTAGCGATGGAAAGGTGGTAGGACTGGAGGGTCTTAATGACATTACTGTTACTAGAGAGGTGGTGCGCGACAGACTGGAGGGGCTGATTGTGGACAAGTCCCCAGGACCGGATGGAATGCATCCGAGGGTTCTGAAAGAAATGGCGGAGGTGATAGTGGATGCCTTGGTGGTTATTTTCCAGACGTCGCTGGATTCCGGGGAAGTGCCGGAGGATTGGAAAACGGCTAATGTTACGCCGTTGTTTAAGAAGGGTGCCAGGCAAAAGGCGGGGAATTACAGGCCGGTTAGTTTAACGTCTGTGGTAGGTAAAATGTTAGAATCCGTCATTAAGGAGGAAATTGCGAGGCATCTTGAAGGGAATTGCTTGATAGGGCAGACGCAACACGGTTTCATTAAAGGGAAGTCGTGTCTGACAAATTTACTGGAGTTCTATGAGGATGTGTCTAGGGCGGTGGATAGAGGAGAGCCGGTGGATGTGGTCTTTCTGGATTTTCAGAAGGCGTTTGATAAGGTACCTCACAAGAGGTTACTGCAGAAGGTCAGAGGACATGGAGTTGGGGGTAGGGTGTTAGCGTGGATAGAGGATTGGTTGTCAAATAGGAGGCAGAGAGTGGGGGTCAATGGGTGCTATTCGGATTGGCGGTTGGTGACTAGTGGGGTGCCCCAGGGGTCGGTGCTGGGGCCTCAGCTATTTACCATTTATATAGATGATCTGGAGGAGGGAACCGAGTGTAGGGTGTCGAAATTTGCTGATGACACCAAGCTTGGGGGAAAGGCAAATTGTGCGGAGGGTGTGGAGAGTCTGCAGAAGGATCTAGATAGGCTGGGTGAATGGGCCAGGAAATGGCAAATGGAATTTAATGTTGGCAAGTGTGAGGTGGTCCACTTTGGTAGGAAGAATGGTAGGAAGGACTATTACTTACGTGGCGAAAAACTGCAGCAGGCGACGGTGCAGAGGGACCTCGGGGTCCTTGTGCATGAGTCGCAAAAACCCAGCCTGCAGGTGCAGCAGGTGGTCAGGAAGGCGAATGGGATGCTGGCCTTCATAGCGAGGGGGATTGAATATAAAAGTAGGGAGGTCTTGCTGCAGCTGTATAGGGCATTGGTGAGGCCGCAGCTGGAGTACTGTGTGCAGTTTTGGGCGCCGCACCTGCGCAAGGATATTTTGGCCTTGGAGGGAGTGCAGAGGAGGTTTACTAGGCTGATACCGGAGTTGAGGGGGTTGAGCTATGAGGAGAGGCTGAATAAACTAGGCTTGTACTCGTTAGAGTTTAGAAGAATGAGGGGAGATCTCATTGAGACGTATAAGATGATGAATGGGATGGATAGGATAGAGGTGGAAAGACTCTTCCCGCTCAAAAAAGACAGTAGGACTAGGGGGCACAGCCTCAAGATAAAGGGGGGGCAGTTCAGAACGGAGTTGAGGAGGAACTTCTTCACTCAAAGGGTGGTGAATCTCTGGAATTCTCTGCCCGTTGAAGTGGTGGAGGCTGCCTCGCTAAATATTTTTAAGAAGCGGGTTGATGGGTTTTTGATAAGAGAGGGGATTAAGGGTTATGGGGAGAGGGCGGGAAAGTGGAACTGAGCCACGACAGATCAGCCATGATCTTATTGAATGGCGGGGCAGGCTCGAAGGGCCAGATGGCCTACTCCTGCTCCTATTTCTTATGTTCTTATGTAAACCACTATGACTCTATATATGCCAGGATTGAAGCTTAAATTCTTAATTGCTTCAATTCCTACTCTGACCATACAGAATTCTGGGCTTCTACAACTTATTCAATGTGAGAATGGAATTGTTAAATAGAATAAGTGGCACATTGTCCTTTTATTTTGGAGACCTGGATTGACATCTAGTTGTGACTGAAGCAGTAAACATTTCTCTCTGTAAAAAAATTGGAAATGCTTAACTAGAACATCAGAAATTCAGAGAAAATTTTCTGTAGTACAACATATTTTGGTAGTTCCACTCGAGATCAAACACATTAAAAATAGCCCCATTCCATTTGCCATTGATGCAATGGAATTTTATGAGAACCATTTAGCGCACATATATAGTTCAGTCTTGTTATATTATTCATTAATGGGACATGGGCGTCGCTAGCTGGCCAGCACTTATTGCCCATCCCTAGTTGCCCTTGAAAAGATGATAGTGAGCTGCTTTCTTGAATTGCTACAGTCCATGTGCTGTGGGTTGACCCATATTGCTGTTAAGGAGGGAACTGCAGGATTTTGACCCAGCGACTGTGAAGGAATGGTGATATATTTAAGTCATGATGGGGAATAGCTTGGAGGGAAACTTGTGATCCCGTGTATCTGCTGCCCTTGTCCTTCGAGACGGAAGTGGTCGTGGGTTTGGAAGATGCTGTTTATGGATCTTTGGTGAATTGCTGCAATGCATCTTGTAGATAGTATACACTGCTTGTCGAATGCAAAGCAATTTAAACAAAAATCTACAATAAAAATTACTTACAGAGCTACTTTCTTGTTAATGGGAATTTTAGCTCATTTTCATTTTGCTTTTAATTTTAAATTGTAACAAGTTAGTGAGTGTAACACTTATGAATCTACCAATTGACTGCCAACTGAACCTCTTGATTTAACACTTAACTCGTTCACTGCTATTCAAGTTTTTGCTTTTTCTTTCTAAAGACTATACCAAGATAGAGCATGGTGCAGAAGATTGATGCATAAGGTAACCTGTCAATATCACTAACCATATAATTATTCAGGGTAGGAGTCATACATTACTGATCCAATAATGATCAACAAAACGGTGAGATGAATAGTTTTTCAGTTTGTGTTTGTACAACAAATATGGACTAGTCAGTCACATTACATTGAACGTGAAATGATGTTAGTTGACAATTTTCGGTTGAAGTTTCACTTTTGTCTAAGTTAAAGGTTTGTAGGTTCAAACTCCACTTTGGAGAGGAGTACTGAATCCAGGTTGCCACTACAATGTACCACTAAGGGAGTGATATTTTCATCTTTAGTTAAGACGTTAACTCATGGTGGACATAAAACAACATATGCCACTGGAAGAGTTCAAACATCATGGAAACAGATTATTTGGCAATTTTGGTGATTGGGGTATCTTGTGGTGTACACATTGCATGTCACATTCATCTACAGTACAAATGGGACTACACTTCAAAAATACATAATTGGATGTAGTGTGCTTTGGGTTGTGAGGAATACTTTATAAATGCAAATTCTTTCTTTACAGAGATAATTTCTATTATAATTATCACAACTTGTATGGGACATAAAAACGTAAGAACACAATATAGTAATTTCAAATAGACTGCAAACTACAATTATGATTTCATCCAATTATTCCCTGGCCGCAACTTCTCCTCCAACTGAAGATGGCACTCGGTTTTGTCTTTGCATGCACACAATACTCATTGGAATGCAGTTGGTATGTATAAGCATAGGTCGACGGCAGACATTAACTGCAGAATTTGCTGATTTATTCAATGACACTCAATCATGGGATAAATTCTATATTCAGTGACTTATTGCTTAACCTATTTTGCACATTATTTAGTTTATTAGCCATTACCTAGTAAACACCAAGAAAATGTATTATTCAGTAATAGAAAAAGTTTTACAGAAAGGAAGTTTACATAAGATTCCACTTTACAAGTTGAACATAAATACGATGACGAAAGTATTTTCAAGCAATGATTTCCTTTAATCATGAAGAACAGATAGATTTTTGAAAGTCTTGAAAAAAAAAACAAGGAATTATAAAGTTCTTGTAGTTTTTTTTAAACAAATGAAGCCATGGAAAGATAGCTATAGCAGACATTAAATGAAAATGCAGAATATTTATAGCAAGTTTTATTTTCCTGCATTCCTTGGTGACCAATTTCCTGAAATTTAAAAGTAAAGTAAATATGATTTTCTCCAGGCAACAGTGGACTCAGTCAAGGGAAGCAGCCACTTTAATTTGCAAGAGTTAATGAATAGGAATTCAAATAACTGACAATGAAGCATCATCCAACAGCTGGATACATATGCAACAATGCTGCTGGAGTTGTTAAAGAATTTATCTCAATTTGGGATAATACAATATAAATGGGTTGCACAACTAGATAACAGGACAGCAAAAGAACAGGTTTCAAAACTCAAAAACCTTTTTTCCCTCTATATGGAAAAAGGGCAAATAACAATTTAACGTTGCTGCTCCAAAAATACTTCATCCCAGTTATGGAGTGGTATCAATACAAGTTATGCAAAACAAAAACACCTTGCATTTATAGAAGCATCTTATCTTGTTTTACATACAGAGGTGGAGATGTTGGCATTGATGAACTGGGCACAGTAGGAAGTCTCACAAAACCAGGTTGAAGTCCAACAGGGTTATTTGGAATCACGAGCTTTCAGAGCACTGCTCCTTCATCAGGCAACTCCTGATGGAGGAGCAGTGCTCCGAAAGCTTGAGATTCCAAATAGCCTTGTTGGATTTTAACCTGGTGTTGTGAGTTGTTTTACGTAGAGACACAGTTACCACAACATGCACATTTCAGTCAAAAGCTGGTCGATACGCAATTGTATTTCAAGTGTGGTGAACTGCAGTTGCTGTGACACAAGAGGGTCTAGCTTATCTAATTTTAAAAGTATTTGTTGAAAGAAGAATGTCAGCCAAGGAATTGAAATGGTTCTCTTCTGTTTTAATAGTGCCACAATAGCTTGAACTATAGAATTAGAAATTTTTGGGAGAACTGCGCTCAGAGCCTACGCGTCATCCTGGTGGTAAAAGCAGTGTGATTTCTGCTGGGTGGGTCACCACAGTCCAGATCGCAATCCACCCATACTTAGACCTTTTATTTGGAGCTTGGGTGATTTCCACTGGGAAAGAAATGTGCAGGACCTAAAGCGGTTGGCACAGCTAGCTCCTCAGAGATCAGGGTGCCTTCTTTGAAAGAAATTCCAGCCATGTCCCTGACCACCCAGGACTTTAATGGCCCCCCAGCATGGTCATCACACCTGATCTGCATTTGTGGAGACCAGAAAGGATTCCCCTGGCTTCATGTTGTGATAGCATGAGGGAGAATTGAAGGGGCATGGTGAATTTGGCTTAAAGCTAGACATGTTAATGATTTAAATATGCTAATTTGGTTCACACCCTCTCTGGGCATTAACCAGATTACACGCCGACCAGGGAGAATCTCAAAAGTAGTTGTCCGTGGCACAAATGACATTTGGTCCCACTCGCGGGAGTCGCCGGCTATAATGCGATTCGTGCCTGTGCATATCAGGCTGGAGAATCGCCCCCTATACCTTAGTAATACAGCTCATCTGAATCCGCTAGACTTCTCACAACGTTGATTTTGTGTTTAACTACATGTCAATTCTCAGTGCAATTCACAGTAATTAATTACATTTCTTTGAAATATTTGAGGTACACACCAAGAAAATATAGACAAACCTAAAAGTGCATTTAGTTAAATAATCAGCCTGGCACAGCAAAAAAAAAACTGGTGGCATAGTATTCTATTACAGTTTAGTCCCTTTCGTACATTCTCCATTACTGTATATAGTTATATAAAAGTTGATCTCCTGTTGACCCCAGGTTTTTCAGGGAATTAATCCCAAAAATTTCAGAACCAAAAGAATAATCTTGAAGATGTCGGTGATTTGATTTCATTATTAATGTATAAATACTAATGAAAATGTGCACTGGTAAATAAATGCTTAAAACATCTAAATGTTTAAATTTGTTTTTATTCATGGTTTGTAATGTTCTAAAATAAATAAAATGTTAGTTAATTAATATGAATGTTTTTTGTTTTTTAAATTTTATTCCATAATAATGGTCTTTTTTGAATCTTTTATCCAAATCAAGCACATATCAATCCCTCGAAAGTAATAGCCATGTAAAAGTCTACCCCGGTGACTTTTGGCCTAAAATGTTGGCCTCAAATGTTTGACTTTGATGTATGTGTATACAGCACTTCATAATTCACACTATAATCGCAAATCAATATTTCATACTGTAAGAATGAAAATATTTGTATTGCTATTACTTTACGCTGGATATTAAAAAACAAATGGAGGCAATTAATTACAGAGAGCATGAAAGTTTCAATCACTCAAAAACAAAAGTTCTGATTTTAAGAAAATCTAGCAGCATGCTGAACTTTACTATCTGAATACTGTGGTACATTCCTGCAGAATTGGGATTGAATAAAGATAAACATTTAAAAACAACAATGTATTCTTCAAGTTTATTCTGAGCAGGAATTTTTTTCTTCTCTCTATTGAAGTTCATTCCTCTCAGAATCTGTGTCTAAAACAGCCCCGATTGTTGCAAAATGCATCCTAAAATAATCCACAGTGACAGTTTTTTTTGGCATATAATTCACACAGATTTCATATCAGACAAGTAGATTAGACCAGTCAGTGTGCAGTGGTGTCCAAGCGAATCTGGATTTGAGATATTTGAAGAACTGGAAGCAGGAGCTGGAATGCGTCCTGAATGTAAGTTGCACTGTTGGAAGCCTGGAAAGGAAGTTTAAACATAATATGAAATGCTGCAGCAGAGATTTGCTTTTGGCCAAAAGAATTACTTCCAGATATTCACAAGCATGACAGCAGGATGATAAACACATGAGTTATACAATCCTGCCTCTGCATTTGAGTTACTGGATGAATTTTACTAGCATAATGAGAGCTGAGCTTTTATTGAATGCTGAGGCTTGTTTTGCTTTCTCCTTAGCTTTATTTTACAACTAAACCAGAGTGAAGGATAAACACTGGTGATCAGGCAGCAGAGAAGCTGCAGTTGAGAGAAGACCAGATAAATTAGGAAATTGTGATCAAGCCAAGGATTTTAAAAACGCCAAGGTTGTGACAGATAGCAAACATTGAGGAAGTCGAGAGCTGACAGTTTTACATTCCAAGAGCAGCATTTCACACAACCTGCAGCTACTTTCCACATTTGGTTCTACAAATAATTTGATCTTTTCTCCTATTGACTGGTTTACACAAAGCAGTTGTTTAAATTAGCAGTCTGCTTTTATAGAGCTCTCAAAGAATGACAGAAATGGAAGATGTACATTTCAACTATTCACCAGACTGAAATATTAAAAGTTATAAGCATATAAGCACATTATTTGGTAATCTATTATGAAAGATAGATTTGAAAAACAAAGGGCAATGGACCACTGACAGATAATAGATAATTTTGGATTAATCTGTATATTTCATGCCATATTTCAAAAGTAAATTCTCTGCTTTGGCAAGCTGCTAAAATTTCCTCTGTCTTTTATAGCATTCTATTTGCGCCTGCTGTATGTACGTGTCTTGCTGTAGACAAATATATTTTGTACAGAATGCATTTGCAATATTTTTCTGTAATGGTAACTTAAAAAAAAAAGAACTTTGATTTACGTTGGTTATCTTATTCTTAGGATGTTTAAAACACTTGGGGCAGCACAGTGGTTAACACTGCTACGGACTCAGGTTTGATTCCCAACTTGGGTCGCTGTCTGTGTGGTGCCTGCACGTTCTCCCTGTGTCTGCGTGGATTTCCTCCAGATGCTCAGCTTCTCTCCCACAGTTTGAAAGACATGCTGGTTAGGTGCATTGACCCGAACAGGCACCAGAGTGTGGTGACTAGGGGATTTTCACAGTAACTTCATTGCAGTATTAATGTCAGCCTACTTATGACTGATAAATAGAACTTTAATCCTAGGAACATAGGATTGAGAACAAGAGTAGGCCATTCAGTCCCTAATCTGATAGTAACCACAAATCTGCATCCTGCCTACTCCTGTGCTTCAAGCACTGCTTTGGAATATTTTATTTCCACCTCAGTAGTAGGTGGGGTCTTAATTTGACATTAGCGGAGGTGCTGCCTCACAAAAACAATGTGTCACCCCTTCGGTGCACTGATATGTCACTCTACACTGTGCTCAGGTTCTGAAGTTTGGCTTCAATCCACAATCTTCGGATTCAGAGACAAGACTGCTGTCAGTCAATCTGATGCATATGTAGTGAAACTTATATTTATGTATGATGAGTTTAACTAGTTACAATGCATAAATTGATTTAGATAAAATTTACCTCTAAAAATACTCCAGTAATTAATGGATTAAGAACCTCTACCTTCTCTTTAGCCTGTAAAGAAAACAGAGCAAGATGTTTTGTGTGTGTACACTTGCACAGAAAACCTTCAAAGGTAATTATTGAAAGGACAGTAATAACATATTACAAAAACCAAGTCATAACGAAGAAACAGGTCACATATAACTTGTCTCACCAAATGGAGAGTGTAATCCTGACCATAGGCTTCATCATCACTGCCAAGGAGTGAATGAGCACTTGCTGCAGAATCAGATTAACATTTAATTTTGTTTCTCCTTTCCCAAGTTACGAAATTCCAGTAATGAAGCTCACTTAACAAAACATCCCAAATATGACAAGCTGACCAAATCTCGCTGGATGTAACCCACAGCCATCTGCTTGGGACATTAATGTTGTCATTTCTGTACCACATCTCCAACCACCAACAGATTTTATAGTTCTATTTTAAGTTCTGCATCAGAGGAAGAAACTCAATTCCTTACCCCCATTCTTGTCAAGCAGGAGGTAAATTGTTTAGAAAGAACAGCCACTTCCTTACACAAGGCAACAGTCACTCTGTGAACAGAAAATGGAATTAAAAAATGTTCAACAATTCAAAAGAAATATAAAAACATCTGCCCTTGAAATTTTCCCAGGTCATTCTCCCTTCCTCCTGACCCTAAAAAAGTATTTTATCTTTTTCCACTATGGTCCATTTGGGAGTGAGGGATAATCCAACATAGGGTAATAAATGAGAAGCGTAAGAAGAAAAAAGATGGACATTATCAGTTTGCTTCCAATTGTAAGCTGGAATGCTATTGTGGTACATTCCAGAAATTGTGATGCGGTCGACATTTTAGCATCCCAGGTTGTCTCCGAAAGCATTTGGTCATTCACAAGATGGAAAACGATGCCAAAATTACATTTTTAAAGGTTAAGGGTGGAATTTTACTGTCGTGCCCGCCACGGGAATTGCAGTACGCAGGACATGGACCATGCAAAAGATCCACTGACCTGGGGTGGGATTTTCTTGGAAAAAATCCCACACTTGGAGGTGAGTATGGCCAGAAAATCCCACCCTATGTGTTAAGCCATTTCTGATTTTAGTGCCCTTTCTATAATAGATATTCCAAATTTGCATGCAACACGAAGTGGTTTAACCATCCTTTTGCATAAGTGTTCCACTGTTTCTTTACTTTCTATGTCCCTTTTTATAAAAAATATAACTAATATAAATGACAAATAACAGTGGACCCAGTACTGATCCCTGAGGCACACCACTGGTCACAGGCCTCCAGTCTGAAAAACAACCCTCTACAACCACTTTCTGGCTTCTGTCAAGAAGCCAATTTTGTATCCATTTAGATATCTCACCCAGGATCCTGTGAGATTTAACCTTATGCAACAACCCACTTTGGGTATCTTGTCAAAGACCTTGCTGAAGTCCAGGTAGACAACATCAACTGCATTGCCCTCATCTATCTTCTTGGCTACCCCTTCAAAAAACTCAATCAAATTTGAGAGACATGATTTTCCACTATCAAAGCCATGCTAACTGTCCCTAATCAGTCCTTGCATCTCTAAATGCCTGCAGACCTTGTCTCTCAAAATATATACCAATAACTTACCCACCACAGATGTGAGGCTCACTGGCCTGTTCTTCCCAGGTTTTTCCTTGCAGCCCAACATTTGCCACTCTCCCATCTTCAAGCACCTCACCCATGTCTATCGATGATTCAAATATCTTGGCTAGGGGACCCGCAATTTCCTCCCGAGCTTCCCACAATGCCCTGGGATATGCTTCATCAGGTCCCAGGGATTTATCTACCTTGATGAGCTTTCAGATTTCCAGAACCTCCTTCTGTAATATGTACACTCCTAAGACATCACTATTTATTTCCCCAAGTTCCCTAACATCCATGCTTTTCTCAGCAGTAAATACTGATGAGAAATATTCATTTAGAGGCTCATCCAGCTCTTGTGGATCTGCATACAGATGACCTTGTTGATCCTTAAGAGGCCCTACTCTCTTCTTTGTTACTCTTTTGCCCTTTATTTGTAGAAGCTCTTTGGATTCTCCTTTGCCTGACGTGCCAAAAACAATTTAGTGTTCCTTTCTTTGCCCTCTTGATTTCTCTCTTAACTCTACTTCTACGCTCCCTATACTCTTCAAGGGATTCACTTGATCCCAGCTGCCTTCACACGTCATGTACCTCTTTCTTCTTCTTGACCAGGGCCTCAATATCCCAAGTCATCCAGGGTTACCTACTTCTGCCAGCCTTGCCTTTCACTCTAAGAGGTATGTATTTACCCTGATCCCTGGTTAACACACTTTTGAAAGCCTGCCACTTACCAGATGTCCTTCTGCCTTCCCACAGCCTCCTCCAATTAACTTTTGGAAGTTCCTGCCTGATACCATCAAACTTGACCTTGGCCCTATTCAGAATTTTAACTTTTGGCCAGACCTATCATTCTTCATAGCTACCTTAAAACTAATAAAATTATAGTTACTTGTCCTAAAGTGATCCCTCACTAACACTTCTGTCACCTGCCCTTCCTCATTTCCCAAGAGGTGGTCAATTTTTGCCCCCTTTCTAGTCGGGCCACATACTGAATGAGAAATTCCTCCTGATTATACTCAAATTTCTCTCCATCCAATCCTAATACTATGGCTGTCCCAGTCAATGTTGGGAAAGTTAAATTCTCTGATTATTACTACCCTATTTTTCTTGGAGCTATCTGTAATCTCCTTACATATTTGCTCAATTTCCTGTCAACTATTTGGGGACCTATAGTACAACTCTATCAAAGTGATTTCCCCCTTCTTATTTCTCAGTTCTACCCATATAGACACAGTGGCCGAACCCTTGGATATATCCCATCTCAGTATGGCCAAGATGTTTTCCCTAATCAAAAGTGCAACTTCCCCTCCTCTCTTACCTCCTGTTCTATCTTTCCCATAGCATTTGTACACTGGAACATTGACCTGCCAATCCTGTCCCTCCTTGGCCTTGTTTCAGTAATTGCTATAATATCCGAGTCCCACGTACCCATCCCGTGCCCTGCGTTCATCTGCCTTGCCTATCTGGTTTCTTGCATTGAAATAAATGCAGTTTAATCTGGACTTCCATTGCTCCTCACCAGCACCCCCCCCCCCAAAAAAAAACTAGTTTCCTCCTGAGTGGCTCTAGCACATCTCCCCAATATGTTAGTCCCCCTCCAGTTCAGGTGTAACCCGTCCCTCTTGAACAGGTCAGCCCTTCCCCAGAAAAAATCCCAATGATCCAAAAATCTAAATTCCTGCCCCCTGCACCAGCAGTGCAAAATGCACAACAGCAAATCAACATCACATTTCATACTTTGTCTTTAATAGAAAATTTCAGGCTAAGTATAAATGGGCTGTCAACTAATAACTAGCCAACTTCAGCAATTATGTGTTTGTTTCCTCAGCTCATTCTATTCCTCTACTTCGCTACAGCATCTAGCGACATATCTGGGAATGAAGCTCACAATATTCCATTTGAAATATATGCACTTTAACTTAAAAATACCAAGCACATCTTCTAAACTATCACAACTTTCATATAACAGAAAATTCTAGAAATACTTAGTCAGGAAGTATTTGTGTGGAGAGAAACAGTAAACATTTCAGGTCAATTACCTTTTATCAAAAAACTGGAAATAATTAGAAATGTAATAGATTTGAAGAAGCTGGAAGAGGGGTGGGCTGAAAAAAAAAGGGAAGATCTATGATATGAAAGAAGAGTTGGGTGATGGAAGCTAAAGGGAGTGGTAATGGAACAAGAAACAAAAAGTGTGTCTCGAAGAAACGTGAAAGGGAGAATGATAAAAACTGCTGTCCGAAAACAAAAACAAGAGAAAACAGATGAAAACCAAATGCTACAAAGCAAAAGGGAACAAATTGCGGCAGAGATTGAAATTGTTGAACTCAATGTTGAGTCTGAATGGCTGTAAAGTGTCTAATTGAAAGACGTGCTGTTAGTTCTCAAGTTTGTATTGTGTTTGAACGCTCAATCTGATGTGAACATTGTAGGAGGTCGAGGACAGAGGCTGGCATGAGAGCATAAATTCAGGGTCATGTTTGTGAACTGAAGTGTGGTGTTCTGCAAAACTGTCATCCAATCCATGTGTGGTCTCCCTAAAGTAAAGTCCAACTGCATTTTAAGTAATGAACACAGTACACTAAATTGACAGAAAAACATAAATCACAGTTTCACCTGGAAGGACCATTTGGAGCCTTGACGAGTGATGAGAGAGAGTAGATAATAAGACAGGTGTTGCATCCACTGCTCTTGCATGGAAAGGAGGCATGGAAAGGGACAGAGAGTTTAGAGTGATGAGGGCTGGACCAGGGTCTTATGGAGGACATGGGCTCGTCAGAACACAAAGGAGGAGGAGAGGGAAAGATGTGTTTTGATGTCACAGAAATGGTGGAGGATGACCTGTTCAATATGGAGGCTGGCGGGAATATGGTTCTGGGAGGGATGGGAAGAGGCAAGTAGGAAATGCACGATATAGTTGAGGGTCCCATCAACAATGGCAGAGAGAATTCTAGATTGAACAAAAACAGAAGACATATCAGAAGCACAAGAAAAGATGCGATGGAGATAAAGGAACTGTACTGAAATGGGGTCATTATAGGAAATGAGCCAGAGGATGTGGAATCCCCTAGTTAAATTATCCTTTTTGTAGGGTACCTGGAATATTCCTCATTCCAGTCCTACTCGGAACCCCTTCTCTCCTTTTTTCCCGGTACATCGATGACAGTATTGATACCATTTCCAGCTCTTGCCTTCAACTGGCAAATTTCAACTAATATGCTTCTAATTTCTACACGTTTCTTGCCTCCACATTGAGCACTTGTCTTTCCTTCCTCAACTTTTTTGTCGTGATTTTCGCAGTTATGTCATCAATCAATATTCACTGCAGGCCAAGTGACTCCCACAACTCCTTGACCACACTGCTTCTCACCTTCCTTCCTGTAACGATTATTCGATTCTTTCAGCTATCCATCTCTGTCACACCTATTCTAAGATACAATTATCCATATCAGAACTCTGTATATGCCTTTTATATTCTCAACTAAGGAATCACCCCACCCCATCATGGTTGACAACATGACTGTGTCCATCCCATTTCCAGCAGTTCTGCACTCACCCTTTCTCTTCCTTCTCAGAACCATGTCCTTGCTTTCTTCCCCACCAGGCTCCATATCCAACTGATCATCCTTTGCCATTTTCCAGCACGATGCTACCACTAAATGCATCTTCCCCTTCCCTCCCTTTCCAGCATTTTGAAGGCACTGTTTCCTCCTCAATCCCTCCCAGCTGCACTTTTCCACGCAAGTGCATTTCACTTCATTTTACTTTTTCACTCCTCACTGTCCAAGGCCCCAAATACTCCTTCCAGGTGAAACAATGTTTTGTGTACTTTGTTCAATTTAGTACACCGTATTCATTGCTCACAATGTAATCTATTCTACATAGTGGAGACTACTTTGAGTGCCTGCTTTAATGGTCAACGTGCATTCCTGACTGGAGCTTTCCGTGGTCTTTCATTTTCGTTCTCCATCTTGCTCTCACACAGACTTCGCTGTCCTGGGCCTCCTGCAGAATTCCAGTGAAACTCAACGCAAGTTCGAATAACAACATTTCATTTTTCAGTTAAGTACTTTATAGTCTTTTGGACTCAGCATTAATTTCAACAACTTTACATTGAAATCTCTGCACCAATACCAATACCAGTTGTGGGTGAGGTTGGAGAATCCCAGCTGAAATATTTACTCAGCTTCTCTGTCTCCACAGCTGATGCCAGTCCTGCTGAAAATTTCCTGCATCTTTGGTTGACATTTAGGATTTCTGCAGCATTTTACTTCTGTTAAAGTTAAAATCTCATACTTAGACAGAGTTTTGGCAGAGTCCAGTGCGCCCACATCTTTCTCCTGACTATGAAGAACGAGTACTGCCACTTTATGGAACTGTTCAATGGATTGAGCAGTGAGTTCTGCCAGGCTTCTGACAGCATACGCATGGATATTCTGTGAACCACACAAACAAATGATAAATTTTGAGGTTAGAACAAACACTGTCCTGACTTTTGCCCCGCAATGAATTCAGATATTTAAAAGCAAGAACAGTTAAACCAAAATATGGTTTGCTTATTAGGTAGCAAGATTTAATGACACAGATTCTGATTACAAATCATTGTTTTCCCTGTTGCATACCATGCAGCAGGAAATGGGAAAAGTACCGAATCACATACGTAAATACAATGGATGTTTTTCAAGATGCGTAATTTGTTTGTTTGCAATACAAGGATACTCTGTTGGTGTGTATGTGTTGCAAGACTGCGTGGACAATTAAAGAACTGTTCTGCACATTCTGTCCAACAAATGGTGGCATGGCAATTAGCACTGCTGTCTCAATGCCAGAGTCCCAGGTCCAATTCCAGCCTTGGGTCCCTGTCTATGTGGAGTTTGCACATTCTCCCCATGTGTCTGCGTGGGTTTCATAGAACATTACAGTGCAGTACAGGCCCCTTTCCTCCGGGTGCTCTGGTTTTCTCCCACACTCCAAAGACGTGCGGGTTAAGTTGATTGCCCCTTAGTGTCAAGGGGTTAGCAAGGTAAAGAAGTGAGGTTATGGATGGGATTGTGGTCAGTGCAGACTCAATGGGCCAAATGCACTGTAGAGATTCTATGGTAACATGCTCACTTAATAAGCAATGCATACTGCGTGTGTTTGCTGAATGTATTTCTAAGCACTTGTGTGAACAAAACAATAAATATGCACAGACTTACTTCATTGGGGACATCATCAGCAATGAGTCATTAAGCAGAGCCATTTTCTTGTTACGATATTCAAATACCACTGCATCAATAACCTGCTGACTCCCAATTTATTCAGTAAGCCTGTCTAAGCCAGCAACTATATTGAGCCAGAATTTGCTATCAGCTGGACTCAGACTCTGGTTCAAACATGTTTTCGCCTACAAAGCTGCAGAAAATTCCAAGCTGACAAAGTGACAATGAGAAAAACAGACCATCTTGGATCAGAGTGTGCAGAGCAGCCTCCCCTCAACCAAAGCAATTTCAGGACTGAGAAATAAACACAGGAAAGAACTAGGAGGAGGCAAATTCAATCTCAAAGCAGATACAGAGTCAGAAATGAAGAAAGGGAAACAATGATTAAATTAAAAGACAGGAAAATAAAAAGGAAAAGAAAGAACTTTATTTGTAAAATTTCCTCAAAAATTCAAAACTTGAAGAAAAGAAAGAAACATCACCCTTGTAACAGTTAATTTTCAATGTCAGGAGGTTGACTAACATTAATGCTTATTTCATGAGGAGAGGCTGAATAAACTAGTCTTGTACTCGTTAGAGTTTAGAAGAATGAGGGGAGATCTCATTGAGACGTATAAGATGATGAATGGGATGGATAGGATAGAGGTGGAGAGACTCTTCCCGCTCAAAAAAGACAGTAGGACTAGGGGGCACAGCCTCAAGATAAAAGGGGGGGTGGTTTAGAACGGAGTTGAGGAGGAACTTCTTCACTCAAAGGGTGGTGAATCTCCGGAATTCTCTGCCCGTTGAAGTGGTGGAGGCTGCCTCGCTAAATATTTTTAAGACGTGGGTTGATGGGTTTTTGATAAGAGAGGGGATTAAGGGTTATGGGGAGAGGGCGGGAAAGTGGAACTGAGCCACGACAGATCAGCCATGATCTTATTGAATGGCGGGGCAGGCTCGAAGGGCTAGATGGCCTACTCCTGCTCCTATTTCTTATGTTCTTATGTTCATTAAAAGGATATATTTCTTTTACCCTGCTGTTATTTTGACAGTACAAAATAAGCCAGAATTTATTAACTAGTTGATATCCTCTGGCATTGCTTCTGCTCAAGTTTTTTTAAAAACGTAATTCAACAGACACTGACAGTTCTTATGCAAAAACCAGGTTCTGGGCCAAAATCTTGAACTCAGTAAGTAAATCATTTTTTTAAAAAAAACATGATGATTTTAACCACTTCATTTAGTTACATGTTTGATTACAATCTTTAAGTAGCCAATCGTTTGGACTTAAACTTTCACTTGATATGGATATATACTTTGTGATGTGTCAATTACATTTGATTTATTATTGTCGCAGGTATTAGTATACAGTGAAAAGCATTGTTTCTCACGTGCCTTACAAACAGAACATACCATTCACAGAGAAGGAAACAAGAGAGTGCAGAACGTAGTGTTTCAGTCATAGCTAAGGTGTAGAGAAAGATCAATTTAAGGCACGGTAGGTCCATTCAAAAGTCTGACAGCTGTTCTTGAGTCGGTTGGTACATGGCCTCAGATTTTTGAATCTTTTTCCCAACAGACGGTGAAAGAGAGAATGTCTAGGGTGCGTGGGGGCCTTAATTATGCTGGCTGCTTTGCCAAGGCAGTGGGCCTTGCAGACTTGGGCACAGCAGGAGCCATATTAAGCTGTGACACAACCAGAAAGAATGCTTTCTATGGTGCATCTGTAAAAGTTGGAGAGTTGTAGTTGACATGCCAAATTTCCTTAATCTTCTGAGAAAGTAGAGGCGTTGTTGGGCTTTCTTAACGACAATGTTGGCATGGGGGACCTGGACATGTCATACTGCTAATGACACTATGTAACTCATAGGAAGAGCAATTTTGCAGGTGATTATGTAGTATTACCATAGTCTATTACTTAAACAGGAATACTCAGTCAGTATACTTGGCTTCATATAGCAAGCTGTGACAGAATTGAACTCCTTGGAACCCTGTTCATCATCTGTTTCCTTATATAAAAACACTACAATGTGACGCTTTAACAAAATTCTACAGTGAGATTATGTGCTAATTTGGTAAAGGCTTTTTTTTTAAAACTGCATTCCCTCTAAGGCAGTCTAGGCTGTAGTCTTACTGTGATCATCACCAGTAGCATGCTACAATATGCTAACAAGTGGTACGATCTGAGAAAAGCAATCCTAATTCTGTTACGAATGCTCTCTCCAAGTTTCCTTCCTTTGGCTTCAAAGCCATCATCAGCTTTGAAGCAGATGTACAGTTTTGCTAAAATTTACGAGATGTTGCTTGCTGGGACAATGGAGTTGGAACAACAGGTGGTCACATGGTCTAACTGAGAATCAAATGATCTGCTGCCTCAGCTACTGACCCAAAAAACACATTATGTTTAGTAATAACTGGCAGGCATAGGTATTTGCAAAACATCTTTGGCTCCTATTTTAACCAAGATCTTAACTTAAGCAAGAGCTTAAATTGTGGGTGTGGCCATGCCGTATTCACAGTTAAACATTTTCCTGTAATATTACGGAAACAACTTGGAAGCTCACTAACCTCTTACAGGAATCTAGTTAAGGAAAAAGTAAAAGTAAAGTTTATTTATTGGTCACAGGTAAGGCTTACATTTACACTGCAACGAAGTTACAGTGAAATTCCCCTAGTCACCACGGTTCTCAAAGAATTTAAAGCAGCTTTCATTACCTCAATTGAAAATTTGTGATCTTTGCGTGTGTCTTCAGGCACAGATCCCGCATTCTGCTCTTTCTTCTCTGGGTATTCTGACATCTCTACTGTTTCCACAGGTGAGATAGAATTTACTTCAGTTAAACGATCATGTGCATTCTGTCTGGCCTGAAATAGATACAAGTCATTAATTATTCAACAACTAAAAGAAAGTAGAAAATAACTATTCTTGAGTCTGAAGGTGAAGCAACACATCGAGACAGGGTAGAGGGATCTGATGTACCTATGTTACAGCTGACTCAAGAATGCTTGGTACCTAAAAATGGGGAAGTATTCTCCTCCTCTAAAACCAATATAACCAAAACTGTGCTGATTATTCCTTGGATCATTCAATGGGTCAGTATATTTTCTTGTTTCATAATCTCTATGGCAGAATAAAACAAACAGTGACTAAGACATGTTAAAAGGGTTTCTTGTCTTAAAGAAAAATAATCATTTAAAATGAAGTTACTTTCTCAATATTTAAAAGGTACACATCTCAAAACAAAAACAGATCTGACATTGCAAAGCTGATTCTGATGAAGGGTCTGTTGAATGCTTCCAGTCTACTGTTTTATTTCTGTAACTTTTATTTGCTATTTAAGATACTAATATCTTCTTAGCAATTTAAAATATATTGTTTAAACACAGAATATTCATAGAATTTAGCACTATGGAAATAGGCCATTTATCTCACTGAGTGAGGGGTCAGGTCTTTCCATCCAATCCTTTAAACTTTTATTTTCAAATTTTGCCCATTCCCTTCCAACAGTTTTTGATAGACAATCCAAGTCCTGTCTGCATAAAAAGCTCCTAACCTCTTGTCATTCTTGTGATAATAAATTTATACCTACTAGTTACAGTACAGCGGCACGTGGCAAAGCGGTTAGCACTGCTATCTCTCAGCGCCAGGGAGATGGGTTCAATTCTGGCCTTAAGTCACAGTCTGTGTGGTGTTTGTACATTCTTCCCGTGTCTGCATGGGTTTCCTCTGGATACTCCAGTTTCCTCCCACAGTCCAAAGATGTGCAGGTAAGGTTGATGGGTCAATTTAGCATGGCCATAGTGTTAGGGGGATTAGCGGGATAAACATGTGGGGTTACGGGAATAGGGATTGGGTGGGATTGTGGTCAATGCAGACATGATGGGCTGAATGGCTTCCTTCTGCACTGTAGGGATTCTATGATTCTTATTGACTCCCCAGCCAACATTAATATTCTCCCATATTTAGTGTAGAGATATTTTATAGTTTTGGTTATACCAGATTTTAATCTTGGTAACATAATTAGTTTCGAACACATTGAAATTTGAGTTTTTAATACCCAGGATTTCTTCTGGCTTTCAAAAAGTGTGCTAGCATAATAATAGTACATCCCATAAATAGTTACATGCAATGAACTCTGCAATAGAGGCAAGAAAGGCACATTTGTTCTCCAAAGCATAAAAGAACAAACCTGCACTGAACCATTTCAAAAACTGAAAACCCCACTGTGTACACTGGCAAGAATGTCATTGCTGGATCATCACTCCATAGTATTTGAAGAAATACATCTCATGAAAAAGTACAGATTAAGTTAAATGGTTTTGATGATGCAGTCATATCAATATATACTCACTTTGGCTAGTTTGTCAGATGTTGCAGTGATACTTAGCTCCGATAATAACTCAGTCAGTTCTTTCACAAATCCAGACCCATCATTCCCTGCAAGGCCAAAGAAATTGTTGCAATTGGTAAATCTATCTTAAAAAAATTATTAGGGCAACACAGGAAAGGCAGTGTTGAACGTGCATTCCTATTTGCTCCAAGGGCATTAAAGGATCAATGCATTAAATGGCACTGAGATCGAGGGACTCCACTCACATTATCACGATCCCAGTTGGTGTCACTATTGCGCAGGAAGATCCCAGAATGGAGCCCTGGTTCAAAAGATTGTAACTTTTACTTTTTCTTAGAAAATATGGAGGAACAGAGTCAGACAACCGCTAATTAGTTTTAACAACAAGTAAAAAAATGATTGAACGTGAAAAGTTTGATTATGATAGAATACTCCTTTACTCTCCTTTAGGTTCACAAATGCACACAATTTGCAAAGAGAACACCCACTCTGAAACCAAATGGCCAATGCCACTTAACCAACCTGTGGAATTTCTTCTCACAATAAGATGATTGTCACAAGTATTTCCAAACTCCACTCAAAATTAAAACGTGCTTTAAAATATTATTTCAAGCAATGCTTTCTATTAGCTGTTTGCATTAAAAATCTGCTTCAGGTTTTCCAATTATCCTTTCAAACAAACCCCCACTCCACTTTTAACAAAGGAACCCAGCACCAAGTTTATTATTATTGCTTCAAACACTGGAAATAAGGATACCAAGCCTTACGACTGCTTCAGATATGTGGCTTGTTTGTAGCCAACCTCATCAGCTCTTCTTTTCCCAGGTCTGACTTTAACTTTCATAAACAGTATCTTGTTCCCAAAGGCTGTTTCCTCTGTTCCTTTAACTTCAGACTTCTTGTAAACTTCTCTTTATTTCTCTAGTTTGCTCATTGGTTGTTCAGTAAGTTTCCTGCACTTGTTTTGTTCACCATCCATGGTATGGCTTTTGTTCTCACAAAGCTGAGAGAGATGTGCGCTCTCTAGCTTTCTAAAATCAACTGCTATAAATTCAGTTAAAAACACAATCACAAAAGCTTTGCAACCCTACAGGTGCTCCTGTTGTTAACAATGACTTTGTTTCTCCCAGCCTATTTTCTTTTCATGTCAAAATACTAAGCACAGTTTGAACTAAAATCAAAACCTCCACTTGTACAAACATTGTTGTCTAGTATGAATCTAACTATCTAAGTTTACCGTTCCTTACACAGCAACATTAAATTAAACCCATTATACCATATTCCTAATATAATACGAATATAGATAACTTAAAGCTGCCTTGGTTTTCCTGACATTCGTGTATCAGGTCTCAAATCACATTAGCCAGACCAAATGGGGGCAGTAAGTCCTTTCTTGAAAGGCAAATCAAATTGTTGGGTTTTTATAATATTTCAGTGATCTTCAAGGTCACTTTTTGCTGTTGCTGACCCATAACTACTTGATTTAATTAATTCAGTTTCACAAGTTTCCATGGTATGATATAAACTCATGCACTGTAAAACCAGGCATTTGCCTGCTAAGGCTACATGCAGCAAAACAACTTTAACAAGCCACCAGGTCCAAATGGAATACATCCTAGGTTGCTGAGGGCAACAAGAATAACAAAAAAAAAACTTGCACCAGAATCTTCTCCTTGGCTATGAGTGGTACTAGAGGACTGGAGAATTACAGAAATTACACCCTTTTCAAAACAGAAGGGAAGAGTAAACCTAGTAACTGCAGGTTGCCAGTCTGATGTCAGTAACAGGAAAACCATTAGTGACTAGCACAGATTTGCTAATTGCAAATTGTGTCTGACTAACCTGATTGAGTTATTTGACAAAGTAACAATGAAAGTTTAAGTTTATTTATTGTCACAAGTAGACTTACATTAACACTGCAATGAAGTTACTGTGAAAGTTGATGAAAGTATAGGAGCAGTGACTATGAAAAGCACAGGAAGATTATGCTAAACTTTTACAAATTCCTGGTTAGACTGCAACTGGAGTATTGTAGTCATCACACTCTTGCAAAGATGTCTAAACCTTGTAAAAGGTACAGAGGAGATGTAATAGTGTGATTCTAGGGACAAGAGATGTCAATTACATGAAAGATTGGTGAAGCTGCAATTGTCTCCTTTGGAGAAAAGAAAGTGGAGGAGGAATTTGTTAGAGGTATTCAAAATTGAAGGATTTTAATAGAACAAGTATCTCTGACAAGGAGGTCAGTGACCAGAGTCATGGGGTATAAAATAATTCAACAAGAATGATAGACGGAAGGAGGAAAAATTATGAATTTTTATGAAAAAAAGATGTGAAATACAATACCTGAAAGGGTGGTGAAAGCAGATTACACAGCAACTCTCAAAAGGAGCATGTACTTGAAGAGGACTATTTTTCAGGGGTTAAAAGCTGGGGAATGGGCCTAAGTTGGGCAGCTCTTTCACACATCAGGCATAAATAGACTTTCTGTACTACAACCCTGGCTCCCAAGCTGCAATTTTTGCCATTATTTAAGCAGTTCCTTCTATAATTCTTTTATTATTGGTGTGCGTTACACTATTATAATTTACTTTCAGAAGAAAGTGAAAGCCCAGTAATAAACAATTAACAACAAGAAGTAAAGTTATGATTGCTCACATTTAAGAGTGAAAGGTTACTCAGAACAAACACAGAAAACCATCCCATTTTATTCTCTTAAATGAGGTTATCCTAACCTAATGTTAAAAAGTTACAAAAGGAGTTTATCAGGAATGTATAGTCAGCAACCAAATAAAAAGTTAGAAGTCATTAATAATAACAAAAACAGAAAATGGAGGAAATACCCAGCAGACCAGGCAGAAACAAAAGAGCAATCTGAAACTTAACCCTGCCTCTCCCCACCGAGTATTCCCACATCTTCAGCTTCCCAGAGCATTTTGTTTTTGATACAGAAATTATTTTTCTTTTCACCTTTGTTCTCTTCTTCAGCCTCATCATCAAATTCAGCCAAACAAAAGGCTTCTTTTATGGCTGCCAACTCTTCCTTCAATTTTTCCAAATCTTCTCCAGACAGGGCACTCAGTACCGATTTAACCTACAGGATATAATGGACAGTCACACATGCATGGTGAGTAGATGCTGCCTAAGAATTCAAGTCAGCACTGGATAACCAAAACCAATTTCCATGTTTTCATGTTAATTTTAGAAAATTAACATCCATGTATATAATGTAAAGACATTGAAGGCACAGTCCAGACTAAGATATATTTATTAAGTACAGTGTAAAATAATACATAAAAACTTGGAGACTTTTATCACAAAATATACCATTATTGCAAGCTGGGTGATCCAGATTTCTAATAAAATATAATTCTCTAAATTAGGGATCTGGATGCAGGATTAAAGCAAATTCCAGGCAATAACACTGACGATACTTGCAAAAAGTATTAGTTGAATTTTCTTGTTCCTTATTTACCTTTACTTCACTCTCATTTGACAAAATTTCCAAAGCTTCCAGATGAGAAAGACCTTGATATTCGTCAAATAACATTCCATAGTGAGCCTTTTTTTCTGTATCCACAGAAATCTCATCAGCTGTTTGTTGTTGTTCTCTTTCTTTGGCCTCTCGCAGAACCTACAGAGAAAAATAAATCAACTTCGAGATGCAAAAAAGTGGGTTGTAGAGTGATTTAAGGGTTTAGCTGTAATTTTCTCCATTTTACCCCTGTTCTAATTTTAATCAAGAGACAAACGAGAGGAATTTACTCAAGGAACCTTTAAATATAATAATTTGATGGTATTTCTAAACAGTTCCTCACAGGCATAAAAATCCATTTTAAACCTGTTTTGGGGAGGTGGTGACGTAATGGCATTGTCACAGACTAGTAATCCAGATGTCTAAAGTAATGGTCTGGGGACCTGAGTTCAAATCCCACCCAGCGAATGGTAAAATTTATACTCAGTAAAAGTTTGGAATTTGGACTGTTGTGAAAACCCATCTGGTACATTAATGTCCTTTAGGAAAGTAAATCTGCCATCCTTACATGGTCTGGCCTACGTGCGATTCCAGATCCACAGCAATATGGTTGACTCTTAAATGCCCTTCAGATCAAAGGCAATAAATGCCAGCCCAGCCAGTGATACCCACATCCCATGAATGAATAAAAAAACTGCAGTACTTCAATAACCAATTTAACTCAAAACTTAGAATTTTGTAATTTACCCAAGTCTGTCTGTCAATCAGGAAGAAATGCAAAAATATAATTTAAATAAAACCTATTTAAATTATTAACATTTTTATTGCCCTGCACTGTCCCACTACACAACCCTCTGCACTCGAACACGCTAGATCCCAGAACTTTAGTTTCCAACGGGGTTTGCACCCTGGGGTAGCCCAGATGATGTGCTAGGGTTCACCCTTAAAGTCCCAATTCAAGGACTGCAAGGCGATTGATGAGAAGTTTAAACTTCCAACGAGCAATTATCCTGCACTTTAAACCATCCAATACTCCAATTTAAATCAGAGACTTTGAGTGATTCCAACTGTCTTTCCAGAATTGTTACCCAGGAAAAATTAAAAGAATTAAAAACACTTCTACTCATGGGTACCTATAGTACTCAACCCACCTGACCCTCCGTGGACCCCTTCTACTGACTACCTTCCTGACTACCACCCCAATCCCCTGACTACCCTCCTGATCAGACAAATACCGCCACCTCCCCCATGACAAATCCCGACCCCTACAACTACCCCTCCGACCCCCTGCCCTACACAACGGCAGACCACCTGACCAACTGAAAAGCTGACTGCCCAACCAACTTGCTGACTACCTTCCTGATTGACCACAGCTAGTGCTGTAAAAAAGGGGGCATGGCCTCATTTCCACTGACGTTGTTGACCTGCACTGAAGGCCTTATGAACCTTCTGGCCTGCACATTTCTCACTCAGCCTGCATCAGAAGGTAGAGCAAGAAAGATGCAGCTCCTGACTAAACGCAAGTACAAAAAAAGCTAACTGTGATCATCACTTCTTTAAATCCTAAAATTCCCTCCTGCTACTGTAAAATTTCAAGATCATCTGTCCAAACATTTAGAGAATACCTGAGATAACGTAGTTGTCCTGTACATCAATCCCCTTGTCTTTTTGAACCCAGGATCGCCTTCTGCAATAACATCCATGGTCTTTTTCCCAATAAACTCAAGCGCATCCAAACCACCACTTAGTACAGTTTTCCCCTGGAAATAAAGTGATGTAT
This sequence comes from Carcharhinus amblyrhynchos, assembly GCF_965287045.1. Taxonomy (NCBI): domain Eukaryota; kingdom Metazoa; phylum Chordata; class Chondrichthyes; order Carcharhiniformes; family Carcharhinidae; genus Carcharhinus; species Carcharhinus amblyrhynchos. Next base: position 32,193,689 of record NC_137336.1, on the reverse strand, counting down.
ATTTATATCATATCAGATGAACATATACAGTAAAGGCCTGTAGTCAAATGAACAAGGGCAGAGAAACTAGGCCCAACATAAAATTGGACACTTTAAATTAATACAGCTAAAACTGCTTCTATGAGGTTACCACAGGTCAAAAGCCAACAGGGATAAATATGAACAGGAAGTCATCATGAGCTGAAAGCAGAATCCAGACTTTTTACGTACTGAATAGAAAGGCTCAAACTTAACAACGAATAGCTGGTATATCCAGAAACCCATCAAAAGGTGATTAGCCAGAAGACGTAATGATTGTGTATTCAGCCAGACTCCTTGCTAATAAAGAGATATGTATAACTAGCATGACTTGGCCTAACCTCATTGCGTGTTGTGACCCTGCACGCATCACCCCATTGGCCAAAAACTACCAAAAATTCAGAGGAAGGAGAATTTCAAGACAAACTCTAATGAAGACTCCACCAAATCTACTGTGCCCTGGGAGGATGCAAGGTGTGCAAGATCCATCTTCATGCTAAGGCTGCCCTGAGTTCATCGGTTGCTGTGAGCTCAGCGAATTGAATCCAACAGCCCAACTGATTTCACCAGACTGGGTAATAGCTATTTCTCGAGCAATTAGCCTAGTTGGAGAAAGTTAACTTAATACATTGTGTAAGAATTGTTTCTTCAATCCATGAAGGATTTTGATAAAGCTAAGTTTGATCCAACCCTTTGTCTATCTCAAAGTAAAAAGGTACTCAAACTGAATGTAATAAACTGGTTGAAGTGTTTATATAAAATATTTCATAAACCACACAATGAACATAAAGCATCAGTATGCTTTTAACTTTGGAATGTTTATACTGCTAAATATGAAATTCATTTACCTATCTAGTCAATTACATGAGATGGTACTCTGAAATTTCAACACATATCTTTGATAATTATTCCAGTGCGAAGTTCTAGTATTAAATGACTGTAAAACTATATTTTAAAAATCCAAAACACAGCTCTTTTTAAGTTGCATTTTAGGCAAATTTTGTTTTGTTACTTGGACAATTGTAAACAGATAAACCGACAGTACAGTTGGAAAGGCAGGATGATCACAGATGAGCAGTCCATCTGCTGCACATTCGATGTCATTTATTATTGTCAAATATTAGTATGCAGTGAAAAGTATTGCTTTTTGCACGCTATACAGACAAAACATACCATGCATAGAGAAGGAAAAGAGAAAGTGCAGATTTTAGTGTTAATGTCATAGCAAGGGTATAGAGAAAGATAAAGAATCAGAATAAAGTTTTAGAAGCATAGAATGAGAGTAAAAGGTAGAATTAGAGGGTATGCTAGGCACAGCTTGCAAGAAGTCATCAGGCGCTCGCTGAGTCTTCATTTTTAAGGCTGAGGTAGATAGATTCTTGGTTAGCAAGGGGATGATGCAAATCTGAGGTTACTATCAGATCAGTTGCAATCTTATTAAATTGTGAAGCAGGCTCGAAGGGCTGAATAACCTACTCTTGCACATTTGTGCAACAATGTACTTTTTGGGAGCAGTTTGGTTAAACCAGAGTTCTGAGAAAAGATTAGTCACATGGTGTGACATGGACAAAAATGGATAATGCTTTCCTGATTTAAGTATAACAGTTTTCTCTAAGCAAGTTAATATCTGAATATTAAACATTGACTTTCATGTAAAGGGCATTATCCATCAGTTGAATAAAAGATATACTCACAGTGCTTTGTACTGCACTAGTAATGGTAGAAAACATCCCAAATGCTCCACCAGTTGGAGAAGAAGTTACACCGTCAGCTTTCGGGCTGTCTTCACAGTTCTCTAATTTTACTGTTTCCAAAGAAGAAATAAGTTTGCAATCTTAGAATTATTTATTCAAATCAAAAAACTGCATGAATGTCATTATGTGACGTGCAAAGAACTCAATTCTACAGAGATATTACTGCCTTTTTAAAGAAAAAATCTCCTTTAAGAGGTTTCTTAAAACAGTCTTCTTTGATCAAACTTTCAGTCATCGGTCTTAAAACCTTCTTAAACAAAAGCAAAAAAAGTGTGTAGATGCTGTAAGTTACGGAAAATCCCACAAATACCAAGTCTGGGAGCATCTCATTTAAGATTGAATGTTCTTCATCAAACACTACCCGACCTGTGGAGGGCTTCTAGCATTTTCTGCTTTTATTTGTAAAATCTCTTTGTGGCTAAGCATCCAATTTTGAAAATGCTCCAGTGAATGAGCTGTTTTACCATGTTAAAGGTACTATATAAATGCAAGTTGTTCTTATTGTTGCTTTTGATGTCGTGAAACATCCTAAAGCATTTCACAGGAACTAAGTCAGACAAATACATTTAAACATAATTTTAATAAGCTTTCCTGTTAGTTTGTTACCAAACAGTACATTTTTATATTAATTTTGTGCACACATTATTTTTGGCCTCAAGAGTCAAAAAGTGATCAGATTCAAGTGGCATTACCCTTACACTCACATGGTGAAATCTGAAAGAAAGTTTTATATCATAACCTCTTAAAATCTTGAGTGATTGAATATTATAGAATCTTAAAGTTTCAATTGCAGTTTGCTGTCCAAACGTCCTCTGCAAAGGACATGTTTCTAGCAAAGTCTGATAAGATTAAACCTCATGACCCGTATGTAAATCATGAAAAGGTTTTTGAAGTGATCTGACTGCCCAGGCTCCTTCACATGCATAAAGACTGGGAGAGCTTCCCAGTACCTTGATTAGCTTGAGAAGGAAGAGAACAAAAGAAAAGGTGGCTCTGAATAGCACAGACAAGAGGCTGCCAACACCAGTTGCAGAAATCAGCTTCGTCTATCCATTTGCCCTGAAATTGGTAAACAGCCCTCACCTGTTTTTCCTCTACGTAGCTCATGGATCATATCTGAATTGCTTCTTAATAAATTCTAAAATCTCTTATTTGCTTAATTCCCTTCGAGCTTAAATTTGATAGAACATCTCGATGCTCGCCGCTGCTGGGTGTGCAAACTTCAAGCCATGAATTATGGCCACTTAGGTAAAATACCAGAGCCCATGGGGCCAAAATGCAACAAGAAATCGATATATTGTATACAAGAGGGAAGACGTAAAAGCTTGCTATCAATATACTGCAAAAACAGAGCATACCATACCATAAGTAAAGAGTGCAAAATCATTCTGATTAAGGTGACAAACCTTCAAGATTTACTATATTTGCAGATTGCATTTCAATGTTTCTTAAAGCATCTCCATCTTTAACCCTAAAAGAAGTGTAATCGATGACAAAGGCTAACTTTTATCATCACCTTTGCCTCCATTTGACACATCCACTTCTGCTGAAACTTCTATGGGGCTGGGAATCCCAAGAGAGGACTCAGCTTTTTCAATCACGTGGGAAATCCCATGACCTGTAGCAATAAAAAGTTAAAGACAGAAAGCCATGAGAAGAATGAGTTAACAAAGCAAGCCATTCACTGTCACCAAATTATGAGGTAAATTCGTATTACTAACCAAATTATCAGGGATGCATAGTGGGTGGGGGGAATCTATTCTGCTTTGGAACTATAAACATTCCAATTTCTCTGGATTTTAGTTTATTTTGGACAAGCTGAATATTAGGACATTAGGATCTTCTACTGTAGAATTTGGGATATGAATCAAAAGCTGCCATCAAATGTATCTTCCTTCTGCAAAGAATCAATCTTCCATTTGCTTTCTATTCACCACATTAAAATGGTGCCAATGTGGAACAGGCCATTAAACCCAATGCAACCATTTGACTGTGCAACAAACTGGATTACTGGATTCTAAGAATCAGTAATAAACAACATTAAGATTACAGCTGGGAGAAAGTACAAGCTCATGGGCTGAAACACAAACTCCAGAATGAAGAAATCTTTAAGTCAGAAGAATTTTCATAAGCACATACAGTAAAATCTTTATTATCTGACATGTGTGGGGATTGGGATAATCAAAAATGCCAGTTAACAGAAAGTTCCTTTTTCCTTTAGGAGTAGCATGGTGGCACAATGGTTAGCACTACTGCCTCACAGCGCCGGGTTCAATTCTGGCCTTGGGTCACTGCCTACGTGAACTTTGCACATTCTCCCTGTTTCTGTGTGGGTTTCCTCAGGGTGCTCCAGTTTCCTCCCACAGTCCAAAGATGTGAAGGTTAGATTGATTGGCGATGGTAAATTATCTTTTGGTGTCGGGGGACTGGCAGAGTAAATACATGGGGTTATGAAGACAGGGCCTGGATGGGATTGTTGCTAGTGCAGGCTCAATGGGCCAAATGGCCTCCTTCTGCACTGCAGAGATTTTATTATGACAATGGGTTATGCCACCACATTTTTAGCATGGATTTTATGATATGCAAGTACTCAAAAAGAGCCGTATTATTTTTACTTCTAATCTTCGACAGTTTATAAACATAAAAATTAAAATATAATACAGTATACAGATAGTCAAGAGAACTAATTCTCAGCATCTCTTACAACTGTCTCTGAAAATGTAGGTAATTTAGGAGATTAGGGCTCTATTAGAAGCTTTTATTGAATATCAATTTGCCTTTTCTGCAAAAAAGCAGAGTGCAGAATGTGACCATGTGCACCATTTGTCCGGCTTTGATAAAGGATCATCTGGACTCGAAACACCAGCTCTTTACTCTCCTTACAGATGCTGCCAGACCTGCTGAGGTTTTCCATCATTTTCTCTTTTGGTTTCAGGTTCCAGCATCTGCAGTAATTTGCTTTTATCCAGAGTTTAACTCACTGCCACTTCTCTTCCAGGAATGACTACCCTGAAGTACTGCTCTTCTCTCAGTGTTGAGCAAGGTATTTACCAAGACTCGCTTCCACAGCCACATTTCCTTCCTCAGTGACTGTCTTTGTCTCCAATTACCCTACATGGATTTCAACTTAAATTCCACCCCGCATGTAACCTCTAGGATTACAGGTATCTCCAGTATATGCAACATTCTTTGAACTGCTGTTCTCGCCGCATCCTGAAAGCCACACTCAATGCCATGCGCTTCCACATGAAGATACTCAACATCTCTCTCCAGCAACACAGTCTTACTCTCTGTCAAAGCTGTCCCTGTCCCTAGTTTCATTTCACCCTCCGCATCATTTGATGTCTTAACAAAAAATTTTTCCTGTTTCTTGCAGGTGTAAAGGAACGCAACCTTCAACAGCTTAACCCTATTGCCCATCCCAGGCCCTCCACCGGTCCCAATCCCTCGAACTCCATCTCTTTTAGCCCCAGCTCTTGCCCTTCAGACCTTCCCTTCTCAGAAGGTGAGCATGCTGGTCTCAGAAAAGGATTTAGCTTGGTACCCTTATTTCTAGATTTGACAAAGGGCCATCTGGACTCGAAACATCAGTTCTTTTCTCTCCTTACAGATGCTCCCAGACCTGCTGAGATTTTCCAGCATTTTCTCTTCGGGTGTAGAATGTCCACTTGCATAACAAGTCTGCCTTTCAGCAAACGTAAATTGATCAAAAGCTGAAGCAGCATTAGCCTCAGTTATTTTCTCCTCTTTAGAGTCTTTTTCAGCTCTTCAGGACCACTAGACTCACCATAATTTCTGTATCACAGAATGCTTACTTGTCAGCTTCAACCTATTCTTCTATATCACTTTTGCAAAGTTTGCTGTTAGACTTGTAGAAAAAATTTCATTCACTATTTCTATAATTTCAGATAGTTTAAGGCAGAGAAAATATATATTAAAAATCTTCTTCAAAACAGCTTTCTACAAACATAACACTAGACAATAATTTACCCCAAGCCCTGCTCAATATTGCACTGATTTCCAGGCACATGATAGCATAAAAAGATGCATTTTTTAAATCTATAAACAGATTGAAAGTACAGCGTCTTCATGACTGATTAACTTTATCATTGAAATATCTTCTGTAATAGCATTTCACATTCTGGATGGCATCCTGGTCCATCGGTTGAATTAATGAGAATGGGAGGTAGAAGGTGGATTATTTGGGAACCTGCATGTTCAATAGCTTTTTCGAAATACCCAGTCATTCAAATGGATTGCATTCAGAGCCAAGAACAGTGTTCAAAATTGTTTGTGTATAATTTTACAAATGAAATTGAGGGTAAACAACCCACCCAGTTTTGTTCTATTCTGTTCAACATCAGAATAAATAAGGCCAGCCTGTTGTCATGCATCTCCGCCCCCGCACGACTGTCTAACTGACTGTACAATTTGTATTTATTATTACATACAGAAAAGCAATCCCAAAGTGCTTCATAATTTCCCTGACAGCATTTTTGATCAATTTCAAATTATTTGCGAAGGATGCAAGACACTATTTTTCAACTAAACTTAATAAATCAATATTAAATTTTTTAAATGAGGTGTTGAGGATTGGTTAGTGCATTGGCCTATCACGTGTGAGACTCAATATTTGAATTGAACTCATACTGATAGATGCTTGATCCTATCTGCTGTTGCGAAGGTTGTGCGTGGAAAAGTGCAAGGGCAGTCTTAACCAGTACCTGTAGGCATCAGGTAATTTAACACAATTTAGAAATCTTGCATGGAGAAACCACAGGATATGAGCAGTGGAACATGTCACACTGGTGAGAACAAAGGTGGCTCAAGCGAAGTTTAGACAGAAATTTGCTTATGTATAAATCATATATAACTATAGCTGGGTATGCCATACATGTCTAGAAGGAACATGACACAGTCACCTAATACCTTAAATTTGTGAAGTGTCTATGATAAGTCATAGTGAATGGAAAACTAGCTTCCCCATATTAGAGCCATAGAATCCCTAAAATGCAGGAAATCAAGCAGCCCAAGAAGTTTGCATTGACTCTGAAAGAGCATCATACCCAGGCCCACTTCCCTGCCCTATCCCTGGAACCTTGCACACTTAACATGGCTGAGCCACCTAATTTACACATGTTCGGATCCTACGGGGCAATTTGAACATGGCCAACATACCTAACCTGCACATCTTTTGGACTGTGGGAGGAACCTGCAGCACCCAGAGGAAACCCACACAGACATGAGGAAATTGTGCAAACTCCACACAGTCACCCAAAGACCAGAATCGAACCTGGGTCCCTGGCACTATGAGACAGCAGTTTTAACCATTGTGCCCCTGTGCCACCATGTATTCTGTTGATTTTGAAGCAAAATAGTTCAAAAATTAAGGCAATGAAAATACAAACCAGCCAGCAAGAAACATTCATGTGTTTTCATTTTAGAAAATCCCACACTCTAATTTTTGTTATGTCCTTATTTTGACAAGGAAGGTTTGGAAGATTTATGAATAAATACAGCAATGTTTTGTTATTGGGTGTAGATTTCTTTTCTTCTTTCTGCAGGAGGAATAATTATCCAGCCACTGTGTAATTGACAAGAATACAGGCCATAACACATTTCACAATAATTGCAGGTTTATGCAATGAATCATATCATGTATTATAATATTCTAATAGTTATAACTTGGAACATCAGCGCAGGAGTCAGTCATCCAACCCAATCTCCTGCTTCCTGCAAACAGATTAAGGTTGATCTGTACCTCAACTCAAGTTACCTGTCTTAGCTCTGCATTGCATGAGCTTACCTAACAACAAATTTATAATAGTCTCTTACCAGGCTAACATTTTACACTCAGTATCCTGATGCAACTACTTCATTTCATTTATCAAATCTGTTTTATAAGATAAACTATTCAGCAATAAACTATTCACTAATATGTTTAAGAGCAGCAGTAAACTCACCAACAGATGCAACTGTGGCTGTTGCAGTAGTAAGCAGTGACTTTCCCCAATTTCCCCAGTAGCCCCAACTTCCTGTCTCTTGGCTAGAGAGCTCTCGTGTCTGCAAATGTATCAGTAAAGGTTATTGTGGGAATTACATGCTGAACTATATTTTTAAATTTTAGTCATTGATGCATATGGCTAAGTTTTCACTTTCAAGTGCAGCTTGAATACTGAAGCACGTCAAACACAAGAAACATCAAGATTTGTAGGGTAAATTAATAGTTCCTGAAAATCATCATGAACATTCAACCTCTAACGTTGCTTACCTTGTCAGCAACTCCTAAGGGTTGTTGTTCAGTTAAACCAGGCTGGCTGGAGCCCTTTGACTCTGGTCTCTTTCTTGTCATGCTGACTGGCTCCCTCCCTTTGCTTGTACTGCTTTCATGAATGCCATCAGCGGGACCACAGCCCTCATTTTGGGTATTGTCTGTAGTGTGTTTGCCAGTTTCAGTCTCAGAATGCTGTTCTAATTCAACACCTTCTTTGCACTCTTTTTCCCTAATTGCTGTAACATTAATAGAACTTCCTTCTGGAGCCACAGGTTGTCCATCCACCTCAGTCATTCCTGTATCCTCCACTTTTGAAATACCTATAAATAAATGAATAATCACTCATAAGAGCATGCACAAGAACAGAAATAGTTCATTTGGCCCAGCAAGCCAGCTCTACTATTAAACAGGATCATGGCTGAACTTCTACCTCAACTCACTTTCCTCGGCCCCCACCCATCAGATATCTCTAGATTCCCACAGTGTCTAAAAATCTATCACACAATTTTGAATATCTTCGTCGATTAAGCATCTAAACTCCCAATGTAGAAAATTCAAGATTCACAACTCTTGAGGGAAGAAATTTCTCCTTCTCACACCAAGGTTGCAAACAAGCTGGCTTAATCTCGGGCTGTTGCCACAGAGAGGGATGGAGTCAGCAGCTAGGAAAAAAAGTTTGTAGTAATCACTGAAAACAATGGCTTCTGTCTTTACAGTAAACAGAAGTTGGAGAAAGATAATGTGATCAAGTGTCAAAGACTGCAGGTAGTTCAAGAAGGATAGGAAGGGAAAGTTTACCTTTGTCACCATCAATTAGGATGCAATTTATGAATTTGCTAACAGCCATTTCAGCACTGTGGCAGGAACAGAAACCTGATTGGAGAGATTCAAACATGGAGGCTAAAATTTTCAAGCTGTCTGTGCTGGTAGGATTCTTTGGTCCTGCTGGCAGCATATTGCCTGTCATGGGTTTCCTGGCAGCATGGATTGGCTTCCATGGGAATTTCCACCAACAGCACCAGCAAACAGCGCTCTGCCTTCCACACTAAGAAAAACACAGAGGAGACTACAAAATCTCATCCGGAGTTCTGGGAAAGATGGGAATGGATTTGGGGAGCAACACCACATTCAAGAACTTCCAAAACAATTTTAATTCTGTGGGCTGCATTACCATGGCAATTTTCACATGAGAAAAGTTCATGGTGAAAGTCTGTCTATTAGAATTTGGCGATTGAAGCATGGTTTGATGCATTGAGCATTAAAGCTCATTTCTATAACAAGTAGTCATTTACTTTTGGAGAACGTGTTCCCCATGCCCAAAACTTAACCTGAATCCCAATAACAGCAATATTAAATAGTAGCATTTTGTACGAACTTCAAAAGCTTGTGGGAGTCTCAAAGTGCTACTTGATGGGGCTTTCCTCAGTCCACTTGTGCTTCCCTACTAACTTAGGTCTCATAAGATACTTACATAATGGTTCTATTGAGGCATCAGACATTGCTCAGTCAGTAGCATTCTTGTCTCAGAATCAGAAAGTTGTGTGTTCAACACTAAAACATGACCCCAAACCTAGGCTGTGCCATCAATGTACCAATGAAGTGCTGCAATGTTGAAGGTACCATCTTTCAGGGTGAGAAATGAAACCAAGGCACATCAGCCCTTTTACATGGACATAAATTATTAATTTGAACCAATAGATAGGGAAGTGGTACTCAATAAACTATTGATTGAAGGCAGACAAGTTCCCAGGACCTGATGGCATTAAAGAAAATGGCAGTAGAAATAGTGGATCTATTGGTTTTACTACTTCAAAATTCCCTGGATGCACAAAAGGTTCCAGTGGATTGGAAAAATGCTAATGTAATGCCCTTATTCAAAAGGGGGAGGCAAAAAGTAGGAAACTAATGATCAGCTAGTTTAACATCTGTTGTAGGGAAATTGTTAGAATCTATTAAGGAAATAATACAGGACATTTGGAAAGTCAAAACACAATCAGAGTCAGCATGGTTTTATGAAGGGTAAATCATGTTTGACTAATTGGCTAGAGTTCTTCAAAGATGTAACAAATGGGGATCTTGTAAGTATGGAATATCTGGACTTCAGGAAGACATTTGATGAGATGCCACACAGACAGTTAATACACAAAGTAAGATCACAAGGGTTAGAGGTAATGTATTCGTTTGGATACAAGACTGGCTAACTCACAGAAGGCAGAGTGTTGGGATAAAAGGGCCGTTTTTCTGGTTGGCAAAAAGTAACTAGTGGGATGCCACAGGGTTCAGTCCTTGGGCCCCAATATTTACAATCTATATTAATGACTTGCATACAGGAAAAGAAGGTGCTATAGCCAAATTTCCAGATGATGCTAAAATAGGTGGGATAGTAAGTTGCAAAGAGGAAATAAGGAATTATAAATTGATATAGTTAGGTTCAGTGAGTGGGTCAAAATTTGGCAGGTCAAGTTTAACGTGGATAAGTGTGAGGTTATCCATCTTGGTCAGAAAAATGGAAAGACAACTTGTTATCTAAATGGAGAAAGACTTCAGGGTGCTTTGCAGGAGAGACATCCAGGTGTCCTGGTGCAAGAGTTGCAGAAAACTAGTATGGAGATACAACTGGTAACAAGGAAAGCAAATAGAATTTTAGCATTTATAGCTAAAGAGAGTATAAAAGTAAGGAAGTGTTGCTAGAATTATTCAAGCCATTGGTGAGAGCGCACCTGGGGTGTTGTGTACAGTTTTGGTTCCCTTATTTGAAGAAGGATGTCGTGGTATTAGAGGCAGTTTGGAGGGGGTTCACTAGATTGATTCCAGAGATGAGGGAAAAAAGACTGAGCAGCTTAGGTCTATACTGTCTGGAGTTTAGAAGAACGAGGGGAGATCTAATTAAGGTATATAAGATGATAAAAGGTATTGGCAAAGTAGACGGAGTGCATGCTTCACGTTGTGGGGAAATCTAGAACAAAAGGTCATGGTTTTAGGATAAAACAGACATGAGGAGAAACTACTTCATTCCAAGGGTTGAAAATGTGTGGAATTCACTACCTAGGGATACGGTGGATACCAAGACATTGAATTTTATCAAGGAGCCCACAAATTTTAATTAGTAATGATTGAAGGGTTATGGAGAATGGGCAGAAAAGTGGAGTTGAGGACAAGATCAGCCATGATTGTACTGAACGAAGAGCAGATTCGAGGGAATTAATTGCCTACTCTTGCTCCTATTTCTTCTGGAAGTATCTGTAAGAACAGGAGAGTTATTTCTATGGTCCAAGTCACCACTTCCTCTAAATTTTTTATGTTACTGGGCAGGCTACCAACTTCATTGAATGTCTCATTCAGCCTATCGAGCGGCACTGACAACAATTCCACCCAGGCACTATTCCTGCAACCTTGCTAATCCCACTAAATTATGCATCCCAGGACAGTAAGGGGCAATTTTAGCATGGCCAATCAACCTAACTCATACATCTTTGGACTGTGGGAGGAAACCAGAGCACCTAGAGAAACCCCACTGACACAGGGAGAAAATGCAAACTCCACACAGACAGTAACCCAAGCTGGGAATCAAACCCAGGTCCTTGGAGCTGTGCTGGAGTACTGTGCGCAGTTTTGGGCGCCGTAATTGCGCAAGGATATTTTAGCCTTGGAGGGAGTGCAGAGGAGGTTTACTAGGCTGATTCCAGAGTTGAGGGGGTTGAGCTATGAGGAGAGGCTGAATAGATCAGGCTTGTACTCGTTAGAGTTTAGAAGAATGAGGGGAGATCTCATTGAGACGTATAAGATGATGAATGGGATGGATAGGATAGAGGTGGAGAGACTCTTCCCGCTCAGAAAGGACAGTAGGACTAGGGGGCACAGCCTCAAGATAAAGGCGGGGGGGGGGTTGCGGTTTAGAATGGAGTTGAGGAGGAACTTCTTCACTCAAAGGATGGTGAATCTCTGGAATTCTCTGCCTGTTGAAGCGGTGGAGGCTGCCTCGCTAAATATTTTTAAGACGCGGGTTGATGGGTTTTTGATAAGAGAGGGGATTAAGGGTTATGGGGAGAGGGCGGGAATGTGGAACTGAGCCACGACAGATCAGCCATGATCTTATTGAATGGCGGGGCAGGCTCGAAGGGCTAGTTGGCCTACTCCTGCTCCTATTTCTTATGTTCTTATGTGAGGCAACACCGTGCTACTCCATACTTCTGAGTACTACTATTTGTCCATGGCCAGTTTGCTTTTCAAAAGTCATGACTTAGATCATGCTAAAAATTCCTTTTGGACTAAAAATTGCTTTAACACAGCATGTTCCAGATTGCTACATGATCAAACGTACTCATTTTTAAGAGGAAACATCGGCTCTGACTACTGGCCTATTTTTATCTTTCAGCATCACTGAAATACTTTTATCCAGTCATTATAACAATGCATTTTATTGGACCTAGTTGTGCAAATTGGCTGTTGCATTTCCTATATTACCACAGTGTCAGCACTGCAGCCAAATAAAAGCCTTTTCAGAAGTGCTTTGGGACATTGAGGTCATGAAAGGCCAGTCTTTATTTTACAATTCCTCCAGTTGGAAATGGATAATTACCAAAACAAGTAGGTTTACTCCGGAGGAGGGAAGAGTTTCAGTAGTGTAGCACATTCATTAGGCAAAGTCCACACGTTTAAAAAGATGCAATAAAGCACAAAGCCATGACACCCAACTTATTGAGGTCATTTCATAGAGCACGTGATCAAACTGAAACAGCAACAAAGATAAAGCAGATAAACTCAACATTGGCTCAATAAAGGGATCCACACTGTCAGAACGGACCCACAGTTTAAAGTTTATTTATTAGCGTCACAAGTAGGCTTACATTAACACTGCCACGAAGTCACTGTGAAAATCCCCTTGTCGCCACACTCCTGTTCAGGTACACGGAGGGAGAATTTAGCATGACCAGTGTACCTAACCAGCACAACCAGAGACACACAGGCACGGAAAGAATGTGCAGACTCCGCATAGACATTGATCCAAGCCAGGAATTGAACCCGGGACCCTGGCACTGTGAGGCAGCAGTGCTAACCACTGTGCCATCCCAAGTCCCTCTGAGATGGCCAAGTCAGACAGACCAGGAGCGCACTTCGATCAGCCGCACACCCAAGTACCTCATAGACCCAGCCCCCCCTCTCACCTGCAACTTTCCAACATCAAACTCCGCGGCCACGTCACTCACCTTTGACCCAGGAAATTGTAGTTGGTCTTCAGCCGACTGCGCCTGCGCCGAGGCGGGGCTCAGTTGACAGTTGTGAGTGTGGACTTGGCTGATGTGGGAGAGCACACTTAAACGTTCAACCTAGGGGATAATAAATTCAACATGCTGATTTTGAGATCATAGGACTGGCAGTAGGCATATACAATAAATTATGTCCCCGTTCAAATTTAAGGCCATAACTATGTTTTATCGTTAAAGTAGAGAATGTTGTTTTAGTGCCTCCTATGGAAAGGCAAAGACACGAGGGTCATCGGTATTCTGTGTGCAGGCTCCACGGTACCTCCCATACATGGGCGGACTGTAAACACGGCTCAGTGCGCATGCTCCACAGTATCCTCCGCCCAGAGCGCCCTCTATGACGGGACGGACTGTAAACACGGCACAGTGCGCATGCTCCACAGAAATCTCCACGCACACGGCCCTCTGTGACGGGGCGGACCTTAAACTCGGCTCTGCGCATTGCTCCACAGTATCCTCCCCGCATAGTGCCCTCTGTGGCGGGGCGGACCTTAAACTCGGCTCAGCGCATTGCTCCACAGTATCCTCCCCGCATAGCGCCCTTTGTGGCGGGGTGGACCGTAAACACGGTTCAGTGCGCATGTGCCAGCCGCTGGCTCCAGTGAGGAGAAAAACAATGGAGTTGGAGGTCAGTTGGTTAGAAGCTGTACTGAATGATGGATTCGTGTTATTTTGGGATGTTTGGATATATAGTAACGTAATTTATCGCGGTGAGGTGAGATCGAGTAAATGTGGTCTACAGCCAGAGCAGTGGAATTGCTCTTCCTCTATTAGTTTCGCTGCCGCTCTCAGTGCAACGTAGGAAATTGTCGATGGACTCATTAAACTGTTTTTATTTAATTTGGGTTTCCAGGTTCAGTAATTCACGTTCAGCTGGTTTGAGCATTTGTCTTTTGCAGCTGAGTACATTGGACTGAATGTTAAGTTTCCTTTGCGAGGGACGTTTATTACTCCAAAGGTCTGTAGGGCTGCAGCGATAATTAGTACAGCTTTTTGACATTTTCTTTTTAAGTCTTTCCTATTTCGCATTAAAATGGCGGTTTGGGGATACGATTGATTCAGAGTTTCCAAATATTTATTTTTAGGGATAATGTTTATTAGCCCAGGGAGTTAAAACAACTGTACCACAAATATAAATCTGCCAATTGATGTGGCAGGTGGGTGTCTCCATGATTTTTGTGATCATATTAACAGCTCAGGAAACAAGGGTATGTTTTTGATATACCATATACCTAATTAAAATTGTTAACAAATTCCTTATCTTAAGAACTAGAAAATGATTTTCAAGTGTTGGTCATCGCACACAAGCTAATCTGTGCTAATGTAATGGAATAGAAATGTGCAAAGATATGTTTTCAAAAATAATATTGGCAGTTAGAAAAACTGACTTATTTAAAAAGTGATTGAGGTGTGAAAGACACTATGAATCTGTATTATGTGTCTTTCTGTTTATCATTCATTTAAAAAATCAATATTGTTAGTTTTGTGTATCCAGAAACCTTAGGGCAGAATATCATAAAAAAGGATGATAAACCAACTAATAACGTTTAACCAAATTACTGTTTTAAAACCATGTATTATTCTCACAGGAGGGTGAGAGAAGAAGACAGATATTTAGTTAATGTCTTTCACACACTCAGGACACAAGTGCTCTACAGCTATTTAAACTGTTGCAATCTAGGAAATGTGGCAGCCGGTTTATGCGCAACATGGTCCGACCAGCTAGGGGATAACCTGTTTTAGTGATAGCAGTTGGGGAGTAAATATTGACCAGGACACTGGTGAGAATTCCCCAGCTCCTGTTCAGATTAGTGTCATTATGCCCCCCTGATGGGCAGAAGTAATCCTTACTTTAATCTGTCAGAAATAACAGATGGAATTTTCTGGTCCCTCTGTGGTGTGTTCTCTGACATCAGAGGTGGCTCACCATTGACCGCCAGGAGGATCTTCCAATCCTGTCACTGTCTGTGGTGTCTTGCATGGTTCATCTGTCCCATAACCAGGGAACCCACCACCGGGGAACCAGCCATGGATTGCTTTCGATTGGACCGAAAAATCCTACCAGTGGGAAGGGCTGAAAAATCCCATCTAACATCTTCAACAATGCAATGGTCCCTCAATATTGCACTGAAGAGTAGGACAGGATTATGTGCCGAAGTTTCTGGAATGGAACTTGAACCATGGACTTTCTTACCCAGGCAAGAGTTCTACAAACTGAACCATGTTTGAAATAATACCAATGGAGTAACAATGATCTCACTGCAATTCCTGTTGAGGGTAGGCAGATAAGTGACCAATGCAGTTCAAGGTAGAAAATATGAAGAAAGATTGGAAGGAAATACATAGAAATACTTAAAGTAGGTTAGAAGAGCAGAAGTACTTCAAAGTGCAGATTCACAGAGTGTGACTTCTGGTGGCAAACACAGTAAGAAGTCTCACAACACCAGGTTAAAGTCCAACAGGTTTATTTGGTAGCAAAAGCAGCTTTTGCTACCAAATAAACCTGTTGGACTTTAACCTGGTGTTTGTTGTGAGACTTCTTACTGTGTTTACCCCAGTCCAACACTGGCATCTCCACATTCTGGTGGCAACATCGGGGGGACAGCACCAAAAAACAGAAATGCCATCCTTGCATTTGTACCTAAAGATATGAATACAAAACTAAGAAGTTAACCTTTACCTTGTTCAAAGCGTTAGGCAGTTGTTAGCACATTGTGGACAGAATTGGGAAGGATGTGAAATAAATAGTCATGGTGTCACATCAATTCATTATAATGTTGCCAGTGCAAGAATGGGGATTGTTGGAAAGAAAGTGTTGAGTTGGTGTTTTTTTTCAAAACAGAGTTTAAGGATGATCTGATAGAGATCTTTAAGATTGTGAGGAGATAAATGGTGATAATCATTTCCACTACTAATGAAAATGCACAGAACTAAAGCAATGCTAAAGAAAAGGGGAAGTTTGAAGAAAAATATAGAATATTGTTCAGATGAGACGTTAAACCAAGGCCTCATTTAGTTGTGGACATGCGACTAGGAAATTCTTTTAGGGTGCTGACATTCATCACTGACCTTGTTTTGTATAAGTTATTTCCCATGCTTACCTATAAACATCAGTGACTACTATTCACGGTGCAACATTTTGGAATATCCCAAGAATATGAAAGACACTTTAAAATTCTTTGCTACTTTGTAACTAGGAAAAGCAGAAAATTAACTAGCAAGGGACTTGAGAAAAGTGAGATTAGACAAGGTGACAGCAGACGTGGAGAAAAATTCCTGTGCTGATTTAATGTACCACCTTTCTTTTTAAGCTGCATTATACCTAGATGCATTAAAAAAAACACTGGTGTTGTCCTGAATTAATTGAGACTTAAACTGTCACAATTATTAATCAACAGGAATATAATGTCATTCAAAGAGTTTGTTTGCTATGTGTAGTTGGATGTGAAGTTAGCCAGCTGATCTACTTCCCTGCTTGTACACCAACTTTTAACTTTGGTGTAACACTTAAGTTGATGTGTGAACCCAACAGCTGCTTTATAGGTCCTCTGAAAATTACAGCTCCAAAGGAAATTCTCGTTTATATTCATTCATATAGTGTCACTGGCAAGGGCAGCATTTATTATCCTTGAAAATGTGGTGGTGAGCTGCCCTCTTGAACCTCCTGCATTCTGTGTGGCGAAAGTAGTTCAACATTGTTCTGAAGACAATTTCCAGAATTTTGACCCGGAAATGATGAATGAAGCACAATTCCAAGTCAGGCTTGAAGACAAGCATGCTGCTCCTACCCTTGTCATTCTAGATGGTAAAAATCACGGGTTTGGCTGCTGCTATCGAAGAAAACTTGGCGTGTTACTGCAGTGCATCTTCTAAATGGTACACAATGAGTCATGGTGCACTGGTGGTGGAGGGAGTGAATGTTTCAGGTTGTGGGTGGAATGTCTATCAACAGGTTGCTTCGACTTGGAAGCTGTCAAGCTTTTTGATTGTAGGAGCAGCATTTATCAGGGACTTGTGCCTTTAGATGGTGGGAAGGCTTTGAGAAGGAGAGGTGGTAAATCATTCACTATAGAATACCCAACCTCATTTTGTAGCCACAGTAATTGTTAGGTTGGTCCAGGTGGAAGATTCAGTGATAATATCGCTGTTGAATGTCAAGGGGAGATTTTTAGATTTTTTTTGTTGGAAAGATCATTTAACAGTTGTTTTGGACCACTTATCAGCCCAGCCTGAATGTTGTATAGGCCTGGGCAGCTCTTTAGTCTTAGGTGTTGTGAATGAAATTGAACACTGTGGAGTCATCAGTGAGCATTCCCAACTCTAACCAATGATGGAGGGAAGATCATGGAAGCAGTTAAAGATGGTTGGGCCCATTGCTCTGAGGAACTCCTGCAGCCTCCAACAACTGAAATCATCTTCCTTTGGTATCATTTCTATCCTTGTGTAAGAAATTGTTTGGATATCATTATCAGTTAAATGCTACCATTATCAGTTAAATGCTAACCTGTGTGTTTTATTGAATCATATAGTATTAACATCACAAGTATCTCACTTTACAGAATTTAGTTTTTTTTCATAGTTTATTTCAATATGAATGCAGGTTCAAAATCACACTGTCATTGTAGAGTCATGTAATGGTCTTTCCCTTTTTTAAATAAGGGAAAATACGTGGAGTAAACACAAGCGTGATAGCAAATGTCTTTAAAAGTTAGATTTCCATTTCACTTCTCTTAGCTCATTTGTGAACTATTCATCCAGCATCATTTGTAAGGGAAAACTAGTTTTTCAGTGAATGCGCTTTATCATTTTGTTGTAATTACGAAAGGAATATAATGTGAATGAGCTCAGGTATGTCACCATGCAATTACCTGATGAAAAGCCGCTTTGTTATACGTATGTCTTCATGGATTTCTGTTTACATTGCAGATTTTTAATTGAGCGTGGAAGAACATGCGAGAATCTGGTCTGGGCTCCGTGTGGATGCCACAAAACTGGCAAGCATTATGAACTGACTGTTGGAAAGTCAGACATCCCCATGAAACTTCTATCATATTGCATTGGATTCACAGTAGATTTACAGAAGTACTTAGACTTGCTTGTTTCACTCTTTTCCAATGAAGTACTCAGGTTTAACACTAGTGTTGTTTTTCAACTGCTGCACATTTGTTTGCACATTATATCATGGTGCAAATCACAGTTATGTCAGCACAGGAAAGGTCAGTTCTGTGGCAAATGCAGGATCTCTGTCAAGTCTACCAGCACACCATGACCTAATCGTGAAGGAAGGGACCAGCGTGTTAATTGAATGCAATGTGAACAGCAGCCATTTGCATAACATTCTGTGGTACAACTCAAAGGGAGATCTGTTGGAAGAAACCGGAGAGACAGGTAGAGTGAAGTTTAGATCATTCAACTACAAATTATTGAGCACTTTCTTTTTGAACAAATGCATAATATGTGATCTATTACTTTAAACACAAAATAATATCAAGAATTATGTTATTAGAAGAATTGTACTTAAAAATGAATTCTGTCCTATAAAAGTGAGAGTTGTTAGTTTTGGAGAAGGCAACATATTTCAGTTGCAGACATGCAATGCTGGTATTGGTTTTTGCAAGTCAGTACTACTGTGGAGTAAAGTTGTACTTCCTAATTTAGGTAGAGCACCCTGTTCTGGAAATGTTTTAAATTGGGTTGAGCTAAAGTTTGTAGAATGGACAGCACAAGCTATAGTGCAACACCATCATTTTCTACTGTTGGTGAATTAAAAAATACTTTCATGTTTTGCAAAGCACATCCAGTGGCACGAACCTTTAAAAATGGGCAAGTTATTGCATAATACTTCAGAATTACACTGGTCGATTAATTTTTAGAAAATGCCTGAGAACTTGGAATATTTGGAATATGAGAAGCATGGTGTTACAAAGAACAAAGATCAACCCAGCACGGGAAACAGGCCCTTCAGCCCAACGAGCCTGCGCCGCCGCATCCCCCTACACCTACCCTGCCCTGTGTGTATGTGAGTGGAACCCCCTAACTTAGCCAGATTCAGGGGAGAATAGTGTCAATTTGGTACACCAATCAGCCTAAGAGCACATCTTTGGGGTGTGGGAGGAAACCGGAGCACCCGGAGGAAACCCACGCAACCACAGGGAGAATGCGCAAACTCCCACAGACACAGGCCCAAATCCATGTATCTGCACAGCTAGCAGTGCTAGTCACCGAGCTGTTGTGGCGCCCGTCTACTGGTCCAGGATCAAGCACACACACCGACACGAAGTACTAGGCCACTCCCGGAACCTCCAAGAGCAGCCCACGCACGACCCACTGTGTGCATGCCCCTTGTTTGACAACAAGGTGGACCGACACCTGTGGCATAAAAAGACAAAAACGTTAACATGTAAGTCTACATTTCCGGTGTCGTCCCGAGGCTCTGACCCTATTTAATACCCTCTACTATAACCCTCCATCCTTGTTTCGCTCAGGTGTCTATCTGAGTAAACCCTAAACAAGTCCAACGTGCCTGCCTCCACCACCCTACTCGGTAGCGCGTTCCATACCCCCACGACCCTCTGTGTGAAGAACCTTCCTCTCATATCCAAATTATACTTCTCCCCCCTCACCCTTAGATCGTGACCTCTCGTAATTGTCCCCAATCTAGGGAACAGCCTACCACTATTGACTCTATCTATTCCCTTCAATATTTTATATACCTCTATCATGTCCCCCCTTAATCTCCGTCTTTCCAAGGGGAAGAGTCCCAGTTTCTCCAACCTTTCCTCGTAACTCAGTCCTTCCATGCCAGGCAACATCCTGGTAAACCTCCTCTGCACCCTCTCCAGAGTCTCCATGTCCTTCCGGTAGTAAGGTGACCAGAACTGGACGCAGTACTCCAAATGCGGTCTAACCAACGTTCTGTACAACTGAAGCATTAGACGGCAGCTCCTATACTCTATACCCCTTCCTATAAAGGCTAGCATTCCATAAGCTTTCCTCACAACCTTCTCTACTTGTGTCGCCACCTTCATAGACTTGTGAACCTGCACTCCCAGGTCCCTCTGTATTTCTGTACTCCTAATCGGTCTACCTTTTATCACGTAGCTCCTCTCTGCATTATTCCTTCCAAAATGCATCACCTCGCATTTGTCAGGATTAAATTCCATCTGCCATCTATCTGCCCAATGTACCAACCTATCTATATCCTGCTGTGTCACCTGACATTCCTCCTCGGTATCCACCAATCCTGCCATCTTGGTGTCATCAGCAAACTTGCTGATCACACTACGTACGCGCTCTTCCAAGTCGTTTATATATACTACAAAGAGGAGAGGTCCTAGTACTGAGCCCTGCGGCACACCACTGGTCACTGGCCTCCAGCCCGAAAAGGTCCCCTCGACAACTACTCTCTGTTTCCTATTGCCCAGCCAGTTTTCAATCTGGTTAGCACTGCTGCCAGGGACCTGGGTTCAATTCCGGCATTGGGTGACTCTGTGGATTTTGCACATTCTCCCTGTGTCTGCATGGGTTTCCTCCGGGTGCTCTGGTTTCCTCCCACAGTCCAAAGATGTGCGGGTTACATGGATTGGCCATACTGAATTGTCCCTTAGTGTCCCAAGATACGTAGCTTAACGGAATTTGTGAGATAAATGCGTGTGGTTACAGGAATAGGGTGGAATGTTCCATCAAAGATTTGGTGCAGATTCGGGTCAAATGGCCTGCTTCTACACTGTGTGGATTCCATGATTTTCAGATAACACACTGGTGCAGGGTCTATCAAAAAATACAGGGAAAAGAATGAACAAGGGAATAATGGGGAAAAAGAGACAGTATGATGATAGATTAGCAACAGAGAGAGTGCTACATGCTGCGGTGCCCTCCTTCAGATGAAATGTTAAATCAAGAGCTTGTCTACCCTATCAGGTGCCCCTATTTCAGAAAAGAGCAATGGAGTTATCCCCAGCATTGTGGCAATATTTTTAGCTCAACCGGCATCGCAGAAATGGTTATCTGGTCACTGTGAAGTTTCCGTTTGTGGGTACTTGCTATGCTATGGTTGGCTGCCTCGCTTACTGCATTATAGTAGTGATTACGCTTCAGAATTGCTTTATTGGCTGTGAAGTGCTTTGGGATGTCCAGTGGTTGTGAAAGGCACTATATAAATAAAAGTCTTTTTTTCTTTTAGTGGATAACATAAAAGTGAATTCATAACGCCATTTATAAACAGTAAATGGATAGTCAATGGCAGCGCGAAGCCAATTAGGGACCAGAAAGGAGATCCTCTCTCTGATGGATACATAGGGCATGGTAGAGGTACTAAATGAGTACTTTGCTTTCATATTTGTTGAATACATCAGTACTCTCCAAATTTTCTGAGACCTCAGCCTTGATAAAGCCTATCTCCCTCCATGTAAAGCATTTAAATGTGCTTGAAATGACACTAGTTTTAAAGCTAGGGGATTATTGCACAACATAGAAGGTAAACTGAAATTTCACCCATGGACAGGGACTTTCAGCCATGTCGAGTGAATTCTTTGCATGCACCAGTCACTATTATCAACTTGTGGTATAGTTGATTAGAGAAAATTTTATGTTGCATTTCATCAGTCATTGCATTATATCTTTCACAATGTTTATTCCTGAAAGGATTTTCAACTGTGATATTAATGACCATAATGTCCCATGTTTTCACACATGTCTTTGAACTCATCATTGGCAAATTTCTTATCACTGTCAGTCAGAAACTTCACTGGTGTCCTAAGTCAAGTCCCTACCCATTTCTCCATGAATTTGTCTATAATCATCCTTTTGCCCTTGGTAAAATCATAGAAAGGCAAAATCTTGTTGCCAGGTGTGCAAAATGTAGAATGAAAATACTTCTATCTTTGCCCCATACCTTCTATGATATACCTTTACAAAATCTGATTTCCCCTTCTTTATTATACAGATGGAAAATGGCTTATTTTAGACAGTGGAGGATTAAACATCACCAGTATTACGTTTGCCGATCGAGGACGTTACACATGCGTCGCAAGAAGCTCTCATGGCACCTTGAATTACACAGTCACCCTGCGTGTTGTCTTCACGACAGGCGACATGGGTGTTTATTACATGATAGTTTGCCTCATTGCTTTCACAATTGTTATGATATTGAACATCACTCGCCTCTGTATGATGAGCAGTCACCTCAGGAAAACTGAAAAAGCAATCAACGACTTCTTCAAAATGGAAGGAGCAGAAAAATTACAGAAGGCATTTGAAATTGCAAAACGCATTCCTATCATTACCTCTGCAAAGACTCTTGAATTGGCAAAAGTAACTCAGTTTAAGACAATGGAGTTTGCCAGGTACATTGAAGAACTTGCTCGTAGCATTCCTCTGCCACCTCTTATCTTGAACTGCAGAGCCTTTGTGGAGGATATCATTGAGGCTGTGTGGATGGAGGATGCGGAGCAGGCCACAAGTGAAGAAAATAAAGATGGTCAGGCAGTTGGTGGCACTGAGGAGATTTACATTATTGATACTGAAATACAACGCAGCAGTTCACCTGCAGGAGAATCAGATGACTCGTATGTGCATGCGGAGTGCCAAGAGATTGCCGTTCAAGTTTCAGTACACTCTCAATCAGAAAAACAGAGCATTGACACACTATCCCAAGGAAGCAGTCAACTTGAACAAAGTGAAGAGAATCTGCCCAAGATACAGATAAACAAAGCAGATGGCACAGTGTATGAAAGTCATATATAAATTCAGTAAGCTATCTTTGATTTGGATTGAAACTGAGGGAATTATTCAGTGAGTAAAGACAAACTTAAAATGCAGCAAAACAGTTTTTAAGAATTTATAAATGGACCAAGCAGCAATTATATCCAACCCACATCAAACTTGTATATAATTGACACCATGATGTCAGTTTTAATAGGAATATATATGTAGTTTGTGGTCACTTGCAGACTGTCACTAAAGAGGCTAATAGCCGTTTGTATCTAGAAAATACAAGGTGCAAATTGTAAACCTTTTTTTAAGATCATATGTAGCTGTCATTTGATAATCGTGCTGTATTTAATGTACATAAAGATGATTTAACTAAATTTATTGAGAAAATTAAAGGGGCGTAATGTAGAAAATGACCCATTAACATTGCAATGTCATCTTAGAAATTTCATTTTAACATATCATCCGGGATACATTTGAATGAAAAATATTACAATAGGATTATATTATTAACCTTGTCACAGGGACTGATTAAAGATCTCAAGATTTCTAGCCACTCTTGAAATTCACTAAGATTCAATCAAACCTTGAGGATAGGGCCTGCCCAAGTATAGTATAAAATAAGTCTTTGGGCATTGACTCATTATTTGCCAAACAAACTTCATCCACAAATCATTCGCTGCAACCCTGAAAAAAATGATGCCAGCCCATGATTGTTCAGTAGACCCATGTAATAAGGTTACATCTTGTTGGTAACAGTTGTATATTATTGTTCTTGAAACACCAACAAGGATTAAGCTACAACATTGTTTCTTTCCTGTCCTAAAATATATTTTTTCATATACATTGTGTGATCTTTATTCTGTTATACTGGGGTGTGGAAGGATTTTTGCTGCCGATAGAAGGCATGAATTGTATGTTCAAATGCATGATTCTCTTCTCATGTCTCCTTAAGCAATGAAGTTATTGAGTTAATTATTTTCTACATGATGCATGCAACACTTTGTTACTCTTCTTGTATCCTATGTATTTACCTCAAATGTTCAATGAATTGAGTCTTCTAGATATTCCTTCTTAACTATATTTAGGAGTGATTTGTTACACAGCTGTATTAATAGTGTTAATGACGTGGCAAGTAGCAATCTCTTACAAATGCAGTGGTGCTTTGAATTGAATACTCAGTAAACTGCATAAGATGACTGACTCAATACCTCATCTATATTCACTTTACCTTTTTGAATGAATTATTATTGTTTTATTTCTTCAGTTAGTTTAGTCATATTTAAAACTCTTCCATATATATGTGTGATGTTTAAACTCATTAGCAGCATAGAATAATCCAAGGACCAAACTGGTCTTAACGACCGCTCACAGCATTACGCTTTTTGTTTCTCTTATGTTACCTTAAATGAAAGATAATTATAACTCAGAAAATTAGGTCCATGAAATTTCTACGTTATTCAGTTTTGAGATGTTAGTCACCTATACTCTTTATTTAAAGCCAAAGTAAATATTCTTTAGTCTTGTAATTTCAACTTGAGTTCTGTAGTACTGCTTTTTTATGGAATAAAATTTGTTAGTATCTGATGCTATCATTATTTCCATGGTTTATTATTATTCCACGGTCTGTTATTAAACAATGTGTTCCATATACATTCCAATCTACCATCCATTGTATCCTGTCACTTATTACTATAAAAGATGAAATATCTTAAAGGAATCTTCCTGCATATGTTTATTTATTTTCATATTTTATAGACATTTGGTAATATAGTGTGTAACTCCTTTTGGATTATCTGTTCAATGTTGACACCATATTGGTAGTAATTATGACTTAAGCAAGAATTAACACAGTGTTTAACCAGTGGTTTGCAGAATAAAGTTGAGAATTACATTGCCTAATTTTCCTTTAGTTAGAGGCTGAAGCTTTGTTCCAGTGACCCTATACAGTTTCACCTTTGCTCAGTCTCTACCTGGTGTTAATTTTGAGTTGCTTACCAATTCCCTGAAGATTCCTGACCACCGTTTTGTCATATCACCCTCAATACTGTTATTACTCCTTTGCTCCTTTGCTTTGTGGGGAGGATTCCTGTACTCCCCTGGGTTACACATCCCTGAGCAGTAGCTGTATTCTCCAGATTACACATGTGGCTCCACTTCCTGGATTGCGTGTCTCTGTTTCGTGACTGTATCCCCTGGATTACATGTACCCATTATATGGCTGCATCCTGCTGGATTGCATGTGTCTGACATGGTTGTATCTCCTAGATTACACATCCAACGTATGTCTGTGTTGCCCTTGATTACACGTACCTGATGTGTGGCCATACCTACTGATTTATGCGTACCTGATGTGTGTCCGTATTGCATATCATGGACATATGTCTGTATTTTCCTGGATTGCACATCTCTAACATGTGACTATGTCTCCTGGATTATACATCCCTGTTAAATGTACATGTACCGGATACATGGCTATACCTCTTGGATTATGTGTATCTGGCATGTGTCCATATCTCCTGGATTACATGTTGCTGGCATGCAGCCTATCTCCTGGATTACACATCACAGGCATATGTCTGTATCCCCTGGATTATGCGTACCTGATCAGTAACTGTGTTCCCCCTATTATACGTATCTGGCACATGGCAGTATCTCATCTATCTAATGATCGGTGACTGTTCAATTGACCTTTATAGTTCTTAAAACACTAGGATACAAGATGAGATGCCAACAGTAAATTTTGGTTGCAAATCTTAATGCTCTATTGAGTAAAAATTCAATGTACAAAATTTAGACAGTTTCCCACTTAGGGTCTGAAGAAGCTTGGTCTTCTATTGGTGAAGTAGTAGAGTTGGTGACCAGCCTAATTTCTCTTGCCTTTGTCTTATTTCTTCTGATAGAAACATAG
Organism: Carcharhinus amblyrhynchos; assembly: GCF_965287045.1. NCBI lineage: Eukaryota > Metazoa > Chordata > Chondrichthyes > Carcharhiniformes > Carcharhinidae > Carcharhinus > Carcharhinus amblyrhynchos. The sequence goes on along the minus strand of NC_137336.1, from coordinate 32,167,757 downwards.
AAAATAGCAGCCTGAGGAGGCATTTTGCCTTTGGGCCTGCTCCGTCATTCATTATGATCACGGTTGAAAGTCCCAGTCCATGGGTGACACAGTTGTACAGTGGTTAGCACTGCTGCCATACAGCACCAGGGACCCGAGTTCAATTCAAGCCCAAGGTCACTGTGTGGAGATTGCACATTGCCTCCATGTCTGCGTGGGATTCCTCCAGGTGCTCTGCTTTCCTCCCACAGTTCAAAGATGTGTGGATTACGTTGATTGACCATGCTAAATTGATCCTAGTGTCAGGGATTAGCAAGGTAATAAGTGGGATTGCGGGAATAGGCCCTGGGTAGGATTGTGGTTGGTGCAGATTCAAGGGATCAAATGGCCTTCTGTAGGGATTCTATGAACTCAATAGCTTGATTCCAACCAATCTCCGCACCCCCCCATCCTTTCATCCCCTTTGCCCCAAGAGCTGTCTAACTTCTTAACATAATGTTTTGGCATCAACTGCTTTCTGCGATAGCGAATTCCACAGGCTTACCACTTTCTGGGTGAAGAAATTTCTCCTCATCTTCTACAAGATTTACACCATAGCCTTAGACTATGATCCCTGGTTCTGGACACCTCCACCATTGGAACCATCCTGCGTCCATCTACCCAGTCTAGTCCTGTTAGAATTTTATGGATTTCTGAGATTGCCCTTCATGCTTCTAATCTCCAGCAAATAAATATACTCCTAACTGACTCAATCTCTCCTCATATGTCAATCTCACCTTTGCAGGTATCAGTCTGGTAAATCTTCTCTGCACTCCCTCTATAGCAAGAACATCTTCCTCAGATAAGGAGATCAAAACTGTACACAATATTCCAGGTGTGGCCTCATAAGGCTCTTTGTAATTGCAGCAAGACATCCCTCCTCCTGTACTCAAATCCTCGCTATGGAAGTTATCATTTGGCTTCTTTACCACTTCCATGCTTACATTCAGTGACTTGTACGAGAGCAGTCAAGTCTCATTGAACATTGCCTCTCTTAATTTATAGCCACTCAGATTATAATCTGCCTTCCTGTTATTTTCCTGCCAAAATGGATAACCTCACATTTATCCACATGATATTGCATCTGCCATGCATATGTCCACTCACTTAGCTTGTCCAGATTGCACTGAAGCATCCTTCTCGCAGCTCACCCTCCCACCTAGCTTTGTGTCATCCGCAAATCTGGAAATGTTACATTTAGTTCCCTCATCTAAATCCTTAATATATATTGGGAATAACTGGGGTTCTTGCTCAGATCCCAACAGTACCTTATAAGTTACCACCTGCCATGCTAATCTCATATGTGGGACTTTGTCAAAAGGTTTCTGTAAATCCAGTTAATCCACATCCACTGGCTCCCCCTCATCAAGTCTACTTGTTACATCCTCCAAGAATTCCAGTAGATTTGTCAAGCATGATTTCCTTTTCATAAATCCATGCTGACTACCACTGTTTACGAAGAGTTTTACTGTAAAATATTTGATAACGGATTCCAGCATTTTCCCCACTACTGACATCAGGCTGACTAATCTATTGTTTTACCTCTACCTCCCTTTTTTAATAGTGGGGTTACATTAGCTACCCTCCAATCTGTAGGAACTCTTTCAGAGTTTATAGAATCTTGGAAGATGACCAGCAATGCAGCCACCATTTCTAGGGCCACTTCCTTAACTACTCTAGGGTGTAGATTATCAGGCCTGGGGATTTATCGACCCTCAATCCCATCTGTTTCCCCAATATCATTTCTCTACTCATACTGATTTCCTTTAGCTTATCCCTTTCATTAAAGTCTGTGTTCCGCAACATTTCTGATGTGTTATTTGTTTCCTATTTTGTGAAGACAGAACCAAGTATGTATTTAGTTGGTCAGCCATTCCTTTGTTCCCCATTATAAATTCCCCTGTTTCTGACTGGTGAAGACAAATGTATGTCCCTTACAATCTTCTTCACACACCTACAGAAACTTGTCAGTTTTTATGTTTCTTCAAGCTTACTCTTACAGCGTATTTTCCACTTCTTAATCAATCCTTTGGTTCTCCTTTGCTGAATTTTAAATTGCTCCCAATTGTCCTGATTTTTTTTCTTCTGGCTAATTTGTATGCCTCTTCCTTGGATCTAATACTGTCTCTAATTTCCTTTTGTAAGCCATGGTTTGACCACTTTTCCAATTTTACTTTTGCGGCAGACAGGAATAAACAATTGTTGCGATTCACCCATGTGCTGTTTGAATATTGGCCATTGCCTATCCACCATCATCCCTTTGAGTAACGTTTCCCAATCCATCATAACTAATTTGTGTCTCATTCAATTATAGTGTCCTTTACTAAGATTAAGGATGCTCCTCTTAGACTGAACTATGTTACTCTCCATCTTGATGAAATCTGGTACCACATTATAGTTACACCCCAAAGGGTCTTGCATTACTAGACTGCCAATTGTTCCTTTCTCATTAGACGATACCCAGTGTAGGATGGCTTGTCTCTAGCTGTTCCTCAATGTATTGATCCACAAAGCCATTCTGTATACACACCAGGAATTCATCTTCTATGGCATTGTGATAATTTGATTTGCCCAATTTATATACAATTAAAGTCACCCATAATTACAGATTTTCTTTTATTGCATGCATCTCTAATTCCCTGTTCAATGTCATTCCCTACATCAACATCTATATTCAATCCCCACAAAAGTTTTTTGCCCCTTAGTATTTCTCAGTTCTACCAATACAGATTCCACATGGAATCCATAGAATCCCTACAGTGCAGAAGGAGGCCATTTGGTCCATTGAGTCTGCACTGACAACAATCCCACCCAGGCCCTATTCCCCCGCAATCCCACATATTTACTCTGCTAACCCCTCTAACCTACACATCCTGGGACTCTAAGGGACAATTTAGCATAGCCAATGCACCTAACCAGCACATCTTTGGACTATGGGAGGAAACTGGAGCACCCGGTTTCACACAGCCATGGGGAGAATGGGCAAACTCCGCACAGATAGTGACCCAAGCTGGGAATTGAGCCCAGGTCCCTGGCGCTGTCAAAACTAATCTTGTGTTAATTTTCTCCTTAACCAGCAATGCAACTCTACCACCTTTTCCTTTCTGAATGTCCTTCCCAAATACTGAATACCCCTGAATGTTCAGTTCCTGTCCCTGGTCACCGTGCAGCAATATTTCCGTAATCCTAACTAATTCATACCCATTTACACCTATTTGTGCTTGTTAAATCCTTTAGCCAGAGCCTTTTTTTTCCCAGAGTCAAAGTTCCTTCTGCAGTTTGCTGAGGTCAGCTGAATTGTCCTCAGGTTTAAATAGTTCATAAATATAGTTATGAATTGATTAAAAATACAGTGATCTCCTACACCATAAGAATGAAGAACAGCTCTTGATGCAAACTTCCACATTTGGCATCTTAGCGCATGAGTATTGCTAAAGCATGATGAAAATAGCATTATTAACAATGTAGAAATCTCACAACACCAGGTTAAAGTTCAGCAGGTTTATTTGGTATCACAAGCTTTTGGAGCACTGTTACTTCATCATGTGAGTGTTGGACTCTAACTTGGTGCTGTGAAACTTCTTACTATGCTTACCCCAGTCCAATGCTGGCATCTCTACATCATTATTGACAGTGGTATAGCCCATGTGTTCTTACCATTTTAAACAACAGTACTTCCCTAATTCTGGAGTGAATAGAATTGTAGGATCCCTGCAATGCAGAAGGAGGCCATTCAGCCCATCGAGTCTGCACTGACCACAATACCACCCAGCCCTATTCCTGTAACCCCACATATTTACCCTGCTAATCCCCTGTCACTAAGGGACAATTTAGCATAGCCAATCAACTTAACCTGCACATCTTTGGACTGTGGCAGGAAACTGAAGCATCCAGAGAAAACCCATGTAGACATAGGGAGAATGTGCAAACTCCACACAGACAGTGACCAGAGGCTGGAATTGAACCCGGGTCCCTGGCACTGGGAGGCAGCAGTGCTAACCACTGTACCACCGTAGAGGCTTGGTCAGACTTGTATCTTTGGATATATTCATCCTGTAGACTTTTAAACTAACAAAAATTCTAACTCAAGATATCTTTGCCTGGACATCATTCTCTTTGCTAATTCTAAAAAAACGAATCATGAGTCAGTTGTCCTGATATAATATTAAGCTTTGCTAGAATGAATGTTAATATTGGAAAATGATTGAAAAGGAATTATAATTCCACTAATACTAATTTGTGAGGAGAATTGTATGACAAGTTTGGGAGACACGGTGATACAGTGGTTAGCGCTGCTGCCTCACAGCGCCAAGGAGCTGGGTTCAATTCCCTACTTGGGTCACTGTCGGTGTGGAGTCTGTAGGTTCCATACATGTCTGCTTGGTGCTTCCTCCAGGTGCTCCGGTTTCCTCCCACACTCCAAAGGTGTGAGAGTTAGGTTGATTGGCCATGCTTAGTGTCAGGGAGATTCGCAGGGTACATACGTGGTGTTAAGCGGATAGAGCCTGGGTGAGATTGTTATCAGTGTAGATTCAATGGGCCAAATGGCCTCCTTCTACACTAAGGATTCTATTACATCCCTGCAGCCATTTCAGTTGTTCTGTTTCTGTAGTGACGTGCTTGTATGTGAACTGGACAAACAAATTACAGAGAAATGCTTTCCAATTTCCAACCTTTCATAACAGTAACTATAAGTTCATAAAAACAAAAAAAAATCTGATCTGTTATATTGAATAAGTAAGATGTGCCAGCAGAAATATGATTTTTAATATCCAGAGTGCTGCACATTAAATAGAATGTATTAAGAATATATTGAATTTTTTTACATTTTGACATTGTGAATTTATATGCAACACTTCCATTCCCAGTATGTTTTGTGTATTAAGCTTTTAACTTTGGATAATGGATTGACTGGACAACTAATCATCTGCAACAGATAAAACTGCAAGCACTTTCTTTCACAGTCCAATCTGTTTATCTTGTGAATGATCAATACCACGTTTCCTACTGCAAGGGTGCTGCAGTGTTAGAGATCTACCCTCTGAAGGTGTCGTTAAACTGAGATTGGCTTTGACCGTTCCTGTGGAATTTGAATATTCTGACTTTGTGTCCCCAGCAGGCAGGGCTTGGGCGTCAAAAATTGAACAATTACCCTGAAAGTTGCAATATGAAGATGGCAAGGTTTGAGTGTTTAGGAACAGTAAAGCTGAATGGATCAGAAAATGTTCTAATCTGCACCTGTCTTAAATAAAAGAAGTGGTGCTGAACAACATTTAATTGCACTCAATAGCACTTTAAGTATTGAAGAGGTTTTTGCAGTTTTCAAAATTGCCTTTGCACTTATATCCCTTATCTCTTATTATTATCTAGTATGTAATAATCCTCAGTATTTGTCTGCCTGACTGTTCTGATTGGTCAAAAGGGACACATCTGCTTGTGGGTTTATTTGGTGGCTGATGCATGGAGAGGACTGGAGTGCGTGATGCGCATGTGGCTGCTGACAATTGATGGCAGCAGATTGCAGGGGAGGTGGGTGGGGACCAAAGCAAGAGAAATGTATGGGGGAGCCCAACATCAGTTAGCCTGGCTGAAGAGATTGTTTCCATGAGGGCTGGGGTAGCATTGATGGGAGGGACAGAGTTAGCATAGGTGGGAGGAGATGACATGAACAGCAGATGAGATGATGAAATTAGTTAAGTGGCAAAAAGTGTGGCAGAGTTAAAGTGTGGCAGAGTTAAAATGTTGCTATGAAACTTGAATCCTAAACAAAGACGTTGTCAAATTTAATACGCAAGATCCTGCAACGTATCAACAGCTGAGAGGATGTTGCCCTTTGTGGAGAGACTGGAACTATGAAATATGGTTTAAAAATAAGGGGTCCCCCATTTAAGATGGAGCCGGAAAAAAATGTTTTCTCTCAGAGGGTCATGAGTCTGCAACCCTCTTCCCCAGAAAGCAGTGGAGGCAGAGTCATTGGACCTTATTAAGGTAGATGTAAATAGAGTCTAGTCTTACAGGAAATGAAAGGTTACTGGTGGTACCCATGATCTTATTGAATGGCAAGGGGCCAAATGGCCTATTCCCTGCTCCTAATTTGTATGTTCATATGTATCATGGAACAAGATTGGAAATTCGGAGGCTGATTCTTTCAATGATAGCTGCTGAAACTACAACAGACAGATTGCAAGGAAAGAGCATTTATTCTCTGAATAATATTGAGGCCATCAGATGTAAAGCTGCTTTTGAACTCAGGAGAGAACAATTAGGCATTTATATTCTATGCCTATAAATGAGTTACACAGCCAGACTCTTTACAAGGTTTGTGCTTCTGTTCCTAGGCCTGCTATTAGGACCAAGGAATCTCTACAGTGCAGAAGAGGTCATTCAGCCCATCGAATCTGTACTGACTTACTGATAGAGTATCATACCCAGGCCTTCTCCCTCACCCTATCTCTGTAAGCCTACACATTTACCAAGGCTAATTCCAACTAACCTACACATCTTGAGACACAAAGGGGCAATTTAGCACATCCAATCCACCTCATCTGCTCATCTTTGGATTGGAGGAAGAAACCTGAGCCCCTTCCTGGAGGAAGGAATCCCACACAGACACAGGGAGAACATGCAAACTCACACAGTCACCCAAGGCCGGAATTGAACCCGGGTCTCTGGAGCTGCGCAGTGTTAACCACTGTGCCACTGAGGCGCCCTGCATTACATATGAACGGCTCGATGTAATTTATTTCCAGAGAGATTCTGTTCAAATCTTTGGTGAAAGAATAACTAGAAATCCATATTTAAGGAAATGTTGCAGTAATGAGACTAATTTCAACACAAATGATTTGCGGATCACTGCTGGTATACAATTATTTTCTTCTATTGAACATTAAAAATTTTGTTGTTAGATAGTTGGTATAATTCCAAGAATGAACTTGCTTTATTGAATGCTAATTTTCAATGCTAAAAGACTGCTGTGGTCTCTGAATCCTGGTGCTATTATTGTAAAGAAATGTGGAATTGAAAACTGAACTCCAGTCAATTTGGCTAAATTTCCCAATTACCAAGGTATCTTTGCTGCTACTTTATCACCGTTAAATTTATCTGATTTATTACATTGGGTTGTATGGTTGCAAGTAAAGATGTAACAATGCCATAGATTTATGGTTAGTAGTTACATCTAATGAGCACAAGAGGGAGCTTGTTTCTTGCCGTAGGCTTATTCGAGTCTTGGACATGATTTTACACTCCCCGGTCAGTGTGTTCGAAAGCCTGATGCCCATTTACACTACAGAAGGAGGTCATATTCAGATCACCGAATCTGTGCTGGCTCACCAGTCCTATTCCCCCACTCCATCCCTGGAGCTCTGCAAGTTTATTTCACTGAAGCACAAATCCAACTTCCTTCTGAAAGATCATCTTTGCATCTACCATCTTCGCAGGTAATGAGTTCCAGGTCATTAGCAATCGCTGCGTAATAAAGTTCTTCCTCATATTCTCCCTGTATCCCTTGGCCAAAACTTTGTATCTGTATCCTCTAGTCCTTGCATCATCAACTAGTTGTCTCCCTCATCCAAACCTGTCATGACCTTGTACACTTCTATCTCCTTCACTCACCAGTCAGCAATCACAGCTTCTCCAACCTACCCTTGCAGCTAAAATCCCTCATCCTTGGAACCATTCTGGTAAATTGCTTCTGCACCCTCTCAGTCTCATCTTCATTCCAACAGCTGAAAGTTGCAATAGAATTTCCAAGCCATCTGTTTTTAAACCCTGCACTTGGTTTTAACTCCCTCTGCCACTTCAGAATAGGGACAAGAACTGTGTAAATCACAATGCTACCCTAAGTGCCTGGTTTCCATCCTGATTTGCCTGTTGCCATTTTGATGGGGTCTTTCATGAGGGCAGCCAAGAACGTACCTATCTAGCTAGTCTTAAGATTTCAATTGCACCCAGACTATTTTCATTGAAAGAAACAGACATAATGCGCAGTGGTGTTACTGTCTAATAATCATTGGAAATTTGCAATTCACCTAGTTCGATATTTAATGAGTTTCAGCCATTGCAAATCGTGGTTTTTCTGCTTCAGGTTCTAGGGGGCTCAACGTGAGAGTCATTCTGACTGAAAAAAAGAGAAGGATGAAGTGCAGCAGTAGAAGCTAGCGGAACACCAGAGAGTTTTAATTGAGTTTCGTAGGAGACCGTGAAGAAAGGGGATTGTGCTCAGAGTAAAAGAGTCCACCATTTCCAGCCTTCTGAGGAGCAGTAGGGAAAACCTTTCAAATAGTCCCTTTATTTGACCATGAATTCTTTCAAATCCTTTTCATGATTCTTTGTGATTAGCTGCCTTGAAGCACAATTTTAAAAGCTACATTGATAGTATATTGATTGTGGCACCTTTGCCCCTGAATAAGAAGGGCAAGAGTTCAAGATCTACTCCAGCAAGTGGAGGATGAAATCCCTGCTGATGCTCTAGTACAATACTGAGGGCGAGCTGCACCATCAGAGGTGTGGGGCTAGTTTTCCTTCCTCTGTTGTGATGAAATATGGGGCAGAGACTCTCAAATTTTGCTGTGGGATTCAGGGGGTGATTTTGAAGACGGGACCAAATTGGTGGCTGTCTCATGAGGCCCGTCCAATTAAGGACTGTACGTCTGGAGGTGGGAGCTGCAGAGGGAAATGGGAAGGGACAAATGAGGTAAGACGACCAAGGAGAGTTCAGGCCTTCAGACATCAGGCGTCAAGGCTTCCATGGTAATGGGCACTGCTGATGTTGTAGCTGATTTTCAGAGCAGTGCCTTCAATATAGATTCCTGCCTCTGGCTTTGATGCTTGCTGTTGGGAGGCTGCCACATCTTTGTGGATGGCTCCTCGTGTGACAGCTGTCCTGTGCGCTGGATTTAAAAATAAAGCCTCAAGGGGCTTAATCTGCCAAATTCCGGCGGGTGGCCCATATACATGACACCACCTTTTCAAAATTCACTGCAGGGGTCGGGATGGCAGGGCGGGTGGATGGTGGCGGGGGAAGGGGGTGGTGCTTTGGAAACGTGGCACGTTGCTCAGAAACATTAAACTTGGGCCTTGGCTGCCTCCAGCCCTGCTTCCTCAGCCAGATGAATATTCAGCCTGTTTTCCTTTGGATGAGCAATAAAAGTGCCATCCTGAGTAAATGTAAAAGATCCTACTTCACAGACCAGCAGGTACCCTGGCCAACAATTATTCCTCATCACTGTGAGATTATTGCTGTTTGTGGAAGGTTGCCATGCTGCAATAGAGAAATGTTCCACAAGTACTTCATCCTTCAGGTCACCCCCATGGTCATGATGCAGATCTGATTTTCCATTGGTAGGGAAAAGGAACACAAACTTAATTCATGTGGAATATGGGCAATGCTGGCTGGCTCAGCATTTAATACCCAATCCTGAGGACATTTCAAGAATCACTACTATACCCGATTAGTGACAATTAATAATGGCTTCAGAATTTTTTAATTGAATTCAATAGGGTGGCATTGTGGCATGGTGGTTAGCACTGCTGCCTCATAGCATCAGGGACCCCGGTTCAATTTCCAGCTTGGGTCACTGTCTGTGGAGAGTCTGCACATTCTCCCCATGTCTGGCCGGGTTTCCTCCGGGGTGCTCTGGTTTCCTCCCACACTCCAAAGCAGATTAAGTGGATTGGCCATGTTAAATTGCCCCTTAGTGTCAGGGGGACCAGCTAGGTTAAATGCATGGGGTTATGGGGCTAGGACCTGGTTGGGCTTGTCATTGGTGCTGACTCGATAGGCCAAATGGCCTCCTACTGCATTGTAGGGATTCAATAATTCAAACTTCACCATAGATCAGAGTCCCCAGAACATAACCATGTGTTTCCAAATTGCCAGTACAATGATAACACTGCTACAGAACTATACAATAAAGTATACCTAGCGGTACGTTAAAGATATTAACTACCCTATTTTCTGGTGTATATGTCGATGTGTGGTATAATTCAGATTGCTTCAATTTCTGATTTTCTGAACTCCATTTACATACAAGTTGAAGCAGGGTGTAAAACGAACCATGTTTCTGCCGTTTTCTTCATATTTCACTGCCTCCAGCTTGAACGCTATCGTACAGGATTGACGTGACTTGACTGGAGGCATTTTGGTATGAGGCATGGGGTTTGCTCGGATTATTTATGCTCACAATTCAGAGTCAGAATGGGAGAAAAAGTCACAGCTCATAAGCACATTACTGCTGTAGCCAGGGAAGTGTGACTTTGTCAGTCACAGGAAGTCAGGTGGGAGAATTCATTCAGTGGATCCTCCACCCAGGAACAGCGTGGGGATCTAAAATCCACTTAGATACAAGTCAGCTCTGACTAATCAAGTAATCAACAGATAAGTCTAAGTACTGTAGAAGATGAGGCCTGATTGTCTGGTGAGAAAGATCATGTCTTATACACCACAAAAATGGAATTCGGAGGTAACTTTGAGATCCTCTGTTCTCTACAAGCACAGTCCACCTCTGGGATAGCAGGTCAAAAAACTGGGCTGCCAATCATACTCTGAAAGGAATTCCCTGTAAGCACAGGACCCGACTGGAAGTGTAAGATTGCTAAATAATCCTGAGCATTCACAAATAAAACTTCAAACACAAACTTTGATATATTTTTTAAAAATCTTTTAAGTTTGACAGCCATTTATAATTTGCTATCTGAGATATTTGATACTTTGTGTATTTATGTTATGTTTTAATATGTCTGCTTGTGAGTAAAATGTAACCATTTGTGGTGTGGAGGAGCGTGCGGAGCTCAAAGCCTGGTGGTAGGAACATGGAGTGTGGAGTGTTATAATCCAGGTCAGAAACTCCAAGGTATTTTATGAAGTCAGCCTAGACCATAAGTTTTGAATTTGGCACGGGTAAGCATAAGATGTTTCATTCAGGCATGATTCAAATGACCCACTAGGGAGCTTTAATCAAATAAAATTTATTTAGGAGCACAGCCAAAATAATATAAGACAATAAACAATAGCTTTCAGCAATTACAAACAGGAAAAAACAACCATGACATTATATAAACCTTAACAGTCAAATATACTATTCCAACACAAACATCCCTACATTCATACACCACCCCTCCCCCCCAATTCTAGGCATAGCATAGAAAGAAAGTATGCTCATGTGATGCTAGATCTTGCAGCTTTGCAACACCTGTTGTGAATTAGTCCTTTGGATATGGAATTGAAATGCTGAGGCTTTCATCCTCTGGAACTTTCAGCACACTTTGAGTCACTACTTGCCTCTAGCTTCTAGCTAGCCAGCCACCAAGAGCTGATTTTCCAATATCAGGGAAGTAATGGAGCAAACCCCATGCCTCATACCAAATTGCCCCCAGTCAAGTTATGTCAATCCTATATGACAACATTTAAGCAGGAAGCTGTGAAATATGAAAAAGATGGCAGAAACATGGTTTGTTTTACCCACCGCTTCAACATAAATAGAGTTCAGAAAATCAGAAATCTAATCAATTTGACTTATACCCCATATCGACATATACACCAGAAAATAGGGTAGTTAAAATCTTTAACATACCACTAAGTATAATTAGTCCACTGAATGAATTCTTTCGCATGTTGTAAGTATATATTGTTGCTTAGTGGGTTAAAAAAGATTTTCCGCATAAATGAAATTGTATCCAAAGTTTGCTTCGTGCCATTAGTACTCAGTACAGAGTTCAGATCTTAGAGGGATGTACAACCCCCTGTTTGAGTTTATAACAGATTCAATTCAGCAAAAATGCTACCGAATGTACAACACAAACTCATTCAAACAATTGTTTACAGCTAGCTCATGAATATAACAAAATTCTACTGCTTAGCTGGGACTTTGATCTGCTATCCAGTATTGAACCTGATGCAAAAGATAGAAACAGAAGTGGGACAGTCAACCCCTGAGCCTGTTCAGCTGTTCAGATCCTGATGTGGAGATGCTGGCACTGGACCGGGGTAAGCACAGTTAGAAGTCTCACAACACCAGCTCAGTTGAAGAAGGAGCGAGACACTGAAAGCTTGTGCTACCAAATAAACCTGTTAGACTTTAACCTGGTGTTGTGAGACTTCTTACTGCAATTAGATCTTGGCAAATCTGTATCTTTAACTCCATTTATCTACTTTACTCCCATATGTTTCAGTGTTGGAATGCAACATTACAGAGCTGTGCTGGGGTGAGTGGGTGGGCACTGGTTATGGAAGCTTCAAGTAAACAGGATTTACTCAAGGTGAGAAACAGGCTCAGCAGCAGATAGGTACTGCATCTTGTGTCAGCTAGTTTCACTGGATAACTCAGAGATTTTGTAACCTTATGTTGCTTAATGTTAATTGAAAGATTAATATGAAGCTTTTGTTTCAGGCAGGCATTTCTGCCACCCAATTCTCTTGCAGTATTAGTCATTAGTTTTTAAGTCTCTGAATCCAGAGAGAATCAAGTAATGGTTAGAACAGAATAGAATAGAATAGAATCCCTATAGTGCAGAAGGAGGCATTTTGGCCCATCGAGCCTGCACCGACTACAATCCCACTGAGGCCCTATTCCTGTAACCTCTCATGTTTACCCTGCTAATCCCCTGACACTAGGGTAAATTTAGCATGGTCAATGCACCTAACCCGCACATCTTTGGACTGTCGGAGGAAACTGGAGCACCCAGAGGAAACCCACGCAGACATGGGCAGAACCTGCCGACTCCGCACAGACAGTGATCCGAGGCTGGAATTGAACCTGGATCCCTGTGGATCACTGTGCCACCATGCCGCTCCAAACTCCTTTTCCGGGTACTGTCAGTAAACTTTGCAGCTCCTTGTCGGTTGGCACACAACGACATCATACATGTAAGGTTAATTAAGCCAAGCAGGAAGACTACAGACAGGGATCATGATCATAGAAGCAACTTTCCAAGGATAGTCATTGAATTGGAGTGGAACATCCAAGGGGAAACAATGCTGCAGTAAACCAACTTAACAAAATGAAGAAATTAAATGTTCCATGCTCCGTGTACAGAGGAAATTGCTGCATGCGGAAACTTAAGTGGCTTGTTGAATACTAAATTCTATATATACATGAGGTGTAAACTCAACTTCTGTTACATCGCGTTGCAGTCTTTAACAATTAGGTCTGCAATATTGTTAAGTGAAATCCTGTTAGACTGAGATTGTGGTACATTTAAGAAACAAGTGGATGAATTTCCCTGCTCATCTGCCATCATTCTAGTGCAATAACACACAAATCCCAGAAGAATTGTGGAAGTGGAGTTTGTCATTTTTTAGCAGCATTTTCAAATCCTCTACTGAATAAGCAGGAGAACAGCTGAGTAAATTCATCTCCTCTCAACACACTGTGTTTCTCCACTCAACGATTTCTCCTTTCACTTGCCTCACATCGCACAAGTAAAAGGTGTGTTTATGAGTACCCGCGTGAGCCCCAGTTATTTGTGAGGTGGGTGGAACATCCCTTCTTCCAACCCCACTCAGGCTTTCTCCTACAACTCCTTCTCTGTTACATCGATCCACGCCGCTTCATGCTCTGGTCTGAACCTGGTAAGAAAATTACCTCTCTGTCCCCCATTTCTGTGACTGATTAACCACCAATATTCATTACAAACTCACTAACACCCACCATGATCTCAATTACAGTCTTCACACTCCGCTCCCTGTAAGACCATAAGACCTAGGAGCAGAATTAGGCCATGCAGCCCCTCGAGTCAGCTCCACCATTCAATCATGGCTGATATTTTTCTCATCTCCATTCTCCTGCCTTTTCCCCAAAACACCTTATTAATCAAGGACCTATCTATTTTTGTCTGAAAGACACTCAATGACCTGGCCTCCACAGCCTTCCATGGCAAAAAGTTCCACAGATTTACCACTCTCTGGCTGAAGAAATTCCTCTTCATCTCAGTTTTAAAGGATCGGCCCTTTGGTCTGAGGTTGTGCCCTCTAGCTTTAGTTTTTCCTGCTAGTGGAAACATCCTCTCCACGTCCACTGTATCCAGGCCTCGCAGTATCCTGTAAATTTCAATAAGATTCCCCCTCATCCTTCTAAACTCCAACAAGTACAGATCCAGATTCCTCAATACGACAAGCTCTTCACTCCAGGGATCATTCTTGTGAATTTCCTCTGGACCCTTTCCAAGGCCAGCACATCCTTCCTTAGATACGGGGACCAAAACTTCTCAAAATACTCCAAATGGCATCTGACCAGAGCCTTGTACAGCCTCAGAAGTATATCTCTGCTGTTGAATTCTAGTCCTCACGACTTGAACGCTAACATTGCATTTGTCTTCCGAACTGCCAACTGAATCTGCACATTGAACCTTGAACAAGGACTCCCAAGTCCCTTTGTGCTTCTGATTTCTTAAGCATTTCCCCATTTAGAAAATAGTCTATGCCTCCATTCCTCCTTCCAAAGTGCATAAGCTCATATTTTTCCATATTGTATTCCATCTGCCACTTCTTCGACAGACTGGAGGGGCTGATTGTGGATAAGTCCCCAGGACCGGATGGAATGCATCCCAGGGTTCTGAAAGAAATGGCGGAGGTGATAGTGGATGCCTTGGTGGTTATTTTCCAGACGTCGCTGGATTCCGGGGAAGTGCCGGATGATTGGAAAACGGCTAATGTTACGCCGTTGTTTAAGAAGGGTGCCAGGCAAAAGGCGGGGAATTATAGGCCGGTTAGTTTAACGTCTGTGGTGGGTAAAATGTTAGAATCTGTCATTAAGGAGGAAATTGCGAGGCATCTTGAAGGGAATTGCTTGATAGAGCAGACGCAGCACGGTTTCATTAAAGGGAAGTCGTGTCTGACAAATTTACTGGAGTTCTATGAGGATGTGTCTAGGGCGGTGGATAGAGGAAAGCCGGTGGATGTGGTCTTTCTAGATTTTCAGAAGGCGTTTGACAAAGTACCTCACAAGAGGTTATTGCAGAAGGTCGAGGGACATGGAGTTGGGGGTAGGGTGTTAGCGTGGATAGAGGATTGGTTGTCAAATAGGAGGCAGAGAGTGGGGGTCAACGGGTGCTATTCGGATTGGCGGATGGTGACTAGTGGAGTGCCCCAGGGGTCGGTGCTGGGGCCTCAGCTTTTTACCATTTATATAGATGATCTGGAGGAGGGAACCGAGTGTAGGGTGTCGAAATTTGCTGATGACACCAAGATTGGGGGAACGGCAAATTGTGCGGAGGGTGTGGAGAGTCTGCAGAAGGATCTAGATAGGCTGGGCGAATGGGCCAGGAAATGGCAAATGGAATTTAATGTTGGCAAGTGTGAGGTGGTCCACTTTGGTAGGAAGAATGGTAGGAAGGACTATTACTTACGGGGCGAAAAACTGCAGCAGGCGACGGTGCAGAGGGACCTCGGGGTCCTTGTGCATGAGTCGCAAAAACCCAGCTTGCAGGTGCAGCAGGTGGTCAGGAAGGCGAATGGGATGCTGGCCTTCATAGCGAGGGGGATTGAATATAAAAGTAGGGAGGTCTTGCTGCAGCTGTATAGGGCATTGGTGAGGCCGCAGCTGGAGTACTGTGTGCAGTTTTGGGTGCCGCACTTGCGCAAAGATATTTTGGCCTTGGAGGGAGTGCAGAGGAGGTTTACTAGGCTGATACCGGAGTTGAGGGGGTTGAGCTATGAGGAGAGGCTGAATAAACTGGGCTTGTACTCGTTAGAGTTTAGAAGAATGAGGGGAGATCTCATTGAGACGTATAAGATAATGAATGGGATGGATAGGATAGAGGTGGAGAGACTCTTCCCGCTCAAAAAAGACAGTAGGACTAGGGGGCACAGCCTCAAGATAAAAGGGGGGCGGTTTAGAACGGAGTTGAGGAGGAACTTCTTCACTCAAAGGGTGGTGAATCTCTGGAATTCTCTGCCCGTTGAAGTGGTGGAGGCTGCCTCGCTAAATATTTTTAAGATGCGGGTTGATGGGTTTTTGATGAGAGGGGATTAAGGGTTATGGGGAGAGGGCGGGAAAGTGGAACTGAGCAGCGACAGATCAGCCATGATCTTATTGAATGGCGGGGCAGGCTCGAAGGGCTAGATGGCCTACTCCTGCTCCTATTTCTTATGTTCTTATGTTTACCCACTCTCTTAGCCTGTCCAAGTCCTTCTGCAGCCCCTCTGCTTCCTCAATACTACTTGTCCATACCTTTGTAAGGGCTTCATCCATTTTCCCAGTTTCTCTGCTTCTGCTGCAATGTTCCGATGATGCAAAAAACAGAATCCCCTCTCCCCATTGTATTGCCTGGAGATTCTATATCTGGAATATTGAGCTTCCAATCTTGCCCCTCCCTCAACCATGTCTCTGTGATAACAATAACATCATCTGCCTTACTTGCAAGTAAGGTACTTCTTACAGTACTGCCAGACCTACTGAGTTTATCCAGCATTTTCAGTTTTTGTTTCATATCGTGGTTTTAAATGGTTACCTTATGATGGTATTAGTTCTAATATCACAGGTATTAAAAAAGTAATTAGTTAATGCTGTTTTTTGCTCGCTTTCATCTGTGATGATTGGCAACGAGGAGTATTGCATTTGACATTGTGTAACTATTCATACAATTTGTGCTGGGTTATGTAAGATGGTTCAAAGGAAAATTAATTTGACTTCTTACAACTAGTATGAAAAGTAAACCTCCGACTCGCATCTCCAATTTGAAGAAGAAAAGGTGCCAAGCTTCATCCAATTTGTTGTACTAGTGTTTGATGTTGTTCAACATTCAAAATGAAAAATTCCATATGACTTCCAATATATCCAGGGAAATGATATTGCGTGCTTGATATACATAACAACCTTCTGTTCTTTATTTGTTATTGGGGTGGCACAGTGACACAATGGTTAGCACTGCTGACTCACAGTGCCAAGGTCCCAGGTTCGAATCCCAGCTTGGGTCACTGTCTGTGTGGAGTTTGCACATTCTTCCTGTGTCTGTGTGCATTTCCTCTGGGTTTTCTAGTTTCCTCCCACAGTCCAAAAATGTGCAAGTTAAGTGGATTGGCCATGCTAAATTGCCCCTTAGTGTCAGGGAGGCTAACTAGGGTAAATGCATGGGGGTTATGGGGATCGGGCCTGGGTGGGATTGTGGTGGGTGCAGACTTGATGGGCTGAATGGCCTCCTTCTGCACTGTAGGGATTCAATGATTATATTGCCATTATAAATTTAATCTTTTAACACTGGAAAGGTGCTTCTGTTCTTTGAGACCTTGACTAAAATTTTGTTTAGTAAATGAACAACATAAAATATGTGATATAAAGTTGATACATGAACAGCAGATCATTCTGGTCTCAAGAGGTTGCTTGGGCAGTCAGCCAACGATGCATTAAATTATTCCTATTAATCATCGACTTAAGCCCTGCTTATTCAGATGTTAGCACAATTAGCCCTGATATTTACGAGGAGACGGGGAGGGGGCAGGGACACGTGGAGAGGTCTTGCTGAATTTATCGGCAGGAGCTCATTAGCATTTCTTCACTCTGGTTCTCACCCAACCTTGAGGGGCTGGAAAGAGCATTCTTATTCCTCTTTGGCCCATCTGCAATGCTCTGAGTATTTCCTCACTGCAGCTGACAGCCCCGGCCTCCCTTTAGCTGCTGGGTTTCCCGGGCCCTGGGAAATCCGGCCTGCAGCCATTAGTTTGAAAACCTCAGCAATTAAACCTCATTGAAATATGGATGCTCCTCTCCAGGTTCAGTTACAAGATGCCCTTAAGTGCCTGAGTTTAAAGCTGAAGTAAACACATTCACCGTAATTTTGTGTTAGCAAAATGTAAATTTTAAATAGCAATTTTGGCATTATATATCGTGAAATTGTTTTGAAATGGGTAGGAGTGCAAAGTTTTTTTTCTCTTTCATCCTTTTCTTCCTTTCCCCCCTCCTTCCTTTAACTGTCTCTTACTTCAGTTCCTTCTATTTAAATATTAATATACTCCTGTCATAAAAAGTATGATTTGAATATGCTATGTGGCTTGCTACTTTTATGGGATTCATTTCACAGATGCATAGTGATTTGTTTTTTTTTGCCAGACTCAATGACCACAACACACAGAATATTGGCAATTCAGTAAAGTACGTATCAATTAATAATTCATACCCACCTGGGCAACAAGTAATTGGAATATGGAATAAATCACATTATGCAGCAGAGGAGTGGAAATGGAAGCTTCTAAGCTCTGAAATCTAATGAGACCGATAGCAGTTGTCAAAGAAGCTTGCAGAAAATAGAAGGAACATTATGATTTGGCTGAAACAGCAACACAGTCAGAAGCCAGGAATTCAATGTGTGCTTTAGGTGAGGAAGTAAATAGTGCCAATCGCAGTGTATGTTTGCATATGGCGAGAGAAAAACTGAAAGTTTAAAGGACAAGCTTGAAGAATATTTCACACCTCAAAAAGAATATTTACATATGAAAGATATGCTTAATCCCAGCATTATATTTGCCTAATCCCATAGTTCATAGACTTAGTTTTAGAAATGGAATTTTAAATGTAAATTCAGTGGGGAAAAAAAACACTGTTTAAGCTTAAGTTTATTTATTAGTGTCATAAGTAGGCAGTGACGGTACTGTGAAAATCCCCTAGTTGTCAAACTCCGGCTTCTGTTCAAGTACACTGAGGGAGAATTTAGCATAGCCCGTGCACCTAACCAGCACATCTTCCGGACTGAGGGAGGGAACCGTAGCACCTGGAGCAAATCCACGCAGACACAGGGAGAACATGCAGACTCCACGCAGACAGTGACTCAAGTCGGAAATCAAACTTGGGTCCCTGGGGCTATGAGGCAGCAGTGCTAACCACTGTGCCACCCCGGTAAACATCTAGAGACTGACAAACCATCCAGACTTCAAAGCTAACTTGTGTTTACTAGATAAAGTCAGAGTAAAAAGGTGAGATTCATAAGACTGCAGGTGGTCTTAAATTGCTAAAAGAACTGGAGACTGCACTGAATTCCAGTCAAAGACATAAGTAATTCATGTCATTTCCCAGAATTAAGAAAAACCTTGGAGTTAAAAGGAGTTCATTTCTGCCTGGGAACAGGCCATGTGTGTCACATTACCAGGGATGGCGCTTAATAAGATTCCTTGCTTTGAGTTATGTCTGCAAATTCACTTAGGGCTTGACCAACAAGCATGACAGTTAAGAGAAGCAGCTAAGAGACTGTGCTACCTTTGGATTTTATAGTCTCTGTGGAAGCCAAGAGATAAAGCTGGAAGAATCATCAGTGAGACAGCCCTGTGATTGGAAACTGATATTCAGCAAATAACAAAGTTGGAGAGTTGAAAGACTCCTGAAAGATCTGTTTAGCTGGAAGCTAAAGGAAGTAATCTGTTCAGTGGAAGGCAGTTAACTGCGTTGCAGTTGGAGTTCTGGAAGTAATCAGCTTGGTTGCCGTTTGAGAACATAACAGTGGGAAACCAATGATGTTGTCTGATGTTTTAAGCCACCACCCAGGACTTGCAGGAAGGCAACCTGGAATCGAGGGTCATGAGGTCAGTAAAGAACAAAGAACAAAAAGCAAAGAAAATTACAGCACAGGAACAGGTCCTTCAGCCATCTAAGCCTGCACCAACCATGCTGCCCGACTGAGCTAAAACCCCCTACCCTTCCAAGGACCATATCCCTCCAATCCCATTCTATTCATGTATTTGTCCAGATGTCCCTTAAAAGTCACTATTGTATCTGCTTCCATTACCTCCCCTGCCAGCAAATTGGAGGGTCACATGGTCAAAAAACTAATGGAAGGATCCCCTTGAAATCTTGTACCTTGGCTCATAGCTGGAACATCCTGAAGAGAAATGAGAGTGAATTCTGGAGAGCCAGGGAATGAACCTTCAAGATATTATAAAATCAGGGAACTCTTGGAGGGAAAATAAAACAGAGTTTATAGCATAAATCCTTACAGGTTAAGTTAATCCTGTTTAATTTGTTTACAATTTTTTGAAATGCAATAAAGTCAATTTTTGTTTAAAAATATGAAACTTTGTGGTGTAGTTCAGTCAGCTTATTGTCAGGCGTTTGGATTTCTTCTTTAACAGTCCCTAACACGATCCTAAAACACAACTTCAAGTTCAAAGAGAAAACATTGATTACTGTGCAATAAATTTGTAAAAGTGGTCAAACGTTATGGATACGGACCCCCCTCCCCCCATTATTAGCTTTGTTAAAGACCTGGAGGGGACGATTTTCTCAGGAGGCATCTTGGCAGTGTTCATCAGGCACCGGGCAGTGCCAACAGAATGGGGTTGGGTGGGGCCTCAAGGGGGGAGATCGGTGGGTGTGGGGGAATTGAGGCGGGCTCAGGACAGGAGGGTGTCGAGGCTGGCTCAGACATAACTGGGGGTCCAGCAATTAGACTGTGTGTGTGTGTGTGTGTGTGTGTGTGTGTGTGTGTGTGTGTGTGTGTGTGTGTGTGTGTGTGTGTGTTTTTGGGGGGGGTGGGGGGGGGGGGCGGGCTCAGTAAGCCAGTGATTTGGGGGTCACGGGGTTGACCAACGATCAGGAGGCTGGCAATGTGGGACTACTATGCACGCGCCAATCTCAGATTGGCATATGCACAGTGAACCGCTCAGTGCTATGTTGCCGGGCTGCCGGCCTCTCCAGTGGGAACAGGCCCCGCCCACTGATTTTCAGCGTGATTCACGCCAGAGCACTCTGACGCACAGAATGTGGCAGATTCATTTTGAAAACCTTGCTGAAGAAACAGCGTGTTTTACTCCAGATTTTATGCAATATCAACACTTAGAATTTTTTGGGGAGAATTGCCCCCTGGAATTCTAATTAGTATAATAGATTAATTTGGAGTCAAATTACTATGAGAAAAGATTCTAATTCAACCAAAGCGGGTGATATATGTAGAGAAACTGAGATCAGCAAAGTACAGCTCAATTACTCACGTGTCACCAACTGCACTGTTTGAAACCATCTGTGCCCACTTCCCACTCCATAATGATCTGTTCAACTAACCTATTGCCTGCCTTCCACCTCAGTGCCCCATATGGAGCACCCTTTCTAAGCAAGATCTACCAGCAGACATCCTTTGTCTCAAAAAAAAGGAAACGCAGGAAGTCACTGACAAGTTCATTGTGACAAACCCTATCTGATGAATAACAGGCTTTGAAGTACCACAGTCAACCTTGCTAAACAGTTTTGTTTAAAGGGCAATTTAAAGGCATCAGGTTAATTGTTGATTGATGTCTGCTAGCTGTTGCTGTGATTATGAAAGTGTTTGGTGGTTTCTAGAGTTCTTGAAAGTTGTCCACATGTCCGTAAGGAGTGGTCTAACATATGCATTTTCCTGACTTCACAGGTGCACACCGTTGCTCCTGGGCTGCAGTATTTTGTACTTTGAAAGAACAAAGAAAATTACAGCACAGGAACAGGCCCTTCAGCCCTCCAAGCCTGCACTGACCATGCTGCCTAACTTAACTAAAATCCCCTATGTTTCCGGGGACCATATCCCTCTATTCCCATCTCATTCATGTACTTGTCAAGACATCCCTTAAAAGTCACTACCGTATCTGCTTCCACTACCTCCCACGGCAACGAGTTCCAGGCATCCACCACTCTGTGTAAAAAATCTGCCTCGTACATCTCTTTTAAAACTTGCCCCTCTCACCTTAAACCTATACCTCCTAGTAGACGGAAAAACTTGGGAATCTGCTCTCTGCTACCTTGCACCATTATTGAGTGTTCCTTAAATCAAAACTTTGACTTCCAATACCTGATTCAGGCACAGTGCACCTTCACTCCAAGAGGTGAAGTTTAACCTGAAGTAGTGTAGGTTAGCTTCAGCTCGTGATTGCCTTTTGAGGATTTGTACTTCTCGCTCTGGTATGCACTGGTTAGCAATGGCTAATGTTATCAGGAGTTGGATATTGTTTGGTTGGTTTTAATGAAATCTTTGTAGTCCTAAGTGGGTTAATTATTTATTTATTAACTATGGAAATTATGTACAGATATCCAGTAAAGGATTTAAGTTACAAGCTGTTTCCATGTTTGCTTGTGCACATGATTCATCCTCCCTAAGAATGGCTAGAGGTCTGGAATCGAGGGTGGGGTTGTGAACTTGCCAGTGCATATATTGCTGATGATGTGGTGCAGAAAGCAAAGTGATGTTTTAGAGAACTCATATTTCTCATTTATCATCAGTCTTGCCACCTGCAGGTGTTCTAAGACTGCTGTGAGTCTCTTATCACGTGTCTCCACCCTTGTATCGCAAACCAATGCATCATCCTTGTGGCAGTAAAGGGCTTAAGCTCAGAGCTGTCTCTATGCTTGCTTGTGCATATCATTGTTCAACACTAGGTGCAAGTCATGTGCTCTCCTACATCACTGTATCGACGATACCCATGTTAACTCTATAGGTGCCAGACCCTTATACTACAACTGCATGCTACAGTCATAGAGTCACAGAGGTTTACAGCATGGAAACAGGTTCTTTGACCCGACTTGTCCATGCTGCCCTTTCTGTTTAACTACTAAGTTAGTCCCAATTGCCTGTGTTTGGCCCATATCGCTCTATACCCATCTTACCTGTTCAACTGTCTAAGTGCTTTTTATTTAAACAAGTAGGCTGCAGGAAGTCTGTGTGCTGACTGCATCAGAAGGAATGGGCATGAATAATTCTGCACCAAAATACCCACACCCGCTTTTGGGTCCTTTGTTGGTCTACAGTTTCAAATGCTGAAGGAACAAGTACAATCATGCTTTGCAACTCAAGACAGCACTGATCAAAAAAGATGTGCACAGTCACATCTGATAAATGCCACACTGTGACTATACGAACACTTGTGTAGGTGCATAGCCGAAAAGCAGACCATGCTGTCAAAATGCAGATACCAGGTGATGAAGGAAAGAATCTTGGTGCCTAGTCTTAATTCACTTACAATGTTTTATAGACAGACCCACATGATGCATACATGTGCACCTTTGACAAAAACATTTCGATCAGCCTGTTCCTATGTAAACATAGGTCAGTCCTCAATTAATAACTGCAATCTGAATCAAATTAACAGCCAATTTTAAACCATTAATACATATATCACTACAGCCAAAAAGATATATATTGACCATGGAAGATGCTCATTCTATTTTGTGATAAGATTTGTGATGGGTTACACGAATGTCCAATTGTCCTGCAGTGGGACCCATCTGATAATGTGATTGAAACTACAAGCTTCAGATGGCCTCAACATTGCTAGAATAATAGTTACCCAGAAAAAGTTTGAATTAAAACTACTTCTAGCTTCTGGTAACTATAGCACAACCCTTCACTGGTCAATATATTTGGATTCCTACAGTTTCATGTGCTATAAGAATGGTCTTATTGGCAGCCACATAAATACGGCCTGAGCCAATTGCTAACCATGCTAGTTTGATCCTGAAATTGGCGCATCAAAGCCATCATGTGGAATAATGGCTATCCTGATCAGATCATTGCTCACTGCGTATTGTGCAGACTCATAAATGGGCATAACACCACGACCTTCGGTCCTGAAAAATGCTCAGTCTATCTAAAAAAAAGTTGAGCAACAGGCAAAGCTAGCTGTTTCACTCTCCTACTATGCAGTTGCAACATGAATGGTGTTCTCTGATTACAAGATGCTGCCAAGCCGAAAAGACATTCTGCCTATCATCCAAATAAATAATGTGCTGTATGAATTTCAGTGCCAGTGTGATGCCAGTTATGTAGGCCATACATCCCAATGACTGATGGATCATATTGAACAGCACATCCCTTTGGCTCAAAGCAGATTACTGTGAATGCTGGAATCCACAACAAAAACAAAAAAATGCCTTGCCACCTACATCTGTGGAGAGAGAACAGAGCTAACATTTCAAGTCTGGGTGACTCCTCGTCAGGTCTTTTTGGCTGTTAACAACTGGCACCGTACTGACCATACCCAACCAGACCATGCTAGCAAAACTCAAAACATAATGCCCAACTTTTGATGTGATTCTATGATTGGACAGCATTTGCTAAACAATCTTGGTTGTGCTATGAATGACACTGACAACCAGTTTAAGATTACCAGTTGGACCTGCAGTGTGCTCCCACTTTATGCTTCAGCTCAGCAGTCACTTACCTTATACTTTAGAACTGCTGGTTGGAGACATTCTGGAGATATTGAACCTTTCTTTGTTTGGAGCTTATGTTGCAGACAATTGTCATGTTGGTTCATGTGAGGTGAATAAGATATTGGGTAGTGATAGTGAAGAATAAACACTGGGTGATTCCCTCAACAAGTGAAATCTGGAGGAATGAAAATTTGAGGCAGGATGTTAATGTCTGAGGAACACAATATGGACATGTAGGGCCTGAATAAAGTGTCCCAGGAAATGCAGCAAATGACTTTTGATTGTTGAGTCTTTAGTTCTCCTTGTGACAACATCTTAGAATAATACACCACAAAAGAAGCTAATTGTGCTTGTGCTGGTTCTAAAGAAGCTATCCAATTAGTGCCATTCCCTTTTTCTTTCCCCAGAGCCCTGCAATATTTCTGCTTCAAGTATTTTTCCAATTCCCTTTTGAAAGTTGCTATTGAAGCTGCTTCCACCATTCCTCAGGCAGTGTTTTCAAGCTCATAGCAAAACAGTGCGTAATTTTTCTTTTCTCCATGTTACCCCTGGTTCTTTCAGCCAGTTACTTTAAACCTCCGTCCTCTGATTACCTAGCATGATGGTGCTGAAAATGCTTTTTCCTTATTTACCAACACTTCAGTATTAAATCTTCCCCCTGACCTACTGTGGTCCAAGGAGAACACAATGAAAGCCTTGGCTGGAATTTTGTTGTCCCGCCCACCACAGAAATTGGAGCAAGCGAGAAGCAGACCATGGGAAGGTCCGTTGTCCCTGGGCAGGATTTTCCGGTTTCGGGGCAAGCAAGGCAGGAAAATCCCACCTCTTGCCTTTCTTACAGAGCTCAATGCAACAAATGACAACTGCATTGAAATCTGTAGACTCCTGAAAGGGATAAAAATCACCCATTTTTAAAAATCACATAAGCTGCAAACTGAACCTCAGTCACACAGGGAAAGCTATCAGGATCTATTAGCTGCCATTAGAAACAGCCATCACTGAGATCAGTGGGGCCAGAGATCCATTGTGTCTGTAGCACCATTAGCTGAGAGGTGCTGATATACAAGTGAGACTCACAAGGCATCACTAGGCACATTGGAGGCAGGGCAAAGCGATTGAGAACATTCCAAGGCAGGGATTAGTGCATAATCATTTGAAATCGATCCTCTGACGGGACTAGTAATTTTCTATTCAACCTCAAATCGAGTTTAAAAAAGATTTTCAGTTTATTTCAATTTGGGTTAAAACATGAAGACTGGAGAAACAACATTATAATATGATAGTAAAAGGAAGTAATATTATCATGTTTCACTAAGAACAAAAGCTCACTGATTAAGATAATGATCAAGCGTGTTTAAAATTGTGTACAATAAAGTTTCATTATTTATAGTTTACACGTGTAGGTAGGAATATTGGAAGAGGGGCAAACTATAGGAATTAGAATAGGCCATTCAGTCTCTTGAGCCTCTTCCGCTATTCAAATAGTCAACGATGATCTGTCCCTCTCCAGTATACATTTATTGATACAAATTAAAACGTCCCTACTCATCCTTTATTCATTCCTGGAACATGGATGTCGCTGGCTGACCAGCATTTATTGCCCATCCCCAGTATGCATTCACTGATACAAATTAAAACACCCCTACTTATTCTTTATTCATTGCTGGAACATGGATGTCGCTGGCTGACCAGCATTTATTGCCCTTGGAGGGCAGTTGATTAAAGTAAGCCCAGCTAACACTCAAGGACTATCTAATCGAATGATGTGTAGCTGCAGTTCATATCTGCCCATTAGAATAAGGAACAATGGAAAGGGAGGTTGAGATATCACTGGTGAGAGATATAACTATCATTTCTTGAAGGTATAACATGCACAAGTTTTAATTGGACATTATACCCTTATGTATGCATGATGTAACCATAACTCCGATTGAATAGCGATAACTCCTACTCTTTTATTGGTGTATGCTAATTACTTGTAATCGTTGCTGAGGCTTTAATTACCTTTGTATTTCTGAATTTTCCACTGTGAATGCCCTCAATGGACATTCAGGGTCCTATAGTTGGCTATAGTAAAGATCACCTTGGAACCACACTGTTACTTTGTTTGGCTACTTGAGGAGAACGATAGTTTTTAAATACAACAAGAAAATATCGTAACATCCCCTAACAACCCCCAGCTAAGAGGCTGCTAGAAGCTAGTTGGTGCCTTCACCTCCATCCGAGCATAGAAACTAGCGTAGCATTGGTCCTAGTTTTTAGATTATGGTCACTGCTGTCTCCGAACTTTCAAGATCTATTTGGCTGCCATTAGAAACAGCCATCGCTGAGATCAGTGGAGCCAGAGATCCACTGTGTCTGTCGCACCATTAACTGAGAGGTGCAGATATACAGGTGAGACTTACAAAGTGTCAGTAGGCACATTGCAGACAGAACAAAGCGATTGAGGGCGTTCCAAGGCAGGGATTAGTGCTTAATCATTTGAAATCGATCCTCCGCTGCTCCCACACCGGAAGTTGCCCTGTTATGTGCTGTCAGTTGTAAAGAATGCAGTAATCAAAGAGTTACTTTTCTATTGTAATTATCACTGTCTTCCAGAACAGTTTATTATCATTAATTAGCTATCGAGTGTGACAACTTTAAATAGAATTTTAATTAATTGCATGTTGATGAGCTACTGGGTCTCTTGCTTATTTGCATAGCACTAAATACTTTTGCCCTTTGAAAGGTTATTCTGTTGCAATGTTCAGCATGATCTGTATTTTATGAACGATTTTACTTTACACGTTCTTTTTTTCTGCATCTTAGATTATTTTTAGATTTGAGATAAATGCTGAAGTCTAGAAATTAGAATTTGCCTGAGTGGAGAAACTATCCTTTCAGTGAATAGACCTTTATTAGCCATAACGATGAAGTGTTAATCCGTCCGTTTATGTGAAAGATTTATCATATGTGTTCATTGATTTCATTTTAAAAGATTCACCGACAGATGAGCAATGATCAGTCAATGTACAGTTTGAGCAAGTAAAAACCATATAAATGATGAAAAAGGCAGAGTTAAATAAATTGTGTTGTAAATTTTTTAACAATTCTTTTTGTAAGAACTATTGGAATAAGCATTGTGGCAGCCAGACTGTGACGGTCCGACCTTCATTACCGGGTCCGTACAGAATTAGGAAAACAGTAGGGGAGGCAATAGCTTAGTGGCATTGCCATTGGACCATTAATCCAGCTAATGTCCTGGGGATCAGGGTTCGAATCCCGCCATGGCAGATGGTGGAATTTGAATTCAATAAAAGATATCTGGAATTAAGAATCTACTGATGACCACAAAACCATTGTTGATTGTCAGGGAAAACCCATCAGGTTCACTAATGTCCTTTAGGGAAGGAAATCTGCCATCCTTACCTGATCTGGCCTGCACGTGACTCCAGAGCAACAGCAATGTGGTTGACTCTCAACTGCCCTCCAAGGGCAATAAATGCTGGTCAGCCAGCGACACCCATGTTCCAGGAATGAATAAAAAATAAGTAGGGGGTGTTTAATTTGTATCAATAAATGCATACTAGGGAGGGACAGATCATTATGGACTACTTGAATGGCGGAAGAGACTCAAGAGACTGAATGGCTTACTCCAGTTCCTATAGTCCACTCCTCTTCCAATATTCCTACGAACATCTGCAAATTATAAATAACTAAACTTTATTGTACACAATTTTAAACACACTTGATCATTATCTTAATCAGTCAGCTTTTGTTTTTAGTGAAACATATTATTTCCTTATGACTAACAAATAATAATGTTGTTTCTCCAGTCTTCGTATTTTAACCCAACTTGAAATGAACTGAAAATCCTTTTTAAACTCGATTTGAGGTTGAATAGAAAATGACTAGTTCTGTTTTTAACATGGGCAAAAAGTAATTTTCAGTGCTGGTTAAACTGATATTTTTTTTCCTGTAATTAATTGAAGTGATTAAGAAAACTTGTGTGCCATCCAATCATTGATAACATGTTATTACTCAACAGTTGCCAATGATGCACCAGATGTCTTAAGAAGCTCCCACACATATTTTACAATGCAGTAATACAATTAGCCAAAGGAGGTACACAGCTGGAAGGGCAGCACAGATGGGATCATGAGAGTATTTCTGTGGACGCTTTCAAAGTGCAAGTCTTCAGGAAAAAAGAAAAAAAATTGCAGGATGCACTGCTATACTGTTCTACATGCAGCCATGACAATAATAATTTGGGTAATCTTCCAGTCATTGTAACTGCTTCACTGATGTGTAGAGAAGGTAGACCAAAGAGAATCTGCCTCCCATTAAAGCTATCCATTGAGGTCAGCTAATCCTATTTTGAATGCTATACAATTAGTTCCAGATTTTTTTTTGATGTTGGAGAGTATGGAATGAGGACTTGAGGAGCCAGGGGAATCGTAGAAAGCTGATGAGTACAGTTGCAATTATCTGAAATTCAACTGAGTTAATAACATTTGAAATCCATTTTAAATAGATTAAGGCACGGCAGTTCTTAACAAGTAACCCCAAATTGAATAATGGTTTTAAAGGAAAAAGAGGGAAGGATGAAAATAGCAGTTTTGTTTTAAATGGACAAATTAAGTGTCTTGAATTCGGAATCTCAATTCAAGGTACAGAAAGCATCTGGAAGTTTATTTCCTTTTTAATAGTGATAACTGCTCCTCGGACCAAAGCTGGTCTGCTTCTCCAGGAATGATCAGGGTAATGCAGTGGAACAAGACCGCCTGATCAGCCAGCAAAAGATTCAAGAGGTTAAACATCGAACAGTCACACTCTTTTTCTAGTATCAAGAAAATAAAGAAGCAGGGTGGCACGGTAGCACAGTGGTTAGCGCAGCTGCCTCATAGCGCCAGGGACCCCCTGGGTTCAGTATCAGCCTTGGTGACTTTGTGGAGTGCCATTCTCCCACTCTCCATGTGGGTTTCCTCTGGTTTCCTCCTGCAGTCCAAAGATGTGCAGGTTAGGTGGATTAGCCACGTAAGTGTTTGGGGTTATGGGGATAAGGCAGGAGAGAGGGCCTGGATAAGATATTCTGTCAAGGAGTTGGTACAGACTCAAGGTGTTGACTGGTCACCTTCTGCAATGAGAAGATTTTATGATTTCTTTGAGGCTTATCATTTCTGAAATAAATGTTGCGTGATCTTCACTGACATGAACTCCTCTGAAAAGTTTGCAGGGAAGTGAATACAGAAGCACATGATTAAGATTGGAGACAATCAGGTTAGATTCCCAAAATTCTTCACCAGCATATAAAGTCCAAGTTAGCAATACTGTCCCTTGACAATATATTGGTGCAGTATCTGTTTTCCATTACTGGTAATCGACCAGTACGTGGTTCCTCTTGGGACATTGTGAGGATGAATTTCCACATTGTTATATCAATGGCAAGGATTTACACTCATTGTGGTTAAGGGAAGTAGTTACATGAGTGTTTCATGGATCAGCTCATTCGCTTACAGTAGATGGGGCTTCCTTTCGAGGCTATGTGTAGCTACTAAAGTTAATACAAAGACTCAAAATGCCGTGTACTCGTGTTGAAGGCGTGACTTTATTTAACCAAATGATCGAATGGGAGAATGATATGAAGAAGCTGTGCATTCAAGGTATAGAATGTGGGCAGCCAGATATCAGTCTGAAGAAAAATGCCCCCATGAAGGCAAATTATACATTCCCAAAATCATATTACCTGCCATTCCTTTGGGCATTATCCAGTAAACAGCAATACAAATCAGTCAATAACCATCCTGTCATTAACTCCAACCAACAACAATACACATCATGGCCTAATGGGATTTCATTTGTTATAACAAAAAAGATGTTACCTTTCTTCTGTTGCCCAGCAATATGGGTCGCTGAACAGTGAAATGGGAGAATGATTCCCACTGAACTGAACCCATCCGATCCCGAGAAATTCTTCATGTCTGCTCACCAACCATGTTATCTCTTGGAGTTGTACGACCCTATTCATAAGGCTGACGTTGGTAGCTATCTTGTTCCTGACTACTGCTGATAGCATTACTGCTTTCAGTGAATCTATTGTTCCTTCCCACTCCCTGAGTTTTGTCACTGACTGAAGTTTCACAATATGTAACTAAAAGCAAAACACATCCATCTTGTAAATTCAAAATACATGTTTTAAATGAGAAATATTTGTTAATTATGCAGAGCTGTCTTCTATGGCTACAGCCCTGGCTCGCTTACATTTCTATAGTCCAAGATCATTCTCTCTAAAGTTAGTATCGTGTTAGTGTTCCAAAATCTATGGTTATGTGTTTACTAGCCTAATTGGCCCCCCTACATCACTAATCTATTGGAGTTGTAATTGCTGAAAAAGCATTTCAGCTGGCACACTTCAGCTATGGACTGGGGTCAATCAGGCAATGAAGGAGCAACGCTTGACACATTCACTTGATTCACAGATACCTTCATTGCAAGCCTGATAGATTTTATCCCCTCATTTTTTAAGTCTTCAGTAAGACCTTCCTGTTTGTTGTAGGCAGCCAGTGAGACAGTATAGCATGCCATTCAAGGATAGTCGAAGAACAGAGCGTTTTTCTAACTGAGACCTCCAAATTCTGGAGGAAACTGAGTTAAAGAGGTGCAGACTGTTGGGTATTCAAGCTTGCCAGGGATGCCATCATGCCACCCGGAGAGGGGTGGATCTGAGTGTCATCTCTGTTACATGTCAGAGTAAACTGCCTACTACTATCCCAGGGTCAGCAGGGGTGGGAGGCAGCCTGCTGACTGCTATGCCTTGATGTCTGTGACGACCTTAGTGCACATCCTCTGAAGGACCTCAGTCTCATAAAGGTCTCCTGCTGTGGGGAGGAAGCACTGTTGGGTGACCGGAGCAGTGTTGATGTGAGTACAGGCAGAGGGAACCACAAGGAGGCCCTGTGGTCTCCAGATGATGTTCATCCTGCAAGATCCCCACCCTGACTCCTGCATGAGATAGTGTGCCTGAAGGAAGGTCAAGGTGCCTCATTCCCATGTTGCCTACCATCTTGATGGTGCCCACCAGGGAATGTGACCATGGAATGCAGAGCTGAGTGCAAAACTGACAGGGCCTGCTGGACCAAGGCCTCCATGGTGGTCACCCACCGCGAGGCACTTGCATGTCAGAACCACAACATCGGACAGAACAGGGAGGATCCTCCATTGCTGAGTCTGCTGAGTGATTGTTGTAAATCTGCCTGATGTTTCACTGCCTCTCGTTGCAACTCCAGCATCGAGTTGGCAGCTGTTTCCAAAGACTCATCATCCGACTTGGACTGAGCAGCTGCCTGGTCTCCAGTAGCCCTCTGATTGCCAGAGATCTGGGCTGCCCCTGTCTCTGACTGCTGTGGGTACATGTCAGTGAGCCTGAGTCTAACCTAGAGCTGTGCCCCACTGAGATGTGTGTACCTGTGTTTGTGGAGGGTGCGGGTGAATGCTGTGAAAGATCTTCCTGAGCTTCCTCCTCAGATGTGGTCTGGGGGTCCAGCTACCTGCTGGGCTTCTTAAGTGCTGGTGCCTAGAAAATAGAGAATAGAGTTTCAGTTGATGAACATGAGCTGTATAAGATTGCATGTGACTCATGGTGAGTGTCACGATGTGATGAACTGATGGAGCTGTGATTTACACTAGGTTGCTGGGAGAGACCGATCTCCCCTTCCCCACAGTAGTGATCCCTGTCCTTCCCAGCAAAGTCAGCTGCATCCTCCTCAAATGCAGTAAGGGCAAAGTAGTGGCCATCCCTCCCCCGGTCTGTGATCTTTCACACCTGTTCTATGTTAGCTTGGCCTGTATGAAGACAAAAGAAAGACAGAGGCTGAGGGGAGACCTGATAGATGTTTACAAAATTATGAGAGGTAGACAGGGTGGATAGTCAGAGACCTTTTCCCAGGGTGGAAGTGTCAGTTACAAGGGGGCACAGATTTGAGGTGAGAGTGGGAGAGTTTAAGGGAGATGAGCGGGGAATTTTTCCATGCAAAGAGTGGTGGGTGCCTGTAATGTGCTGCCAGTGGAGGTCTTAGAAGCAGGGATATTAGCAACATTTAAGAGACATCTGGATGGGTACATGAATAGAGAGGGAATAGAGGGAAATGGTCCAACTAAGGGCAGAAGGCTTTTTTAAAATTAGTTAGGGCATTGTGATTGGCATGGGATTGTCAGGCTGAAGGGCCTGTTCCTGTGCTGTACTTTTCTTTGTTCTTTGTTCTTATATGTGACGAGAAGGGATGGAGCAGAGGTTGGGTGAGATGCCCTCTGACCCCTGTGTGTGGTGGACCCTCCCAGAAGGACCAGAAGACCCGCCACAGAATGACCAGAGGATGGAGTGTGAACAACATAATAGATGGGGTGGTGGTGATGTGAAAACATCCATGAGAGAATAGTATTGATATGTCTCCCCTGCTGATGAATGAGTGAGATCTCTGAAAGAGTGTAGCTGCTTGACTACCTGATGCTGTGATGAGAGTTTGATATTGGAGGGTTGAAGGGTTACTTATCCTGGTGGAGTGGATGAGATCATTCATGCACTTCCTGCTCTGGTTGGTGTTTCAGGCAGGGTTTGATTTATTATTGTCACATGTATTAAGATATGGTGAAAAGTATTGTTTGTTGCGCACTATGCAGACAAAGCATACCGTTCAAAGAGAAGGAAATGAGACAGTGGAGAATGTAATGTTACAATCATAGCTAGGGTGTAGAGAAAGATCAACTTAATGCAAGGTAAATCCATTCAAAAGTCTGACAGTGGCAGGGAAGAAGCTGTTCTTGAGTCAGTGGGTAAGTGACCTCAGACTTTTGTATCTTTTTCCCGACACAAGAAGTTGGAAGAGAGAATGTCCGGGGTGTGTAGGGTCCTTAATTATATTGACGGCTTTGCTGAGGCAGCGGGAAGTGTAGAGTCAATAGATAGGAGGTTGGTTTGCATGATAGATTGGGCTACTTTCACGACATTTTGTAGTTCCTTGCGGTCTTGGGCACAGCAGGAGCCATACTAAGCTGCGATACAACCAGAAATAGTGCTTTCTATGGTGCATCTGTAAAAGTTGGTGAGAGTCATAGCTGACATGCCAAATTTCCTTGGTCTTCTGAGAAAGTAGAGGCGTTGGTGGGCTTTCTTAACTATAGTGTCGGCATGGGGGGACCAGGACAGGTTGTGATCTAGACACATAAAAACTTGAAGCTCCCGACCCTTTCTACTTCGTCCCCATTGATGTAGACAGGGGCATATTCTCTTTTACGCTTCCTGAAATCAATGACAATCCCCTTTGTTTTGTTGACATTGAGGGAGAGATTATTGTTACCACACCAGTTCACCAGATTCTCTATCTCATTCCTGTACTCTGTCTCGACATTGTTTGAGATCCGACCCACTAAGTGGCTGGCAACCGTGCCAACCTCACTGACCTGCTCTGCGATGGCCTCGCAGGCCAGAGACATGAGGTTGGGGTGTGCTTCCTGGAGCCATCCCTGAGATACAGGACACGCCTGTGCACTCCGCTGATCACGACCTTCAGCGCCTGGTGGGTGAAGCTGGGTGCTGCCTTCTCCTTGGAGTTACAAGCCTTGTTCTTCTGGTTGCCA
This sequence comes from Carcharhinus amblyrhynchos, assembly GCF_965287045.1. Lineage (NCBI taxonomy): Eukaryota > Metazoa > Chordata > Chondrichthyes > Carcharhiniformes > Carcharhinidae > Carcharhinus > Carcharhinus amblyrhynchos. Next base: position 32,134,032 of record NC_137336.1, on the reverse strand, counting down.
GACATCTGTGACAGTCTCCTGAAGACATGTGGGCTGGAGAGAGAGACAGAGAGAGAGATGTTTATGTTGGACTGGTATTTAAATATGGCGCCCAGATCTTTGACACTGCCAGCTGATGATGGGCAGACAAATCCACCCCCCACTCCCAGATACCAATGGCTGTGATGTGATGGGGTAGACAGGAACAAATTCTTCGCCAAGTGACCATTCTTCATGTTTACGCCTGGTGTCTTAAAGCTTTGTGACTGTTGGATGCATGAGGGAGGCATGGTGGCACAGTGATTAGCACTGCTGTCTCACAGCACCAGGGACCTGGGTTCGATTCCCGGCTTGGGTCACTGTCTGAGTGGAGTTTGCACATTCTCCCTGTATCTCCCTGAGTTTCCTTCAGGTGCTCAGGTTTCCTCCCACATCCAAAGATGTGCAGGTTAGATGGATTGACCCTTAGTGCCGGGGGATCAGCGGGTTAAATACATGGAATTATGGGGATATGGTCTGTTGTGGTTGGTGCAGACTCGATGGGCCAAATTGCCTCCTTCTGCACTTTATGATTCTGTTATAAAAGTTCTTGCGCCTAATGCTCACTTCCAGCAGCAGTCACCAGATGGTGCTGAACAGTGAAAGCCCAGGGAGTTTGCCCTCCTCAGCCCAAATTCAGTCTGGTCCTGACAGAAATTAGCTAACTTAGTACAGACTGACAATCCAGTGGATCACCCTCTTCTGTGAGGCTGTAAGGGCTTCATGGTGCGTTTAGTCGTTGTACTTTCGGTGGCGTCTATGCATTGGTAACCACAAAGTAAAGTTGATGGCTTTTAATTCTGTGTTGCTTTTCTCTCTCTCCTGGTGGGCTCCACAGTTCAAGAGAAACAGTCACTGTTGAAGTACACGCTTCACCTGATTACCTCTTTTGTCAGTGTAAGACGTAACTGCCTATCGTACAGATCAGCGGAACGAAAGGAAAGAGTGGCAGGAAATTACAAACCCCTGATTAGTATGGAAGAATTATTCCATTTCTACCTGATGCTTGTCTAAAACCATGGATTATTAAACATGGAAAATTCATTTGAAATTATGTGCAAGAACGTGTTGACTATGCTTTTCTTATTAATGCTATTTTAAGGTTGCCATGGAAACTACATGGGTGACATTATTGCAATTTTGTTGCTAAGGAGGAACAAATACTTCGTATTTCGTTCGGCCTTCATAGACTAATTCTTTAAATATTTTTTCATCGAGCTATACATATATCACTTTTAGAAATGATGGGTTGCTAATTTGGGCTAAATAATTAAAATAACAATTTGTGGAATTTTCTTTCAGATTTTGCCTGTGAGGTGATAGGGGCAAATGAATCTGAGGACTGCTGAGAAAGACAATTAAGATAAAATGGCAGCACTGTTTTTAGATAAAGCTTAAATTATCTATCTCCAGCAATCGTATTTGAAATTACAGCACTACAGATAGACTAACTCGCTGAATGGAGTTCATTCTCAATTCAATATCGGCTCTAATTATGGAAGAAGAAATGGAAATTCTTTAACATTAATGAAAGAACCAAATTATATTAAAAAAGGCATACATTATAAATTCACTCATAATAGCCCCAACATCATTAAGCTGAAGTAGCCAGATCACCCATTGTAATAATATGACAGACTTACTGAGGAATGTATTATGTATATAATATACACACAATACAACTGGCACGTTAAATATATTATCTATCTATTAAAAGATATATGCATTGTGAATAAAATATTTTTAAAATTGTTTATTACATACCATCGGAGCACAGTAAGAATAAGATGGCATATCTGGAGGCCCTAATGAGGCGTGAGTTCAATTCCCATGACTGCAGTTCCAGAATTTAAATTCAATGAATTAATTTAAGTATCTTTAATTAAAAGAAAAGTAATGGTATTGTAAAAACCCGTCTTGTTGTTTAGTGTCAACTAGGGAACAAAAGCTGACCCACAGCAATGTGATTGACTCTTAGCTAATCTCTGAAAAGGCCTAGCAAGTTAGAAGGTGGATGATTAACTAACATTTTCCTTCGGTCAATAAGTACTGGCCTTCTGGTAATGCTCACATCCTTTAAGTGAACAAAACTAGCATTTTTTAGAAAACGTTCTTAAAACTTTGTTTGTTCTGCCCTCAGAACAGAACGTGCTAGACTTCTCTTGTGAGGTATATGGAGGACAGTTTGCGAAATTATTCAAAATTAGGTGTACAGTAAGACCCAAGGGCTCATTATCTTTCGTCATGTTTTTGTCCTCGAGCTTTCATGTAGTCATTCATGTGAAAGTAGAAGACATGGGAATAAATGGCCACATTTTGATGTTGGATTTTCTGGGTCTTGAACCTGCACCTCAACTATGTCTCCCTTGTGTTACTATTTTTAACTCTAAATTCTCCAAACAGTGATGCCAAGTGCCTCCAGGATATGGGAGCTGCAGCCTGGCACCAGTGGCAAAGGCAGGCAGGAACCATGTTGGGGAGTGCCATTACTCTGTCAGACAGGACAGGCACCCCCTTAGAAGGCTCAATGCTGAGACATGGAGGAAAATGGCCATGAATGCCAAGTTAAGGTACAACACTCAACCCAGCACTAGTTGGCCCATCAAAGTTCATTTTTGAACAAAGGTAAATAAATTTTCTTTGGAACCATGTTGAACCTTCACCAGCCATGTACTAACATGCATCAGACTGTCTAATTTTACTGAAAAGACTTTAAAAATTCTGACCTCCTCGAGGAGCTGAATGGGTGATTAATTGGCAGCAAATGGATTTCTTTTTCCTTCACCTCCGCCAGCTCTTCGAAAATCTCAAAACTTCCAGTGGTGTCAGGGTCCTAAGAATACCTTCAGGACTACAACTTCGACCTGTTCTGCAGCAGGCCCTGAACCTGTGGGCATTTGAAAGTCCAGCCTTTGGATTTTTTTGAATGTGTACGATAAATGAGAGCCTCGTTAAGCCTACTTTTCAAGAAGAGTGAGGTGAAGTTGGCCAATGCCACTCATCCCAAGTCTTTATCAGTGATGTGTTCAATGGTAACATAAGGGGCAGCTTCAGAGTGTGTCTCTTTCAGACACCTTTAAAACTATTCCACCATTACTTTTTGGAAGAGATTTTAATTTGGAAATCTTACTGTGAAATCTTGCTCATTCTGCTCACGGTTTGTACAATGGGTTAACCAGTATGATATGTTGGTGGAATAAACTGATGCTGTGGCTTTGTTTGCTTCATGAGGGGGATCTTGAATGTGCTGAACGGAAGATACAATGATGTCCTCACTTGACATTAGCAAACAGGCACTTCAAGCTGGACTCCATTTACAGCAATCACAGACAGGAACCCACACAACTTTCCCATGCAAATGCAGTGGCGCTGAAGCACTCTTGATTGCGAACCCAGCTATGATCTGTTCCAGTGCCTGAATGCATACACCGTTACCATCATTACATTTTATTATTTCAGCTCAAATAACTGGATTAATCTGTGAAACAATGGCTTTTTTAAAAAAAAGGTTTTAAATTGGAACAATTGACGAAAAATTTGGTTTTGAGAAAATCATCGGCTGAAATTTAAAGCAGGCGGTATACCATATGAATGATAATAGTAATATTTGAATAATTTGTTCATTCACAGGAAACTTATAAAGCCCTATCTAATCCTCCTAAGTAGGTTTTATTTCCATAAATTCCCAGCTTGCATGGCAGTAATGAGACTGCACTGTTTCGCATCACTTTGAGGGGAGTGACCAGTGGAATTCTGAGTTTGCTGCAGTTAATGATATTTAGGAGAGTATTTTTAATAAAATATTTGACATTGACAGTGAATTTTATTACCCAGTGATTAAGATATTAAAGATTTAAGGAAACTAGAAAACCAAATCAAATGGCTCAGGAAAATCTCATAGATTTTGTACTGAAAAATTAAAGATTTATTGGGACATGATAGATTTCATTAGCAGAGGTTCTGAAGTGAATACATTTGGTTATGATAACAGGCTATTCCAGTAAATATGGAGTTATTTGTCAACAGAGCTAATCAAGAGTATTTGGTTAAAAGTTGGAATGGGCTACTTCAATCTTGCCTACTCATTGATAAAACAGCATCTGGAATATTGTGTGCAGTTTTCAATGTCCTAACTTTAAAGTAGCATGAAACAATTGCACAGTTCAAAGGAGTGATATGGATGATGGTAGAACTTAAAATTCAAAGCTACCAAGAGTCCTGTAATTTAGTTTGTTTATGAAGGAGAAAAGCAGTTCAAGAGGTATATTTGTCTTTTTTCATTTATAGAATGTGGGCATCCCTGGCTGGCTAGCATTTATTGTCCATTCTTATTTACCCTTGTGAAGATGGTAGTGAGCTGCCTTCTTGAACTGCTACAGTCCCTGTAGTGTTGGTACATCCACCGTGTCATTAAGGAGAGTGTTTCAGGATTTTGACCCAGTGACAATGAAAGAATGATGATATATTTCCAAGTCAGGATGGTGAGTGAGTTTGAGGAGGACTTCAGGTGGTGGTGTTCCTACATGCCTGCTGATCTTGTTCTTCTAGATGGTTTTGGTTGTGGGTTTGGAAGGTGCTGCCTAATGAACATTGGTGAGCTCCTGCAGTGCATCTTGTGGATGGTGCACATGGCTGCCACTATTTGTTGGTGTTGGAGGGATTGAATCTGGAAGGAGTGCCAATCAAGCAGGTTGCTTTGTCTTGAATAGTGTCAAGCTTCTTGAGTTGTTGGGGCTGCACTTATCCAGGCAAATAGAGAGTATTCCATCGCACTCTTGACTTATGCTTTGTAGATGGTGGACAGGTTTTGGGGGGTCAGGAGAAAAGTTACTTGCCATTGAATTCCTAGTCTCTGAGCTACCCTTGTAGCTGCGGTATTTATATGGCTAGTCCAGTTCAGATTCTAGTCAATAGTAATTCCCAGGGTCTTGATAGGGTGGGATTCAGCAATGGTAATGCCATTGAATGTCAAGGGGTGATGGTTAGATTCTCTCTTGTTGGGGATATTCATTGTCTAGCACTTGTGTGACACAAATGTTACTTGCCACTTGTTAGCCTAAGTCTGGATATTGTCCAGGTTTTGCTGTATTTAAACATGGACTGCTTCAGCATCTGAGGAGTCATGAAAGTTACTGAACATTGTGCAATTATCAGTGAACATCCACACTCCTGACCTTTAATGGAAGGAAGGTCATTGATGAAATAGTTGAAGATGATTGGGCCTTGGACACTACCCTGAGAGACTCCTGCAGAGATGTCCTGGAATTGAGATGATTGATCTTCAACGAACATAACTATCTTCCTCTGTGCCAGGTGTGACTCCAACCAGTGGAGGGTTCTCCCCCGATTCCCATTGATCAGTTTTGCTCAGGATTCTCGCTATCACAATGCAGTATTTGACAGAGTGGACTTTAACCTGGTGTTGTGAGAGTTCTTAATGCAGTATTTGACAAAGAACTCTCACAACACCAGGTTAAAGTCCAACAAGTTTATTTGGTAGTAAACGCCACTAGCTTTCAGAACACTGTTCCTCCATCAGGTGAGTGGAGAGTTCTGATCACAAACAGAACTCTCCACTTACCTGATGAAGGAACAGCGTTCCGAAAGCTAGTGGCGTTTACTACCAAATAAACTTGTTGGTCTTTAACTGATATTGTGAGACTTCTTACTGTGATTACCTCAGTCCAACGTCAGCATCTCCACATCATAAATACTGCGCTGACATCAAGGACAGTCACTTTCCACTCTTCTTTGGAATTCAGCTGTCTTTTACATGTTTGAATCAAGGCTGCAATGAGGTCAGGAGCTGAGTGGCTCTGATGGAACCCAAACTGAATGCCAGTGACAGATTATTGCTAAGCAAATGCCACTTGATAGTGCTGCTGATGACCCATACCATCACTTTACCAGTGATCATGAGTAGACTGATGGGTGGTAATTAGCTGGGTTTGATTTGTCCTGATTTTTCTGTACAGGGCATACCTGAGCAATTTTCCATGTTGCTGGGTAGATGCCAATATTGTAATTATACTGGAACAGCTTGGCTAGGGATGCAGCAAGTTCTGGAGCACAAGCCTTCAGTACTGTTGTTGGGATATTGTCAGAGCCCGTGGCCAGAATCCTCTGTTCTCGCACACACGGCTGCGGTTGTCAGCAAAAATGGAGAATTTGGCACTCAGCCAAATCTCCATTCACAGCAGTGGGACTGGAGAATCCCAGCAGCAAGCCAGGTCAGAGAATTCAGACCCATATCTTTGTAGTATCCAGTGCCTTCTGTTGTTTCTTGATACAGTGAGAAGTCTCACAACACCAGGTTAATATCCAACAGGTTTATTTGGTAGCAAACACCACTAGCTTTTGGAACGCTGTTCCTCGGTCAGGTGTGTGGGGAGTTCTGATCACAAACAGGGCATATAAAGACACACACTCAGTTTACAGAATACTTATTAGAATGCAAGTCTTAACAGCTAATCAAGTCTTAAAGGTGCAGACAATGTGAGTGGAGATAACATTAAGCATAGGTTAAAGAGATGTGTATTGTCTCCAGGCAGGACAGTAAGTGAGATATTGCAAGCCCAGGCAAGTCGTGGGGGTTACAAATAGTGTGACATGAACCCAAGATCCTGGTTGAGGCCGTCCTCATGTGTGCAGAACTTGGCTATCAGTCTCTGCTCAGCAACTCTGTGCTGTCGTGTGTCGTGAAGGCCACCTTGGAGAACGTTTACCCGAAGATCAGAGGCCGAATGCCCGTGACCGCTGAAGTGTTCACCAACAGGAAGAGAACAATCTTGCCTGGTGATTGTCGAGCAGTGTTCATTCATCTGTTGTCTTAGCGTCTGCATGGTCTCCCCAATGTAGCATACCTTTCCTGCAGCATCAGGTAGACTGTGATCTGCGGACCTCCGGAGAAGGCTGAGACGAATCACTGATATGTTCGGTTCCTCCATCACTGAGGATGGGGATATTTGTGGCACCTCCTCCTTCAGTGAATTGTTTAATTGTTCAATACCATTCACATCTAGATGTGGCAGGATTGCAGAGCTTAGATCTGATCCATTGATTGTGGAATTGCTTAGCTCTGTCTGTTGGTTGCTGCTTATGCTGTTTAATACACAAGCAGTCGTGTGTTGTAGCTTCACCAGGTTGACAACTCGTTTTGAAGTATGCCTGTTGTTGAAGCAGAGTTGATCCCGTGGCTTGGTGGTAATGGTAGAGTGGGGGATATGCTGGGCCATAAGGTTACAGATTGTGGTTGAGTACAATTCTGCTGGCACTGATGGCCCATAGTACCTCATGGATGCTCAGTTTGGGTTGCAAGATCTGTTCAAAATCTAGCTCATTTTGCATGGTGGTAGTGCCACAAAACACGATGGATGGTACCCTCAATGTGAAGACCATATGGTACATAATTTGAATGTGGCTCCTGATGTGGATTCTGGGTGGAAGAGTGTAGCTGCACCTACTAAAACTTTCTAAACATTAACATTAACAAATAGGGAATCAAAGGGTTTATAGTTCTGATTTCTTGGTACATGTTCACAAGGGCATGGCTTCACACTGGGCACCACATTTGTACAGTTTGCTCTCAAATGTGTAATTTAAATGTAACAGGTTAATTCTGATTGCAGAATTGGAGGGCAAGAGTTCAAAACAGATAATCATAGAATCTACAGTGCAGAAGGAGGCCATTTGGCCCATCGAGCCTGCACCGACAACAATCCCACCCCAGGTTATTTCCCCGTAATCCCACATATTTACCCTCCTAATTCCCCTGACATTCAGGAGCAATTTATCCTGGCCGATCAACCTAACCCACATATTTTTGAACTGTGGGAGGAAACCCACAGAGACACAGGGAGAATGTGCAAACTCCATACAGACAGTGACCCGAGGCCAGAATTGAACCGGGTCCCTGGCGCTGTGAGGCAGAAGTGCTAACTGCTGTGGCACCATACTGCCCTCAATTTTCAAATTAGGATTTAAAAAATTCATCCACAGGACAGGGGCATCGCTGGCTGGCCCGGAGGGCAGTTGAGAGTCAACCACATTGGCTCTGGAGTCGCATGCGGGCCAGATCAAATAAGGACAGCAGATTTCCTTCCCTGAAGGGCATTAGTAAAACAGATGGATTTTTCCAATAATCAACAATGGTTCCATGATCATCAGTAGATTCTTAATTCCCACATGTTTTATTGGATTCAAATTCCACCATCTGCCATGGCAGGATTCAAACCCGGATTTCCGGAACATTAGCTGAGTTTCTGGATTAATAGTCTAGCAATAATACCACTAGACCATTGCCTCCCTGGAGGATTTGTGTCTGTAAAAAAAGAAAAACACGTAAGGAGTATACCATGTATTGCAATCAGTACTGCCCTATATGAAAGGATCTTGGGCGATTTTGACCATTGCAGTTGCTGGATTAGACTACAGTTTTACTAGAGTTAAAACAATTCTCAATCCAGGAGTTTTGATATGTCTGAATACTGTAAGGACCATTGAAGATAATTGTATAATTAATTAAAAATGAACTGAACACTAAACACCATATTACCAGAATTGAAGTATTTCTAATAGAGAATATTTTTGAGAAGTGCAGTTTGATGCCCATAGGCAGGCAACATGTTATTTAGTTTGAGGGTATGCTAGTTTGCCTATTTCAAATAAATAATTTATACCTTAGGAACTTTAATGAAGAACAGGGGTGAGCATAAAAAGAAAGGCACTGAACTGGGATCAAGATTATGGGCGGAGTCAGTAGTGAGTAAATAATGAGTCAGGGGCCAAGGATTGACGTGGATGACAAAATTCACTAAATCCTGAAAAATGTACAGTTTAACAAGTATGAATCTGGCTATGAGTCAAAATAACAGAGCAGAGAAAAGTAAATGGCTTATTTTTAACAGTGGCTTTAAGTGCAATTTGAAATAAGAGTAGTGAACAGCTCTAGCCAAACTAGAACTGTGGATAAACTGAAAGGTTATAACCTTTAAAACAATCTTTTTTTTAAGCATATGTCCAGCAAGTGCAGGCAATAAAAAAATCAAGGGAAATTGCCAAGTTTTTCAACCATTCATATCAGAAGGGTATTAGTGCCTCATTAGAAAACCTTTGAGCTAGCTCATCCCTTAAAATGTCAGGAAATAACCTGCTCTGAAATCATTTCTACATGGTGAGTTCACTGTCATGTAACCTGCATCTGTTACAGCGTAGGCATTTCCAGTACTGTGAGTACAAGGATTTGTATTTATCTATCACGTTATTACATCTTTTGAGGAATCACTGAATCACAGAAGAAATGATTTATGGATAAACATTACATGTGACAAGGTCACATAATGAAATGAAACATCAGGTAATTTGATCTTGAATCTCCCACACCCCGCTCCATTTTTGCAAATCATCATCCTCTCTTTTTATCTGAAAGCCCTAGAAGTGTTGCTGCCTCCCAAATCCATGTCCATCTTTCCTGCAACTTGCCATTCAATCTTCTCCAACAGGTTTCAGCCCTTGCAACAAGGATGAAAATGTCTGAATTAAAATCACAAATTACATTACTCTTGACTGCTGGGCATGACCCCATCCCCATCCAGCCTTTACATGGTTGGCCATGCCATCCTCCTGTCTGACATCTCCTCTTTGTGCAGCTGAGAGGGACTTTATTCTGCAGGCTTCTATTCCCTATCCAGATCCAGCCAAATAATTTCCTGCAGTAACTTCTCTTACCACCTCTGCACAATTACCTCTGGAAATTTTCCCCAATTCCAGCACCTCTGATTCCTTATCTACATGCTGTCCTTTGGCAACATCAGCATTCCACATGTAAACTGATGAACTTATGTTACCCACATGCATCTTAATCCCTCCATTGCCTTGTGTTTTCAGTCTGCTTGTTCAATATTTGGCAAATCAGCTATGAACTCTCACCGACTTTTACAGGTACACCATAGAAAGCATTCTTTCTGGCTGTATTGCAGCTTGTCATGGCTCCTGCTCTGCCCAAGACCACAAGAAACTGCAAAAGGTCGTGAATGTAGCCCAATCCATCATGCAAACCAGCCTCCCTTCCATTGACTCTGTCTACACTTCCTGCTGCCTCAGCAAAGCAGACAGCATAATTAAGGACCCCATGCACCCTGGACATCCTCTCCTCCACCTCCTTACATCGGGAAAAAGATACAAAAGTCTGAGGTCACGTACCAACCAACTCAAGAACAGCTTCTTCCCTGCTGCCGTCAGACTGTTGAATGGATCTCCATTGCACTAAGTTGATCTTTCTCTACACCCTAGCTATGATTGACTGTAACACTACATTCTGCACTCTCTTGTTTCCTTCTCTATGAGCAGTACGCTCTGTCAGTATTGCGTGCAAGAAACAATAATTTTCACTGTATGCTAATACATGTGACAATAATAAATCAAATCAAATCAAAATATCTAATCCCACATGAACCACAATTTCCTACAATTACACGTTGGGATGACCAAAATCACTGTCTTTTGTGCCAGCTGTAAACTCCATTCCCCTGCAATTGATTTCATTCAGCTTACCTGCCACTCAGTTTGAATCGGACTATTCACAACCGCGATGTCCTCTTTGACAGTGTGCTGAATTTTCAATCCCATTTTCTCTCCATCCTGTGCTCCCACTTCTATACCATTGCCTGTCTTCACCTGCCTTAGCTTATCTTCTGTTGGTATACTCATCCTGGATTTTGCTTCATGCTGAAGGTCTACTGTTGTAGAGTATCTAAAGACACTCGACACAGACTCAGCTGTGTTTATAACAGGCAGCAGTTTATTCAATACAACTCTTCACACAGGGCAATTCTCGCTCAGAATGCTCTAAGAGGCAATTCAAAGTTACATATGTTCCATTATACCATCTTCATGATACCGCATCATAAACTCACAATGATTTCACCTTATACATTTAGTTCAAGGCATCCACGATTATAGATGAGTTTACAAAATAGTCACAGAATGACCAGTTCGTCACATTTGTAATTACAGAGGATTTGACAAAATAATAAAGGAATGACCTGAACTTTAGCACAAACTGTGTCCACAATTTATTCCAAAACACAAACTTGACTCATTTATCCTGATGTTTACTACAATGCCCAGTCATCTACATATCTTAGCCTGACCCTGATTTCAGGCAATCAGTTCTATTAACTCATAAATCATTAATCAAATTATTCTATCCTGAACCACGAGTCAATTCCTTAGCTTATCATTGACTGGCCCGTAGGCAAATCAACAACTTTCTGGCCTGACCAAAAGGTCACATTCCCTATGTCATAACAAAACTCCAGTTTTTTTTTAAACAGCAAACACTTTTAAAACTTACATTCGCAACTTGACCAAGCCTGTGTGGTCATATAAATGATGCACTGTGAAATGCCCCTTCACCATCAATAGTTCAGATTTAAAATTTATCATTCTAATGTTCAAATCCTTTCATTGCCTCACCCCTCCCCATCTCTGTAATCCCCTTCAGCCAGAGAGTCACGGGCCAGAATTTCACATTCCTTGGGTAGGTGTGCACCCAACCCATAAGCATGTGAAATCACACGAGAATACATCAGACCCACATCCCAAAGTCACCATGTGCTTAGGGGGAGGTAATGGTCTAGTGGCATTATCACTGGACTATTAATCCAGAAGCTCAGCTAATGTTCTGGGAACCTGGGTTTTGTACCCTGCCATGGCAGATGGTGGAATTTGAATTCAATAAAAAAAATCTGGAATTAAGAATCCACTGATGACCATGAAACCATTGTTGATTGTCAGAAAAATCCATCTGGTTCACTAATGTCCTTTAGTGAAGGAAATCTGCTGTCCTTACCCAGTCTGGCCTACATGTGACTCCAGAGCCACAGCAATGTGGTTCATTCTCAACTGCCTTCAGGCAACTTGGGGTGAACAATAAATGCTGGCCCGCCAGTGACGCCCATGTCCCACAAATGAATTAAAAAAAGGATATTCCAGTTGACTGGCATGCGCAAGAGTTGGACGCGCTCCCATCTACAATCAAATAGCCAATTTGGCACATTGAAGAGTCAATTGAACACAATTTAAGATGGTTAGCCCGGTTTACCGTTGGCAGGCAGGCCGATTGGCCTAGCAGCCTTTGCATTTTAGCTGCAACCTTGATGTAGGGTGGGATGAACTGTCTGGGCTGAAATAAAATTTAAAAAGGTGTCTTGTGTCTGAGGTTTGTGTTTGAATGTGCTGCCTGGACACACTTTGCATCATTTTTCTATCGCAATTTATTTTTTTACAGGCCTGTAGCTCCCTGAGACAGCTCCACAGTGGCTGGCCCCTTGAGGGAGCACATTCAAAGCACCAGCTGACAACCTCCCTTTCCTCTGCCTCTTCCTACCCTAGTCATGATGTGGGTATGCCGGCGTTGGACTGGCGTAAACACAGTAAAAAGTCTGACAACACCAGGTTTTAATCCAACAGGTTGGACTAAAACCTGGTGTTGTCAGACTTTTTACTCTTCCTACCCTCTACAGGAATGCTGAGCATTTGCCAGTGCTCATTTCACACTGGCTGCCCATTAGTTGGCCAGCCTGTGTGAAATCACGTTCCAGGGCTGATTGTGGACAGTGCATTTCTTGCCCATTTCCAAGCGCTGAGTGCACGCTTTCAATGGGTGAAACATTCAGGTCATGAAGTATTACTGGCACATTAGGAGGATATTTTTCTGCGTGGGACTTCCTCTGGGTGCTTCGGTTTCCTCCCACAGTCTAAAGATGTGCAGGTTAGGTAGATTGACCATGCTAAATTGACCCTTAGCAGGGTATTAGCAGGGTAAATACAAGGGGTTATAGGGATATCACTGGGTGGGATTCATGTCAGTGCAGGCTCAATGGGCCGAATGGCTTTCTTTTGCACTGTAGTGATTCTATGACTCTATGGCCAGGTTCAATCAGATGGTGAAATTTGAAATCAGTAAAGCTCCGGGATTAAAAATCTGGATGACTGTGAACTATTGCTGATTTATAAAAATCCTTCTGGTTCACCAATGTCCTAAAGAGAAAGAAATCTTTCCCTGGAATTGACTTACATGTGACTCCTGATCCACAGCCATGTGTTGACTCTGAAATGGGCTAGCAAACTGACATGAAACTCTCAACTCTCCAGATAAATGACTGAGTGTGGGAGGAGTGTGAGAGACTGGTGTGGATCACTCCATTATTCTCCATGTTATGACAAGAATTCTGCTCAGGGTTTTAAAGGATTTTGTGATTCACACTGGTGACTGTTTCAGGGTGAGTTGCTGAGAAATCCAGGGAACCTGACTTAACGATGGACGGGATTTTACAGCCTCGCTCGTCCCCAAATCATAAAATCTGCCCAAGATCAAGGGACGTTTTCATTGTCTGTTCTGATTCAGAGCCGGGCGAGACGGTAAAATTCCGGCTGGTACGCGCCAATTCATGTACAATTTATCATATGTTCAACCACAGTTTGCCTGTTACCACCTACTAATTCAGGTATGTTAAATTATGGTAGAGTGACTGTTTGCTTCACTGATTCTTGCACAATATCATTTCTTCTGTTTATTTGAAACTGTGGAATCTTGTGGCCTTATTCTCTTCGTGCGTAACTGGGATTTCAAATTACGTCTACTTTAACTGAATAAAGGTTCTTGGTCCTTGACCATTTGGGTCTCATTTGACATTGGAACAAATTTGTGGGTGTGTCCTGGCATTGTAACACAGCGATTACCAAATTGGAGTTTTTGCCAGCCACTAGTAATAAGCTGAGATCTATGCCTGCTAGGGCACAAAGCATTTTTGTCTCAAACATCAGTAATTTCTCTGATATGCAGGAAAGGCTTTTTTTTCATCAGGCATTGGGTGAGCAGGAAGCCAATGCAAGGAATATTGAATTTCTCAGTGAACTGGGAGTTAAAATTTAATTAAGAAGCTCCATATGTGTAATTAGGCAATGTAGACTGAGATTTATGGCATTAATATCATTACATAAATCTGCTTATATTACATTTGTGAACAAGGAAGTAATTTTGGCCTGGCATAAATAATTTTAGTTATTCCTTCATTCACAGTAAGGGCATGTTTCATTCTTGGAAATCCATAAAATTCTCAAAGACTGACTGACTAAACATGACCCAAATATTCTGCGAGTTGAATAACATCCTTGATGTGACATAAAATATTTAAATTTTCCTTTGCATGTCATAAAAATTAATTGATTTTAAAAAAATGATTTTTAAACCTCATGGCATTTCCAACAAGTTCTATTTATTCTATTGGTTGGTAAAAATGTTATATTCGCAGTCCAGAGATGGTGTATCCTCAGCATATATGTTGTGTAACACAGTGGATTTTTCCCTCTTGTGTGGCTGAAAATTCTAGGCCAGAATCTTATTTCAGATTTCCCCATCCCGCGGCAATGAACAGAGACTTGGCTGGCCCACGAACTCGCTGTAGTGGGAGTGTGGTGTGAATAGCAGGTACTATTGTACCTTTGTAAGAATAGGCAACACCTCCTCCATGGTTATCCTCAACACCGGTGCCCCACAAGGCTATGCCCTCAATCCCTTACTATACTCCTTATACACCTATTACTGTGTGGCCAAATTCCCCTCCAACTCTATTTTCAAGTTTGCTGATGACGCCATTGTAGTGGGTTGGATCTCAAACAATGAGAGATGGAGTGTAGGTAAGAGATAGAGAAACCGATGATATGGTGCAATGATAATAATCTCTCCCTCAATGTCAGTAAAATGAAGGAGATAATCATCAACTTCAGGAAACACAGTGGACGATACATCTACATCAATAGGGATGAAGTGGAAATGGTGGACAGCTTCAACTTTCTAGGTGTCCTGGTTATTCGAAGAACACAACTCCTACATTCACATGACCCAAAAGCAGTGCATGAGAAGCTTTCCTTCACCAAGTACGTTGACACAGAAATCTGTGCCCTCATGACACGAGGACTCAGATCTCTTGGCACAGTTAAGATTGCACTGCTATCAAGGTCAGTGCAGCACTTAACTTTTCTGAAACTGAAACCTGAGGTTGCCACAGAGGAGATCCGTCACATGTTATAAATGTCTGTACACTTCTGCATAAAAGAGGATTACTGAGGCTCTGCCTGCTCTGATGAATAATTAAGTACCATTCCCTATTGACACAGAAGACCAGAGACAAGGAGTTCCATGAATTTATGGGATTGTGGGATTTCCCATGGTTCAGGGAACCATTAAGTCCACATGTTGCCACATGAACGCTTCATTTAAACTCGGAAGTGTTCAGGGACAGGAAGGGATTCCATTCACTCAATGTGCAGCTTGTGTGCGGCTACTGACAGTCTTCATGCAGGTGAATGTTTGCTGTCCAGAGAGCTGCCACAATACGTCTCGCTGATCTATAGGCTCCAAGGTGATAAGGGATAGCCTCTGATGTCAAGATCCCCTAAGAAATTCGCAGCTGAGAGCTGCTCAGGAATGCCATTGCATAGGGACCCATTAGGTTCTCAAACAAGGGTTTGGATAGCCTTGACCAGTTAGTAGGTGTCCTACACTACTCAGTGAGAACTTCTCATATATGCATACTTTTTCTTTTTGACTGAAATAATGATTTCCCTGTCATCCACGGTTCCTGAATCGTGTCTTTCCTGTCCTTCCTTTTCATAGGCACATGCCTGTCCTGCACTAAGGAAACCATAACACAGTGACTGTTAATGACTTGGAACTGACTGCATACAAAGCTGACATAAGCAGAAACGATTGATGGGCCTTTGAAGGAAATAAACTTGCAGGCCTACGGGGATGGAACAGGAGAATGGGATTGTTGGCATTGCACTACAGAGGGTCAGCATGGACTTGTTAGGCCATAAATGACTCTGACTCTAAATTACTTTATCACTCTATAATTAGACTAGTGGATTCTTTTCTTCAACATATTTCATTTTCATATCTATGCTGATTGAATGTGTTGAAATATTGGCCTGGATTCAACATTAAGAAGAATGGTGAAGTTAACAGTACTCTCTGTCATTATGAAGTATATCAGACAGCAAGTTTTGGCATCTGTACATATGCAGTTAAATGCAGAGATCCAGAAATTACTATCAGATATCCTGCTTCTGCATTGGTTGTGCTGTAACAGTCCTTGCTGATAGCCTGCACAGAATCACAGTATGGATGGAGGCCTTTTTGCCCATCGTGTTGGAACTAGCTCTCTGAAGGTGCTGTTGAACTAGTGCCATTCTTCCTGTAACCCTACTCCTGTTTTCAGATAATAATCCTCTTCACTCTTGAATGCTTCAGTTGAAACTTGCCTGTACCACACTCTCAGGCAGTGCATTCCAGATCCTAATACTTAATTGCTGTGTGAAAAGGATTTTTTCCTCATGTCACCATTGTTTCTTTTGCCAGTTACCTTAAATTTGTGCCCTTTGATTCTCGGTCTATCGGAAAAGTTTCTCCCTGTTTAATGTCCAGACCTCCATCTCAACCTCCTCCTCTTGAAGGAAACGGGGCGGCACAGTGGCACTGCTGCCTCACAGCTCCAGGAACCTGGGTTCGATTCCAATCTTGGGTCACCGTCTGTCTGGAGTTTGCACATTTTCCCCCTGTCTGCGTGGGCTTCCTCCGGGCGCTTCAGTCTCCTCCCACAGTTCAAAGATGTGCAGATTAGGTTGATTGGCCATGCTAAATTGCCCCTTAGTGTCCCTGGATATGCAGGTTAGAGGGATTAGCGGGTTAAAAATGTGGGGTTACGGGGATAGGGCCAGGGTGGGATTGTTGTTGGTGCAGACTCGATGGGCCGAATGAGTTCCTTCTACACTGTAGGGATTCTATGATCTATGAAAACTTCTCCAATCTATCTATGTAACTGAAGCTTCTCATCCCTGGAACCATTCCTGTCAATCATTTCTGCATTCTCTCTTACACCTTCACATCCTTCCTAAAGTGTGGCGCCCAGAACTGGGGGCAATACTGAACTCCTGCTGAGGCTGAACCAGTGTTTTATACAAGTTTAACAAAGGCTTCCTTGTTTTGAAATTACAATGAATTCAAATCAACAACTTCAACTTGGGTTTGCTGTCTGCCAGTTTCCCACTAAAGACACCAGAAAAAGTGAGGCTCAATGCATTCAGGAGAAGTGTTAAGAGATCATTCCTGCTAAATAACCTCCCTGACTCTGCATGTGTTGCATCTCCTTCCATTATAAGTTAATAAGTGTTCTTCATTTAAAAAAAACAATGTTTTATTTAAATTGCTGGGCCAATTTTTTGTCTGGATGTGGACATACATGGGTATGTATATACATACCTGCAAGGCACCCAGAAATATCACTCATTCCATCTGGAGGGAAGTGGCAATGGCACTGAGTGCCAATTCCTTCACCCAAAAACTACAGGATATTGTTGCAACAGGTTCCACATCCTCACATACATGGGTGCGTGAATGCTGCACTTGGATTTTTTCTGCACTTGGAATTCTTGATTTTCCTCTGCATTTCCAGCCCCAATGCTTTTTTTTCCTCTGGTTTTGTTGTGGTTTGGAAATTCTGGTGTGTGAAAAGCACACCCACTCTGGGGTTGGTTCCCCTTTCTCCCCTGTCGTCAGAACACTTGCTGCTGCAACATGGGCCTGGATTATCCAGCCCTGCATGGCCCCAGTTCATTGCTGTTTGGGATTCTCCCCGCCTGCCCCACACAGTGAGAGCAGGAACCAAATTAGCATATTGAAACCTCCACTTAAGTATGCCAGTCAATTTCAAGCCAGGTCCTCTCTGCTACTGGGAATCTCTGATTCTCGGGGGCAGCGGGAACTTGACGTGAATCACTGCTGGTCTCCACAAACAGAGACAAGATGTGATAGCCATGACCGGGGCTTGGAGGCCATTGAAGCCCCTTAGGTGGTTGGGGAAATGGCTGGGTAGTGCCTGGAAGGATGTCACTTTCAGGGTGACAGGTTGACTGCCAGGACTTCTAAAAGAGGGGCATTGGGGCTCCTAAGGAGGGGCTCATGAAGGGGATACCCTCGGCAATCCCATAGCAGGGTGTCATTCACTTGGGGGAAGCAGATACTGGTAAAAGCGTGTAGGTGGGGGGGGGATGATTGGTCTTAGTGGACAGGGAAGGGGGGTGGCGGGGGGTATTGGGGGGTGGCGGGGGCTGATTGTTGTGGTGGAGTGGTGTGTACGGTTGACTGGAGATTGGGGTGATCTCCGAGGAGCCAGCCTTGCCTGTGCCCTTAGCACCCCTACTCCAAAAAATATTCTCAGTGTGGAAGATTTCAGTGAGAATCTCCCCAGTCTCTTAAGTGTGGTTCAACTGTGACCTGGATTGCACTGACCACCTCGGTGGGAATCTCACCTGTTTTCCAACTGGGGACAACACTTATGTTGGAATTCTCTGGTCTTGCACACCCTGCTATCGCTGCCAGTGAAAACTGGGAGTTTGGTGCTCAGCCAAGCTTCTGTTCCCAGCAGTGGATTGGAAAATCCCAGCTGCAGACAAGGGTGGGGAATTCTGAATTTTTTGGGAGTATTCCATTCCATGAGACTGTAATTAGTTGAAGCGTCTCCTGTTTCTTTCCTGCTCACAGGTCTGACAGATGCCTTGTGGAAGGCTCCCCTCTGGATCAGATGCCAGATTATAGTAAGACTTCACTCAGGAACCCACAAAACCTATATGGGGATCTTTCAGTGGAGTGACCAGCAAGCACCATTCCTTCAACTGCTGATTGCATTCAGTCTTATATAATTTAGTGTTATGTTCTGCATCTAATGTAAAATGTGAGTATTGTACAACTTTTTTCTGTAAAAGGTCTGACAACACCAGGTTTAAGTCCAACCAATTTATTTGATAGTAAACTCACAAGCTTTCGGGGTTCGCCAACAGGAAGGGAACAGTCTTGCCTGGTGACTGTCAAGCGATGTTCATTCATTCGTAGCGTCTGCATGGTCTCCCCAAAGTACAATGCTTCGGGACATCCTTTCTTGCAACGTATCAGGTAGGCAATGTTGGCCGAGTTGCAAGAGTATTTACCGTGTACCTGGTGGATGGTATTCTCACGTGTGATGATGGTATCCATGTCGATGATCCGGCATGTCTTGCAGAGGTTGCTGTGGCAGGGTTGTGTGGTGTTGTGGTCACTGTTCTCCTGAAGGCTGGGTAGTTTGCTGCGAACAATGGTCTGTTTGAGGTTGTGTGGTTGTCTGAAAGCAAGAAGCGGGGGTGTGGGGATGGCCCTGGCGAGATGTTCGCCTTCATCAATGATATGTTGAAGACTCCGGAGAAGATGTCGTAGCTTCTCTGCTCCGGGGAAGTACTGCACGACGAAGGGTAGTCTGTCCGCCGTGTCTGGTGTTTGTCTTCTGAGGAGATCGGTGCGGTTTTTTTGCTGTGGCGCATCGGAACTGTCAATCTATGAGTCGAGCGCCATATCCTGTTCTTATGAGGGCATCTTTCAGCGTCTGGAGGTGTCTGTCACGATCCTCCTCATCTGAGCAAATCCTGTGTATACGGAGGGCTTGTCCTTAGGGGATGGCTTCTTTAACATGTTTAGGGTGGAAGCTGGAGAAGTGGAGCATTGTGAGATTGTCTGTGGGCTTGCGGTACAGTGAGGTGCTGAGGTGACCATCCTTGATGGAGATGCGTGTGTCCAAGAGTGCAACTGATTCTGGGGAATGGTCCATGGTGAGTCTGATGGTGGGATGGAACTTGTTGATATCATCATATAGTTGTTTCAGCGATTGTTCACCATGAGGCCAAAGGAAGAAAATGTCATTGATGTATCTAGAAGTTCCCTTCCTGTTGGCGAACACTTCAGTGGTCACGGGCATTCAGCCTCTGACCTTCGGGTAAGCATTCTCCAAGGCGGCCTTCACGACACACGTCAGCGCAGAGTTGCTGAGCAGAGATTGATAGTCAAGTTCCACACACGTGAGGACGGTCTCAACAGGGATCTTGGGTTCATGTCGCACTATCTGTAACTCCCGTGACTTGCCTGGGTTTGCAAAACCTCACTTACTGTGCTGTCTGGAGACAACACACATCTCTTTAACCTGTGATCAGTGCTCCTCCCACTCACATTGTCAGCCACTTTAGGACTTGAACAGCAGGTTAGGTGTAAAGATTCGCATTCTAATCAGTAATCTGTAAACTGTCTGTGCTTTATATGTTCTGCCTGAGGCCAGAACTCTCCATTCACATGACGAAGGGACAAACCCCGAAAGCTTATGAGTTTACTATCAAATAAATCAGTTGGACTTAAACCTGGTGTTGTCAGACTTTTTACCATGTTTACCCCAGTCCAACACCGGCGTATCCACATCACAACTTTTTTCTGTCAGTCTACCTGAATGGTAGCACTCTCTGATTTAGATACACTTGTCCTCAAGCACCTCTCCAGGACTTTGAACACATGATTTAGGCTGTCGTTCCAGTGCGGTACTGAAAGGAATGTTACATTGTTGGAGATGGTGACCTGGATTTTTGCTCCTGGGTTGGATGCACAGAGTTGGGACACTTCCTGGCTCCATAAAGCTGACCTGGAAAAGGAAAGGCCCAGAGTTCAGATTTTCATTCCGGGCGGAGTTGGTCTGGTTTAGAAGTCAGGTTCGCTGCTGCAGGAATAAGTGCAAAGGCTGCTGGCTGCGTGGCCAGAAGCTTCATTAACACACTTTAATGCTTACTTTTAACAATTCCAAAGGGCACCTGAGCAACCCAAAGAGGCTCTCTGTCATGTCAGAAATCCAGGCTGTTGTCTTTCAGATGAGATGTTAAACCAAAACCCTGTCTAACTACACTGATAGGCCTAAAAGTACCCTTGGAAGTATAACATCTGAAGTTAATTTATTAGTCACAAGTAAGGCTTCCTTATATTGCAATGAAGTTACTGTGAAATTCCTCTAGTCGCCACACACCAACGCCTATTCAGGTCAATGCACCTAACCAGCACATCTTTCAGACTGTGGGAGGAAACCCATGCAGACCCAGGGAGAATGTGCAAACTCCACGTAGGCAGTGACCCAAACTGGAGAAGCGAACTGGGTCCCTGGTATTATGAGGCAGCAGTGTTAACCACTGCGCCACCATGTCGCCCTATAGAAGAACAGACTTTATTTCCTGGTGAAATAAAAACAGAAATGACTGAAAAATACTCTGCTGGTCAAACAGCATCTGTGGAGGAAAATGGAGTTAGAATTGCATGTTGATGATCTTTTATCAGAACTCCTTTTTCAGATGTCTAGCATCCAGAGCTTGAGTTCTCCAGGTGCAGCGGCCAAAAGTTATCCGTCAACTAACACTACAGATTAGGCCATGGGAGGTTTCTGTCCACCCTGAGCTTACCTTTGGACATCTGTATTACAGTGTGACAAGTGTGCTGTCCCAGTCAAAATCCCAACCTGCAACTGTCACAGTACCGGGTTGTGCCTGACCACCAACTGGCCATTTATCCTGTTGCTGTCTGTGGCGGCTTGCCGTGTGTGAGTTGGCTGCAATGTTTGCCCACATTACAACAGAGATTACACTTCAAAAATAATTAGTTGGCTCTAAAGCGATTTGACATTTCCTGAGGCTATAAGAGCTGTGACATAAACACAAGTTTTATTTATCTATAATTAGGTTACAATAATTATATGACACGGATGTTATAGGGTGCATTCAATAGACCAGAAAGGATATATGAATCCTCCCTACAGGTGTTAGTCAGCTGGCAATTTTAAAGGTTGGAGTAGCTTAAATTCAGTTAGATTCGGCTTTTTTTTCTTGTTGTGCAAAATATTCTATGTTCATATCTTGCATTTACTACTTTATGTATTTTTGCGCTTTGGCAAATGCACACCAAGAGAGTCTTGTGCTAAATGTGATGTTCTACGGACAAAAGGAAGTCCGATCATGACCTGGAAATTGTAGGCTGATTTACTGGAGATCATTTAACAACTGCTCCTCCAATGGTTTGGGACTTTCTAGGACATTGTCCTCTTGCGTGTGACAGCTAAGTATCCAACCAATCTAGAATTTATGGACACCAGAGAACGTGCTGGTGGGGACAGTGAAAAAGATATTGGGGAAATGGAATCCATAGCCGACAGAAGAGCGGATAGGAGTTTCAGTGACACCGGGGCTGAGGTATAGATACGCTAGTGTGTCAAGCTGAGAAAAACTTGTTTTTGTGATAATTGGGAAGAAGTCAGAAGCTCAGCTTTGGGCTATACAGCAGGTGAAGTTGTTGGTTTTTACTTGTGTTTGTAGCAGACTGTCTAAGCATATGGGCTTTCAGCTTTGACTTTTCAACCACCAACTCTGCCCAATGCTCACTCCCCTGTCCCCCCAATCTGTCCATCAACCTAATTCCCTTAAGATCAAGTAACATTTTAAGATTATTAATTCTATAAATATCCCCTTTAGTTGATAGGGTGGCCACTAGAAGAAAATTTACCTTTGATATAATGGCATCAACTGAGATGATAACCAGCAATCTAGACCTTTAGCCAGTATGGATAGGATGTGTGCAGTATCACAATGTGCAGATTTGTACTGAATGGTGATGAATTTCTAAAACAAAGATGGGCACATTCGATAGAACTTTTATTACCTGTCCCTATTCTTTCTTTTTTTTAATGGGAGTACATGACTTTTAAAATAGGACATACTCTAAAGTATGCACTCTAAAGTGTACTTACAGCTGCACGTTTACTTTCTTTTTAAAAGATGATTTTTAATGGTTCTTTCAACTCCCATCCAGTTTTATATTTTTCGTACCCAAAGGGGTGGCATGGTGGCACAGTTAGTACTATTGCCTCACCACATCAGGGACCCAGGTTCAATCCTAGCTTGGGTCACTGTCTGTGTGGAGTTTGCACGTTCTCCCTTGCCTGCGTGGGTTTCCTCCGGGTGCTCCGGTTTCCTTCCACAATCTGAAAGACGCGTTGGTTAGGTGGGCTGGCTGCGCTAAATTCTCCCTCAGTGTATCTGAACAGGTGCCAGAGTGCGGCGGCTAGGGGATTTTCATAGTAACTTCATTGCAGTGCTAATATAAGCCTACTTGTAACACTAATAAATAAACTTTAAAAACAAAGAGGTCAAGACAATCCTGGGCAATTTTCCTGTCTGTGATTTATGACAAAGCGAAATAAATATAAAATAAGCCTGTGAGAAGGAGACGTGACAAAATGGAAATGAAGCTCCTCACGAGATGTGAGACAATGCTGGCACAGTTATTTAGCTATGAGTTGAAAATTGCAACACATCTCTAAATTGGAAACATGTCACTCAGAACTCCATTGCAGCTAACACAGCTGACCAAAAAAGAAGCTGTAAATCTGCTAAATGGGCTTCAGTACAACCCTTTCTGCTTAATGACAAAGTAAAAGATGGTTCAACTTTGCATTTATATTTTGCCTGAGTTTTTTTAAAAAAAGAACAGCCTGTGCTGAAGCAGACCTTGATCATGTCTGCTGGATCTTCTAGATTGGATTTGACCGCAACAGTTAGGCTAATAGTTCATTCGTTAACCACTAACACGACGATACTTTTAAATGATGCTGTTCAAAAAGAGGCCTTTATTAAAAGATTCATTATAATTGCCTCAGGCAATCCTGAACAGAACTAAGACATATCTAGAAGCCACAGGTTTCCATCCAGCTGTCTACCTTTTAATTATGCTGATCAGATGGCTCCTGCCTAAGGAAAGAGAGTAGAATGTAAATTGAAATGAATATTAAATACATGGTACATCTTCTGTCTTCCCTGGGATGTGTGCCGGATAAAATAAAATGGAGATTTAATCTTTGTGTTGCATGTTTCTGCTTTGGAGCATGACAAAAAAAAAACAATTGGTGTTAGCCCAGTTTTGGGCCAAAAGTAGAGAAAGTGCATGGTAGAAGCTGGTGGCCTGAGGGTCACTCAGAATTGGGTTGCGACATAACTAATAATAAGGGCACTTACACTTCGACAGGAGGGGAAGTCAAAACTTCTCTCTCGTTCCATCAGCAGTTTCCAGCGGCCTATTTAAGAATAATTTGTTAATAACTGAAGCATAAGTGGCATTAGCTCCCTGGATGTTTTCAGAATTTTGAAAGGGACACGCTTTCACTATACCTTGCATTTTTAAGTTGGTCCAATGCTGCTTTCAGGCAACTAACACGGGTGCTGAGAAACAGTGAGGTGTAATATATCAGCAGCTATGCAGATCACTGCAGAACTGCATGTTCTGAAATTGGTACACATTGCATCCACTGAGTCACTGGAAAACAAGCTCAATACAGACCGATTTCTACCAACTTTACTAACATTGCATTTCATTTGATTTCATCACGTTTGTACCATAATGCAATTTTGACTGCTAATTATCACCAGTTAACAAAGGTGTATTTGTGAATAGCACTCGGCAGATAATTAGCTGCATGTATGATGGTAATTTCTTTCTGAATATTGAAAGAAATTAAATATTTAATGCTTTGCAAAACAGGTCTTGTTAATTGTTGTTGTGTGCACACTGTAAACATTAACTGAGCAATAGGCAATTAAGGCTCAGGTTTAGACCTGATAGGAAGACTGTTTTGATGTATATAATTAAGACAGCAGTGCCTTTGTAATATCCTCCAAATTTGGTGTCAGGAAAGGTGGTCCAACAACAGCATCCTTTTCCAAGCCAGCTTGCCCAGCATTGAGGTGCTAATCATTCAAAACCAGCTCCACTCTGTAGGATATGTTCTTTGAATATCTGACAGTGCAGCTGGCCATTCAGGCCATTGTGTCTGCACCAGCTCTCTGAATGAGCAATTCCCTGAGTATGACTCTGAAACCTTCCCTTCATAATCCTGCACATTCTTGGAGAATGGGCATGTGGATTTGCAAGGGTAGTGGGATTCCCGATAATGCAGAGAGCCATCGACTGCACACATGTGGCTCTCTAAGGAGATATCCATGGCTGCAAAGTGTTCAACTCCGTTAATGAAAAGCTGGTATAAGATCAGACACAGATCATTGTGTCGGTGAATGCCTGCTACCCTGGCAGCAATCATGACGCATTCTAGTCCCCAGTCAGTTATTTCCAGCATCTTTGAACAGCCACAATAAACCAAAAGGTGGCTGCTTGGTGATGAGATCGATACACGGTTCAAAACAGCCCTCTGACATCCAAACATACAATTAGATCCACACTACGGTCAGGAATGTCATGGAGCAGATCAAAAACAGTAGCTCCATTACCCAAACTGCTCCGGGGAGCACTCCAACACTCACTGCCATGTTTCTTCAACTGTGTGCTGGTCTGCTATATTCTATACAACAAACCCTAACCTTGGTTCCTGGCCTTTGGTGAGAAGGAGGAGATAACTGGAACACCGTCACCCTACATGGGAATTCTGTGCGTGACTAATCAGACTCTGGTTCCACTGAAAATAACTGCATCTCACCATTGTTCCACAATCTCCCACCTTCCCATCGCTCTGCTACAGATCATCAGTATCCTCTTGGCTAAACCCCTGAAATAAAAACCACCACTGAAAAAAAAATGACAACAACTTTGTCCAACAACACTTCCAATAATTCATTTAAAATATAACTATTTAAACCCCTGGGAATTCCATTAGTGCTCCGACACAGTGGGACACCAATGGCTGCAGCAGGGTTACTGCTGAATTTCACTGGGGGAGATTCCAGCCCTCCTGGATGATCTTGAGCATATCTGGGCCTTCAGGGCTCAGCTTTGGACTGCAGCACCTCAGTGTGGACAGCAGCAATCTGGGCTGGCTGACTGAGAGACATCAGCAAGGACACCGAGGGAATGGTAGTGTGTGGCACACAGATATTTTCCCCCTGAGAGGACAGCAGGTTCATACACCAGAGATTCACTACCATGCCTTCAGGCGGTACCTCAGCAATCTCATTCATCTGCCGGAGCACAGATGGGTGGACTGCCACGAGAGCCTGCAAAGCCCCATTGGGCACTGATATCCGCAGCCCTGATGGCACCAGCATGGCTGCTAGCAGAGATCCCGTTATGTTAGTCTGTGTTTTCACTACAGCAGCCTTCTGCCAGTGCTGCAAGGGAAGGGAAGCTGGGATATTGGAATATCCAAGTACCACCATGGAGTTAGCCGTTTCTTCCAAACTAAACAATGTGGGTTCCTTCTCTGTGCAAAACCCTGAGTGAAATTGCTGTCAGATTCCTCCATGCTCCTAGACAGTGGGTAGGATTTTCCAGCTGTGCTCAGCCGAAGACAGGACTTTTGCATGGTCCACCCCTGCCCACTACCAATTCTATGGCGTGTGGGACAAGAAAATTTCACCTAATAACTCTATGGCCTGCCAAAGGACCAGTCATTTTTGTGTGCATGTCCAACATGTTCTCCTGTAGATGAAGCCATCACTCTTATCTGAGCCCTCTGCAGCAGAACTTGTCAGTGAGCCCATTGTCCACACACTCTTTCCCACTGCCCTTCTTCAGTCCACTCACTACATGCTGACCGTAACTGTATCCTACGTATTATAGTAGGTGCACTGCCAACGAGTGAGCTGGTGGCTTTTGTGTCTCAGATCAGGTGACAGTTCTTCACCAGAAGCGGTGAGGCCACACTGACTGGCCAGCTGGCAATTCTCGGGCATTTGGAAAAATGGATGCACAGAGGGAGGATTGGAATAAATGAATGAGGATTATTGAAATTTGAGGTCTATGGTGACACTGTCTGCAGTTTGTACTTATCCAGATTGGAGGATAATGGTGAAATGGGATTCAAAAGGCAGAAACATAGCATCATCCTGATTGCTCTTGGCAATGCCAGTTGCAACAACCTTGGTCACTGCCAGCCAAATAATTCAGAGTACCATTCTCTCGATGGGGGCATGCCTGACCCTGCCAGTTTTCTGTTGCTTCCTTCTTTTATATGCCCCCTTGTCCAGCGAGTGTGTTTGGGCGATGTGCCTGTCACAGCTGAATAGTGGAAGCTGTGAGATGTGGACGTAAGGATTGCAATATTAGTAAGTGAGTGAGTTGGAGCATTAAATGCATGAGCCTGATTGCCGGAGGTTTCTGATGGGGATGTGGTTCATTGAACAATGTGTGAGGCTAGAGGTTTGATGGGTAGGATATGGCTTTTGAAGGTCAATTCACTAACCCTGAACAATGGTGTGAGGCCATTGAACTGCAGCCTGGTTCTCAGGATCACACCCCTTGAATTGACCTCTGACTACTGTTCCCATTCCCTCCCTAATGTATGCTATGGACACATGACATTCCACTTCCTACCCACTTCCTGGAGTAAACACCACATCAGAACTTCTATGATTCCCCTGTCTGGTTTGGTGCTCCATTTGTAATCTTTATTACAAATAATTGCACCACCTGCTCCAGCCAGAACCTCCCCTTTAAGAAATACAGACTGCCTTGAACTTGGGCTTGACACACACTTGCCCAGGCCCCCTGCTGAATGTGCAGCCAGTCAGAGATGTGTCTAATACTGGGCTACACACAATGAGTAAGCAGCTAAATGCTGCATTCTGCTTGTGTCATCTCAGTCAGGTACATCACAATCCCCATGTGTGATAAGCGGGCCAATCAAACTTTTAGCCTTTTAGAAATTAATATTTACATTTATGGTGGCACAGTGGTTAGCACTGCTGCCTCACAGCTCCAGGGATCCTGGGCCACTGCCTGTATGGAGTTTACACATTCTCCCTGTGTCTGTGTGGGTTTCCCCTGGGTGCTCCGGTTTCCTCCCACAGTCCAAAGATGTGCGGGTTAGATCAATTGGCTAAGCGAAATTGCACTTTACTGCCCAAAGATGTGTAGGTTAGGTGGATTAGCTATGGTAAATACACAGGGTTGAGGGGAGGGCCTGGGTGGGATGCTGTATTGGAGAATTGGTGCAAACCTGTCAAGTCGATTGGCTTCTTTCTGCATTGTAGGGCCTTATTTGTTGTCAGTATGGAAATATTAATCAGTAAATTAAGTCCTGATTTTCTAAGAGATTTTGTTCACCTTTATTGCAGAATTTGTGCAATGCAAAAGAGCAAAAATGACTTGAGGATATTAGAATTCCTTCCAATTCAATAATGTTCCGTCACTCCTCTTGGTTCTCAGGTTTTGCCAGTGAGTGAAGTGATAACAATTACTGAAGAGGCACAGATGGTACATGTCATCGAAGCTGAAATTGTGTGTTGGTTTGAATGAACATTCTTGATCAAATTGCACGGCTCTCAAATCCAGTTCCTGCCACTTTCCTTGAGTTGCCTGCTGGTTTGCCAGATTGTTGCCTAGAAGCAATTTGATGTCAACATATTAATAAAATCTGCATAGAATTATCCCATTATTTTTTCTTTTTCAGTTTCTGTTTGTGCCATAATTTTATTCATTTACTAATTATGTCTTTCTGTGGGTGGGGGTGGGGGGGGGGGGGGGGGGGGGGGGTGGGGGGGAGGTGGGGAGCGGTTTCTCCTGGCTCAATAGCTCCGATCCTGAATCGGGAGTTGACGGAAAAGTGAGTTTTGCGCAAAACCCATTGTGATCATCCCAGGCCACACTGCAGGCCTCGATTGGGTCCCCACCCATGCGTATTCAAAGCTACACATCTAAATATAATTACTGAGCCTGCAGCCTCAGCCAAATGGCCCTCGCAATTCACCCACCTCTCCAGTAGAATCCTCACAGTGCAGAAAGAGGCCATTCAGCTGGTCAACCACAATCCCACCCAGGCACGATCACCGTATCCGCATGTACTTATCCTGTTAGTCACACTCAGCCCAAATGCACGCACACGGCTTTGAGTTGAAGTTGCTGAGGTTTCCCAGCAAGTTGAAATCATTGAAATCCTCTCTGTTGCCCTTGAAGCCTTTGATCTGTAACAAGATCAATCTGCAGTGCCTCGTAAAAGATTCAGCTGTCTGATGAAGGGATTTCTATCACCCTTCAGCCACCTGTGTTTATTTTGATTTCCCTTCAGGGTTGGCTGCATCTCAAGTACCCCATTGATCCTGACTGCAATGTAGACAGAGTCTAACCCTGATTGACAGTCTCTTTTGTAAACCACTGAGATTTTACAGGCCTCCCCTGAAGTGGGTTTTCTCCCAGCTGATGCGGAGAGCAGGATTTTCTGGTCCCAACAAAGTCTACGGGCTTTTCCACGTCTCGGCGGCTCCACTGCCAAGGAACACACCACAGGGGGTAAACTTCAGTGGGGCTGGACAATCCCACTGGTCAGAAGGACTGGAAAATCCCACTCATTCAATTAATTAAAGAAATCTGGAATGTTTAAAAGAAGGTTGACAGTAATGGTGACTGTGAAACAACAGATTGTTTCATTAATGGCCTATGTCAGTAGTGGGGAAAATATTAGAATCCCTTATAAAGGTGATGATAACTAGACATTTAGAAAACTGTTGATCTCCTTATCTAAGGAAGGATGTACTTACCATAGTGAGAGTGTAAAGGAGATTCCCCAGACTAATCCTGGGATGGCGGGATCCTCTTTTGAGGAGAGCTTGAGGACTTCTCCTGATTTTACCAAGTTGTAATGCCCAGTGACTGTCAAAGGTCCCTTCCCTCAGTCTTCAAAGAAATCCCAAACTGACCTCCAGTATCATTGCCGGAATTCTACTGCCCCGCCCGCCATGGAATCAGCGTGGGTGAGAATCAGTCAAAGGAAATGTCCATTGGCCTCAGGTGGAAATTTCCGGTCTTGCTCGAGCGAGACTGTAAAATCCCACCCCATGTCTCACTCCAGTAATCTTTTCACTCAGCGACAACGGAACAAATCTTCCAGTGTTCTTAAATTCCAACAGCTTCCATGTCTTTGACCAGAGAATGATTTCCCTATAATCTGTCTGGAAGCTAACAGAGAGAAACAGCCATCTTCCTGCTGCTGTTCTACAGCAGCTGCTGTTCTCTGGGTTCTCTCTTACTCTCTGGATCCAAAATTTTCAATAACTGAGCACCTGGGAAGTGGTGACAGGATCAGTCCAAGTGAGCACAGACTCACTAAAGGGAAATTGTGCTTGACAAATCATCTGGAGTTCTTTGAGGATGTTACCAGCAGAGTGGACAAGGGTGAACCAGTGGATGTTGTGTGACTGGACTTTCAAAAGGCTTTTGACAATGTTCCATATGAGATTACTGAGCAAAATTAAAGCTCATGGCATTAGCGGTAACGTATTGACATGGATAGAGAACTGGTTGTCGGACAGGAAGCAGAGAGTGGAAATAAGCAGGTCCTTTTTGGAGTGGCAGGCAGTGACACTGGAGTACTGCAGGGTTCAGTGCTGGGACCCCAGCTATTCACAATATACATTAATGATTTGGACAAAGGAATTGAATGCATGCAATATTTCCAAATTTGCAGATAACACTAAGTTGGGTGGCAGTGTGTGCTGTGAGGAGGATGCTAAGAGGCTGCAGGGTGATTTGGACAAGCTGGCTGAGTGGGCAAATACTTGGCAAATGCAATATAATTTGGATAAATCTGAGGTTATCCACTTTGGTGGCAAAAACAGGAAGGAAGATTATTATCTGAATGGTGGCAGTTTAGGAAAAGGGGAAGTGCAATGTGACCTGGGTGTCATGGTGGAACAGTTGCTGAAGGTTGGCATGCAGGTACAGCAGGTAGTAAGGAAAGCAAATGGCATGCTGGCCTTCATAGCAAGAGGATTTGAGTATAGGAGTAAGGATGTCTTGCTGTAGTTACACAGGGCCTTGGTAAGGTAACATCTTGAGTATTGTGTGCAATTTTGGTCTCCTGGTCTAAGGAAGGACATTCTTGCTATTGAGGGAGTCCAGCGAAGGTTTACCAGACTGATTCCTGGAATAGCAGGACTGACATATGAAGAGAGACTGGATCAACTGTGCTCGTACTCACTGGAATTTAGAAGAATGAGAGGGGATCTCATAGAACCATATTACATCCTGATGAGGCTGGACAGGGTGGATACAGGAAAAATGTTCCCAATGTTGCATAAGTGCAGAATTAGGGGTCTCAATCTAAGAATAAGGAGTAAGCCATTCAGGACTGAGATGAGGAAGAACTTCTTCATTTAGAGCTGTGAACCTGTGGAATTCTCTATCACAGAGAGCTGCTGGGCCCTGTTTGTTAGACATGTTCAAGAGGGAGCTAGACGTGGCCCTTGCAGCTAAAGGGATCAAGGGGTATGGTGAGAAAGTGTGAGTGGGATACTGAAAGAGCATGATCGGCCATGATCATATTGAATGGTGGTGCAGGCTTGAAGGGCCTACTCCTGCACCTATTTTCTATGTAAGTTGTAGTCAAGAATGCGGCTCTCTACCACCTTCTCAAGGGCAATTAGGGATAGGCATTAAATACTGGCCTTCCAGCGATGCCCATGTGAATAAATAAAAAAGGGTTGGAAATACACACTAGTATTTTAAAGAATTTCACTTTTTGCACTATTCTTCTGCTCTGCTGTCACATAGAAAGCTAACTGATGTCTTGACACTTGCAGTAAAATGGCAGGAATGTTTGTCATGCAGTGTTCTTGCCCATTCCATCCACCAGCCAGCAATAGCAGAAAAATGGTGTCAGTGAGAGGCTCAATGAGGAAGTCAGTGATTTGATTGAAATTGTATGTTTGTTTTTACTTTAATGATCTGAGACTGTTATCTTTGCATTTTTATGAGCCAAGATTCTGGTAATATTTTGCACCTTTTTCCAAAATCCAAATCTTGTTGTTTTGAGAAAAATATAGATACTTCAGCTTTTCAGAAGCATCATCCCACAGTTTCCATCAGCTGTTGGCAGTATTCTTAGCAAAAAAATTACTCTTAACTAATTTTCATAAATTGTCAAAACGGCTGTGACTTTGTCAAAACAGTAAAAAGTCTGACAACACCAGGTTTAAGTCCAACCGATTTATTTGATAGTACACTCACTGGCTTTCAGGTTAGTCCCTTCGTCAGGTGAATGGAGAGTTCTGGCCTCAGACAGAGCGTATAAAGTCTTTAAGACTTCAACAGCAGGTTAGGTGTAAAGATTTGCATTCTAATCAGTAATCTGTAAACTGTCTGTGCTTGGCATAGACACTGTCCTTTGTCACAATGACAAAGTGCACAGAAGGGTGTGTTGTCTGCCTGGTGCTCGGGTCCGGGATGTCGCATCTGGGCTGCAGAGGAACCTGGAGTGGGAGGGTGAGAATCCGGTCGTTGTGGTACATGTGGGTGCCAACGACGTAGGCAAAATGCAAACTGAGGATCTGGGGAGGGAGTATGAAAAGCTGGGAATGGAATTAAAAAGTAGAACCAACAAGGTGGTTATCTCTGGGCTACTGCCTGAACCGAGTGCAGACGGGTGTAAGGTTGATAAGATTAAGGAAGTGAATGGATTGGTGTGGGAGGAATGGGTTTGAATTTATGGGGCATTGGCATCAGTGTTGGGGTAGGTGGGACCTGTTCGGGCGGGATGGGGTTGGTCTGAACCGTGCTGGGACCAGAGTCCTGGCTAATCGTGTAAGTAGGACTGTAGACAGGGCTTTGAACTAATTAGGGGGGGGAGGGTGCGAGGGTAGGTGACGTTACGGGGTCTAAAGTTAAGGAGACGGTACAGGTAAGGGAAGAGGCCAAGGATGTCCCAATAATAAAGGGAGTAGGGGGTGTGAGTATGGTTGGTGGCGTTCTGGCAAATAGGGTCCAGGTGAAGGCTGGGATGAAGGCACTTTATCTGAATGCATGAAGCATTCGGAATAAAGTGGATGAGCTGGTGGCGCAGATCAGCACAAATGGATATAATCTGGTGGCCATTACAGAGACGTGGCTGCAAGGTGACAGGGACTGGGAGCTGAATGTCCAGGGGTATCAAGTGTTTAGGAAGGATAGGCGAGAGGAAAAAGGTGGGGGC
Source organism: Carcharhinus amblyrhynchos (assembly GCF_965287045.1). Classification (NCBI taxonomy): domain Eukaryota; kingdom Metazoa; phylum Chordata; class Chondrichthyes; order Carcharhiniformes; family Carcharhinidae; genus Carcharhinus; species Carcharhinus amblyrhynchos. Next base: position 32,101,165 of record NC_137336.1, on the reverse strand, counting down.
GTAGCTCTGCTGATTAAGGATAGCATCAGGGTGGTAGCAAGGGATGATATAGGAACCAAAGAGCAGAACGTGGAATCGTTATGGGTGGAGATTAGGAACAGCAAAGGGAGGAAGACGCTGGTGAGTGTCGTCTATAGGCCCTCGAATAATGATCTGGAGGTGGGGCGGGCTGTTAACACGCAAATAAGTGCGGCGTGCAGGAATGGGACGGCCGTAATTATGGGGGATTTCAATCTACATATTGATTGGTCGACCCATGTTGGATGCGGTGGGCTCGAGGAGGAGTTCTTGGAATGCTGCCAGGATAGTTTCCTTGAACAGTGTGTGTTGGAGCCGACGAGGGAGCGAGCTATCTTGGATCTGGTGTTATGTAATGAGGCGGGTAGAATTGGGGACCTTGCGGTGAAGGATCCTCTTGGGGAGAGTGATTATTGTATGGTGGAGTTTCTGGTGCAGATGGAGGAGAGAAAGTGGGTTCCCGGACATGCGTCCTTTGTTTGAACAGAGGGGAGTACGGTAGGATGAGAGAAGAATTGGCGAATGTTGACTGGGGGAACGCATTGGAAGGTAGGTCTGCTGAGGAGCAGTGGAGGATCTTTAAGGAGATCTTTCTTGGTGCTCAGCAGAAATTTATTCCGATGGTTAAAGCCGTGAATAACAAAGGAGGTGATGGAAAGTGTTAAATTAAAAGCGGATGCGTATAAAGTAGCTAAGAGTAGTGGGCGAGAAGAGGATTGGGAGAGGTTTAAATGTCAACAAAGATTGACAAACAAGTTGATAAAGAAGGGTAGGAGAAACTATGAAGCTGGGCTAGCGCTTAATATAAAAAAGGATAGCAAGAGTTTTTATAAATATATAAAAAGGAAGAGGCTGGCTAGGGTGAACGTTGGACCCTTAGAGGATGAGAGGGGGGACTTAGTGGTAGGGGATGGGGAAACGGCTGAGGTCTTGAATAACTTTTTTGTTTCGGTCTTCACGGAGGAGGACGTGAATAATTTGCCGGATGTTAGAGATGGAAAGGTGGTAGGACTGGACGGTCTCGATGACATTACTGTTACTAGAGAGGCGATGCTCGACAGACTGGAGGGACTGATTGTGGACAAGTCCCCAGGACCGGATGGAATGCATCCGAGGGTCCTGAAAGAAATGGCGGAGGTGATAGTGGATGCCTTGGTGGTTATTTTCCAAACGTCGCTGGATTCCGGGGAAGTGCCGGAAGATTGGAAAACGGCTAATGTTACGCCGTTGTTTAAGAAGGGCGCCAGGCAAAAGGCGGGGAATTATAGGCCGGTTAGTTTAACGTCTGTTGTAGGTAAAATGTTAGAATCCGTCATCAAGGAGGAAATAGCGAGGCATCTTGAGGGGAATTGCTTGATAGAGCAGACGCAGCACGGTTTCGTTAAGGGGAAGTCGTATCTGACAAATTTATTGGAGTTCTATGAGGATGTGTCTAGGGCGGTGGATAGAGGAGAGCCGGTGGATGTGGTCTTTCTTGATTTTCAGAAGGCGTTTGACAAGGTACCTCACAAGAGGTTATTGCAGAAGGTCAGGGGGCATGGAGTTGGGGGTAGGGTGTTAGCGTGGATAGAGGATTGGTTGTCAAATAGGAGGCAGAGAGTGGGGGTTAATGGGTGCTATTCAGATTGGCGGTTGGTGACTAGTGGAGTGCCCCAGGGGTCGGTGCTGGGGCCTCAGATATTTACCATTTATATAGATGATCTGGAGGAGGGAACCGAGTGTATGGTGTCGAAATTTGCTGATGACACCAAGATTGGTGGAACGGCAAATTGCGCGGAGGGTGTGGAGAGTCTGCAGAAGGATCTAGATAGGCTGGGCGAATGGGCCAGGAAATGGCAAATGGAATTTAATGTTGGCAAGTGTGAGGTGGTCCACTTTGGTAGGAATAATGGTAGGAAGGACTATTATTTACGTGGCGAAAAACAGCAGCAGGCGACGGTGCAGAGGGACCTCGGGGTCCTTGTGCATGAGTCGCAAAAACCCAGCCTGCAGGTGCAGCAGGTGGTCAGGAAGGCGAATGGGATGCTGGCCTTCACAGCAAGGGGGATTGAATATAAAAGTAGGGAGGTCTTGCTGTGGCTGTATAGGGTATTGGTGAGGCCGCAGCTGGAGTACTGTGTGCAGTTTTGGGCGCCGTACTTACGCAAGGATATTTTGGCCTTGGAGGGAGTGCAGAGGAGGTTTACTAGGCTGATGCTGGAGTTGAGGGGGTTGAGCTATGAGGAGAGGCTGAATAAACTAGGCTTGTACTCGTTAGAGTTTAGAAGAATGAGGGGAGATCTCATTGAGACATGTAAGATGATGAATGGGATGGATAGGATAGAGGTGGAGAGACTCTTCCTGCTCAGAAAGGACAGTAGGACTAGGGGGCACAGCCTCAAGATAAAGGGGGGGTGGTTTAGAACGGAGTTGAGGAGGAACTTCTTCCCTCAAAGGGTGGTGAATCTCTGGAATTCTCTGCCCGTTGAAGTGGTGGAGGCTGCCTCGCTAAATATTTTTAAGACGCGGGTTGATGGGTTTTTGATAAGCGAGGGGATTAAGGGTTATGGGGAGAGGGCGGGAATGTGGAACTGAGCCACGACAGATCAGCCATGATCTTATTGAATGGCGGGGAAGGCTCGAAGGGCTGGATGGCCTACTCCTGCTCCTATTTCTTATGTTCTTATGTTCTTATATGCTCTGTCTGAGGCCAGAACTCTCCATTTACCTGACGAAGGGACTAACCCAAAAGCTAGTGAGTGTGCTATCAAATAAATCGGTTGGACTTAAACCTGGTGTTGTCAGACTTTTTACTGTGTTTACCCCAGTCCAATGCCGGCATATCCACACTTAGTCAAAAGCCAATGTAAGGTATCATCTGGTGAAGTGTAGGTTAGAAAAAGAATGCAGGTTGATAAACTAGACAACAGTCATTTCATCTTTTTAAAGTGTTAAATACTTCTGACAGCTACCCCAACCCTCACATGACAAAAAAGATAGTTTTCAGTGAACTTCTAAATGTGTTAAGTAGAATGTATTATTGAGATGTTTAGAATCAAGTGGAATCCCAATGTTTCCATTTCCTTTCTGAACAACCTTTAAAACATAATGCAATTAAATGTGGATTCAATTGTATTTCAGCTCTCCAAAGCTTTAAAGTTTTGAGCGGAATTTTTTTTATATATAATATTGTGATACTAAAACATCATACTGGGGAAACGTGTATAATTCTCACGATATCATAGAGAGAGAATGAAAACAGCTTTGTAAATGGCACATAAAATTGGGAAATTTACAAACCTATCACCCTGCACAGTGTGTGCATTGAAATGACAGCTGCTATTGTTCCTTCAGCCTTATTGTGGAAGGTGATAGCAGCCTCTTACAAAACCAAACCATTATTATCACCATCAGGCTTCACTTAAGTGTCTGCCTGTCAATTATAATATTGCTGCAGAGCGAGATTAAAAACAACCTAATTCCTGCAGCACTTTTTGTCATTATATTACCAAGGAGTGGGTGGATTGCTTTCATATTCTCAGAACAGATCTGAAATCCAATGCTATATAATGTTTGTTGAACTTGTTATGAAAGTCATTGAGTCATATAATAGGAATTAGGGGCAAGGTGACATTCATTTAAGAACATACAGCTTAGTTAGTTTATCCAATAAAATACAAGAACTCTATTCACAATTGTTAACTTTTTGTTGGCAAACTACTGTCTTTCCAAGAGCAAATAGTGATTGATCCATTGCAGTGTGAGAATTAAGTCAGCACAATAAATAAAGTTTTTCTTCTTCACCTAATAAACAGCTGACTGGTTCTCTGAAGAACATATTGGCAATTTCATTAGAACTTGTATCCTGGTTAAATTGAATTTGATAAGTTAAATTAGATTCTATTTTGAGAAAAACACGAGATCAAGTTTTATACTTTGAACTAAAAAGACATATTTTTCTTTCATTTTATTTGGCCAGTGAGCAAACACAAATGGCATAATAGCTAGCAAAAATCATAAAATCTGTAGAAGATGTTAACTCAATATTCAATATTAACTCAATGTTGATTGGGAAGGTGCAGGAGTACAGACTGATAACATATAGCAAACCTGGAAGGGATTTCAGCATATCCATCTGTGGCATTTTAACCACCACCTAATTATCCTTTCACTTTAGGCTTTGGTATCAAATGTGTGGTTGCGGGCATGATGAGGACCCAAATGAGTCCTTGTTCTCAACTGCAATGTTTAAAGAGCTAATGCAAAGATGGGAATTTGAAGAGGAGAGAGTTTGCACAGAGAGTGGAGACGTTTCATGACGGATTCAGGATGTTCTAGGGCTGCACCTTGATTTAATGTATCACTTGGTGCACAACGGGGAACTATGAGGAACCAGGGAGAAATTGAAACATACATAGAAACATTGAAAATAGGTATAAGAGTAGACCGTTTGGCCCTTTAAGCCTGCTCCACCATTCATTATGATCATGGCTAATCATCCAATTCAATAGCCTGATCTCACCTTCACCCCATATCCTTTAATCAGCTCAGGTATCCAGACTATGGTGAGGAATAAAGCAGATAGTTGGGTAGTCACCTGGTGATGTACATCTCACAACTGAACAAGAGCAGATCATAGTGGCAGGAACAGTTATGGAGAACTTGTGTCTAAGCTCTGCTTAGCTGGATATAGGTGCTGTACCCTCAAAGCAGGATAACTGAGCAACAGCAGAGATTGTGATGTTACTGACAAGCCTCGTAAGTACACTGACCACAATTGCAGACCGACTAGATGGGTCCACTTCAAATGTGAATGGATTCTGTTGTAGGCCATTGTATTGAAATGTTCTCGCATGGTTAGAGTGGCCAACTTCATTAAACATGCAACCAGATGAGGCCATACATGATTTGGCTACAACTGTGCACATGGGATGCCAACATGTTTACTGCCTTAAATAGGCCTTACAACACAGCTTTGCTCTGCATTGAAGTGCTCCTCGCAGAGTGATAGCAGTAAAGTGCAGCTGGCTCTTGAGAGTTATGATTGCAAAAGCGAATGTGGAAATTGGACCTCCATTTGGCCCCCACTTAACCGGAGCCATGACCTGACATACTGTTTCGTGGCTTGATCAAGAGACTGGCCATACACGGGTACAGCAGCCTTTTGCAAGGCTCACAGTCTCCAAAACCTACAGAGCATTGATCAAGAGCATCTCAGCAGTCAGAGCAGGGATTTTATCTCTACTAAAACCATGGGAAAATAAGTGTAGAGTTATATGGTTGGACAAGTGTATGCACACAAATGTGTGAGGAAAATGTTGTTGTGAAATTTCTGTTCTTTAGTAGAATCACAAGTGGTTATTATTCTGCACCACTGCCTCCTTGGTTGCTGAGTGGCAAGTCATATTTTATTTTACTTAATTATAAAAGGCAAGGCATGAATTGACAGGTTCCAAGGGGAACCCGTGCAAGGCCTGGCTACTTTTTCCAGGATTGCGTTATGTCAGTGACTTTGGGAGTTGTGGTTAGAGTGGCCATTGTTTGTGCTCATTATATTGGTGCCATTGAAGTAAAGCTTGAGGGCATCCCAGGCAGTATCTGGTGCTGGTGCTGCATTATCCTCATCACCTTCCTCCGACTCAGCTTCTCCTTCTGCTGAGAATCATCCAATCGGGATCTGTGTTCTGTGCCTCATCACTCCTGTGGGTCCAAACCTTGCTACTTTGCAATGTTACGCAGGACACAGCACACTGTAGCCATTCAGGAGACCCTGGCTGCTGTGTGTAACAGGGCACCTCCACATCTGTCTAGGCACCTGAAGTGCATCTTCAGCACAGAGATGACTTATTTGACTGCACATCTGATGGTCATATGGCTTTGAAGTCATTGGTTCCGATTCTGATGGGAGTCATCAGCTGGGGTTGAAGTGGGCATCCTTTGTCAACTAGTTTGCTCATGTTTACCTCCTGGAACCAACACATCAGGGAGCTTGGACAGCTCAAAACGTCATGGCAAGTCTGCAAGAATCCTGTACAGACCTGCAGGAATATCTTTTCCTGTTTGCACACGAGTTGAACATTGGTGGATTGAAAGTCCTTGTGTTGACAAATATTCCTGCTTGATCTGTATGTGCTCAGATTGTCACGTATGTACAGTCAATGACACCCTGCAATTGTGGGCAGCCAGCCGCAGGCACAAATTCTGATTCATTTTACTGCATTCAAAGTTCATGTAATTAGCTTGGCCGTGGCAAACAAACCATCAAGCATTTATGTCATTATGTGTGGGCTGCTGCCACTACCCTGGAAAGATACTGAGGTAAAGAAATTGAGGGTGGCAGACAGCCACTGGTAATAAATGACTATCAGCAGGGAGCAAATCTTCTTCTAGAACACAGATGTCTGTTAACACCTGACTCAATAATCCAATTGCCCCATTGAAAAGGATAGCTGCAGACTCAATGGGCTGAATGGATAGCCTCCTACTGTACTGTACTATTCTAGTAAGCAACGATTCTGAAATAACCCACTGAAGCACGGCATAATCTTTATTATGGATCATTACATAGCTGTAGGTTTTATTTCGTGAACGAAGTGAATTTAAACATATTATTCCTCTGCGCATTCGCATTACTGCAATCTAAGGCAACCCATCGAAACTAGTTGATTTAAACTAAGCCTCGCTTCGTATAATGTTAACTCATTCCATTTCATAGGTGAAGACGTGAATGTTAAAGAATCCAGCCCAGATCACAACAAAATTCTATTGTTACATCTTTATCTCATCCTATTGTGCAAGTACATATGGCACAGTGTGAGCCCACATAATGGAATGTCTGGTGTCATTGAACCTGATGAGACATCAGAGGACACAAAAAATCTGTAACAATATGCATCAGTTCACAGAGCTCTCAATCATCCCACCCACTAGCCACTTTCAAACCCTGCCAAAAACAATGGGGTCACTTAGCACCTGTTAATGCTGGGTTTGGGTTGGATGCAATGGTAAAATGTAAACAATTCTCCAACCTGTACTCAACCTGCCTTGTTGTTCACAATTTAATGGATTTCTGGCTATAATCACTTCAGGAATGAACATTGTTTTTTTGTACAAAATAAAGCAAAGCAAAACCACAAGCCTGTGGTGAACACAAAACAGGCCCCAACTGGGAAAATACAATAATGGACCCACTCAGGGGTCTGCTTTATACAGGCCTTGGTATATGAGCTCCACTGGTGAGTTAATTACCAATCCCCAAGGAGCTTGTATTCAATGACTCTGACAGTGATTCACCATTCAAATCCTGGGGATTATCATACTGCTGTTTGGGACAAGGCAGGTGGCCAATCTTGCCCTCAGGGATGGGTTGTTTATTTAAATATTTTGTCTCCCCTTGCATTTTTAACACTCAATACTGCTACTCCTACTGCTAAAACAAGGTGGAGACTATAAGAGCTGTGCTTTCCCAACGATGTTTTTCAGACAGGAAGAACAGGGGTGCTTACCCCTGCTGCCCCCCAATAAAAGCCACACGTGATTGGACCCTCACTGACCCACAGCCAATCACTAACCCCTTGCACACACCAGCACCCCCGAAATCACTGACCCCACTGCCATTACTGAGTGCCAATTTTGATCACTGACATCCTTCCTTATCTGTAATTACTGATTATCTCCCTCCCCTCCATGATCAATGACACCCCCACCCCCCCATCTTCAATCCACTACAATCACCCTCGACTCTCAGTAGCCACATTCAGCCATTCCAACCCCTATCCTTCCAAGCAATCTCTTCACAAGCCCTGACTGTTCCTGGGCAGTGCCACCTTCTCCAACAATTCATCCCTGATAGCCAAAGCTATCAATCAGCTCAGTGTCTGGGTGGGCAACATGCTAAAATAGAACAAACACACTGTAAAATTAAAACTTCATGGCGCCCTGACTAGATGTTCTTCATTCCTTGGCTGGAGGTCTTGCCCCAGTAAATATCAAGGCTAATATTTACAAAGTTACCCATCAGAGTAGTCAACATATAGTAAACGGCCTGGGTGGGATTGTGGTCAGTGCAGACTCAATGGGCCAAATTGCTTCCTTTTGCACTGTAGGGATTCTTTGATTCTATGACTGACGAGCTGTGAACCTGCAAATATACTTAATGCTCTGGAAACAACAACAAATTTCATATTTACATAGCTTCTTTAAAGTGTCTACATGCAGTACTGGAGCATCAGCAACAAAAATTGACACTAAGCCACACAAAGGGACAGTTGATTAAAAACATAAACAAGAATTAGGCAGGAAGGAGCAGCTTAAAGGATGAGAGAATGCGGTGGAGAAGATAAGGGAGGAATTGCAGAATTTAGGATTAGGCAGCAGAAGGCATATTCATAAACGGTGGCGTGACTAAAATTGTGTTTATCCATGAGACCAGAACCAGGGGAGCACAGAGGTCTTGGAAGACAGCAGGGCCTTAGAAAGCTAGGGAAAAATTGAAAAGAGGGATGAGAACTTCAAAATTGAAACGTTACCAAACTGGGAGTCAGTGTTGGCCAGGAAGTACAGGGATAATGGGTTAATGGGATTTGGTGTGGGTTAGAATATGGGCAGCAGAGTTTTCGTTGACCTCAAGTTACCAGCATCCTCCTTTTACATATGCTCTGTGTGTCACTCATTTCACTACCCTCTGGCTCACCCTGTAAGTCCTCACCTATCCTGCCCTTCCAGAGTTGATATTTTTGCGCTAGTGTTTGAGAGTGGTTGAGAATGGGTGGAGATGCAGACAGTTGGCAGGGTCAGGCATACCCTGTCATGGCTCTCCATTTTCTTCTTCTTCAGGCATGGCTATATGAATGGGTTACAATGAGCTACTTAGGAACATAGTTCACTTGTGACTTATCGCACATGAAGGAACATAAAAATTTGGTAATTGTTGATCGTGTCAGTTTTTCTCTTTTCTTGGAGTTGAACAGTTAAGAATCAACCGAGATCCTTGAACCATTTCAAATCATTTAATTGATATTAAGAGCCAATAGCTTTTCCAGATAATAATATCAGTCAACTCTAATCTAGAAACACAACTCAGAATCAAGTTGTTATCTGATCCTTATAAAAGCAAAATATTCCAGATGTTGGAAATCTGAAATAGAAACAGAAAATGCTGGGTAAATGCAGGTTTGGCAGCAGCTGTGAAGAGAGGAAAAATGTTAATGTTTTGAGTCCATACGATTCATCTACAGATCCTTGTTCTGGAAGAGTTGCTTCTTGTCTTCAAACAGTGTTTGTGGCTTTCTGTGTACCTCCTTAAACCAACTGCAAACATCAGTGGTTATGTATTTTCTAGACAGAATAGTTTTTTTTCATGGTCTAGCAGAGCTGTTGCGTAAGTGTTCTTGAACAGTACAGCAAGGCAGGCGACCAAACGTGACTTCCCAAAGCACCTTGAGCTGCAAGAAAATCCTGGATGTTTTTTGACCCTGGCCAAGCTAACAATTGTAGCCACAAAGCTTTTGCTCAATTGGCATTTAGCTCCAAACAATCTGGTTGGTTACAGATGTCTCCTCAGAAGGAATTCTTCAAATGCAGACACACAGCAGAGGATTGCGTTTTAAGTGGAAGTTGCTACTCCTGCAAAGGTTTTACCCAATAGCATAGGTTTAAATAGGGAGCGTATTAGAACTGAATTCCATAGCGACAGGAACCAAAACAAACAGAGGCACTCCCAGTCAAGCAGTCCAGTATAAAGAGAAGTTAACAATAGTTACTGCACCCTTGATTAATGTTCAATTGTGCATTGTGCTTTTCAGCTTCTCCTCGCATTACTGGCCTCCATTCTGAAGATGCTGAATTGTGCTAGTGCACAGGCATTAGCCACATCTGCTATCTCATCTGAATGCTTATTTTTTGTGTTAGCCTAAGCAATCGACATTGCCAATTTACTTCCTTTGTGAGGCAGTTCCAGCTACAATCATTTGTGTCTCCATTAGGTGTCAATACATCAGCACTTTTGAACTATTAAGTCATTGAATAGCTTTCAGTGAGGGGTATTCTGCCTTAGTTTCCAGCATATTCTTCAAAGCTACTGGCAATGTCTTTACTACAGACAACCTTGACTGAACTCAGCTTATGCTGCACAAATTGAGGATTGAACCAGGGACCTTGTCTGTATGTCACAGTTCTTCAAATAGACGTCTGGAACTACCTGCGTGCAACAATTTTCCCCTTTTAAAAAAAAATTGTGCAAATGTCTGGTGAGAAGCTAAATTAGACACAAAATGTTCGGACATAAGGGAACAAATAAGTTATGGAATAAAATGATATAATAAAACACGTTTCCTGCGTCTATACGATCTCTCAAACTGTGCTTTGAAAACTGATCCAAAGGTTAATGCCTTTTTATCTCCTCGAAACATCCTTCTTTCTGCTGGGATCAAGCAGTTCACATAATGTTCACCATGGGGAATGTCATCACATCTCACTCTGTCACTTAATAGATTAACATTTCACTGCAGAGATTTAAGCAGCTGCAGCCTATCCAGACAGGGACTGCATGGATCTCCTCAGTGGTACTTTAATACTGGGCACAGCATGTTCGTGTTTTTGTTGACAAAAATAGACCTGAAAAAAATGCACCGAAAAGAGTTTGGACAACCAAAAGTTCCATGGAAAACCTATCTGTTGAAATTAGCTTTTGTGACATTGCTAAAATTGAAGGAATTCAGCCTAATGCAATGTATATTGAAATAAAGAAGCAACAATTGCAGAAAGGGAAAATAGCAATGTTTCTATGAACCAACTTTAAAATAACTATATTGTTCTTTGAGGGAGATGTGAGCAAATTGACTGCTACATTTGCTATGCCACAACAATGACTAGGTAAAAAAGGTAAAGTCACCATTATTTTAGATGACCATAGCCTGTTTGCCCTTTGAGGGGGAGAATTGACTATTAGCAATTTAACCTGAGGATTACCACACCTCCAGGCAAGGCCTTCACGAATAACCACAGCTGGTACAGGAATTGAACCCCTGCTATAGGTGTTGCTCTGCATCACAAAGCAGCTGTCCAACCAACTGAGCTACTATTTAGTAATTTACAAGTGTAAGTTTTCCCATTTCTTCTTGTGTTCTGTTGCTGTTGGTAAGAAAGCCTTGGAACTGCCCAGATCCCAAAGTATTAGCACATATGTCAGTTGTCACCTTGTATGTTGAGTCTTTTTAACTCACACATCAGCTTATCAAAAAAAATCAGGTTTTTTGATAAGTGTTAAAAAATGTCAATGTTAAGCAACCAGAGGCCATTTGGATGGTGAAACTGAAAACTGTAAGAAATTTATTCCTCTTTTTTCCTAATGCACAAAATTAGAGTGAAAAAAAATTTAAAGGAGTTGGGGGGGTGGGGGTTTTCCTTTGATTTGATTTGATTCATTATTGTCACATGTATTAACATACAGTAAAAATCTTTAAATAACTAAGTCTTGCGCACTATACAGACAAAACATGCTGTTCAAAGAGAAGGAAACGAGAGAGTGCAGAATGTACTGTTACAGTCATAATGAAGTTTTAGAAGCATAGAGCAAGAGTAAAAGATAGAATTAGAATGTATGCTGGGCACAGCTTGCAAGAAGTCACCTTGCTTTGGCGCTATCTCCACTTTTGTTCTTTTTGAGTGGGTTTAGAATGGGAGTGGAAAGTCCTGCAGAAGTCAATGTCAGGAACATCTTTATAACACGTTGACACTGGGGCAGCATGGTGGTACAGTGGTTAGCATTGCTGCCTCACAGCTCCAGGGACTTGGTTTCGATTCCCGGCTGGGTCACTGTCTGTGCAGATTCTGCACATTCTCCCCATGTCTGTGTGGGTTTTCTTTGGGTGCCCTGGTTTCTTCCCACAATCCGAAAGATCTGCTGGTTAGGTGCATGATGTAGAGAGGCTGGCGTTGGACTGGGGTAAACACAGTAAGAAGTCTCACAACACCAGGTTAAAGTCCAACAGGTTTATTTGGTAGCAAAAGCCACTAGCTTTCAGAGCAATTGCTTGGTGTAGTTGGGTGCATTAGTAGTGCTAAATTCTCCCTCAGTGTATCCAAACAGGTGCTTGAGTGTGGCAACTAGGTGATTTTCACAGTAACTTCATTGCAATGTTAACATAAACCTACTTGTGACATTAATAAAGAAAACTTTAATATTGTTACCAGGTCTCTCTATACCTGAATCACTCTGCACCACCCCCCCAACCCCTTTAAGAAAATCTATTCATGTTGGCAGAAGGGCAAGCCTGCGTCTATGACAACTGGTGTCCTATAGCATGTACCTGAAGGGCAGACCTCCCAGAGGAGCTCAGGTGGGTACATCGCTCACGGGAGAAGAGTCATGTCCAGGCACCATCTGGGTACTGCCATGATGAGGGCAGTGCCTGAGGTGGAGGCAGATTTGTGGTTGGGGGGGCCATTCGCAATGGGGTGGCATGCATGCGGGGGTGGTCATTGGTGAACTCTGGCCTTTAAAAATGGGGCCACAAACTTTAAACAACTAAGTTGCTGTGATGGTGTGGGAGCTGTGCCTTGAAGTTTCTTTTTCTATTCTTCCAACGAAATGGTGAAGAAAGCCGTCATTGATGCCATCTTCAATGCTGCTTTTCTTGCCCAGTGTTGCATTCTGCCAAATACAGGTAAAATTCTGCCTGAAATGACTTGATTTCCAAGGACCACCATTTCAGGTTTTATTCTCATAAAGAGAGAAACAGTGGGCGGCACGGTGGCACAGCGGTTAGCACTGCTCCCTCACAGCACCAGGGACCTGGGTTCAATTCCCGGCTGGGTCACTGTCTGTGTAGAGCTTGCACATTCCCGCCATGTCTACATGGGTTTCCTCCAAGTGTGCTGGTTTCTTCGTACAGTCCAAAGATGTGCCACTGAGATGCATTGACCCCAACAGGCGCCGGAGTGTGACGACTAGGGAAATTTCACAGTAACTTCATTGCAGTAGGTTGTTGCATAAAGTTAAATCTCACGGGATCCAGCGTGAGGTATCTAAATGGATACAAAATTGGCTTCTTGACAGAAGCCAGAGGGTGGTTGTAGAGAGTTGTTTTTCAACTGGAGGCCTGTGACCAGTGGTGTGCCTCAGGGGTCAGTACTGGATCCACTGTTATTTGTCATTTATATGAATGATTTTGGATGAGAATATAGGGGGCATGGTTAGTAAGTTTGCAGATGATGCCAAGATTGGTGACATAGTAGACAGTGAAGAAAATTATCTCCAATTGCAATGGGATCTTGATCAATTGGGTCAGTGGGCTGACGAATGGCAGATAGAGTTTAATTTAGACAAATGCGAGGTGATGCATTTTGGTAGATTAAACCAGGGCAGGACTTACTCAGTTAATGGTGGGGCTTTGGGGAGAGTTACAGTATAAAGAGGTCTAGGGGTACATGTTCATAGCTCCTTGAAAGTGAAGTGGACAGGTGGACAGCGTGGTGAAGAAGGCATTCAGCATGCTTGGTTTCATCGGTCAGAACATTGAATACATGAATTGGTAAGGCCACACTTGGAATACTGTGTGCAATTCTGGTCACCCTATTATAGAAAGGATATTATTGAACTAGAATGAGTGCAGAAGAGATTTACTAGGATGCTACTGGGACTTGATGGATTGAATTATGAAGAGAGGCTGACTAGACTGGGACTTTTTTCTCTGGAGCATAGGAGGCTGAGGAGTGACCTTATCGAGGTCTATAAAATTATGAGGGGTATAGACAAGGTAGATAGTCAATATCTTTTCCCAAAGGTAGGGGAGTCTAAAACTAGAGGGCATAGGTTTAAGGTGAGAAGGGGGAGATACAAAAGTGTCTAGAGAGGGAATTTTTTCACACAGAGGATGGTGAGTGTCTAGAACAAACTGCCAGAGGTAGTAGTAGAAACGGGTACAATTTATCTTTTAAAAAGCATTTAGATAGTTACATGGGCACGATGGGTACAGAGGGGTATGGGCCAAATGCGGGCAATTGGGATTAGCTTAGGGGTTTTAAAAAAAAGGGTGGCATGGACAAGTTGGGCCGAAGGGCCTGTTTCCATGCTGTAAATCTCTATGACTCTACGACATTGTTAATGTAAGCCTTACTTGTGACTAATAAATAATAAAAGTGACAAGTAAACTGCAAAAACAAAGCAACTTCTAAAAGCTTTTCTTCTCAAGGATGAATTTTCTGGAACATGCTTGGCTGTTATAGATGATGCTTATTTTCTTCAATATTGGCTGGAGCTGTGTTTTCTGAGGAGATTTGGATGGATCCTTATTGTGAATGTATAATTGGTTTCATCTGACTGGAAATGAAGAAATTCTAAGGCGTGGAAATAAAATTGAGTGCATGGTTGTAGCGATGATGAATTTTATTTATGACTAGCAAAAATTACAGTGAGGTTCATGCTCAGGATCACAGTATGCTCCAAAACACCAATAAATATACCACGTGGGAGGCCTGCTTCCCGTAGGAAAGAGTTCAAATGCTTCCAGTACTCTTATCTCTTTCCAGCACTGCTAATTTTAATTTTTTTGCACTGTAGTAAAAATGATGAAATGTTGGCTATATCTGCAACTTGATTATGATAAACCATATAAGTCCAGCTTATTATCTTCAAATATATATTTTATGTTTAGAGCTGCATTGGAACTGTCAGTTTATATGGAGACCATGGCAGTTTTCTTTGATGCTGCTGTTTGACAGGTACACAGGGCTAGGATTGATGAAGAATCCTTGCATGAAAATGCATGTTAACGCTCTATTCTCAGTGGGAACAGTGTTCTTAATCATTGTTGAAGTCATGATTTGTGTTTCAACTCAGTGATTGCATGCCTGAAGGAGAAATGATGATGATTCTTGTTCCAGAAATGTAAAGGAGTTGCAATACAGTACATTAAGCCCAGTCCAGAGTGGTGTTCACTGTCCTTCACTGTCCAGTTGAGCAAGTGGTTCTAATCAGCAATTATCAAATCTTTTCAACCACCTTTAGTTCATCCAATCTAACCTTCAATGTTGATATAATATCAGCCCCAAGAATTAATGTTGAAGTGAATTCTGCAGCCTCACAACTCTGTATGAAGATGCTTCTCCTGCTTTCTGTTCTATCTCTAACATTGAATCTTATGTCTAAAGCCCCAGGTTCATGATCCCTCAACTGTTGGAACCTCATCAACCAACAGTCTCTATCAATTAGGTCTCATGCCTAACATTCATAGCGTTACATATTTAGCAATGTTGCAAGCCTTGCACCCTCACAATGGTGCGAGTCAACTGTAACAGCCACATCAACAGCCAAACAGATTGCATGCCATAAGAACATAAGAAATAGGAGCAGCAGTAGGCCATCTAGCCCCTCGAGCCTGCCCCGCCATTCAATAAGAACACGGCTGATCTGTCGTGGCTCAGTTCCACATTCCCGCCCTCTCCCCATAACCTTTAATCCCCTCTCTTATCAAAAACCCATCAACCCGCATCTTAAAAATATTTAGCGAGGCAGCCTCCACCACTTCAACGGGCAGAGAATTCCAGAGATTCACCACCCTTTGAGTGAAGAAGTTCTTCCTCAACTCCGTTCTAAACCGCCCCCCCCCTTTATCTTGAGGCTGTGCCCCCTAGTCCTACTGTCCTTTCTGAGCGGGAAGAGTCTCTCCACCTCTATCCTATCCATCCCATTCATCATCTTATACGTCTCAATGAGATCTCCCCTCATTCTTCTAAACTCTAACAAGTACAAGCCTAGTTTATTCAGCCTCTCCTCATAGCTCAACCCCCTCAACTCCGGTATCAGCCTAGTAAACCTCCTCTGCACTCCCTCCAAGGCCAAAATATCCTTGTGTAAGTACGGCGCCCAAAACTGCACACAGTACTCCAGCTGCGGCCTCACCAATGCCCTATACAGCCGCAGCAAGACCTCCCTACTTTTATATTCAATCCCCCTCGCTATGAAGGCCAGCATCCCATTAGCCTTCCTGACCACCTGCTGCACCTGCAAGCTGGGTTTTTGCGACTCATGCACAAGGACCCCGAGGTCCCTCTGCACCGTCGCCTGCTGCAGTTTTTCTCCACGTAAGTAATAATCCTTCCTACCATTATTCCTACCAAAGTGGACCACCTCGCACTTGCCAACATTAAATTCCATTTGCCAGTTCCTGGCCCATGAGGTAATAAGAACATAAGAAATAGGAGCAGGAGTAGGCCAACTAGCCCCTCGAGCCTGCCCCGCCATTGAACAAGATCATGGCTGATCTGAAAGTGGTTCAGTTCCACTTATCCGCCTGCTCCCCATAACCTTCAATTCCCTTATCGATCAGAAATCTATCTACCTGCGGCTTAAACATATTCATTGAGGTAGCCTCCACCACTTCAATGGGCAGAGAATTCCAGAGATTCACTACCCTCTGAGAGAAGAAGTTGAGAAGTCCTCAACTCTGTTCTAAACTGCAATCCCCCCCCAACCTTTATTTTGAGGCTGTGTCCTCTAGTTCTAACGAAGGAGGTGAAGGAAAGTATTAAATTAAAAGCGGAGGCGTTTAGAATAGCTAAGAGTAGTGGGCGAGAAGAGGATTGGGAGAGGTTTAAATGTCAACAAAGATTGACGAAGAAGTTGATAAAGAAGGGTAGGAGAAACTATGAAGCTGGGCTAGCGCTTAATATAAAAAAGGATAGCAAGAGTTTTTATAAATATATAAAAAGGAAGAGGATGGCTAGGGTGAACGTTGGTCCCTTAGAGGATGAGAAGGGGGACTTAGTGGTAGGGGATGGGGATATGGCGGAGGTCTTGAATAACTTTTTTGTTTCGGTCTTCACGGAGGAGGACGTGAATAATTTGCCGGATGTTAGAGATGGAAAGGTGGTAGGACTGGACGGTCTCGATGACATTACTGTTACTAGAGAGGTGGTGCTCGACAGACTGGAGGGGCTGATTGTGGACAAGTCCCCAGGACCGGATGGAATGCATCTGAGGGTCCTGAAAGAAATGGCGGAGGTGATAGTGGATGCCTTGGTGGTTATTTTCCAGACGTCGCTGGATTCCGGGGAAGTGCCGGAAGATTGGAAAACGGCTAATGTTACGCCGTTGTTTAAGAAGGGTGCCAGGCAAAAGGCGGGGAATTATAGGCCTGTTAGTTTAACGTCTGTTGTAGGTAAAATGTTAGAATCCGTCATCAAGGAGGAAATAGCGAGGCATCTTGAGGGGAATTGCTTGATAGAGCAGACGCAGCACGGTTTCGTTAAGGGGAAGTCGTGTCTGACAAATTTATTGGAGTTCTATGAGGATGTGTCTAGGGCGGTGGATAGAGGAGAGCTGGTGGATGTGGTCTTTCTTGATTTTCAGAAGGCATTTGACAAGGTACCTCACAAGAGGTTATTGCAGAAGGTCAGGGGGCATGGAGTTGGGGGTAGGGTGTTAGCATGGATAGAGGACTGGTTGTCAAATAAGAGGCAGAGAGTGGGGGTCAATGGGTGCTATTCGGATTGGCGGATGGTGACTAGTGGAGTGCCCCAGGGGTCAGTGCTGGGGCCTCAGCTATTTACCATTTATATAGATGATCTGGAGGAGGGAACCGAGTGTAGGGTGTCGAAATTTGCTGATGACACCAAAATTGGTGGAACGGCAAATTGTGCGGAGGGTGGGGAGAGTCTACAGAAGGATCTAGATAGGCTGGGCGAATGGGCCAGGAAATGGCAAATGGAATTTAATGTTGGCAAGTGCGAGGTGGTCCACTTTGGTAGGAATAATGGTAGGAAGGATTATTAATTACGTGGAGAAAAACTGCAGCAGGCGACGGTGCAGAGGGACCTCGGGGTCCTTGCGCATGAGTCGCAAAAACCCAGCTTGCAGGTGCAGCAGGTGGTCAGGAAGGCGAATGGGATGCTGGCCTTCATCGCGAGGGGGATTGAATATAAAAGTACGGAGGTCTTGCTGCGGCTGTATAGGGCATTGGTGAGGCCGCAGCTGGAGTACTGTGTGCAGTTTTGGGCGCCGTACTTACGCAAGGATATTTTAGCCTTGGAGGGAGTGCAGAGGAGGTTTACTAGGCTGATGCCAGAGTTGAGGGGGTTGAGCTATGAGGAGAGGCTGAATAGATTAGGCTTGTACTCGTTAGAGTTTAGAAGAATGAGGGGAGATCTCATTGAGACGTATAAGATGATGAATGGGATGGATAGGATAGAGGTGGAGAGACTCTTCCCGCTCAGAAAGGATAGTAGGACTAGGGGGCATAGCCTCAAGATAAAGGGGGGGCGGTTTAGAACAGAGTTGAGGAGGAACTTCTTCACTCAAAGGGTGGTGAATCTCTGGAATTCTCTGCCCGTTGAAGTGGTGGAGGCTGCCTCACTAAATATTTTTAAGACGCGGGTTGATGGGTTTTTGATGAGAGAGGGGATTAAGAGTTATGGGGAGAGGGCGGGAATGTGGAACTGAGCCACGACAGATCAGCCATGATCTTATTGAATGGCGGGGCAGGCTCGAAGGGCTAGTTGGCCTACTCCTGCTCCTATTTCTTATGTTCTTATGTTCTTATGTTCATTCACCCAGCCTATCTAGATTCTTCTGCAGACGCTCCACACCCTCCGTACAATTTGCCGTTCCACCAATCTTGGTGTCATCAGCAAATTTCGACACCATACACTCGGTTCCCTCTTCCAGATCATCTATATAAATCACTCATAGAAAAGCATATCTTTTGTAGGACAAGATTGTCGACAATCAAAAGCAGCAGGAGCTAATCGGAATGGGGACAAGCAAACCTATATATCCTGATCTTCATGACCGAGACTGTCTGAGCCATTATTTGGCTGGCTATTTGTGAGGCCATGGTGTGTGGTGGGGCTGAAGCCATTGCAGCTGACTTATCCTCATATCTAATCCTTCTTCTCACTTTCAAAGTGGACGCTGTGATGAGGGAAGGAAGGCAAGGCAGTCAATGACAATGGGAATAATGATGTGGGATTGTTGGTGAATCATCACTCTGTTAAGTTATACAACCAAAGAAGTACTAAGCACTTTTAGAATCATAATAACAGATAGAATAAACCATTGAAAACCTAACCCATGAGTTAATGATTAATTTGATAATGGTGAGGATTGGGGAACCCTTCTTGCTACTGAGTATATTTAACTGTTTTCATTAATAAAGGGCTTTTAGGTATCCTAATCTGCCAAGGTCTTTGTCTTTGGGCTAAAATACAATAACCATACTTGGAACTAAATAATTGTTTTAGACAGAAAATCAAACAGGGCATTAGTTCTGCAACTAACATTGTTTCTGCAAATTGAGGTAGTGCTGAATCTTTTGAGATCTACATTTTGAGATTCTAATACAATTTCAATAGATGCAGCTGGACAGTAACAGTAACCATTAACACTTAACACTTCTTTATTCTGTGAAAATAAACATTGAACCATTAAAAAAAATCACATAAAAATGCTTATTATAACATCATAAAATTGTCAATTAGGCAAAGTTTTCCTTTTTCACTAGCCATGTCAATGGAGATAATCATCTTAATGGAGTTTGAGCTCTCAGTCAAGGCTTCATAGTACTATCTATTCACTGGATCTCTGAGGTTTTATTTGATTTTACTTTTTAATATATTAATTTTTTTGAAGGACATTTTGTCAAAACTTTTCATCTTGCACTCATCAGGACAACCACAAGAATACCAATGTTAGGGAATCAACAATGTCATACCGTATGAGGAGAGGGCGTTGATTGGTTAGCAAATGGACTTGGATTGGTAGAGGTTTTGCCATGGAGAACGCACCAGTTGGAGGTGACTGACAATTAATTGCTAAGCATTTGTTTGAAATTTAAACCAGACAACATGACTCTGCTTGGTGAAGGCATTGCCCTGTGTAATGAACCGACACATGCCTGTCACTTATTTTGTTTAGCTGAAACAGGCATAATGTGTATATCTGTTCTTTCTGTCTATAAAAAACAGGGCCCTGTGTATTAAGCTATGTAGCTTCCAGTACATGCAAATGCATCATACTGTGAGCCCGACTGACATTCTTAAATTGGTTGTCGACATAATTTTAGCACACTGAGAATTATTCAGCAAATGTTGTCCAATTGCAGAATCACATCTAATGTTGGACACTGGGTTTTGTATTTTGCAAGCATGGACTGATTGGGTATGGCCTGTATTTTGCCCATTGTGAACAGCAGAAGGCACAGTAGAAGTTGATACAATGTGCCAGCCTTTAGAACATACAGCCTACAGTCCACTTGTCAACCAGAGTCCATTTCAGTGTCTACCTACCAACCAATCAGCACACTCTTCTTGCATTATAAAGTTGCTGTTTCCCCTGACATTGGTGTTCTTGCCATTGTTCTGATAAGTGCAAGATGGAAATCTTTGACAAAATATCTTTCTTTTAGCAATACTCAATTCTGTACTACTATAATATTATTTATAAAATATTGTACAAATGATTATATTAAATTATTTATTAATGTTATCTTCTCTGATCTGTTCTTTTGAAATCTACTGGAAGCAGTCTTATGTATAATTAACAAGGCTTTGAGTTTTATTGAATAAATATTCAACAACTCAGGGGCGACACAGTGGTTAGCATTGCTGCCTTACAGCAGACCCGGATTCAATTCCAGTTTTGGATCAGTGTCTGTGTGGAGTTCACATATTCTCCCTGTATCTGTGTGGATTTCCTTTGGGTGCTTCAGTTTCCTCCCACTGTCCAAAGAGGAGCAGTTTGGGTGGATTGGCTGTGTTAAATTGACCCTTAATGTTCGGGGGATCCGCTGGGTAAAGGGGGGTTATGGGATAGGGCCTGGATGGAATTGTTGCTAGTGCAGTCTCGATGGGTTGAATGGCCTCCTTCTGATCCGTAGGGATTTTATGATTCCATGAACTTTTCCTAATGCTTCTTGAACTCTCCTGTAAGGAGTCCAGAAGCTTCAGTCTAGGGTTGGTTGAGGTTAGAAAATGAAATAGCGAGTCTTTCGTCTTTGTTAGGTCAAGGGGGGTGTAGTGACTGGAGGGATCCTGGATTACCCTGGTAATTCTGTCACTTCTACCTCCACTATGCCAACTGAACTGAGTTTTACATTTTTACTTACAGAGTGCTACATTTAATTGTAGTACTGAGCTCTGAACAATTAAGAGCTTCCGGACAAAATTGCTGAGCATGTCTGTTTAAGAGCCTCTTGGCTATAATTGCTTATGCAATATTTTGCTTATTTATGTAATTATTATAAATTCAGGAATAACTGGAGCAGTGAAAAATGAGTCTGATTGGTAGAAATTTAGGAAGCATTATGAAGAAACATTTGATTAATATTTAAAACCTGTAGTCTGTGATAAGCTGCAGGGAGTCCTTCTGCTGCAGAAAGAAAGCATGTCCCCAGTTTATGATGTTGTAAAGCTTGCCAAAATCTCCAGAGTTCGATGCTGAGCCGCTTCATATAAGATGAAGAAATCAGAATTCGATATATTCGCTGCTTGAAATTGCATCAATTTATATGTAAAGGGTAGTGTTATGGTTTTGGAGATATCAATTTTATTTCTTGCATGAAACCTAATAAAATATGGCTCAGTATAATTTTCCAAAGCTTCTGGCAAGCTTTGTAAAGTCACAACCTTGGCAAGAGACTTGGGAGTTTGCATTCTGCACAGGAAGTCTTTTTCCAGCATACTGTTCAATGAGGATGTTAGATAACACAACAGCTTTGTGCCAACATGATTATTCTTTGGATTCTTCACTATTCAAGTTACTTTTAATGAGTTTGTTCCCTAGTCTTTCTTTTTCATATCAACAGAGCATTTTGGGGAGAATCTCTCACCTGGAACATTTTTAATAATTTACAAACATAACAGTGACATTCTCTACGTGAATAAGCATTAGAAAGGAATAAGAATTCACCAGTTGATACGGAATGAGACAAGGTGATAAGATAAAAAGAGAGTGAATCATTTGAATTGTAATGAAGGTTTCAAATCAATTGAAGTGCATTATGACAAAATTCAGTATACATTTGAAATTCTAATGAAAATTATGTGCACTCATTTTGTTCCACCACATTCTGGGAAAACATGATAGGAATGGTAAGTCATCCATTCGTTTGAAAATGTTAGTCAAATCCATATGCAACACCTAAAATGCAACAGCATTTCAAATTGTTAGAATTGTCTTTCCACACCAAAAAGACTAAAGTTGTAAATACGTCACTTGGTGAATTCTGTCTTCAGAGCAACTTTAAAAGGGAAGAAAAAGGAAATCTTTGATTTGATCAATTGGTTTATGAGATTTGAAAATTACTTAAAATTTCATTCTTATACACCAATATCAAACGAAGAATAGCTTGAACTGAAAATTTTTCAAATTTTCACCACATTAATTAATTTATATTTACATTTCCAAATGTGCAGTGGAATACTAAGAATTTATACAACACGAGACGTTTCATTTTTTCCAAAACATAAAATTTATCAGAATGTTTCTGCTCAGAATGTTTCCAACAGCTTGGCTAGGGGCATGAATAGCAGGACCACAGAGAGAAACCATGGACCCTGGTGCAGTTCCTCTTTCCAATCCTTATTCCCACCCCCGCTTAACCCTCTCCTTCAGTCATGCATACTGTTTTTCCCCTTTCATGGCTCACCAAGCAATTGACCAAGCAATCACAGAAAGGTCCTCGTTAAATGACAACACACATTGTTGGACCATTGTTGACAAGTGGACAAGTGGCCCATTAGTATTAAGTGCAGCAACAATATAATGCATTGTTAATCACCTACAGGTGATCCAAACATGACAACTAAACAAACTAGAGAATATAAATTTTATTTTAACAGCATTGAGCAATATTGTTAATTTGACAGGAAATTAACCCATCAGTTACTCATGACACTGTACAGATGATAAACACTGATTTTGGTGACTGTCTCAGCCCTCATTCTGCACATTGCACCATATGAACACAGTGACACTAAATTCATACTTGGGGGAAAGATACAATACTTGCAACCCAGATAAACTGCACAATATTTATTCCAATATTTAGAAGAATTTCTCTTGCTTGTGTCCATCCATATTATTCAATACAATTATTTCACAGAAGGGATGTAACTAGATTCTATTTTATCAGTAATATTATTGGGTAGAAAGATTAAATGATCGAGCAAAAAGAGAATGATCGAATAATGTAGATCTTCACTATCAGTGAAGACACCATCCAGGACATAATATCTTATCCAAACATTTACTCCCTTTGCCACCAGTGCAAAGTGACAGCAGGATATACCGACTACAATATACACTTCATCAAGCTGCCAAGACTCCTTGGAGAGCACCTTCCAAACCACCGACCTCTAACGTCTAGAAGAGAATAGGCAGCATTTGCAGGGGAACTCATATAGATTCCTCTCTATTATGTTGCCCTCCTTTACTGTCACCAGGTTAAAATCTTGAAATCCTGAAATGTCCTCCAGTAAAGCACTGTGGTTGCACTATACCACATGGAGTGCAGTGTTTCGAAAAGGTAGCTTACCACCATTTTGTCAAGAGTAGTTAGAGATGGTCTATACATGCTGGCATTGCCAACGATGTTCACATCCCATGAATGAATAAAAATAATCTACATTGATTTCAGAAAGACATTTTGCTGTCCTACATAATAGATGACTGCATAAGGTCCAAGCCCAAGGGACATATGGAGATGTGTTATAATTGATTTGTAAATGATTGTTTGATAGGCAATAATGAATAGCCATGCCTGGGTCAGTCTCAAGTTGACCACAAAATACAAGTGGAAGTCAGCTTGGGGATCTCTGTTGTTTATAATTTTTTTAGTAATTATTCTCGAGGAAAGAATTGTTGCAAAGTTACCCAATTTGAGGACGATACCAAATAGTGAAGAGCGGCAAATTATGACAACCAGTGTTGTCAGATTCAAAAGAATCATGACATGCTCAATCATTAGATGGAGAAATGCCGGATGCAACATTTGTACTGAAATGTAAGGCTATGAGATTTGGCAGAGGATAGATTGAGAGGATCATGTGCTCATTGGGAACGTGCTTGAGGGTATTGGTGAATAGGTTGCTCAAACTGTCAGCATCACATTCCCAGCTTTTAAGGAGGAAGCAAAATGTTGGCATATATATAAATCCAGGCAGGTAATCTCAGAATAATATAGCTTGCTTTTAAAAAATTTATACACCTCATTAAATATCACCATATCTGCTGATATGTCTTTATCTCAGCAGCCACTTGCCTCATGGAAATCTGTTTGACAGTGATGTAACTCCTGAGACTAGAATTAAATTTTGACCCCTAATGCCAGCTTACAGAGCTACAAGAACCTTGTTTTTTCTGAATCCTGATTGATTTACAGACTTCAAGGTGATAAATTCTGCTTTGTCAAGAACATAGAATAATTTTTAAAATGCTGCTTCTATGCTGTAAACTTCTAGAAATCATAGAAACTTCACAGTACAGAGGCCATTCGGCCCATCAAGTCTGCACTGACGACAATCCCACCCAGGCCCTACCCCATATCCCTACATATTTTACCCGCTAATCCCTCAAACCTACACTATACTAAAGGGCAATTTTTGCATGGCCAATCAACCTAACCCGCACATCTTTGGATTGTGAGAGGAAACCCATGCAGACATGAGGAGAATGTGCAAACTGCACACAGACAGTGACGCAAGCTGGGAATCGAACCCAGGTCCCTGGAGCTGTGAAGCAGCAGTGCTAACCACTGTGCTACCGTGTCGTCCACACGGTACCAGTTTAGGTCCAATGTATATATGCCCTTTCTCAGGCTATGAGTACCACGGTGGATGACAGCAATTTTGCAGTCCTCTAAATATTATGGTGCCTTAATTCTTTATTTCATTCTGTACATCATTCAGCCAAATGGCATTTCCTCACCAACATCACTGAAATTTGAAGCACACATTGAAAAGTTTTAAAGTTTATTAGTGTCACAAGTAGGCTTACATTAACATTGCAATGAAGTTACTGTGAAAATCCAATAGTCGCCACACACTGGCACCTGTTCGGGCACTGTAGAAGAAAATGTATATACTGCTGCATGATGGGAAACTTGACTATATTTTAATTGGTGTTGGGTCAGAAGGAGAACAAGGAGAAACTTGTACTAATTAGAAACAGATGATTGTTGTATAAAGAACGCAATAAGCCTATTTATGATTGATTCTTGGAACAAAGAACTAAGTGTATTCCATGCTTGGTGATAGACATATCTTGTAAGAAAATGTGATTAGATGTGCAAATATTATCAGTATCAATCACACAAAATTGTTTTCTTCACTGTATAAACATCAGCTCTGTGTGAATGTAAGACAAAGTGCTGGTAAGCAGTTGGAGAAGTGCTGCAGACTCTCTATGATATCATATAAATAAATCCTTGGACAAACTCCGAAGTCTCCATGTAAGTTATTTCCTCGACAGACATGCTAAGGAAGAATTTAGCATGGCCAATGCACCTAACCAGCATGTCTTTCAGATTGTAAGAGGAAGCCGGAGCAACCGGGTGAAACCCACGCAGACACAGGGAGAACACACAAACTCTGCACAGATAGTGACCCAAGCCGAGAATCTGCCAAAAGATATCTATGGGTTAAGGGAGTGGCAAAGATCTGGCAGATGTGGTTTAATGTGGGAAAATGTAAAATTGTCCATTTTGGCAGGAAGAATAAAATTGAGGCATATTATATAAATGATGAGTGATTGTGGAACTCTGGGCACAGAGGGATCTGGATATCTGACTGCATGAATCACAAAAGATTAGTATATAGATACAGCCAAGTAATTAGGAAAGCTAATGGAATGTTATAAGTTATTGTGATGATATTGAGCCTTTAAGAAATGTATTTATGTTATGTTTCTTGGAAGGGCTATGTTTAAAATTCAGCTCTTGCCAGTTTGTCTAGGCACCAGTTAGCTCACATGCTGAGAATAACTGATTTTAGCTAGGGATGTGTTTGTTTTAATCTGAGTAAATGCATTTTTGTCTATTTTTTGTTTCTTCGCCTGGGGTTTCAGAGTAGGATTTTGATTAGGTTGATTGACAGAGGCAGTCATATGCTTAAGGGGAGGAGCTAAACTGACAGGAAAAGCAGGCAGTTATTGCACGAGGTCTCTCTGTCATTCTCTCTCTCTCTCTGGAGGCTTCTTTGTTCCTGAAAAGTTGATGGAAGCAGAGGCTTTGGTTATTTTTAAGGCAGAAGTAGATGGATTCTTGGTCAGCAAGAGGGTGATAAGTTATCAGTAGTAGGCGGGGTGCAAATCTGAGGTTGCTATCAGATTAGCCATGATCATATTAAATGGCAGAGCAGGCGTGAGGAACTAAGTGGCCTACTCCTTTGCCTTGTTGAGATGTCTCTAAGCTATGCATTTTACTCTGCAGTTTACGTACAAAACAAAGACAATGAGAAAGCCAATTTCCTCCTAAGATGAGATGCTGTGCTCACCAGCTCAGATAAATATTATCAAAATTTATCATGCATAAAACTAGCAGATTAAAGTGATAGGTAGCACTGGGACAACATCCTGCAACAGTAGTGTACAGGAAGCATCTATAATAAGCAACTCTAAACATTGTTACAAATTCTTATGATCAGGTGGAAATTGGAAAACAAAACCTGAATAAAGGTCAGAAATATTTGTGAAGTCATATCACATTTGTTTTCTTTACCAACTTTTCCCAATTGTCAGTTACATCAATTTTCAATCACTCCAATGACAATTATTCAGATCAGGGCCCCTACACTAAATACTCTTAGTGTAAGTAAGCTCATCTGACTATTATGTGTATGAAAATATCAAACCTATCATAGAATCATAGAATTCCTACAGCGCAGAAGAAGGACATTCGACCCATTGAACCTGCACCGACAACATTCCCACCTCGGCCCTATCCCCACAACCACATTTATTTATGCTGCTAATATTCCTGACACTAAGGAGCAATCTAGCATGACCAATTCACCTAACCTGCACATCTTTGGACTGTTAAAAGAAACATGAGAAAATGGGAGTAGATTTTTTTCCCAAGTTTTCTTACAGAGCAGGGTGATGCTCTGTTCTCAGGAGGAGAGTGTAAGGGGTAGAAGACGGAGGAATTTCTGGTGCAGCAGTGGCCCAGGTTGTTTGTGAAGTCTGGAGGAGCAATTTGTCCTCTTGGTGTCTCAAAATGAATTAAAACTTACACGCTGGTGGCATTTTTAGCAAAGCAGTGTCCAGTACTGTTCTAAGATAGCAATTGGAGTCCTCTGAATGTCATACCATTCCAAGGTGCATAGTAAATGGTCACCCAGCAAAAACAGGTGGGCTGTCTGGTGGAAAATTGTAAGTCCAGGAGAAGCTAAGGTCAGCTACACCATCAGCGGGAATGTGGAGGTAACTCACTCACCAATATTTATCTATACCAATATAGCTATCGCCACCATGGTGGCATAGTGGTTAGCACTGCAGCTTCACAATGTTAAGGACCTGGGTTTGATCCCTGGCTTGGGTCGCTACCTATGTGGAGTTTACATGTTCTCCAGGTGCTCTGGTTTCCTTCCACTGTCCAACGATGTGCTGGTTAGGTGCATTGGCCATGCTAAGTTCTCCCTCAGTGGTAGCTGAACAGGAATGGAGTGTGGTGATTATGTGTTTTTCACAATAACTTCATTGCAAGTCTACTTGTGATTAATAAATAAACTTTACTTTATTTCACTGGGTACAGGACCTCAAAACCTCAATAATTTGATTTTGAATGCATTATTCATTTGCACAAATAAAATATCTGAGAAATCGCAGACACAATGTTCAGTTATCTTGCTTGCTTCTACTCTTTTCCCCCACATATTTGTTTGATAGTTTCAGTCCACTTATGGTTAACTGCAGGGCTATTTTATTTCAGCCTCTTGTTGACAAGGATCACTCTTCAAATGTCACAATAAACTGACAACAAAAGCCACTACTTAATTATAATTGAGAATTGGGAACAAAAGTCTCTTTTCTCTGCTCTTGACATATGTTAAAGGTCACAACAGATTACTATCAGCATTACGCTGTACCCAATGGATATATGTCCAAAATGCCAATTACACTGATTTTTGCGCTTAAGTAAACAAACCTGATTGAAGAGCGGCAACATGGAAAACAAAAATACTGCAATGAATGAATTCTGCTGTTTTGTGTGCAAGGAAGATAGCAAGGCCAATTTCCATTGAGAACACGCAATGGGCAGGTGATAGTTTGGGTGAATGCACCAAAGCCTGATGGCACAACTGAGAAATCTTAAACACTTGCACTGTCACGCCGCATTTGAATATGATTTATAAGTAGCCAGGATTGGATGAATGATGATAGGCAGCTTGCCAACCAAGACAGATGAACTGAGAGCTTGGATTACTGCATGGAATTATGATGTTATTGCAATTATAGAGACATGGTTAAAGGAGGAACAAGACTGGCATCTTAACATTCTGGGATATCAATGCTTTAGACGGGACAGACGGGGAAGCAAATGAGGTGAGGGAGTGCATTGATTAGGGAGCACATCACAGCTGTGTTGAGGGAGGAGACATTGGCGGGATCTTATAGTGAGGCATTATTGGTGGAGCTCAGGAATAGGAAGGGTGTTGAGAGAGTACCATAGACCTCCAAAAAGCCTGCCGGAGACAGAGGAGCTGTTGTGTAGTCAGATACTGAAAAGTTGTGAAAAAAGTTGTGGAAGGTGACTTTAACTTCCCCCATATTGACTGGGAATCCCTTACAGTCAAGGTGCTTGGATGGAGAGCAATTTGTTAGATGTATCCAGGAGAGCTTTTTGATACACTATGTTGACAATTCAACCAGGGAGGGGTCATACTAGACTTGATATTGGGGAATCAGCTGGGCAAGGTGATCGATGTTTCATGGGGGAGCATTTTGGGCTTAATGACCATAATTCCATAACATTTCGGGTAGTCATGGATAAGGACAAGAGTGACCCTTGGGTGAGGGTGCTTAATTGGGTGAGGGCCAATTACATCCAAATTAGACAGGAACTGGGGAATGTAGATTGGGAGCGGCTATTTGAGGAGAAATCCACTTCAGACATGTGGGAGGCTTTTAAAGGCCAGTTAATTGACGTGCAGGACAGGCATCTCCCCACAAAAATAAAGGATAGAAATGGCAAGATTCAGGAACCATAGATAATGAGATAAATTGTAAACTTAATTGAAGGGGCTAGTTAGGGTAGAAGTAGAGAGATTCTTTCCACTTAGAAAGGACACCCAATAGAGGGCACAGCCTCAAAATAAGGGGGGGGCGGGTGCAGTTTAGAACAGAGTTGAGGAGGAACTTCGTCTCTCAGAGGGTAGTGAATCTCTGGAATTCTCTGCCCATTGAAGTGGTGGAGGCTACCTCGTTGAATATGTTTAAGTCACGGGTAGATAGGTTTCTGATCGATAAGGGAATTAAGGGTTATGGGGAGAAAGCAGGAAAGTGGAACTGATCCATTTCAGATCAGCCATGATCTTATTGAATGGTGGGGCAGGCTCAAAGGGCTAGATGGCCTACTCCTGCTCCTATTTCTTATGTTCTTATGTAGTCAGAAGGAAGAGGAAGCATAAGA
Organism: Carcharhinus amblyrhynchos; assembly: GCF_965287045.1. Classification (NCBI taxonomy): domain Eukaryota; kingdom Metazoa; phylum Chordata; class Chondrichthyes; order Carcharhiniformes; family Carcharhinidae; genus Carcharhinus; species Carcharhinus amblyrhynchos. The sequence goes on along the minus strand of NC_137336.1, from coordinate 32,071,544 downwards.
TAGGTCTGGGAACCTAAAGACTGACAAAGCCGTTGAGAAATATTGTGAAAGTAGGAAGGAACTCAAACATGACATTAGGAGGCTTAAAGGGGGCCATGAAATATCTTTAGCAAACAGGGTCAAGGAGAATCCCAAGGTCTTTATGCATATATTAGGAGCAAGAAGGTAGCAAGTGAAAGAATAGGCTACTCAAGGACAATGAGGGAGGTTATGTGCAGAACTACAGGAAGTGGGTGAAATCTTTCATGAATACTTTGTATCAATATTCACCAATGTTGAATCTGTAAAATCACAGGTACTTTCGACCAGCTTACTTACTCAAAAGTTTAGCCTGATATTCTAATTTGCAAGATGGACAAAGGACAAACACAAGTAAAGGTTCAATAAGTTTATCAATAATACGATTAACCCTTAAATTACCCACATAAAACATGAGGATATCCCAGATTCAAGAGTACTCCTGAAAAGATGGTTTGGTTAAACTGCAGGCCCGATTCTCTGAGTCCCTCTGGTCCGTTTTCATGAAGGTGAGTTTCGATGACAGTCTTTTCCTTCCTTCCTTCTCTGGTCAGTCTTCCAGATGGTTAAGGTCACCCCCCTCATCGAGTCTTTGCTGCTGGTGTGTCTGAGATGTATACCTTTATCCCCCTCCCTCCCCGCCTTTCCAGAAACTTCTCTGGCTTCCAGCCAATGAGGCCTTGGGAGGGGGTCCCAATACCCAGTGGGTTTCTTGATGTCTGCTTGACAAGACACGGGGTCGGCCCCCAGGTGTCCATCTCCATGGTGTTGCTTAATGTAACCTGTTGCCATATAAGGTAACAGCAGGAACTCTAGGTGACAGAAAGTCTGGCCTGATCTGGGCTTCTAATAATAGACCAGTGCATTTCATTGGAGTGCATTGATCTCCGGCTGGGTCTCAATGTGATAATCTTTGATGGGTGATTGATAGGATAGGCCCGGACCTGTTTCTATGTCTTTGTATATTTGACCTTAGTCAAGTCTCGCCTGCCCGAGGTTTGACTGTGTTTGACTTTAATATGCCCAATTCTTTAATTGAGGATATCCAATTTAGTCAGCCTTAAAACTAGGCCGGAAATATATTACCACACCAAGGAGAAGGACCTGACGGATACTGAGGTCAGTGATAAGTGTGTGAACGCTCTAGAGCTTGTCAAAGGAGGAAGTGTTGAGTATCCTAAATTGCATTAAAGTAGACAAGTTCCCAGGGCTGGATGGGATCTATCCCAGGTTATGGCAAAAGGCAAGGGAAGAAATAGCTGGGGCCTTAACAGATATCTTTAAATCCTCTTTGAACACAGGCAAGGTTCCAGAAAACTGAAGAATAGCCAATATTGCTCCCTTGTTTAAGAAAGAAAGGGGGATCATCCAGGAAATTATAGGCCGGTGAGCCTGACGTAGGTGGTGCGGAAGCTTTTGGAGGAAATACTGAGGGACAGGATATATGCACATTTGCAAGCAAATTGACTAGTTAGCATGGTTTGCAAAGGGAAGGTCATGTCTCACCAACTTGATTGAGTTTTTTGAAGGGGCAACAAAGATAATTGATGGGGGAAAAGCTGTGGATGTAGTTTATATAAACTTTAGTAAGGCCTTTGATAAGGTCCCATATGGCAGACTGATACAAAAACTAAAATCACATGGGGTTCAGGGTGGGCTGGCTAGATGGATACGGAACTGGCTTGGTTATAGACGACAGAGAGTTGTGGTGGAAGGATATTTTTCAGAATGGAGGACTGTAGCTAGTGGTATTCTGCAGGGATCAGTGCTGGGCCCTCTGTTGTTTGTAGTATATATAAATGATCTGAAGGAAAATGTGAGGGGGGGTGGGGTTCTGATTAGTAGGTTTGTAGATGCCACGATGATTGGTGGAGTTGCTGATTGTGCCAGGGATCGTCAGAGGATATAACAAAGTATACAGTATGGAGACTTCGGTGCAGAAGTGGCAGATGGAGTTTCATCCAGACAAATGCGAGGTGATGCTTTTTGGAGGGTCAAATTTAGGTGTGAATTATACTGTAAATGGCAGAACCCTTCAGAACATTAACATACAGAGGGACCTGGGTGTGCAGGTCCACAGTTCCCTAAAAGTGGCAACACTGGTGGCCAAGGTGATTAAGAAAGCATATGGCATGCACGCCTTCATCATCCAGGGCATTGAGTTCGGGAGCTGGGAAATCACCTTGCAGCTATGTAAAATGTTGGTTAGACTGCATTTGGAGTATTGCGTGTAGCTCTGGTCACCACATTACCAGAAGGTTGTGGAAGCTTTGGAGAGGATGCAAAGAAGGTTCACCAGGATGTTGCCTGCTTTCGGGTGTTGGCTATGAGGAAAGGTTGAATAAACTAGGAAAGATGGAGGCTGAGGGGAGACATGGTAGAGGTCTACAAAATTATGAGAGGCACAGACAGGGTGGACAGTCAGAGGCTTTTTCCTCGGGTGGATCTGTCAATTACAAAGGGGTACAGGTTCAAGGTGAGAGGAGGGAAGTTTAAGGGAGATGTGCAGGGGAAGTTTTTCACACAAAGTGGCAGGTGCCTGGAAAGTAATGCCAGAGGAGGTGGTGAAAGCAGGTATTTGAGCAACATTTAAGAGGCATCTGAATGGGTACATGAATAGAGAGGGAACAGAGGCACACGGATCGAGTAAGGCATAAGTTTTTTTTAGTTTAGTTAGGGCATCATGATTGGCACCAATCTGGAGGGCCGAAGGGCCTATTCCTGTGCTGTACTTTTCTTTGTTCTTTGTTGGAACCGGATGGGGCAAATCTTCCACAGAATTGACCTGGAACTAAATGCTTGAAGTCGAGGTGGCATTCCTGGCACAAGTCACCGAGTGACCAAGAGTGAAAGGAAAAGGTTTTGTGGGCTAGGAGAAGCATTCATGTTCCTTCTGAACAAAAAAAATCAATGATACAAATTTATTACAGGAGCTTGGGAGCAGACTCCATCAATCCCTTTTAAGAATCACTGATGTAGGCCACACTGTAATGCATTGAACATGGATGCACAGTGTTTGCAATGGGCACGATCTTATCAGCCATTCATGCCATGCTTTCGCTGCAGCGAGGTCAGAGATTTTGGCACCCAACCAAACGTCCGTCTACTGCAGCAGGATGAGAAAACCCTGTTGGTGTGAATGGCCATAACTTTCTGGCCTTCTGCCTATTGGTATCAAAAACTGCATTGAAGTCCTACAAGCACAAGTTAAACCTTTTAATAAAGTTCACTGAAGCTACCAATTTTTAATGTCTGCTCAAAAATCAAGTAAGGCGAATCCAGTTATAGTTCAAATCAAAGATTTTTGAAGGCAATGACCAATAGATAGTTTCTGGATACATACTATTGGGACAGGGGTTTGTACTGTCTATTGACACTAGAGAAAGGAATCCCCTGCTCCTTAGGCAGCAGCACAATACAGAAAAGGTCAGGAACTTGTTTCCATTATCAAGTAACTTGCTGAGATGTTGTTGTGAAAATATGATTCATAATTCATATGTTTGAGAATATAGGACATGATTTTGAGCCCATGCTCTCCATCCATGGGAATGCCATGCATGCTCAGATTCCAGAGAGACTTGGAAAATGTGATTCACGCCAAGAGGGTTTCCGAGTTCTGATCTTCCAGCTCCCTTGACAGTGGATCGGTGTGAAATATGCTGTGGGGCCCCAGGAAGCTAATTTTAAGGAATTAGCATGTTCTTAGCGAGCACTCTCTCCAGGACTTCCCCCTCACTGGATATTCAGTAGGTGCCTGCGTGATGTCACATTGGCGCCATTTACAACAGGTCTACGTAAATGTGAACCTGGTGCTTCACCTCTGAAGGGGATTTCAGAGGTGAGCACTCAGGCAGGCATCACCCTCTGGGGTGTGCATTACTCAGGGTGCACTGGAGAGAATTCGGGATACAAAGATAAGTGCAACTTGGGGTCCTAGACTGACCATTTTGTAGAGAAGGGTCAGAAGGCTCCTGGCGCAGTCAGAAGACAGATGACTCTCCATTTCTCCTCCACCCCCCCCACTCTCTCTATTTCCAGAGGTGTTCAAAGGCTCTAGGATTGTTAACAAGTACAAGCATGTAAGCCTGGGGGGTTTGAAAACTGATTTAGAAAAGGAGTTTACGTCTATAAGAGGACTACAGCCTGAATTATAACTAATAGAGATAGATTAAAAGTTAAAAACTGTATCTTGTCCTTTTAAGTGTTTCATTGCTTCTCGACCTTATGGCTAAGATCAAGTGTTGTATCGACATATTGGACTTGGTTGAAGTCATTAGGTTATCTTTTAGCTTCATTTGAAGCAATTTTTAAAAGCAGTATCTCAGCCTTTTGGTTAAGATGCAAATGAGATCAAACCTTGTAGGAGGAGCTATGCCTACTCCAATCAGCTTGGATCATGTAGATCAAGCCCAAGACAGGAGGTGAGAGCCCTGTCTTGTCAGGTTGGATCGGGAATGTCTCAACTTGTTGAGACTCTGAATTGGACTTGATTTGATTGAATTGGAATAAAAATACAAAAAAAGTATTTCATTTGGTAAAAGCTAAGCTAATTCATTCATTATAGTTACATTGAATTGTTAAAGAAGGTTTGTTCTGATAAAGCTTCCTAGTGTGTCAACAGAATAACACCTGGAGTGAAGCATCTTATCCTCACATTAATGCCAAAATAGAAAAAAGAACTGTTGGAGTCTAATCAGGCTTCACAACATACCCTGGAGTTTCTGCTCTGGTACCTTAATACAATGTACAGAACCTAATGAATTCTGTTATGTAAGCCAAAGACTTGCACATGTACTGAGCATAACTAGCTGATACTCTGATATGACAGCAGAAGGAAATTAAGCACTATAATATAAATATATTTTCAATTATTTTTTAAATACTTATGCAAATCATTCAGTTATTGAACTGTTAATAGAGTGCTGCTCTTCATTAGCTTCCCAGTGGCAAAAATAACGTGGATGCTGACCATATGGTAAAAGCTTTTTTTTTTGATTGTGTCATGTTAAGTGAGAAAGTGAAGGAAATTGCTGCAGAAATAGTCCCCTTCAGCTCACAGTTTTTTAAAATAATTGATACAACAATTGCAAATTGGAACAAACAGTTATTTTGGGCTGTTTTGCTGTGTTTTTGAGTGAACAGGTTGTTAGAATATTTGTATGTAAATTCTCAAAAATGACATATTTAAAGGAAACTGATTTTCAATGTGAATAACTCCAGACCAAAAATGTGCTTGTCAGGAACAAAAGTAAAATTATTAGCTTAGATTGTTGGTGCATAAGGTTCTTTGTCACACAAAAATAAAATAAATAACTCCTTGGATGTTGACTTTTTTTTGGCATTTCCCATCAACTTTCTAGCCCAAATAATAATAGGTTGGAAAAATAAAAGCGAACTAGATGTGAGAGATCCTAATCTGAGGTAGATAAAGTACAGATTAAATACTCCCAATCAGAAATCTAAGGGGTTAGTCAAAGTATGGAATTTAATGGAGAACTTGAAAGGCTTGAAGAAGATGAGATGTTTGAAAAAAACAAACAAAATTTTGCAGTTACATGACATCAGCCGATCACCACTCCCACACTGCAGCAAATAGGCAAAGCCACTCGAACTTGAGCTCAAATAAGAAACAGTGCTTGTGGAGTTTAATTTTTGAAGTCATTCAAGTAATGCCATATGTTGCAAGTAGATCAACGTGCACCTCCACCACATGAAATGCTCTGCACTGGATGTTAGGTAACATTTGCTCTTCTATATTGTGGGATAGTTCCAGTTTTCCATTTGGACACTTTTGATATGAGCCAAACAGATGAGCACACCTGCATCCTTCACAACTTTGGCTAGTGAAAATGACACTTCACAGAATCCCAGCAGAACAATTTTTCAATGAAGTCCATTGATTTCCCACTCATCTTTTTAGTTACCATAAGAATGTTGAAGCGTACATCAGCCTACAATTGCTGTCATTGTTGACAGTTGTTAAAGGTCACAACAGATATTACAGTGCTATCTAATGGTTATAATTCCAAATTGCCAACTACAGTGATTTTTGCACTTAAGCTGTTAAACCTAAAAAGAAAAGTTGACTGTATGGAAAACATTTAGTGTGCAATATAGTGATAGTGATGCCAATTTTCACACAGAACTCACGTTGGGCAGGTGACAGGTTGGGCAATCATAGTAAAGCCTGATGACATGAATGAGGGGTCAGAAATGTTTTCATGGTATGGCCAAATTTGATTGTGATTTGTGAACTGCCAGGGCTGGATAAATTCGGAGGGAAGGCTTGCCATCCACGGAACAGGATGTGGCACATCAGGTGTTGAGTGTTAATGGAGCTGCACTCATCCAAGCATGCGGTGAGTATACCATCATACTCCTGACTTGTGGCTTGCAGCTAGTGACTTGCGTCTGAACCTGCTTAAATAGTAAGAGAATTTATATCGCTGCTCCAATTAAATGTCTAATTAATGCCAATATCTATGATGTTGATTTTGGGGGATTCAGCAATGGTAATGCCATTGAATACCAAGGGAAGATGTGAGATTCTCTCTTGTTGATCATTGCCTGACTCTTGAGTGTCACTTTTAAACCAAAGCCTAGATCTTTCTGAATGTAAACACAGCCTTCTTCAGTATCTAAGGAGTCATGAGTGGTACTGTGCAATCATTAGTGAACCTCCCCCTTCTGATCTTATGATGAAGGAAGAGTATCAATGAAGTAGCTGAAAATGTTAGGCCTAGGACACAATCTTGAGGAACTCTTGCAGCGATGTGCTGGAGCTGAGATAGTTGGCTTCCAACAACCACAATCATCTTCCTGTGTTAGATATGACTCCAATCAATAGAAACTTTTCCCATTCCCCTTTCACATCAGTTTTGCTAGGGCTCTGTGATATCACACTCAGTCAAATGTTGGCTTGATGTGCAGTGCAGTTGATCTCATCTCATCTCTTGAGTTTAGCTTTTTTATCCAGGTTTGGACCAAGGCTGTAATGAGGTCTGGAGTTGAATGGCCCAAGCAAAACCTAGAGTATTGACAAGTAGGTTGTTGCTGATTAAGTACTGCTTAATGTCTTTGTTAATGATAGCTTCCATCACTTAGCTGTATTGGATTTGTCCTGCTTTTTGTAAAAAGGTCATACCTGGATAATTTTTCACACTGGTATTGTTATAACTGTGCTGGAACAACTTGGCTAAGGGCATGGCGTGTTCTAGACAAGGGCATGTCTTTAGTACTACAGCTAGCATATTTACAGAGCCCACTGCCTTTGCAGCATCCAGTGCCCAGAGTCATTTCTTTGTATCAATTGGAGTGAATAGTATTGATTAAAGACTGGCATCTGTGATGCTGAGGACCTTAGGAAGAGGCCAGATGGACTGTGCACTCAATATTTCTGGCCTAAGATTGTTGCAAATTCTTCAACTTTACTTTTGTACAGATGTGCTGGGTGCCCCCATCATTGAGGATAGAGATGTTTGTGGAGCCTCCTCCTCTTCCTCTGGTTAGTTGTTTAATTGTCCACTGCTATTCATGATTGGATGTGGAATATTTGAGGTTGTGCATGTTGTTACAATCCCAGTTGATGTTATAATTGGACAGGAAGATTCCAGAATGGAACCCCAGCCCAAAATACTTTAACTTTTATTCATAATATGTGGAGGAACTGCATCTTTGGTTTCTTTGATAACTGGTACTAAAGAACAGATTCATGTCTGGGGGGGGGGGGGCAACGTGCAGCCGCGCACACTAGTGAATTGGAACATTAGAGGTAGCTAACTGTTAAGAATTACATTTTGTCATGTTTGACTATTTTAATTGGCAAAGTTGATGCTAATTCTTTTTGTTGTTTTTTATTTATATCCAATCAAGAAATCAAATTGGCCCAATCAAATCCCTACAAGAAAGGCATTATAGATCAAAGCTGACAAGACAGGCACCACTTTTCCTGTCTTGGGCTCGACCCAAGCTGATAGCGGCAGACACTACACCCCCTCCTGGGCTTGATCTGAGCTTCATCTTAGCCAATAGGTCGAGATGGCATTTTAAAAACTTGCTTCAAGTGAAGCTTCAGTGTAACTCACTGACTTCTACCAAATGTAGGATCAGCAAACTACACTTGATCTTAGACTTCTAAAATAGTCTAACTGTATTCTTAAATAAAGGTTCTTTTCATAAAAGTTTCCCAGTGAACCACTTGAATCATACCTGGAGTGAAACACCTTATGCTCACCCTAATGCCAAAATCAAATGCAAAAGTCGGGATCTAGGCTACCTTCATAAGAAACCTTATAGTTTCTCACCTGGTCCTTAACCATAGGATGCACTCCAACAAATGGCAAGGAGCCTTTGGCAGCATTTCCTAGAATCATGACCTCTGTACCCTAGAGGAAAAGGGCAGCAGAAGCAGGGGAACTCAGCCACCTCCCAAAGTCCCTTCAAGACAAACACCATCCTAACAGATATATTCTGCCATTCTTTCATGTTGCATGAAATTCCTGGAACCCCCATCTTAAATAGCATTATACAACAATCTTCCCATATAGACTGCAGCAGTTGAAGAAGGAAGCCCAGTGTCATCTTCTCGAGAGCAACTTGAGACACGCTAAGAATGATTTTTGAGTTGAATCTGAAGGGGACAAAGGTGTGGATGAGTATTCCAGCAGGAGAGCCAGAGCACAAGGTGATATAATTTGGAGTCAGAAACAGAGCTTGGAGTTGAATAGAATGTTTAAGTTGCTGTCCGGTTGAACCTGAGACAATGGCCAAGAAGGTGATGGGAGTGGATAATAAAGGCACAGAGTTTGCTGTGCAAATCATTATGCAAGGGTAGAAACTGAAGTCATGATAAAAATTAAGATAAAGAAGAGAAAGTATGTTTATGACAGGCGTCAAGTAGAAAATATAATTGAGAACGAAGCTCAGTACAAAAGGTTCAGAGGAAGTGTGAAGAAGCAAAGAGAAACAAAGAGGGATTATGCAAAACAATTGGCAACCAACACAAAGGGAAATCACAAAACCTTCTACAGGCATATAAATAGCTAAAAGGTGATAAAAGATGGAGTGGTGCTGATTAGGGATCAAAAAGGGGAATTTATGGAGGCAGAGGGCATGGCTGAAATGTTAAATGAATACTCTGCATCTGTCTTGATCAAGGAAGCAGATGCTGTCCAGGCAATTGTGACAGAGGAAGATCATGTGCCAGTCCGGCTCAACTCTGGATCCTTCAGTGCTCAGTAATGAATTTAATTTTTAAAACATTGTTGCAAAGACGGGAGGAACAGGGCCTGACTCCACTGCATTCATACCCACCTCATCCACATCTCTTTTGTATTGTTGAAATGGGTAAGTTGACAGTGGAGGTGTAACAGGCACTACAGCCCACCCAATTTCCATTCATGAGAAGGAGTCTGAAAGGGAGCAGGATAGGAGACAAAACCATTCCTATCATTAACTAAAAGTTGACCTCTCAGCTGTCTCCGATTTGTCACATTACTTGTCTGAAATCCAATACTGGGTGAGCAGAAATTTTCTCCAATATTGGAAAGCCTTTGGTCCCATCATGAATTCTGTTCCCTGTCCACATTTGCCATCCCTGGTACCTGACTTAAGCTAAGCCAAACTATTGGCAACCTCAATGCTGTATTTGACCTCCAAATTGAGTTTCCCACCATATATCTGCAACATCACCAAGATTTTTATCTTTTTTACATTGCTTAACTCCAAACCCTATCCATGTCTTTGTTACTTCCAATGCTATCCTGGTCAGCCTCCCTCTCCTCTTTCACCCTACACACTCTTGTGCTCATACAAACTTCTGTTGCCCATATCTTAACTCATTCCAATTCAATGCCTGGGAGAACAACCCAAGGATGCAAATCAAGAAGACAGCGTTCCAAAAGCCCAAGACACCCAAAGACAAATTTGGACGATAAAAGCCGAGTATAGTCTGACAGTATGCTGAGCATCATGGCATGTGAAGCTTATTTGAAGTCACCAGGGCCATCTATTGTCCAAGGTCAAAATCAACTTTGCTCACAGGATGTTGTCTTTCTTCCTCCTTGTGCAGCCCTGATTTGAATCATCCCACCATGAACAACCATCCTGATAGCAGTTGGAATTTTTGGAATTTCATAGAATCCCTACAGCACAAAAGGAGGCCATTTGGCCCGTCAAGTCTGCACTGACCACAATCCCACCCAGGCCCTATCACCATAACCCCACTTATTTACCCTACTAGTCTCCCTGTCACTAAGGGGCAATTTACTGTGGCGAATCAACCTAACTCGCACGTCTTTGGACTGTGGGAGGAAACCCATGCAGAGACGGGGAGAATGTGCAAACTCCAAACAAACAGTCACTCTAGGCTGAAAGTGATCCCAAGTTCCTGGTGCTGTTAGGCATCAGGGCTAACCACTATGCCGCCCTTTTCTTCCCCATGCTTCTCCATCTACCTCTCTTTTTAAGACGGTCCTTAAAAATTGAGCAGGATTTTGGACATTTTTCTTTTTGATGGCTGTGTGTCAAAATCGTTTAATTGATATGGGTTTTGTTCAGCACCTCGGGATGCTTTACCGCTGAAACATAAATGTAAGGTTATCAGTTTATTGGGAATGGTATCAAAGGAGCTTGGACAAGGTGAGCTCAGAAAGTGAGTGAATGGGCAGGAGCTGAAGTAACATTCTACGCCGGAGTAAACCGTGACTGGACGTAGGTAAGAGGGGAACTTTCCTGATGCATGCAGAATGATCAACAGTTGGAATGGATTTTCAGTCGTGATAGTGGAAAAACCCCTGCAATCATTTAATAAACGACAAGAAACGGCTACGGGAGAATCCAGGCATGTTGTGGATGGTGAACGGAGGGTAAAAAGCCCTCCCCACTGTTGCATGATCTTGCGAATTGTGCGTTGGGCTGAGAGGCTGAAGCAGATACATCTTATCCGCTTGGTACAAGTGAACCACCTGTCGGCTGCTCGAACAAACTACATTCACCATGAAGTTTCCGAAGAATTGAACATTTTAAAGAAGTCAAAATGAGGAAGTCGCCATTCCAATAACAGGGGCCCCTCCAATTTCAAGATTATTCCGGTGCCTCTCGTTTTCTTTGTAAGTGAAAATAAACAAACGATTGAGAGTAACAACTTAAAATATCACTTTTTTTTCCCCTGACTGCAAGGAGTAAAAACCAGGGCTAGCAAACAAAGACCAAGATTTGGCATTTTTTTCCCCACAAGGTGAATTGAAATATATCCGAGCCAGAATTGTAGGATAACAGCTTCTGTAACTCAGCTCTGCTTCTGTGTCTGTGCTGGAACCGAAAGGTGGGATTAAGCAGTACAGCCTTGGAGCCAACGTCAGAATAAATCACCACTATTGCAATCATTTGCAGCGATTCCTGCCTTGGAACCGATTTGAAATTGCATACCACGGAATGTTGTCGGTGAAATAAACACAGTTAAACTATGTTAGCAACATCGCATCCAGGGCTGCTGTCGCCCTGGGAGGTTTCTATTTTCTCTGTAATTGTGAAATCCAGAGAGTAAATATTTGTTTACGGGCAAGATACTGGTTCCAGAGGCTAAACTTCGCTTACACTGAGCACCTCAAGGCGTTTCTAATATACATCGGCACCGAATAATGGCACCGCCCTCCCACCCTCTCACAATTCAAGTCGGAGACTGAACCCAGTGGGTTAATTGTGAGAAACCACCACTAATACACGTTGCCTCTGCCTAGAACTCAGTAATAGTCAGGGTTTCACAATCAAACCTAGTCGGGAGGAGCGATTAGCGCCTTAGGAGGGAGCCATCCTCAAATATACTGCTAGAAAAATACTAAAACCTTCGCTTTGGATCCAAACTGTTCAAAACTGGATGGGAAATCATGAGATTTGGCTCTCCAAAAAATCTCACTAAACGTAAAGTGGAGGAAAAGACGGCTCAGTAAGTGTTCCTCTGTGTCAGATCTCCCCTGTGAGGTGAATGGTAGCAGTCAAACGGAAGTCCCTGATTCAGTAGCTGCGAGGAGGCGCAGGAAGAAAGTTGGATACATATTTACTGACTGCAAAGTCTCCTTTTCTATCCAACACTGGGAGATGAGGCGGAGGCAAAAGAGGCTTCTCCAGGCGGCCGGTTTAATCCTCCTGACAATAGTGTTCGTGCCAAACGTCGGTCTGTGGTCCCTGTACAGGGAGAGGCAGTTAGAGAGCCCGGCTGAACTGGTGCAGGTAAGAAAGCACAATCTCATCAGAGTTGTGATACCTGGGACCTGAAGTGTTATTCTTTGAGGTGGTACACTTCACACTATTTGCCTTTCTGATAGATAGCGGAGGCCCCCATTAACTCTCAACTTTTAAGATTCATACTGTCTTAAACCCAGTGTAGCAACAATCTTCGATTACTAAATTGTTTAATTATAAATCTAGAATTTGGATCATTGGTCAGTGCTGTGAGAGTGACAGTTTAAGATGTGGATCACAGTCGTATAATTAAGAGGAACTTTTTAAGTGCGATGCTCTTCTATACAATTTCGAGGAGGAGTTTCCCCAGCTTGACTTACTTCCTTGATATTCGAAGCTATGTTTATACTGCAATTCAGATAAAAAGCTGCTGTGTGGAACCAATTAGTACCTTGTTCACACAGCTTGACTGATTCTTCTGACACAGGCGTGGTTGGCTTCCCGGCAGATTAAGTGGGAAATATTTAGATGCTGTGTCAGCATGGCCTAAATATTTCATTCAATAAATACAAGTGGATCTAAAAATATGGAGGAGTGGATATTAAGGAGCTTGTAGACACTTTTTAAAACCTGGTTTGACAGTTCTTGGGAGTTATGCTTAATGGCTGTATCTCTTTCCAGATATCTCATTTTGCATCTTGCTGGAGTAAAGTTGCTTCATTTTGACATAAAACTGGTAGAGTAAGCATAATGGAATTGGCAGTATCTGAGAATAGCTTTGGTATCGATTCCCATATTCTACAATAAGCTCAAGGTTTTCAAACTTGATGTGCTCCTCACTGAATGTCATCTGTATTGTAATCACAATGCCAGCCAATTTTTGTTGTGAGGTGAAACAACTTTTTTTTCATAAACTTGATTAAATAGAAGTATTTTTCCTCTTTTGATAACTTTTTAAGCACTTCTGATAGGCAGTCAGATAAAAATATAAAATATTAATCTGGAAAGGAAGAACAAGCTTAGATAGAGAACCTTATGCAACCTTGCGACAACTCACTTCACAGCCAATTAAGCACCTTTGAAGTGTAACTAAGCCCTGGGCCATTTTATTTGATAGTTTCACATGGTAATTTTTTTTCTCTAGAGAGCAGTTTGAAGTAACTTTTACTTCTAAATAATAGTTTCACAAAGCTGATGTAAGAAAAAATAATGAGGAAGTACAGTTGAATATTGTGCCAATAAAATTTTTCAGTGATATCTTTGTTTATAATGCCATTTAGTTAAACTAATGGTCGTATTTTGTTCTACCTCAAAATACTTCCTCCAGTCTAAAGATGTGCAGGTCAGGTGAATTGGTCATGCTAAGTTGCCCTTTAGTGTCCAAAGATGTGTAAACTAGTGAGATTAGCCAAGGAAAAGTGAGGGGTTACAAGGATAGGTGGGGGAAGAGGGCCTGGGCAAGATACTCTGTCAGAGAGTTGTTGCAGACCCGATGGGCCGAATGGCCTCTTCTGCACTGTAGGGATTCTATGATACACAAAAATCTGTCACTTAATTGTACTGATGAGATTAAGTTCACAGTACAAGTGAATGTACAAAAAATTACATTTCTGCCTTAACGGTGTAATTAAAAATGTCCAGTTTCAATCTGGCTGAGAATTTCATCCACTGTTCCACTTTATTTTAATGAGGAAAGAGATTTTCAAATCATAGCGTAGTGATGAATCACCTTGCAGATAATTTGTCATGAGCTAGTGAAATAGAGTTTCTGTGCAAATGGCGCAACTGTCGGAAAGTACAGCTGAATCCAGCCAGGTAAGTTTACTGTTGGCTACTGTGGTGGGTAAGTGATGAGTGCTTTTTCTCTCCCCCCAAAATCCTTTCATGCCGAATGCTCCTTGCTTGTGATTCATGTTAATGGCCATTAGCTTCGCTTTATGGGAGTGTGGAGGAGTTTTGAATTAATTGAATTTTTTTTGCGAACGAACATCTTTTTAATGTCCTATAATAACTTTTTATTCCATGTTGTCAATTATTTTAAATTTCTGGCTGAAGTTTTATGTAAAAGAAACGTGAAGACATTGCACAGTATTCTTTACTACTAGTTAGACGGACTAGTGAACACTTACAGATTTATTTTATTTTTCATGGGATGTGAGCCTCGCTGGTGAAGCCAGCATTTGTTGCCAAGTTTTTCTTCTAAGACACTCCTTAGTAACATGGATAAGGGAATTGTCAGTCATTTCATTTGTTTAGTTTCTCTGTCAAAAACTCAGCCCTGGGTACCATTTAAATCTGTGAGCCTTGGTATTACTTGGATCTGCTTCCTCGAGGATTTCATGTTTGTTGGCATGTCAGATTTGAAGTTCGTGGGCCTAGACGCTTGGAGCCCGTTTGTAGTTATTTCTTTCATTGGTGTATTAATCTTGCATCAGAGTGCCGAGCTATATTAATGCTACCAACTTGAGATAACAGGAAAATTTATTTCAACTTTACACTTTATTTATTTATTTCAACTTTAGTCCCGCAACATTTCTTGGCACACGTCTCTGCTGTCACTGAAGACAAACAAAAATGTGGGCATGCCTACCTTAAAGGCAGTGTACATAAGACGAGAGGGCAGCATGGCAGCACAGTGGTTAGCACTGCTGTGACACGGCGCCAGGGACCTGGGTTCAATTCCTGGCTTGGGTCACTGTCAGTGCGGGATCTGCATGTCCTCCCCGTGTCTGCATGGAGTTTCCTCTGGGTGGTCCGGTTTCTTCCCGCTGTCTGAAAAATGTGCATGTAGGTGCATTAGAATATGCCTAGTGTTGAATTTCATTTTGCCCTTTGCTTCTACTCATGTCTGACTCCATCAGGTGTTTTTGGAAAAGTGAGCTGGGATGAATGTTGGGACCATAATAGATTACATATCTTTTAAATACGCTAAGTTCTCCCTCATTATACCTGAACAGGTGGCAGAATGTGGTGACTAGAGGATTTTCACATAATTTCTTTACAGTATTAATGTGAGCCTAAATAAATAAGTAAATTTTTAAATTGATTCCTGGTATCTGAGCAAAGAGCTTTGAATGATTTGATAAGCTGAGATATTGGAATCTCAATGTTTTATAACATGGGTGGCTAAACATTCTGAACCTTGGAGCCACATATGATAACCTTCAGATGTTCAAAAGCCACAAGGCATGGAAAAGCTTTACATATATTCAGTATGACTGTTTGCTTAGAAAACTATTATAATAGTAATATCCCTTCAGCCAGACAATACTGTTGGATGTAGAAGCTTTGTGAGTTTTCTTCCTGGATACAGGCCTTTGAAAATTGAGGACAGATAGAGATTGCAAGTAGTAGGGTCAGCAATGAGAGGGTGGGTTAGGGAGCTGGAGAGATTGCTGCAAATGGTGCTTATCAGGTCAAGCAACTCCACATCAGGCAGTCGGGAAACTTTGTTAAAAGGAACTGATTGATATTCAAGTGCATTCACCTTCTCTAACCTGTTAAGTTGCTAACATGGTGCATGCCTGCTCTGCTGTCAGGGATTGTGAATGTGGAAGGTGCTTGAATGCCATTTTGATGGCTTCCATTTCAGCCATGGAGTTTCCTACTTCACTCCCACCTCACTTCTGAAGAGATGGCAAGTAACATGTTATGACCCTGGACCAGACCTCCAAATGTTTGGTATGATCCAGTAACTTTCTGTTTAGCTTAGATGAAGTTTGATATTTAAGACAGTTGCTAAGAGAATAAAGCCACAAGGTTACACAGGTTTGGAGCAAACAAAAATAAACTTTACAAGGTCAGAAAGATAAAACAATTTACAGTATCTATTTTACATGCTAACTTTCAAGGTTAATATGAGATACTTATTAATTAAGAGGCAAACTATGATCAAACACACTACCCTGCACAATAAATGTTAGATGTGACCAAGACAGATTCCATGGATTTTGCAATAACACACCCAGATGTCAGTAAACCCTGAGTCAACCAATCTCATTGAACTTTTTCTTTCTTGCAAGAGATTCCTGCCTTTATTTTTGAAGATTTTGCCTTGAAATTCTTTCCAGAAGTTGTTCGAACCCAGGCTGCATCAACAATGGCTCATCTCATAGGATTTCAATCTTGTTTCCCAAAACTCTGTTCATGTGGATTTCCTAGTCTGCATTCCAGCATCAATTCACAAGCACAACTTTAGCGCTCGGCTACGCTGAGCAGAACACTGTTGCTACAAAGGGTCATCTTAGCCCCAGTAGCCCAAATCACAGAATCACCAACCTTCTGTTGCTTGCTTTGATTGCTGGGACTTCCTCTGAACTCTCTTTAATTGCCATTGCTACTCCTTAGTCGTCTCCACTTACTGGTTCTTCCAACCACATTACGTTTCTGGTTGGAGTCTCTTTTTCCTGCTCCTTTTTCTTCTAAACTGGGACCTCTTCCTGTCCCCTCTTCCTTTTGAAACGTCTCCCTGTCCCCTGTCTGTGACTTTAGCCTATGGCGCGCTGCTCCCAGGTCACACAACACTTTTTATGCTAATTACTTTTTAGGCAGGTCTATTAAGCCCACGTCCTCGACCCGAAGGACTTTAAAGGCTGTATTGCGCGTGCACAACCCTCTCCTGGTCCACGCATGCATGGAGATACCCGGGACTTGTTGGCTGCTTCCTGACTGTTGCTCCAGGAGACATTTCTGCTATTTTTCCAGTCTGACCCCACATTCCACCCGAGGTGCAAGTGCAGGAAATGTCAAACCAGGAAATGTTTGAGTTATGAATGAACCTTTGATGTTTCTGAAAGATTGCCTGAAACATAAGATGCGATCCCTTACGTAATTTAAAAATAAATTCTGCATTCTGTCTTTCAGCGGTTTCAGATAGAGAAATCTTTTGCTTTTGTCACTGAGTCCTTACCATTGGGAGCCCCAGTTTAAGGGAAAGGGAGCACATGCTGCATATGGCCTGTGAGCCACAGCTTTTTGGCCACCCTTGACTTAGAATGCCACATGGTACTTAAAACAGGGAAGATTATGCAAGACTAGAGTGTACACATTCAGAAATGTGAATGGGACAAACGGCATATGCCCTGTTACACGTGGAACAGGTAAAACTGGTTGGCAGGAAGAATAGTTGAGGTCAGACAACAGAATTCACTTAAACTGTGATATGCGGTAACGTTGGAAAGATGAGCTAAGTACCTTTTTAAAGTTTTGCTTCCTCTGAACCTACTTGTACTTCCACAGATATGTTGCCTTTAATTGCCCCTTTTATGCATACCATTGATGGGGATACACAACACAAGATATAGGAGCAGGAAAAGGCCATGTGCGCTTTAAAGCTGCATCAGCATTCTTATTCTTTCAAGGGATATGGGCTTCACTGGCTCAGCCACCATTTATTGCCCATCCCTAGTTGCCCCCGAGAAGGTGGTGGTGAGCTGCCTTGAATAGCTGCAATCCATGTGGGGTAGGTATATCCACAGTGTGGCTTGGCGAGGAAATGCCAGGTAGCAGTGTTCCCATGTGCCTGCTGCCCTTGTCCATCTAGATTATAGTGGTTGTGAGTTTGGAAGGTGCTGTTTAAGGAGCCTTGGTATCACCAGGTTTCAGTGACCTGAAATCTTACTTTGCTGCATGTCCCCCTTAACCTTTGATTCTCCTATAGTTCAAAAATCTGTCCAAATCAACCTTGAATGTAAATCCTCACTGTGCAGAAGGAGGCCATTTGGCCCATTGAGTCTACACTGACTCTCTGAAAGAGCTTCTTACTCAGGCCAACTATCCCCATGACTCTGAGTATTTATCATGGCTAATCCACTTAACCAGCACATTTTGGACTGTGGAAGGAAACAGGAGCACCCTGAGCAAATCCATGCAGATACAGGGAGAATGTGCAAACTCCACTCAGACAGTTAGTTGAGGCCAAATTGAGTCCAGGTCCCTGGCACTGTGAGGCAGCAGTGCTAACCATTGTGCCGTCTTGCCGTCCTGTATTCAATGACTCAGTCTCCACTGCTGTCTGGAATAGAGAATTCCAAAGATTTGCAACCTCCTGAAAGAAGAAATTCCTAATTGTCCTTCTTAAATGGGTCACCTCATATTCTGAAATTGTGCTTTCCAGATTCCTCCATGTGAAGAAACATCATCTTAGCACCCATCCTGTTATGTCCCTTGAAAAGGTTACATGTTTTCATAAGATTTCCTCTGAAGCCCATGTAAAATAGGCCCAACACACTTAAGCTTTCATCCTGAGATAACGCCTTCATCTTGGCAATCAACCGAGTGAGCCTTTTCTGAACTCCTATAATGTGAGTATGGTATGTGTGCTCTGCCTAAAGGCAGATCCTTGGCTCATTGTTTGCCAATGATTCATCCTGAGCCGCTTTTCTTGGCAGTTTTTGTCAGTGGTGCTTTGCTATTGAATTCCATTCTGGAGCAGGGCCGAAAGACAGCCCAGAGCATATTCATCCTTTAATAAGGAGGTCAGAATTGTATGCAGTACTCCAGGTGTCACAGGGTTTGTCAATTTTTAGACCCCATTCCTGTTTCAATAACAATTAACATTTATTTGTTGATTTAGGTGACTGTCTGTGCAGAGTCTGTACGTTCTCTTCATGTCTGCATGGGTTTCCTCTGGATGCTCCAATTTCCTCCCGCAGTCCTAAAGACGTGCTGGCAAGGTGCATTGGCTATGCTACGTTCTCCCTCGGTGACCTGAACAGGTGCCGGAGTATGGCGACTGAGAAATTTTCACAGTAACTTCATTGCAGTGTTAATGTAAGCCTACTCGTGACATGAATAAATAAAAATTGCAGTACCTAAATAATTTTTGTGATTCTTGTACAAAGACACCCATATTCTTCTGTAGTTTCTCTCCATTTAAATAAGAATAGAAAAATCAATATATTACCAAAGTGGTACTGTTTTCCCACGCATCAGCCAAATTTTTGTCCACTCACTTAACCCATCTTTATCCCTTTGCAGGCACTTGGTGCCCTTCTCACAACATGCTTTTCCCCCTATCTTTGACTCATTAGCAAACTTGACTACAATACGTTTGGTCCCTTCATCCAAGTATTGAATATAGATTGTAAATCATTGATGCCTCAGCAATGATCTGCTTCGGTTACTGTGATGCATCAGGGAGTGGGGGTGGGGTTACCTGGACACTGTTTCATTGGACATGCACAAGCCTTAGATGAGGTACTTCAATTTGGCCTGTGAAGTGAGGAACAGGAGGGTGTGACTGCAAGTGAGGCATGTGTGATCTTATTAAATGGCAGAGCAGGCTTGCTGGGCCCAATGGCCCATCCTATTTCTGATGAAATTACTGTCACGACGCTGTTTCCTATTGGTTAAATAGTCTTCTCTCTAGTGGTCATTGGCAGCCTTGTGTCTCGTGAAATGATAGTTTTGCTAAGGTGGTGAATGCTGTGTTAAGCATTGCCTGGTGTGTCTCAGGAGTCGCACTCTGGGCATGGCAGTCCCTGCTGCATTTTCTGTAGAGGAAGACCATAGGCTAAGAATCTTCAGGAATCACTGGCCTTTGTTTTCTCTTCACTGAGTTTTCTGTTTCTTTTCAAATGCCTTTCCAAACAATCAGCCTCCATAGTTCACTGCAGTTGGTGACTGCCCACTGGCTGTCAGTGTCACATCTGCCATCCTCATATCTTCCTGATGGAGGAATGGATGACTGGGATTCCTAATCAGTGACCGTTCACTGTACTGAAAGCCTTTCAGTATATGGCCGTTATCCATCAGATGTACATGGCTGAACTAGCCCAGTTGTAATTTTTAGTGATGAATATATGCTGATTCCATCAGCATATTCCAGGATCTCTTGAATTGGTGACCTTGTTTTATCAAGAGACGTCAAGGACACATTTGAGAGATTGTTCATCTCTTTCTCATGTCAAGTGTGCAGGTCTTACTATTTGTAGAGGAGGACTTGCAGTTTACTTGCAGGTTGCTGTTGTTCCATGCTCTTACTCAACTTGGACATAATTACAGTTTTTGTGATAGGTGTATTGATTTCTGCATCAAGCGGCAGAATGCTGGTGATTGTAGAGCCAAGATATGTGAAGCTATTAGCAACCACTAATGTCACATTGCCACACTATCCATCAGCACTGACAGTGTCCTGGAACATAACATTTGTCTTCCTGGTGCTGGTGGTCAAACCAAAATCTTGAGAGAGTCTGTCCGTTTGTTGTTGAAAGTGTTTTCTGGTGCGGAATTGTCAGTGTAGCAGAACTGTCTGATGAGGACTGACCTCCTCGAGCCATGGATGCAGTACCAGTAGTGGCCAGTACTCCCAGTGGTGCCAGCCTCTGGCAGGCAGATCCCTAAAGTAGTCTCCTAATCCTGAATAATGGAATTCTCTTTCACCTCTCAGAGTTGGCAACAAAGCACGGAAGGGCAGATGTCATTCTGCTAGATGGGCTAGCCTGGACTTTTTAACTAGTGTGGGCGGGGGCGGGGTGGTGGCGGGTGGCCTGTAAAATTAGCTCAGAGTCACTGAGGAAGCACAATTGATACTTTTATATTTCAGTCTAGACGATTGACTTTTAAAACTCTCTGAATAACTGACCAGAGTCAATCTCAGATGGTATATGAGCAACAGTCAGCCATTCTTACGCAGTATTAAGGATGAAGTTGTTGTCAGAAACTTGTAATGTTCATAATTATTCCTTTGCTCTATTAGAAATCTTTTGGGCATTATTAACACTATTTTGAAGAAAAGCAGGATAATCATCGACAGTGCCTTTGCCAATGTTTATTCCTTAATAAACATCAGAAACACATTATCTGGTCATTATTACCATGCTGTGGGCAAATTGATTGCTGCATTTCCAATGTTACAGTGACGATACTGGATTCATTGGTCATAAGGTGCTTTGAGACGTTTGATTTTGGCACCACTGGGAGTAGTGGCCACTGCTGGTATTGCACTCATGGCTTGAGGAGGTCAGTCCTCATTGAGAGTTATTCTTCTACACTGACAATTCCACACCAATGTTCCATGCTGTGGAATAACTTCAACAGCAAATGGACAGGCTCTCTCGAGCGTTTGGACAATATAAAGGTCAGTTTTTCACTCTCTTTTCTTTCCCTTTCCTTTAGTGCCTCAATGAAGCGACCAACAATGCACAGCAAATAATCCTGTCAAATGTTTTGCAACCTTTAGCTTTCTTCACTGCCCTCACAAAACATTGAAGATTTCTAGACTTTTGCATCATTTCTTTTTGTTCTTGGATTTCAAACCACTTGTATCCTCTCCATCTGTCTCAGGAGATGATGGATTGTGCCTCATTTCTATATTGAACATTGTCTACTGCTGGTGTAGAGGTCAAGTTATGAAGTGCCATTCCTTCTACAGCTGGCATAATTACATTGACCAAAGGTTTGATGACTTTTGCCTTCCAGTGGACTCTTTTCTCCAATATCCGGCATTTCTTTTGCCCTCTGTCCTTCCATACTTTTCCTGACTTCTTGATTCCGTGCATTCCAGTCAGCATCAAGCATTTCCTACACATCAATTCTGATCCCGTTCAACTTGAAGACTTGCTTGCAGACACCTTTGTATTACAGGCATGAATGACCAGGTGGTCTTACGCCAATAACAAGCTTGTCATAGAGCATATCTTTGGGATGCAGCCAGCATCTATTCAGCTCACATAATCCAGATCCCAACCTTGACAATAAAAAGACCAATAACATTTAAGGAGCGTATTGGTCAATCTAGTTTATCATTCTGGACAAGCTCTCGTGCTCCAATATTTCTATATCCGGCTCTAAAGAATGCTGGATAATGGATGATCAGCAATTGCTTCAAGCACCACTTGATTTTGCAAATCTCCTACAGTCTCTGACCCCTTCTGTATACTGTTTTAAAATTTAAGGTAATTTCTGAAACAGAGGCTTGAACCATACCTTTTCTGAAATAAAACTGTAAGGAGTATAAGAATAGAGAAGTGTTGCAATTGTATAGAGTGTTGGTGAGACCACTTCTGGAATATTGTGTCCAGTTTTGGTCTCATTTGAGGAAGGATGTGGTGGCATTGGTGACAGTTCAGTGGAGGTTCACCAGATTGATTCCAGGGATGAAAGAGTTGACGTATGAGGAGGGATTAAACAGTTTGGGCTTCTACTCGCTGGAATTTAGAAGGATGAGGGGATCTGATCAAGGTATATAAAACTTTAAAAGGGATTGATAACGTAAATGTAGAACAAATGCCTCCTCTTAAGGAGTAATCTAGAACAAGAGGTCACAGGTATAGGTTGTGGGGTGGTAGCTTTAAAACTGAGATGAGGAGGAACAACATCTCGCCGAGGGTGGTGAGTTTGTGGAACTCGCTGCCCCAAAGCATGGTGGAGTCCGAATCATTGAATGGTTTCGAGAAGGAGATAGATATATTTCTAATAAAAAAAAGGGATATGGCGAACAGGTGGGGAGGTGGACTTGAGACCAGGGAGCGACCAGCTATCATCTGATTGATTGGCGGAGCAGGCTTGAAGGGCTGAATTTGCCTACTTCTGTCCCTAATTCCAATGTTCCTAAGAGACATGGGTCATGCTATGTAGAATCTGTTGGTGATTCTGTACATCTTGTGCTGCAATAACCTAAGTCAGTCTGAGGATACTGAAATGCCCATTTATTTAATCCATACCAACAACTTTTTTATGATTATAATCCCAGAAGTCTACAGCTAAGTAATACCAACTTGACCTGTCCCTTTAAAATCACTGCCCCCAATTTTCAAATGCGAGGAATTGTGATTGGGTTTAAACAACCTCCTACTGAGCAATATTATGGTTTCCGTGGAGATGATAACTTTCAAAAAGAAATTCAAACTTCCAGATAATAGAGAAAAGAATGATGCATCAAGAGTAAATGTTTTAAGACATTAACTATAACAAAAAATTGCTTACAAAATTTAATATTTATATCAACTTATATCTTAAACCACAAAACAGGATATTCCCTTTTTACTTTTAACATGATCAAAATATACTTCACTGAACTTTACACTGTTCTTTAAGAAAACAGTCTCCCAGAACTAATCCAAGGTGATTCTTAGTTGCCAGGTATTTACTTCTATTCTTTTCCTTTCTCATCTTGGGAATTTTAATCTCAGAACTGCCTTTCACAATGAGTTATTTCAAGCTAGCTGAATACTCCAGCCTTGATTTGCCCCTTCCTCCATTCTGTCTTTTCAATGAAAGTGTGAGCTCTCACCTGCATCCCTGCATGGTGAACCACAGAAACGTTTAGCCCCTTGTTTCTTTCTCACATGCGGTCTATCTCATATGCACACTCTCTGTCCTGGATCGTGGCAGACTAATCTTGTCTGTGTGTTTTCAGGGATAGCGTCATGAAAACATGAATCACATGGACCTTGTAGTCAAGTAAAAATGCCAATTTGCTATACTTGAGACCTCAGCTCTCTTTTATCATGAATGTAAATGGACATTTCAAAGCAAGTTTACAACCCATCATTATCAACTCTTTCCTGGGAGTTTGGAGGCTTACTGTCTACCCACTGTTAGGGAAAGGAAAATGCTATTGTCTGCAGGTGTCTTGTACCACCTTTACAGTTGAAGAATCTGGGACCTCTTTAACTTTGAACGGTCAAACCACTAGGGTGTGCTGGAAGCAGACTTCTGAACAGGTCTCATGTCCCCCTTCGTTTTAGCTTAAAGACATAGTCCCAAACCATAGCAATTTTATAAGTCTCATAGTTATAACAGCAGTTAGCCTACTGGTAAAATTCCATGCTCCAGGTGAGTGAAGAAAAAATATTTGTGATATTTGTGTCTTGGATAATTAAAGATCATTTTCCATGCAGTAGAAATTGGATTTTTTTTTGCTGAGGTATTATTCATCGCAACAGCGGGTAGTGAAAAGCTAAATACAGTTCATGTTCTGTCTATAACTTGTCTTTCGAATAAGTGATAAGGTGGGAGGGGCACCCTTCTTAAAATGTTTGAGTAACAAAGTGGAGAACAAATCCCCCAATCAGCTGCCATGCATTATAAGATTAACAGCATGTGTGTTTATTGAAGATAACTGGGTTAGGCATGGCCTCATTTGATTTGCCTTACTCTTGTTTCCCTTAATTAACAAATTATATGGTCTTGCAGTTACTGTGCCCTCTGGTGGTAACTCTGCGTTGGGATTGTAGCTTCTTTGTAATTTCAGAATTTCATGTCAATGATTATTTCTGCTCTCTGTGCCTTATTGAATGATGTTTATCAAGGTAAATACATCATTTGTACTACTCCACTCTAATCTCTCATTAATATATATTTAATGTTTGCTAAATGCTTCCAAGATCAGCAGCTTCCCTACCTGTGGCACAGTAATTGCATTGTAATAATTGGAGTCACAGTGTTCAGTGATTCCTGAAGTCTTTCTTTCCCAATAATTAGGTTTCATCCATATTCCTCAAATTCTTCTCATTACCATGACTAGGATAGTGAAAAATGATATACAGTTGCAGGTTTTTTTAATTCATTCGTGGGACATGGGCATTGCTGGCTGGCCAGCATTTATTGCCCTTGTCCCTTGTTGCCCTTGGAGGGCAGTTGCGAGTCAACCACATTTGCTGTGGCTCTGGAGTCACATATAGGCTAGATCAGGTTACGGTGGCAGATTTCCTTCCCTAAAGGACATTAGTGAACCAGTGATTTAGATGGATTTTTCAGACATTCGACAATGGTTTCATGGTCATTAGTAAGTTCTTAATTCCAAGAATTTTTAATTGAATTCAAATTCTACCATCTGCCGTGGTGGTATTGAATCCAGGTCTCCAGAACGTTAGCTGAGTTACTGAGGATTGTTTTACATAGGATCTGCATTTTACTTCGGATTGGTGTCTTCATCATGCTTTTGTTCTTAAACAATGTTGAACCAACTATGCAATGTGACAGACTTAGAATCCCTACAGAGCAAAAAGAGGCCATTTGGCCCATGGAATCAGCACCCATCACAATCCCCATAACCCCCTTTATTTACCCTGCTAATCCCCTGACACTAAGGGACAATTTGGCATGGCCAATCAACCTAACCAGCACATCTTTGGGAGGAAACCGGAGCATCCAGAGGAAACCCATGCAGACATGGGGAGAACATTTAAACTCCATACAGACAGTGACCCAAGCTGGGACTTGAGCCCAGGCCCTTGGTGCTGTGAGACAGCAGTGCTAACCACTGTGCCACCGAGCCACCCCGGAGGAAGAAACTTTACATGAGAAGACTTCATATTATGCAAAGAAAAACTACAATTTCCTTTCACTGCCTAGTCTTCTAGTTTAATGCAGCTTTGTTTATTAACTTGGCTGAAAATTGTGAAACATGATACAGACTGGACTCCCCATAAGAGGCCAGTGAGAATACCACAGGAAAAATTTTCACAATAGCAAATGAAATGTCTGAGACTGTGATTTAACTTCTCAGGTGTAGTAAAAAGCTGACGCAATTGAAATCTGTTCTAATTAGAATAGTAATAGGGATCATTTTAAGGCTTTCATATTGGAAAGCTGTAAATATTCCTTCTTTCTCATCCAATAAATTGTTCCAATCAAAGTAAAATCAGTGACTTTGGACTAGTCTTCCAGCCCCGTCCCCAGAGTCCAATTGAATTAAGAAAGAATTGAGTATTCCATCCCCCCACCTCCCCTCTGTTCTCGCGCTCGCATTATTTACTGTTTGATGCTATGGTTTATTTTTGGATCCTTTGCATTTTGAGATTCCCAGCTGCATGACATACTGCTGGACTTATTTTAAATCAGTCCCGTGGAGTTTAGTTTCCAGCACACAGGAAGGAGCCAATATTTTCCACTGTCTTGTGGTTAGCTCTACTTAAGTTGACAAAGGGGCAATCAACTCCCTGCAGGCTGCCTGTAATACTCATCACCAAGTATAGTTTAACAATCTCTGCATTAGTTCCAGCCCGATTTTAAAATATAGACTTCTTTTTTAATAAATTTTTTGAATAAAACCTCTACTGAGGGAAATTCTGTAAAATATATTCAAGATCTATTCTCACATCTTATAATTCAAAGTTAGAATCTAGTCCCAGATTTTCTCTTGGTGTATTAACATAATAGTATGACCACTTTCTGTTTGATTGTGTTACTGCCTAATATCATACTCTTTCTCGCCCACCACCCCCACCCAACCCCGTCTCGCCAGCTCTTTGGGGCCTGTAGATACTTGCTTTATTCTGTCATCAGTCTTGCAATTTTACCTTGAACAATCTATCTCTTTGCCAGCTCAACTACGTCCTTCCTGTAGAATGAGATGAAGGAATATGTGCTGCACTCCAGATGTGGCATGATCAAGGATTGATATACTGGCATGGTTACTTCACTTGATCTGATGTCAGGCGGCGGTTAGTGGTTAGCCCTGCTGCCTCACAGCGCCAGGGACCCGGGTTCAATTCTCGGCTCAGGTCACAGTACGGAGTTTGCATGTTCTCCCCGTGCCTGCGTGGGTTTCCTCCGGGTGCTCTGGTTTCCTCCCACAGTCCAAAAGACGTACTAGTTAGGTGCATTGGCCATGCTAAATTCTCCCTCAGCGTCCCCAAACAGGCGCCGAGCGTGGCAACTCGGGTATTTTCACAGTAAATGTAAATCTATTTGCGTCTAATAAATAAACTTTAACTTTTTTGGGCAATTAAACATTTCACTTTTTAAAAAATTAATTCAGACTTTGACTTTGCCTTGGCAGATCTATCTGCTGTGAAACACCAAATTCCTTATTGACTGTTTCTGTTTTGCTGTGGCAACTTGTAAAGAACCAAACAGTAATTTTTTTCATTTAGTCTCAGTTTCTGAAGTTGAATATTGTAAGTTTCTATTGAAGTGCCTTCAGGTTTAGTGAATGACCTCTGCTTTTATATCCAATATTATGCACCTGTACACTCATTACTTAGGGGATTTTCGCAGTAAATTGCATTTTCATAGCAGTTTAATGTAAGCCTACTTGTGACATTAATAAATAAACCTTAATCTGGCATTTTTGGCCAGTATGTCAAATCGTGTTTACAAACTTTAGGAATGGCTGGTGCTTACGTTAAAATCTGAGCGTTTAAGTAAGCAGAATTTTGCAATACGGCATTTCTATTTTCAAGAAGTGGGGATGCTGGCATTGGACTGGGGTGGGCACAGTTAGAAGTCTCATAACACCAGGTTAAAGTCCAACAGGTTTATTTGGAATCACGAGCTTGCTGAGCACTGCTCCTTCATCAGATGAGTGCATTTGTCAAGAAAACAGTGGTACTTGTAGATTTGCCATATTTGCATTTTTGAGTATCAGAAATAGGTATAGTTTTAAGTGAGTTTAATTTGGTGTTTTTTATTAAGGAAGAGTAAACCTATGGTTGGATTCATGCTAGACTAAGATGTTTGTATATGCGAGGGTTTTGGTTTCAAATCAATCTGTGCTTCTATTGTGTTTGGAGAAGTTACAGTGTGAAAAACAAATAAAAGTTGTTGCTCAGCAATCAGGGACACTTTCTAAGATAGGAAGGCTTTTTGAGTTTAGTTTTTAGCTGGATGTATTGCAGTTGGAGAGTTAACATTCTCAGCTCTGCCAGAAGAAAAGCCGTACAGGACAAGGGGATTTCGAAAAGGCAATCATCCCAAAGAACCAGATAAATTGGGACGGAAATAATGTTTTAGACTGAAGTTAAGGGAACGGAGATGAAGAAGTTGAACAAGGTACTGTTCAAGACGATTCAAGGGAAGAGTCGATAGTGTTCTGAGTTGAAGAGACGGCTGCAGTAGGGAAAAGTGGGAAAGCAGACTTCAGAGATGCCATCTTAATTTGGTCTGGGAATCAACAGGTAAAGCAACTGTGAAGAGTTTGTGTAACGGTCTAGATAGGAGGAGTCCTGAAGGGAGACGTGTAACACCTGAAAGTGAACTGTTGATGGAAGCAGCTGAGGGAAAGCTTTGTTTAAAAGAAGATTCAAAAGTGTGTCCATTTGACATCATTAATACAAACAGCAAGGGCACCAAGACTGAACCCTGTGGAAATCATCTGCTATTTACAAAAACATCCATCGACCATAACCCTTGTTTCCTGTCACTGAGCCAATTTTGGACCCAAACTTGCCTCCACCACACTCTCAGGCAGTGTATTTCAAATCTTAACCCTCGCTGTACTAAAACATTTTGCTTCATGTTGCCATTGCTTCTTTTGCCAATTACTTTGAAGCTGTGTCCTCGTATTCTCGGTCCTTTCATGAGTGGCGGCATTTCCTCCCTATCATACTCTGTCCAGGCCCCTTGTGATTTTGAACACTTCTATCAAATCTCCTGTCTGTCCAGTGGTGGATTAACTACCACCCGGACCCCTAGGCTGAGCTTTAGTAAGGCCCCACTGACCTTGCCCCTGCCCCGCTCCCGCCCCGCCCTTTGTCCAATTATCAAATGATGATCCTGAATTTGATGATACATTGATAGCACTGGAGGCAGTGGTGACGGTCATCATGCTGTGGTGTGGGACTAATACTGTGTAAGGGTGAACGTTGAAAAAAGTACTATATGTAACTAAGTATGCACTAAAATAAGTATGTGTACTTGTTATAGCATGACAATAAACTCCTTGCATTTATTTTGTATTTATTTGCATGTAGTACAAGTCTGGCAGTGAAGCTCCTCTATTTATAGGTATTTGTTATATTAGTTCACCCACAGGGTATAATTATGAAAATTTATTCACCCTTAAAAGGGTTAAACCAATTTCTTTTTTTGCTCTCTGGCCCACCCTCCCTTCTGGTCCCTCAGGCTTAAGCCTACTCAGCCTAATGGTTAATCCGCCACCGTCTCCGTCTTCTTTTCTCCAAGGAGAATAATCCCAACTCCTCCAAACTATCTCCCCTGGAACCTTTCCAGACCTCTGGCTTCACCTGAGCACCTGCTTGAGCCCAAGAGGTCAGAAGCTTGTCCAGAGATTGTGGATTTGTGGACCCTTGATGTAATATGGTACTGTGGACAGAGGAATTGGAACATTCCCTCAGGAAACTGTCAGGCAGAATGTGGGGCAAAGGTCATTAACAAAGCATTCCTTACCTTGAATGTTAAGAGGAGGTGGTTAGATTTTCTTGGTGATGGTCACTGCATGGCATTTGTGTGGAACAAATATTACTTGACATTTATTAGTCTATAAGAATAAGAAAGATAATGAGAAAAAGGAATAGGAGAAGCCCTTTGGGCCCTAGCTTGTTGTCCAGGTCTGTCCACTCACAGGCAGAGATTGTGTTTTCGCAATTATGAATGGTACTCAACTGCAATCATCAGCCAACATCACCAGTTCTGAGAGGAACATTGGAAGTAGGAGCAGGAATTGGCCATTTGGCCGGCTGAGCCTGCTCTGCCATTCAAACAGATCATGGCCGATCATCCATCTCTGTGCCATTTTCCTCCATAAGCCTTTTATCCCTTGATGTCATTTGTATCCAGAAATGTAAGGATTCTGTCTTGAACGTTCTTGATTGTGCTTCCACAGCCCTCTAGAGAAGAAAATCCAAAGATGTGCCACTCCAGGTGAAAAGATTCCTCCTTATTTCAATCTTAAATGGCCTGCCCCTTAATCTGAGACCGTGTCCCCTAGTTCTAGACTCCCGAGTCAGGGAAACACCCTGACTATATGTCACACCCTGTAAGAATTTTGTAAGTTTCAATGAGATCACCTCTCATTCGTTGAAAGTCTGGAGAATACAGCCCAGTTTCTTCAGTCTCTCCTCATAAGACAATCCTGCCATCCCAGGAGTTAGCCTCGTGTCCCTTTGTTGCATTCCCTCTATGGTACGTTCATTTTTCCTTAGATAAGGAGACCAAACCTGTACACTCCATATGTGGTCTCACTAAGACTACATAGCTGCAGCAATAAATCTTTACTCCTGTACTCAAATCCTCTTGTGATGGAGGCCAGCGTACCATTTGCCTTCATAATTGCATGCTGTCTTTCTGCAACTCAAGAACAAGGTCACCCCAGTCCATTTGGTGATCGACACTTTCTAACATCTCGCCATTAAAGAAATACTATGGCTTTCTGTTTATTCCACCAAATTGGATAACTTCACACCTATTCACATTTTATTCCATCTGTCATGTTCTTGCCTATTCATTTAACCTGTCCAAAACCCTTTGAAGCATCCTTCTCACAACTTTCATTCCCACATAGTTTTGTGTCATCAGCAGATTTTAAGGTGGAGGGTCATTGATGAAACAGCTGAAAGCGGCAGGGTCTAGGACACTATCCTGAGGAACTGCTCCAGAAATCTTGTGGGGCTGAGATAATTGGTCTCTTTAAAAACCCACAACCAGTTTCCTTGGTGCTAGGAATAACTTCAGCAAGTGGCATGGTTTACCCCTCCTGACTCCCATTGACTTCAGTTTTAGCAGGATTCATTGATGCCACACCAGGTCAAATGCTACTTTTGATGTCAAGGGCAACCACTCTCACCACTGGAATTCAGCATTTTTATCAGTGTTTTAACCAAGGCTGTAATGATGTGAGGAGTGAAGTGAGCAGGTTATTGGTGAATAACTGCTGTTTGATAGCACTATCAACCACACCTCGCATCATTTTACTGATGATTGAGAGTAAACTGATTGGGAGGTAATTAACTTGAATGGATTTGTCCTGCTGTTTGTCGACAGGACATAGATGGGCAGTTTTACATTTTGACAGATAAATGTTGCAGGTGAACTGCTCACAGCATCAAGCACAACCTCTGTATGTTAGCAACAGTTAGTGGGCAGCACAGTGGTTAGCACTGCTGCTTCGCAGCTCCAAGGTCCTGGGTTCGATTCCCAGCTTGGGTCACTGCCTGTGTGGAGTTTGCACATTCTCCTTGTGTCTGCGTGAGTTTCCTCCAGATGCTCTGGTTTCCTCCCACAGTCCAAAGATGT
The DNA here is from genome assembly GCF_965287045.1 of Carcharhinus amblyrhynchos. Lineage (NCBI taxonomy): Eukaryota > Metazoa > Chordata > Chondrichthyes > Carcharhiniformes > Carcharhinidae > Carcharhinus > Carcharhinus amblyrhynchos. The sequence goes on along the minus strand of NC_137336.1, from coordinate 32,040,425 downwards.
GCGGGTTGGATTGATTGGCTATGCTTAAATTGCCCCTTTAGTGTCCTGAGATGTGTAGGTTAGAGGGATTAGTGGGTAAAATATGTAGGGATATGGGGGTAGGGCTTGGGTGGGATTGTGGTCGGTGCAGACTTGATGGGCTGAATGGCCTCTTTCTGTACTGTAGGGTTTCTATGATTTCTATGAACTGTGCAAGTCCATCAAAATATCTTACTGCTTTGTGTATTCACCCCTCCCAAACATCATCCAGAGAGTCCCAGCTAGGTTATGTGTTACAGGCACAACATGTCCTCCTTCAAGCTATTGCATGCTTCATTTGTTTATTTAGCATGCACCTGATCCTGTATTGTAGTTTCACCAGCTGGCATCTTATTTTTAGATTATGCCTGGCACTGCTTTTGGCATACTCTCCCATCCTCCTCAGTGTACCAGAGCTGTTTCCTTGGCTTGCTGGTAATGGGTAGAGTGAGGAATGTGCTGGGCATTGAAGCTACAGATTATGGTGGTATACAATTCTGTCCTTCTGGTGGCCTGCAACACCACCTGGCCAGTTTTAAGCTGCTAGGTCTGTTCTGAATCCATTCCATAACAGCATAATGGAAGTGCCAAATAAAACCATGGAGGGTGGCCTCTGTATGAAGATGTGAGTTTGTCCTGAATTTCATGATCCCCCTCCAGCGGATTTTTAAGTGTTGGAGGCGGCAGCAGCTATTAATGGTCAAAGCCTTGGATGGATTATCTGCCCTGGCCTAATTTGAGGTCCTTAAGTGGTGTCCGTTTTTCGGGTAGTGTGGGGGGGAAGCCCAAGAATGGATGGACTTGGGCCTTGCTGTGGGCTGGAGCAGTGGTTTGGTATGCTCCACCAGAAGGCCCCTTCTACCTCCCTGACCCATTTCCCTTGAGGTCCAGTGGCTGTTAGCACCTTCCCAAGTACCTGAATCACCCACTTCCCTCCCCACTCTGGGACCTTTTCCATTCAGCCATGGGATTTAGGCTCTGTCGTCTTTGAGCACTTCCTCTTCTGTCCACTGTACCTCCTGTTGCTGCAGGGACGAGAGAACTGCCATCCCCAGTGCTTCCTTCAAGCTGTGTTTCAACATTGAAGTGAGTTTTGAATCTTCTTCATGTTTGGATTTAATTCATGTTTGATCATCACACACAGAACAAAGGCAGCTCACAATAAAGATTGTTGAAAACTATAACCCATGACATTAAATTATTTTAGATGCAGTTTTGATCCATATTTCCTGTACCTCTGATAATTATCCATTCCAGCGATTTTGTTTTTCTTTTAATTTATGAGCTTTGACAAGGCCAGTATTTGTTGTCCATCTGTATTTGCCCTTGAGAACATGGTGGTGAACTAACTCTATGAACATGGGATGGCTCAGTGGCACAGAGGTTAGCACTGCTGCCTCACGGCACCAGGGACCCAGGTTTGATTCCAGTCTCGGGTCACTGTGTGGAGTTTCACATTCTCCTCGTGCCTGTGTGGGTTTCCTCTGGGTGCTCTGGTTTCCGACGTGTGGGTTTGATTGATTGGTCATGCTAAATTGCCCCTGAGGGTCTAGCAGGGTAAATAATTGGAGTTATGGGGATAGGGCCTGGTTGGGATTATTGTCAGTACGGACTCAATGGGTTGAATGGCCTCGTTCTGCATTGTAGGGATTTGAGGATAACCGCTGCAGTCCAGGTGCTATTCAGTCCAGATTGTTATTCAAAGGAAGTTTCTAGTTTTTAATTTGGCAATATATTTCCAAGTCAGGATGGTGCATGCATGAAGGGGAACTTGGTGTTTTCATTCATCTGCAGCCCTCCTCTTTCTAGGTGATGGAGGTCAGAGGTTTTGAAAGTGCAGTTCTCAAGGAGGCTCAGTGTGTTGCTGTAGTGCATTTTGTAGATAGTACACCTTGCTGCCACACTCATGATGGAGGCAGTGAATGTTTTAAGTAATGGATGAGGGGTTGATCAGGTGGGCTGCTTTGTCTGGGATTGAGCAAGTTTATTGAGCAATGTTGCAGCTGCACTCACCTTGCCTGAACTGATTAAATATTTTCAATGAAAGGAAATTAATTAAGCACATCCAAAAGATGTGCTGGTTAGGTGCACTGGCAATGCTAAATTTTCCGTCAATGTACCCCAACAGGTGCCAGAGTGTGGCAACGAGGGGATTTTCACAGTAATTTCATTGTCGCGTTAATTTAAACCTACTTGTGACGCTAATAAATAAACTTTATTGAAATATATAAACATCTCAAATTTTTGTCTGTTTTAAAATATTTGATTTCAACATTCATGTTTATACTGTGTCCTAGATGTACTACACACAAATTTGTTGCATGTGTAATGTTCCCTTAATTTATTAGTTTTCTTAAATCTCTCAAACAACGTATCAGCGAAGTTGATAATCTGGTCATTATCAGATTTTTTTTTGTGTGGTAGTTCGTCATACATAATTGGCTGCCATGCCTCCTACATTACAACAGTGATTAGACTTAAAAAGAATACTTGATTGGTTGTAAAACGTTTGAGACATCCAATGGCTATGAAAAGTGTGATGTAAAAAATGCAAGGCTTTCTTTCGCAGTGAGACAAGATAGCAAAAACATCTTTCAGAGAAGACCGATCTGCCCCCTCTGGTGGACAAAATGGATCCCTTGGCATCATTCCAAAGAAGGGCATGGCAGTTATCCCCGCTGTCCTGGGGCAATATATACCTGTCGATCAACACCACAAAGTAGCTTATCTGGCCATTATATACCTGCTTGAGAGAGCTTATTGTGTGCAAATTTACTGTTGCCTGTATTACAACAAGTGAATACATTCAAAAATACTCCAGTGGCTATAAAACACCTTCTGTACTCATGAACAATACTATATAAATGGAAGTTTCCGTTTTGTTGTGAAAGAAGTGACACAGTTCAATATTTGAACTTGTTGTATGGAAAGAATAGCTCATTCTACTGCAACCTCTGGAGACGATATTTGTAAGTCAATACCAATTACTTTCTTAAGTTCCCTGGGGTAATTGTCTTGCATTATCAGTTGAAACAATGCTGAGATAGATATTGGTCTTTTCCTGGTGGCTATTTGCTTTGTAACATTTAATCAGAAAGTGCTTTCTTGCGTTATTTCCGATCAGTCTGCTCCATAGTCACCTCTGAATAAAGGCTGCCTGATTTATGCTGACAATTTACTGCAATACTGAGCGAGCGCTGCACTATTGAAAGCTGCCTTTTTTTATTGGATGAGCGAGTAAACTAAGGCCTAATTTGCACACAAAAGATTTCATGCCATTTTTGATTGAAAAATAGAGAGTTCTTCAGATGTCCTAGACAACACACAACCTATAATAGAGGATGCTGAAACAGATTAACTGTTTACTTGTCTCACTGTGACATTTTGCTGTGTGTAAATTGGCTACCAAGCTTGCTTGCAAAACTATGACTATCTTTCAGAAGTTAACTTTTTTTTGGGAGCCTTGCTGTCATGGAAGGACAATACAAATGCAAGTTGCTTTTCCTTCCAAGTGATGTACCTCAATAAATCTGACCCAAATATGTTTTCACAAACAGTTACATAATACAATAATGTGAGCACTGGAAAAATGATTGTGAATGAGAGTCTTTGTTCTTTTCACTGGTGAAAGCTTGCAAAGGTTCTGAGAGATTAAATTCATGGGACTCAAATTAAATGTACCTGCATTCATTTCCACTTGAATTTTTCCAAATATATGGAACTACAGTTAGTTAAATCCTGACGAAGTAGGTTTGATTTTTGCTTAAAGTTGTATATTTACTGTGACTGTTTAAATTAAACCATTTTAATCTGCATTTGAAGTCTTGCTAGGGTATGTTCGCATTCCATTGTGATGGTCACAATGGTATTTAAACAGAATTGATAGGCCTTCCACAACAATGTCAGTCTGAAAGTCATTTCAATCTATCTGTCCTATACAGAAGAAAATCTGCTGTCTTTACCCAATCTGGCCTATGTGTGACTCCAGAGCAATGTGGTTAACTCTTAACCGCCCTCTGAAATGTTCAATTCAAGGGTAGTTAGGATGCGCAACAATTGCTGGTTTTGCTAGTGCTGCCCATATCCCAGAAAATAATGTACATTTTTAAAAATTAACTTCAAATTGGTTTATCTTTGATTCCTTGGTACTAGAACTACAATGAAGATATGAGTGTATTTTGTGTTGTAGAGTTTGCTAATCATATACTTGACTACTTCCCATTTGTTATACTTGAAAAGAGTTAAAAGCAGCTAGCACATCTGTTCCCAACTTTGTAGTAATGTTAAAATCTGATAATCCAGAATGATACCACGATGCTTAAACTTCAAATTGTCACTGACAAATTAAATGTGTTGTTCTTCACGCTACACCTGGCCTGAATTTCTAATTTTATTGCATGATAAAATGGTCATGACTGGTACACTTCGCATGAAGCAGCACAGTTACATGTGCCAATTACAGCAAGCGCAATAAATAATCAAACCGTGGCAAGAAGTGGAATATGGCCCAGTTGGTGAATCATTTGGGTGTTTCACTGTGCGGCAAAGTATTGAAGTATGTGCATTCATGAATATTATAGGAGTGGTTACAATTATTGTAGCTTTTCCTATATATTGACAACTTATAGTTGGAACAATCAAGTGAAGAGTACAGATGCTACTGGTAACCTTAGACTCTCTTGTTTTGATGCAATTCCTTTTAAATAGGGTTTACCAATCAAGCCAAGACAAGACACTTTTTTCATTGAAGATGGGTTGAAGAAGAAAGATTGGCATGACTATGAGGCAATCAGAGCAGATGCAGCAAAATCAGGTCAGTATTTATTAATGCAGATTTTCTAACCTTAGTTCCTGAAGAAAGCTAGTTGGTCATGTGGGAGTGATTACTTGCAAAATTAATGTTTTTTTTAATACTTATAAAACAAAATGCAAATTTTCTCCTTTTTTTCCTAGAAAAAAGCTTGTGCTAGTTAACCTCTCATGGCACTATCTCCAACAAGTGAAAGAGCTGTATAGAAAAAAAGATGTAAATTGAAAAGATTTAGTTTGTGGGAATGAAAGAAAATGACACAATTGAGTGTTAAGAACATAAGAACATAAGAAATAGGAGCAGGAGTAGGCCATCTAGCCCTTCGAGCCTGCCCCGCCATTCAATAAGATCATGGCTGATCTGTTGTGGCTCAGTTCCACTTTCCCGCCCTCTCCCCATAACCCTTAATCCCCTCTCTTATCAAGAACCCATCAACCCGCTTCTTAAAAATATTTAGCGAGGCAGCCTCCACCACTTCAACGGGCAGAGAATTCCAGAGATTCACCACCCTTTGAGTGAAGAAGTTCCTCCTCAACTCCGTTCTAAACCGCCTCCCCTTTATCTTGAGGCTGTGCCCCCTAGTCCTACTGTCTTTTTTGAGCGGGAAGAGTCTCTCCACCTCTATCCTATCCATCCCATTCATCATCTTATAGGTCTCAATGAGATCTCCCCTCATTCTTCTAAACTCTAGCGAGTACAAGCCTAGTTTATTCAGCCTCTCCTCATAGCTCAACCCCCTCAACTCCGGTATCAGCCTAGTAAACCTCCTCTGCACTCCCTCCAGGGCCAAAATATCTTTGCGCAGGTGCGGCGCCCAAAACTGCACACAGTACTCCAGCTGCGGCCTCACCAATGCCCTATACAGCTGCAGCAAGACCTCCCTACTTTTATATTCAATCCCCCTCGCTATGAAGGCCAGCATCCCATTCGCCTTCCTGACCACCTGCTGCACCTGCAAGCTGGGTTTTTGCGACTCATGCACAAGGACCCTGAGGTCCCTCTGCACCGTCGCCTGTTGCAGTTTTTCGCCACGTAAGTAATAGTCCTTCCTACCATTCTTCCTACCAAAGTGGACCACCTCACACTTGCCAACATTAAATTCCATTTGCCATTTCCTGGCCCATTCGCCCAGCCTATCTAGATCCTTCTGCAGACTCTCCACACCCTCCGCACAATTTGCCTTTCCCCCAATCTTGGTGTCATCAGCAAATTTCGACACCCTGCACTCGGTTCCCTCCTCCAGATCATCTATATAAATGGTAAATAGCTGAGGCCCCAGCACCGACCCCTGGGGCACCCCACTAGTCACCAACCGCCAATCCGAATAGCACCCATTGACCCCCACTCTCTGCCTCCTATTTGACAACCAATCCTCTATCCACGCTAACACCCTACCCCCAACTCCATGTCCCCTGACCTTCTGCAATAACCTCTTGTGAGGTACCTTGTCAAACGCCTTCTGAAAATCCAGAAAGACCACATCCACCGGCTCTCCTCTATCCACTGCCCTAGACACATCCTCATAGAACTCCAGTAAATTTGTCAGACACGACTTCCCTTTAATGAAACCGTGTTGCGTCCGCCCTATCAAGCAATTCCCTTCAAGATGCCTCGCAATTTCCTCCTTAATGACGGATTCTAACATTTTACCTACCACAGACGTTAAACTAACCGGCCTATAATTCCCCGCCTTTTGCCTGGCACCCTTCTTAAACAACAGCGTAACATTAGCCGTTTTCCAATCTTCCGGCACTTCCCCGGAATCCAGCGACGTCTGGAAAATAACCACCAAGGCATCCACTATAACCTCCGCCATTTCTTTCAGAACCCTCGGATGCATTCCATCCGGTCCTGGGGACTTGTCCACAATCAGCCCCTCCAGTCTGTCGAGCACCACCTCTCTAGTAACAGTAATGTCATTAAGACCCTCCATTCCTACCACCTTTCCATCACTAACACCCGGCAAATTATTCACGTCCTCCTCCGTGAAGACAGAAACAAAAAAGTTATTCACAACCTTAGCCATATCCCCATCCCCTACCACTAGCTCCCCTTTCTCATCCTCTAAAGGACCAACGTTCACCCTAGCCAGCCTCTTCCTTTTTATATATTTATAAAAACTCTTGCTATCCTTTTTTATATTAAGTGCTAGCCCAGCCTCATAGCTTCTCCTACCCTCCTTTATCAACTTCTTTGTCAATCTTTGTTGACATTTAAACCTTTCCCAATCCACTTCTCGCCCACTGCTCTTAGCTACTCTATATTCCTCCGCTTTTAATTTAACACTTTCCTTCACCTCCTTCGTTATCCACGGCTTATTACCTCTCTTCCTACTGTCCTTTTTAACCATCGGAATAAATTTCTGCTGAGCATCAAGAAAGATCTCCTTAAAGATCCTCCACTGCTCCTCAGCAGACCTACCTTCCAACGCACTCCCCCAGTCCACATTCGCCAATTCTTCTCTCATCCTACCGTACTCCCCTCTGTTCAAACAAAGTACGCGTGTCCAGGAACCCACTTTCTCCTCCTCCATCTGCACCAGAAACTCCACCATACAATGATCACTCTCTCCAAGAGGATCCTTCACCGCAAGGTCCCTAATTCTACCCGCCTCATTACATAGCACCAGATCCAAGATAGCTCGCTCCCTCGTCGGCTCCAACACACACTGTTCAAGGAAATTATCCCGGCAGCATTCCAAGAACTCCTCCTCGAGCCCACCTCGTCCAACATGGGTCGACCAATCAATATGCAGATTGAAATCTCCCATAACTACTGCCGTCCCATTCCTGCACGCCGCACTTATTTGCGTGTTAACAGCCCGCCCCACCTCCAGATCGTTATTCGGGGGCCTATAGACGACACCCACCAGCGTCTTTCTCCCTTTGCTGTTCCTAATCTCCACCCACAACGATTCCACGTTCTGCTCTTTGGCTCCGATATCATCCCTTGCTACCACCTTGATACTATCCTTAATCAGCAGAGCTACGCCACCCCCTCTTTCCTCCTGCCTATCCTTCCTAAACACTTGATAGCCCTGTACATTCATCTCCCAGTCCCTGTCACCTTGCAGCCACGTCTCTGTAATGGCCACCAGATCGTATCCATTTGTGTCGATCTGCGCCACCAGCTCATCCACTTTATTCCGAATGCTTCGTGCATTCAGATAAAAGGAACAGGCCAAAAACGAAAAGATTAAAGAACAGTGATATGGTAGGAAAAGAATCAACTGGAATTAATGAAGAAATTTGTTAAAATTGGGATAAAGTTTATTTATTATTGTCACAAGTAGGCTTCCGTTAACACTGCAATGAAGTTACTGTGGAAAATTCCCCTAGTCACCATACTCCGGCACCTGTTTGGAAGAACTTAGCATGGCCAGTGCACCGAGCTAGAACATCTTTCAGACTGAAGGAGGAAACCGGAACACATGGAGGAAGCCCATGCAGACACGGGGAGAATATGCAAACTTGGCAATGAATAGAAAATATAGGCAACATGTGGGCTTAACGTGTAGATTTGGAGTTGAAATAAAGGCATTGATTTTCATGTAGGGACGGGAAAATGCGGGGTCCTTGTGCATGAGTTGCAAAAACCCAGCTTGCAGGTGCAGCAGGTGGTCAGGAAGGCGAATGGGATGCTGGCCTTCATAGCGAGGGGGATTGAATATAAAAGTAGGGAGGTCTTGCTGCAGCTGTATAGGGCATTGGTGAGGCCGCAGCTGGAGTACTGTGTGCAGTTTTGGGCGCCGCACCTGCACAAAGATATTTTGGCCCTGGAGGGAGTGCAGAGGAGGTTTACTAGGCTGATACCGGAGTTGAGGGGGTTGAGCTATGAGGAGAGGCTGAATAAACTGGGCTTGTACTTGTTAGAGTTTAGAAGAATGAGGGGAGATCTCATTGAGACGTATAAGATGATGAATGGGATGGATAGGATAGAGGTGGAGAGACTCTTCCCGCTCAAAAAAGACAGTAGGACTAGGGGGCACAGCCTCAAGATAAAGGGGAGGCGGTTTAGAACGGAGTTGAGGAGGAACTTCTTCACTCAAAGGGTGGTGAATCTCTGGAATTCTCTGCCCGTTGAAGTGGTGGAGGCTGCCTCGCTAAATATTTTTAAGACGCGGGTTGATGGGTTTTTGATAAGAGAGGGGATTAAGGGTTATGGGGAGAGGGTGGGAAAGTGGAACTGAGCAGCGACAGATCAGCCATAATCTTATTGAATGGCGGGGCAGGCTCGAAGGGCTAGATGGCCTACTCCTGCTCCTATTTCTTATGTTCTTATGTTTTTCTGCAGCTAGGTTCTATATGGGGCAGGGTTGTACGTTTCCTACAAGCGGGTTTGAAGGCAGGGGACATCGTGTCCAGTGAGTGGCTGTCCCACCACCTTTTCCCCTCCCAACTAGTCTGAAGTGTTATGGGGAACCTTGGGTGGCCCGACTGCCCTTGAGCCTTTTCATCCACCAACAGATCTAACTGCCTGGGCTGGTGTTGGACAAAAGATGGGGTGGGAATCTCCATTATGTGTTTCCCTGGACCTATTAGAGGCACCGGGTACAGCAAGGCCGCTTTGCCTGCACCCCCCTTCCCTTAGGCGTCTTGAAACTGGCCCCCCCCCACCCCACACTGCTTGCTTGGACCCCCAGGTCTGGACTTACTCCTCAATGTATTGGGACTGCCTGTAATTCCAGCAGCAGTCACCATCTTTGGCCGTCACTGTGCTTCCAGCCATCTGGTTGGCTGGTACCTATCTAAGGCTCTCCAATATAGGAGCAGAAGTCTTGCCTTAAAGCACTGCTTCCAACATTAAATTGGTGAGAGGCAGTCAGCAGCATTGTGGTGGGTTCCCCCCAACCTTTTAGCCAGTGGGACTCGGTTGCTGCGTGGAGATGGCGCTGCCTGTAAAATCAAGTCCTATGTTTAATCTTTCTGGACTGGAATCCTGCCGATCTGCTTTCCATCTCTGTTGAAAAATGAAAATTCAGAGAACGGAATAACAAAAATGCTTAGAGCTTAAAATGAAACAATAAGTGAAGGAATAGAGTACTGGAAATAAAAAGTAAAATGTAAAAGCACAACAAGAAATGTAACTAGTTGGAGTGCTAGAGGAGTTGGTCCTTGAACCTCAACTGTTGATAATCTGTATAAATAATCTACAAGCAGGGACAGAGTGTAACATAGCAAAGTGTGTGGATGATATTAGAATAGGTGGGAAAGCAGGCAGTGAAGAGGATATAAAGATTCTACAGATGGATATAGATAGGCTAGGAGAATGGGCCAAAATTTGTCAGATGGGAGTTTAATGTAAATTAGTGTGAGGTTTTCCATTTTGTCAGAAAAAATTGAAAGGCAAATTATGATCTAAATGGAAAGCAAATTCAAAATTTGCCTAGGCAGAGGGATCTGGATGTCTGTATGAAAGTCAGTATGTAGGTGTAGCATGTAATAAAGAAGGCAAATGGAATATTGGCATTTATTGCAAAAGGACTGGAGTATAAAAGTGGAGAAGTGTTGTTGCAATAGCGTATGATGTCGGTGAGACCATACCTGGAGTATTGTGTCTAGTTTTGGTCTCCTTATTTGAGGAAGGATGTGGCATTGAAGGCAGTTCAGAGGAGATTCACCAGATTGCTTCCGTGGATGAAGGGTTGACGTATGGGGAGAGATTAAACAGTTTGGGCTTCTACTTGCTGCGGTTTAGAAGGATGAGGGGATCTGATCGAGGTATATCACATTTTTAAAAGAGATTGATAAAGTAAATGTAGACCAAATGTTTCCTGTTAAGTGGCAATCTAGAACGAAAGGTCACAGGTATAGGTTGCGAGATAGTAGATTTAAAACTGAGACGAAGAGGAACTACTTCTCACAGAGGGTGGTGAATTTGTGGAACTTGCTGCTCCGTAGAGCGGTGGAGTCGGAATCATTTGTTTCAAGAGGGAGATAGACACGTTTCTAATAAAAAAAAGGGGTATGGGGAACAGGTGGGGAGGTGGATGTGAGATCAGGGAGAGATCAGCCATGATCTGATTGAATAGTGGAGCAGTTTGAAGAATTGGATTTGCCTACTTCACCACCTAATTTCTATGTTCCTAAGAGGCTGGAAGATGAGATGGGAGGATATTCTGATTGGGACTGAATAAGACTTTGGGGCAGTTGATTTGAGAGCAGCAAAACAAATTCAGCAAGGCTGGGTTTAGGTTATGTGGCAAACAATATCAGATCAGAAAACTGAACTGAGAAATCGCTGTCCAAGACAAAAGACATTTGAGCTCATTTTCTACTGTCCGCCCCGTCCCGCCCTGGCAGCTCTGCAATACAAAAGTAATGGAGTTCTTCACTAACTATGGAAATCAATTTGGATCATTTAGCCCTGACAGAATTTGGAAATGATACATCCAAGGTTGCTTTTTCTTCCAAAACTAGTCGTCATTTACTGTCTCAAAATACCCATGTAATAATAATGTTCCTGAAGTCTGTCAGATTGTATTTGAATTAACTATAACTGCTTCAAACATCTCCCCAGAGAGTCCATAGCTCTGATGAAGGGTCATCCAGACTCGAAACATTGGTTCTATTCTCTCTCCGCAGGTGCTCTCAAACCTGCTGAGTTTTTCCAACTTTTTTTTTGTTTCAGATTCCAGCATCCTCAGTAATTTGCTTTTATCCCCTGCAGATTTACTATTCATCCGCGGAAATATTGGGTTGAATTTTCTTGGCCCATAGGTGCTGTGTGGGAGGGCTGGTAATATGGCGAGGGAAGGTGTTGGGAGGGAAGCCTGCCACCTTCCGCTACCATGGAACATTGCCACCAGTGGGCAGTTCAGTGGCTCAGTTATTTAATATCTCAGTTATTTAATATCTCAATTAAGGACCGCTACTCAGGCCTGTGGCCAATTAGTCACATCTGGAGAGCGCACTGTCATAGAGCGACCACCAGGGTTTCTCCTAGCATGTTCTGGGCTACAGGAGCTGTGGTGGGCTTTCCGTGATGGACACTTCATAGTGCGTGCGCACACACACAAACACACACACACACTCTCTGCTCCCCCCCCGCCCATCCTACATCTTGCAATACTAGTGCTTCTGTTACACCATGACCGATCCCTTCTCCCTATTGCTAATGTCCTGGACAAAATGTGATGTGGGGAGGCCGGCATTGGACTGGGGTGGGCATAGTAAGAAACCTCACAACACCAGGTTAAAGTCCAACAGGTTTCTAACACAAGCTTACAGAGTGCTGCTCCTTGATCAGGCAAATGGAAGTAGGTTCGCAAGTACGGCATATATAGGCAAAGACACGATTGCAAGATAATTATAGATTGGAATGTGAGGAATGGCTGGAATATGAGTCTTTACTGGTACAAACAATGTGTGTGGAGAGTGGGATAATCGCAGGTTAAAGAGGTGTGAATTGTCTCAAGCCAGGATAGTAAGATTTTGCAAACCCAGGCAGTATGGTGGAGGATCCAAGTAATGTAATACCTGTTAGACTTTAACCTGGTGTTATGAGACTTCTTACTGGACAAAGTAAAGTAACTTGTTGTGAACAATATTATTTGGTCCCTGTAGAGTCTTAAACATCAAGAATATACCCCTCTCTTTCAATGAGACCATACTAAATTTACATAACTGTTGTACATGAACAATAGGACTGCAACAGAGCTAGGCACATGTGTGGTAGGACCTGAGCAGTGCTAAGAAGTTTGAGTGGGAGCGTGCAATGGTTTAAGGACAGAATTGGGTAATTCCAGAAAAAGCCTCAAGGCTGAAACTGACCACAACTTCTAATGCCTGCACACAAATAGTTAAACACAAACTCAGACTTTGCTATCAGTAATAACCTGCTCCTTTACAGGTGTGTCTTTGCAAACCCTGCCAATAGACTCAATACTGAAATCAGTGTATTTGCATAAACCTACGGTCTCATTAGTCCCATTAGTCTCACATTGAAACTTCAATGACATCCGAAGTTTGAAATGTTTGTGTTTCATGAAGAGTGGGGTAGTCACTGAAAGCTGTCAGTTCCTGCAGCTACAACATCAACTTGTGAAGGACAAGGGCAGCATTTCCTGAGGCTGTGAAAGGTGTCTGACTATCGATGTCTCTGGCTCCTTTTCAGCCTGTTGCTGGAGCTATTAGCAAATCACTTAGTTTGCAGTACACTGTTTCATGAGGGAAATATTAAGACTCTGCATTCTAAGACAGACACATTCATCTTATTTTTTCCTGCTGAGAGAAGCAGGCAGAGCCAGCACGAGGGTTTGCAAGGATTGCAGATTTCCCTCAGGTGCAGAGTGCCGTTGAAAAAAAACAAAAAAGAAAGTCTTGCCTTTATATAGTGCCTTTCATGACCGCCAGATACCTCGCAGCGTTTTGAAACAAAATACTTCTGAAGTGCAGCCCCTACAGTAATGTAGGGAGGACAACAAACTCCCACAAACAGCAAAGTGATAATGAGCAGATAATCTGTTTTAAGTGATATTGATTGAAGAATAAATATTTGGCCAGCATGCAGTGTCTGAGGGCACTGTTGATGTCTTCCATGCTCATTGGGTACCACAGGGGTTGGGATGCATTATCAACTCCTTTTAATCACATTTTAGTTAGATGTTTTAAGTTTCCTTTCTACTTTGTCTTTTGTTTTGGGGTGGTTCCCTTTTTGGGAGCTGCCCTTTTTAATTTGTCCTTCAGTTAATTTGATTTAGTTTAATTGTTTAGTCAAAAAGATTAACATCGGGGGAATCTCCTGCTCTTCTGTGAAACAGTGCCATTTCCATATGTGTCTAAATGTCTCACCCATGCCTCTACATCTCCCCCCCCACCCATGCCAACGATACAGGGCATCTCTCCTCCTTTCCACCTTCTCCATCAAGATTTCTAGTCCAGCATCCAGAGACAGTGCAGCTATTACTGTGCAGGAAAACTGAAATAGTGCAACTACTACTGAGCAGGAAAATGCTGTTTTTGTGTTAGCAATCAAGCAGGATGCTAGTGAGAGTTGGTTCTCTGTTGAAGAAAGAGATTAAAAAATGGGAATTTTCATGATTTAAGGAACAAGGAGCTGCTAAGGTAAGCCTTGCTGGTGGAAGTCATTTCTGGAATCCTTAGGCGGAATGGAGCAATTTCCGACGGACACTGGCAGATTCAACCAGGATGTGGAGATGCCGACATTGGACTGGGATAAACACAGTAAGAAGTCTCACAACACCAGGTTAAAGTCACACAGGTTTATTTGCTATCAAATAGATATCGGTATCTATTGATTCAACCTGGCCAGGTTGGGAGAAGCGGGCTGCTGAAAAGCTGGTAGTAACTTAGACTTCTAATACTATATATCAGCCAGAAGTATGATGCATAGTGAAAGAAGTTGCAAGAAGTACCTCAATTGTGTTACTTAATCTAAAAGTACCTTTCCTTTAATGTAGTGTATTAGTTGCCTGGTAAGTTATGTTTGATTTAAGTTAATTGTAGTTTCTTAGTTAAAATGAAAATTTAAAAACTCTTGTCTTTTGTTATTTCCATTGGCCGTTTGGAAAGTTAATTTTTTTTCAAAGTTGTCGAAATATAAGGGGATTATAATGGTTTGGGTGAGGACATAATCATTGATATTTTAAAACTGCCTTCTCTTCTTTGGAGTTGGGGATCTTGCATGAGTACAGTATCCCGGATTTGACTCGAATGAAAAATTAACTATGAAATAGAGTCCACATTCACTTATATGGTCTGTTGTATTGATCAGTGTTAATTTTAATATTCCTTTTCCGATATCTAATTAGAAGCTGTAGAACAGTGATTTGGATATCTTTATAATCATTGTCCCTTGCCCCATTCAGCCTAGGAGTATAAGAAAAACGCCCTGTTAATTTCCTGATGTGTATTCTCAAGATGGAGTTGAAGTTCTGAGGCCAGAAAGATTTCTTTCTTACATTAAATGGCTTAGAAATGTGATTGGCTGTGACAACAATGCATACTCGCAGAACAGTGAGAAACATTACGTCAAGGTCACAGAGCAAAGATAGCTCACTAAAGGGAGATAAACGTGCAACTATTTTTAACTGATAAGTGAACATTAATTCTTTTGTTCTGTGTAGAGGTAAGGAAATCAATTACCAGCTGACATATCTTGGTACCCAGCAACAAGTTCAAATGAAAGGACACAAACAGAGTTGATTGATAGCCAAACAGGGAAACTGATTTGACTCATTGGGCCCAATTCACTGGTTTTGGGACTTTGTGCCCACGCCGGCAGGGAAATGAGAGTGCCAGTGCCATCTGGAAACAGTGTCTTTTTCATGGGAAAGATACTAATAAGCTCATTTCGACAACCTGCTGTTCCAAGGGGATTGGCGGTGGTGGATGGTCAGATGAATCCTGAGAACGCTGATGCCCCATTCCTGCTGGCCATCTTGGGGAGGTTGCAGAATCACCCCCATTATCAATCAGATTGGCCATTTGAAGGGAAGGGGTATTTTCCTTTGGATTTGAGGGAATAATCTTGTCTGCACTATGAAAGTTTAAAGGATTAATTTTCATCTAAAGTTTAGCTTTTTTCTCTTTTAATTTTGTAATTAAGCAAAAATTATTACTAAAGTTAGAAGTTAAGTTTCATTCCAGCCTCAAAACAGGTATGTACAAGCTGTCCAAGAGCAGCAGCAGCTACTTAATTAGGTAGCTAGCTCAAACTGTTTTGTCAGATGCCCGAGTTAGTTGTTTTTCAGGGAGCATAAGGAGAGGCTTTCCTTGGTGCTCCCTTGTCTGCACTGAGTGCTGCATTGGGTGCAGAGGATTTAAGCAGGAGTTTGGTGGATATGTTTTTTTAACCTTTTTTCAGCTGCAGTAATGGGATCTTATTTCTGTACAGGGGAAGGAGTTGATTTGGTGAGTAGCTGGCAAGTTTTTCTACCTATAATAATTCTGATAATGTTTTAAAATTTTTTACGGTAAAAGGTTAAGCTGCACGCTTAATGTTTATCAAAAATACAAATAGGTGGGATGGTTAACAAAATATATAAAGGGAAAATAAATGAGAGGATAATGTAATTAACTAAAACATATTAAAGATGGCAGGGCAGGTGAGGTGTCAAGGCTGCAGCACATGACAGCTTCTGGATGCTGTTGTGATCCAGGGCAAACACGTCTGCAGTAAGTGTTTGTGACTGGAGATGATTCAGATCAGAATCATTGGGCTGGAGGCTGAGCTGCAGACACAGTGACACATCAGGGAGGGGGGAAATTACCAGGAAGCAGTCATACCAGCTAGGAGGGGATCTTCTGATTTGGTCAGTGGTAAGGGACAGGACTGTTGGTGAAACTATACAATAGGCTCTATTTAACTTTGTCCAATGATCATTAAATAGGCATACTTCACCATCGCAAGAAAGTCACCACGAAAGAATGAAGATTTAGTTGTATATTTGGTAGATCCTTTCAGCATTATCCTTCTGCTTTATCCGGTTAGGTATTGGAGAACAGGGAAAACCTGTCCAATTGTCCGATGAAGATCGAGCTGACCAAGCATACCGAGAAAACGGTTTCAATATCTACGTGAGTAATAAAATCTCTCTCAATCGGAGCCTCCCTGATATTCGACATCCAAAGTAAGTGAAGCATCTTCCTTCCACATTTTGCAATTAACTAAGATGCCCTTATTTGTTTGAAGTTTTTTTTTATCAAGGTTGGAACTATCCTTGTCAACAATATTTTAGTTTGTTTTGTCTCATATAATGTAAAATATACGTTGGAAAAACTCAGCGGGTAAGGCAGCTTTCTTCAGAAGAAGATTCGAGCAGAATCATAGAATCCCTATAGTGCAGAAGGAGGCTATTTGGTCATTGAGTCTGCACTGACCACAATCCCACCCAGGCCCCATCCCCATAACTTCACATATTTACACTAGCTAGTCCCCCTGACACTAAGGGGCTATTTATTTAGCGTGGCCAATCCACCTAACCGGCACATCTTTGGAATTTGGGAGGAAACCAAACCAGAGGAAGCCCACGCACACATGGGGAGAACGTGCAAACTCCACACAGCCAATAATCCAAGCTGGGAATCAAATCTGGGTCCCTGGCGCTGTGAGGCAGCAGTGCTAACCACTGTGCCACCGTGCCACTCAAATGAGACTCAAAATGTTAACTCTGTTCCTCTCTCCGCAGATGCTGTCAGACCTGCTGAGTTTTTCCAGCATTTTCTGTTTTTTTTTAATACAGATTTCCTGCATCCACAGAATTTTGCTTTTATTTTTCTGATATCACTTTTGAGTTGGATGAAATGGATGGTGAATGTATTTGAGACGTGACTCATCCATGATCCAGTTAAATAGTGCTCCTGTTTCTAGGTCCCTTTAATCAACAAAAATCATGATTATTGCATTTTTTGTAATAAATTGCCCTATCGAACATTTTTTGAAATGTCTTGTGCACAATTATTGACAATATATATTAATGACTTAGACGAGGGAAGTGAATGTACTATTGCTAAATTTGCAGATGACACAAAAATAGGTGGGAAGGCAAGTGGTGAGGATGACAGAGGAATATAGACAGATTAAGCGAATGGGCAAAAACTTGGCAGATGGAAAATTAAGTCAGAAAACAAGGTTATGCACTTTGGACTGAAGAATAAAGGAGCTGAATGTTACTTAAATTAATGAAGATTGCAGAAAGCTGTAGAACAGAGGAATCTGAGGATCCTTGTGTATAAATCACAAAAAGTCAGCATGCAAGTTCAGCAGGTAATACAAAAAGCAAATGGAATATTGGCCTTTATTTCAAATGAGATGAAGTATAAAAATAGGAAAGTCTTGCTAAAACAATGCATGGCACTAGTTACACCACACCTGGAATACTGTGAGCAGTTTTGGTCACCTTATTTAAAGAAAACATATTGGTGGCAGTCCAGAGAAGGTTATCTATGTTTATCACAGGTAGGGAGGAATTTTCTGATGAGGAGAGATTGAATAGGTTGGGCCTGTATTCATTGGAGTTTAGAAGAATGAAAGACAACCTTATTGAGACATACAGGATTTGCAGAGAGTTTGACAGGATCGATGCTGAGAGGTTGTTTCCCATATGTGGTTTAGGGCATAATCTTAGAATAAGGGATCATCCATTTAAGACAGATGAGGAGGTATTTCTTCTCTTAGGATAGTAATCTGTGGATTCTTTTTGCTATAGAGGTTGGGTCAATAAGCATGTTCAAGGTTGAGATAGGCAGATTTTTAATCAGTAAGGGAATCGAGGGATAAAGGCTGGAAAGTGGAGTTGAGGATTATCATATTAGATCAGTCATGATTCCATTGAATGGTGGTGTGGACTTGATGGGCCAAATAACCTCCTGCGGCTCTTGTGTCTTACAACCTTATGGTCTATGTGGGTGGACGTAAATATCATTTTAATCCTTTAGGTGAACTCCCTGTTCTCCTTCTTTGCTCTGAGCAACAGTTAGTCCATTGATTAATAACTGCTTTGCTGCTATTGGGTCATTATTCCATTGGTTATTAGAGGAGCCATGCAGTGAGCAGATTGGCTGCTTTGTTTTCCTACGTGAAAAATCTTAGATTAAATTACAGTCGCTCTCTGCCTTGAGACACCCCAAAGCAGTTTACAGCTAATGAAGTACTTTTGAAGTGCAGTCATTGTTTATAATGTAGGAGATGATGAATACAGTTCAAAGTTATTCTCTCTGTGAGGCTGTTTGAAACTTCCTGATAAATGCCCCAATTCAAGCTTTTCTTTTTACATTCATTCATAAAATCAAAAGTGTAATATTTATTTCACATTTCTGTCATATCTTCAACCGTCACACCTAGTTTCCCCCCCCCCCCCATTCACCCACGAGGAATCTTGCCCTGCCCTTAACACACTGCATGGTTTCACAAACTGGACTAAGAAGAATAAATTGAGTTTTCTCCTTGGAAAATGAAGAGTTTTCATAAATACAAACGGAAGTTGCGTGTAACTGAAAGACTACTCACTCTTTACAATTGAAGGGGGGATACGAATTGGCCGATGCTCACTCTGCAGGTGGGATTAGAAAAGGATAACGGCCAATGCTTCCAACCACAATCCAGCAACTTCAACCGAGAACAGCCTTGTGCAAATATGCTAGGAAAGGATCTATCTCAGCTGTGATAAGTATCTTGCTAGTACTCACTTTCTTAGTCCTCAGAAATATTGTTTGGATTTTATAGTGGCACTGACAATGAAACTGTCAGCACTCGTCAGATTTACTCTTTACTTCTCTGGAACTGCTAGTAACTTCTGGAATCTGGCCATGTGCAGTTGAAAGTGGAAATCTCAATGTTACTATTCTACACTTGTTCACTGTTGATAGAAACATTGAAGATAGGAAAAGCAGGAGGCTGTTTGGCCCTTCAAGCCAGCTCTGCCATTTATCATGATCATGGCTGATCATCCAACTCCATAGCCCAATCCTGCTTTTTCCCCCGTAATCTTTGATCCCATTCACTCCAAGTGCTATTTCCAGCTGCCTGTTGAATACATCCAATGTTTTGGCATCAACTACTTCCTATGGTAATGAATTCCACAGGCTCACCACTCTTGAAGAAATGTCTCCTCATTTCTGTCCTAAATGGTCTACCTTAAATCCTCAGACTGTGACCCTAGTACTGAACTCCCCCACTATTGGGAACATCCTCCCTGCATCTATAATGAGCATCTAAGATGAGCCCCAGACTGCAGTCTATTGGAAATTGTTGAACTGATGAGAGCTTTCACTCTTACATTTTTAGCTTGACTGTACTTGGCAGGGTTCAAGGCTAGCCCATTACACTGGGGGTGTGTTGACGCCTACGATTGTGGTTTCCCTAAGCACAAGGGTAGAGTTAAGGATCAGGATAGCCAATAAGGTTAAACCGAGGCTTTGAAAAATTGCATCAGGTAAAGCCATCTCAGCCTTTAGGCTAAGATGAAGTGTTAGAACAAGCCCGAAATGGGGTGCAATGCCTCATCCTGTCAGCTTGGATCTTGCCTAATCGAGCCCAAGGTAGGAAGCAAAGTCTTCTTGGATCTTGTTTGCCCCTCATGTGGGGACCATGATTGGACTTGATTTGAATTGGCATTTTTGGTTAGAAATAAAGTACCAAAAGGTACCAATAAAAAAAACTTAAAGTTGCCATAAGTTTATAGCCTACTAATTTCATAACCAATGCCTTAAACTTCACTGACCTTGAAAGCGTGACTTCTTGTTGAATATCAAATGTCGTAAGGAACTGCACATTTTAAAAGAATAAAAATAAAGTTTGCTTGTCATAGTTCAATCATAATTTCACATGTATGCTCCAATCGTTTATCTTGCAACCTGCAAATGTCAAGGGAATCAGTAGGCTTTTCGCTCCTGGTTTGCTGGCTAAATAGAATGCTTTCACGCGATTGGCTACTTCCCCAGCTTGATGACACACCTGCTGCAGTGTGCCTGGCAGTGCCCTTGGCTTTGTGCCAGGTTCAGACTGACATTGGGAAAGTTGCTTCATAATCCAGTCCAATGAGCTAGGCGCCAGAGGCGTTTAGTTCTCATGGAATCGTACCTCAGCAGGGCTTAAATGATGCCAAAAATGGAGAAGGGGAAGCATCACAGATTATGGAGAGGGAGATCATTCTTGAGTAAAGATCTTATCAACATTTGCAATAACTGATTCTGTCTAGTTGAGCAAAACTGTCAAAGAAAAGCCGAGTGAGCTAACTCAAAGTCTGCTTGTAGCTGATAGTGTGCACAGTTTTGGGATGTACTAATCTATTGACTGCTTACCTGCAGCCACTTATGTCCTGATTCTGAAGCTGTTTTTATGTTGCAAGAGATCGGTGCTATTGCGTTTGCGTGGATCTTGTGTAGTATTGGGTTACAACATAAAAATAAACTAACCAATCTATTTCCTGTAGTTCCTGATAGACTCAGTTTTTTACTACAATTATTCTCTGTCCTGCTGGTGCAAGACTTTCCTTCATGTCTAACTCTCCAGGTTCCAACATTTGTGAACATTTAGGTACTTCATCCTTCTCACTGGAATTCTCTGGCCAATTTCACTTGCCTTAATATCTTTTTAAGCTGCACAAAACTCTGCGACTTTAATTCTCCATCCAAATCTTTCCATTTCCCATTTCCCCTCAATTTCTTTTCAAGATTTTCTCACTGCTTCACGTTGTGAGATGCATGGCATACGTTGTAACAAAACAGTATATATGAATGGCTTATATATTTTGAATAACTGCAGCAAACTCTCTGTAAAAAGCAAGAGAAGCCCACGGATTAGTTATTTGGTAAAGGGAAGAAGGAAGCTGACTAAGAGAAACAGCTGTAATAACTTTGCTTTCCTTTTAAATCCCTAAACGTGACTTTTCATTCCCTCGTTGCTTCTTGTAGGCATTGACCTTTCTTGCAGCAAGAGTTACAGATCCTGAGATACTATGGTGCACATTTCTATGATTTATGTGTGTTATGCTGTTTAGCTTGGGAATTGCTAGAATGTCACTTTCTGTGAAATCAGGTTTATTTATGGAGGAATAAAATGGGTAACTATCAAATTAAATTAAATGTGCTGGTAGCTGAACATTAGTGTTGCACAACAACTTGTGTCATTGGCATATTAAAACGTTCTAAATTGCTGGCTCAGATTTTGTATTATTCATAATGTTAATGAAACAATCAGCATTCAGTATTATAGGACCATAGAATCTACAGCGCAGACCATTTCGCCCGTCGAGCCTGCACTAACGACAGTTCCACCCAGGTCCCACCCCCCAACCTCGCATATTTACAGTCCCCTGACACTAACGGGCAATTTATCATGGCCAATCAACCTAACCCACACAACTTTGGATTCTGGGAGGAAACCGGAGCACCTGGAGGAAACCCACACAGACACTAGGAGAATGTGCAAAAACGCCACAGACAATCACCCGAGGCCAGAATTAAACCTGGGTCCCTGGCACTGAGAGGCAGCAGCGTTAACCACCGTGCCGCCCCTAAATTATTGTTGAGTTATTTGGACTGCGACCTGTGTGTATACAAGTGCAGTTTAAGGTAAAATTCCGAGCTACCTAGCTTCCCCACTGGCTGTGAAAGAACAAACCTCCTCGATAGACTTGGCAATTAAATACCTGCAACAGCATAACGTTGCAGTTCTTGGTTAATAGTTACAGGCTAAATACAGCAGAAAACGTTCGGCTGTCTCCATTTCTGCATTTTTTCGAGTATCTTCTTGCTTACATCTGTCACTCTTCCAATGCTTTTAAGTCACGTGAACAGTTCCTAATTTCTGACTTCCAGGGACGGTCACTGTCTCTGTGCATTCGCCTGCCCCACCGCCCTGGTTCTCTGGGAGGGGTGAAAGCTGAAGTGAAATGGAACAACACAGTTGAGGGCTCTGTCAACTACAGTATAGGATGGGGGTGGATAATCCTCCATTTGAGGGAAAGGAAAAACATAGCAGATGCACTGGTACAGACGGTTGCATCATCAAAACAGGTGCGACAGAAACAGGGAAACTTGGAAAACGGAATGAAGCACTTACAGGAAGCAGGAGGAAGGATATTTGAGATAGCTGGGAGAGTCAGTGAGCTAATACTAAATATTCATTAATACCGTATCACCAGGAAAGGGACAAGGCAAAGATACACTGTTTATAAAAATCGGAAGTGAAAATTGTGAAATTTCCAGTGCAAGTAGGCAGAAGGAAACAGCACTTGTACTGTCATCAGCATAACAGAAAAAGATTTGAGGGGGGACCAGAGTAAGACCTTAAGACACAGGAGCAGAATTGGGCCACTCGGCCCATCAAGTCTGCTCTGCCATTCAATCATGGCTGATTTATTTTTTCTCATCCCCATTCTCCTGCCTTTTCCCCATAACCCCTGATCCCCTTATTAATCAAGAACCTATTTATCTTTGTCTGAAAAACACTCAATGACTTGGCCTCCGCAGCCTTCTGCAACAGAGTTCCACAGATTCACCACCCTCTGGCTGAACAAATTCCTCCTCATCTCTGTTTTAAAGGATTGTCTCTTTAGCCTGAGGTTGTGCCCTCTGGTTCTAGCTTTTCCTACTAGTCCTCTCCTCATCCACTCTATCAAGGCCTCGCAGTATCCTGTAAGTTTCAATAAGATCCTCCCTCATCCTTCTAACCTCCAATGAGTATAGGCCCAGTGTCCTCAACTGTTCCTCATATGACGAGCTCTTCGTTCCAGGGATCATTCTTGTGAGCTGCCTCTGGATCCTTTCCAAGGCCAGCACATCCTTCCTCAGATAAGGAGCCCAAAACTGCTCTCAATACTCCAAATGGAGTCTGACCAGAGTCTTATAAAGCCTCAGTAGTACACCCCTGCTCTTGTATTCTAACCCTCTTGACATGAATACTAACATTGCATTTGCCTTCCTAACTGACGACTAAACCTGCATGTTAACTTAAGAGGATCTTTAACAATGACTCCCAAAACCCTTTGTGTTTCTGATTTCCTAAACGTTTCCCCATTTCGAAAGTAACCTATGCCTCCATTCCTCCTTCCAGAAATGCATAACCTCACACTTTCCCACATTGTATTCCATCTGCCACTTCTTTGCTCACTCTCCTAACCTGTCCAAGTTCTTCTGCAGCCTCCCCGCTTCCTCAATACTACCTGTCCCTCTACATACCTCTGCATCATCTGCAAACTTAGCAACAGTGCCTTCAGTTCCCCCCTCCAAATCGTTAATGTACTTTATGAAAAGTGGTGGTCACAGCACTGATCCCTAAGGCACAACACTCGTCACTGGCTGCCATCCTGAGAAAGACCTCTTTATCCCTACTCTCTGCCTTCTGCCAGTCAGCCAATCCTCTATCCATGCCAGTATCTTACCCTTAACACCATGGGCATTTAACTTATCTAACAGTGTCCTCTGCAGTGCCTTGTCAAAGGCCTCCTGGAAGTATAAATAAACCACGTCCTCTGGTTCTCCTTTATCTAACTTCCTTATTACCTCCTCAAGTCTGTTATGGGGCACTGCTTCAAATTCCTTTTGAAGGTCCAGGTAGAGCACATCAACAGCATTATCCTCATTGATCCTTTCTGTTACCTCTTCAAAACACTCCAGCAAGTTAATTAAACATGATTTTCCCTTTAAAAATCCATGCTGCCTGTTCCTAATTCACCCACAGTTAATTCTTGTTTCATTATTACATTTGGCCTTGCACCACCAACGTTATTGTAATTTAATCTCCCCAGTTTTTGTCTTATCACAGACCGTTCCATATGAACTTCTACCAACCTCTTTCACTTGCTTTAGGTTTTCCTGGTTTTGAGGAAAGGCCACTGCCTTGAAACATTATATATGTCACTATCCACAGATGCTGTCTGATGTATTGATCATTTCCACCCTTTTCAGTTTTTATTCCAGATTCACAACATTTGCGTTATTTTGATTTAGTCGTGCTAACCGATATTCGAGCAACCTTGATGATGACAGAACTTGCTCTGCCAGTGCCTGATTTGGTTTCGATTATGCCACTAGTACTTTGACAGTTTCTCTGAATGGATCGGACTTTGGTCTAGATATTTGATAAGCTGAGGTTCTGTCAGTCAACTGCTGACAAGGGACCAAATATCCCAGCAGCTTTTTAAGAATTTCTCTTCAATTCAGCTTGAGGGAGTTCATGTTATTTCTCAGTTGGGCTATTTTTCATCGGACTCCATGTTGAAAGTATGGGGGCCCCTTTCACAATCATCTCTGTGCCCTGTACCAATAATGAAGAGCTTGCCCAAGTTAGGATCTATGTGGTCCACTTAGGGTGCTTAGTGATTTTGTGGGCATCACATTGCACCACCTGGTAGTAGGGATGGATGAACTTCCTACTTGTACGGACTAAAGAAGTTGCTGATTTTATGTTTGAGAAAGTCCTAAACTGCTGATTATTAATTGCATATATATTAAACAAAAATAAAAAATGGACTATGTTTCATTACAATGGCTATTTCAGGTTCTAAAATGGTTTTCACACTAATCGTGCTTCTTTATTTGACAGCTGCAAGAAGAAACTGTATTTGGAGAAACTTCCAAATACCACCGTGATTATACCATTCCACAATGAAGGCTGGTCCTCGCTCCTTCGAACTGTGCACAGTGTCTTTAATCGCTCACCACCAGAACTTATTGCAGAAATTATACTTGTAGATGATTTCAGTGATAGAGGTAAACCTGTTGAGCTTTTACTATAAACCATTGTTAAGAATAGATTGTTAATGTTTTAAATATTTAAAAAAAAATTCAACATGAACTAAATGTTAAGTAATTTTGACTTTCAAAGATGCAAGGCTCGATCTTACAAAAAAAGTTCTAAGTGCTGAACAAGTGTGAAAATGGGAGAGAATTGCACTCATTTTTGGACGAGCTCTTAGATGCTAAAATGAGGCAAAGTGTGATTGATGCCAGTTGGAGTCCATTCATGCCAGGTACAGACACAATGCATTGTTGCATCCCCCCCGCCCCGCAAAAAGATGCGAGGCCGATTACACTGCCATTTCAGGACTGATATCATTGCGAGCAGTGAGAAAGTGGGTGCGAACCCAGATCTTTACCTCTCTCACGATCTTGCTGGCACACCATACTGACCGACTGGTATGACAAGGCAGTAAGATCGCTCCTGCAACATCTCAAATGTTCTCCACTCTACCTCCATTTAACTGGGATGCCTCAGTAAAAATAAGAAAGGCAGATGGCCAGCACACAATGAAAACTAACTTCACTAACAAGTACAATAGCCTGTTGTGTATTGTCAGTAATGAAAAATGAATAAAATTTGAGTGCTGCCAAGTCTTGGCTGTTTTTACTATCAGACGTGCATGACTCAGTTACAGTTTTCAGTTTCACGGACAGTTACCTTTTTTTATATTCTTTGCTGGGATGTGGGCATCGCTGGCTGGGCCAGCATTTATTGCTCATCCCCCGATACGCAATTCAAACCCCAAAGGTGATATTCAGGAAATCAAGGTTGTAACACTTTGGATTGTTCAATGTAATGGCAATCTTTTTTTTAAACAATAAACTTTTAATGAATCATAAATTTCTTTTAGTGGTTACTATTGTATTTTTAAAGGTTAAAGTACACAATTCTTGCTGTAATTCATGAAATTAACTCTTTTTTTTCACGGCCAGTCATGAGCTTCAGTGTTTTACTACAGCTCCTTTTCCTTCAGAAATGAAAAAAGGTGATGTTTCTGAAACGACAACAAAAACAAGAACATGATTATAATGGAAGTAAAATTTATCTTGGGAGGGTGGGTAGGAGTAGTTGGATTCACGGGTACTCCATGACAGAATTAAAACAAACACTCTTTCTTTTCCCCGTGAACACTGAGAAGGGCAAAAACTGGAAAAAATACTATTACCTCCTAATTCACCCTTTAATCACGCAGCATCCTAACTTGAGCTCATTTAAATAACAAATGAGTAGCATTTACGCCAGCGGGATCTGATGGTCCTGTCGGTGGCACAATCCCACCATGGGTTTCCCGGCAGCATTCTTCAGGACACCTCATTGACAATGGCAGGACCATAAGATTCCACCGTCTCCAACCACTGCAAAACATACTGCGAAGGGGAAGGAAAATCCCACCCAGGATTTTCCAGAAAAGCCATACAATAATGATGTTATGAGTCTAGAGACCTTTTGTGCTTAAGGGTAGATTGTTAGCATTTTAAATATTTTCCAAAAATTTAATCCTAAGTGCTTTTATGTTTCCTTACAGTTTTCTCCTCGTCCATTTTTAACGATAAAGATATAAAAGGAGGTTTATGACCGTCAGGTTCGTAATCCAGTAGGGAGCCAAGGTGAATATAGAAAGTACAAAATAAAGCTGAAAATAGGAACTAAGGGCAAAGAGAGAGAACAGATTAGTGGTTAACATGAAAGGGAACCCAAAAGACTTTCATAAAAATGTTTAAGAGTCGTTAAAAGAAGGCTGAAGGTAATTAGGAACCAAGAAGGAGATCATCTTGTGGACGCAAAGGCACGACTGAACTACTGAATAAACACTTCTCATTTTTTTAAATTCATTAGTGGGACATGAGCATCACTGGCTGGCCAACATTTATTGCCTGTCCCTAGTTGCACAATAATGTTGCTAATGTCAATGAAAAGGAGGGAAATTGGATAGGATAAACTTAAAAATATTTTTGCAAATGCTGAAACAGTACCCAAACTGCAACAGCAGATGGCAGTATGGAGTGAGCAGGTGGGGGGGTGTGAATGAAGGAAAGATATCTGAGGTAATTCAAACGAAGCAAAACTGCAAAAAAAATGAAGTTGTTCTACAGAAAAATGTCCCCATCAGAGCAGAACTGGAAGATTTGAAGCACAGGATTCAAGCTGAGTATATACCTTTGAAAATGCATGATGAACTTGAGACCTTTGGTGAACCAAGTTGTTTGAGATCTGAACAAACGAATGTCAAAGATGACACAAAGATACCAGGAGGAAATAACAACCCTTAATTCCACGGATGGCAAATCAAAGCGGGAGTTAGGAGTTCAGGTGTGCATTCAGGCAAAACAGCTTGCTGAAAAGGCACCCAAAAAAAGTTATGAACCTGAAAGATGCCTTAAAGATTTGATATGTAGCCATAGGAGAACATAAGGAACTAAAAAGAATGTTGAATCTCAGTTCAGAAAATGGAATGTTGGAACTATCAGTAGCAACAAAACGAAAAACCAAAGTTGAGTGTGGCTTGGCAGGAGGTTAACAATACAATAAACAGTTGAAAGACAAGCTGATTATCCTTCAAGATCAAATGTAAAAGGAATGTGTAACCATTCAGTATCATGTAGAAACAAAGACTACCCTAATCAGCAGTATGAAAAGCAACAGAAAACACTTGAGGAGACTCTGCTGAATTACAGGAAAACTCAAGATATAGCAAGCAAACTTTGCAAAGAAAAAGAAAACATGTTGGAAAATCTTCGTGTTACTGAGCGAAGAACCAGTGGGCAGAGCAGATTCAGCATTGCTCAGTAGTCCAGGAGGAAGCCGAAAGGTACAAGAAAAAGGCTGAAGACCAGCTGAATGAAAATGAGGAGGTATTGAAAGGAAAAGCAGTAGAACTTTCCAAGCTGTAAGAACAAAGAAAATTACTGCACAGGAACAGACTCTTCAGCCCTCCCATCAGCCATGTTGCCTGGCTGAACCAAAACCCCCTATCCTTCTGGGAACCATATCCCTCAAGGGTCAATGAGGGTAATGCTGTTGATATGGTCTTTCAAAAGGAATTTGATACAGTACCACATAACAGACTTGTAAGAAACATCTGAATTTGTGGGGGAATAAAAGGGACAGCAACAACACAGATACAATGAAGCCATCAGTAGCACAATTGCAGAACTGAGACAAGTTCTGACTTCACCGGAGATAGACCTGGTCAAAGGAAGGACAAGGTTCAGCAGCAGACACAGAAAGAAAAGACAGAAATGAGATTGGAAAATGTAAATCTGACAGTAAATACAAGGAACTGGAAGAAGAAAATGCACTGGATGTCTCCGATGTTTTGAGAGCTGTTGAGTGTTGAAAAATGAAAATCAATAACTGAGAGTGTCAAGAAAAATTTGGACAGTTGCAGCAAAAAGTAGAAGTTTGCATAAAGGAGTGTGAAGTGTCTCTCACAACTGGCAGAAGTAAAATTAAGAACATGAGCTTGACAGCACAGTGAATCAGATTCTGTGAAGGAAAAATTGGCCAATGTAGAGAACCAATTTTTGATGGAATGTTGGAACATCAAGAAAAGAACAATGAAATTCTTGAACTTTAGTCAAGTTTGAAGAAAGTGAAAGATGATCTGTGCAGTGTGGAATAGCAATTGGACTTTAAAAGCAGAAAAGAAAATCCTTAGGAAGAATCTCAGGAGCAGCCAGTGATCATGGAGTTAAGACTTGAATAGAACTGAGTTTCCAAGGTAAAGTTGTTCAGTGTGTTTAAGGATCACATAGATAACTCTAAAACAAAACCCACCAGAGTAGTTGCTGAGCTGAATGAAAAGATGCATAAGCTTGCAAAACTAAAATTGAAAATCAAACAGCAAACTAATTGTTTGGCAGAAATTGTGAAACAAGTAGAAATTAAGTTTTCAATTCTGAGGCATCAACGTCCAGCAAGAACATGGCAGCTTTCAAGAAGCCTGGTAAAAAGGACATTTCTGTCCACACTAGGAATGACTAGAATGTTCATTCTCTCTGGAAGGAACGGTACAAAGCTACAGTGTCCAAAAAAAGCAGACATGTTGTTAACAGAAACGGAACTTGAAGGGGTGCAGAAATTGAATCGACTGGAGATAACCAAGCACCAGAAACATGATGGACCAAGATGTGGAAGAACCATCAAATCTTAAAACTATCTGAGTCTGTAAAATCAGAGACTTGAGGTGAGGGAGAAGAGATAGCAAGTGAAGATGGTATTGTAAATAGTTGTACTCTGGAAGGGTGGAAGTTTTCTTTTGAGAAGAAAGTGATGTGTGTGCCTGCATGCCACTGTAATGTAAAGGTACTTGGCAAGTCAAGGTTAACATGACTTGAGAATAGCACTGTCCAAGGCATTATGTGCAGAATGACAACCTCTACTGGACTCAGAACTGTCTGGAAGATGCTTGTTTGGCAGCACTGTGTATAGCAGCAACTGAGATATGTACATAATTAAGAATTACTAATAAATAGTTCATGTTTATCCATGCAAGTCTCACAATCTCAGTGAGACACCAAATGAACCCATAACAGAACAATAATATCTTGTATATAAATAAATGTTAAAAAGCAATTTTATAGTTTGGAATTTAGGCTAATCTTAATATTTGTGGAAATAAATTCCAACTGGCAAAATTTATCACAGTACCTATAGTTGGCAATAATGAACCAAAATGATGGGATGAAAATAAATTATTCATATTTTTAATAAATCTAAAGCTCTCCATAGTTTAAGGAGACTGCCACACTCACTAAGGGCAACTAGGCATGGGCAATAAATATGAGACTGAAGCTTCCAGTCAGTAGCAGAGTTGTGACTCATTCCTTTATGTTTTTGCCAGCTGCAGCAGGAACCTTGTGACCTGGCAGCAGCATTGGTCAATCATTGAGGTGATCAGGGAAGCCTAGGGACAAAGTGTAGTTGAAATTGAATCATTTGACATCTTGGATTAAAGGCTTTCCCTTGCCTTCACTTTGGTGTTTTCAAGTTAATTTTTAATGAATCCTTCATTCCAGCAACTCCCTCAACTCTGGGTGAAGGATGAGCCAAGGGAGGGATGTGAACTAGGGTTGCGGGTGATGGGTGGAACTATGCTGTGAGCCAGGAGTGGGGGATTGGGGGGAGGGGGGGTGGTGGTGGTGGTGATGTTTAGCACTATCGGGGATGACAGGATTGTGTAGACATGCTTCCTGATTGAACGGTCTGCTCTGCTCCAAGCAGGCTGGGTATAATGCTAATAAATCAATACAAAAGAAGTAGCTAATTTCTGGGCAAACAGCCCAAGCTTACACACTGGCTGGTTCCAGGGGAACCATTAGCAGGTGACCCCATTGAGCCCTTCTGCTGAACTGGAAGTTCCGAGTTCCTGTACAGCTCAGCTCTCTGCAGAGCTACCAGTTCTGCTATATTCCTTAATAGCAGCCAATGTGTTAAGCATTTACCGCTATTGGGATCACAAGCTCTGGGCCATTGTCTTGCCAGGATTGCACATTCCCCAGAATAAAAATAAGTGACAAATATTTTGAATCATTCTGTTTCCAGATACCTGATGAATCTCAAATTTCAGAGCTACCATGCTTTCTTTTGAAAGATGATGCTGCAATCTGAGAGCATGGTGCAAATAGTTTTGCATTTTAATATTAATGCTGCCCATGAAGTACATTCTATAATACAAAGGACAGTATTGTTTTGTTTCAATGGAGAAGTGCACCTCTTGAAATATCATTGTACTCTCCATAATGTTATTTTTCATTACAGAGGTTTTAGTCAAGTTATGTTGGGTAAAGTTATTTTAATTAGCCAGATTGATTTCTATTCAACTGAACTGATGAACCTTTTCAGTGTTTTAAAATTGAAAGAAAATAATAGATTGAATTTTCCCTACATAATGAATAACTGTCCTATTTATCTTCAGTTCATAACAAATGGTGAACCGATGTACATATGCAGTCTCAGAAGAATTTCTTCGTGGTGATGCAACCCCACTAAATGCGCACAACAGTATTTAGGTCATTACTTCAAATATCTTTTGCTGTTGACAGGCTTGTATTGAAGTTATGTCTATTTTTAAGAAACAATAACATCCCTCCCCCAACAGAAGGTGAATTTCAGGAGTCTTCCCTCGTTAATTGCTGAAGATAAAATTTGGCACAATTTAAATTGCACTCATGAGTTTTGGGAGGATGTTGGATGCTATTGGGACTCTCGCAAAGTAGAATTTTATTACAGTAAGCGGTGCCATGATCAGTTTATTTAAATTAGATGGTCAAATGTGAAACGTTTATAAAATTCATTCAGGCTTGAGAACAAAAGTATGAAATGCAAAAAAGGTCATTCAGCCTTTAAAGTTGCTTAATACTCTCAACTTTTTACTAAATGGCCCATAATGGACATCCCAGCCTATTTAATGTGGTTCTGCAAAAGCACCACCTGCCCTACAAAAACAAATTCTGTCAAGTTCCAGTGAACTCATTTAACCTTCGGTTCTAGATTATAAACCTAGACTAATTGCTACCATGGCAATGCCTATTTATTGTTCTAGTAGCGCAGTACCTCAGGGTGAGGCTCTGCAGATCATATCATTATCTTAATCAATGCCAATTCTTGTTAGAATTTATCCCTACTGGCTTTGAATTTGCATTCCTAATGAGATCCATTTAGCTTTTATTATCAAGTTGCTTATTGATGTTGCATCAATTACATATTAAAGAAATTCTGGTGTTTCAACTTGCAACACGATTATGATTCACACGGATTTTTACGTTTACAACAAGCTACAAATTAGAGTTGTGGAGCAAGTAGTTTATTTGGTTGATATACCTTGTTTTGTTCTTGCAGAAGCACATGTGTTCATGTGTTTGTGTGTTCATTCTGATCTCTCTCCTGATCCCTGCTCTTGCCAGACTGTTTACTGAATAATATCAGGGCTCAAGTGTTGCTGTTCCTAGCAAAAGAGACCTTGTGTCAAGGAACAAAATAAATATTGGGCCTGAACCTCCACAGAGTTTATTAATTGATTAATAAACTCTGCAGTGCTTAAGTATATCCTGATTACATAGTGTATTCACAATAAATAATTTATAAGTAGAAAATATTAGAATGCACAGTAGATCCACCATGTCTTCTGTCTTTACAGATGCTGCCTGTGTCCAGCATTTGTATTGTAGCTGGTTTGTTGTTCTTTTCTTTCTTAAATTATGTGATGATAGTTGAATTTATTTACATTCGTGATTGCCATAGCAAATTTAGCATTCCTCTAAAAGATGGTGCATTCAGTAGTGCAGCATTCTCTCAGTACTTCGCTGACGTGTCAGGCTGGAATCTTTTTTAAAGTAAAGTTTATTTATTAGTCACAAGTAAGGCTTACCTTAACACTGCAATGAAGTTACTGTGAAATTCCCCTAGTCGCCACACTCCGGCGCCTCTTTGGGTCAATGCACCTAACCAGCACGTCTTTCACACTGTGGGAGGAAATCGGAGCATCTGGAGGAAACCCATGCAGACACAGGGAGAATGTGCAAACTCCACATAGACAATGACCCAGGCCGGGAATCGAACCCGGGTCCCCGGTGCTATGAGGTAGTAGTGCTAACTAGTGTGCTACGATGTCGCCCTTCTGTGCTCAAGACTCAAGAGTGGGATTTCAACCTTCAATTTTCAGACTTGGAAGTGGAAGCGCTCCTAACTAAACCATGACTGACATTAGATGACAATAAATCGCTTCTGAAGGATTGGGGAAAAGTATCCATTTGAGGAAATCTAAAGATAGCGCTATCAGCAGTGCGCTAGAATAATTGAAAACTACGTGTAGTCTTTGTAATCTGAAAGAAAGGTGACAAATGTAGTGTAGAATCATCAACAAGCCTAAGAGGGGAGGAGATGGTGGAATTAAGGGAATAGAATAGGAGAGTGGAAACGCTGTGAAGAAATTGCCAAATCCCGTTCTCTGGTTCATGGCAAATGATCCATCAGTTATAGCAGTGTTAGAGCAATTTGAGGGGAAACTGGACTCTGAACAGGTTTAGTGTGCAACAATTTGATTTGCCCTCTGACCAAAATTAGGGTGTTATTGAATCTATAGTTCTATAATTAAGTGATAGATGATTTGCTGAAATTATATTGGAGTGGCTCATCAGCCAAAATCAAAGTGTGAAGCATATCAGGGACGTAAAGATTTAAAAACCTGTCTACTTCCCCAGGATTTAAATAGAGTGCTGCTTTGGGCACGTGTAATTAACCAATAATTTTATAAACTCTTGTAGGGGAAAGCAGCACTGAGCAATAACTACTTGTTGTTGGAGAACGAACTGAGAAAACCAAGTCCTGGAAACATATTAAAAATATCAGTTGCATCTTGCGTAAATATTGCTGACAAAGATTTGAAGAAATATTATGAATTCGAGTAACAAATTTGTTGAATGTGAATTGAAGAGAAAAATGGGAAACCTATTTTTAAGGAAGTAAAGAAACTTGAGTCAGATAGTTTGGTGAAGTTGCTTATATACCAGACACAGACCTTGCCTCGTACGTTTCCTTGCCCCTTCCATAAAATTCAGTTTGTGAATGAGGAAAACTACGTATCTCCCTTCAAACGTAACTAATTTGCCATTTCCACTCCAGTGGTAAATTGAGAGAGATTGGATATTTTATTTTTAATAATAGCAATTGTAAGTAGTATCAATGCTATTGTCGTATTATTTTCAATATTTTTAACAAAAGATCTTTGTTGTGGTAACTATCTTTACAGTTCAGAATTAATAGTTTTTAATGATCTACCACACTTAGTTTGCACCAAGAGGGGAAGTAAAATGATGATCTTCCAGTTTATAAATGTCTGATGCTACGCTGAGAGAGAAATATATGAGTATTTGCCGTTCTTGGGTTGGGATTAAATTCAGTTGTCCTTGGGGAACGATGCACATTCAGAGTCCAAATAGAATTCACGATTCAGAATTATTGATTTTCATCATGGAAGGGTAATATTTGAAGAGGCAGAGATTACACACTGTACTTCACAATGTACCTAATCAGACAGATGATGCGACGCAGGGTGCTTGGTGTCTTTGTGTTGTTCTGAAACCAACAATGTCTGCACTTTCATTTAATTTTTCAAAAAGAATACTTGAAAAAGAACTTGGAGGAATATATGGTGCAGTTTCCGAAGGTCAGAATTGTGCGGACCAAGAAACGAGAAGGTTTAATTCGAACGCGACTACTTGGGGCTTCGATGGCTAAAGCGGAGGTCATAACTTTCTTGGATTCTCACTGTGAAGCAAATGTGAATTGGCTGCCCCCATTACTTGGTAAGAAACTAAATCGCAAGTAGGTGATGCATAAAAAGGAGTACAGAAAGCTCAGAGGGAGTATTGTCCTCCTACCTAGGCCCTATTCTCTAGTCTCCTTCTAGCTCTTGATCTTTTCGTTCACAGTTATTGGTGTGACATTGGCCATGTCACATTTCTCTGCTCCTCTCACCTACTCCAAATTGTCTCCCTCTGAACTTTTGACACTGTTTTCTTAGATCCAACCCTCACCTGCTGAGAAGGGTAGTGCTGCTGTTATCTGGCTTGCCAAGTGCTAATTCTCAGACACTTTCTCTGCCTCCCCGGCCACGATCCGACCATTGAACATCAAGCCATTATTTTCAGGATTGCCACTGACCTCATCAGCTCTAACCTCATAGTCCCTCATCTCCATGCAACTTGCTTCTACTTCCTGTCCAAAATGCATGAACAGGACTGTCCTGGTAGACCCATCGTTTCAGCCTGTTCGTGCTCCACAGAACTCATTTCTTTCTATCCCGGCTTCATTCTCACACGCTTTGTCCGGTCTCTTCCCTCTTACATTCGTGGTTCATCTGATGTGTGATGTCATATCAACAATTTGCAGGTTACTGGCTCTTCAGTACGGACGTCCATTCCCTGTACACCTCCATCCCCCTCCAGGATTGTCTGAGTGCTCTTTGTTTCTTATTAGAGCAGAGGTCCAAACAATCCCTGTTCCCACCACTCTCCTCCACCTGGCTGAATGTGTTCTGTTACTAGATATTACTTTAACTTATCTCACTTCCGGCACGTAAAAGGTGTGGCTATGGGTACCCATATGGGACCAGTTATGCTTGTCTTTTTGTGAGTTATGTGGAGCACTCCTTGTTCCAATTCTACTCGGGGCCCATTCCTGCACCTCATTTTCTGTGACATCGATGACTGTATCGGGGCTGCGTCATTCTCTCATCTGAAGTTGGATAAATTTTATCAATTATGTTTCAATTTCCACCTCTCTCGGTCTATCTACAACTCTTTCCTCCCCAGATCTCTCTATCTCTATTTGGAGTGATAGACTAGCCACCAATATTCATTACAAACCCACCGACTCCTACAGCTCCTCAAACCCTGCTTCCTGTAATGACTCCATCCCATTCTCCCAGTTTCTCTGTCATGATGATGTCACATTTGAAAATGGTTCTTCTGACATGTCTACTTTTTCCTTAACTGAAGTTTCTCACCCAATTGACAGGGCACTCAACTGGGTTTGACCTATTTCCTGCACCTTCCCCCCCCCCCTCCATTTCCCTCCCTCTCTGAACCATGATAGGGTCCCCTTTGTCCTTGCCTCCCGTTCTACCAATCTCTGCATTCAAGGGATCATCCTCCGCCATTTCTGCCAACTCCAGCATGACGTTACCATGAAACACATCTTCCCCTCACCACCCCCCCACCCGAATCAGCATTCCACAGGGACTACTCCCTCTGTGACACCTTGGTCCACTACTCCATCATGCTCAACTCCCAATCCCTTTCCCATGGCAGCTTCCTTTGCAATCACAAAAAGTGTGCAACATCTGCCCCTTTACCTCCTCCCTCCTCACCATTCAAGACCCTAAATGCTCCTTTCAGGTTCACCAATGTTTCACTGGCACTTCCTTCAATTTGGTCCCTTGTATTTGTTGCTCCCAATGTTGTCTCCTCTGCACTGGGAAGACTAAACGCAGACTGGATGGTTGATGAGCATGACTCCGACCTTCCTGTTGCTTGCCCTCATGCCCATATGTCAGTCCTTGGCCTGCTGCCATGCTCCAGTGAAACTCAGCGCAAGCTGGAGGAGCAGCACCTCATCTTCCTGTTGGGCATGTTACAATCCTCGGAACTCAAGTTCAACAGCTTTAGATTGTGACCTTTCTCCTCCATTTTAAACTCTTTTTAAACATATCCCATATGTGTAGTGCCGCAATGCAACCCACCTTCTCCCTCCCACACCAGGCCATCTGTCTTTTGTCCTTAAAAGTTGCCACATTTTGTTACAATCTCTCACAGCTCTTGTGACACTAATAAATAAACCTTAAACATTCTCCGTCCCTTCAGTTCTGATGAAGAATCAAATGACTTGAAGTGTTAACTCTGCTTTCTGTCCTTGGAAATGCTGCCAGACCTGCTGAGATTTTCCAGCATCCTCTGTTCTTGTTTCAGATTCCAGCATCTTTTGCTTCTTACCTTGGGAATTAATGCTTTGTATTTTATTCTCAGCACATATAGATAACCTTTCTGCAAATTTAGTATCATTAAGTCAATCTGACAGAATTTGGAATTTATTCATTGTTGGTCATGAACAGACCACCACATTTTGTTTTAAATGAGAGGGTCGGGGGGATTGAATAAGCATGCAGAGAAATTAAAAGGAAAATTTGGAATGGTGGAAATAATTTGGAGAAAGTGTACAAGGTGGAAATATAGTTAAACTTTTGAATCGCAGGCATTTTTTTTTTAAGAGATCCTACATCCAATTTCTCAATGACTGTCAGCTAGAGAGGAGAGAAGTCATTTCATGTCGCCTCTCCTTAAATGCTATGTTCCTTATTGTTAGAGTACATGTGCACACAAGATTAGAGTTTGTTGAAATAAGCCAAATGGTAGAATGGCTCACAAACATGAACACTGCCCTTGCTTGCACAAGAGAATGTCTACTGACTTTTTCTAATCATATTTGGATTGTAAATTGTTTTTCATTGAAATAGTGTTTATTATGTCATTCTAAGACTACATGTTAAATTTGAATCCTTATTCTCTTAATTTTTTCAGACAGAATTGCCCAGAACCACAAAACCATAGTGTGTCCTATGATTGATGTTATTGACCATGACAATTTTGGATATGAGACTCAGGCTGGTGATGCCATGCGAGGAGCATTTGACTGGGAAATGTATTATAAACGTATTCCCATTCCAGTAGAGCTACGCAAACCTGATCCAAGTGACCCTTTTGAGTAAGTTTTTTTTCAGTCATTTGAAACATTAGTGATCAGCAAGGATAGGGCTGTTGTATGATTAAGTGAACAAAGAATTTTTTGTCATCCTTCGCCCTAGTCAGTTCACTTGCTTTTTTTAAAACTAGAGTGAATTTCTTCACCCACCAGCTTAACTCCATTCATTGAATCAGAAATTGCCATCTCAGAGCAGTCTGTTTTAAATCATTTGTTGCAAAATGCTATCAATTACCCTACTCCTATTTTATAACTATACTTGCCTTGAGTGATTTTATAGGGTCCTCTGTCACCTGGAAGCATAGAATCTCTACAGAGCAGAAGGAGGCCATTCAGCCCATTGAGTCTGCACCAGCTCTCCAACAGAGCTTCTTACCCAGGCCAACCACGCCCCGCCCCCAATCCCTGTAACTCCACATATTTGCCCCGTTAATCCCCCTAACTACATATTTTGGACATTAAGGGGCAATTTAGCATGGCCAATCCACCTAACCTGTGCTACTTAGGATTGTGAGAGGAAGCCATAGCACCCAAAACCTGCATATTTTTGCATGCAACCATTGGGAAAATGTGCAAACTCCATGATGGTCCCCCAAGCTGGAATCGAACCCGGGTCCCTGGTGCTTTGAAGCAGCAGTGCTAACCACCGTGCCACCTATTTTAGACTCCTAATCAGTGCCTCCATAGACCTGAGATACAAGATGTGGGCCTGAAATTTATGCTCACCGCAGGTTTGTAGGCATAAGTGAGCAAAACTCCCAGGATTGGCTTCCTGCTGGACTTATGCTTGCCCTAACCGCTCTGCACTCTAATGCCAAGTATTGGCCACATAAAGGCTGTTTCCTACCCAGCCTCAACTTTTAGGCTGTCAGAAGAAGTTCTTGTATGTGTGGGAAGCCTGAAAAATGATCTGATTGTGGCTTCTGGTGGGAAGGAGGGGAGGGCATATTCATTAGCGGCCTCCTCCCTCTTTAACGTTCGGTAACCAACCACAGGACTTGGGTGCCTCTCACCCGACACCCTATCCCCCACTGTTCTCTCCCCAGGCCACCCTTACCTTCACAGCCCTGAGATTCCAAAACTATCGCTTCCTGGAATCCCCGAACCTCCACTCCAGGGGCTGCTTGTAGTTCCATTCCTGCCCACTGCAGGTTCTGTCACTTTGGGGTCTAAGAGCTGCTGGCCAGCTCTCTAAGGTCTGACTTTCTCCCGAGTGACAGGTGGAAACGGCTGTTGGGCAGATCGTGTTGGCAGTGGTGTATTCCCTGCCAGTGGTAGCATGGGAAAGCCCACCTTGTAAAATTTTTGGCTCTGGTGCTCCTTAACATTACACAGAAGGGTTGGTAATAAGGCTGATGCCAGTTGCTTCCTGATTGCAGCCCTGGAGTTTGGTCATGGGTGGCTGGTCTTCCCTTCCGTGTTTACCTGGCATGGTTCTGTCAGGGCAAAGGCCTGACTTACTCCTATACTGAAAGTCCGTCAGGCAGATGAACTTCAACTGACATCATTCCACAGGGCCCTGGATCTACCCAGCTACTCCTACTCCTGCTCCTCATCAGCATGATGTTCCTCCTCGTGCACTACCTATTCCTTTGCAGGATAAAGGGTAAAAATGTGGAAGGTAAGAACAACTCGCTTGGAATTAAGGAGGCGGAGAATGGATTGGATTCCTGTGTATGGTGTTTCATGGGGATGTGAGGGCGACAGTCGCTTATCTGACACTGGTAAGGTGTCATCCATTTTGCCGATTCCCCTGATGAAAATAGAATGTGCTCCTGCTAGCTCTAATGCCTTGTTCTTGAAGAGGATCAGAGGTTTAAAGTTGAGTTGTGTGCTCCCCAATGGCTGACTGTTCTGCAGTCCTGGAAATGGAAAGGAATTCAGTGCCACATCTTGTCTGGGAGCACATGGTACATTTATAGTTGGTTTGGTTACATCCACAACCAGAAATCTGGGAGGAGATTGAAGGCAGGAGACAGAGAGTTTGAGGGTCAGAATCACATGCAAGCTGATGACAGTATGCTCTACCTCACTCTGTTCTGCATTGTTCCAAAGGTTGGTATCATTCTCGAAAATTGCCCATTTAATATCAAGATGTGGATGAACAAACTTCTAGCTAAATGCCACCAGCCTTTATTTCATCAACCTCAGCACCTGTAAGCTGAACATGTCAGGAAGTGTGGAATATTGGTTTCCTTGATCAACCTGGGTTCTTCATCCTCCTTTACAAGTGCTCCATTATGAAATTACATTCTTCCATCTCTGACTTTGTTTTTACTATTTCTTGCTGAAATCATGTCTCCTCCAGCTCTAACTTTGACCTCTCTGGCCATTCTGCCTGAACAATTGTATATTTGAACTTATCTAACACTCAACAGCTTGTGCTCACACCAAAAGAACTCTCAAATTCCCATCATCCTTATTACCCCTGAGTTCAAGATTCTAGTACTTGTTTTTCAAATCTCAAGCCTTGCTGCCTTCTGCCCTAATTTAATAACTTGCTCCATTTTTGTGTTCTCTAACATTAGATTTCTCAACTTGTTTCCTTCCTTCATTTCTCCATTGATGCATGCTTATTCAGCAGCTATGCATCTTTGACTGGAAGCATTCTGTTCAGACTTCTCTGTCTGGCCACCTCTCTACTTGCTTTCAAAACATTCCTTGAATTGTCCTGGTTCCCATCCGAGCCTGTATCGTACAAAGAACAAAGAACAATCCAGCACGGGAAACAGGCCCTTCGGCCCAACGAGCCCGCGCCGCCGCATCACCCTACACCTATTCTACCCTGCATGTCTACGAATGGGACCCTACTCAGTCAGATTCAGGGAAGAAATAGTGTCAATTTGGTGGAAACCAATTAGCCTAAGAGCACATCTTTGGGGTGTGGGAGGAAACCGGAGCGCCCGGAGGAAACCCACGCAACCACAGGGAGAATGCGCAAACAAAATGTACGTCCTTCCCTCCTCTTATTATGGTTTATATGAAGGAGCCAATGCATATACCAACACTCCCTATTTACCTTGCACACTTAAGTATATAATTGTTCTCAAAGTAGTCTACTTGTATCTTTCCAGATCACCTGTCATGGCTGGAGGTTTATTTGCTGTTGACAAGAAGTGGTTCTGGGAGCTGGGTGGCTATGACACAGGCTTGGAAATTTGGGGAGGAGAACAATATGAAATATCATTCAAGGTGAGTGATGTACCATAGTTGCACGAATGCATTTGCAACATTCCAGCAGTGTTTGGGGGCAGTGTATATCATTAAAATATTCTTTAGTGCAGCATAATCAGCTGCCAAATGTTATATTTTAATTAGAAACTTTCACTGTGAATGAAAGTCGATCATCTTTTCCAAGGCATTGACTCTACTATATAACAATGTTGACAATTTTTAAAACATTTTTTTGGTTTGAAGTACAGTGTTCAAATTATACATTGCATTTTATACAAGCGTGTGGAATCTTGAATTGCACAACTGTGGTAGGTTATAATTATCAGCAGAATGGGACTCTTTCTACTAGAAACTGGAAGGCTCCAGGCTGACCTAGGAATGGTCTTTAAAATTTTAAGTATGTTGGGTATGTTATTATGACAATATTTCCACTTAAGGGGAGTCCAAAATTAGGAGTCTCAAATATATAATTTAGTCACTAATAAATCCAGCAAGGAATTCAGAAGAATTTCATTTAACCAGAGAGGTTAGAATTTGGAACTTGCCACCACACAGCATAATTGAGGTGACTAGTGTAGATGCATTTAAAGGAAAGCTAGGTAAGCAGGTGAGGAAAAACGGTATGCTGATAGTTAGACGAAGAAGGATG
The DNA here is from genome assembly GCF_965287045.1 of Carcharhinus amblyrhynchos. Classification (NCBI taxonomy): domain Eukaryota; kingdom Metazoa; phylum Chordata; class Chondrichthyes; order Carcharhiniformes; family Carcharhinidae; genus Carcharhinus; species Carcharhinus amblyrhynchos. The sequence goes on along the minus strand of NC_137336.1, from coordinate 31,999,308 downwards.
GCTCTTATGGGGCTTAAACACATCTAGAGTACTGTGTATAGTTTGGCCTTCCTACTTAAGAAAAAAGCATAATTAGAAGCAGTTCAGAGAAGATGCAGGGGGTTATCCTACGAGGAAAGATTGAACAGGTAGGGCCTGTATCCATTGACATTTAGTTTAGCAAGGCAATTTCATTGAAATATGGAAGAGCCTGAGGGGACTTGACAGGGTGGATGGTGAGAGGATGTTCTCCTTTGTGGGAAAGGCTAGAAATAGGGAGCACAGTTTAAAAATGAGGGATCTCCCATTTAAGACAGAAATAAAGAGAAACTTTTTCTTTCAGAGGATCATGAATCTGTGAAACTCATTTCCTCAAAGTGGTGGAGGCAGAGGCATTCAACATTTTTAAGGTTGTATTAGAAAGATTATTGATTGACAAAGGAGTCAAAAGATAATAGGGGTTAGGAGGAGAGTGGAGTTGAGAGGCCACAATTGGAGCTGGCTCCAGGGGTAAAACGGCCTACTCCAGCTCCTAATTTGTACGTTCATAAATAAAGACGAGTTGGGCTGAATGACATGTTTCTGCTCTGTAAAGTTTATTTAACTATCTGATAACTCTGCAACTATCTATTGCAATGAGTTTTTCAAGTTCCAAACTGGCAGTTATGAGACTAAATGGAAGGTGAAATCATTCCTCATCGGTTATTACTCAATTTTACAAAACATCTAATGCTGGAGATTACTTTCACTTTTCCTCATGCCCTTTTCACAAATATGAAAAATTGTGGATTAATATCTGTCCTGCCATTGAGGTAATTTATTTTCTTTGATGTAACTGCTGATTTGTGTGGGTGGCATTTCTATGTAGGAGTACAGTATAATTTTACTGTGTTGCACGTAGCTAACTGACCTATATAAATCTGGGCAGCTTACTGAAGCACCAGAGATTCAGATGACACATGCCATACAACTCCTCCACAGATCATCTGGACCGTCTTCTTGGGTAGTTCCCCACTCATGTTCTCCTCATTTCTGGTGTTCTGAAGTTGGGCAACAGGACTGCTTCCTCTCCAGGTTCTCAGTCTCTGGAATCTTTACAGCACTCAATATGAACTCCTCTGTGTTGATTTGTCCTCCATCAATCTTTTGCATTTGTAATTCTTTCCTTCCCGATCCCACACTTGGGATGTTTTCACTGTTCTCTCAGTTAAGTGTCTTTAAACCCCATGGGACCTGGTCTCTAACAGTGGAAAGCTCCATGCCCTGCCTGTTTTCAAAGGTTAATTCTCATTCGTTCACTTCCATCTCTCTATTGCTTCACCCTTTCACACCCCTTCCCAAATCCTCAACTGCTCATTTTCTAAGTAAGTTGATCTGGTTGTATTGTGTTAAAATAATACTGGAATGTATAACCTTAAAATGAGATGTGAATTAATTTTGTAGGTCTAAATCTAATCATCACTCAACTCAGCTTTAAGTGAGGATTATTCTTGGTCTTCACACACTGTGCAAATGTTGATCTTTTTGAACTACACTGGGTTGATCTGATCATTTAAAAGTATTGATGGCTTATAGTATGCATGCAGGTTTCAGGTTGACTATCTTAAATTTACATTGTTAATACACTGCTTTTGACTGGGGTTTCAGGTATGGATGTGTGGTGGACGGATGGAAGATATCCCTTGCTCCAGGGTAGGACACATCTACAGAAAATACGTTCCCTACAAGATTCCAAGTGGATTTGGCTTGCCTAGAGTAAGTGATTTCCATTTATGTGTCCTTTCTTCTCTTTAATTTTCATTATGCTAACTTGCCTGTTTTTTAAAGGAAATGGTGAGACCTTATCATGTTTCAATTGTTGGATACCACGCATCTTCCAATCGATGAAACACATCTATGTGTTCAAGGCTGAAAAAATTAAAACATGATCGAGTATACAGAATACAACAAGAACTGTGGGCCCTGCAACATCTGATCTATTACTGCAGACATGTTCCAGAATCAGCTATACCTCTAGGCAAGCTGCTTTAGTGCAACTACGATGCAGGGCATATTATCAACAAAATGAAAAATTACCCAGGTATGTCCTGCCCACAAAGGGTGGAGAAAATCCAACTGGCTAGTTACTGCCCTAAAAGCCTCCTCTCGATCATCAGCAAAGTGATGGAAGGTCTCATCAGTAGTGCTGTCAAGCAACACGTACTCACCAAAAACCTCCCCAGTGCTGTTCGTTTTAAGACCAGAACCATTGGACTTTAGACCTCATTGCTGCCTTTTTTCAAACATGGACAAAAAAGCTGAATTTTAGAGGTGGGATGAGATTGTGCCTCTGATATCATGGCAGCATTTGACTGAAGGTGACATCCAGGAGCCTTAGAAAAATTGGCATTGATGGGAATTGGCAGGGAAAAACTCTTGATTGATTGGAATCATGTCTATCAATAAGAAAGATGGCTGTGACTATTGGGGCCAGTCATCTCAGGCCCTGATCATTGTGACAGGACTTCCTCAGGCACAAACATTTTTCGCTGCTTCATCAATGAACTTCACTTCCTCAATGTCAGAGGTTTGGGTGACCAATGATGGTTCAGTGTTCAGTTCTATTTGCAACTTCTCAGATCCTGAAGCAGTCTGTTCCCAGATGCAGCAAGACTTGCACCAAATTCTGGCTTGGGCTGATAAGCAGTAGACAATATATACAACACAAGTGCCAGGCAAGTCAAATGAAAAACATTCATTTCCAGGGTATTGTCATTGACCAAAACCTAACTGGATTGGCCACAAAAGTACCTAGAGCAGGTCAGAAGCTGGGTTTTCTCTGATGGTTGACTTTCTGATTCCTGAAGGCCTTTCTACCATCTACGAAGGCATAAGTCAGGAATGCAATTGGACACACTCTATTTACCTGGATGACTGCAGTTCCAACACATCCTTCAACTTCTGAAGCTTGACCAACTTGTGTAATGTTGGGGCTCCTGGGGCTTGTAAAGCATCGAGCTCGATGAAGAGTGTGGAAGGGTATATCAGGAGTAGCATCAGGCACACCTAAAAATGAGATGTCAACCTGGTGAAGTTACAACTCGAGACTATGTGCATACTAAACAACGTAAGCAGCATACAGTAGACAGAGCTAAACAATCCTACAACCAATGGATCAGATATAAGCGCTGCAATCCTGCCACATCCAGTCGTGAATGTTGGTGGACAAGTAAACGACTCATTGGTGGAGGAGGCTCCACAAATACCCCCATCGATCGGGGAACCTAGCGTATCTGTGCAAGAAATGAGGCTGAAACTTTTGGTGCAATCTTCAGCCAGAAGTGCCAAGTGCATGATCCATCTTGGCCTCCATAAGTTCCCCAGCATCACAGATGCCAGTCTTTAGGCAATTTAATTCACTCCGCACACCATCAAGAAACATTGAAGGCACTGGCTATTGCAAAGGCTATGGGCTCCGACAATATTCCTGCAATAGTACTGAAGAACTTGCTGCATCCCTAGCTATTCCTGTATAGTTATCGACAATGTGGAAAATTGCCCAGGTATGCTCTGTACGTAAAAAGGACAAATCCAACCTGGCTAATTATGCACCATCATTCTACTCTCAAAATATTGGAAGGGTCAAGTAGCACTTGTTTAGCAATGACCGACTTATGGCGATTCGGTTTGGGTTCCTTTGGGATCACTTGGCTCCTCACCTCATTGTAATTATAGAGTCATAGAGATTTACAGCATGGAAACAGGCCCTTTGGCCCAACTTGTCCATGCTGTCCTTATTTTTTTAAAACCCGTAAGCTAATTCCGATTGCCTGCATTTGGCCTGTATCCCTCTATACCCATCGTACTCATAACTATCTAAATGTTTTTGGTTCAAACACAGACAAAAGAACTGAACTTCAGAGGTGAGGTGAGAGTGATTGCCCTCAGCATTAAGGTAGCATTTAACCAAACATGGCATCAAGGTGCCCCAACAAAACTGGAGTAAATGGGAATTGGGGGCAAACATTCTGCTGGTTGGATACATATGCGGCACAAAGGACGATGGTTGCGGTTGTTGGAGGTCAATCATCTCAGTTCCAGGATGTCATGCAGGAGTTCCTTAGGATCTTAAACCCATCCATCCTCAGCTACTTCATCAATGACCTTCCTTCCATCATAATGTTATAAATAGGGATAATTGCAGAAATCAGCAGCATTCATGACTCCTCAGATAATGAAGCAGTCCATGTCCAAATACCAAAGTAAAACCTGACGATATCAGGCTTGGGCTGACAAGTGGGAAGTAACATTTGTGCCTCAAGTGCCAGTCAATGACCATTTCCAGCAAGAAATACCATTACCCCATGACATTCAATGACATTACCATTGCTATATCCCCCACTATCAATATCCTGGGATTACCATTGATTAGGAATTGCAGTGGACTAGCTTCATAAAAACTGTGGCTGCAAGAGCAGGTCAGAGGCTAGCAATCCTGCAGCGAGTAACTCACCTGGGACAGCATTGTTGGGTGTACCTAGACCGCATGGCCTATAGCAGTTCAAGAAGGCATTTCCTGATTACCCAAAATTTGTTCACCATCTACAAGGCCCACATCAGGAGTGTGATCCCTCCACTTGCCTGGATGAGTGCAGCTCCAACAGTACTTGAGAAGCTTGACACCATCCAGAACAAAACAGCCCACTTGATTGACACTCATCCATAAACATTCAGTGGCAACAGTGTGTACCATCTACCAAATATACTGCAGGAATTCACCAAGACTCATAGAATCCAACCCATTGAGTCTGTACTGATTCTGGCTGACCATCTTATTCAGCGTCCCCCCACCTTATCTTGGTAACCCCACAGGTTTACCCCGCTATTCCTTCTAACCTAATTGGTCATTAAGGGACAATTTAGCATGGCTAATCCACTTAACCTGCACATTACCTTCCAAACCCATGACTGGTACCATCTGGAAGAGCAGGGGTAGTAGAAGCATATGAGCAACACCACTTGGAGTTTCCTTTGCAAGCTGCATACGATCCTGACTTGGAATTGTATCGCTTCTCCTTCACTGTCACTGGGCCAAAATCTTGGAACTCCCTCCCTACCAGCACCATAGTTGTACCTACACAACATGAACTCCAGCAGTTAAAGAAGACAGCTCATCGCCACCTTCTCAAGGACAAGTGGAGATGGACAATAGATGCTGCCTTATCCAACGATGTCCGTGAATGAATAAAAAAAGTCTGAAGTGCACTTCTATGTATACCTAAACAACTCCCTCAAAATGAAAGAAATTACCAGAACAGAGAGGGAAATCTGATTAACCAATGCTCCTCAAAACAGAAACTCCAGATTCCACATGATTACCAATCTACATCAGCAAAAACATTGTATCTCCTCACCCATTTGAACTTCAGGAACCAAATTTCTCAGCCCTTGAAGCATTTTCACAAGATATGTTTGTAATTTTTTTTTCATTTTGCAAAAGAAGCAACAGATTATATTCATTAAGAGAAATGTTGTTTGTGTTACAGAATTTGAAACGAGTTGCTGAGGTGTGGATGGATGGATATGCTGAGTATCTTTATCAACGAAGACCAGAATACAGGCATATCTCTGCTGGAGATTTGACTGCACAGAAAGAACTGAGGAATTCCCTTAATTGCAAAAACTTTAAGTGGTTTATGACTGAAGTGGCATGGGATTTGCCTAAATACTATCCACCAGTGGAACCTCCAGCTTGTGCTTGGGGAGAGGTGGGTCTGCTGGAATTTACAAAGGGATATTGTGGTTCAGTGCTGCATAATTTACAGAAGGTGGAGGAGTACAGTGCAGAAAAGGCCCTTTGGCCCAGGAAGTCTGCTCTGACAATAACTACAGCCAAAGTTGCGCTAATGCCATTTTCCAATACTCGTTCCATATCCTTGAATGTTTTGATGTTTCAAATGATATTCCAAATACTTTTTAAATGTTGTTACGTTTTGGGCCTTCTCTACCTTCCCAGGCAGTGCATTCCAGATTTCCACCACCCTCTGATTGAAAAAGGTTTTCTCAAATCTCTTCTAAAACTCCTATTCCTAACCCAAAACTATGCCCCCTTGTGATTGACTCCTTGACCAAGAGAAATAGCTGCTTCCTATTCACCCAGTCCATATCCATCACATTCTTATATACCTGAATCATTCTCTGCTCTAAAGAAAACAATCCTGGCCTATCCAGTCTCTCCTTATAGCTTGAATGCTCCACCCCAGGCAACATCCTGGTGTATCCCATCTACCCCGTCTAGTGCAATCTCATTATTCCTGTAATGAGGTGACCAAAACTGCACACACTACTCCAGCTGTGGCCTAACCAATATTCTTGTACAGCTTCAACATTATATTCTTGCTCTTGTATTCTATGCCATGACTGATAAAAGCAAGTGTCCCATATTCCTTCTTAACCATCCCATTGACCTGCTGTGCTGCCTTCAAGAATCTGTGAATAAGCACCCCATGATCCATCTGTTCCTCTGAATTTCTAGTGTCCTGCCATTCATTAAATAATCCCTTGTCTTGTTACTTCTTCCAAAGTGCATCACCTTGCACTTAGGGTTAAATACCATCAGCCACAGCTCTGCCCATCTATATCTTCCTGTAACCTACAACCACCTTCTTCACTATTAAGCACCCTACCAATCTCAGTGTCATTTTCAAACTTGCTTATCGTTCCCTCCTCATTATCATCTATATCATTTATGTATATAATAAACAATAAAGGTCCCAGCACTGAATCTTGTGGTACTTCGCTGAATACTGGCCTCCGGTAACTCATGATGTAGAGATGCCGGCGTTGGACTGGGGTAAACACAGTAAGAAGTCTGACAACACCAGGTTTAAGTCCAACCGATTTAAATTTTAAATTGGTTGGACTTAAACCTGGTGTTGTCAGACTTCTTACTCCGGTAACTCAAACAGCCTTCCACCACCATCCTTTGTGTTTTATTACTAAGCCAGTTTCGGAACCATCTTGCCAAGTTTCCCTGAATTCCATGTGCTTAAATCTTCTCAATCAGCCTCCATGTGGGACCTTGTCAAAGACTTTGCTAAAATCCATATAAACTACATGAACTGAACTTCTCTCATCCACACATTTGATCACATTTTTGAAAAATTCCATCAAATTTGTTAGACGTGACCTCTGGACAAAACCATGCTATCTATCCCATGCCTTTCTAAGTGTAGATTAATTCTCTCCTTCAGAATTTTCTCCAATAGTTTCCCTACCAATAACATGAGACTCACCAGTCTGTAATTTCCTGGTTCATCTCTACCACCACCCTTAAAAAGTGGCATCACATGAGCCTTCCCTGATCCCGCTGGTACTTCCCCCATGATCTGAGAGGTATTAAGAACTTCTGCAATATCTTGCCTTGCCTCCCACAGTAGTCTGGAATGCAAATCATCCAGATCTGGAGATTTGTCCATTCTTTTTAAGCCAGTCAGAGCCGCCAATACCTCCTCATTCCTTGTTTCCTATGTCAAACTGTGCAAGTTCCAGTCCTGTTTCCTGAATTCTGTACCTACAGTCTCCTTTTCTTGAGTGAAGAAGTATTCCAATGTTCTACGGCTTCACACAGATTGCCCCCTTGGTCTTCATTGGGCCCTACTGTTTCCCTGGTTAACAACTTCCCCTTAATGTATTTATAGAATTTTTTAGGATTCTTCATAATCTTGTTCATAAGGTTTTTTTATGCCCCCTTTTTGTTCTTTCAATTGCTTTCGTAAGTTCGTCCTTGCACTTCCTATATTCCTGTAGGGTCACAGCTGGAATTGCTCCCTTTGGTCTTGTTAAAACTCTTTCTATTCTTCCTGATCCAGTCCTGAATTGTCCTAGACATCCAGGATTTCCTGAACTTATTGCTCCTACATTTACCCCGATAGGGGACATGTTGGACCTGCATTCTCCCCAGTTCCTTCTTAAGTGTCCCCTACTGCTTCACTGTAGACTTTAGCACAAGGAGTTGTTCCTAGTTAACTTTCACCAGATCCTGCCTTATTTCAATAAAATCCAAAGCTGTCTTTTGCGGGCCATCTTTCTCCTCGTCCATAACAAATTTGAACCATAGTGTGATGTGGTCGCATTGCTGAAGTGCTCCCTCACTGCCACGTTGAACAATCGTCTGGCTTCATTCCCCAGATGTGGAGATGCCGGCGTTGGACTGGGGTAAACACAGTAAGGTGTCTTCCAACACTAAGTTTAAGTTCAGCAGGTTTATTTGGTAGCAAATGCCACTAGCTTTCGGAGCGCTTGCTGCTCCTTCGTCAGGTGAGTAGGAGATCCTTTCACAAACAGGGCATATAAAGGCACAAACTCAATTTACAAAATAATGATTGAAATGCAAGTCTTTTGCAGCTAATCAAGTCTTAAAGGTACAGACAATGTAAGTAGAGAGAGCATTAAGCACAAGTTAAAGAGATGTGTACTTTCTCCAGACAATACTTTACAGTAACACAGCAGGGGCTCGATTCTTCACTGCAAAGACTTTAAAACTTGATTAGCTGTAAAGACTCGCATTTCAATCATTATTTTGTAAATTGAGTTTGTGCCTTTATATGCCCTGTTTGTGAAAAGATCTCCCACTCACCTGACGAAGGAGCAGCAAGCACTCTGAAAGCTAGTGGCATTTGCTACCAAATAAATCTGTTGGACTTTAACCTGCTGTTGTAAGACTTCTTACTGTGTTCATTAACCAGAAGCAGATAGAGGATTTTGCCATTCCTTGCTGGGCCTTCTACATATTAATACAAAATCTTCCCTGGAAACACTGCAAGAAATCTGGCCCTTTTAACTCTTTACGCTATGACAATCCCAATTTATGTTGGGGAAGTTGAAATCCCTTAGTATAATTACTCACACCTCAGTGAATGATTACATATCTGCTCCTCTATTTCCCGCTGATTCTTTGGGGATTTATAATATGCTCCAAGCAATGTGGCTGCCACCTTTATATTCCTAAATTCTACCCACAAAGCCTCTTTTGAAGACATCTTCCAAGATATCTTCTCTCTTTATTGCAGTTGGTACCAACATATACTACGACCTCTAACTCATCACTCACCCCTTTCAGGATGCCCTGCAGCCATTTAGTGACGTCCCTGACCCTGGCACCAGTGAGGCAACACACCATCCTGGGTTATATCTTTGGTTGCAGAAACTCCTATTTTCTCCCTGACTAATGAATTCCCTGTCACTTGGTTCTAACTGCACTGCTTTGAGGTACCAGTGCCCTCGTCAGCTTACAAAATGGAAAACTGATTAGTGAGTGGGACCCCAGGGGACAACTACACTACCTGCCTGTTTTCTCCTGGACTGCCTGTTGGCCACCCATTCCCTTCTGCCCTCTAGTCATTTGAGCTATGGTGTGATCACCTTCTAAACATGCTAAGCACATAACATTCAGCCTCACGTATGCGCCACAGGGTCTCCAGTTGCTGCTCAAGCTCTGAAACCCGGAGCTCCAGTTTCTGCAGCTGGGAGCACTTCTGCACATGTGGTCAGCTAGGTCTCACCACAAATGACAAGTCACACATTCCACATAGCTGTCCTTACCTGACATGTCTTAAATGTAAAATTAACATAGGAACATAGGAATTAGGAGCGAGAGTAGGCAATTCATCAGTTCAAGCCTGCTCCGCTATTCTATATGGTCATAGCTGATCTCCATCTCATCCTAACTCCACTTCCCTGCCTTTTCCCCATAGCCCTTTATCCTGCTTTTGATCAAGTATTTATCTACCTCTTTGAATCCGTTGATTGATTCTGCATCCACTGCATTCTGCGACAGTGAGTTCCATAGATTCACAACCCTCTTAGACTATACAAATCTAAATATAGCTAATAAATAATACTTCTCCCAATAAATGAGTTTCTTTTAGCTTCAGCTATTGAAACACAGTCCCTAATATCAGCTACTCACAAACCAATCAGCTTCTGCATTCATATGGCATCACTTTTTGATTTTTTTTTCAAACTCAGCGCGCTGTTTGACGGTTGGGTGAAGTCCCTTGCAGGTCTGATGCTCTCTGCTGCCCAAAGATGAGTGAAGGCCTAGTCCCTGCACTCTCTTACCCTGCCCTGGTGAAGCGTGTATCTCACAGGTCTGCGGCTGTCCACCCCCAAAGCTGAGTGCTGGCCTCGTCCCCCTGCTCTGTTTTATCTTATCCTGGTGAAATGTGTCTCTTGCAGGTCTGGTTCAGTCCATCTCCTGAAGGTGAGTATAGTTAAGTAAGGAAGAAGACAAGATAGTACTGAGTATTGGGTGTTCCGTGAAGCCACATAAATAAATCTTGTATCCAATGAGTATGAGCCTTGTAAGTAAAACCTCAGCAGACAGTTCTGTGGTAGAAACCTTTATCGAGGTGTTATGACTGGTTCTTGAAATGGTGAATAGGTCAACAGCAAAAGTTTAATTGGTACCAATAAAAGATTGGGTTAAGTGGAGTGAACTAATACAGATAATAGAAAGCCAGACCCTAGCTGGAAAAACCATTGCTATGGAGAACTAAATAGTTACATAGGTAGACAGTGAAATGTAGGAGGTAAATGTTAATAGAATTTTTATTATTTTTCCTATAGAAACAAGGGCTGATGAGTTAAGAGGGGGAAGGTCCTGAATCTGTAGCAGGGTCTTGCACGTCAAACAAAATTATTTCCTGAACAGATTTCAGTGGAGCTGTAACAAGGAATATAAATCATATAATCCCTACAGTGCAGAACCGACCACAATTCCACCCTGGCCCTATTCCCGTAACCCCTCATATTTACCTGCTAATCCTGCTGACACGGTCAATTTAGCATGGCCAATCAACCAAACCTGCACATTTTTGTACTATGGGAGGAAACCTGTGCAGACACAGGAAGAATGTGCAAAGTCCACGCACACTGACCCAAGGTCGGAATTGAACCCTGGTCCCTGACACTGTGAGGCAGCAGTGCTTGCCACTGTGCCGATAAAGGTACAGATAGAAACAAAATCCCACCAAAGCTGGTGATTTCTCCTATTCTTCAGCGAGTTGAGAGCATGATAGGCATTGAGATTCTTAACTATTGAAAAACAAAAAACTAGCTGATAGAAGAAATTATGATGATAGTGATAAAAAGAGGTTAAAAAAAATGAACATTTATTATATTAAATGGATTCTTGCCAATAACTTGAAATAGTCAAGTGGGATAGAAATAGGAATGGAAATTATTGATGGATTCTACACAGCCCATAAAAACAACAGCTTTGATGGCCAAATATCCTTCCTTTGTCTGTATTTTGTTTTCATTGATGATGAATGATTCAAATTATAAAAAGGGAGGACGAGGTTGAACTACTTTCCTAAGAGATTTGAGTCAGTGCACAATTGTCCCTTCCTGTTCAGAGCTCAGAAACTAGAAAAACCCGAGCCAAGAAAATGCAATTCATTAACAAAAGTTGTTTTATAATTCACGTAAATAACTTTCTTTCCCAGATTCGTAATGTTGGTGTGGGTCTCTGTGTGGACAGTAAACATGGGGCTTCTGGCTCACAGCTGAAGTTGGATGTTTGTGTCAAAGGTGGTGTAGATGGAACATGGTCTAATGAACAGGTCAGTGAGCTGAAACAGTGCTTTAATTTCAATTACAAACTAAGAACCAGTTAGTTATGATAAAGGATGGAATTTTCCCTGCTGCTGGAATCGTAGGGGGTGGGGCACAGACCATGCAAAGGTCCGTTGATCTCAGTCGGGATTTTTTAGCATTGGTGCAAATGCCCATAATGTCTGCCTTCATCTCACTCTTTCCTGCTGCTTTTCTTTCTTTAACTCTACTCTTTTCTGTGTGTCCAAGTCATGTGGGTGGCAGCGAGGCACTGGATTGTATAACACGCTTTGCCAAGGAAAGGAGCCACTAGCAGCTGCAGTCTGCATTTGGGATGGGATTTATGGGGAAAATCTGATCTTCAATGGGCCTTTCAATACCTTCTCTCAATCACATACTTCCACATCTCCTCTGTCCCATGTTACAGTCATAGGAAGCGTATGGCATTGAGAAAGGCCATTTGGCCTGTCTTGATTGTGCCAGTGCAAAACAAGCCCCCAGCCTCAGTCTGCAGCCCTTCAGGTTACAGCACTTGAGATCCATATCCTGTCATCTTTTTAAATGAATCGCATGTTTCTGCCTCTATCAGGCAGTGAGTTCCAGACCCTTACTACTCTAGTCTACTCTACTACTGCAGTCCAAGGCCCCACACTTCATCTACACCTCTTAATATTCTCCCACTAGTCTCCCTTCACTTTGTTTAATCTCCCCAAATGCATCACCTCATATTTTTCCAGGTTGAATTCCATTTGTCACTTTTCTGTCCATCTGACTAGTATATTGATATCTTCCTGCAGCCTACAGCTTTCTGCTTCACTATCAACTACACAGCCAACTTTTGTATCATCTGTAAACTTTTTGACCATTCCCCCTACATTCACATCCAAATTATTTATACCACCAAAAGCAGGGGACTTAGTATTGAACCCTGGGGAACCCGACTGGAAACTGCCTTCCAGTTGCAAAAATATCCATCAGTATCCCTTTATTTTCTGCCACTGAACCAATTTTGTATCCAGGTCACTGCATTTCCCTGAATCCCATTGGCTTTTCTTTATTAATCTGTTTGCCCTTTTGTCTCACTCCTTTTCACAGGTATTGTAGTGTTAAGATTTTTAGTCACGGCAGTAGTAAATTGTTACATTACTAATTTTCACATTTGATTTTGAACTTCATTAGGTATTCACTTTGGGTTGGCGAGAAGATATACGCCCCGGAGATCCCCTGCACACTAGAAAATTTTGTTTTGATGCTGTTTCACAAAATAGTCCTGTTACATTATTTGATTGCCATGGAATGCGTGGAAACCAGCTATGGAAGTATAAAAAGGTGAATGGTATTAATCAATTTTTATAAGGGAATAATTTCCAACAGCTGTGAATAACATAGATGAGAGGACAAATTCACAGATGGGGAAGTCTCTCTTAGTACCACTTACTTTTGAAAACACTTTTTTTCCTCTCCAAATTGACTGAGGATGTTAACTTTGAAATGCTGATTGATTGATCCAGCGCGTTAAATTTAATATAAAGTAAGTGTTGATAAATGAAATGTTGATGTACAAGTTCATCCCTGATCTTCCTGAATGGTAGAACAAGCTTGAATGAGCTATAGGGTGGAATATTTCAGTTGCACTTGCCCCAAAACTGTAAAATCCTGCCTGAGGTCAACAGACCTCTGCATGGTCCATCCTCCCACCCTCTACGATCCCATGGCAGGAGGAATGGGAAAAATTCCTCTATTCCTGCTCCTATTTCTTACGTTCCTCAAACGTAATAAGTGGGCATATAAATTACGAATCAAGAATCGAGTGTCCACAAGCAGCTACCAATGCTATTAATCTGGAAGAGAAAAGGTGCCGTGAATTACTAAAAATATGCAGGAGCCAAATAAGATAATCTGTGATGGCAAGAGTCCTATTTAATATTGTTTGTTGCTTTAATTTTGAACGCCTTGACATCCTTGTTTTAAGATATGTTGCTTGCACTTGCCTGTGTCCAAGATGGAAATCAACTTCTCCACTATCCCTGGTACCTTGAGCCTTACTTAAAACCCTCACTTAAAACCCCTGCACCAACACTCTACTTGGCCCATGTTAGAGTAATTTTGGCAACAGTTAAAAGATAGCGAGGAAGCTCAGCATGGGTTCTAGTGAGATGCTTAGCCTTTATTCCCTGAGCAAGGCCTGAGGTTGAAGTTGGAGGTTGATGGAGCCAGGACTGTGAGATGGAAATGCAGCTGGAGTTAATTTTACCAACACTTATGGTTATAACATGGAAGGAGGCCAGTTGGTCTTTGTGTTCATGCCAGCTCTCTTACAAAAGCAACTCAGTTAGTCTCACTCCCTCATAGCCCTACAAATTCCTTTCTTCAGGCAGTTATTCAATTCCCTTTTGAAAGCCAATATTTATCCGATTGCCACCACAGTTCATTCCAGACCCTATCCAGTCACTGTTTTTTTAAAAAATGTTTTCCTCATGTTCCCTTAGATTCTTGTGCCATTCACCTTTAGTGTTCTCAATGGAATTTAATGTTGGCAAGTGCGAGGTGGTCCACTTTGGTAGGAAGAATGGTAGGAAGGACTATTACTTACGGGGCGAAAAACTGCAGCAGGCGACGGTGCAGAGGGACCTCGGGGTCCTTGTGCATGAGTCGCAAAAACCCAGCTTGCAGGTGCAGCAGGTGGTCAGGAAGGCGAATGGGATGCTGGCCTTCATAGCGAGGGGGATTGAATATAAAAGTAGGGAGGTCTTGCTGCAGCTGTATAGGGCATTGGTGAGGCCGCAGCTGGAGTACTGTGTGCAGTTTTGGGCGCCGCACCTGCGCAAGGATATTTTGGCCCTGGAGGGAGTGCAGAGGAGGTTTACTAGGCTGATACCGGAGTTGAGGGGATTGAGCTATGAGGAGAGGCTGAATAAACTAGGCTTGTACTCGTTAGAGTTTAGAAGAATGAGGGGAGATCTCATTGAGACGTATAAGATGATGAATGGGATGGATAGGATAGAGGTGGAGAGACTCTTCCCGCTCAAAAAAGACAGTAGGACTAGGGGGCATAGCCTCAAGATAAAGGGGAGGCGGTTTAGAATGGAGTTGAGGAGGAACTTCTTCACTCAAAGGGTGGTGAATCTCTGGAATTCTCTGCCCGTTGAAGTGGTGGAGGCTGCCTCGCTAAATATTTTTAAGAAGCGGGTTGATGGGTTCTTGATAAGAGAGGGGATTAAGGGTTATGGGGAGAGGGCGGGAAAGTGGAACTGAGCCACGACAGATCAGCCATGATCTTATTGAATGGCGGGGCAGGCTCGAAGGGCTAGATGGCCTACTCCTGCTCCTATTTCTTATGTTCTTATGTTCTTATGTAACCCTTCCACCTACTAATGGGAGCAGTTTACTTCTATCAGCTCTGTCTAGACCCCCTCAAGCCTTTAAAGACCTGTATCAAGGGTGGAATTTTACAAGAATGATTCTAAGTATCCAACTGGTGTGAAAGTGGGAGAATTCCTGATTCATTTTTTTGGGTGTGTTTTCACACTCAATCTTTTGCGCTTTGTCATTGAAAAACTGGTGTAGACTGTTTCTAGCTGCTGCAGATAGTGGGCTGGACTTAATTCACCAGTTAGCCTGCAGAGCGAGCTACTGTGCATGTGTAGACTTCTGATTCTGTACATGCTCAATAGCAACAGACGGAGTTGCTATCAGACCCCTGCCGCAAGCAGCCTCAACAAACTCTGTGCCCCCTGGCAATCATGGGGGCCCATGGCTGATCGTGAGTCCAACAATGCCTGGGCATCCAGCCCCTGTAGCCCAGACCAATCACGCCTCCCCTCTCCCTGATGTGATCCCATTGCAGAAGACAGCAGCCTCCCCACCCACACCCCAATCCAATCAGGTCACCCTCTTCATACCCTGCCGCCGCCCCCCCCCCCCACCCCCCCGCATTGCTCGATGGACATTGTCCAGATGCTGGACTGGCAGTGCCCAAGGGGCATCCCCTTTGCCCTCTGTCTTCCGGGGTGGGGTGGGGAGGGGGGTGGCCTCAATGGCCTCCAGTTCCACCGGCAAGGCCAACATGACTGTTTCCTGTTCATGGGGAGCAGGTGTTTCTCTCACCAGAAAGAACCTCTCCCGGAGAGGCCATAAAGGCAAGTGAGCCCAGACAATCGGGCTGCGAACTCACAAAATACATAGAAATTTAAATTTAAATATATTTAAATTATTCAGCCTTTTGCCCGTTTCTGCCAAGAGGCTGACCTTGTAAAATCACAAGAACCAGGAAATCGGTGTGATCCTGATTTTTTGGCTCATGCATGATTTTATTGGCTTACTCTGTCCCAAATTCCCTCCCAACCTACTCGTTTAAAAAAAACCAAACTAATCTATCCATGTAATTAAGGCCCCCATCCCTCTTTCTGCATCTTCTCTGAAGCCTTCATATCCTTTCTAAAGTATGGTGTCCAGAACTGGATACACTACTCTAATTGAGGTAGAATCAGTGATTTGTAAAGGTTCATCATAACTTCCTTGCTTTCGTACTCTATGCCTCTACTTATAAAGTCCTGGATACAGTACGCCTTTTAATCTCTTTCTGAATTTGCCCTGCCACATTCAATGATTTGTCCATATAAATGCTCAGATCTTTCTCCTCTTGCATCCCATTTTCAATTTTACCCTTATCTTATCTTGCTGCCCTTGTTTTTTTTTCTAGCAAACTGTGTCGCTTTGCATGATTTCAGCATTAAATTTCATTTGCCATATGCTTCCCTCCGATTCCACCAGCGTAACAATGTCTTTTGACATCTGTCACTATCCTCCTTACAGTTCGTATAACTTGCAACTTGAGTGTCAAATGCACATTTTGAAATTGTGACCTGTACACCAGAATCAAATGCAATTAATATCTATCAAGAAAAGGAAAAGTCCTGGTATTGATACCTGAGGAATCCCACTGATTACTGTCTAATTCTAAAAACAACCATTCATCATTACAGTTTCCTATCACTCAACTCAATGGCAGCATATTCATGCTGTCACTGACTCTTTTATTCTGTGCTTCAACTTTACTCATTAGAGGGTTATAACTCTTCTTAAGCTTAATGTTAGGTGAACATTTTGGCATGGGTGGCTTCAGTGGTGGCATTAAAGGTGAAGGCTGAGGTTTGAAGCAGCGTTGCAATGGTGTCCAAGGTGACTTCACATTTCCAGATGCTGTTGCCAATGTGCATAACGTAAATTGAGAATATCAAGGATGTACTAAATATTGACAATGTGAGCACAAAAAGAGAACGCCATGGAGATGTAGTGACTTTGTAAAAGCAGATAAGACTGAAATGTGTCCTAAGTGTCACAGAAGTGGACTGCAATGAAGTGTATTGGAAGAAGATTGGTAGTTCTCAGTGTTGAAGGTTTGAGGTTGATAACTTGCTGAATCATGAGCAGCCAACCATCAGCAATCACATTCCCAATCTGATCAGTTAATTGGACTTTATTGTGTATTTAACTGGGAAAGTCCCCAGCTACAATCAAGGCTGGAAAATTTTTGGGCTAATCCTGAAAAAATGTGAATCCAAACATTGCAAGTGAAAATGCAAATTAACAATAGAGTAAGGTAGCAAACATTCAATAAGTGAAAGGCTTTATTCATTCACAACAGTATAAATGGTGTGAATGTATATTCAGTCTGCTATTTTGCATTGTACCTGTTTCTACTTTTTGCAAAGGTATTCCGCTAGATAATATACCAAAAGGAAAGGAAAGTGCTGGAATGGCTAACGTACTTAAAGGGCAAGGGGGAGAATTATCATTGTGAAGTACATCAGCTGTACACAATAATACAAATTCCGTACTTGGTCTGGGAAGTCATTATAAGCGATAGACTATAACCCACCCTATAAATCGAATGTTTCAGATTAATTCATGGCTGGATTTTCTGTCAGCTGTTGAACAGTGACTGAGTACGTACATTAAGCAAGAATTAACATTTTTATTATTCATAGATGCTGATTTGAAGCTATTAGTCACAAAATAATACCACACTGGTGAAGTACCTACACTCTATATCTGGTGCAGATAGCTTTGGATTTGACAATGCCACTTTGGCAGATGCCCAATAGAATTGCTTGATAATTCACCCATGCTGTTTCCCAATCCTACTACTGAGAATTTGCCACGTGAAGAATTTTACATGCAAACCCACAACTTTCCACTAAGTGGTGCAATTTACTTTGATGACATGGAACTAACTATATAATTTTGGGTTTGGAGTTTCTCATAATGAATAGTTCCTAAATCCTTCCTGTATAAAAACACGATGTATCTAAACTCGTGTATTTAAGAGAAAAATACTCTGCCCATCTATTTTGTATTGCATCAGAGAGACATTTGCATCTTTTCGATTCGTAACCCTGCTTCATACTGGATTGTGAGTGTTCGAAGTCATTTCATGTGGCCCATTAATTTTAACACAGAGCTTAGCTTGCTCTATATTAACTGTTAGATTGCTCGCAAGTCCAGAGAAATTGCAGTTATATCCCATATCAATATCGATTTTCCAAAATCATTTTCAGTTCACACGCTAGCATAGAAGCAAATCATGTTATTATTGTATCAGATGTCAAGAATAGTTGTATTAATGTAATGTAACCTTAAGAAGTATATAACTGTAAAATTATACACTGCTTTCAACTTAACATTTTGGTTTTTCCTATTGTCCCTAAATTTCATAATTTCCCCACTCCCTTTTATTTTTCTACTTAACATTATCAGTTCAAAACCTTTTACTCTTTTCTAAAAGAAAACAGATCCTGGTCCCTCCTCTTCACTTTGACAGCAGTAATGACTTTGAGGTAACAGTCTTTAGTTATAAACTAGATTTTTTTAAGACCAGATGTAAGTGGTCATATACTGGATATAACAAAGTCAATTTTTGACATGCATAAATGTACCAAATTAGTAATGGCTGCCATCGGATGAGTTATTTGCATTGGTAGTTCACTTCAAGGCAGGTTATCTGATCGAAGTTAAGATTGGATTAAGAAATCAAATTTTAAAATTAAGAATGATACACAAACAACAATATGAATGCATCTTCATCTTTTTACCATTTTGTGGAAAAGTGGGGGAATAGTGGAAGGATTTCTGAGCTGATTATCAGCCTGAACAACCACGTTGAACGCTGTTTCTGCGGCCAATAAGTTTTGGTGTTGGACTTGAGCTTGAAGCTTCTAGTCCAGCGGTAGGGATGCTACCACTGCACCACAAGATCTTCTATTAATATTATACTTGCTTGATAAAGTAATATGGTACAGTTTAAATAAATTTCCATAGGCACTATGACCTACCAAACCAACGTGGAACGTAATCCTTCCCACATTCTCTGGTTGACAGTGACAGAAATGTTTTCTGCGGAAATTCTGACCAAATCTCAGTTAACAATTGTGATCATTGTCTAGTTAGCTGAAGGTCCAATGGCTAACATTGTTGATTCTGGTTGGTTGCACTATTGTAAAATTGGTAGGTAGAGCTTTTGTTTGGTCACGCTGTTTCTTTCAATGAAATTCATCCAAACGTTGAATTTTAAGTGGCAGTTATATTCAATATAAATTGAGTTTTCATAATCACTGGCATTGGTTGTAAAGAGTCACACTAGGAGCCAGCCCCACCCACAACTGGACATTCCTCCAGGATGAAGTAATCATCATTGGAAATTTCCACTAATTGTACTCCCGCTTGCAAGCTACAAACAGGCTCTGAAAATTAGTACAAAATTAAAATACTGCAGATGCTCGAAATCCAAAATAAAAATGAAAATTGCTGGAAACACTGAACAGGTCAGACGGTATCTGTGGAGAGATTACAGGGGGTATCGAAGACTTAGTCAGGAAGAAGAGGGAGGCATATGTTAGGTCGAAACAACTGGGAACGGAGAGTGCGCTGGAGGAATATAGAGAGAGTAGGAGGGAGCTTAAAAGGGGAGTTAGAAGGGCGAAAAGAGGGCATGAAATGTCTTTGGCTGATAGGATTAAAGAAAATCCAAAGGCATTTTACTCTTATATTAGGAGCAAGAGAGTGGTTAGAGGGAAAATTGGTCTTCTTAGGGACAAAGGAGGGGAGCTATGCATCGAGTCTGAGGGAATGGGGGAGATCCTGAATGAATACTTTGCGTCGGTATTCATGAAGGAGAGGGGTTTGGTGCCGTGCAATGTCTTGGAGGGATCTGTAGGTCAGTGGAAGGAAATATCCATTACGAGGGAGGAAGTGCTAGGGTTTTTAGGTAGCATAAAGACGGATAAAGCTCCGGGGCCTGATGGTATTTATCCCAGGCTGCTTAGGGAGGTGAGAGATGAAATTGCTGGGCCTCTGACGCAAATCTTTGTCTCTTCTTTGGACACAGGTGAGGTCCCAGAGGACTGGAGGATAGCTAATGTGGTACCACTGTTTAAAAAGGGTAGTAAGGATAACCCTGGTAATTATAGACCAGTGAGTTTGACATCAGTGGTAGGAAAATTATTGGAAAAAATTCTTAGGGATAGGATGTATGAGCATTTGGAGTGTTGCGATCTGATTAGGGATACGCAACATGGCTTTGTTCATGGGAGGTCTTGCCTTACGAATCTGGTAGAATTTTTTGAGGAGGTGACAAAAATGGTTGACGATGGGCGAGCCGTTGATGTCATCTATATGGATTTCAGTAAGGCGTTTGACAAAGTCCTTCACGGTAGGCTGGTAGAAAAGGTTGAGGCACATGGGATACAAGGACAGGTAGCTAGATGGATTGAAAACTGGCTGGGCAATAGGAGACAGAGAGTAGTAGTGGAAGGGTCCTTTTCTGGCTGGAAGTCAGTCACCAGTGATGTGCCACAGGGCTCAGTACTGGAACCTCTCCTCTTTGTATTATATATAAACGACTTGGAAGAGGGCGTACGTGGCGTGATCAGCAAGTTTGCAGATGACACCAAGATGGCAGGATTGGCAGATACTGAGGAAGACTGTCAGGTGACACAGCAGGATATAGATAGGTTGGTATATATGGCAGATGGAATTTAATCCTGACAAATGCGAGGTGATGCATTTTGGAAGGAATAATGCAGGGAGGAGTTACATGATAAAAGGTAGACTGATTAAGAGTATAGAAATACAGAGGGACCTGGGAGTGCAGGTGCACAAGTCTCTGAAGGTGTCAACACAGGTAGAGAAGGTTGTGAAGAAAGCGTACGGAATGCTAGCCTTTATAGTAAGGGATATAGAGTATAAGAGCTGTCGTCTAATGCTTCAGTTGTACAGAACGTTGGTTAGACCGCATTTGGAGTACTGCGTCCAGTTCTGGTTACCTTACTACTGGAAGGATGTGGAGACCCTGGAGAGGGTGCGGAGGAGGTTTACCAGGACGTTGCCTGGCATGGAAGGACTGAGTTACGAGGAAAGGTTGGAAAAACTGGGGATCTTCTCCTTAGAAAGACAGAGATTAAGGGGGGAGCTGATAGAGGTGTATAAAATAATGAAGGGAATAGATAGAGTTAACAGTGGTAGGCTTTTCCCTAGATTGGGGATAATTACGAGAGGTCACGATCTAAGGGTGAGGGGGGAGAAGTATAATTTGGATACTAGAGGAAGGTTTTTCACGCAGAGGGTTGTGGGGGTATGGAACGCGCTACCAAGTAAGGTGGTGGAGGCAGGCATGTTGGACTTGTTTAAGGTTTACTTAGATAGACACATGAGCGAAACAGGGATGGAGGGTTATAGTAGATGGTATTAAAAAGGGTCAGAGCCTCGGGGCGACACTGGAAATGTAGTATTACATGTTAATGTTTTTGTCTCTTTAATCCACAGGTGTCAGTCCACCTTGTTGTCAAACGAGGGGCATGCACACGGTGGGTCGTGCGTGGGCTGCTCTTGGAGGTTTCGAGAGCGGCCTAGTACTTCGTGTTGTTGTGTGTGCTTAATCCTGGACCAGCAGATGGGCACCACAACAGCTCAGTGACTATCACTGCTAGCTGTGCAGATACATGGATTTGAGCCAGTGTCTGTGGGAGTTTGCACATTCTCCCTGTGGTTGTGTGGGTTTCCTCCGGGTGCTCCGGTTTCCTCCCACACCCCAATGATGTGCTCTTAGGCTGATTGGTGTACCAAATTGACCCTACACTATTCTCCCCTGAATCTGGCTACATTAGGGGTACCATTCACGTACACACGGGGCAGGGTAGGTGTAGGAAAATGCTTTGTTGAAATGGCGGCGCGGGCTCGTTGGGCTGAAGGGCCTGTTTCCCGTGCTGGGTTGTTCTTTGTTCTTTGTTTGAGAGAGAGAAAAAGCTAATGTTTCTGGCTAATGATCAATCATCAGAACCTCAAATTAAGCTGGCTTAATTTTGAACGTAAGAAATAGAAGCAGGAGTAGGCCACCTGGCCTCTCAAGCCTGCCCCACCATTCAAGAAAATGATAGCATAGAGACAGGCCCTTCGGTCCTCCAAGCTTGCACCGACTATGCTTCCCTGAACTAAAACCTCCTACCCTTCCGGGAACCATATCCCTTTATTTCCAAACCCAATCATGTATTTGTCCAAATGTCCCTTAAAACCCATGACTGTATCTGCTTCTACCACCTTCCCAGACAATGAGTTCTAGGCACCCACCACCCTCTGTGCAAAGATATTTTGGCCTTGGAGGGAGTGCAGAGGAGGTTTACTAGGCTGATACCGGAGTTGAGGGGGTTGAGCTATGAGGAGAGGCTGAATAAACTAGGCTTGTACTCGTTGGAGTTTAGAAGAATGAGGGGAGATCTCATTGAGACGTATAAGATGATGAATGGGATGGATAGGATAGAGGTGGAGAGACTCTTCCCACTCAAAAAAGACAGTAGGACTAGGGGGCACAGCCTCAAGATAAAGGGGGGGCGGTTTAGAACGGAGTTGAGGAGGAACTTCTTCACTCAAAGGGTGGTGAATCTCTGGAATTCTCTGCCCGTTGAAGTGGTGGAGGCTGCCTCGCTAAATATTTTTAAGACGCGGGTTGATGGGTTTTTGATGAGAGAGGGGATTAAGGGTTATGGGGAGAGGGCGGGAAAGTGGAACTGAGCAGCGACAGATCAGCCATGATCTTATTGAATGGTGGGGCAGGCTCGAAGGGCTAGATGGCCTACTCCTGCTCCTATTCCTTATGTTCTTATGTTCTGTGTAAAAAAAAAACAAACCTGCCTCATACATCCCTTTTAAACCTTGTCCCTCGCACCTTAAATCTGTGCCCCCTAGTAATTGATTCTTCCACCCTGGGAAAAAGCTTCTTACTCCAATCTGTCCCTCATAATTTTGTAGATTTCTATGAGATTGCCCCTCAACGTCTGTTGTTCCTGTGAGAACAAACCAAGTTTTCCCAACCTCTTCTCATTGCTAATGCCCTCCATATCAGGCAACATGCTGGTAAGTCTTTTCTGTACCCTCTTCAAAGTCTCTACATCCTACGACCAGAATTGAACACTATATTCCAAGTGCGGCCTAAGTTCCTATAAAGCTGCAACATGACTTGCCAATTTTTAAACTCAATGCCCCGGCCGATGAAGACAAGCATACCTTCTTGACTACCTTCTCCATCTGTGTTTCAGTGACCTGTGTACTTGTACGCCCAGATCCCTCTGCCTATCAGTACTCTTAAGGGTTCTGCTATTTACTGTATATTTCCTATCTTTATTAGACCTTCCAAAATGCATCACCTCACATTTGTCTGGATTAAACTCCATCTGCCATCTCGCCGCCCAAGCCTCCAACCTGTCTATATCCTGCTGTATCCTCTAATGGTCCTCATCTCTATCCGCAAATCCACCAACCTTTGTTGATCGCAAACTTACTAATCAAACCAATTCCATTGTCCTCCAAATCGTTTATATATATATTACGAACAGCAAAGGTCCCAGCACTGATCCCTGAGGAATGCCACTTGTCACAGCCTTCCATTCAGAAACACACCCTTCCACTGCTACCCTCTGTCTTCTGTGACTGAGCCAGTTCTGTATCCACCTTGCCAGCTCACCTCTGATCCCATGCGACTTCACCTTTTGCACCAGTCTGCCATGAGGGACCTTGTCAAAGGCCTTATTGAAGCCCATGTAGATAACATCCACTGCCCTACTCTCATCAAGCATTTTCGTCACCACCTCGAAAGACGTGACCTCCCCTTCACAAAACCATGTTGCCTCACTAATACGTCCAGTTATTTCCAAATGGGAGTAAATCCTAACTGGCCTGTAATTCACTAGGCTGATACCAGACATGAGGGAGTTGGACTATGAAGAGAGACTAAATAGACTGGGTCTGTACTCGCTGGAGTTTAGAAGGATGAGGGGGATCTTATAGAGACGTATAAGATAATGAAAGGGATGGATAAGGTAGAGGTAGAGAGATTCTTCCTGCTTAGAAAGGATAGCAGGACTAGAGGGCACAGCCTCAAGATAAGGGGGGGTGCAGTTTAGATCAGAGTTGAGGAGGAACTTCTTCACTCAAAGGGTGGTGAATCTCTGGAATTCTCTGCCCATTGTAAGTGGTGGAGGCCACCTCACTAAATATATTTAAGTTGCGGGTAGATAGGTTTTTAAGGGTTATGGGGAGAGAGCGGGAAAGTGGAACTGATCCACTTCAGATCAGCCATGATCTTATTGAACGGCGGGGCAGGCTCGAAGGGCTAGATGGCCTACTCCTGCTCCTATTTCTTATGTTCTTAATTACCTGGATTATTTTTGCTACCCATCTTAAACAAGGGAACAACATTAGCTATTCTCCAATCCTCTGGGACCTGCCCTGTAGGCAGTGAGGATCCAAAGATTTCTCTCAAGACCCCAACAATTTCCTCCCTTTCTTCTCTCAGTATTTTGGGGTATATCTCATCAGGCCTTGGGGACTTGTCTACCTTAATGTTTCTCAATACCTTCTCCTTTTTGATCTCAACATTCAATACAATTTAGCTGGCCTCAACTTCTTTTCTGTGCCATTTCCCCTTAGCCCAAGCCTCTCCTACCAGTGAAAACATCTCACCATCTATCCTGTCAAACCCTCTTGGGATCTTATATGTTTGAATGAAGTCTCCCATTACTGTTTTAAACTCCAAGGAACTTTGGATGCAAGGACTCCATTAGCATGTTTTCTAATTTAATGTTCTCAAAAATTTACTAAAATCGAATGTTGTACTCCAACAAATGGCGATTTATTGGTAAATGGCTTTGTATATATATTTTTAAAGCCTTTTTAAGTAATTTTGGGTTACTGACAGGTAGAGAATTGACTTTGGAATTAAAAATGCTTATTTTCTATAGTTGAACTGCATCAAGAATATCTTTTAAGCAAAATTTATAAAATGCTGCCTGATTTTCATTAGTTCACAAAAATGTTACATTCTACAAAATGAGTTCTGAGTGGCAAGTTGATTTTCGCAGGTGAGTTGAAGCTTGAGGAGAACAAATGGTACAATTTGCGCCATGACAGACATTCTTAACTGATGACCTATTGAATATTTCCAACATTTCAAAGCATTTTTTTGATCTCCTTCACTATTTTCTCCTCTGCAGGAGGTGAAGTATAGTGAGCTTCAAGATCATCATACTTGCACTCAGCCGTACCTTTGATTAACATCAAGACATGTTTACATTACATGAAGGACTACTGAAACTCTAAGCTGGTTTATTTTAATTCTCCCTTTGTACCCAAAGGAAATTTTATCTCTCTTAAGCAAGACAGGTTAAGCCTGTTAGCAGAAGGAAATGTACATATAGTAGATGTTCACCATACTGATACCAAAATCATTTACTCAATTTTTTTTATTCTGTCTTCTAGGACAAGACTCTGTACCATCCAGTCAGTAATAGCTGTATGGACTGCAGTGCAACAGATAAAAACATTTTTATGAATACCTGTAATCCCTCGTCTCCTACACAACAATGGATATTTGAAAATATAAATGCAACAGTCTTGGAATATATGAACGCCCAAAACTTGTAGTGACTTGTATTTAAAACACTGAGATGTAATCATTCATTTTTATTGAGGGTGGTTTCTATGGGATGTTTTTATAGCCAAATCCAGGTTTTTTTTTATAATTATGGTATTTTGAAAGGTTAATCTCAGGAATGAATCAGGTATAGGCTGGTGTTTCAGTGATGACATCATATGCTCTTGAAGTGTACAAATGCTTGTATGCTGAAATAATAAACTTGAGCTAATTTCTAGTGCCTTGGCAGGTGAAAAGCAGAGAGTATACATGTCACTATGGTTCATACCTCATCCGAGCTATTAGCCAGCTCACTCTTTGCCAATTTATTTTCTAATTTGATTAAAGAAAACGAAGGATCTGCGTCTGCGCTTTTCACGATCACTGGAAGTCTCCAAGTGCTTCACAGTCCATGAGTACTTTCGAAATGTAGTCACTATTAAAAGGAAACTTATAACCTCGCTAAATTGCTGCAAATGATTATTTAAATTAGCTGATATGATAGCACTTTAAAGAAACCTGTGCAGTGAAAAATAACAATTAAAATTGACTGCAATATTTTCGAAACTGACTAAGTATCCATGTTGTATGAAGTTCTATTTTCCATAGAGGAGGTTGCCGCAATTTTGAAATTCCTTGATTTATAAAGAAAGGTGTAGGGCCAGGTATAGTTTATTCACTATTTAATTATGACCAGAATAACCTTCGGAAGCATCCCATTGAAGTAAAATGGGAGAATATAAAATGTGTTGTGGTGCATCCATGACTGTACATTTCCTGTTTTTAACAATCGAGTTGCTACATTTACGTGTTTCTCATGTTGACACCAATATTACATTTTATTCCGGATTTGGAATTTTTATTTTGCACTTTAAGATGACAATTTCTGCATGTTACCAACCTTGGATAGTGGTTATTGAAAATGACCTTATTTAGAAGTATGTAAGGACCTGTATTCAAATAACTTTATGCAATGTCTGTAACAAAATTTTGAATGCACTCAGAGAAATTTTGCATAAGAATCTCATTTTAACTCTGAATTTATGAGCAAGTTAAGCACAATTTTGCTTTCTTTTAAAAGAAACACAATGATTAGCGGTGGGGAATATTTAAACTTTTACTTATTTATGGGTGGAATTTTCCCAAAATAAACTGTCATAATAGTGAGAATAAGAGAGTGATCCACACCTGTCTCCCAGGCACATTCTGCACCGCAATCGTCCCATATTTTCTTTTTGGAGAGTGGTAAGTTGCATACCGATACTGATTGGGGGGTGGGGACCGTCAGCTAAACACACACAGGTGAGCCCAGCTTCAGTGTGCTCAAGCACCATTTTGCAAGGGCACCCTGATCTCACAGTGCACTGGGAAACCACCACTTCTCTCCCCATGAACACTGGGATCGCTCCCCTTCATCTGTGCACATTCCCCAACTATTCTCCCCTCACCCCCCCCTCCGTCCACAGTCATGGGTCACCAGCATTGGAGCCCTCCCTGTGGGTCCCCTTGCCTGGCCCCTGATATGCCACCCCCGTTGTGACCCCCTTCAAGCTCCACCCTGCAAATCCCCCATCATACTCCACCTCTTCATAGCGTCACTCTGGTTGATCTCTTCTGCACAGCCCTCCCCATCATGCCAGGCACATTTGCAGTGTTCAACTGGCACCGCCGGGGTGCCTGATGTACACTGTCAGGTCAGTATTCTCTGGTCATGTCCCCAACCACCCAGGGCTTCAATGACCTCTGAGCGCACCCCCCCCCCCCCCCCCCCCCCAACACCCTCCCAGGCATGGCCATTGCTCCTGGTCTCTGCTGGTCGGGACCACTATTGTTCTCACTGTTCTCGTGCCACACTCGTGGGTTAGAAGATTCTGGGAGCTGGGTTTTAAACCAACTGATTATATTTAAATGCCACTTTAAATATGCTAATTGATCTCGCACCCTTCCTGGCCTTATCCGGTTTGCGCCATTAGAAAGGGACCAGGACGATTGCAATCCATTTGGCACGAGGTGTAGAAGCGATTTTTAGGCCCACACACTATTTTCCAAGATTGGCGTGATCTGCACCAGATGAGGCAACTCTATGCACAAGACAATTTTTAATTGCCGTAGAGCTCATCAGTAGACTAGAGTTACAGGAATTACATAGTTTTTTGAACTGTATTTTCCATAGTGCATGATTTTAAAGAGAAATAATTTCTATGAAATGCTTAGATTCAATTATGACTGAATTCAAAGCTCCTTATAGAAGTCTAATGGGATTATCCAATGAAAATACAAGGATGCATTACATCTTGCATGGAAGAGCACAAAAATGCCCAATACTGTTTTTGTTGCCCCTGGGCCTCCTTCCACCATGCTTCATTTCACTCTGACAACATTTGATTTTATTTATTAGTATACAGTGAAAAGTATTGTTTCTTGCGTGCTGTAGACAAAGCATGTCATTCTTGGAGAAGGAGAGAGTGCAGAATGTAATGTTACAGTCATAGCTAGGGTGCAGAGAAAGATCAACTTGATGCTAGGTAGGTCCAGTCAAAAGTCTGATGGCAGCAAGATAGAAACTGATCTTGAATTGGTTGGTATGTGACCTCAGACTTTTGTATCTGTTTTCTGACGGAAGAAGATGGAAAGGAATATGTCTGGGGTGCATGTGATCCTCGATTATGCTGACTGCTTTTGAGGCAGTGGGAAGTGTAGACACTGTCAATGGGTTGGAGGCTAATTTGAGTGATGAAATGGGCTTCGCTCACAACCCTTTGTAATTTCTTGTGATCTTGGACAGAGTAGGAGCCATACCAAGCTGTGATACAAACAGAAAGAATGCTTTCTATGTTGCATCTGTAAAAGTTGGTGAGAGTCATAGCAGGTGTGTCAAATTTCCTTAGTCTCCTGAGGAAGTAGAGGCATTGCTGGGCTTTCTTAACTATATTTTCAGCATGGGGGGACCAGGACAAGTTGTTGGTGATCTGGACACCTAAAAACTTGAAGCACCCAACCATTTCTACTTTGTCCCCATTGATGTAGATAGCACGCAACATTTCCTAATGTTTTCTCTTATATACCTATGTAGCTTCTCTTGAAATGCATCAATACTATTTGTCTTAACTACTCCATTTGGGTAGCAAGTTCTACATCCTCACCACTCTGAGTAAAGCTGTTTCTCCTGAATTCCTTATTTCATTTATTAGTGGGTATCTTATATTTATGGTCCCTTATTTTAGACTCTCCCACAAGCAGAACTCATGTTATTTTCAAAAATCCGAAATTAGTGGAGGGAGGGGTGCTGAGAGTTAAATATTAAATGATTGCTCTCCAATATTGGCTTTTAGACATTTTATTGATTTCTTCAGAAAATTTATACAAGCATAAAATGGAGATGTGCTTTCAGTCCAATTCTGATCTGTGGATTGGAATACCTTTTTGAGAAATCAAACCAATATCAACTGTCAAATACATCTGTTTTAAAAAAAAACTGCTGAAGTATAAAGATAAGTTGGCCTCAACAATATACCATTACAATGGAAATATGATAGTTCTGCCTTTGAGAAAATGTGCATTTGAAAATGGCCTTTTGGTAAGGGCAGCCATATTACATTTTAATTACTTAGGATTATATATGTATCAACCACAGAATATATTCTGACACATTTAAAATCTTTGTTAGAGTGCTTTATTGTTCAAATGTATAGTCCTCAATTCTGAATGTCCACTGGCTCTCAAACCGTTTGTATAAATACTTTGTGGTATTTTCCATCAAGTCTTTTTTTTGCTACATGAATTATCTCATTGTAAATATCTGAGGAAGATGACAAATTGTACTATTAAATGAACATGGTTCTTCAGTTTGACCACTTGTTATTCTTTGAAAATATTTTAAATCACTACTGTTTTGTAACATTAGATTGTTAGTAATGATTATGAACATTCTGGGAACTATGCATAATTTTGGAAGCTGAAATAATTTGATATTTGGCCTCAGATTTGGCGCAACCAAAGAAATGCCCTGTGGACCTACAGCATAGTGGTCACTCTTTTTTAAATGTTGTTCTAAGATTTTGCATTACCTTTGCCAAGATACTGAGTTCAGCGCTGTTGTTACTGGGGCAGTGAAGGACTCAGCAACCCAGTTCACCACACACTTCTTATTCCAATCAGAACTAATTTTTGTATTTCTTCTACGTAATCTACATCAATTTCATCTCAAAATCTCAGACAGAATAGGAAAGCAGGAAGAAGTAACCAAATACCTATTTGCGGGGGGTGGGGAGAGCAGGAGAGAGGTCTGAGCAATAAAAACTATCTTTAGCTTAAATCCAGACCAGGGGTTTCCTTGTTTAAGTTGGTTATTTGAAAGTACCCATGAACTATTTTGCTTCATATTTGGCCTCAATTTAGGTCTTAAAATCCATTTTTAATCAATGTCTGTGCAAGAGACTACATCATTAGAACGGGCTTTACCGCTTTGAGTACATTGAAACCAAGTACTTGTCCTGGCAACTTCCTCCTTTTGCATTTAATTATACCCCCCTGGATTATGTTGAAATTTGTTACTGGCCTAGTGCCCACTGCCATGAAATTCCAGTCATGTAAACTGAGAGGGTCAAGAAACAAAATATGATAGAGGTAATCCAACCTTTTAGTTTGTCTCATTACCAAAAACGGTCACATTGCTTTAAACAGGAAATCGGAATGAAGGGGGTCTGGTACTGCTGACCTTTGCATTGCTTTTCCCAACGTGAATAGTAATTGTTTACAATTATTTTAGTGGATGAAATTGGAAATCTGCTCATAGATCCATACATAATGGAGCCACCAGATTAAAATAAAGTTATTGCACTGATCGCAATATAATGTAAGAGCATAAGGACATGTGGCTCGAAACTTGAATCGCTTCTCCTGTAACGCTGACAGCCAAACCTTCAAATGCATTTTCAACATCCATGTCTGACTCTTGTACTTTGCATGCTAGATTATTCCAAATGTTTATCGTCATTTAGGTAAACAATTCTCTCCTAATACCAGTTTTGTGATTATAATTTTAACTCTTATGGTTCTATTGGTCTGATAAATTTTGCATAGCAATGGGGAAAATTTAAACATCAAAAATGTCTTTCGTTAAGGGATATTTCAAAACGAAGTTTCAGAAACATAATCCTTTTGTGAAATACAACAACTTGTGTTTATATAGTGCCTTTAACATAATAAAATGTCCGTAACTGCTCCAGGAGCATTATAAAGGAAAAGTTGACAATGAACCATGTGAGGAGATATTAGGGTCAAGAGATTTTAAGGAACGCTTTAGATTCAGGGAGGGAATTGTGCAGCCCAGAGTCGAGGCAGCTGAAGGCACGGTCACCAACATTGGAGCGAATAAAAAGTAAGTTCAATTGGTTATAGTTAACACAGCACAGTATCTTGGAAGGTTGTGGGATTAGAGGATTTGGTAAGATCATGTGTGGATTTAAAAATAGAGATGAGAATTTTAAAATTGAAGTTTTGCTTAATTAGAGGCCAATGTAAGTCAACAAACTGGCGGTGGCTGATCTTGGTGCAAGTAATAAGGTGGGCAGCAGAGTTTTTGATTACCTAGTTATTGACAGGAGAATGTGAGAGGGTGATCTGGAGTGTATTGGAATAGTTGAGGAAAAGAAATAAGAAAGATATGAATTATGATTTTAGCAGCAGATTAGCTGAGGGAGTGCTGGGTCAAGTGATCTTGGAGGTGAAATTAGCCAATTTTAGTGATGGTGTAGATACGTAGTTGAAAGCTCATCTTTGCAAAATATGACACTAAGTTTACAAGAAGTCTTGTTTAGCCTCAGTTGTCAGGAAGAGGGATGGAGTCAGTGGTTAAGTAACACAGATTGTAGTGGGATCTGAACACAGTGGCTGCAGTTTTCTCAATACCTTGTATTTAATTGGAGAGAATTTCTGCTCATCCAGTATTGGATGTAGGAAAAGAAGACAGTGGAGAAGTTGAGAAAGGTGGTGGTGACCTGGGTGTCATCATCACACATGAAAACTGATGCTATGTTTTTGGTTGCCAGGGGAACATGTGGCTGAGAAATGCAAGGCATTCAAAGCTGTATCTTTGGGGATGTCAGAGGCAACTGTGAGGGAGTGGGAAGAGGAGCCATTGTGGGTGATTCTCTGACAACAACCAGATATGAATGAAACCAAGCAAGTGCATTCATAGCATATGGAATATGGGAGAGAGGTGTTGGAAAAGGATCATCCATGTCAGGGGGAACAGGTTGAGAATGATGCCACAGTCATGTAGCATGTCATTGGTCACTTTGGTCTTTAATACAAAAATAATGGAGTTGTTGACGAATCACTATAATCTATCTCTATGAAATAGTCTTCAATGGATACAGATATAAGGCAAGGGAATTCCGCGTGGTAGAAAGATTTGGGAATCATATTTTCCAAAGTTAAGTGTTGCCACCTGAGTACATATTCAGTACTGAATATATTATGCATTCTGGGCTAATGACACACATTAGATGGATAAATCTGGGTATTTGTCTGGAATTTGATACTTCAAACAAATCTGAAATCCTTGTAACGTATCTGCAATATGTTGAAAGAAAAAGAATGCTACAATCCTTCGAAAAATTGTAAATTTGGTAAGAAAATTAAAGTAGATTCAGTTTTTAGTTCATTTTCTACTTGAGCATAACTAATTGTAGCACTGTATTTATATACTGTATCTCCATATGTAACCAAAGGTTTTTTTTTTGCCCATTAGTAAAAACAGGGGGTACTTTATCAGTTTTTGACTCTTTGAATTTATTCCAGTGTTACTACTATCTAAAAGTATGCTTTTAATTGAGAACCTATCAGTGAGATTTAGACTTCATGGTGACTTTCCATCAAGGCTAGTCAGCTCAAGAAAGCTGTGCTGAATATGTAATCAAACATCTTATTGGAATTTTTGGTTTCTGAGTTTGTTTTAGTGGGAGAGATAACAACATCTGACATTCATATATACAGTCTGTAATGGTCGGGTGTGAAGTTAATTACTTGAGAACAATGGAACAGGAATAGGCTATTCAGTCCCTTAAACTTCTTCTGCTGCTGTTCAGTCAGATCATGGTTGATCTGTACCTTAACTTCATCAACTGGCTTGGTTCTGTAACTTTTAATACCATTGTTTAACAAAAATCTACAATTTATTTTTAAAATTTTCAATTTGCCTACTCTGTTTGTGGTGGGGTTTCCAAATTTTCAGAAACACTCCTGACATCACTCCTAAATGGTCCGACGCTTATTTTAAAAAATTACACACTTGTTCTGAACTCTCCCAGCCGGATGATATAGTTTATATTTATTTGTCTTGTCAAATTATTTAATCACCTTAAATCATCTTAAACACCTCAGTTCAATCAGGTATTACTCTTCTATAATCAAGGGAATAAACACCTCGGGTGCAGTCTTGCAAAGAAAATCCAAAGCACCAAACAAGCGAGAAAACAGGTAAGTTTCAGACCTTTTTTTGGGCGAGTTTGAAAATGCAGTCTTATGACACAAGTGTGAGTCTCACTAGTTGTTTGGGGGCCCCCAAGAGCCAAGCCTAAGCTGACCAATGAAGCCAGCTACAGACTGCTCAGGGTACCATTGTGCAGGCTCCCCAATCTTCCAGTACACTAAGGACTTCCTGCCACCCCCTGCACATCATCCATCCCATGGATTTTGCCACAAATTGGGGGGGGGGGGGGGCGCAATATACCTTCCCCATGGCAACACCGGTCACTGGCGTTGGGACCCCCCCCCCCCCCCCCCCGCCCCGTGAACTCCAGACACAACCCACTCTCTAGCACACCCTGCACATTCCACCATTTGCCAGTCTCCCCTGTACACTGATCACCCCCTTGCGCTGGTCATCCCCTTTGGCGAACATCCACTTTGAAGGTCTCTCTTCCCTGCTGAACACACCCATTGCTCACTCCCCATGCTGATCAGCCCCCTGTCTACTGAGCTCTACATCCCACACAGCTCCCCACTTGCCTCCCCATCTTTATAGCCTCACCCCCTTGGCACTGCCCTGGCAGTAATGGTGCCCATGGCAGTGCCAAGTGGGCACTGCCTGGTCTTGCCCCTGACCACCTATGGCTTCAATAACCTCCGATCCCTCGTGCGAGGCCATAACATCCAAACTAAACTTTGCTGTACGATGTCAGAAAAGAAAAATCAACAATATCTAAAATAGGTGGTTGAAAGCATTGTCAAAATGATAGACTTTAGGAGACTTTCACTGACAGAGATTTGTGTTGGGATTCCAGATACTAAGTCCAAGGTAACTGTGGGCCATTGAACTGACAATGGAGTGAGGGGTGAATGGGTTACACAGAAAGGTGGAACTGGAGAAATTATGGCTTAGTTTGTAGAGGGAGATAAAATAAGCAATGGAGGGGTTATGATCAAGGATGAGAGCATTGAATTTGATGTATTGGGTGAAAAGGAATCAAAGGAAGTTGGTATGAGCAGAAAAGTGACATCATAGAAATTGAGTCAAGAAGTAACAAGCTTGCCTATGAATCTCAATAGTAGATGAAAGGAAATGGGAGGGAGGAGTGGGGGGAGGGGTGGGGGGGGGAGGCGAGGCGTAGTGACAAGAATTAAGTGAAAGAAAACAAAGTGAGTGGACATATGCAGTTGGATGAGTGGGTGAGTGGGCAGATGCATGGTAGATGCAGTATAATGTGGATTAAATGGATTAAGTGTGACACTACCCAGTTCAGTAGCAAAAATAGGAAGGCAGATAATTATTTAAATGAGTGTAAATTGAGAGAGGTGGACAGTCAGCAAGATCTTTGTGTCCTTGTGCATCAGTCACTGAAAGTAATTACACAGTTACAGCAGGCAGTAGAGAAGTCCAATGGCATGTTGGCCTTCATAGCAAGAGATTTGAGTATAGGAATAGGGATGTTTTACTGCAATTATAGAGGGCATTGGTGAGACTACACTTGGAGTACTATATACAGTTTTGGTGTCCTTATCTGAGAAGAATGTCCTTGCTATTGAGAACAGCAAAGATTTACCAGGCTGGTTCTTGGGATGGCAGGTCTATCATATGAGGAGAGACTAAATTGGTTAGGATTATATTGATTGGAGTTGAGAAGAGTGAGAGGGGAATCTCACAAGAAACTTACAAAATTCTAACAAGATTAGACAGGGTAGATTCAGAAAGAATGTTTCTGATGGTGGGGAGTCCATAAATACAGGGCACAGTTTGACGATAAGGGGTAAGCCTTTTAGGACTGAGGTAAGGAGAAATTTCTTCACCCAGAGAGTGGTGAATCTGTGGAATTCACTACCACAGCAAGTAGTTAAGGTCAAAATGTTGTGTGATTTCAAGAAGAAATTAAATTTGGCTCTTGGGGGCTGAAGGGATCAAGGGATATAGGGGGAAGGCAGGATAAGGATATTAAATTTGATAATCAGCCATTATCAAAATGAATGGCAGAACAGGTGAAAAGGACTGAATGGCCTACTCCTGCTTCTATTTTTGATGTTTCTAAATGTGGAAGTGATCAAATGTTCAGCAGCCCACCTGAATGGCCTAATTTTAAGAATGCTCTCTCTTGTTCAGCGTTCCCTTATAAGAGGAAATAAGGATTTGTGACAGAGATATAACCATGATTTTCGGGCATGGCGTCAGTATGCAGCTCCCTTGCCATTTCAGCTTATGAAATTGTGCCAAAGATTTTGCCTCTATGGGTAATTGTCTTCTTTCAGTTGGCTCAAAGGAATTTCACAATTACTGGCACATTAGGCACTACTTCACACCTTTATCATGAGACTGATATATTCATCTTTTCAAAATCATCGTGTCTGTCCTCTGTTGTGGAGTAGTTTGGCACTAGAAAGAATCTCCAGATTTCTAGAAGTTAATTTTAGGATCTCAGCTTTCTATACATATTAATGACTTGGATAGAAAAATAAAGAGATGTTTACCAAGGTTTCCAGATTCCACCAAATTAGGAGGCAGAATAAGTTGTCTGGATGTGAGCAGAAAGTTACAAAGAAACATGGGCCGGAATTTTACTGCTTCACCTGCCACGGGAATTTGAACGGGCAAGAGGCGGACATGGAAAGGTCCATTTGACCTTGGGTGGGATTTTATGGCTTCAGAACAAATGAGCCACAAAATCCCAGCCATTGACTGAGCCAGTGAGAAAAACTACAATAAACAAAGTTCAATGAGATCATTTATCTTGGATTTGAGAAAGGGAAATCAAAATTTTCAACCATGAAAGCCTATAAACTGTGGAAGAACAAAAAGATTTAGCTATCCATAAATATAAATCACTAAAAGCTAATGGGCTGTACAGAAAGTAAGAAGCCAAATAAAATGTTGGGCTTTATTTCAAGGGGCAGGGGTGGAATTAAAAGTGAGGAAGTGATGATTCCACTGTAAAGAGAACTGGTTAAATAAACTCCATCTTGTGTACTGCAGTTAATTTCCGGAACACCCTTCAGCGAAGATATATTGGTCTTGGGATGGGTTCAGGGCTAATACTGGGGCTAAAAGGATTAAATAATGATGGTACCAAGAATTTATACAGGATTTAAGGATGATCAGCTCCAGGGCCAGAACCTTACCACCTTTCACACCAGCGGGATTTTCCCATCTTGCCATAGTGAATGGAGATTTGGCTGGCTGCCAAATTCTTTGACCTCGCTGCAGTGGGACTGTGGTGTTAATGGCAGGTAAGATCGTGTCCCAGGTCTCTCACGTGATGACAAAATTTGACAGACTAGACACAGTTAGATCAGCCTTCTATCTGGTGTTGGATTACAAAATAAAAAAGTATAGCTAGAGCATTTGACAGTAAAATCTAGCAAACACCTTTTTCACATGAAGGGAGGTAAAATTTTCAGACAGAATCCTCCCAAAAAACTTGTCAAATTTGTGTCAAATTTGCATGAAAACAGTCGTAATTCACACTGTTTCGTTTCAGTGGGAGTTCAGACAAGAATCTTCCACTTTCTTGGCATTGCAGAGGCCCCAGCGTGAATATCATTAAAAACTATTCCTGCCGAAGAGGCTTAAATTAGCGCGCTGAGCACGGTATCAGGCATGTGCTGATCTGTCAGTGCCGATATTGGCACAAGCACCAAGGCCCCTCAATGACAGCCTCCCTCCTGGCTGGCCAGCTCAATCGCTGGCCTCCTGACCACCCTGGGCCCAATCCCGACCCTCCCCTCTCCCCCCACCCCCTGGCTCACCCCAATCTCTCCAATTACCCACTCCACCAATTCTCCCCCTGATGGTTAACTGCAGTTCTGAACCCCTAGCATGCTAACCAGCCACCACCACCCACCCCCCCCAAAGCCCACCCTGATTGCCGACCTCCCTCCTTTACCGAACAATCCCTAGGCAGAGTGGCAGCTGGACTTGCCACACCACCCCACCCCACTGATTGCCCCATAGGCCCCTCCCCCTTGGGACTGTCCCATGCCTGATGGGCAGTACCAAAGAGGCCCCTGGGCATTGGTACTTTGACCTTGGGCAGTGCCAGGGGCACAGGTTGGCACTGCCAGGGTGCCCTTTACCCAAGGGGCACCAGCTCCTGCACCCGACCCCTGGGCATCCCGATTCCCCCCTCTTCACTCCAGTGGGATCAGACTGCAGTTCCCTGAAAGTGGAGCCAGTGTAATCCCCGTTGGAGTGAAACACTCTGGTGGGGTGGGAGAGGCTAGCAGGCCCAGAGAATTCGGTCCTGGGCCCACTAATCTCATTTAAATTGTAAGGAAATTATTATTTAAATCATTTCTAGATCTCCCTGCCAATTTCCGGCAGGGGGCAAATGCCACTGGAAATCCAGCGCTTGAAGACACAAGCGGAGCGCAAACACTCACACAATCCCCGCGAATCAGCCGCCACGGGATTACTGTAGTGGGATAGGAGAATCGTGGCCCTGGAATTTTCTCCTCCAATAGGCAGTGCTCACTGGGACAAGTAAACACTTCAAAACTTAAAAGAACATTGATTTTTGTTTGGTGGGGACGCCAAGGGATATGGAGCAAAGGAGTTTGTTTGATTTGATTTGATTTATTATTGTCACATGCATTGAGATACAGTGAAAACTATTGTGTCTTGTATGCTTTACAGACAAAATATATTGTACATAGAATACACAGGGGAGAAGGCTAGGACAGGGTGCAGAATATAGTGTTTAGTTATAGGTAGGGTGTAGTGAAAGATCAGCTTATTGTATGGTAAGTCCAATCTAAGTTCTGATGGTAGCAGGGAAGAAGATGCTCTTGATTTGCTTGGTACATGATCTCAGACTTCTGTATCTTTTTGCCAACAGAAGAAGGTGGAAGAGAGTGTCTTCGGGGTATGTGGAGCTCTTGATTATGCTGGCTGCTTTTCCAAGGCAGAGGGAAGTGTAGACAGAGCCAATGGACGGGAGGCTGGTTTGCGTGATGGACTGGGTTATGTTCACACCCCTTTGTAATTTCTTGCGGTCTTGGTCAGGACAGAAGCCATAGCAAGCTGTGAAACAGCCAGAAAGAATGCTGTGAAACATCTGGAAAGGATGCTTTCTATGGTGCATTTCTAAAAATTGGGTCATAGCGACATGCTAAATTTCCTTAGCGTCTTGAAAAAGTAAAGGCTTTGGTGGACTTTCTTAACTATAGTGTAAGCATGTAGGGACCAGGACAGGTTGCTAGTGATCTGGATACTTAGAAATTTGAAACTCTCGACCATTTCCACTTTGTCCCCATTGATGTAGACAGGGGCATGTCCTACACTATGCTTTCTGACTATATGACTACCAGCTTTGTTTTACTGACACCGACGGAGAGATTATTGTCGTCACACCATTTCACCAGATTCTCCATCTCTTTCCTGTACTCATAATTGTTTAAGATCTGATCCACTACGGTGGTGTCGGATCAGTGGAATTGAAGTCAGATTATCTAACCGAATAAAAGCAGCTCTAGAAGGGTCATATGGACTCAAAACATTAACTCTGTTTCTCATTAAGATAAAAGCAAAATGCTGTGGAAACTGGAATCTGAAAATGCTGAAAAATCTCAGCAGGTCTGACAGCATCTGTGGCGTGAGAACAGAGCCAACATTTTGAGCCTGGATGACCCTTTGTCAGAGCTCAGAAACTCGAGGTCGAAATGTTACAACCTTTCATGCTAGCAGCATGTTTCCATCCCGCTGCCGTGAAGGGAGATGTGGCTGAGCGTCAAATTCTCCGACCAGTGCGGCAGGAGTGTAGCGTGAATGGCTGGTAAGATTGCACCCTCTGTTTCTCTCTCCACTGATGCTGCCATACTTGCTGAGTTTATGCAGCATTTTCTGTTTTGAATGAGCTAACTGAATATTGGAGTAAGCTGGAAGGGCTGAATGATATTACTCTTAGAAAGGTATGGCAGCATCAGTGGAAGGAGAAAGAGGGTGTGCTCT
Organism: Carcharhinus amblyrhynchos; assembly: GCF_965287045.1. Classification (NCBI taxonomy): domain Eukaryota; kingdom Metazoa; phylum Chordata; class Chondrichthyes; order Carcharhiniformes; family Carcharhinidae; genus Carcharhinus; species Carcharhinus amblyrhynchos. The sequence goes on along the minus strand of NC_137336.1, from coordinate 31,960,333 downwards.
TACTGGCCATTCACACCACACTCCCGCCACAGCGAAGGCCGAAAATTTGATGCTCAGCCAAATCTCCCTTCACAGCAGTGGGATGGAAACATGCTGCTCGTATGAAAGACATGCTAAGCATGAAAGCCATTTCGGCCTTGAGTTTCTGAGCTCTGTTAAAGGGTCAGCCGGACTCCAAACGTTGGCTTTGTTCTCTCTCCATAGATGCTGTCAGACCCGCTGAGATTTTCCAGCATTTTCTAATTTTATTTCAGATTCCAATATCAGCAGCATTTTGCTTATATCTTACTAAGTCGGGAGTTCGGGAGGGGGGGGGGCAGTGGCTAGCAGGGTAAATACGTAGAATTATAGGGATAGGGCCTGGGTTAGGAACTGTTATCGCTGCAGGCCCGATGGGCCGAACGGCCTCCTTCTGCGCTGCAGAGATTCAAAAGTGGTGCGCCTCTCCCGACAGTGCAGAAATACGGGCTTGAAATATCTCACTTGAAGGTCAAATGTGTTTGAACTGTACGCACCACAAACCTGACCTGTCAAGACCCGCGGGTTGCACGGTCAACACCTTTCGCAACCCGTGTGGGAAAATGTCCGCCGCGCGGCCGTGTAAGAGTTGGACGCGAGCCAACTGCCTTTAAATCTGCACGAGCTCCGCACCACCCCCCCCACCCCGCCCCCAACAAATAGCGGGCCAACTGACAGGAATACGGTGCAACCTAACTTACGGCACGGAGCCGCGATGTCTGATTGGTCCGTTCCCCGATCGGTCGCCCCCCGTCCGTCAATGGTAACCATAGTAATAATCAGGCTTGGTTGGTCGGGCTGACGGAAGCGCGAGCGTAACCCTTCATGAAGTTTCTCAGGGGGCAGCGATGACCATCACCATTATAATGTGAAGCGATCGGAAGCGGCGGCCGAGTCTAAACTCCCCACCCTCCCCAGCACCGCAGCCTGGATTCAGCGGGGCGGCTCCGAGGGAAGAAACCAGAAGTTTAGCAGCAGTCCAAGAGCTGAGGGGAAGAGAGAGAGAGAGAAGCAAACAAACACAACCGGGAGGGAGAAACATTTACACACGCACACACACACTCCAGAGTGGTGTCTTGTACAGACACCAGGGGCAGGGAGAAAGAGCCACAGGCATCAAAGTGTGGTTAGAGGCAGAGACTCACCTGAGATAGTGAGAGCCGCAGATTTCTGCACTGGCAGGGACACACACACACAAGGAGAGAAAACATAAGGGAGCGATAGTCAGAGAGTGGCACCGACTCAGCCCCAAGGAAGGACAGAGAGAGACAAGGGATAAACAGTGCAAGGGAACTCGCGCATCCAGGACAGAGCGAGAACTGCTGTCCTGGGGATAGACACAGGGTCAGGACTCAGTGGGACACCGCTTAATCGATTTGCGATAGTCATTTGTCAGTGCAACAGTTCATGTTGAAAGGTGGCCAGGACGAACTGTGTGTGTGTGCGTGCTTTGATTCTAGTACCTTTTTCACTTCTGGCTATTAGCACTTCTGTTGTTAACCATGGGCCTACCGGCACTGGAGTTCAGTGATTGCTACCTGGATAGTCCACAGTTCCGGGACAGAATCAAGTCTCATGAAGCAGAGCTGGAAAAAACAAACAAGTTCATTAAGGATCTGATTAAAGATGGAAAAGCACTGATTCAGGCAATGAAAAGTAAGTTTTTTTTGTAAACAGTTGATTATTTATATAATCTGTGGCATGAAACGTGGTCATTCTGAAGAATGTCTTTGCTGAAAAACAATTTGAAGAGCCTCTGGAAATTGCTGTTATAGAATCTTGTAATAGTAACCAGGCTTATAGTAAACCAGGATGCTGGCTAACGGAAGGTGTCTCTTGATAGTGGTCTGTGTTAAAATTCGCTCCATTCACAAGTTTACAAATGTTGTAAAATATTGCTCTCCTTGTTTTCCTCAGATACTTCAGATTTAATCAGAGTAATAACAGCTCATTTCAATCACTTCTTGACGGTGGGCTTTGATGAACATTATTCTTGAACAATTTAAGAATTATAAGATCACAGCTAGCTTACATAACTATTTTGGAACAAGCAGCTTCTTCAATTGCTAGTTGATATAAAATTATAGAATGGTTACAGCACAGAAGGAGGTCATGTTATGATTCATTTGACCCATTGTGTTCCTGCTGGTTCTTTGCAGGAGTATTCCAGCTGGCCCCACTCCCCTGTAAACCTGTTCAGATAATTATCCAATTCCCTTTTGAAAGCTGTGATTGAATCTGCCTTCAGCACACACTCTGGCAGTGCATTCCAAACCTTTACCTCTTGTTAAGTGAAAAAAAACATTTAAGTCACCTCTGGTTCTATTGCCAGTCACTGAATCAATGTCCTCTGGTTCTCGATCCTTCTGCCAATGGAACTAGTTTGCTGCAACACTAATGACTTTTGAGCATTTCTATGAAATCTTCTATCAATCTTAAGTTCTCTTGAGAGAACAGTCACTACTTTGTCAATCTGTTCACATTACTGAAGTCCCCAGAACTATTATCATAAATCTTTTTTGTGCCTTATCTATTGCCTTTATATCCTTCTTAAAGTGTAGTATCCAGAATTGTACAACATTTCAGTTGATGCTAAATCATTGTTTTTTAAAGATCATCATAACTTTCTTGCTTCTGCACTCTATGCCACTGTTTATGAAGCCCAGGATCCTATGTGCTTTAACCACTTTTGCAACCTGCCTTGCCACCTCCATCAATTTGTGCACATTTACCTCCAGGCCCCTCTGCTCTGCCACACTCTTTAAAATTGTACCCTTTATTGTTTATTGCCTTTCCTTATTCTTACTATCAAATATATCACATCACATTTCTCTGCATCAAATGCCATCTTTCATGTGTCCACCCATTACACCTGCCAGTCTATATCCTCTTGAAGTCTTTCATTATCCTTCTCATAGTTCATAATACTTTCAGGTATTTCACCTGAAGAATTTGAAATTGTGTCCTGCAGACCCAAGTCTAGATCATTAATATAGATTAAGAAAAAAATGAACCTTGTACTGACCCATCACTGTTACACTATTTTTTTATAACTCAGTCAACTTCTTTTTTATGCTGCTATTGTCCTTTTTATGCTGTGGGCAACAACTTTGCTGGCAAGTCTGTTATGTGGCATTTTACCAAACACCTTTTGGAAGCCTATGTATATCGCATCAACCACATTACCCTCTCTGTTACTTTATCAAAAAAACTTTGTTTAAAAAATTAGTTAAACAGAATTTGCATTCAACAAATGTGTTTATTTTCCTTAATTTGATCAAGTGACTGTTAGTTTTGTCTCGGATGATTGTTTTCAAAAGTGTTCCCAACACCCAGATTAAATTGACTGGCCTGTAATTACTAGGCTCATTTTTTTTTTAAAAACATTTTTTACCAGCGTACAGACTTAATTCTGTACAATACTCCTTGTGTCAGAAAATGTTTCTATATATTATGTAGCCTTTGTTAGTGGGAGACATTTGGCATCCTTTCATCAATGTTGGAATTTAATTTGCATATTCAGCATTTTATATGATTCTGTAGTTAATTTCGAATTATCCTACAAAATCCAACTGAAAGCATTGATAAATCAGCAAGAAAATAACATCACAACACTGCGTGAAGTGCAGCTTATCTCTTGTCAAGATGAAGTTCGTGTGATGTCATCTAACAAAAGCTAATTTTTTTTGCAGATGTGGTAAAATTATCAGTGCTTACAATAAAAACTCCTAACACAATCACAGTTATCACAATTTATCCACATTAGGTTGGGTTTCATTTGATAAGTGTAACAATTATGTTTGAGTTTCCAGTAAAGCCTTGGCAAGATGTCAATATTTGGTGTATTGTGGCTGATAGCTGACAGCATGAAGATTGTCAAATGTTCCTTTTGAGTATCATACTTGCTCTCTTAATTAATTTGGTTCACCTGTTGTGTCAGAAACAAAGCATTGCCTCATGTCTTTGCCAAACAAACTAAGCTTGCATGCAATTGTATTTAAACTGTACTTTGGCCTTGTCCTCAGAAAAGCCATTGCATTGTTACAGCGTACTTCACTTTCACTTTCTCCACTTGCATTTAACATAAAATAATCTAACCTTTCTTAAACTTTGTAACTTTTAACTCCTGCAAATTCACATTTTCCAAAGATCTTCTTGAGCCTTTTGATCACCTGTGAAAGCTTTTGACACCTTCATAAACTTTCAGAATCTTGTTTTTGAAGTAAACAATATCTGACCTTAGCTACAATCTATTATTCTTAAATTCCTTAACATGAATTGTTAATTTGAATCAATATCATTCATAAATGCCTTCTGATTTAAAGTTGTACTACTGGATATACTTTTTTTCAAATTAAAAACCAACTTTGAATTAGCAAAATTATAATATTTTCCAAACTGCCATTTCCAGTGAACTGATGAATTCAAATTTTTTTAAAATTCTGTTTTTGAAGTTACAAAGCTACTGCTTAGAGTGGACCCCGGTGAACTTTAATCCATTTCTTGCTTGCTCCAGAAACCAAATTCAAATTCCATTTGAGTCCAATTCACGTTCCTCACAAGAAAGAAAAACAACATCCAAGCTGACAAGATAACACGGTGCACCCATCTTGGTCTTGATCTGATGTTTGATCTTAGCCAAAAGGCTGAGAAGCTAATAAATTAACCTTAGCAAGATAGTTAAAAAAGTTAGAATGCTGTGCAGTCAGCCATCAGTTTTCTGTATCACTTGAAGGTCAGTGTTTGGATGGCTGCATCTACTTTCTCAATGGAGAACAGCCATTCCTTCTGAACATTGAAGTCACTTGAGGAAATTAACTCTTCGGCTGGATTACAGCTTCTCTGTACAAACAAGATCAAACAGTTTAATTTTCCTGAATAAAACTGCAAATTAGCATTACTTCTTTATAACCATTATGTATTAAACAGGACACATTAACTCTATTTTTAAATGAAGATTTAATATTTTAAAAGTTGAACAACCTGCAGATTTTGTACATGTTTCAAATGTGTGAAGCCCAGAGTTCAGCTTGATTCTCTTAGTTGCCACAAGAAAAGTTTCAGCAGACATAAATGAACATTGCAGCAACAGTTACATTTATCACTCTAAAAGCAAAGTTAGTAAGTTTCTATATAGTTGCTGAAAATGGTTCACTTCTCATATGTATTACGACTTTGAAGACCCTTTTTTAATGGAGTTGTATGTTACAGGTGGGGTCAGTGTGCTTTAGATTTCCATGTATGATGCAGATTTTCTGGTCATTATCATATTGCTGCTGATGGAAGTTTGCAGAAAATTGGTGCCACGCTTCCTGCATTATAATAGTGACTGCAATTAAAAGACAAGTACTTAATTGCACTTTGAGATGTGTGGTGATTGTGAAAAGTATATGTAAATGCATGTTTTTATTTAATGGATGCTACCTTTCTTTTCTGATGCGTGTTACTAAGCAAGTGGAAACATGAAGGCTAAAAACTTCTAAGTGCGCTTCAGGGAGTGTCTGCAGATGGTGTGTGCTGTTAACTATAAAAATAACTGTGCACTTTATACAGAGCTAATAGTTTGAGTCCTGGTGTTGCAAAGATATCAAAATAAGCCTGTTTCTGGGTGTAACTGGTTAGTTTTTATGGCCATGTTAATTTCTTGTCATTTCAGTCCTTGATAACTATTAGTTTCAGCAACAAAATCAGTAAGTATTTTAGAGCTAGGAGAATTTTCATGAGCTGCAACAAAAAATTTGCAGTAAATACCAGGGTTTAAATATTCTTTGATAGTGCTATTTATTCCCATAGTGGCCTAACAAATCGGCATGTGGGGAATGCCTAAATTGCCACAATTGAACTACGAGGCAGTCTAACTCAAGAGGTACTATTTCATCTGACCTGAATATTAGTGTTAGCTGCACATGTATTGCTTCAATTAATTTGAAGGCGGATTGAAGAAAAATCTTAAGACCATAGAAACCCATCAGTGCAGAAGGAGGCCATTTGGCCCATTGAGTCTGCACCGACAACAATCCCATTCAGACCCTATCACTATAACCTCTGCTAATCCCCCTAACCCACACATCTTGGGACACTAAGGGGCAATTTCGGATGGCCAATCGACCTTACTGCACACCTTTGGCCTGTGGGAGGAAACTGGAGCACTGATGGAAACCCATGCAGACACGGAGAGAATGTGCAAACTCTACACAGGCAGTTAACTGAGGCTGGAATTGAACTTAGTCCCCGGGGCTGTGAGGTAAACAGTCAGGTCCAGCGAATTTTGTTAAGTTTAGCCAGAATTTAGATGAATGGGCAGGCTTTGACCAAGTCAGCTACTTAGCATGCTCAAGGGTAGCTAACAATCATGTAAGATGATCCATTGATGTAAGTAGGTGGAGTGTGTTTTTACTGTGTGTGAATCTGGTCACATCTGTCACAAACACTTCAGACCTGGCCTCCGGAGAGTGGCACAGTGGTTAGCACTGCTACCTCACAGCTAATGAACTGTTTATTATTTCATTAGAAACCGAGAACAGGTGGAACATTACACACTTTTAATAAATGTGTAATAGTCTCCAGCAGTTCTTGATTTTTTAAAAAATTCCATTTTCAAACCCCACATGGCTTCAGTTCTTCCTATCTCTGCAATTTGGTATAATCCCCCATTTCCATTGTGCTGCCACTGGTGACTGCTTTAGCCCCAACTCTGGAATTTGTCCTAAGAACATAAGAACATAAGAAATAGGAGCAGGAGTAGGCCAACTAGCCCTTCGAGCCTGCCCCGCCATTCAATAAGATCATGGCTGATCTGTCATGGCTCAGTTCCACATTCCCGCCCTCTCCCCATAACCCTTAATCCCCTCTCTCATCAAAAACCCATCAACCCGCGTCTTAACAATATTTAGCGAGGCAGCCTCCACCACTTCAACGGGCAGAGAATTCCAGAGATTCACCACCCTTTGAGTGAAGAAGTTCCTCCTCAACTCCGTTCTAAACCGCCCCCCCTTTATCTTGAGGCTATGCCCCGTAGTCCTACTATCCTTTCTGAGCGGGAAGAGTCTCTCCACCTCTATCCTATCCATCATCAATCATCTCTGTCTCTATATCTCTGTTCTTTAAAGACGCTTCTTAAAACCCACCTCTTTTGTCAAGCTTTTTGTCACCTGTTTTAATACTTTGTTTCTTTGGCTTGGTGTAAATTTTTATTAAGAGTCATGGAAAGTTTAAATATATTACAGGTGTTATATAAATTCAGGTTATTGTTAGCATATGACATTATGGGTCTAACTATGAATTAGCTAGATTTACCTTTTAAAAAGTTCAATGTGGTCGTATTAATTTTTTTTTACTGGGAGAGGTTGTGCATGACACAGAACTTCCCATTCTTTACCGTTTTTCATTTGGGCTGAAAAAGGTGGCTGTAATGGGAAAATGGAAATGCCAGTGAGGCTGTAGAGGATACTCATCTCAGCTTGGACTGGCATTCATTTTTGGAACAGTCTAGAGAGAGCAGCACTCTTTGTTGTGTGACTCTTGACCTGTGAGTGCTTGGTGATGATTGTGATTAACTGATAAAAGTAGAAAAGTGATATCCTTCGATGGACACAAAATTTGACCCAGAGATATAAACAGTACATGCTGTGTTTTCACTGGAACTGGCAGCGGCTCCAAGGAACAGCAGCACTGGTGATGGCACTTTCCAAGATTCCAAGGTGGTGAATGAGAGCACTTTGGTTTGTTTTTTGTATCTGTTATGATTATTTGTTATTTGTCCGATTTTAAACAAATCCAGCTCACTACTATTTTGTATTTTATTGTTTTTACTGTTTAAATGAATTGTATTGTTGTGTAGTTCCTATTGCAGCAATGTTAGCCTCTTGACCAGGTTGTTATTGTAAATGAGAATTGACTTACTTGGCTAAATATAGGTTAAATAAATAACATTTTCTGACACTGGCCAGTGAAAGATGCAAGTGGTTTGGTTGTCGATACAACCCACAAGATAAAGGAACATGCTTATCTGTCAAAACAGTTTTAGCAGCTTGGTTATTCAAGTGACTGCAGCAAAACTCCAAGTTATTGTGCAGTGCACCATCTGAGATCAATGCTTCAGTAACTATGTCACTCTCTCTAAATTTATTTTCCAGAATCATAACCAAATTTCCATTGCTCTCTTTTCTTTCAAAACCTTATGAAAATAATTTGTAACTGCACTGTTCCCTGAAGCTCACTATCCCATCCTATTCATTTCTTTCACTTTTTTGCTTTACCTCCGCCTCTCTATCTAGTGTTTTAAAATGTTTGCCTTTGTGAGGATTGTTATGAAAGTATAAGTTCTTGATGGCACATGTACGATTGGATTTCACAACATATTTAAATAATCTCAACAGCTCTACCACTCGCACTCAAATAGTAATTTTTCAGAAGAGTAGTGTTGATCACTTTGCAATTTTCATTTGAAAAATCAACTTTATTTTCTTTCTGTTCTAAAGTGACGATAGATGCCAAAATCAAGTGTAGTCTTAAGTGTTGTTGGAGGGCCAAAGGAGGAAACATTAGATCACAGTACATAGATGTAATTCACTGTCCATTTTAAAACAAGTTTTGCAATTTTCTTAATATAATGCCTAGATTTTATAGTTATTGGTAAATTGTAGGAAACATGATTTTGAGAAGGATAGAATTCATGTTAGTTGGAGCTAAATGTTGTCTGAGTTGGAAAATGCGAAACAGAGATGCTACATTACCATTGGTGGAAGGATGCCCTTGCAGTATATGTTTATAGACAATTTCTGTCATAAATGTTGAAGTAGGCGTTTATAGTGAAAAATTCACAAGAGGAAGAATGGTTTTGAAAATAGAAGTATCTGTTTTAATTTTTATATAACATGTATTTAATTAAAAATGCAAGAAACGTGCTTGTGCTTCACATACCTTTCAGAATGCTAAAGAGAGGCTAGTTCTTCAAAACTGAAATGCTCCTGCACAGGCAACGTCCTGGTAAATCTCCTCTGCATCCTTTCTAATGCAATCACATCCTTCCTATATTGTGGTGGTCAGAATTGCACACAGTAGTCCAGCTGTGGCTTAACGAGCATTTTATACAGCTCTATCGTAACCTCCCTGCTCTATGCCTTGGCCAATAAAGGCAAGTGTTCCACATGCTTTCTTAACTACCCTATCTACCTGTCCTGCAGCTTTCAGGGATCTTTGGACATGCACTCCAAGGTCTTTCTTCCAAATATCTTACTGTTCATTGTGTATTCCCTTGCCTTGTTAGTCCACCCAAAATGCATCTCCTCATCCTTTTCAGAATTAAATTCCACAGCACCAATTTTCATGTGATCTGCAAACCTACTGATTATACCTCCCACATTTGCCTCTAGATCATTAATGCATGTTGAATTTCCAGTATGATCTATAGTTTTCATTCAGTTGAAGGGAGATATGACAACTGCATTGCACTGTTGAATGTTCTTTAATTGTGTTGTCCATTATCAGTGCAGTTCAAATTGATTTTACTTATACTGAGTGCTTTGAGCATTGTGTGGGCAGAAAAACTTGTCATTTTCATGGTTGTTTCTCTCTGGAAAGTGATATATATTTATTCGAAATTCTGTTGAAATGTCTATCAAATCCATGTAAGTCAGTAAGTGGCTTTTGTAATAAGCAGTTGCAAATACGTAAAGTTTGTGGAACTCCGGCCAGGATTTTTGCCTCCAAGACAGTGCATAGAATTAGGAAAATTCCTGGTTCAGTGCACCTGTGTTGGAAGAAATGGCCTTGAATGGAAGGATTTTCATTCTGTGGGTGCAGGTACATATAGGAGTCGGTACTGCACCCTCAGAAACATTTGGAATCAACAACAAGGGATGCCAAGTACTAAGGTGACTGTTTAAAAGCTCACCTTGGTGCTCTGGGACTTGGTTCCTGTTGTAATGAAAGTAGTTAGGCCATTTAGCCCTCACGTCACTGCACCCCCTCCTCCCAACTACTTCATGGCACCCCCATTCCCTCCTTGCTAATCTATGTACCTCTCCACCCACCCAATTAGCCTCTAAAGTCCCTTTGCCAACTTAATGCCAATTTAGGCCTCTAAAGTATTTTGCCCTTTCACCCTCCACGTCAACTCCCCCAGTATTCACTGTTCAACAGTTCTGCTGAGATGAAATAAAATTAAGTTCTAAGTTTTTATTATAGACTTCACTGTATTAAAATAATCTTCTCATTGATAAAGGCCCATTCAAAGATATGAATTCCTTCAAGTACTTAATTCAGTTGGGGGATCGATAGCTCACTTGGCTGAACAGCTGGTTTGTAATGCGGAACAACAGCAACAACGTGGGTTCAATTCCTGTATCAGCTGAGGTTATTCATGAAGGCCCATCTTCTCAGCCTTGCCCCTTGCCTGAAGTGTGGTGATTCTTAGGTTAAATATGGTCATCTAGGATTATGGTGACTTTAATTTAACTTAATCCAATGTTGGACAACCTAGGCAGTTAGTGACTGGGTAGCATGATTGGCCTTCCTTCTTCGCAGTGGGAAGCAAGGTTGAAATTGGCAACGTACTCTAAGCACAACCCCATGAATAAAATTAAATACATTTAATACACACCAAATATTTCATAATGAGCTGCATAAAAACCTAAATCATTCTTGTATTAATAGAACTGTCATCATCTTCAAATGGGAGAAATATTTAAACCCAATTGTATTTTATAATTTACTGTGCTTGTCAAAGCTAGTACCAGCTACAGCTAAATGTTATACATTTCTAATTACACATATATGCTTTAGGTTTTTGTTTTATTTATTCATATTTACTTACTTTTTTTGATACATCTTTACTACTGTTGTTACAAAAACTGTGAAGAAAACTTTACAGTTTAAAATATATTGTAAAAGTGTTTAAAGATAAATGAGGAAAACAAATAAAATACTCCCCTGTCAATTGCTCCACTCTCAGCCTTGTCTTTCCCATGCCTTTGTATCTCTCCAGGCTCCACTTTCAGTGTCGCACTTTCCCACACCCTTTTGCCACCAGGCTGTATTCTCACTCTTGCTCCTTTTCGCATTCTTTTGTCCTCTTGGCTCCATGCTCTCTCTCAAACTCTGCACTTACTCTGTCAACAAAACATCTTGTGGATCACAGTTGGAACCCTGATAGGCTGCCCACCACAATGTTAACTCCCCTAAAAAAACAAACGTTTGTATTCGTTCCCCCACATCAAAGAGAGCTCATCCTTTAATAACCTGCTTGAGCTGTCAAACTGTGGGCTTACGGGCCTCCCACTGTGATAACTATAGGTCATGGAAGCAGTTAAGTAATAATAAAACTAATGATAACTCTCAGGCTTATGCCAACAAACAGCTGCTGAAATTGTAAATACTGACTTTTTTTCAACTCAGAGACAGAGCAGGCTGTTTTATTTTGAAATATAAAGAGCAGGTATTTACATCACTTGAGAGCTTGACAGTTGCAGAGACTTTATCCACTTTTATGCACATTCACATCTTAACAATCCTAAACCACACACTAAGGGAAATGGACCTTGCTCCAGTAAAAATGGGCTCTGTTTGAACTCAGCGTAGGGTTCAGTTAGCCCTGATGGGTTTAGGTTTCTCCCATGTGTGAATGACACCTGCTCCCCCATCCCGACAGTGAAAGTAGGATTTGTTGGAAATGGGGATGGGATTTCTGAATCTGGCATCTGGGTACCATTTTGGCTATTTGGCTAAAGTATGCAGTTCCCACTATTCTGTGAAAATCTAGGATTAAATCTATATGTTAACCTCTTCAGGAGGGAAGCTGCTCCATTCATGCACTGTCATTTTTCAGAGTAGAGTGGTGTTAAGCTTAGTGTGTGCATCAGTCAGTTATAAAAATACCTGTTTAAAATTAGAACATTAGTAATAGAAATGAAATGGATATATGATTCAGGTACAGAAATAACCACCATGTGCAGAGATGTCAAAAATACTTGCAGGTGGAGAATCCCCCACTCACTTGGATGAGAAGCACAGTGTGTTCAGACTGCAGTAGATTCATTTCAAATTTCAAGAATAGCATGTATGATGAAATATTTGTATTTATTAAATTGTAATTCATAATGTGGTGCTAGTATCATTTTGGTTGCCATGTCTACCCACTTTCAAGTTTTTTTTAAGATCGTAAACTGTTACTAGACAATTGATGAATAGAGTGACATTTAAGTAGCCATAATGGTTTCTCACTTAATGATTGCTCTTTGATTACCTGTGGAAAATGTGCAGGTTAATCACTTCCAAAACAACTCCAACAAATTTCAGAATGATTATAAGTCTCATATAAGATTGATTGTGACAAAAAGCAGATTATTACAGTGTACCTGTACAGAATTTTGAAAGCAAGCCAGAGTATTAGGATTGATATCTCTTAAAATAATGATGTGAGGTACAACATATATAAGCCATCCTTCACGGGGGAAAATCATTTTGAATATGTCTCCCCTTGTTACTTATGCAAAGCTTCAGTTAGAATTGAAGTCAGATCCTTTTCCAACTGGCTTTGCCTTGATTAACACATGGTATTAGCTGAATCCAAGTCCATCTTAGATTCTGGAAGGTTATCTTTGGTGATTGCCGAAAAAAGGAAACTGGAACATTCAACCAGAATATGTAATTGTTTTTCTAATCAAACATCCCATAATACTTGCTACTGGTGTGTTCCATTCTGCGGTGTGCAGAAAAAGAAAAGCTTTCAATTGTCTCTGGCCTCTTACAGAAGAAACTGATTTTTTGTTTCTTTTCACATGCCTTTGGCTAAAATTGTGTATTGGAGAACCAGAGGATTAGTCCAGTAATACTGTGTTCTATCACTCTTGCAACAATGTCAGACTGTGTCTATTTTGTTCAACATAAATATTTGTATTTAATAACAAACATGTTTGATCTGAAATTTAAAGCAGCAATTTAATTTTGCAAATCTAGTGAATTCCATTCTTGCAAGTTTGATAACCTCCAATTTGATTAACGTGTTGTCAGACACCTATTATTCTGTGCACGTATAATTAAAAATAATAATGTATTACACCTGTTATAACCTACTCTTTTTAAATATTTAACATCTGTGTAGTGTTCTGCTAATTGCAATCTGGGAAGAATTCATTTTGTTAGACACAGATTTATTGTCCAAAATTTAGTCACTTGGATTTCCTGTGCAAATTTTCAGGTGAAAATCTTTCCGCAGTCAGCTCCATTACTGGGTAGTATATCCTTCCATATAATTTGGGAAGTTGTGTTCGAATGCTAGTTTTCTTTTCTAATGCTCCCTTATGAATTGGAGTTTTGAATCAAGTGGTGTGTTTTCCTTAGTTTGCCAATGTTATTAGAACAGTTGGCGTGAGATTAAAGTGCATTTCTGTACCTTATACTTGTGCCAACATTTTCTTAATGAATGAAGGATAAAATGTTAGCAAGAATTCTGCCTTTAGCCAATAGAATCCTACGGTTTAATTGAAATTATTGACACTTAAAAAGAAACAAGCTCCTTTCTTCTCCTCCATGTCTTGCCACTGACAGAAGCAGGATTTCTTTTGTATTGTACTGTCCTGTGTGATCATGTAAGTTACGCAATTAACCAGTGCGATTCTCCTGTCTGAACTCAGGGAAAATCAGTGTTCCCTGCTTGCATTAGCAGTGCCTGTCAGGTGGGATTCGCCCACCTTCATCATTTGAATGTATGCATGCCACAAAACAAGCTGGCCAGCCTTGCTTTACAGAAGGGGCACCCAATGTCAGTGTTCAGATACAGCCACCCTTCCCCAAAAGACACTCTGAGCTGGAGTTTCCTCAGGCCTCCTGAAGGCCCTGCCCCCAGCACCCTGCAACTCAACCTGCTGTCAATCAAAGCACTTTGAAGGGATTCAAAGCAGCTGGGCCTTATAAGAAACAGCAAGGGGATCTTCTTGGTAAAACCGATCGGTCCTTTCTTTAAGAGCACTTTAAAGAGGTTATTTAACACCTGTTGCCCATGCCATTAACCAGGGCCAATCCCTATTGTGGAACAGCATTGATGAGGTTTTGAAGGCTTCCGGGTGCACAGGGCATGATTTTTAATGTAATCAGGCCACTTCAAAGATTTTAAAGGACAGTGATGGTGATAAATATCTCTACCAGAACAGTGCCAGAAATCACCATCCTGAGATTGAAACCACTTTTTCCAGAGCAACAAAGTGCAGCCACTAGACCACTATCCCAGGGGTCCATCTCTTATCACCCTCCCATCTCATCACAGCCCTACAAACCCAGGTCCCTTGAGGGAATCCCTCCCTGCAACAGTCAGCAGCAGAAGGAAACAGGAACACAGTTGGAAACTGCAGTTCCCTCTCACACCCCTTCTAGTCCTCTTCTGTAGAGCCCATTGCACCAGGTCCATGCTCTTATGGACCAGGATTAATTATTGGCACCCGTGGGACTTCCAGCTCTGAGGATTGGCTGGGGGGGGTAGTGGAGCTTGCCCGCAATAGGTGAGAACCTGATTTCCATGGCAGTGGCTGGGAGGCTGGGGCTGAACATCCAGCAGGAATCCTTATTTGGCTCTCTCATAAAATTCAATGGGCCAAAGAGATTCCTGGCTGTAACAAATCAACCTGGAGAATCCTGACCAACATTTTGTTCACTGAGGTAGATTGTATTTTCTGTTTAAAATAAAGCAATATGTAGTTTGTGATGTATTTTTCTTTTACAAAGCATTACATTGTAAGCTCAGACTTTTGCAGGACTGAAATGTTTAAAGCTTATTTTTGTTAGATGGAGAGAATATGGCCAAATTAATGACACTCAATACTGTGGTGTATGAATATGAAAATGTTCAAACCAATACAAATATAGAAGCTTGCTACAGTGCCAATCTTTTCTCAGCAACTCAAAACCAGGGTATATCTTTGGCTTTTGAAAGGAATGGATAATGTGACTTTTGACCTTGCTTTAGTAACAAATAAGACATATTACAAATTCATTTTCTGTTCTGAGCGAACATTTTTTTATGTATCACTCTGTCAGACAGATGTTGTTCAGTTCAGTGGTATTACTGGGCTATTTTCTTCTCTTCAAAGCCAATTATAATAGCTCACCACTATCCTGGCTGAGATCAGCGAACTCCACGCAGGCAAGTGGTTAAGCCTGAGACCTTTACGATGAGCATAGCTCACTGGCACATTATGTGGTTCGTCTACCAACTTGAACCATTGGGAGAGCTTTGTGTGATTTTTTTTTAAATGCAGGTTAATGCATCTGAAACTTTGATATTCGGGTAAGGCTCAAAATATTAATGGTTAAATGAGTAAAGTCAAACATTGTTTGTGATATAAAAGCAGCTTAGCTGTCTATATTGTGCCATTGCCCCTAGGTCCAGATTAAGGGTGGATTTAAACGTATTTCTTATGTGTATTAAACTTACTGATTGGCAAAAAAACATTATGTTAGTGCCAAATTCTTTATATTTGATGTAAATTGGAAACAGTTTAAGTGGAATTAAGTATTTTGTGGGAATATGTCAGGAGTTGACTTGTGTGAATAGTTTGGCTTTCAAACTGATTACTTGGTGAGGATTTGATCCCCTGAAACAATTGGTTATACAGAATCCCATGCCTAGCGTACTAATGCTCTTGTTAAAATGCAGAGCATTTCTTAGTCCTTGACAAAACACACCTTCATTGTAACTATCAAGTGCTTTTGGTTTCTAATGCTGTGCATTCTGTCTGCTTGTCTGAGTAAAATAAGTTAATATTAGGCATATTATATTGTTTTGCGAGAGTGAGATTTGGATGCATAATGAAGTCGGCCTTTGGTTTTGCTGTTCAGGTTTCTATTCAATTCTTTCTATCAAGGCCGCACAAATTAATACATTATAATTTTTCAGCTATTACAAGAATATGTTTACATTCAATAATTTTAGAGAAATTAGAATCCTCAGAAAGAGTCTCCAACTCTGAATTAGGTTTGGAGACTTCGGACAGTTCATACTTACTTACTTGATTACTTACCCAGCAATGTTAGGCAGGAAAACCCTAGTCTATCTCCTAGATAACTAAATTACATATATTCTCTGTTAATTCAATCATACCCCGAAATTGCTTGTGTGGCTTCACTTCAACAAATATTTTACAACAGTGATGATTGCATAGAACCATCCTTTGTAAATCTGCCATGACTCCCAAAATCACTTTTGTCTTTTTCACATTCAACTTGTGTCACCTCCAGACCTTTGTCCCCACTATTTTCATGCAAAAATATTACTTCTTGATTCTGTAAAACAATAATGTATTAGCTAAATAGATTTGTCATCCATCTCTCTCTCTCACTCACTCACTGGCTTCCTCGCTCGCTCGTCAGGGATCGCCTTCTCTGAAAGCTAATGCATTTCTGAAAAAGAATACTTAACCATAGCAAATTTACTACCTGCTCTTTGCATGTGTGTTCTGATGGAAGTTTTTTTCAACAAGAAGCGTATTTTGGCAAAACAATAATGGTAAGTTAAGAGGTCTGGATCTTCCCCCCAGTCTCAGGACAGTGGGATACTGGATGTATCTCCCAAATGCACATTGGGACTCCTTGGAAATTCCAATGCATTGACTCTGTGGAAATTGCCCGTGAAGTTTGAACTTTCAATGGACCATTCCCCTGCTCCCCAGAATCCTCGGAAAGAGTCTCCAACTCTGAAATAGACTTGGAGACTTCGGACAGTTCATACTTATTTACTTGATTACTTACCCAGCAATGTTAGGCAGGACTAATTAGGGGGGGGGAGGGTGCGAGGGTAGGTGATGTTAGGAGGTCTACAGTTAAGGATAGGGTACAGGTAAGGGAAGAGGCTGAGGATGTCCCAAGTGGTGGCGTTACGGCAAATAGGGTCCAGAAGAAGGCTGGGATGAAAGCGCTTTATCTGAATGCACGAAGCATTCGGAATAAAGTGGATGAGCTGGTGGCGCAGATCGACACAAATGGATACGATCTGGTGGCCATTACAGAGACGTGGCTGCAAGGTGACAGGGACTGGGAGATGAATGTACAGGGCTATCAAGTGTTTAGGAAGGATAGGCAGGAGGAAAGAGGGGGTGGCGTAGCTCTGCTGATTAAGGACAGCATCAAGGTGGTAGCAAGGGATGATATCGGAGCCAAAGAGCAGAAAGTGGAATCGTTGTGGGTGGAGATTAGGAACAGCAAAGGGAGGAAGACGCTGGTGGGTGTCGTCTATAGGCCCCCGAATAATGATCTGGAGGTGGGGCGGGCTGTTAACGCGCAAATAAGTGCGGCGTGCAGGAATGGGACGGCAGTAGTTATGGGGGATTTCAATCTGCATATTGATTGGTCGACCCATGTTGGACGAGGTGGGCTCGAGGAGGAGTTCTTGGAATGCTGCCGGGATAGTTTCCTGGAACAGTGTGTGTTGGAGCCGACGAGGGAGCGAGCTATCTTGGATCTGGTGCTATGTAATGAGGCGGGTAGAATTAGGGACCTTGAGGTGAAGGATCCTCTTGGAGAGAGTGATCATTGTATGGTGGAGTTTCTGTTGCAGATGGAGGAGGAGAAAGTGGGTTCCCGGACACGTGTCCTTTGTTTGAATAGAGGGGAGTATGGTAGGATGAGAGAAGAATTGGCGAATGTGGACTGGGGGAGCGCGTTGGAAGGTAGGTCTGCTGAGGAGCAGTGGAGGATCTTTAAGGAGATCTTTCTTGGTGCTCAGCAGAAATTTATTCCGATGGTTAAAAAGGACAGTAGGAAGAGAGGTAATAAGCCGTGGATAACGAAGGAGGTGAAGGAAAGTGTTAAATTAAAAGCGGAGGAATTTAGAGTAGCTAAGAGCAGTGGGCGAGAAGAGGATTGGGAAAGGTTTAAATGTCAACAAAGATTGACAAAAAAGTTGATAAAGGAGGGTAGAAGAAGCTATGAAGCTGGGCTAGCACTTAATATAAAAAAGGATAGCAAGAGTTTTTATAAATATATAAAAAGGAAGAGGCTGGCTAGGGTGAACGTTGGTCCCTTAGCGGATGAGAAAGGGGACCTAGTGGTAGGGGATGGGGATATGGCTGAGGTCTTGAATAACTTTTTTGTTTCTGTCTTCACGGAGGAGGACGTGAATAATTTGCCGGGTGTTAGCGATGGAAAGGTGGTAGGACTGGAGGGTCTTAATGACATTACTGTTACTAGAGAGGTGGTGCGCGACAGACTGGAGGGGCTGATTGTGGACAAGTCCCCAGGACCGGATGGAATGCATCCGAGGGTTCTGAAAGAAATGGCGGAGGTGATAGTGGATGCCTTGGTGGTTATTTTCCAGACGTCGCTGGATTCCGGGGAAGTGCCGGGGGATTGGAAAAAGGCTAATGTTACGCCGTTGTTTAAGAAGGGTGCCAGGCAAAAGGCGGGGAATTACAGGCCGGTTAGTTTAACGTCTGTGGTAGGTAAAATGTTAGAATCCGTCATTAAGGAGGAAATTGCGAGGCATCTTGAAGGGAATTGCTTGATAGGGCAGACGCAACACGGTTTCATTAAAGGGAAGTCGTGTCTGACAAATTTACTGGAGTTCTATGAGGATGTGTCTAGGGCGGTGGATAGAGGAGAGCCGGTGGATGTGGTCTTTCTGGATTTTCAGAAGGCGTTTGATAAGGTACCTCACAAGAGGTTACTGCAGAAGGTCAGAGGACATGGAGTTGGGGGTAGGGTGTTAGCGTGGATAGAGGATTGGTTGTCAAATAGGAGGCAGAGAGTGGGGGTCAATGGGTGCTATTCGGATTGGCGGTTGGTGACTAGTGGGGTGCCCCAGGGGTCGGTGCTGGGGCCTCAGCTATTTACCATTTATATAGATGATCTGGAGGAGGGAACCGAGTGTAGGGTGTCGAAATTTGCTGATGACACCAAGATTGGGGGAAAGGCAAATTGTGCGGAGGGTGTGGAGAGTCTGCAGAAGGATCTAGATAGGCTGGGTGAATGGGCCAGGAAATGGCAAATGGAATTTAATGTTGGCAAGTGTGAGGTGGTCCACTTTGGTAGGAAGAATGGTAGGAAGGACTATTACTTACGTGGCGAAAAACTGCAGCAGGCGACGGTGCAGAGGGACCTCGGGGTCCTTGTGCATGAGTCGCAAAAACCCAGCCTGCAGGTGCAGCAGGTGGTCAGGAAGGCGAATGGGATGCTGGCCTTCATAGCGAGGGGGATTGAATATAAAAGTAGGGAGGTCTTGCTGCAGCTGTATAGGGCATTGGTGAGGCCGCAGCTGGAGTACTGTGTGCAGTTTTGGGCGCCGCACCTGCGCAAGGATATTTTGGCCTTGGAGGGAGTGCAGAGGAGGTTTACTAGGCTGATACCAGAGTTGAGGGGGTTGAGCTATGAGGAGAGGCTGAATAAACTAGGCTTGTACTCGTTAGAGTTTAGAAGAATGAGGGGAGATCTCATTGAGACGTATAAGATGATGAATGGGATGGATAGGATAGAGGTGGAAAGACTCTTCCCGCTCAAAAAAGACAGTAGGACTAGGGGGCACAGCCTCAAGATAAAGGGGGGGCAGTTCAGAACGGAGTTGAGGAGGAACTTCTTCACTCAAAGGGTGGTGAATCTCTGGAATTCTCTGCCCGTTGAAGTGGTGGAGGCTGCCTCGCTAAATATTTTTAAGAAGCGGGTTGATGGGTTTTTGATAAGAGAGGGGATTAAGGGTTATGGGGAGAGGGCGGGAAAGTGGAACTGAGCCACGACAGATCAGCCATGATCTTATTGAATGGCGGGGCAGGCTCGAAGGGCCAGATGGCCTACTCCTGCTCCTATTTCTTATGTTCTTATGTTCTTATGAAAACCCTAGTCTAACTCCTAGATAACTAAATTACATATATTCTCTGAAGTTGTAAGGACTTAAGCTGGAATTCTCCCAAAAAAAATTCTAAGTGTCAAATTTGTGTAAAAACTGGAGTAATTCATGCTTTTTTTTCAATGGGAGTTCAAAGAATCTCCCACACCCTGTGCACTGTAGAGGCCATCAGTGTGAATATCATTAAATTTCAGTTGGGAGGGCCTGGAGAGGCTGAAATCGGCTCGCAGAGTAGGCCACAGCGCGTGCACCAATCTGTTTGTGCCAAGATTGGTGCATGTGCGATGGCCCTGCACTGATTGCCTCCTGATTGCTGGCCAGCCCCGTCACCCCCCACAATGCCCGCTGTCCACACACCCGCTCCCACAGTCCTTTCCCCAAATTATTCCAGGCCCAGGCTGATCTCCCCAACCCCAACCTGCTCCCATCACTGCCCTTTCTTCTCCCCCACCAACCTTTATGCAGAGAGGCAGCAGGGCCCCTGTCCCCTTGGTACTGCCCCATGCCAGGAGGGCAGTGCCAAGATGCCTCCTAGACATTGGCACTTTGCCCCTTGGCCAGTGCCAAAGGGCACAGGCTGGCACTGCCAGGGTCTCAATGCCTACGGGCACTGTCTTCCTGTGCCTGATCCTCTTGTGGACCCCAGTTGCCCCCTTCACTCCTGCAGGGTCGGGTTGCAAGTTCCCTGTTAGTGGTGAGCGACACTGAACCACTCTGGAGGGGGAGTTGGAGGAGATACTAGTGGACCCGGAGACTTCAGTTACAGAGCTGATACAAATGCTCAGTGAACTATCAGCTGAGCAAGTACAATAAAGCTCAGATGACTACTTACAACATGAGCAACCAACACCGACCTCACACTTCTCTTTGGCCCACTTTTCCACTTTCCAAGTGTTTGAAACTTTTTGATTCTAACCTGTTGTACACAATGTAGTAATTATTTCACAGGCTAAGACTATCTCAGATAAATGTGCTAATAACCAGCATCAGTGTTAGACTCTTGGATTTCGGAAGCATTCCTTTGATTTGTACAAGGAAAGCTTTGTAAACATTTCAATTATTCTTTAGATAACACCTTTGGGAACAAATGCACATATCTTTTCGATAGATGCTTTCAAAGTTAGGTCAGTATTGCAATGTAATAATTAATTCTTGTGTGACAATATTCCCAATGACTGATTCTACAATCGAGAAGCTAGACGCCACAGAGCTAACAAGATTACATTTGAAAGTCGGTTTTATTTTGTACCAGACAGAATAATGGGAGGTAAAATGCTAAAATGGGTTGTAAAAGTGAACAAATCTGGTAGTTTACCTCCTCTTCATAGCTTTTTAAAGAGGCTTTGGACATTTAAACTTTATTTATAGAATTCAGCAGCTCATGTTGTAGAAATTCTCTGAGCTGCTCTTTCCTAAGATTTCGTGCATTGAATATGTTCTGTGGCATCCTCCATTGGGAAATTGTCTAGAAACATTGGAGAAAGACAAATGTGTAGTTTTTTTGTCTGATCAGGTTCATAAAGAGAGTTTCCAACTCTGATTAGAAGATTTGGGCCAGTACTTTTTAATTGGAGTGAAGCTGAAGGTAAGCTGAAGGGAATTGAAGTGTTAGTTTGTGGTAAGAGTGGGAGATGATGAAATGAGCACAAGTTTTCATGTTTGTGTAAAGTTGATGATGAAAATTTATTTAAATTTTTACACTGGATAGCTAAATATTTAAGTCTTAAAAACATTTCTAGGCTTGCGTCAAATTCTTTATGCTACGCTGCCCTAGGTATGTGATAACACCATTTTTTGGTGCATTGGCATTTTTTGAGTTTTTCCACATTAATCTTTCTCTCCTCTGTGTAAAGATTTCCACTTTAACATGAAATTATAGGTCTTTCATATTGTGGACTACTAACTGGGGCTCCCATAAACGGATCAATCTTACCCTATCTGATTTCATGGAGAGAAGACCTTATTATAGTTTAACCTACAATAAATTTAATGACATTACAGCCCTGTGAAAATGGGGCTCTGTCATCTTACTTACTCCAAGTTAACAAGCAACAGACTCTCTGTAAGTGACCTTTAAATGAAACCTGTAAGCTTTATTTGATACAGTAGATTTGTTCTTTTCAGCTGGAGATGAAAGTCCTTCTGACTTTTGCTACAGGTGTATTTTCAGTATTACTAAGAATGCCATCTGCAGCAAAATATCATTCACAAAGCTATGGTAAATCCAAATTGGAAACCATGTATAACAACCATGTACCTCTGGGGAATTAGACACATCCATTCCAAGAAGCTGAACATTTTTCTCAACAAATAAAAAAGACTAATATTTTAAGTTTTTTTTACAAGTTTCTCACTCAGCAAAAGAAAGACTTGCATTTATATAGTGTATTTAACAATGACAAGACATCCCAAAGCATTTTGTGGCCAATAAAATACCTCTGATGTATACACTGTTGTAATCTAGGAAATGTGGCAGCTAGTTTGCACAAAGCATACTCATAAATAGCAATATGATAATGACCATGTAACTAGATTTTGTGATGTTGATTGAAGGAAAAGCATTGACTAGGAGAGTTGAGGCAAACCCCCTGCTTTTCTTTGAAATGTTGTCACAGGATCTTTTGCATTCACTTGAGATGGCAGACAGCTCCCCAGTTTAACATCTCGTCCAACAGACAACACCATTGACAATGCAGCATTCCCTCAGTACTGCATTGGCCAACCTTCATTTTCGTGCTCAAGTTCTGGATTAGGACTTTAATCTACAACTGTCTGACTCTGATGGTGGAGTGCAATTAACTGAAGCACAGCTGACACACACTAACTGAATTAAAATGGGTTCCCTATTGGATTGAATGTATAAGGTTATGGGGGAGAGGGAATTGAGTGACAGCTAAATAGTGAGGAATATGTACACAAAGCCTGTTTACCATGTTCTGTTTTGGAAATAGATGAAGCTTAGTTCTAACCAGTAATGTGAGGAAGAAGAGAAGGTGGTTTTGTTTGTGAAATCCTTCCCCTGAAATAGAAGCATTTAAGAAGGGAAATTTTAAAGACATTGGCTGACTTTAGCATATCCATTGACTTCCCAAAATTTGAACAGCAATGCCAAGGCTATGCAGTGTGGAGGCCATGGTTCAATTGGCCTCTGAGCTACAAGGATCTAGGTTCAAGCTCCATTTCAGAGCTTAGGTATAAAAATTGAGGATGACATTCCAGTGCAGTACTGAGGGAGCATTGCACTCCTGGACAGCATGTGAAGATGGCATGCCTTTGAGATGACACATAAAACCAAAATCCCATCTCCCTGCTCAATCAATACAAAATTCCATTACATTATTCTGATTATGAGCAGGGGAATTATTCTTGATGTTCTTATCAACATTTATCCCTCAATCCGCATCACCAAAAAACAGATTATCACTTTATCAATTTGCTGGTTGTGTATGCTTTCTGTTTGCATTTTCTATTTCATGTGTGGCTAAACTTCAAAAGTACTTCATTGGCTGTAGAGCGTTTGGCGATACCTGGTGGTTGTGAAAAGCATTCTATAAATTGCAGTGTGCAGATTTTTTTGTGGAAGCATATAATGTAGCTCTGAATTATTTCAAATCAAGACGGATACTTCTGGTATTTTCTCAAAGAAAATATTCTGCTAACAGTAAATAACAACAGGAATGGTTAATAATGATTGTCTGATTTGTTTGAGTTGGGTGATTTGTTTTTGCACTGTGCATAGTTTTTTTTTCACCTTGGTTTTGTCAGATATGACAACTCTCTGATGTTCGCCCAAATGATGTATGAAAACATACTGGGGCTTCTGACATCCACACATGTCTGGTATCCACACATGTATTTTGTACAGGAATCTTTGAAAAGCAATCATGAGAAGGAAAATAACCAACTTTCACAGAATTGTTACTGTGCTGAAGGAGGTTATTTTACCCATTGTGTCTGTCCCCCTGCCCTGCACATTTTTTCTATTTGAATAATCATTGAATGCCCTCTTAAATGCTTTCATTGAACCTGCCTCCATTACGCTTCCAGGCACTGCATTCCAGACCTGAACCTACTGTGTGAAAAAGATTTCTTTCGTATCATATTTGCTTTTTTTTGTAAATTACTTTAAATATATGCCCTCTCATTCCTAATCCTTTTACAAGTGGGCACACTTGCTATCTTGCTATTTCTCACTATCTACTCTGGCCAGCCCTTTCATGATTTTGAAATGTCTATCAGATCTCGTCTTAGTCTTCTCTCAAAGGAAACAGTCGTAACCTCGCCAATCTATCCTCATATCTGAAATTTCTCATCCCTGGAACCATTCTTATAAACCTCTTTTGCACTCTCTCTGATACGTTCAATTCCTTCCTACAGTGTTCTGGCCAGAACTGTACACCGTACTCCAACTAAAGTCTAACTAGTGTCTTGTAGCATTAGGTATATTCAGTTTAGAGTGTATTTGTATTTTGAAATGGAAAAAGTCAAAATAATGTCCTAAGGACAACAATTTATTGGTCCATAATAATAAGTCTTGCTCATTATTCATGCATCACTATGTTCAAGCCTAAAATAGATTGGTGTGAATGAAATTATAACAAAAGATGAAAAAGATCACTTTGTAATGGAGTGTCCTAAGACTTTACTGCTTTAGTAATTTGAAAAGTTTTAATTTGTCAAATGGGTGAAGTTATTCACACCTGGGTAACTGCCATGCAATTCTATATTGCATAGCATTTTGGTAGGTTTGATTTTAAGGTCAGAGATTTGTAGAAGTTGAGGCTGAAGTTCTCATATCTGGTATTTTGGAAACGTGTACAAAGGGAGATTGTTGTCATAGAGGAAGGACTTGTATAACAATCAAGATAATTGTCATTTGGAGCAATTAACTTTTGATCAAGCTGAAAGCTTATTCAAATATCATTAAGGAAAATGTTACTTTTATTAATGTTTGTTTCAGAAAGTGCCTCGGTACATTGAATGACAGCACGGTGGCACAGTGGTTAGCACAGCTGCCTCACAGCACCAGGGATCTGAGTTCAATTCCCAGCTTGAATACCTGTCTTTGTGGAGTTTGCACGTTCTCCCTGTGTCTGCATGGGTTCCCATGGGTTTCCTCACACAGTTTGAAAGACGTTAGCTGCATTGGCCATGCTAAAGTCTCCCTCAGTGTACCTGAACAGGCATTGGAGTGTGGCGACTAGGGAATTTTCACAGTAACTTCATTGCAATGTTAATGTGACACTAATAAATAAATTTTACATTCAGTTTGTGTTGTGTGAGGGGTCGCTTCAAGAAATGAGCTTTAATTGTCATAATGTGTAGTTCATACCAATTGTATAAATCATTTGCAAATTTTCTGACATTTGATCTTTGGTTCAGTTAATTTGGATCCATTTTGTTTTGCTGAATATTGCCCTTTTCTTGTCCATCACCAATTTGTTTGACCCTTCTTTTCTGGCAAAATTATGAGCCCAGCTGCTGTGGTTTCTATTTCCTCATTGCTTCCTGTTCACCACACTTGCATCACTTTATTTCCCAGATCTAAAGCAAGCAATATTTTTTAATTGGACTAGAAATGTATAGATCCATGCAAGTCATGAATGTACCCTATATTCTGAAAATTGTTCCCATTTTGACCATTTGCGACACCTTTGATTCAATTTGTATTAAGATTGGTAAAATCACGTAATATATTTTGTTCTATGTTCTTGCACATCTCTCTGAACCTTCAACAGATCCTTCCTATTATTTCTCCATTGTTTGGTAATACATACCATTTCCTTCTTGCTCCTTAACTGCCTCCATATCAATTCTATCATGTTGCAAGTGCCAAGAATATTGTTATGTGATGGAATTCTTGACTGATATGCGTTAGTCCTTCCCAAATTTTTTTTCTCTTTCCATTTCCAGAAAATATTCCAGCCAGTAATATTAAGTCCCCTATCCTAAGCTCTGACATTGTAACATTAGCGTAATCCTCTGGAGCTCGGGGGCTGTAGTTTGGTCACAACTGATGCACAAATATAAAATAAATAAGTTGGGGACTCCCTGGGGTCTGTTTGTGAAACTTCAGCTTGAAAACCTATGTGATGGGTAACAATGCATTGATTTCAATGCATATTGTATTCTGGGTTTTATTAATAGGGAAATAGAGTACATGAGCAAGGAGGTTATGCTGAACTTCTACAACAAGCTTGAAAACCTATATGGTGGATAATAGTGCATTTATTTTTTAAAAATGTAACCATATGTTACAAAATTATTGTACCCAAATAAATGTAAATACATTTTAGTTAAAAAAATGTTATATCAAAGCTTTCTTTGTATTTTAACTACTGTTTACACACGTGCAAATTTAATCCTTGAGAATAAAAGTCCGAAGATAAGTACTTCACTAAACGCTTGTCCTTTCTCTTGGCGGACTAAGTGCATTTTATGAAAACTGGTATTGAGCATTTTTAATACTTAAGAAAATCACACTACAGTTGTTCAAGGGGGTGACAGTGGTTTGAAATGGAGGAGAGGAAATGAACAACGGTGTTAATTAAGGGCCATGAAGGAAAGTTGGGTGGTCAGTGTTTGAGTGGGAATGACATTCTGAAACCAGGAATGATTTGGGCGGGGCGTTTAAGAGAGATAAGAGTGAAGTTAAAAGAGTTGTGTTTCAATGTTTGGAGCTCAGAGAAAGGATAAAAGGTGGGAGGCAGAGAATGAGAGGGACAGCCCAAGGGATGTTAGCCTTAGTGGGCAAGCTGAAGCAATAGTGGTAGGTGAACCAATGCTCTGTTTTCCCCCTTCCAATTCCATGATCAATTAATTTACTTATCCCATAAGTCAGTCCATCTTTAAAGCGTACCTGCTAGCCTTTATCTTCAGAATTCTTCTGAGCAAATGGAATGAGTTGCACAGGATACACCTGAAACATTTTAACACTGTAGTTGTAATATTCGCCTATTGAGTTCAGCAGTGTAGATCAGAGAAAAAATCTGTTTCATATTTGAATATTCTTTCCTTCCTCCCCTTTTAGCCTCTTTGCCATTCCAGAAGACCCACTTAGGTTTTGTACAAAATTTTCTTCAATAGAACACTTTCAATTGTGAAGTGTTTTCTGTTGGTCCCCCTCACCTCCAGAGTCTATAAATCTATAATTGGTTTCTTTTGCTCAAAATTAACACTGATTCTTTAGATTGGCAAATTGGTACAACACTCAAGAAGCTCAACAGCATCCAGGACAAAATAGCTCGCTTTATTGGCACCTTATTTATCACCTTCAACATTCACTCACTCTACAACTGGTGCACAACAGCAAAAGTGTCTGCTATCTACAAGGCTTCTTTGACTGCACCTTCTAAAGCTGCGACTCTACCCATCTACTGAAACAAAGGCACCAAAAGCACGGGACTGCTAGCATCGGCTGGTTCTCCTTCCAAGTCACATACCATCCTTCCTTGGAAATTATATTGCTGTTCCTTCATGTTGTTGGGACAAAATCCTGAAACTCCCTTGTGATGTATATGCACTTGTGCCAGATGGAATGCAATAGTTCATGAAGGCATCACCTGTGCAAGGGCAATTAGGCAGATGGACAGCTAATGCTGATGTTGCCAATAACGTTCAGCCCCTAGGGACAATTGCCAGATCAGTTAATTTTGCTGATCGCTAGCTGAGGAGAATCTTCCACAATGCAACCTATTTTAGAGCAGTAAATTACAGACCACGTTTCTAAGGATTTCTGTGTTAATCTGTTCATGCCAATTTCTGAGGTTGTGATTTGATTCAGAGGGTGATGACTGAATGCTGACAGTTTGCCTGGGGAGCATGATATTATTCAACATAATTATTAAATACAAGGAGCGTAATTGGATTCTATTTTATTAGTAATTTCATAGAATAGAAAGATCAAATGTCTCCTGAGCAACAAAGTAGAATAATTGAACAACATAGGTTGTCTTTGTCAATGAGAAGCATTGGAGCCCTCTGTGTGACACAACTTTTAAGAGGTTGGATGACAAAGCCTGGTTCACAGTTGTATTTGTGTTTTCTTAATCAGCAAGTCTGAAGACTCTCACAACAATATTTTCAACATCTACCATGCAAAACATCTTTATCATGACATTTAATTCCTCAAAAAGCTCATAAAAGCACCAAGATAAATTTGGATTATAGGTAAGTAGATAAAAAGGCAAGATTGAAGTGAATGGAGAAGACTCTTGAGAATCAGTCGCAGGATGAAAAAGGTTACTGATTCACAGTGAGCCCATTACACACTGCCATCTTGGCAATTTCATCCCACAAAGCCTGCAGACAGTAAACTTCCATTAGCCACAAAATAAACTGAACTCGAGCCATATTCCAGCCTTTGTTTGCAGTATAATTATGGATGACAAACACCATCTAGCCCAACTCATTTCATCCATCCAGAATAACATGAACATACATATTAGGAGCTGGAGTAAGCCATGCTGGAGTAAGCTGTTCCACCATTTGATAGTAAGAAGTCTCACAACACCAGATTAAAGTCCAACAGGTTTATTTGGTAACAAAAGCCATTAGCTTTCAGAGCGCTTGCTGCCTCTTCGTCAGGTGAGTGGGAGTTCTATTCACAGGGCATATAAAGACACAAACTCAATTTACAAAATAATGATTGGAATGCGAGTCTTTACAGGTACTCAAGTGTTAAAGGTACAGAGAATGTGAGTGGAGAGAGCATTAAGCACAGGTTAAAGAGATGTGTATTGTCTAGACAGGACAGATAGTGAGATTTTGCAAGTCCAGGGAAGTCATGGGGGTTACAGATAGTGTGACATGAACCCAAGATCCCGGTTGAGGCCGTCCTCAAGTGTGCGGAGCTTGGCTATCAGTCTCTGCTCAGCGACTCTGCGTTGTCATGTGTCGTGAAGGCTGCCTTGGAGAACGCTTACCTGAAGTTCAGAGGCCGAATGCCTGTGACCGCTGAAGCATTCCCCAACAGGAAGAGAACGCTCTTGCCTGTTGATTGTCGAGTGGTGTTCATTCATCTGTTGTCATAGCGTCTGCATAGCCTCCCCAATGTACCATGCCTGGGGACATCCTTTCCTGCGTATCAGGTAGACAACATTGGCCAAGTTGCAAGAGTGTGCACTGTATACCTGGTGGACGGTGTTCTCATGTGAGACTTTAACCTGGTGTTGTGAGACTTCTTACTGTGTTTACCCCGGTCCAACACTGGCATCTCCAACCATTTGATGACATTGCCTAC
Organism: Carcharhinus amblyrhynchos; assembly: GCF_965287045.1. Lineage (NCBI taxonomy): Eukaryota > Metazoa > Chordata > Chondrichthyes > Carcharhiniformes > Carcharhinidae > Carcharhinus > Carcharhinus amblyrhynchos. The sequence goes on along the minus strand of NC_137336.1, from coordinate 31,931,249 downwards.
ATTATACCAGTGACAACAACACAAAATTATTTAATAGACTGTAAAGCAATTTGAAAGATCATGAAAGGTATTGTATAAATGTAAGTTTTTTATTTTTCTCTTTCATTATATCTGCATCGAAGTGTAAAGGAGATGCTCCTGTCTACATCAATGGGGACGAAGTAGAAAGGGTTGAGAGCTTCAAGTTTTTAGTTGTCCAGATCACCAACAACCTGTTCTGGTCTTCCCATACTGACACTATAGTTAAAAAAGCCCACCAACGCCTCTACTTTTTCAGAAGACTAAGGAAATTTGGCATGTCAGCTATGACTCTCACCAACTTTTACAGATACACCATAGAAAGCATTCTTTCTGGTTGTATCACAGCTTGATATGGCTCTTGCTCTGCCCAAGACTGCAAGGAACTACCAAAGGCCATGAATGTAGCCCAATCCATCATGCAAACCAGCCTCCCATCCATTGACTCTGTTGACACTTCCAGCTGCCTCGGCAAAGCAGCCAGCTTAATTAAGGACCCCACACATCCCGGAAGGTGGAAGACAGAATGTCCGGGAAAAAGACACAAAGTCTGAGGTCACTGATTCAAGAATAGCTTCTTCCCTGCTGCTGTCGGACTTTTTTGAATGGACTAACCTTGCATTAAGTTGATCTTTACATCCTAGCTATGACGTAACACTACATTCTGCACTCTCTCGTTTCTTTCACTATGAAGGGTATGTTTTGTCTGTAAAACATGCAAGAAACAATACTGTTCACTGTATGTTAATACATGTGACAATAATAAATCAAATTTTAAAAATCAAATCTAATTTTAAAATGTAGCAGGGAGAATGACTATAAAAATGGTGAATTTGGAGGCCCGATGATGATTCTCTAAGGATGATTAATTACAGAGCAATCAACTGATGTTAGGGAAATGGCTACAAAAAATTACTGCATTTACAAAACAGTTCAACTCTGTAGCTAATGCAGTCTTATCATTTTAACCTCTCTGGTGCCAACGCTCAATATACCATAAACGGCATCTGCTTCTTTTAGGTTAATGACATTCTGGGGATTGTGTCAATCAGACGTGTGCCAGCAGTTTACGGAAAATATAGATTGAATTGTTTGAATGAATTTTTCAGAAAAGAATGGTACAAGGGACATAAATTCAAAAAAACCTCAAGTCAAAAACCGCATTGTTTCCCCTTCTTGCAGAAGCTGTTATACAAGTCATGTTATGCACTGTGGATATACCACCTAAATTGGAAAAATTAATAAATAAGGAATTTCAACAGTAAAAGTGTGACATTCCCACCACAGGTTAACTCCCACTTCCCTAACCTTCCATTCCTCCAACACCCCACAATCTCCTTTCCACCTTCCCAGAAGCCCTGAAACTCCAACCCACACCCGTTCTACACCCCCTTACCCAAATCCAATTTGTTCTAAAATAGAGATTTCATTTATCATTTTTTCAAACAGGAAGACTCTTAATTGCTGTGCTGCTGCAGCTGAAGCTTGCACTGGTTTTCTGGTGGGCTTTTCAAAAAAGAATCTGAACCACAAAGTTGTCGAGAACAGCAGCGCTGAACAACATCTTTTCCAGGGTTAGAAGAGACAGTCGAGCTATGAGACCCCATCCTGAGAGAGAGTGGCAAGGTCAATCCCTTGCTCCAGCCATAGCTCATCCAACCTCCAGGACTCTTAGCGGACCCTCCATCTGCAGCTTGACAAACATCACCCCTCCATTCAACATGCCTTGTGCATGTTAGTCATGACCAACACCAAATCCTGCCCAATGAAGTTCCTGCTGGGGAAGTGGATGAATAGCAGGAGGCCATTGAATGGGCCATCCAACCTGCTAATTATATTACAATCAGCGGGTTTCTATAATTATAGGGTTCTCTCTCACTCTGAGGGCTGGGCTGGGTGAAACCGAAAGCGTTCACACCTGGTGGAGATCCCATTTTAAGCCGATGCCCCATTCAATGGGTGATCGGGATTCCCATCAGCAGCAAACAGGTCCGGAGAATCCCTTCTCCCCTGTCTGCTTAGGCTGGGGACAACAAGAAATTCAGTTCAAAGTAACAAGCCCAGTGTCTTTCCACTGCCTTCTCCACCCCCCAACTTGAGGCCACGTGTGTACCACTTCTTCCTGAACCTTGGTCGACCAATATTTATTCTTATATAATAGAAGTCCCACACTGCAGAAAGAGGCCATCTGGCCCATCGGGTTTGCATAGTATCTCCAAAAGGGTATCCTACCTAGGTCCTCCCTTCCACCTTGCCCATGTAACCCCACACATTTACCATGGTTAATCCACCTAACCCGCACATCTTTGGACGCTATGGAGCAATTTAGCTTGGAGAACCCACCTGCACATCTTTAGGCGGTAAATCCACAGTGCATAACATGATTTGTATAACAGATTCTGCAAGAAGGAGAAACAATCCAGTTTTTGACTTGAGGTTTTTTTGGGATTTATGTCCGTTGTACCATTCTTTTCTGAAAAATTCATTCAAACAATTCAATCTATACTTTCCCTAAACTGCTGGCACACATCTGATTGACACTTTACCCAGAAGTTGTCATTAACCCAGAAGAAGCAGATGCCGTTTATGGTATATTGTGGGTTGGCACCAGAGAGGTTAAAATGGCAAGACTGTATTAGCTATGGAGTTGAACTGTTTTGTAAATGTAGTAATTTTTTGTAGCCATTTCCCTAACATCAGTTGATTGCTCTGTAATTAATCATCCTTAGAGAATCATCATCGGGCCTCCAAATTCACCATTTCTATAGTCATTCCCCCTGCTACATTTTAAAATTAGATTTGATTTTTAAAATTTGATTTATTATTGTCACATGTATTAACATACAGTGAACAGTATTGTTTCTTGCATGCTATACAGATAAAACATATGGGAGGAAATCAGAAACTCACACAGACACTGGGAGAACAAACAAACTCCACAGTCACCCAAGGTTGGAATTGAACTGGAGTCCTTGGCATTGTGAGGCAGCTGTGCTAACCACTGTGTCACCCAAAGCTGTTCGTATAGTCAGTTATTTCTCCTTTTTAAGTGGAGGAGATGTTTTTCGCCAATTAACTGCATTATTATTCATTAATGACCTAATAAGTAATAGTTTAGCTGTAAAGATCGCTAAGATATAATGAATATGAACAATATTATATAAATCCATGTTCAGTCATTCTTGGTTTAATCTAAGAATTAGAATATCATTTAATGAGTTAATGAACATTATAGTGGCTCTCGAAATCATAAGGAATGCAAAGCCTATTCGTGGAAGTGACCAAGAGGAACTTAAAAGAATAGGTCATGATAAAATCCTAAATTTGCAGTAATGAGGCACTGTATTTGAACCTGCAGTCCTCTCAAATACCTGGAGTATGGTATTTTCCTTAAAGTGCCCCTACTAGAAGCGTACAAATTAGTTATGTCATAAACTTGTCTGAAATTATTTAGAATCCTTTACTGAAGACAGTTATTAAAGTGGCCTAATTGAGATGCATTGTAAATACAGGCCCGAAAGGAGCAAAATGTTGCTAATTAAACAATTGTGACTTGTTATTTAATTGACAATTTTATAATATGGAATAAGTTACAGATTTTGAACAGCTGATAATAATCTTATCAATGCTCTGGAAGGATAAATGGGCAATCTTACTTTTTTTTTTAAATGAAATAACCTAAATGATAGGTTATATCAAGTTTGGAAAAGGAAATTAAGGAACAAATTAATGTCACAAGTTAATGGATTGAGTAATGTATGGAATCGCAAGTCAATTCTAAGCAGAACAGGAATTAGCCATAATCAAAGTAAAACCAGAACCAGATATTAGGAATACAGAACTTGCTCAAAATTTGTTTTTACTGGAAATCATGTAGTTCAGTTTCTCTGAATCCAAACATAATGAGTGTCAGCATTACATCGACTACAATCTTTCGAATTTCACTTGCAGCAAAGCTGGTGAGTGGTGTTGGGTATTAGATTGGGAGTGTGTTCTTATGATTTCTCATAAGTTCCTGGTTTCACTAGGTTAGTCAGGGAGTGATTATAAAATTTCTTCTAAATTATGCCACCTGCGCAAATATATAGAACAGTATGGCTTATTGAATGGTACTATTACAACCAGTTAAAGTATATACCATTTTTGCACTAGGCCAAGACTATGTACTATGTAGGAACAAATGCACCATGTGGCAATCTAATCCCAAGATAGTACAAAGCCATTAATCATGAGCTGATAAATCCAAACTGTGGGAAATGAAATGAAAAGCACAGACAGGCATCTTCCATCAACAGCAGAGTTTGTCGGCTCTTGACCATCCAATTAGTCCTATACTTCGCAACCAAACAAAGCCACAAACTGACATTCTTAGTATGTGTCCATGCTGAACCAATTTCTAAACTTTGCTGCATTCCTGAACACTGCACTTGGCAGCCCAAACATGCCACCACTTTTATATTTTAAAAAAAGACCTTTCTAGTACATTCATCAAGTGTTACAAATGATCCATAAAGATTAACTAGGACAAAATTCCTTCTAGCGTTATGGTTCCTGACTGCACAGAAACTGTAATTTTTGAAATATATTTAGGAAGAACAACCAGGCAATGGAATAAACATTTTATTGCATCTTTCATGAACAGCTAAATCCTTTTAATATTCATTGGAATTGTAGCATTTAGTCTGCTGTTTTGATGAACCCAGCCACCCCAACAAAAATACTACTTAGTCTGAAGTCAAGTCAACAATATTCTACTGTGTCACAACAGAATAAAGAAACATCTGCAGTAGGCCTAGGGCAGTACACTTGGAGGTGGACTGTTGCTTGGTGGGTGGTGGTGGAGATGGGATTGGAACACCAGTTTAAGGATTCTGGCATTGCAAACAGTCTAGTTCAGCCTGGAACGCTGGCAGTGGGGTGGTCGAATTGATGGAGAATGAAAAGAATTTGTGACGCAACCTGAAGATGATGGATTTGGTCTTCCCAATGTTTATTCACAGGAAATTGCAGATGAAGCAATATTAGATGTTGATCAAGTAGTTTGACAACACAGTGTAGTCCAAAGAGGGGAGGGTGAGAAATTTTATGTAAAAAAGGGTATTGTTTACTAATATCAGCTTCTTTGTTGACCAGGAGAAAATTGACCGGTCAGCAGGCCTAGGGTCAAATCTGAATGTTGATTTTGTGGATTGTGGATTTGGAGTGGGCATGTGGGAAGACCAGATATAAACTGGAGAAATATAAGAACTTTGGGCATAAGGGCTTCTTTGGTGGAGACTTGGCAGTTGAACAAATCGTCTTAATCTTAGTGACACAGAATTCTGAGCTCCTTGCAATTGGTGTTGGAGGTGAGGTTGAAGGGGCAGGAAAGGGGTTTAAAGGGAAATTAATAGTAGAAAAAAGATGAGTATTATCAAGGGCCATGACAGAATTGAAATGTCTCTAAAATTTTCTCCCAACCTCTTCATGTTGCTCCTCTATCTTTTTAAAACGCTCTTTTAAAATCCTCATCTTGATCATTCATTTTGTAATCTTTTCTAATTTCTGTTTATTTGATTCAGTGGCCGTTTTCCTTTATTCTTCCATGAGGTACCTTAGAGGCACAGTTATTTTAAGTTGTTCTGAAATACACAAGTAATATGAACAGGAGTAGACTTTATGTCCCATCAAGGTTGCACCTCTGATTGATATGATCAAGGCTGATCTTTGCTTTGGCTGGGATTCTCCCAAAAATATTCTGTGCCGAATTTGCATTAAAACAGGAGTAAGTCCCGCTGGCATTTTAGCGGGATTTTCGAAATGAATCTTCCACACTCTGTGCATCACAGAGTGCTCCAGAGAGATTCACACTGAAAATCTTGGAGTGAGGCCTACTCCCACTGGAGAAGCTGGCAGCATAGTGCTGAGCGGGCCACTGTTTATGTGCCAATCTGTCAGCACTGAGATTGGCACATGCAAGGGGAATTGATAACTAATATCAGCTACCTTGTTGATCAGGAGAATATTGAGCACTGCCAGCTCGACTGCTGGCCTCCCCCACAACCCCCCGTCACCACCCTTCTGACCTCCCTCCACTCCCCCACCTGCTGATTGCTGGCATCCTGGACCAACCCCTGAGTCTGTCTGTCTATCTATCCCTGTCTCTCTCCCTCCCTCTCTCTCTCTCTCTTTTTCTCTCTGTCACCGTCTTGCATGTTCTCTCTCTGTCTCTAACCAGCCTCTGCCCACGTTCCACCGATTCCTGACAGCAGAGTGGCAGGATCTCCCCACCCCAATAATTGCCCCACGGCCTTGCCACTGCCCAGTGGGCAGTGCCAAGGTGCCCCTTGGATAGTGTCAGGCTAGGTTGGCACTGCCAGGCTGGCACTACCAGGCTAGCAGTGCTCGGGGGACATCCCCTTACCTGTGCTCTCCTGGCAGGTCTCACTTCACTCCAGCGGGGTTGACTGTCAGTTCCCCATTAGTGGGAAGCTGTTGTAAGCCTCTGGAGTGAACAACTCCTGCACTGGGGGAGACGCTAGCGGGCCCAGAAACTTCAGGCCCTGGCCTGCTAATGATGTTAAAGTCTGGATTTTACTATTTAAATCAGCTCTACGTTGATTTCCTGGAGCTGATGACTCTGGAGATCCTGGAGACATGAGGAGACCATCGTGCCAAGCGGGAAGCCCACCAAACTTCCTCTGCTGATGTCTCCCCCTCAAACTTCAAAGAATATAGACCCAATTTACTCAATTCTCATCATAGGACAACCCCATCATCCCAAGGATCAATTTAGTGAATCATTGCTCTACTGCTTCTAATGCAAACATATCTTTTTAAAATGTGGAGACCAAAACTGCTCATAGTAATCCAGAGATGGTCTCACCAAAGCCTGTACAATTATTGTAAGACATTTTTATTCATGTACTCCAGTCCCCTTGCAATGAAGGCCAACATGCTATTTGCCTTCCTGATTGCTTGCTGTACCTGCATGTTAACTTTCTGTGTTCCTTGTATAAGAACATCCAAGTCTCTATGAACATCACCTACTAATTGTGCACCTTTTAAAAAATATTTTTATGACCAAAGTAAACAACTTTACACTTACAAATATTACATTGATTCCTACCTTTTGTATTGTCTGATGTTGTTGCTGTTCTTGTTTTTAATACTATGCCTATGTACTTTACACCATGTAGCAAGAAAGATAAATAAAAAATAAATTGTTACCCACTCACTTAACCTGTCTATGTATTGTCGCAGACAATCTGTCTTCCCCACAGCTGATCTTGCCACCTAGCTTGGTATCATCGGCAAACTATGATACTTTACTCTTGGCCTCTTCATCTGTATAACTGTTCACTGCAGCCACCTTGAAAAAGCACCATTTCATAGAATCCCTACAGTTCAGAAGGAGACCATTTGACCCATTAGGCCCTATCCCCATAACCCCACGCATCTGTCCTGCTAATCCACCTGTACACTGTGTCCATTTAGCATGGCCTATCAACCTAACCCACATATCTTTGGAGTGTGGGAAGGAACCAGAGTACCTGGATGAAACCCACACAGACACGGGAAGAATGTGCAAACTCCATACAGTCACCCAAGGATGGAACTGAACCTGGGTCTCTGGCACTGTGAGGCAGCAGTGCTAACCACAATGCTGCCCACTCTCTGCTTCCCGTCCAACAAACAATTCTCTGTCAATGCTTAACTATTTCCTTGAACTCCATAAGCCCTTATCTTGACTATTAAATTTTTCCATGGCGCCTTATTGAATTCCTTTTGGAAATCCAGGTATACTAACTACATCTATGATTCCCCTTACTTACCCTACTAGTTACATGTCAAGAAATTCTTGTAAATATGACAAACGGGATTTCTCATTCATTGAACCATGTTAACTTGTTCAATCATATTATGCTTTTCTCAGTATATTGTTAAAACATCCTTAATAGATTCTAGTATTCTCCCAGCAATTAATGTTAGGCTAACTGGCCTGTAGTTCACTGTTTTCTCTCTCCCCCTCCTCCTTTCTTGTACGGTGGTGTAACATTTGCCAACTTCCAATCTAATGGGACCATTCCTGAATCTAAGAAATTTTGAAAAATCATTGCTAGCACATCTACAGTCTCTGCAGCTATCTCTTGGAATCTTAGTGTGTAGATCATTGGGTTCTGATAATTTGTTGCATTTTAGTCCCTTAATTTTCTCCAATACTTTTTCTCTGCTAATTTAATTTCCTAAATTGAACTTAAAAAGTAAAAAGTAAATTAAATTTACTTTTTAGCCCCTAGGTTTCTGTCTATTTCTGTTATGAAATTTTGTTTTGTGCAGTGCTTCATCTCTCTCTCTGCTTCTATGGGACCAATGCTTATTTTAGCTACTCTTCCCTTTTTATACTTACTTACAGTCTGTTTATTTATTTCTGGCTTGTTTACTCTCATTCTGTTTTATCCCTTTTATCAACTTTTTAGTGGCCTTCTGCTGGTTTCTAAAACAGTCCCAATCTTCAGTCTTGCTACTCCTTTTTTGCAATGCTGTCTAAGCCTCTTTTTTTAAAAATCTAACACTATCCTTAACTTCATGAGTGTGTCATGGATGGGTTTTTTTTGATGGCGTGTATTTTTGTTGAACATTTTTAAGTTCATTGAAATGTTTTTCACTGTTCATTTACGTCCATACACTACTCATCATCCAACAATCTACCTCAGTAATTTTCTGGTTACTATTCAACTGCCAGCATTCATAAGTTATTTTTTCATCACTGGTATTCCTGACCAAGCTTTTGAATATCTTGTAATGTGTATCTCTCTCTTTTGCCAGTTTTCTTTCAGATGTCTATTATTGTACTTCTCTTGTGCTTCAGTTTGCCTTGAATCTTGGCACAAACATGCTAGCAGTTACCTGCACAGCAATTACTGGGGGTTTGTGGTTAGGAGGCCCAAGTGTGGAATCTTCAGGGCTTGGCAGTTGTAAAGCTGGCAGTTTTAGTGACACATTTACTGGATTTTTTCAGTACCTGTTCAGATTTTGTGGATTCTTACAAAATCCAGAGAAGCTGACCACTCATTTTAAAAGAATGAAGAGCTGTTTGTTTTGTACTCCATGCAAATTTAAACTGTTGTGACATTATGCTTCTGGGTGAGTTCCTGCATTTCATGGTTACAGCGCTTTTGCAATTCTTGAGTGTTAAGACCACTTTGGTATTGATACACAACCAAATTGTTTTGCATTAATGTGAAAGTAGCCTTGATTCTGTCCCTAATGATCAGGCATCAGGAAGCATTCTTCTGATTTTATATACTGGAAAGCTGGATTGTCTGGTGAGGGAAGTCTATTTTTCTGTTGCCAAACTCATTAGCAACAAATTAGTGAAGGCTCTTGGATCTCTTTTTTAGCTTGCAAGTATTATGGCTTCACATATTAACTTTTGCGTCTATCCCAGGGCGCACACGATTTTCAAACATACAGTGTTTCTTTGTTTAAGCAATTAGGCAGCAGGGATGCAGCTATCAGCAATGGGGAGGTGAGGATGTGTTTGGAAAGAAAAGTGCCATTCTGATTATTGTGATGAAAACACGTCATTAGGTACTGCAGGATGAATCTCTGCATTGCAGCTTCCTTATGCCACATGTGACCTTGGTGCTCTTGCACAATAGAAGGTAGAATAGATATTTCTTTCGACCTACATATATCAAACTGTCTTTCCTTCAGATTGTAAATGAATAAAACTAGTGAGGGAGGGATCTTAAAATCTATCAGAAAACCGCAGTTTGCATGAAAAATATTCACAGGCTTTTGCTAAGAGGAACAAGGTTTGTGGTTTTGTAATAATTAGGTACTCAAAACCAGAATTGTGCATGACGTCCTTCTGGAACTCTCTTTTTAGCTCTGGTTTGAGTGGTAATTCTTCACTTGCTTTAAAATACATGGGACAAGCAGTTGCAACAGAAAGCTGTTGCACAAACTTTGCAAGCAATTCTGACTGATTTCTAATGCCTATTCAATTTTTCTGTAAAGTTATTAATTTCTAAGGATTTAGAATATGAGGTGCTTGGTTTCCCTTTATGAAAGACAACCGCTACATATAACTTTGCAATGTGTCCTTTAATTTTAGCAGTTTTGTTAATTCAGGAGTTGTATTTTCAATGTGCCTTGCAAAGCCACAGTTTAGTAGTATCATCGGATTGTGATCTTCCCAGCTGATCCCACAATTTTAATAGTTTATATGACATTTGTTTCTATACATACCTCTGTTTTCTACTGCCTCCCAAAGAAGTGATGGTCTGCTACTTGTAACAAAACTTGTGCATTCTGTTCAAGACTGCAGACCGTATTTGCAATTTTTGAAATTTTTGCAAATGTAAAACCTTTCAATTGTCCAGTATCTACCTCTGTAAAAAACCTGGTGTACTGAAATCCAATTTATATACAGTGATTCTCCATGCAAGTCCTGGTGTGGTAAACCCCAGGATTTGAATGGGGAAATCACTCATACCAAATCATTTCCGAAATCCTACTTTTGTATGACCTCAATTTCTTCAATTCAATTTAACTTTGAAGTGGCTAATTTCTATTAGGACTGAAACAGATTGAAGTAGTGATTGTGATTTTTCATATTCTGGTTGCAGACGATAACACTTTGTGCCATAAATTGATAGTTGCATATGAAGTTAAGAGGGTTTATGATTGTGGTTAATCAATTTAGTATAATTTTAAGTTTTTGAAAAAACGGCCTAAAGCTTGTAAATTTAATTGCCAGTATTGATTGAAATTGACTAAAGGCAGGATTTTCCAACCGTGTCCACCAGTGGGATTTTGGGTGTTTCACTGCATCCACAGTGCCTGGGTCAGAAAATCCAGGCCTATGTCTTTTCTAATGGAGAGTGGTCAGTCTGATGTATTAATTGATACTGACCTGCCAGGATGATGTTAGAACCAGCTGATCTGCACCCTAAGTCTTTAGGGTGTATTAATACTGTCATTAAGTGGGTAGATTAAGTGGTGATGTGAGAACATGATGATGCAGCTGCAGAAGAGGTCACGTGGTGGGAGTAAGGGAGTTATCCCTGGGAATGTGGACAGAGCACATGTATATAGCAACTGGAGCTCAGAAATAAACTATCTTTGTTGGAAGTCTGTGTTACCAGTGATTAAGGAAATCCACAACTTTTCACATGGTGTCAGTAATTGTCAGTATGACACAGGGACTTCGCTGCATCGACCCATTCGAGTTTGATGAAAATATTGCAGATATTTGGGATAAGTTCCAAAAGGAATGGCATACTTATTACGGTGCTTCACTCTTTGACAAGTCAAAGGTTTATCATCTATTACACCTTCCGGGCCCTGAGGCCACCTAAAACTTCAGGTTGTTTGTTTTCCAGACAGGAGGAAAAAGTAAATCTCTGCATAATCCTGAAACAATTTAAGAACATCTGTCTTGAAGGAGAAAAACATAATCCTTGATAGATGTGCGTCCAATTCAATGAACCAAAGAGCAGATGAGTCAATAAAAGTATTTGTAAAGAAAGAAATGCACTTTTGGAGCACTGTAGTAGTTTGTGGAATATATAGTGATTCAGTCAGCGAGCAGCTACTGCGAAAAAAATAATGTTACAAGCAGCCATCAATATCTGTATGTTAAACGAACAATCGGAGAAATAAAGCAGACATTTTAGGTGGGAATCAGAGCTATTTGCAGTACAGGGGATGCCCTGCTTCAACTGCAATGGCCAGCACCTACTAAACAGAACAGCTTGTTTTGCATATGGTAAAAGATGCAACAGATGTGGGCAATGGAACCACTTTGCCAAATGCTGCAGCTCCAAACCACAGCAGCCCACCTGTGCCATCAGCAATATAACACTTGTTCAATCCTCCAGGGATTGGAGCATCAGTAAGGTTAATGAATTGGAGTTCAACCAACCAAAGCAGTGAAGCTACAGAGCCTCTAACAGCACTATATTGTGACAGTGTTGACAATGTCACAGGCAAAGGCAAGATCTGCATCATCCTCAACATAATTAGAAATAATGCCAGCCTTCAAGTTATGATTGACATTGGAGCAGCGGATAAAGTACTCTCCAGACAAAGGTTACAGTAAATAAACCTGTATGCAGTACCAGAACCCAGATGCCTCTCATGGTTTATAGTGGACAGAATCCACACCAAAGATGTAGCAGTCCTCCACTGCCCAGAGAAATTTCAAATAGCTGAGCAAACACTATGAGGGCTTTGGGACAGCATTGCATTGGGACTCATTCAACTTGATCCAGAAGTACATGCTCAACAACTTCAAGCCCTAGAGATAACAGCATATTGAGACTATTTCAACTGTCACATTATTGGTAAGCTACCAGTTGTACATGATACTAGCTAATTTGGTACCTCCAATGATCTGTGCTCCGAGAAGAGTACCAGTAGCCATGAAGCAGAACATGGTTAATGAGCTCTTTTGGATGACAGCACTAGGTTTCATAACTCCTGTAGAGTTAGACCATGGAATGGGTTTCAGCAATGGTGGCCGCAGTAAAAGAAAATGGCATGGTCAGGATATGTATTGATCCAGTGCACCTGAACAGAGCGCTGCTCAGACCACGTCATCCTGTCAAGATAGTGGAACAGGTGATAGCAGACACTCTAAATGTCAAGGTGTTCAGCATTCTTGTTGCAAAATGTGGGTTCTGTCAGATCCTATTAGATGAGGACTCCTCAAAAATAAGTCCATGTCGTCAGTAGGCAGATGTTGTTTTCATTGTATGCTTGATGGGAACTCTTCTGGCAGTGAGATTTTTCAGCGCTGCATGAAGCAACTGTTTGCAGGCCAATCTTGTTGATGACATGCTTGTTTGGGGTTGTACTGTGCAACAACATGGTGCACGTCTTTGTCTTGTCCTTGACAGCTTTCCTTAATCTGGCAAAGCTGAATACTTAACTCTTTAAGTGCTACTTAGAGTGATCATCAGCTATTTAAAGGTTAGATGTTCTGCTTGATTTTCTTCTGGCTGTAGCATCGATTGTCACAGGAGTTGGTATGGCTGCTGCTGAAATACTTGCTGACTCCAAAGATTCATCATAAGCTCAAATATGGGTGCAGTAGTAAGCCATCTCCTTAGAATTGAGTATGATTGGGAAAATGAGTTGAGATGATGCTAAGCAAGAAACGTTCCAAAAGAACGGGGAGGTTGAAGAAACGAGGGTGGCCTCTAGTCAGCCCATTTCTGCCTGGGTTATTTGTGAAGAACTGGTGGGATACTAATAACTTTAGCCCCAATTCCCTACTCAACACACATCTTTCTCTCTCACTGATGATCACATTGTTCTCTTGACCGCAATGGGAAAGAAAATTTAATTCCAAATGCCCATTTCAAACCAAGTTTATAAATGATGCTCTATTGCATACAGACTTAAACTACTCATCACTGTGCTCATCCGTGGTGTGCCTTTGCCTCTCCTAGTGCTCTTACACAGTGCTAGCCCAGTGACCACGGCAAGGCAGGTGGAAATCTGCTTCCATATTTTAGGAGCCTGTTGATTGCCTTTTGAAGATAACCTTGGAGACACCATCCCAACTTAGGTGACAACAGTTTGGGCTGGCTGGTTGATACATTACACTTAGGCACCGGTGGAGTGGTGGAAAGGGAGTCATGAATACTGTCCCCCTGAAAGAGAGCAGCAGTTTTGTGCACCATGAATCCACTACCATTCTCTGAGATGATGCCTTCATAAACCTAGTAATCAGGACTGCTGTGAGACCTGCAAAACCCTTTCCAGCACTGTTATCCACAGCCATGATGACAGTAATCAGAGCTGGCATGGCTGTCCTCAGACTTTTCGTTGGAAACTGAAATGGAAATTGAGGCATTGGCCATCAAGCAGTCTCCAGGCAGCTTATTCTTTACACTAAAATGCAATGTGTAATATCTATTTGTACTGAAATTTATTTCCTATTTCAGTGTTCATTCTGCAAACTTATTAACCTCTTCCTGTACTTTGCATACTCTTTTGAATTAACTACATCTTCCACTAAGATGTTGTCAACAAATTTTGAAATTAACGTTTCTGTTTCTTGAGTTCAAGTTGTCAATAACAGAGGTCTGAGCTTTGATTATTATGGAACATCACTTTCCACTTTTTGCCTGTCTAAGTCAGTATCCTTCCTACCACTCTGTTTTCTATTGTTTTACTATTTATTCTGCTGACTGTCCTCTGACTTCAACTGCTCTAATTTTAGTAGAATCTGATATGTGTTGCCTTACCAAAGGCCTATGAAATAAACCAATGCAGTAATTATGCATTGTGAAAATTGTTTAGTAGGGCCAATAGTATCTATTTTCCAAAGTAATGTTATGCATGATGACACTTATTCATCCATTTATTTAATAAATGTACACGTTATTTACTGTGAACTGCCTCAGATTACTTTGTGCATAAGGCACAAATGACAAAGGACAAAAATGAAGCATTTACTGCAATGAAAACAGAACATTTTTGCCTGTATCTTTCTGTGTCACAGCCTGTGAAATTACAAACCAGGATCAAAAAGAGAAACTGGGTCAGCTTGTTTTGCTATATCTCCTGATTGAACATTTTGTCTGTAATAAGGATCCAAAGGAGTTGCCAGACTATTGAATGTAAATGATTATCCTGTGACTTTTATTAGTTGCACTGATTGGCAAGTCTGTTTGAATTTGAGGTGCCTATTTAAATTTGCTTTATCTTGCCAAAATTTTGAAACTGTGGCCTTGAATTTCCTGGAGCTGACATGAACATCCTAAAAACATCAAAATGTGAGCAAAAGGAGCAGGAATAGCAAGGTAGCACAGTGTTTAGCACTGCAGCTTCATAGCTCCAGGGACATGGGTTTGATTCCCAGCTTGAGTCACTATCTGTGTGGAGTTTGCACATTCTCCTCGTGTCTGCATGGGTTTCCTCCCACAATCCAAAGGTGTGCAGGTTAGATTGGCCATGCTAAAATTGCCCCTTAGTGTCCTGAGATGCGTAATTTGGAGGGATTAGTGGGTAAATGTGTGGGGCTATGGGGGCAGGGCCTGGGTGGGATTGTGGTTGGTGCAGACCAAATGGCCTCTCTCTGCACTGTAGGGTTTCTATGATTCTATGAATGGAGAGCCCAAAGATCTAAGTTGGCCTCAAATATTTCCAAAATGGAGCAGCCACAATCCTCTGCCGTTGAGAATTCCAAAGATTCACAACCCTCTGAGTGAAGTAAGTTCTCCTCATCTTGGTCCTAAATGATTCCCCCTTATCCCGAGACTGTACCTGAGTAGATTCCCCAGTCGGGGAAGTAACCTCCCATTGTCTACTTTGAAAAATGTAAGAATTTAAAGGGGTTTGAAACTCCAGAGAATATAAACCTAATTTACTCGGTCTCTCATGTTAGGACAGACTTCTCACATCAGAAACCAATCCAGCGAACCTTTGCAGTACCTTCTTCAATGCAATCATATCCTTCTTTAAATATGGAGAGAAAAACAATATTAATTAACTCCCTATTCGTGCTAACATATTATCCCAAACTCTTAAGAGACCTTGTTGTGTATTCAACTTTTGGTCTCATGTAAGCCATTAGTAGCAAAAAATTCCTCCTTCTTGTACTCCAAATCCCTCACAATAAAGGTCACCGTACCTCCTGCTTTCCTAATTGCATGCCGTATCTGCATGCTCTTCCTGTGCTTCTTGTGTGAGTACACCCAAGTCACAGTTTACAAATTTCACATCTTTTAAAAAATTTCTGCTTTTCTATCTTTTACCATCAAAGCGAATAATCTCCACAATGCCCTACTTTATTCTCCATCTGACAATGTGTTGCACACTCACTTAACCAGTCTGTATCTCTTTGCAGTCTCTATGTGCCCTCCCAATCGCTTACCTTCCCGCTTAGCTTGGTACCATCAGGAAATTTTGATACATTATTCTCAGTCTTTTCATTTAAGTTATTACTATCTCCCACCTTGTTGCCCACTCATTTAACCTGTCTATATCCCTTTGTAGCCTCTTTGTTTCCCCCTCTTTGTATTGTCAGCAAAATTAGATGGCGACACAGAGAGTAGTGTACTTAAGTCAATAATATAGATTGTAAATACCTGAGGTCTCAATACTGATCCCTGTGGCTCTCCACTAATTGCAGTCTGCCAGCTTGAAAATTCTCGATTTACTGCTCTTCTTGGTTTCCTGTCCGTTAATTAATTCCCTATTCATGCTAATATATTATGCCAAACTCTTAAGAGACCTTATTGTGTATTCACTTTTTGTGTGGTAAGTTATTGGATGATTTTGGGAAATCCAAGTATATAACATATATTGGTCCCTCCTTTATTTAGCCTACTAATTACATCTCAACAAACTCTTAATAAATTTGTAAAATATACTTCCCTTGTCCGCATGCCCTGTTGGTTAGACTTTTTTCCTCACCCTTGTGCTCAGCACAAATGCCAGAAATGTAACCTGATAACATTGTGTCTGTGGACAACTGTGATCTTGGTGAATGATGGGACCAAAAACCCCTCTGTTTATCCAATGAAGTAGGATTTAAAGATTGAAAGAGAAATACAGAAATGACAGAGTAGGAAATGGCACAAATTAAGGATCAAATTGGTTATAGAAAGAGGGATGAGGAGAAAGAAACCGAGATAAAGGGAAAGTAGGAACGTTTTTAAAGATTCTCTAAAATAATTTATTTCCTGCAGGAGTGAGACTCAACAATTTCAGTTGTTTACTTCTTGCACTGGAGAGGTTGAGTAGAATTACAAGAACATGCGTCCTTTAATTAATATAATATAAATAATTATATTACATAAGTGGCTGCATCAGGTTTAATAATTTTCAGACAAAGTTTTTTTTGGAATTCACAGGTTGATGGCCAGCTTTTTGGTTTTGTATATTAATGGCTTAAGAATTTAGAATGTGGACTATTGGATTTTTTGTATGAAGTAAAACTGTGAAAACCTGTTCATTAGTTGTGAACAGTTTATTTTATTAGTTCAAGAGTTACCCCAGTCTTACATGATTTCACTGATGCACAGTAGCCTTTGAAGGGCCTGAGCAAGCAACTGAGTTCTGAAAATAGCAACCTGGCATACATAATAAATGGAGCTGGTAGGTGTCATCCACATCCTGTGAAAACTGTTAAAAACGTTTTTAATTTTTAACCCAAACTCGAGTCCACGTCTAGGCAACAGTTTTATTGAAAAGCACAGAAAAGATCTAGAGTTGTGGCTCTAACTTGATTTACTTGATTTCCTATTTTGGAGCTAAATATTGTATGTTGTAATATGATGGGTCTTCCTTCTTAAACTCTTGTAAACTTGCATTTATTATTTGCTGGTTGGGTGAACAAGTCAACTTAGGAAGGAAAAGAAAGAGAGACTCATCTTTGTACCTAAGGAAGAATTTGTATATTCACAATGAGGTCTGAAGTCTTTCTTTAGGTTAAATCCAAGCCTCTTTTAGTCTGGTAATATACCAGTACACCACTATGTTTCTAACACGCACAGGGATATAGAGCATAAGCCAAACAACTCAATTAATCAGTACAAGCACATTTAAAATAAGAAGCTCTTAAAAAAAAACTGTAAACTGAAACTGTTTGCAGATGCCTAACTTTTGTAGTGAGCAGAGTTGGGAATCAGCCTGAGAGTTGAAGGATATACTGGCATGCCCTTTAGTTTGGGAAGTACTCAATTAACTGAAAATCACTGACTTGATTTAGTTCATGTTTATCATGACAGTAAAAGAAATAGGATTGTGAATTATTCCATAAAGATAGTGTCCATTTTAAAAATAATCAAGCCCACCTATCCACTAAATTTCACCCTGAACATTTGGATTATTCTGCTTTGTTTGGTTTATTGTGACAGAAACTAAATGGTAGTAATGTTAAGAATTGGTCCAATTACTCCTGGAGATAATGCAATAACTTAGATCATACTACTTCCAATGTTAATGGAACTAACCAAAGTATTTTGAATTGCATGGCTCGTGCCACTATTGCTCTAGCTCTCGTTGGTTTTACAAACACATGTCTCTAAACCACACTTCCAGTATAATGCATTGTTCATTGATTTAATTTGGATTCCAATTGATTAGAAGTTGGTGTAGGATTAGCATTCACAGGAGCGAAACCATATTCTGCATTTGACTGAAGTCCATTTCCATTTGATAACTGTGATTTTGCATAGTGTTGTTCAACCTTGTACATTATTTGAGGCATAATGTTGTTATCTGGAGGCAGGGAAGTCATCCCTGGTATCCTGGTCAACATTTATCCCTCAATCGACATCATAAAAACAGACTATTCAAGATACATAGCTGTTTTTTGGAAATTGGCTACCACATTTCCTACAACACAACAGTGATTACAGTTCAAAAGTACTTTATTGTGTGCAAAGCACTTTGTCGTGTTCAGTGGTTGTGAAAAGTGTTACATAAATGCAAGTCTTTTAAAGGTATTGGTTAGTTTTAAATCTTTTGAAGATTTGAAGATGAATTTCAGTCTTTTATGAGTGAGCATTTTGTTTGTAGGTATTTTGAGTTTAGATTAATGCAATGCAGCATTGCATCTGGAATTGTATTCTTCTTTTGCTCTTTTCATTTGAGTAACGAATATTCAATCATTCAGTTTTGTCTTGGGAGTGAGAGAAAGGTAAGAAACAGAAATTCTTGAAGCAACTGAGTCATATCTTCCCCAAGTCAGGAAGAACACTTTGGATCTATTTCTTCTACTGGGATTGCTTTTCCATAGTTTCCATGCACAAGAAGTAATGTTTGTATTTTACTATGGACTTGCAGCTGAGTAGTAAGCATGTAAAATGCCCCGACTTGCACTCTGCCTACAGTTCTTTGAACTAGCTTATATTTTTCAATTCAAGTCATTTAAGTGGCCCCAATACAACCCCTGAAGTAGACTCTATCCCTGTTCCTGGAATTTGTATAAGAAGATTAGCCACTGCTCAGATCTCAGAAGCCTGCAGCAGTGACTGCTAGGTCTGAATTTTGACACAGATGGGATAGTGGTTAGCATTACTGCCTTACATTGCCAGGTATCTGGGTTTGATTCCTGCTTGGGTCACTGTCTGTGCAGAGTCTGCATATTCTCTCCATGTCTGCATGGGTTTCCTCCTACAGTCTGAAAGACATGCTAGTTAGGTGCATTGGTCAAGCTAAACTCTCCCTCAGTGTACCCGAACAGATGCTGCAGAATGGTGTAAAGGGGAAAGAGATTGGGGGCGGGATGATGTGGTGGAGGAAAATAGGAACAAGTTGAACTTTGTGCATCCATAATCCACATAGGCACCTGTACATGTTAGTGCAGCTGTGCATGTTAAAGCCTTAAGTGTAATTTGATTTTTGCTAGGAGAGAGTGGAAAACATGGAGTGTGTGTATATATATTAGACATGATAGCAGTAGGCTTAAATTTGATTGGAGTTCATTGGAGAGTTAAGGTCTCCTTTTGGATTTCGTCCAAGATTTAGGGGTCAAGCACCCTTTTGGGGGAGGGCAGATATCCTTTGGGATTGTTAAAAGTAGACACAAATATGCACAAATCTTTAGAACTGTGAAAGGAAGCATTCAAATATCCTGCTCTTTGAAAATGACTATCTGCAGTGTTGAAAAAATATCAGTGCTTGCTGTTTCACTTTTCTGTTGACATAATCCTGAGAGTTACCCGTTTGAGGATTCGTGGTTTCACCACCTATCTTTATCACAGTAGGTTGCCTATCAGTTCACAGTGTGCTTGACAGCACCAAGTGCTTGTAAAGTCTTTGAAGTGGGACTATAAACACAATTACTTGTTCTTATAAAGGATGAAAGCAAATTAAATGTATTGAATGGGTTTTTATCAATGAGAGTATCTTTAAAAATTCATCAGTAGACACTTATGAATGTAACTTAATCTCAGCATAGGTCCTGAGGTCTGCCATGGTGGATACTGGGCAATTTGATATGGACGGTGTAAGGCTAAAGGATGATGGAGGGGTCATAGGTTGGCATGAATTGGCACTAAGTTGGCAAATGGGCTATAAAGGCCATGAGGGTGGGTTGAAAGGCAGAGTTTGACATGGAGAGTATTTGGAGACGCGGGGGGTGGTGGTGATGGGCAGTGAGAGATGACAGCTGAAGGCTACTTGTGGAGCACCATATAAGCCCTTCTTAACAATTGTTTGAACTTGCCTGGCCACCTTCAGAGAATTATGCAGTTGAAGCTCAAGGTCCCTCTGCTCCTTTACTTCCCTCGATGTTGTAACATTAAGCCTGTATTGTCTCCCCATGTTTCTTCTACTAAACTGCATTGTCTCACATTTCGCGGCATTGAAATTCATCTGCCAGTTTCTGCCTGTTTGGGCAGCTTGTCAATTCCCCACTGAAGTCGCTCAGCACACTGTCAATTGACTATTCTCCATAGCTTAGTATCATCTGCAAATTTAAAGATTTGCCTTCAACACCCATCTCTAAATCATTTATATTAATCAGAAAAAGCAAGGGTCCCAACACTGACCTCTGGGGAGAACCACTTTTAACTTATCTCCTGTCTGAGAAATGTCATTTATACCTACCTTCTAGCTGCTGTCCAAAAGTAACAATCAAATACCTCATGCTGCGATCATTCTGTTAGGGGCTGAGCAGAAGATGGAAGGTCATTATTTTCATGGCACCCCTCAAGATGGGTGTCTGATTTACAAATAATGTAATAAGCAGGCCAGAAATGCCCCCCCAAACCTTTGAGTGTATTTTTTGAAAACATACATGACATTTTCATAACCTTAAGGATCTGTATGTCAAATGTCTACATAACCTGTTTTTTTCTTCAAACAGGCTTAAAATTATAAGATACACATAATTGTAGATATTATAAATGATCATCCAAGTATTAAGCAAATTAATAATTCTCTTATTAAAGATAAAAAAAATTTAAAAAGATGAGAAAGGTTCAAAAAAGTAAATACTTAGTGTTGGGTAGTGTTACCTCAGGACACAGAAATCAAGGGAGGAGATTTGTGAGGAACCAACAATCATCATGAAGGAGCCATTGGACACTGAAGAGGACCCTTAAACCTCAGTGTCTTTAGAAGGAGATAATTTGCCGAAGAAACTTGTGTGCTTTCTTTGCAGAAGTGACAAGTGGTGTGTAGTTTGACTACATTATTTAATTTAGACTTTGAAAACACATATGACTTTGTCCCACACAAAAACTAATTTCAGAGTCACGGGAATTAATTGTAAGTCTTGTGAATGGATAATAAATTGGCTTCAGCATAGAAAAAAAATGTAGATATTAGAATACTTGCTTTGGGATAGAGGGAGCATTTGAGTGGAGTGCCCCAGCCTTGGTTTTGGGATAACTATTGCTTTAATTTATATTGATGATCTGGACTCAGCAATTCTTTACAAATTGGTCAGATTGAGGGACAAAATAATCTGAGGCCAAAGCCCAAAATTACCCTATGAAATTAAATGAGTGGATAGAAATTTATTGTAGATAAATATGAAGTATGCATGTAGAAAGGAAAATGGGTGGAACAAGTATTCCATCAATGGTGTGAAAATAATTTGGAAGGGACCTAACAGTTACTGTAGATCTGATGCTAAGCCCAACAATGTGCAGCAAACCCAAACAAATGTTGAAACAAATGTCAAAACAATAGCACATAACTCAAAGACTATCGTGACCTAAATGTTTAATGCTGTTGTCAGACTACACCCGAGTAACATGTTCAATTCTGCCTCCAGAGAAAATATTCTGTCAGCATTGGAACTGATGGAGAGAAAAAAGTATAAAATTAATTCCTGTAATTGTAGAGAAAAGCTGGAAAGAAGGCATTGGGGCTTGTAAAAGTATATATGGTTGTAATGAAGTGGCAAAGGTGAAGACTGAATAGTAGCTTCATACTGAATTGTGAAAGTAGCACATGAGGACAACAGATTTAAACTACAGATGATAAATTTAGGATTGAAATTGGGGAGTTTTTCGTCACAAAAGAAGTGAGAAAGGAACTTGGAATGGACATATAGCAGTGGAGGTGATAACCTTGGAATAATTTAAAAAACACATGATGAAATAATGGGACTGTTGAATGAACTAAGGCCAAATGGATTTCATAATTTGCCTATATCTGTTAATCTCATAGTGAACATACTTGGTATCTTTTTTCCTTTAATATCCTTCTTATAAAAGTGGGAAAAATTATACATGTAGTCTAACTATACCTCTAGATATAACAGCCATATCGATTTACATTTGTACCAGTTTCAGTTACAAGCTTCATGGTGACAAGTGGAGGAAGAGAACAGAGAAGACAGTACATTATCCTTTGAGTCTGAATCATGGGTCATTGTTGACTAAGCCATACATATACTTTCAATTGTGATTTAATAGATAAATAAACCTTTTGTAACTTGATATATTGCTTCAAGATTCAGCAACTGTTATGTAAGATTGGTATCTTCTCTGCTCAAGTTCAAGGAAACTTTTTTGTTGCATATTATGACTTCATCACCCTACAATCTTTTGAAAAGTTTTTGTGCCAAGAAGCTGTATTAATAATGATTTTTTTCAAATCTTTCTGTTAATGCCTCAGACCGAAGCTGAATAACGCAACACTAAATTCTTCAATGATAAATAAAAGTAAAAAATGCTGGCAATGCTCTGTAGGTAAAGCAGCAACTATGGAGAGAAGCAGAGTTAACATTTCAGGTCTAGATCACCTCTCATCAGAACTTTAATCATTCAGGGGAACCTGCCCCAGGGCCGAGAAGCCAGAGAAATCTCCATTCACATTAGAGTGACCAGAAGATTCCACTGGTGTGAGGGCTAGAAAATTCCTCTTCACATGGCTGCGTTTTGCTTTTATTTCAGATTTCTAGTATCTGCAATATTTTGTTTTTCTGGTATTATTTTCAACGCTTTATGCAAGTATTGGTAAATTGTGTAGAATTAGAATTACTGCTCTGTAACCATTATACATACATCTTGTATTTTGTTGGAAGGGAGCAAAGATGAGCATACTTATATTGATATTTAAGGCTATGAGTAAACTGTTCTTACTTGCTTTGCCTGTTCCTAAGAATTGTTAGATGTTGTGCAACAAACAGAGGGTGTGATCGGGCACACCAATAATGCCTTAAACTTGACAATTTGTTAAGTTGTCTATTAGGACGTTGATACTATTCCAGTAAATAATAATTATAGTATAAAACATCAGTTAAAAAAGTTAATTTATTAGTCACAAATAAGGTTTACATTGACACTGCAATGAAGTTATTGTGAAATTCCCCCAGTCAACACAGTCCAGCTCAATACAGCTAACCAGCACATCTTTCAGAGCGTGGGAGGAAACCAGAGCACATCCACACAGACACAGGGAGGATGTGCAAACTCCACACAGACGATGACCCAAGCCAGGATTTGAACCTGGGTTCCTAGTGCTATGAAGCAGTGGTGCTAACCACTGTGCTATGGTGTCACCCTTATTGATAACAAAGGAAGTTTTAGAATACCTTCTCAAGGGGAAATAGAGATGGGTAATAAATGCTGGCCTAGCTAGCGATGCCAAGATCCTGTAAATGAACCAAAAAAAATCTTCATACTTGTGAAGCAAAAAAGTCAAATTTATGAGTTAAGTTGCAAAATTCTATGATTTGGCAATAAGCAAGATTTTTCAAAGGTGAACCTTATTATAAATGTAGCTGTAGGTATTTGTAAACAAAATGTTGACTTGCAAAATGTGAAGCAAAGTCCTGTTGCAAGCAGAAAGAAGTGTGTGCAGCCGCAAGACTTCTGTAATATATTAAAATCTTGCCTTAGTATGTGCACCAGTACACAAATGCTATTTCCTGTAGCACTTGTCTGCTGGTAGTTAGAATAGAAACATCCTTTGTGGATGTTTATTTTGAGTAACATTTTATAATGAGAGAAACAGCATGTTACTTGCATTATATTAGAAAATTAATTTGTTCTCCCTGTTTCTTCTTGGTAATTGAAACTAAATTTGAAATTAATAAAAAAAAGTTCACAGTAACCTGATTAAATTCATCCACTTCAATTGTATTTTATATCTTCTCATATTTCCATTAAAATTTTTCATGATGTCAGACTTTCCCAAAGAGGGGGTTGAACTTGATATATTTTCCTTGAGCTTGAATGCGCAAGCTTGAGTGAGAAAAGAACTGTTAACTAAAGTCAAAGTTGAGAGAGTGATAAACAGAAGTTGACATCAATGTCTGGGAAATAATCTCAAAACACTAAGTTGAATGTTTGCAAAGATCCAACCCACCATACTGCTATCAAAGTGTGACAAATTGGTACTGCTAAATCTGAGATATGTAACCACCATCTTTTACCTGGCTGTCAAGCAGACTTTGCAATGCTATTTTGCTGTGTTTTATCAGCTGTAAAGCTAGTAAGGGACAAAAATGGAATGCGCAAGTAAAACATTAGTTTGTAACATGTAAGATAATGGCTGTTTACTTATGATTAAAGATTGTGAGTTCAATTTTCCACTCCAGAGACCTGAGCACAAAAGTTTAAGCTGACCTTCCAGTACAGTACTGAAGAAATGAGGGTGCTACATTTTGGGTGAGATGTTTAAACTGCGGTGTGCTTTCTCAGATGGATCCCATGGCACTATTTTGAAGGAAACTGGGGACTTCACTTGGTTGTTCTAGTCAATTTTTATCCCTCAATCAACATCACTAAAATTGATTACTAGGCCATAAGCACATTGTTATTTGTGGGACAATACTGTGTGTAAGAACATCCTATACACTATATGTATAAGAACAGGAGCACATGGCCCGTTTAGTTGGCTCTGTTATTCGTACAATTATGGCTGATCATCACTTTTCTGCCTGCTCCTTATTTCTGTTTGATTGCCCAAGAGACTGAAAGTCTATTCGGCTCAACATTAAGTATATTCATTGGTGGAGCATCCACAACCATCTGGGGCAGAAAATTCCAATGGTTCACAACCCTTTGAATGAAAACATTTCTCCTCATCTCCTTTTAAGTGATGGACCCCTTATCCTGAGACTTTGCTCTCCTGTTCTGGATTTATGTGCCAAGAGGAATGACTTCTCTGTGTTGACCCTGTCAAGCACAGTAAGAATCTTGATGTTTCAATAAAATCATATTTCATTCTTCTAAACTCCAGAAATTATAGACCTAATTTACTCAATCACTTGTCGCAGGACAACTATCTCCTCTTAGGAGCAATCTATTGAACCTTTGTTGTACCCCCTCCAAGGCAAATATATCCTTCCTTTAGGTATGGAGACCAAAACCATGCACAGTACTCCAGGTGTGGTCTCATCAAAACCTTGTACAACCTGTAGGAAGATTTTCACATTCTTGTTGTCAAATCTTCTTATAATGAAGACCAATATGCCATTTGCCTTCCTAGTTGCTTGCTGTACCTCCATGCAATTTAGTGTTCCTTGTATGAGAATGCAATAGTATCTCTGAAAATCAATTTTTATAACTTTCATGCCATTTGAAAAATATTCAGCTAGGTGAACTCCTGCACTGAACTCTAATCTTGTGTGTGGCTTTTTATTGAATAGCTTATGAAAATCCAAGAATATTACATTCACTGATTCCCCTTTATCTATACTACTAGTTAACTTCCTCAAAAAATTATGTCAAACAACGTTTGTTGTATTTGACTCCCTGAAAGTTTCTCTAATACTTTGCTGTCATCAATTACCTTAATTTGTGTCTTCTACTATAAAGACAGACAAAAATGTTTTTTCATAAATATTGTAAGATGTAACTTTTAACTCCTGACATGGTTATTCAATGGTTCAAACATGAGAATTATGAGAAATAAGGAGACAGCACTCAAAGCTCAAATTAAATACTAATGATACAAAGAATGATGCATACAATCACTCATTAAGTGGTCACCTCTCTGCTGATCATATCCTTCACCAGTTGATCAAACTGCTATACCTAAACATCGAATCACTGTTTGCAATGATTCTTATATCTTTCAATCCAAGGTGGGCAAGCTGCTTCATTGACCAGATTTTACTGTCCCATCAAAAGTTACAATTGTCCAATGCAACATCTAATTTTTTTTGTTCAAACTATGGGCAGGATTTTCCAACCCCACCCATTGCTGGAATCATCCAGTCCGACTAAGCGTCACTGGAATTTTGGCTGGTCTGCTGTAGCCTGTGGCTGATCCCACCCAACCTCTGATATTAGAGAACACCTTGATGAAGAGCATCTAGTTACATTTTCTTTAGTAATTTCATCACTTGTGGCTATTATTGATGTCTTCAAGCTTCTTTCCTGGTGTCTTTCATACTTTAAAATCACATGACAATGAAATCCAAGTCCCTTAACCTATTGACTTCTTATAAATTGTTGCTTGGAGGATTAAAGGCAGTTTATCTGATAAATCATATGTTTTTTTTTGTGGGGCCAGGTTCTCTGCATTCAAAAGAAGACAATTACTGACATCATCAATCAGTTTTCAAATGCTTTGTATAGCACTTAAACCAAATGAATTTGGTGTTCCCTAATATCATAGGCTGGGTGGGAGCGTGCCTGATTTCTTGCCCGATTTCTCACCTCTCACAATCTTACTGGCACCAGATATCTGGCGAGATCAGTTTCATGCCTGAAAAAGGCATGAAGCTTGATCTCAATATTTAAATCCTACTTCCCAGGGCTCATTCGTCTGGGATCACATACCACTGTGGCCTTGCCGGTGAAGGTTATTACCAGTGGAGGATCCCAAACAAAGAGGACCTATTGTGATTGTCTCGCCGGTGGGACTGGAGCTTGTTGAGGTGCCCCCAGGAAGTCGGGGGTAGAGTGGGGCATGCCCCTTGGGCAGTGCCAGCCTGGCACACTGGCAGTGCCCATTGGGAACTGTGCAGTGACTAGGGATTGGGGCCTGAGGGAGCAGGACCAACTGAGAGAGGACAGGACCTAAAAGGGCAGGCCAGTTGGTGGGGGTAGGGGTGCGTGTGTGTGTGTGTGACACTGCACGCTCTGCAACCAGCATCTGTTCATATTGGGGGGCGGGGAAGGGGTGGTAGGCGATCAGTCCATGTGGTTGGATGGGGTAGAAATAGCCGTGGAGTCCCACGATAATTGGGTGGGATGTGATTGGCAATGGTGACCAGCTATAGCTGGGGGCAGGCAGTGACAGATTTCCGTGTTCTCTGCCATTACACAGAATAGAAAGAGATATGCAATGTATAATGGCACCCTCTGCTGTAAGCTGCAGGCTTTCAGTGAGCTTTGGCCCTACACTGTTCCCTCTGCTGGTGGGAAACAAATCCTACTTCATTGTTTCTTCAGAATGAGATAAGATTCAGTTTTTAATTTACCCAAAAAAAAGCACGATTTTCTCCCGTTTTTCTGCTGGTCCCACACTTAGAATTTTTTTTAGTAAGATCACTTCCTGAATCCATATTGATGACCCCATTCCAAGTAGCTATTGTCTTGGTAGACCCTCAGACTCTGCAGAGGGGTAAGCTCATAAAGATGCAAATGACATCCATTTCCTTTCAATACCTCCTTTTTGAAATGGACCTTGACAGTACCAGGTGTGTGTTTCCATGAGCAACATGTCAGAACATGTCTCCAATGCAATCCATGTAATGCCTTCACCATATAATTCCAGATATCAAGTTATTTGTGGTGGCCATCATTTGGTTCATAAAAGTTAATTTTTAAATAAGGAAAATGTTTTACTGAAATCACAACAAACATGATAATTTCACTATATGACCTGTTACAAGTCCTTTTCCAAATAGTTTGGGTGGCTTTATCAAATATACATCCTGTGCGATGACGTTCACACCTTGAGTTTGAGACAATCAGGGTCTTTATATCTAAGTGACCCAGGCAATTTGAAATTACCCTTCTGAATTAGTTTCAAGAAAAGACACTGAGTCACTATCAGTTTGAAATGTTATTTTAGTTCCATCTTGAGACTGAAGAGTGTTTCAATCCACAAGAGAAGTCAGGTCATTCTCAAGTGGCCATATTTTTAGTATCTTTCTGTGCTTTTTAAAAATATGAAGTATTAACAGAAAGTTCATAGTATACTGGAACATGACATTTCTCTGAAATTCGTGGGGTCGAACTGACGCATAGCTTTGCTATTTATTTATTTTCTCTTTATTGTTTGTGGTGCAATTTTACACATTTTTTGCCTTTCCTAAATATTCCATGACTGTAAAGTGTTTTTACTAGTGATGCTATTTATCTGTAATGAAAACAGCTTGTAGCTGCTAATAGGTTTTTTTAACTTGAAAAGCCTTTTGGCTTTGCATGCATATTGGGTCAGATTTAATCAGTTTTTACACAGCTGCATATAGCCAACAGCATTCTGTGTTTGATTTAAACTGTTGACGCTTCTGATTGGATAGCCATGCAAGTTGAAATCAAATATTCCAATTAAAATCTTGCTGTCTCTTACAATGTCTACCATTTTCTCATTCCCTAGTATAATTTCTCCTGCTTCTGCTCTAAGGCGCCAATGTTCACTTCAGCTACATTCCTCCTTATGTACTTGTAAAAGCTCTTGTATTCCTGACTTTTTATTGATGTATTCTATTTTTTCCTCCTTTCATCAACTTTTTGGTTCCCTTTGGTTTTTAAAACACTCCCAATCCTCTGGCATGCCATAATTCTTTGCAAGTAAGCCTCTCCTTAATCTGATAGAATCCTTAACTTCTCTAGCTTTTGTGGAGTTGAATTTTTCTTGTTGAGTTGTTGTTTTTCAACAGAATGTATTTTTGTAAAACATTTAAACAACTTCTTTAAATGCTTCCCAAGTTGACACCACATTTCCTTCTTTTAAGTAACAATTACTTAAATAGTGATTCCACATCATCAGCTTTATTGATTGATTTTAAAGCATTTTGGGATGTCTTGAGATTATGGTAAGCATTATATAAATGCATTTTTCTGCAGGGATACAGTAGAATGCAACTCTCCAAAGCATCGGTAACGCTATTTAATAAAACTGAATTTTATTTTGTCGGCCTTTTGGCTAAGACCAAGTGTAATATTTGGCTTCGCATCTGGTCTTAGCCAATGAGGTTACGTTGAGGCTTCACCTGAAGCAATTTTTTTAAAGGCATATTGGCATTTTGGCTAAAGCCAGACCACGCTCGGGAGGGGGTGAAATGCCTCATCATGCCAGCTTGGATCTTGTTTGATCGAGCCCAAGATGGGATGTGTGTCCTGTCTTGTCAGCTTGGATCTGTTTTGTCTCTCTTGTGGGGACTCTGGGCCAAGCTGGATTTTTGATTGGAAATAAAGTACCAAAAAGAACAAAAAAAATTTTACTTTTGCGGCCACTGTGAATCAGTGCGTCTGCATTCATTTCCTGGCAGCTTTTTCCATCTTAAATTCAGAGAGCCAATGTTCCCATGCACTGCTCCCATATAGAGCCTGAAAAATATTTGCGTTATGTAGGAAAAATTGGCTACTCATCATTGCTTCTTAACAGCTTTTCTTACAAATGTTTTCTCTGGCTTTTCTGTATCTGAAAGGAATGCATCAATTAAAATTTCATACAAATATAAGCCAGAAATCAATGCACCCACATTTATTTGATTATCACCGGTCATAGCTATGCACCAAACTGTCACACGAAAAACCTGGCACTACTGATTCTAGAACTGCTCTTTAGGATCAGGCTGGTATAATCAAGAAAGGGTATTATTTCTGGTGCCTTGAATTAAAAAAATGCTTTAGCTACTGTTTTACCGTAAGTATTCTTCTTTGTGATGTGGCTTATTTGGAGCTGATGAAATAACAGCCACTAGTCATTTACAATAGTTTATTTACCACATGGTAGGAATTTTCACCCCTCTCCCCGTGACATTGACTGTTCTATCTGAAATAGAAGTGCCTCATTGTTAAATTAGCACACTCTTGCTGCTCTTGAGGTGCATGCTTTTTCCAGGCTTTCCCCTGCCTTCACAATGTGCCTCCAAATCGGCTCACATTATTTCTCTTTTTCACATAGACCTGCAAACATATTTGGGCACTTTGGGTTCCATTGGATTCACTTCAGTCATTTCATCCGACTATTTCTGGGAAAGGCAGTTAGGTCCACCATAATCCACCATGGATTGGAGTGTATAATTACAGCATAACAAATTTGCATAGAAAGTTTTCAATCTAAACATAGATAACTGAATTTATAATGGAAATATTAAAAATAAAGACAGAATGTAAACCCTGCTGTGGCTGAATTATATGCACCGTTGCACTCAGACTGCATTCAACTCCCCATATACAAGGCCATGTGAAATTGGTGTATATTTTATGTGTGTTTGTGTGTGATTTATGAGTATGTGTGTATCTCTATCTCTTTCTCTCTTTGTATCTTCTCTCCATACTCTTCCATGCCACTACGACAAAAGGTAAATTTCAATGCTGTATACTTAATGTGGGGTTCAGGTGTATGATGAACTGATTGAAAGTTATTCTTGCAACTAATTTGCTATGAACAGATTACTAGATCTGGATTTTCCCCTTTGAATCAGGAATTGTGTGTGAGGCCATTTCCCAATGCTGTACCCCAACCATCTGTATAAACCTGCATCCCCATTATTTTCCGCACTGCGAGTCGGGGTTGGGCTGTAGTAAGGGCAGCTATTTCCTGAAGCATTTCCCAGGTGGAAATGTTGGCACACAAATGCCAAGGCTGGCAGCTTTGAAAACCTGCCTCCATTGCCTGGGACATTAGCCTGATAAGTCCCTAGCCCTTGCTGGCTTCTCACTCACTACATATTCCCTATGTCACCTCTTATTTATCATGCATCTTCTATGTCCCCCCCCCACCCAACTCCAGTAGGTCAACCATGCTCCCCATATGTCTTCCCCACTCCCATCCCCACCCCCCATGTGTGCCCCCATGCAACCCCCGTACCCACCCACCCAGGTATTCACTCTGGACAGAACTCATGAGCCTGAAAATAAACTGAGATGTCCTTGAGGTGTTCATGAAAATAAATGATCATCCATTCAAACTTGAAAAAAATAATGCTACTCTTAGAAGCTCATTATAATGCCAATCAAACATACAGCCATTCAAATTCAATTTGAAAATAACTTGACTTCTGAAGTGCTCATAAATCTGTCAAACTAAACAAACTGCCAAGGCTGAAATGCCAAATCAATGATGTGTCTCAACCTCTACTTGAGTCTTTACTATCTCACAGCAAGTGTTTGGATAATTTGAGATGTTGCACATGATATCAAGAAACAGTTGAGCATACTGGACAAAGCAAAGACTATGTTCTGTGACAATATGCTGGCTGTGCTGCTGAAGACTTGTGCTCCAGAACTAGCTGTGCCTCTGGCCAATTTGTTCCAGTAAAGCTACAATAGTATCAGAGTGGAAAATTGCCAAGGTATATCTTGTCTACAAAAAGCAGAACCAATCCATTCCTGCTAATTACACCTCATCAGTCTGTTATAATCAGTCTGTTATCATGAGAATAGTGATGGACAATACTATCAAGAAGAACTTACTAATGACCTGCTCACCAATACGCAATAGAAAAAAGATAATAAACACTATAAAGAACAATCTTATACCTCAGCAAATTAATAGTAAGCACTTAGTCCCTCAAAGATTGAAAGCCCAAAAGTATCAGTTTCCCCCATAATCCTAAATTCTGCTGAGACCCTGTTTCACAAACAACCACAAATCTATTGGTCAAATCTAGCCAGTGATTGCCATGCTGTAGAGCTAAAGTGACCTGGACTTGGGACTGGTCTTCGGTTTGGCGAAGAAAATGACCTTTTGCACAAGTTGGTTTTTGCCTTCAGCACTCGTTGTCTAGCTGAGCTGTTCCCCAAAGATAGCTGCCCTCTCTCTTTCTCTCTGCTGCTTCTTCTTCAAAACACATTTGGTGTCTAACCTACTTCCTGGCTTACAGCACTCTGATTATTAATTGTATCAAGTGCAAAGAACACCCTAGGATAAAAGCAAAATACTGCAGATGATGGAATCTGATGTATTGTGAAGGCTCTGATGAAGGGTCAAAACAAAGAACAAAGAACAACACAGCACGGGAAACAGGCCCTTCGGCCCAATGAGCCCGCGCCGCCATCATAACAATGTATTTTTCCTATACCTCCCTTGACCCATGTCTATGCTTATGGTACCCCCATTGGAAACCAGATTCAGGGGAGAATAATTTAGGGACAATTTGTTACACCAATCAGCCTAAGAGCACATCTTTGGGGTGTGGGAGGAAACCGGAGCACCCAGAGGAAACCCATGCAACCACAGGGAGAATGCGCAAACTCCCACAGACACCGGCCCAAATCCATGTATCTGCAAGTCATTTAGACTCGCAACATTGGCTGTATTCTCTTCCCACAGATGCTGTCAGACCTGCTGAGATTTTCCAGCATTTTCTATTTTTGTTGCAAAGAACACCCTCTTCTATGTTATTTCCTTTCTGTTAGGTGCTGCCCAGACAGTGGTTTACATGGCAGTTTGATTTTACTTGTGCAAACCAAATTCATTTTAATAGCATCCTGTCATTTCATGACATTAGCCCAACGATCTTCAGCTGTTTCATCAGTGACTTCTCCTCCATCATAATATCAGAAATGGAGATGTTTGTTGATGATTGCACGATATTTCATTTACAGATAATGAAACAGTACACTTTGCCTGTATGCCGCAAGACCTGGAAAACATTCTGGTTTGGGCTGCTATGCAGCAAGTAACATTTATGTCATACAAGTGCTAAACAATTACTGTTTCCAGCAAGGGGGAACCTAACCAGATTCCCTTGAACCTCAACTAGATCAACCCCGGAAATATTGTGCCTATAACAGCAGGTCAGAGGCTGGAAGTTCAGTGGTGGGTATTTTGACTCGCCTCCTGATCAATGTTCCTGTTAGGCCGAACAGGCATGCAGCAGCTTGACAGAGACTGCAAAAGTCTTGTTCTGGGATAAATAATGTGAGTGAAGATGTGCAAAAAAATTTAAAGGAACCGCACATTAAAAAAGACAGCCTATGCATAGCAAGTAAAATATTAAAGAGAACATTGCTTCTGACTTCACAAAATCTTTCCAGCATCTACAAGGTACAGAGGCCAGGAGATAATGGATGACTCTGCACTTGTCTGGATCTGTGCAGCTCCAGCAAAGCTCAAGAACAGCCAAGACAAAGCAGCACACTTTATTGGCACCCCATCTACTCTGCCACCTTAAAACACTCACACCCTTCACCACTGGTGTGTAGTGGCTGTGGTGTGTACCAACCAACGACAAGATGCGTTGCAGTAATTTGTCCAGGCTTCTTTGGCAGCACCTTCTAAATTCTTTAACGTCTAGAAGGATAAGGAGTGCAAGCGATGGAGACATCACTATCAATAATTTCCCTCCTAAGTCGCTCACCAGCCTAACTTGGAAATACAATTGACATTTCTTCA
Source organism: Carcharhinus amblyrhynchos (assembly GCF_965287045.1). NCBI lineage: Eukaryota > Metazoa > Chordata > Chondrichthyes > Carcharhiniformes > Carcharhinidae > Carcharhinus > Carcharhinus amblyrhynchos. Next base: position 31,897,790 of record NC_137336.1, on the reverse strand, counting down.
TCAGTGGATCAAAATCCTGGAACACCCTCCCAAACAACCCAGTGGGAGTACCTGCACTGCAGTGATTCGAGAAGATGGCTCACTACCTCCTGCTAAAGGACAGTTGGAGATAGAAAGTGAATGCTCCCCTTGCTGGTCACACCTTTGTCCAGTGATTGAATTAAAATTCCTTAAGAAAATGGCAGCATAATGTTTTATTCAGGTCATGATATGAAAAGATATTGAGAATTACAGAAATGTTCAGAACAATACAAAAGTTGAGAAAAGAGTAAACTTGTGTTTCTGTAATAACTTAATATTTATCTAAAGAACACATCTGTTTCACTGAACAATTCTGGCCTCATCATCATTTCAAATAGAAATTTTATTAAGTCTTACTTAATTTGTTGAGAGAGAATCCTGGGTTTAACAGTATTGACTTTAATAGTGTTCGCAGATTGCAACAGAAGATTGATATGGAAATGCATTTTAAACTGGTAATTTTTAAATGTTCATTGAATGTCACTTTGCAGGAAGCCAACCATGGCTTGTAGTTGAAAATTCTGAAGTAGATTTTTGGAATGATTGCATACTGAAAGATAAATGCTTATGACTTGAGCCCTTACAAGATCTTCAAGTTATGCAAGATGAGGTCACTTCACTTAATTTTAGGTTAAAGTAGTCAGTTCTGTCCTCTGTATAACCCTGTTTTGTCAAATGTGTTTTAAGCGAGCAATTGTTGTCTGATGGAAACCACTGTACAATGTAAAAGTGAACTTTTGAATTCTGTTTCTTCAAGACTAGGGCAGGACTTTGAAGCTCCACTGTGCTGAGTAATAAATTTGTAGGAAATGCCTCCAGTAGGTTCTTAATTTTAGTTTTTTTTTGTTTTGGGTTTGGAAGAGAAGGGTGTTGTATAATGAGTAGACACTCTCTAATTGGTAAGCAAATGAAAATGGAGGCTTATTTTACTCTCTAATTGGTAAGCAAATGAAAAGGGAGGCTTATTTTACTTTTACTACAGAGCATTATTAGCAGAGATTTTGGAAGTGTACTTTAGGCCTACCCTTTGCTGAGACATGGATCTCTATATTTTTGGCTAGTGCTTGAGCTGGTGGAGGAGTTTAAGGCATAGAAACCCGGAAATGCTAAGGTCCTGTTTGAGTTAACATTTTAACGTCATAGTTTCTTTGTTCAATTTTCCACCTGGAAGCCAGCCAAATTGACAAGCTGGCTGGTGAGAAAGCCAGTGATAAAACACTGCAGCTGGGGACTGTTGCAAAAGATCCACCACATATCAGTGGTTGGTGGATACTATCAGATGACAGTTGGGGTGCTGGGTAGTGGGCCAAGAGGGGCTATAGGTTTGGAAATGGGAGAAAGTCTGTTATTTGCAGGAGCAGAGTTTGTGTTGGCTGTGGAAGCATTCCTGCTCCTCATGGTTCACGAGTGTGCTATAAAAAGGATTTAGCTTCTGAGTCCAGCTGTTCCTGGCTTCCATTAGCTGCCAGGTCTTCTGAGCCCTTGGAAATTAAAATTTCAGCCAAAATATCTGTAACATTATTACAGACCAGCCTCTTTGGAGTGGGTTACTTGCAAGTCCTGAAACCATCATGGTTAAAATGGGAGCAGGCAGGCTCATGGTGGGTGAAGTTGTGTACAATACACAAAACACACATCCACACACATTGAGAGAGCAAGTCAGTCAATTCCGATTTAAGGACTCCCAGGTATAAGTGTTGACAAAGGCTTGGTAGGTTATTAATGTAGCACCTTGGTACATTGGAATGCCTCTAAGCATTGTCTGCATTTAATTAAAGTGGCTGTTACGTAAGCATCTCTGTACCTCTTGACATTTCAAACTGGTATAAATATAACTAAAATTTGCTGCACTGCAGTTTTTTGACAAGGCTACCTTAACATCTGTTTGCTTTCTGTATTCAGATTTATCCAACGCAAAGAGGAAATTTGCAGAGTCATTAAATGAATTTAAGTTTCAGTGCATTGGAGATGCAGAGACAGATGATGAGATCTGTATAGGTGAGTTTTATTTTATTCTCAGCATTCCCTTACTGACAGTCTTACTGTACTAAAGGGGTGAAATTGTTTAATGACCACAGGACAAAATGGGTTAATAGTGAATTGATGGTCCATTTTACACCTCAGTTGATTTTCATTTCAGTTGATTTCAGTGTTTGCAGTGAGGCAGTCTGTTAATAAGGGTGAATTGGAGCATGACTGGTTCATGGTTGGAATTAAATATTGCTCAACATGGCAACTTTTGTGTGCAGTGGATTAAGGAAAGTGAGGTTAGCTGAAGTGTCACTGGTGTATGTTCTAAGATGGCCGTGGCTCAGTGAGGCAACTTTTGATTCCAGGAGGTGCTATGATCCTGTTGGGAATCTTAACATGTAAAGAAAAAGTCCAAACACCCAGTAATTAACAGACAGAATTATGCTAAAGTTTTTGCATTTTTAACCAAAATCAAACTATTATGTACAAAAAGAAATTTTAAAAATTAAGCATCACTATCTGAACACCATAGTTTATAAAGACTGATGCCATTACCTCTGTTCTACTAGTTGCTTCCCACAAGAGTTCCCATATGTTATGAAGGTTTTTATCTTGAAGATTCATTCACTTCTACAGGGACAAACTGAAAAGGTTGTGCACAGCCCTCCAGAAGTCACTCTGATTTCTCTTCAATGTTTCAGCTGTTCTCTGAAATAAGATTCCAAGGGGTCCTTCAATTAGCTTTACGGCGATGCAACCCTCCACCTTTTCTTTACAGACCTCATGACTGTGGATACCTCAGCTCCTTGTTACCCAAATGCCTTACCATTGCTTTCCAAGTTAACTCTGCTTGTCTGCTTTCTATCACAAGAGTCTGTGAGGTCCACTGTAAATTTATTCCACTAGTTGCAAGCTAGAGAATATCTTCCAGATATCTGTCACAAAATTCAAACTGAGATCGAGCTGCACCCTCATTCCATGCAGTGAACAATGAAGTTAGTACTTTCTTTGCCTGAAGTGCAGACCTGACTGACTGGCTCTCTGAATCTAGTGGTTGCACAAGCAAATCTGTAACTCCCTCCATTTTTTCTCAAACTGAATTGATTGCTGGCTGTTCACTTCTGTCAACAAACACACTCGCATATAAATTAAACAAACAAATCTTCCAACCAAAGCTCCATTCAGTATCACTACCTCTAAGGCAATATGCATGTTTTGGGATAGTTCAAATAGAAATGTAAACTAATTATTTTATCTTCAACACAACTCTTCATTCTGTAACTCATATGGATAATTTCTGTCTGCAATGGAATTTTATGACCCTCTTTCTCTGAATTGCTAACTGAATTAAATCTTTATGGAGATAACACCAGACACCCTGGCTCTACCAAGAACTCCCAAAATGGGTCATCTACTGATCTTGAAGATAAACATAGGTTAACTATTAGTTATAATTAACTCCAAGTTTGTTTAAGTTGATTATACTTCAAGGTTGCTTATCAATTTCTCAACTAGATGCTCCTATTTATCTGCAGTTAAAACTTTAATTCCTAAAACTAAGTTACATTCCAAAACAACTGAATTACAAACCAAATCTTTGCAACAGTAGGTGTAACTATTTTGGTAAGAAACAGCTGCTTCAAGATCATATTTTTGTGTTGGGTTTGAAAGAAAATGGATTTGATGTCAATGGAGTGCCGTGACTTACTTTAATATCCCCAATTTCTCCATGGGCAGAAACCAGAAGTTGGTGGGCAACATGTCAGGGATGCCCTGTAGCCATTAGACATTTTCTGAGGAGCATTGATTGGTTTTCCGCTCTCACTTGGTCCTGCTTCAGAGAAATTGACTAGCAGCTCTGTGGTCCAAGGAACTGTGGCCACTGATGGGACCGCAAGAAATCCCCAGCATTGAAGTGGTGGAGCCCCAGGACATATTGTCTGGCGTCTTGCGGAAAGCAGGGCAAAGAACAGGATAGTGGGATTAACTGGATTGCTCTTGCAGACCCAATTTTTTGAATTTTGTTCATCCGTGCTGTACTATGTTATTATTCTATCAATCTTGCGGTGGGAATGGGTTTCTAGGGGAGATGTTGGAACTATTATAATGAACTCCCCAGCTAATTGACTTTTCATCAGGGTAATCCTCGAAAGGGCTGTTGTTCTTTTGTCAATTTATGACCACCCCTCATTCCTGGATGAGTATTTGGTTGCTTTTTTGACCCCCGTGCGTTTAGTATGTTCGGTAACCCCACATATTTACCCCAATAATTAACACATCTTGGGACAACTAAGGGCAATATAGCATGGCCAATCTACCTAACCTGCACATCTTTAGACTGTGGAGGGAAACAGGAGCACCTGAGAGAAACCCATGCAGATATGAGGAGAATGTATAAACACTACACAGTCAGTCATCCAAGGCTGGAATTGAATCCGGGTCCCTAATGCTATAAGGCGGCAATGCTTACCACTGTGCCACCGTGTCACCCTCACATGTCGAGAGGCCAGTTTACATCCAGGAGGCTAGGCCTGCATCCAAATCCTAGAGCCCAGACAGTGCAGAACCTTCGTAAAGCCAGTGTGAATATCTTCGTTGAACCAGAAAAAGATGTTTCCCAGACTTGATCCTCAGTCTTGTATTGTGTGACAGTTGTAAGCTGGATTTGACTTGTAGGTTTATTTAAAGTTGTTTGTGAAGAGGGAACTCTTAAGGGGTTCAGACTTCATAGGTATATTTTGGAACAAAAGGTACTTTCCACATAAATAGGATGTGTGTTTAGTGATTCCTATACTTATTTGTCACAGAGTATTGTAGTCCTGTTCATATGTATTCATGTTTTCTTTAATTTAATAGTCTTTACTAATTGTTGTGAGTTACTAACGATGACTGAACTGGTTATTCTCACTGGGATTTCATGTGACTCATCACATCATCCCAAAAAAATAAAATGATACACCACCACAAACTGGTGTTTCAAGTTGGGACATCCTCACAGATAACATCAGCGAGGTTTGTGACAATTCGTAATTTAGTGCTTCACTCCCAGAGAGTTAAGTTACCAATGTTGAGAAGCATTGATATTATCATGGATATAATAGCTGAGATTCATAGCTGAAGGAAGTTTGCGTTTTGTTTCTCCTTTGTTGTCTGAGTGCGGCTATCTTTAGGTGTTGTAGTTGGGTTGGTGTTGTCTGAGATGAGATGGAGCGTTGTCTGTCACCTTGTGCAGGTGTTAAACCTTCATATGTCGAGTGCCTTGTGGTGCATGCAAAGTTTAGATCTTTGATGGGTTGGTGGAGTCTTGTACCAGGTTTTGTTTGAACTTTGCCCAGGTTGGCTGGGAAGATCTTTATTCAGAATGAATTTGGTAATTTCTACTCAATTTTTAGGGGACAATTATCCACATATTAAATAAATTGGCTTAATATTGACAATTTTACCAAGGCTACAGAGTGAACAGTATGGAGAAAAAATAAGCAAAAGGAAAGAATTACATTTACGTAGAATGAGGAGATGTTGGATTGAATTCTGGGATTTGCAGTGGGTAGAGTTTGGGGAGTAATATTGACAAGAAGTGAGGATAGAAGCAATATCCTCATTACTTCCTCAGTAATTGTCTATTTAATAAGCAACGCTGTTTTAAGATTGATGTTAAGGCACGTTGTTGGGATAGATTGATGGAAATTACAATTCTGCATCTGTACCAGACAGTGATAATGCCAATAATGGTAATTGTCCCATTTCTGTGTAGCCTTGATGAGCGTAAAAGTCGTACCTAAAATTATAATCCAGATCAAGCTGTCTGCAGTCTAATTAGCCCTCAGGATAAAAAACACTTTTGCAACAAATCACACATTGCTGCATGATTCATGGTGAACCTGCTGTCTGTGGTAGGTTGACAAGCCACTTAAATGCATTGAATCCACTTGAGGATGGGCAAGTAATGTTGCCGTTGTGTGTGAATACCTAAATCCAGTGAATGATCTGAAAAAAAAAAGCTGGGGTTCTATCTTTATTCCTCTGCCTCAGAGCCCTGTGGGTTTCAGCATTAGCATTGTAAAGTATTAGCCAGTAAAGTAGACCAAGAACTGATAATAAAATAAAAGATCAATCGCTACCCTATTTTTTTCAAACAGTGTATTGCCAGGTCCATTAGCCCAATTAAGAATGTAATATTTAAATTCTTTACTCCTCGCAGACCACTTTGCAGTTTGTTCTGTTCACTCAGCAACTTATTTATTCAGTGCTCACTTACAGAACAGTTTACATTAAAAGGTAACAAATCTAATTAGATGCACCCTTCACAGTAAATGGCTAGTCTAATGCAGTATTTTTGTAACTCATTACTTTCATTGTTTTGTATATCTGTGGGACAGGTAATATTTGCAATGCCATCTCAATCCTATGAAATATTGTTGTTTGGAGATAGATCACAAAAAGACATTGCAGAACATAGATGATCAGAATTTGTATTTCAGATAAATATTTACAGGTGTCATTTATCTAACTAATTGCTTTAAAATGAAAACGTGATGGGACACTGTATGCTATATTCTATATTTGTTTGGAATGTTTGTTTCATTTCTGCTTCTGTATCATGTATTTTCACTTGCGCATGTAATTTTTAAAATCAAAATACATGAAGACATGGGAGTTCTTTGTAACTGTGTAAATGCAGGTACACCTTAATTCCAGAAAGGTAAGAACAGCATGTTGATACAACAATAAACCATACCAATTTGTGATTCTGTACTTCCTTCAATTTTGTTTTATGTCCAATATGATGGCTGGGATCTAATATGTGCCATCTTAATGCAATGCCGTAAGTTGTTCCTGTTTGTTGCTTATGTGGGCATGCTGTAACATTTCTGTTGGCTAACTTATACTTTCTTTTAAAGCGAAGTCACTTCAGGAATTCGCAGGAGTTCTGAAGAATCTTGAAGATGAGCGAGAACGTTTGGTGAGTGGCAGCCTAGGAAGTATTTATGAAGTAGGTTGCTAAGATAGCAATAATGAGGACTTGACATAAGAGTAAGATTTTATTTAAGAAATATATCTGAATGTCAAGGGTTCTGGGGCATGATTGAAAATCCAGTGGATTGCTGGTATAATTATGCCCTCTTCTGGTTTGTACTGAAAATGCAAACTTCAACTTCAATATTTTAACTTTTGATCTCAGTTAAAATATTTTTTAAAAGACAGAAGTTATGTTCTATACTACATAGGAAACATATTCTCTATACTACACAGACTACAGGTTGACATTGTAAAATCATCCTTCACCTTTATTTCTTACACAGAATTAGTACAATAATTCTAGCCTAGCTGAGGGTGATGGGGATGTTATCATTGCTGATTGGACCTGATGAGCTACTAGTTAAACCCCCTGTCTTATTTGACTATGACTTCAATGTCTGCAAATATAATTGTTCAAGGAAAAGCCTACTGCAACAATTGCATTTAGTTAATTTTGAATCGCCTAATATTGTACTAAGAGAAAAATTAAACAACTTTGCAGCAGAGATGGCATTTGAGTGATTGTGACTTGTGCAGATTTGTCTCTGATGCAATGATGCTGTAGACTGTGCTCATATTTTTACACACACAACTACAGTGGTTCAAGGAGAATCACTGCCACCTTAGTGTAACTAGGTTGGGCAATAAATGTGGACTCAGCAGTGTCACTCATGTCCCAAGACCAAAATAAAAATCTTGTCATAGAATAATGCAATATTCTTCTATTTAAACCTGTAAGTAGGTGTTTAACTTGATTGTGACTTGTGAACGCAAAGCATTGACCTATCAGTGAAAAATCGATTTGGAGGAAAATGTGTTATATTGAATTTAAGGTGGCTTTGTGGTCTTAAATTTTGATTTCTAAGAATACAAAATTGTTATGCTTTGGATTGTTTGAACTTTATCAAAGCTTAATATCAGAAACATATGCTATTATGAAATTAATTGCACGTTGTTCAGGCAAATTTATTAGAGAAAAGGAATATTGGCTATATACTAGAGTCACACTTCCCTATATTCTATCTATTTGCACTTTATATAGGATAACATCTCTAACATGGCTTTGTTTTCATGTCAGATTGAGAATGCTGGTGAAGTCCTCATCAGCCCTTTGGAAAGGTTTCGGAAGGAACAGATTGGAGCTGCAAAGGTAATCTGTCCAATTCTCTTTGCCCCTTCTTTCCTGCTCCCCTACTCCCTTAGTTTTCTCTCTGCCTCCCTTTTTCTCTCCATTCCCACCCACTTTATTGCCAAATAAGAGGTGAGATTGTCTGATAAGCTGTATTTTTCTGTTGTAGTGATCACTTTCTGTATTTTGACAAACTGGTTCACTTGTCACAAGCTTCTTCAACAGTTTACCTACCACATGTCAATGAGATTTTTAAGAAAGCAAACATTTTGCCCTGAATCACATGGGGTAAATTATTATGTTGTCTTTAGCTATATATAGGATAAGTATAATTTAAAAATTGGTATGAAGTATCTGAAAGAGTTCCTTCACCTTAATCAGAGTAGTTGCCAGTATACAGATGATTTCAGTGGAAGGGCATGACTTATTTTACTGTGGCTTTGTCATTAATTAGAACATGTGTGCTCACTGGTTGGACTGACATTGAAATACTATTACATGCAAATCTGCAGAGTAGTGAAATAAATGAAGTTTAGTACATCAATACATTTTAGACTGATCCACTAGAAATATATTCATAAGGAAGATAATAAATGCCTATTGATATTTATAGCATGAAAGTCTGCTTTTGACACAGTTTTACTGGCATGTCCGTTTGTGGTTCATACAATCCCGCCTGAAGCTAATGGAGAATGCCATTCTCAGAGCCTCGCCCGACCCCAGAATTGGGGGGTGTGCCAGTAAAATTCTGGCCAAAAGATCTGACTAGCTGCTCAACTTTTTAGTTTAATTTGATTTGATTTATTATTGTCACATGTATTGGTATACAGTGAAAAGTATTGTTGCTTGTGCACTATATGGACAAAGAACACCGGTCTTAGAGAAGGAAAAGAGAATGTTGTGTTACAGTCATAGATAGGGTGCAGAGAAAGATCAACTTAATGTGAGGTAGGTCCACTCAAAGGTCTGATGGCAGCAGGAAAGAAACTGTTCTTGAGTTGTGTGTCCTCAGACTTTTGTATCTTTTTCCCGATGGAAGAAGGTGGAAGAGAGAATGTCTGGTGTGCGTGGGGTCCTTAATTATGCTGGCTGCTTTGCCGGGGCAGCAGGAAGTGTAGACAGAGTCAATGGATGGGAGGCTGGTTTGAGTGATGTACTGGGCCTTGTTCACGACCCTTTTGTAGTTTCTTGCAGTCTTTGATAGAGCAGGAGCCATACCAAGCTATGATATAATCAGAAAGAATGCTTTTTATGGTGCATCTGTCATCTGGTGGTACATCTATGGTGAGAGTCATAATGGACATACCAAATTTCCTTAGTCTTCTGAGAAAGCAGAAGTGTTGATGGGCTTTCTTAACTATAATGTCAGCATGGGGGAACCAGGACAAGTTGTTTGTGATCTGGACACCTAAGAACTTGGAGCTCTCAATCATTTCCACTTCATCCCCTTCGATGTGGGTGGGGGCATGTCCTCCACTGTGCATCCTGATGTCGATGACTATCTCCTTCATTTTGTTGACACTGAGGGAGAGATTATTGTTGTTGCACCAGTTCACCAGGTTCTCTATCTCTTTCCTGTACTTCGACTCGCCATTGTTTGAGATCCAACCCACTACGGTGGTGTCATCAGCAAACTTGAAAATCGAATTGGAGGGGAATTTGGCCACACAGTCATAGGTGTATAAGAAGTACAGTAAAGGGCTGAGAATACATCCTTGTGGGGCAGTGGTGTTGAGGATGATCATGGGGGACATGTTTTTGCCTATCCTTTATGATTGCAATCTGTGGGATTGGAAGTTCAGGATTCAGTCACAGAGAGAGGAGCCAAGGCCCACGCCACAGAGTTTGGAGATGAGTTTCATAGGAATAATGGTGATGAAGACTGTGCTGTAGTCAATAAATATGAGTTGGCCATAGGTGTCCTTGTTTACTTGGTGTTTCAGGGTTGAGTGCAGGAGCAGGGAGATGGCGTTTGCTTGGATCTGTTGCAGAGGTAGGCAAATTGTACTGGATCCAGGCAATCTGGGAGGCCAGAATTGATTTGTGCCACGACTAACCTTTCGAAGCATTCAGAATGATGGATGTCAGAGCCACCGACAATAATCATTAGGGCATGCTGCCTGGCTTTGGGATGATGGTTGTCTTCTCGAAGCAGATGGGGACCTCAGATTGTTGTAGAGAGGTTGAAGATGTCTGCGAATACTCCTGCCAGCTGATCGCCATAGGATCTGAGTGCTTGACCAGATACCCCATCCAGGCCAGTCGCTTTCCGTGGATTGACCTTTGAGAAGGCTGCGCAGACATCTGCAATGCTGACCTTGAATACTGGTTCATCCGAGGCTTCCAGGGTAGAGGGCATGTTCTCACTGACCTCTTGCTCAAAACAGATGTAGAATGCTTTGAGCTCATCAGAGAAGAGTGCATTGGTGCTGGTGATTTTACATGCCTTCACCTCGGAGTCTATTATGTCCTGCAGATCTTGCCATAGTCGGCAGGGATCCATGTGGCTAGCCTGGGACTCTGGCTTGGGATGGACCGAGCCACTGTCTTTTGGCATTTCTGATGGATCTCCTTTGATCACATTTGGATTTCTTGTATAGATCAGGGAGATCTGATTTGAACACCTTAGATCTGGGCTTTAGCAAGCAGTGGCTATCCCTATTCATCCACTGTTTCCAGTTGGGAAACACGTGGATGTGCTTCTATGATTGTTAGACCTTGGAATTTTACCAATCTTCCATATGTGTAACAGGTGAGAAGAACAACTCCCACAAAAAAAACTTGCCCCAAGTCAATTTCAATTTGCACTATCGATGAACAGTTGTCTAACCCTTGGCTCTCTGTTTGTTACAATATTTTTGCAGACATCAATTTGCTTTGTTTGCACTTTTTAAGGCAAGTTTTTATTAAAGGTTTACATTTTACTCAAAACACAATGAATCCCAAAAATCTAGTACAGTTCAGAATAATCATTATTCCATATAGAGAAAAGACCAGCAAATATTCATACAAATGGCTCAAATTATTGAGCATTGCAATCATCGTAGCTGGCATCTCCTCTCGTACAGATAAAGGATACCAGAAAGAGTGGAGGATCACAAGACAGCACGATAAAACAATGAGCGCATGGCCCCGTAGTGCATATCCTTTACTACAGGACAACAGTGACAGAGCTACACAATACATGGGATTCTTTATGGGGTATTCCTGCCAACAATTTAAGGAAAATCCTCTAGGATTAACTATAACAAATCAGAGCACATATCAACACCCCACCTACCTGCGTAAAGATAGGAAACTCCAAAGAGAGAGAAGCATCAGGATTATCCAATAGACGCCAGAGGTTGTCTTTCAGTGTACACTTTTGCAGGAAGGTTACCTAGAAGAGAACAGCCCAACCTCACAACAAACAATACACTGTCCCCTCCTCCTCCTCCAGGGGAACCAAAACCTGAAAAAATGGACATACTGGAAGACTCCATTTAAGACCACTTGGAGGAGGGGACCTTATCTCCACCTGAAGAAAGATTCCAACAACACTGAACCAAAGCATCCAGACTTGCACTCAGCCTCTGCAGCCAACAGGATACTACATCCCCAGGAGAACTAAGTCTCAAGAAGTAGAGCAGTCTGGAAGTTTGCTAAAGGGGATATCTCAGAGGAGAGCAATGTGCCTTGCTCACTCCTCCATCCAACCCAGATAAACACAGCCACCACTACCCTAATCTTCTCACCAGAGAAAGGGCCGATAAGCCAAAAATAATTACAGCGTTCTTATATAGTGAACAAAGCAAACTGCCCCTCTCTGGGCACCCCTGAGGCTTCATTTAAGCCCTGTCATCAACTAGATTTGATCCTCTCATCAGAGAAACCCTAACAACAAGAAGATATGCCCACCATATGTTCCATGTGCCAAGTAATCAAGTAGTCACTGTCACTAGGCACGCAGCCAAGTCAAAATAGAAGATCACCTAACAAGGCTAAGTAAGAACATAAGAGATAGGAGCAAGACTTTAACCTGGTGTTGTGAGACTTCTTACTGTGTTTACCCCAGTCCAATGCCGACATCCTCCACATCAATGAGTGCAGGTCGGAAGGACGGTGGAGGAAAAGCAGCAGTCAAGGTAGGTTGGGGGTGTGCTCTGCCGAGGGGGGGCCTGCCTCCTGGGGGGGGTCTGACCGTTGGGGAGGGGGGTGGTGGCCTGCCTCCCAGGTGGGTCCAATCGCGGGCAGGGTCTGCTGGTGGGGGGTGGCGGGGGGGAGGCGGTGGTGGTGCTGCTGCCCCAGGGAATTCGGATTGCAGGGGCAGCTCTGCCAGGGTGGTTAGTGGGGGATTGCGAAGAGTGTTTGAGGAGGATGGGCTTCGGAGGTTCCCCTGCAGAATAGGAATCCACTTTGGATTTTTATTCTGCAGGTTGGTAACACTGCAGATCCAGAACACATCCGAAGACAGTAAAGTGGGATTTGGCGGTAAAGTTGAGCGTGCGGTTCATTAAGTCGATTTAAGTCGGGTGTTGGTAAAGGCGCGATCTGCTTGGTATCGGGTGCAAATCATGTTAGTCCTGATGCCCCATGGTCTCTGCTTAAATAAACAGCCCTTATGCTTTAAGTACTTTTATAACTCGGTGCTAATGAAGAAAAGTTTCACAGGTCCTCTATCTTGAACCTTATGGTATGACCCCTTGTTATGGTCAGCATTTATAACTAAACTGCTCCATGAAATTTTCTTGTGCTGTCCCCTTGTGGCGAAAAGTAATAAACTAAATGTTCTTGCTTGGTTACCTGAAGATGATCCATTGTTAAACTGAGATGTTTCATTCACTCCTTTTTTTTCTTTTACAAAGGAAGCAAAGAAGAAATATGATAAGGAAACAGAAAAGTATTGCAATGTGCTAGAAAAACATTTAAATCTGTCATCAAAGAAAAAAGATTCTCATCTTCAAGAGGTAATTATATTCCCCAGCATTTTACTGAATTTGAGAAACAGATTTTCTAGGATCTTGTAATTGTTTTGCTTTACATTGACCTATCTTCACACTGTAAGCTTCATAACTGGTTCATAACTGACAATGTTGTATCCATTTCTTGTTATCGGGTGCATAAATGTATCAGCTCTGATTAATCTAGCAACATTCTTGTCCAATACTGTACCTGGTATGATTGACCTCATGCAAGTGAACAATTCAAGATTTAACAAGCTCTAGTACTCACCACAACACAAAAGTGATATTTTGGTCTCTCTTCAGGTACCAGGCTCTAAGATTGATAAAAATTGTGTTTGTTATACGCACTTGGCCTGCAAAATGAGACATAGACCAATGAAGTTGGTCTGTGGTTCCCACTGAACTAAGTGCATTTTTTGATGGTTTTTGAGCGTACAAAACACCTCCTCATTTTCATTTCATTTATTTTACCCTGTTTCTGTTTGAAATGCTTATTAATGATCATCTTCAGTTTATTAGGTGCTGTTATCAGCAGCCAGCATTTAAGTTTGATAAAGTAAAATGCCCAATTTGTAATTTTTGACAAAAAAAAGCTTGTCATCAGAAATCATTTGCTTAACTGTCATTCCTTAAATATTCCAATCAGTTACTTTACTGTACAAGTTATTGTGTATGTATCAGAGAACTTTTAAAACTGTAAACATTATCCATAGTAAAACTTGATTGTTTTAGATTTCCCATTTTCATAGTTTTTCTTTATTTCTACATTATTGCTAATACTACTATTTATCCCATGCTCATGAAAACGTTCTAACACTACGATTACTTATGGTACATAGTAAGTCCATTGAATCTTGAAAGATTTTTCTGAAATCTTGTCTCTAACCTTTTTTTAAAACAAAACTGGCCGTTTCTTTGGCTAGAATTGAATGCCCTGTGAACGTGTAAACTTTGAGTAGAGTCTCACAGTTATCGATAAGGTGGTAATTATGTTTAATGTTTCTTTAAGTTGGTGCAAAGATTTAGGAACCATTTGTTGCTCAGGTTTGTTTCCCATTCAAGTTGGCTACTTGGAAGAAATCTGCTCCTTTTCATTATTTTGAAAGATTCTGGTTATATCACCTCATAGTGTACACTTTTCCAGAGCATTAAGCTCTAGTTCCCAAATGCTGCCCTGAAATGTAAGGATTTTGAAACTAGGTATAATTGTGACCTGATGCTGGATTTTTCAGTGCCCCAATACGTCCCACCAGGTGAGAGGTGATAACTGTGCACAGTTTTCTAGATGCAGCCAAGCCAAAGTCTTGTACAAGGTCAGAATTGTACTTTTAGTTTTATATTTAATTATACCATTACACATACCCCAGTTCCCAATTTTAAAAGGACTATTAATCTGTATCCTTCTCCTACTTAGCAGTCATAAATCGGCATGGTGTGAATAGCTGGTATAACTCTGGATGATAATGTTGTAATAGTATACATTAAAAAGGCATGACTATATCCGCCTGCGCAGTCTAAGGCCCTAAAGTCCCCACCCCCGGCAATGCTCATCAAGAGTAAACTTGTGGACTGTTGTTCTAATAACCCTTTATCCATAACATTAATGAAGATGTACCACAGTGCACTTTGCAGCACAGCAACAACTTGCATTTAAATGGTGCCATCGCTATCCCAAGACACTTCACAGAAGCATCGTTAAACAAAATTTAACACCAAAGCACACGTTAGAACAGTTGACAATGATCCTTGAAGTAAGTTTTGAGGATTATCTTGGAGCAGTGGGAAATATAGAACCCTCTAAGGAAGAAATTTCAGAGCTCAGGGCCTTGGCAATTGCGGATTCAGCCTCCAATTGGGAAATTGGGATGCCTAAAAAGTCAGAACGGGACAAAATCAAATTTCTCAGAGGCTACAGAGAAAGGGAGGGATGAACCAAGGGTTATACAGTAAATGGCAGAACCCTTAAGAGTATTGATAGGCAAAGAGATCTGGGTGTACAGGTACACAGATCACTGAAATTGGCAGTGCAGGTGGAGAAGGTAGTTAAGAAGGCATACAGCATGCTTGCCTTCAGTGGCTGGGGCATTGAGTTTAAAAATTGGCAAGTCATGTTGCAGCTTTATAGTACCTTAGTTAGGCCACACTTGAAATATGGTGATCAATTCTGGTCACCACACTACCAGAAGGATGTAGAGGCTTTGGAGAGGGTACAGAAAAGATTTACCATCATGTTGCCTGGTATGGAGGGTATTAGCTATGAAGAGAGATTGGAGAAACTTGGTTTGTTCTCACGGGAACAATGGAAGTTGAGGGGCGACCTGATAGACGTCTACAAGATTATGAGAGGCATGGACAGAGTGGATAGTCAGAAGCTTTTTCCCAGGGTGGAAGAATTAATTACTAGGGGGCACACATTTAAGGTGCGAGGGTCAAGATTTAAAGGAGATGTATGAGGCAGATTTTTTACACAGAGAGTAGTGGGTGCCTGGAACTTGTTGCCGGGGGAGGTAGTGGAAGTGGAGACAGTAGTGACTTTTAAGGGGCATCTTGACAAATACATGAATAGGATGGGAATAAAGGGATATGGTCCCTGGAAGGATGGGGGCGTTTAGTTAAGCTGGGCAGCATGTTCGGTGCAGGCTTGGAGGGCGGAAGGGCCTGTTCCTATGCTGTAATTTTCTTTGCTCTTTGAATGTATTGGTATTTAAGGAAGTAAAGCATTCAATGATCAAAATACACTTTCTCAACATTTTATCATACTATTTCCACCAACAATGCGCAAAGTAAGTTAAGCTGAAAGTATGTATACATCATGTGAAAAAAATTGAGGCTTGAATTTATATAATTCCTTTCATGATCACCATATTTTTCAAAGCGCTTTGCAGCCAATGAAGTACTTTTGAAGTGTAGTCACTATAATATATGGAACACTGAAACCAATTTATGCATAGCAACCTCCCACAAACTTCATTATTATATTCATGATGCTGTTGACAAGACTAAATATTGACTTGGACACCGGGGATAACTAATAGTCTATGGATATGTTAATTAAGGTCACATGTCAAGAGATAGTATCTGTTATTCCTCTTTTAAATTAACTAACATAATATGCAGTTTGCCACATCTGGATTCCTAATTAGCCAACTAATATTATATTGAATTCCATCTGTTATAGTTTTGCAAAGTTCACTTAATTTGTTTGTTTCTAATTTTCTCCTCCCATCTGCACAATTTGCTATGCCTCCTAACTTTGTGTCAGCTGCAAATGTGGGATTAAAAGCTCTCTATTCCTCCATCTATGTTATTAATATAGACATTAAGGAAAAGTGCAGATCCCAGGGAACACCATTTGACACATACCACCAATCAAAAAATTGACCTTTCCCCTGCTTTCCCATCTCTGAAACAGTTAGAAGATTTCCTCCAGTTTAGTACATTTTCAATTTTGTTAATAATTGCAAATGTGGAACTTTATCAGATGCTTTCTGAAGATCCATGTAGACAACATCCATTGAATGCTCCCCTATGCTGTGATAGAAATTATATTAAACAACTGGATTAGTTTTGCTTGTCTTACGTCTCTGAAATCAAAACTGACTTTCTACTAGCTGACACTTACTTAAGTACTCTGTCAGTGTCATTGATGATGGAATCATGTAACTCTTTTAATAAATTGACAGATCATGTTTCTATCACCCTCCTTTTTTGGTAACAGAATGATTGATTTTACATTTAGAGTCTTGTCCTAAACCTAAAAAGTGATTCTACGCTGCTGTTGGTAACTAATTTTCTGTTGGTATCTGTTTTTGTATTGGATCCTGGTATCTATTTTGGTTTATAGAAAAGCTTTTGCTTTGACTTACAGGCAGATAGTCAGGTTGATGTCGTCCGACAACATTTCTACGAAGTATCACTGGAATACGTATTTAGAGTGCACGAGGTGCAAGAACGAAAGATGTTTGAGTTTGTGGAACCAGTAGGTGAACATGTTAAATCATACTGTCTTTGTAGTACTGATTGCAGGTTTAATTTACTTCTTAAATGTCTGCTCAGACCCCCTTGTGCTCTACTATTCTAAAGCTGCAGAATTTCTCCTCCCAGCAGTTATTTGATTCAAATGATTGTTGCCAATTTTCAATCCCATTAATTTGCACCTTGTTAGTCCACATGTTTCATACATGTGTTAGCTTTTCTATCTATTTTCAAATCTTATTGATTTTGCAATCCGTAGTTAGTTACTTTGCCCATACTGTCTATCCAGCCTTTGAGCATCTAGACTCTGTTCAGTCTATCCAATTACATGCAACTTTAAATGTTTAAGTATTTCCAGTCATGTTTATCATGGTTTAATGTGCCAGCGAATTGAAGGCATATTACTAAATGTGCTACTGGCTATTGTGAATCCTTGAACATGTTTCCAGTGGCCAAACTGAAGATATGTATGTTGAGTGGAGCTTGACATTTGATGAAGGCAATAATCCATGGATTATGACCCTGCATTACTTGATATTGTTTTACAGTTGCTTGCATTCTTACAAGGACTCTTCACATTTTACCATCATGGTTATGAACTGGCGAAAGACTTTGGACATTTTAAAACCCAGCTTCAGATCAGCATTCAGAATGTAAGTAAATTTACCTCACACACAAAACAGAAAAAAAATGCTGCAATGATTTTTCATCTACAATTGATTTAATGTTTCGATAATTCTGTGCACGTTTGTGCACCCAGTTTAAATGAATAAGTAGCCATCAAAACAAGTGAAAGTAAAATGAGGAACTTGTTCCTTTTAAATCTTTGCATGCTATTTGGGGTTGCTGCCAATCAAGAAAAGAAACAATCTTCCACAATTGCTTTATTTTTTCACATGTTTCAAGACTTTACTGTCTAGTGGTCAGGAAAGGAAACTCCAAATCATCCTTCTGTATAATTTATTCACTGCAATATGGCATGATGTAGCGCAATGTCCCCACATGACTTAATGTGTTTCCAACCTTAATCAATTAAAAAGCTACCCGGATTTCATCAGTGTTCTTTAGTGTTTTACAATTTAGTAATCTCCTCTTATCATTGACATGTTCAAAGTTTACTTACCTTTGTTGTCCAAAATGCATTCTTTCATTCATTGAGGGGAGGTGATGGCCTAGTGGTATAATCACTAGACTATTAATCCAGAAACTCAGCTAATATTCTGGAGACCTGAGTTCAAATCCCACCACAGCAGATGGTGGAAGTTGAATTCAATAAAAAAAATCTAGAATTAAGAATCTACTGATGACTATGCAACCTTTGTTGATTGTTGGAAAAGCCCATCTGGTTCACTAATGTCATTTAGAGAAGGAAATCTTCGTAGAAATCAGTCCTTACCTCGACTGGCCTACATGTGACTCCAAAGACACAGCAATATGGTTAACTTTAAACCTTGGGCAATAAATGAAGGGCAGCCAGTGATGCCCATGACCCATAAATAAATTAAAACAAAAATATTGTAACATTCAGTTAGAATACCCATTTGTTACTTTATCGTTCATCAGATAGCTGTTATAATTATCTGAGTCTTAATTTTGTCTGCTGCTCATGCTGACCCTTAGGGCAGAATTTTAGTTTCCCCAAGGCGGGAAGGGAGCCTACAATTAAATGGACGGAATTTCCCTTCAAGAACTCGCCCGCCTAAATCCAGTCGCAATTTCATGCTTGGGTGGGAAAGGCCTCAGGTCGGAAATGCATCCGTTTATCTATTAAGTGATGATTAAATGCCATTTGAGGGCCTTTTCCCATCCAGCTTCAATTTTTAGGCTAGCAAGAACGGGTGCGGACAGAGTGGGAAACTGAGAAAATTTTTCTCCATCTCATGTGGGAAAGGCCTCTTCAAAGTTGGGGCACCCTTCCCTCTGGGATGTTGGAGCTCTGGACCTCCTTCCCCCACAACTGGACTAGCCTTCAATGCCACTATTGGCCTCCTCAAAACCCTCCTTGGTAGTGCCTACCCTCTCACCCCCTTCAGGACCTACCTTTCCAACGGTCCTGAATATAGTTCCAGACAGAGCACTGTAGTACAGCTTCTGGCCACTGCAGTGCTGTGCCTGGTGGGTTGGAGAGCTATCAGCCAATCTGTTTGGCTGACAGTTATCGTGGGTGGGACTTCCAAGAGCAGATAGAAGTCTCACCTACTGTCTCATTCAAGTGAACATTAAATGGCAATGGGCTTCCCAGAGTTGGCGCATGACATGCTACCGCCAACTCCCGGAATAGCAAGCTCCGATCGTTCACCATCCTTAAAATCCTACCCTTAATGTTATTAGCAAATTTTTTGATTGTACTGTTTGTAACTGTTTGTCTGCAGAAAGAAGTGACCTAGTGATTAGTTGGAAGTACAATAGTCTATAGTTCAATAATCTGATTAGTTAGAAACACTGCAATAGCACAACAGTGCACCACACATTTCTAAACACAGATTATCAATAACTGCTGACATTCTACTGTCTCAAACCAGAAAAGGATCAACTTTTATTTTACTGATATACTTAGTAGAACTAAGGAGCAAATCATGATTTTTCAAGTTCCCTGAGTCGAGCCTATGTAATGCTGCAGATCCTGAAGTAAAAACAGCAAATGCCCAAAATACTCAGCAGTTCAGCAGAATGTGTAGAGGGAGAAACAGAATTAAATTTGATGACCTTCCATGATGCAAAATACCCTTTAGAATAACTGTTGCACTCTTTCAATACTCTGTTTTCAGAATGCTGTTTATTTCCTTGTTTTCAGTTGAGAAATATATCTCTTCAGAGTTGTTTCTCTGAGATACTGTTATAGCTTTCTTCAAAATTGGTGTTTGTTAGTGCTAGATTTTAATTTGGTAGGAGGGAATAAATTATGAGTGTAAAGAACACAAGAACGTAATCAATGATTTCTGTCTTGAAACCACATGGGAAGTAAAAGTGGTGCTGTTTAGTCCAGCTGATGTCCTGACTTTATAGTAAGCCTTTGGTATAGGAATAGCATGCTGCAAATTGCTAAACCTTTTCAAGTTGTTCTTCAATCCACGATAACGGTGAAAGATCCTTTAAGGCTTGTCACCTGAAGAGGTTGTTTTTAGACATATATCTATTCTGGAAGAAATAATTAGACAACACTATTTTTGTGATGAATATTCTGCATTTATGATATTTTGCAGCTATTGTGATGTTCTGTTTGGTAGAATTGTTGGAACAGGTGTGTATGCATGCAGCCGTAAAATTGCATGGAAAATAGTATTTGCCTGATAGTACATCATGAAACACTACACAACAGCTGCAATATATAGCTACATCCGTGTGTTGCACCTATCTTTATCTTAAGCATTCCCCTCTTCATGCCTCGTTACCTCAAATCAGTAAATTTGCCTTTACTTCATATACTTTGATCCCTGTAGCTAACAAAATTCTTTAAACCTTGGTCTTAAATTTTAATTGACCTAGCACCTCCAACTTCTGGGTTGGAGAGTTTCTGATTTCCCTTCAGCCTTGCATGGAGAAACTGCTTCCTGAGTTCATTCCTAAATGTCTTGATAATTTACCACTGTAAACCCTAGTGTCATTGTGATGTGTTTGTGGTGTATTCACTTCATTATCTGTCCCAAGACGAGGTATCTAAAACTGAACGCAGCACTCCAGATGTGGCCTGTACAAATATCTGTAGCAATTATGACTAACTTAAATTGGAGGCAGGATTCTCTCTGGAGAGAGCTGTGTGTTGCCTGCTGTCAAGAAAGCCTACCACATTAAGTTCCTCCGTAAACCACACACCATCCTGACTTGGGATTATATTGCTGTTCCTTCACTATCACTGGGTCACAATCCTGGAATTCCCTCCCAAATAGTACTTTGGCTGTAGTTATACCACATAGACTGAAGTGGTTCAAGAGGCGGTTCACCACTACCTGTGGAATGAACCGGAGAATGGCTGTCACCTGTTTTGTTTAGTTGAAACAGGAGCAATGTGCGTACATGTTCTGTTTGTTCACATCAGGCAAGGTAATGACCATGTGCAACCAGCCTATGCTTGTAAATCTCAAAACACAGGCTTGTCTGGAAGCACAGTCTCCCCTACCCCACATTGTGTTTCTCAGTGGTGGGACGTGGCTCACCTTTGGTCAGCAAATGGATCATCTGGTCCCACTACTGTCAACAGGATTTCACATTGAATCCACCCCACTCCATGGTGCGCCATTGGCTGGATTGGAATACCCCATCAGTGGGAATGGTGGAAAAATCCTGCTTACAGTGACCAACATTAGAAGTGTTTCCACGATTGGACAACTTTTGCTAAACAATCCTCAGTGTGCTAAGAATTATGCTGACAATCAATTTAAGATTATCAGTTGGGCTCACAGTGTATCACACTTACGCATGCTGGATGCGACATACATTATTATACAGGGCACCATTCTTTCCAGACTCGGGCACGATCTTTCCAGCTCGCTGCACCAGTCAATTGGTGCAGCAGGCCAAGAAGGTAGCGTGTGAGAGTGAAATTCTGGCCGTTTCTGGCCTCCCAGTATCTTCCTCCATCCCCTTTGCCCCCCATCCCCACACCCATCCTCGTCAATGAGAATCACTGTGGCCCCCACCAGTGGGGACCAGGCACATGACCATGCCGGGCGACCGGAAGGCATTGAAGCATCTGGATGGCTGGGGACATGGCTGTACAGTGCGCATCAGGTGTTGCCTGCCTGGTACTACCCACTGGGCATCCTGGCAGTGCCCACCAGGTACCTTGGCAATGCCCGTCAAATGCTATAACTGCTTGGGGTAGTGCCAAGGGGGGTGGGCCTGAGTGGGGGTTGGGGCTATGACTGGGGGGTATGCAAGTGGGGGAGCCTTGCAGGGAAGGGGTGGTATGCAAGGGGGATCTTTGCAAGGGGATAACCATGGGAAATGCTCTGCAGGAGCAGGGGGTATTCCGAGAGGGAGCTCTGCGGAGGGCATGGAAAGTGGGAGCTCTAAGGGGCGGCATGCAAGGGGGGTAAGGTTTGTGGGGGAATGGGGTATGGCAGATGGGGGAGATGTCCGTCGGGAGAGGTGGCAGGCAATTTCTCAGTGTACTGGAAGTTCAGGATGCCTCTGCAGTGGTGCCCGAGTGCTCTGCAGCTGGCTTCCAAGTGTCCCTCCCATTTGTGGCTCTTTATTGCACAGTCTCCAGCTAATGAACGCCATGGTCCTCTGCAAATAAATTTAGGAATGACAGTCAAGGTGTGGTCTAACTATAACACTTACATTTTATCATGAGTGTTTGTAATCTAACCTTGCAGATATTTAGGTAGTTCATATGGTATTACTTTTTTTTGGCTAGATATGTTGCGTTTATTGAGATAGGATGAAATTAGGCAGGAAAAGGGATGAGGTCCTGAAATGTGAATATAGAGAGTTGGGCAGAAGGCTAAAATGCAGGACCTTGAAGGTAGTAATTTCAGCACTACTACCGCTGCCACATAGTAGTGCGAGTATAAATAGGAGGATTAGGCAGATGAATGCCTAGCTTGAGAGCTGGTGCAGGGGGCAGGGATTTAAATTTTTGGATCATTGGGATCTTCTGTGGGGAAGGGCTGACCTGTTCAAGAGGGATGGGTTACATCTGAACTGGAGGGGGACTAACATCCTGGTGGAGAGATTTACTAGAGCCACTTGGGAGGGTTTAAACTAGTTTGGCAGAGGGGTGGGATCCAAAGCAGTAGGGGGACAGAAGAGAAGTTTGAGGACAGCACAGAAGTTAAAGAGAGCACATGAAGTAGTAAAGGCAGTGTCAGTAATCCTAGTGCCAGACAGATCAGGCAAAAGCAAGACAGAGAGCAAGGGAAGTCCAGATTAAACTGCATTTTTTTCAATGCAAGAGGCTTGACGGGCAAAGCAGATGAACTCAGGGCATGGATGGGTTCATGGGACTGGGATAATGTAGCAATTACTGAAACATGGCTAAGGAAGGGACAGGACTGGCAGCTCAATGTTCCAGGGTACAGATGCTATAGGAAATATATACCAGGAGGTAAGAGAGGAGGGGGAGTTGCACTTTTGATTAGGGAAAGCATCACGGCCATACCGAGAGGGGATATATCTGAGGGCTGAGCCACTGAGTCTACATGGGTACAGCTGAGAAATAAGAAGGGGGAAATCACTTTGATAGGGTTGTACTATAGGCCCCCAAATAGTTGGCGGGAAATTGAGGAGCAAATATGTAAGGAGATTACAGATAACTCCAAGAAAAATAGTCAGAGATTTTAACTTTCCCAACATTGACTGGGATAGTCACAGTATTAGAGGGTTGGATGGAGAGAAATTTGTTGAATGTATTCAGGAGGAATTTCTCATTCAATATGTGGATGGCCCGACTAGAGAGGAGGCAAAACTTGACCTCCTGTTGGGAAATAAGGAAGGGCAAGTGACAGAAGTGTTAGTGAGGGATCACTTTGGGAGTAGTGACCATAATTCTGTTGGTTTTAAGACGGCCATGGGAAATGACAGGTCTGGCCCAAAAGTTAAAATTCTAAATTGGGGCAAGGCCAAATTTGATGATATCAGGCAGGAACTTTCTAAAGCTAATTGGGGAAGTCTGTGGGAAGGCAAAGGGACATCTGGTAAGTGGCATGCTTTCAAAAGCATGTCAACCAGGGTTCAGGGTAAACACATTCCTCTGAGAGTGAAAGGCAAGGCTGGCAGAAGTAGGGAACCCTGGATAACTCGGGATATTTAGGCCCTAGTCAAGAAGAAGAAAGAGGCACATGACGTGCATAGGCAGCTGGGATCAAGTGAAACTCTTGAAGAGTATAGTGGATGTAGGCGTAGAATTCAGAGAGAAATCAAGTGGGCAAAAAGAGTACACAACATTGTTTTGGCAGACAAGGCAGAGGAGAATCTAAAGAGCTTCTACAAATACATAAAGGGCAAAAGAGTAACAAGGGAGAGAGTAGGGCCTCTTAAGGATCAACAAGGTCATCTATTTGCAGATCCACAAGAGATGGGTGAGATCTTAAATGAATATTTCTCATCAGTATTTACTGTTGAGAAAAGCATGGATGTTAGGGAACTTGGGGAAATAAGTAGTGATGTCTTGAGGAGTGTACGTATTACAGAGAAGGAGGTGCTGGAAGTCTTAAAGCTCATCGAGATAGATAATTCCCCAGGAGCTGAGGAAGTGTATCCTAGGACATTGTGGGAGGCTAGGGAGGAAATTGTGTGTCCTCTTGCAGAGATAGTTGAATCATCGATAGTCACGGGTGAGGTGTCTGAAGATTGGAGAGTGGCAAATGTTGTGCCTTGTTTAAAAAGGGCTGCAGGGAAAAGCCTGGGAACTGCAGGCCAGTGAAGCCCACATCTGTGGTGGATAAGTTGTTGGAAGGTATTTTTGAGAGACAGGATCGACAGGCATTTAGAGATTATGGACAGTCAGCATGGCTTTGTGAGTGGAAAATCATGTCTCACAAATTTGATTGAGTTTTTTTGCAGGGGTAACCGAGAAGGTAGATGAGGGCAGTGCAGTTGATGTTGTCGACATGGACTTTAGCAAGGCCTTTGATAAGGTACCACATGGTAGGTTGTTGTGTAAGGTTAAATCTCAAAGGATCCAGGGTGAGGTATCTAATTGGCTTCTTGACTGAAACCAGAGTGTGGTTGTAGAGGGTTGTTTTTCAAACTGGGGGCCTGTGATCAGCGGTGTGCCTCAGGGATCAGTGCTGGGTCCACTGTTATTTGTCATTTATATGAATGATTTGGATGACAATATAGGAAGCATGGTTAGTAAGTTTGCAGATGACACTAAGATTGCTGGCGTAATGGACAGTGAAGAAAGTTATCTCCAATTATAACGGGATCTTGATCAATTGGGCCAGTGGGCTGACGAATGACAGATGGAGTTTAATTTAGACAAATGCGAGGTGATGCATTTTGGTAGGTTGAAACAGGGCAGGACTTAGTTAATGGTAGGGCCTTGGGGAGAGTTACAGAATGAAGAGATCTAGGGATACATGTTCATAGCTCCTTGAAAGTAGAGTCAGAGGTGGACAGAGTGGTGAAGAACGCATTTGGCATGCTTGGTTTCATTGGTCAGGACATTGAATACAGGAGTTGGAATATCTTGTTGAAATTGTACAAGACATTAGTAAGGCCACACTTAGAATACTGTGTGCAATTCTGGTCACCCTGTTATATAAAGAGCCGACGAGTGAGCAAGCTATCTTGGATCTGGTGCTATGTAATGAAGCGGGTAGAATTAGGGACCTTGTGGTGAAGGATCCTCTTGGGGAGAGTGATCATTGTATGGTGGAGTTTCTGGTGCAGATGGAGGAGGAGAAAGTGGGTTCCCGGACACGCGTCCTTTGTTTGAATAGAGGGAAATACGGTAGGATGAGAGAAGAATTGGCGAATGTGGACTAGGAGAGCACGTTGGAGGGAGGGTCTGTTAAGGAGCAGTGGAGAATCTTTAAGGAGATCTTTCTTGGTGCTCAACGGAAATTTATTCCGATGGTCAAAAAGGATAGTAAGAGGAGAGGTAATAAGCCGTGGATAACGAAGGAGGTGAAGGAAAGTGTTAAACTAAAAGCGGAGGAATTTAGAGTAGCTAAGAGTAGTGGGCGAGAAGAGGATTGGGAGAGGTTTAAATGTCAACAAAGATTGACAAAGAAGTTGATAAGGAAGGGTAGGAGAAACTATGAAGCTGGGCTAGCGCTTAATATAAAAAAGGATAGCAAGAGTTTTTATAAATATATAAAAAGGAAGAGGCTGGCTAGGGTGAATGTTGGTCCTTTAGAGGATGAGAAAGGGGACCTAGTGGTAGGGGATGGGGATATGGCTAAGGTATTGAATAACTTTTTTGTTTCTGTCTTCACGGAGGAGGACGTGAATAATTTGCCGGGTGTTAGCGATAGAAAGGTGGTAGGACTGGAGGGTCTTAATGACATTACTGTTACTAGAAAGGCGGTGCTCGACAGACTGGAGGGGCTGATTGAATGGCGGGGCAGGCTCGAAGGGCTGGATGGCCTACTCCTGCTCCTATTTCTTATGTTCTTATGATATTATTAAACTAGAAAGAGTGCAGAAAAGATTTACTAGATGCTACCAGGATTTGATGGGTTGAGTTATGAAGAGAGGCTGGATAGACTGGGACTTTTTTCTCTGGAGCGTAGGAGGGTGAGGGGTGAACTTATAGAAGTCTATAAACTAAAGAGGGGCACAGATCAGTTAGATAGTCAATATCTTTGCCTAAAGGTAGGGGAGTCTAAAACTAGAAAGCGTAGGTTTAAGGTGAGAGGGGAGAGATACAAAAGTGTCCAGAGGGGCAATTTTTTCACACAGAGGGTAGTGTGTCTGGAACAAGCTGCCAGAAGTAGTAGTAGAGGCAGGTACAATTTTGTCTTTTAAAAAGCATTTAGATAGTTACATGGGTATGATAAGTATAGAGGGCTATGGGCCAAATGTGGGCAATTGGGATTAGTTTAGGAGTTTTAAAAAAAATGGGCCGCACGCACAAGTTGGGCCGAAGGGCCTGTTTTCATGCTGTATACCTTTATGACTCTATTAAAACTTCCATGTCCTTTTCACTTCACCCATGCCTATTTAAAATGATTCATGGATATATGTAGTGACCAATTTTTCTTCTTATGCAAATCCTGTATTTTGTAGATTGCCGTATTAAATTCCACTTATCATTGTTCTTCCCACTGACATATTTTGCTTTAATTCAAGCTGTAATTTCTGGGTTTTGTCCTTTGATTCTGCTGTCCTGCATAATGTGGCATTGTCTGCAAATTTAAACAATTTGCAGTAAGTTTGAGTCCAAGTCATTGATGTAAATTAAAAACAGTAGAAGTCTCAATGCTGAGGCCTAGGGCACCCTAGCCAATGTTCCATCCCTGTATCCGGACATGACTCCTCTAACAAGTATCTGTTGTTTTCTACCATGAAACTAATTATTTACACATGCCCAGGTTTGTGTGAGTCTGGTTAGCTTTAAGTTTAACTAATTGCTTTTCAAGTGGGGCATTGTTCAATGTGTTTTCCAAGAACATACAGTACAACAGTGTTTACCACATTCTACTTGTCATTTCCGAAGTGAAGTCAAGCAAGCTGTTTTGAAACCATATTTACTACTGTTTACCAAGTTCCCTCAAATTGTTTTCTTTCCCATTTCTCCTTGCTGCAAGTGATGATATGTTAACAAAGGAAACTGTCTTAAATATGGCAGAAAGATATTACTGCACATATTGTCATTTTGAGTTTGAAATATAGTTATTCTAGTTTCAGTAACCCACTAAGTTTGAGTTTATTAAATCATCAAATAACTATTTTGCGGAAAATTGGAAATTGCCCAATCTGAACACTGATTTTATTTAGTTGAGGTGTTCCGAATGCTGCTGAGATTAACTAACTAATTTTTAAGAATGTTTTGGTTTCTCCAGTATAAAGTGCCACTCAGCTGCAAAATATGCATGTACAGTGCTAGATTAACTCTTCAAGCTATTTATATCCATTGTCATTATTGTCACTGGACTTTTTTAAGCACATTGGTGGCAATATATTATATGAAAATTATCATTTTAAAGCATTATTCTTATATGATTCTAGTTTATCACCTCAAAGTGCTCCCACCAATTTGAATTTTCTATAATTACAAAATGATCTATATTTTAATTCAAAATTCTTCAAGCAAGTACAGCTCAAACTTGGAATGACAAAATCCATAACATAAAAGTAGTTTAGGTGTTTTCGCAGTTCAAGGAATTACCATACAAAAATGTTACACATCCATCATCATGCTTTGCTTAAATCTTATTATCAGCTTTGCTCTACTATGTTACAGACACGAGACCGTTTTGATGGTGCACGATCTGAAGTTGAATCATTAATGAAGAAAATGAAGGAGAACCCTCAAGAACATCAGAGTATCAGCCCTTACACAATGGAGGGTTACCTCTTTGTGCAGAAAAAAAGTAAGGATAAACATTTATTTCTGTATTTGCGCATACCCAATTGTTTTGGAAATCCTTTTGATGCTTATCTGGTTTATTTAGAATGAATACATTTTTAAAAATCCTCTTCTAGGTCCATTTGGATCCAGTTGGGTGAAACACTACTGCACATATCAAAAGGAACCAAAGAAATTTACCATGGTGCCATTTGACCAAAAAACTGGGGGAAAAATAGTAAGTGGACTGCATGACAGCTGAAATATTTCATTGTGAGGGAAAGGGGTGCCATTCCTACAGGAATGTTCTCCATGTGATAGAACATTCCTTTATTTACATTTCAATTACACCATTCAGAACTTCTGCCTCTGGCTAATTTTAGTAGTGTGTATATTGCAGGTACTATTGTGATAGAACTATACATGTTATAATCAGAAGTAAGCTTTCAATCCATTTTGTCTCTATAGTTCCAAGCTATTAACTAAAACTATGTATTCCAAACCTGCCTCTCTGCCTTTCCCCTAGCATTTATATTATTCCTTAAAAAAAATTATTTTCAACGTGTTGTAGTCTCTGCTTTAATAGTCATTTGTATTCCACATTCTGATAAACTGCTGGAAAAAAAATGACCAAGTTTTCCATTAGTTCTTATGGATGCTCAGTTTGTGACCCCTTATTGATTTTTGCCAATCTCCAAAACATTAATGTCCGGGATAATCTATTCTTTTTTCATTGGGCGGGTTCAGCATTGGGAGTGGAAAGTCTCAGGAGATGTCCAAATCATGTTTCACGTTGATAGAAGTGCGTGATTCAATTGTCCCCGCCAGTGACATAGCTAATTTCGTAAGAAACATAATTTCCATATATTTTCATATAAAGTTAAAGTTTATTTATTAGTCACAATTAACACTGCACTGAAGTTACTGTGAAATTCCCCTAGTCACCACACTCCTGCACCTGTTCGGGTCAACGTATCTAACCAGCGTGTCTTGGAGCCTGTGGGAGGAAACCAGAGCACTTGGAGAAAACCCACGCAGACACGGGGAGAACATGTGAACTCCGCACAAACAGTGACCTGAGCTAGGAATCGAACCCAGGTCCCTGGCACTGTGAGGCAGCAGTACTAACAACTCTGCCACCATACTGCCCCATATAGTCATCAGGCTTCGACACATGAATCACACCCCCACCCTGTAAGAAAGTCCATCTGCATTGTTGTAACAGCAGACTGGCATGAAACCAACTCATCTCCCAAGGCATGCACCTGGCGAGCAGACCTCCCAGCAGAGTTCAGGCAAGTGTTGGCAGGGTTGGGGGTGATTTCTGGTGAACTGTTATGAACTGGGGTGGCAACCTTTGAAAGTATTGCCTGGTCTTCGAAAAACTAAGTTGCTTGAGGGGTGGGCTCCTAGTTTCCCCTTGTGAAGCCCACCCCTCATTGTTTTTTTTTTAAATCGATGTTCCAAATGATGTGGCAGAGTAAGCCATCAGAATGCCGCTTTTCCTGCCCACTTTTGATCTTTGTTGAACTTAAGGAAAATTCTAGTCAATGCCTCAGGTCACTGAACTTTCATCAGATTTGTCCTGATGAAAAGAGAAAATGCTACTCTGTTTCTCTCTTCAAATATGCTGTCTGGCCTGCTGAGTATTTCCAGCATTTCCTGTTTTATTTTAGGTTTCCAACATGTGCAGTATTTTGCTTTTATTCACTGTCAATTGACTACTTAATCCTCTTTATTTAACACTTTTCCACATAGGTTGACATCATCAGTGAATTTTAAAACAATTGCCTGAATTTTACAGTCAGTGTCAAAGCAATTGCACTTACTGCTCACCACAAGAAAAGCCGCCTGCAAAAGTCTAATGGTTTCTGTGGCATCCCCGTTTTTTGATAGAACTTTAAGTCTGGCGCCAAGTCAAGATGATACTAATGCTATATTCATTCGCGGCAAACCAGGACATTAAAAGCACTTGGGTGTCAACTGTGGCCCATTTGGTAGCACTCTTGTCTCTAAGCCAGCAGTTTTGGGTTCAAGACCCCCTCCAGACTTGAGCATTAAATTCTAGGCTGACACTTCAGTGCAGCATAAACAAACTGCTCCATTGTCACAAGTGCTGTCTTTCAGACATTAAGCTAAGGCTCAGTTTACCCCAGGAATGAACATAAAAAAATCCCATGACAATATTTTGAAGAACAGTGGAGTTATCCTTTGTGGACGGTCAATATTATCTTTTAACAACGCCACAAAGTGATCTGGTCATTATCCTTTTGCTTATTGCAAGAACTTGCTGTTTGCAAAATGGTTGCTGTCTTTTCGATGTTACAACAGTGACTAAACATCACAAAGCACCTTCACTGACTGGAAAAGACTTCATTTTATCCTGATCATATTACATAAATGCAGGTTTTTAATAAAATCCTTCACTTTTAATTCAAAGTTTCAATAGTGAAACAAATAATTTTAGCTTCTATCTTAGCCCAATCATAAAGATTAAAACATTTAAAATTTTATTTTTAAAGTGCTTTTTTTGTTGTGGAGAGAATTTGCATTCTAAAAACAAAATCAACTTCTCAGTGCCATTTGAACGGTTACATTATGACATTATAATTTATTTAAATGAGGTTCTTGACCTCTCTGGGTGGGAACCTCATTACATCACCAGCAGGCTGGGGAAAATCTGAAAACGAGAACTTGCTGGTGGGATATCGTTTCTGACTTCTGTGAGATTTTCTGCCTGCGTCGCCATTTGTTATCATATTCGTCATGGGCACAAAATCTGGGTCTATGACTTTTTCTTGTTAGTTCTTGAAAGAAATTAGTATGTCATTCACTAGCTTCTTTTTCATAGGGGGATGAAGAAATGTTTACCCTAAAATCATGCATTAGGCGAAAAACAGACTCCATTGAGAAGAGGTTCTGTTTTGATGTAGAAGGAGTGGACAGGTGAGTTGAATGCTGAACATTGTATCTTTTTTATCACTTTTTTTTGCTGATTGTTTTAATATCTGTGGAAAAGTAGTTCCGGTCTCCACATGTTCAGATGTAAAATAATTGTTGGACTTCAAACTTTCATGTATGCTGGTGTTCCTCAAGATAACCGTGCTGGAGAATTTTACACATTTTTTTTCAAATTCATTTGAAACTGAGTGGGAGGTGGATCCTGGCCCCTATTTAAACCTGGAAATCTCTCTATAACCTCAGAAGTAGTTTGGAGTTCTCAACAGGATGAAACTTTGTAAACGGATAGTGTTTCTCCTTAACATGTTTGCATTGTTCCAAAAATAGTTTAATTTAGAATTAAATAATCCTTATAGGCTAATTTGTAGCAATCTAAACTCTACTTCTCCAACATGAAGAAATAACATTTCTATCAAATTTTGAAGTTATCAAAAATAATTTTTAGAAGGAAGTATTAATCAAAAACATCAAAAGAATTTCACCCAAATCTAAATATTGGTCAAGTTCTTTTTTCTTTTCTTCCTCTGTGTTGCCATACTCTGTATAACAAGAGATGTCTCTGAGGTGCTTTTGGAGTGAAGTCAAGTTGATTCCATTTAAGAGGAAAACTATGTTTGTTCAAGCAAATAACATGAACTTAAATTCTTGAAGGGATTATTTGTGGTGGACAGTTTTGATCGTCTTCTGTACTTGACAGGGCAACCATGATCACCATGCAGGCACTTTCTGAGGAGGACAGACGGCTGTGGATAGAGGCCATGGATGGCAGAGAGCCAGTAAGGATAATCATTACTGTTGTATGAGGTCTGCAGTTCCAATTTGTTGCTGCTCAAACTGGCCGATCTGAGCTGCATGTCTTGTATTTATCTCTACAAAATAAGGTTTGCAGATTGCAAACCCATATATTACTAACCAGAAAAATTGGAATGGAAAAGAATGGCCTTTAAAATTGAAACTCCATGCATATATTTCCCATGCTTGTGAATCTAGTTTCAAACAGTGACTAAGAAAAGGGAAATGCGAATTAAAAATAAAACAGACCTAAAAGCCAGTTTAAGTATGTTCTTCATTTTTGCAAAGTTCATTTTAGTCTGGATTGCAGCAAATTCAAAGAGTTTATAGGAACAGTATTTTTCTGTAAGTTTTTTTCATTGGTCTATGTTTCAGTTAAGTAGGGCAGAATTTCCCCCCCAAAATTATAAGTGTCATAACAACGTGAAAAAGGGAGTCTTCCTGCTGGTATTTTGGTGAGTTTGACATTGCAATCTTCTGGCACTCTAAATTTTTTTTGACAGCTGGGAGCTTTGCACTAGTTGGGGGATGGATGTAAGTGGTGGAGCCGGCTTTAGAGTGCTCGGGCACCATCGCATAGGGCACACCAATCTGTCAGTCAACTGGGACCCTCCACCTAATCATGCCGTCTCAATCCTCCGCACCAACATGGGACGCCAGCATTGGGGCATCAGAACCTTGCTGGACCCCCAACATATCCCCCCCACTCCTGTCATGACCCCATTTCCAAGTCCCACTCTATGCATGCCACTCCCTTGAATGACTTCTCCCCTACCCCTCAGCATGACCTCTTCTCTCCCCCCTGCATACCCCCCCACGCGCGCACACAAGCACGGTTTTTGGCCTCTCATGCCTGTAATGCCTCCCTGAGAATTAGATTGAGCAAGTCATGAACGGCATCCCTGGAGAAAAATAAAAAGAACTTGCAGAGGGAAAAAAAGACTCTGCAATAATTAAATGCATGTCTGAAAAATAGAGCATTCCAATATAAGCATGAAAGATTTAAGCTATAGTACAAATCCTGTGGACATATACCAAAAGGAGGAGGCTTTCAAGGACCTGCTATTGTATATCCTTGTTTGTCTCATTGACAATTCATTAAAGTGGTGAAAATCCTTGGATCTATTTGCACACTCTATCCATAACTCAATTGACTCAATAGATTCATGACAGAACAGTCATGGACAAGGCTAGAGCCTTGCCCAAGGTTCAGCTTCAACTCATTTGTGTAGCTATTGTGGACCCCACCACCACCACCTGCAGAAGAGGGGTACAGAGGAAGCTTCTTTCATTGAGGAACATAAGACTCTATTAACTCCTCCTTCCCAGCTCAGTTGATGTTCACATACTGTCTAGGTCTCAGATGCCTTTTTTTAACCTCTAATTTAGTTATCTATTCCCTCCTTTTATTTTGCATTATTATCACTTCTGTCATTTTATCAGCTCCTGAGAGTTGGTTATCTTCCTGCCCATATGGTTGAGGTGTAACATATTTTGAGAGACCAAGAGCATTGAAAATTTTTTCTATATATAGTGATTAGAGCATAGAAAAACACCTGCATATTCAATATGGGAATATAAGAATGCCTCCCTCATCTACAGCAAGATTCCTATGCTTTATAGAGCATTGAACAGGAGGGGGAAAGGAAAGGCTGCTGAAGATTAGAGCGTGATTAAAGAAGAATCTTGAAGTTTCAAGAGAAAGCTCCAGATGGAGGGCACAGTGAATGAGGAAAATCCATCAGTGATTGCCTAGAGAAAACAGGGAACAAGGAGTAAGATAGAACATGGTGTAAAAAAAGTACAGTTGGAGGAGATAGGGTAGAGTATGATAATGGGAAGACCTGAGAACAAATGTCTATGAGAGTAAGTGTCTTTGAAGCTAATTCACTACAGGATGTGGAGCCAGTGGAACATACTGAGGATGAGGTGCATGAGTGGGCAAATTGATGTTTGTGGAGACATGGGGACCTTGATCAACTCTGGAGAAAGCTATTACTAAGACTAACAGGGGGCAAAATTGTGTTTAATGAAAACATGTTTAAGCATAAGCTGTCTGCAGTTCATTTTGTTTCCTCCAAGAGACAGCAGTGCTCTAGTTTGTGATCTGTTGTTTTTTTTAATCATACAACATAGTATTTTAACACTTAAATGTTTCACATTGGGATTTGGATGAACTGAGTAAGGCGATAGCTTAATTAAAAATTTTATTCAGTTAATGAATTTAATTGGAGTTGCATGAAGTCAAATACTGTGTTTTAATTAAAGACAGTAATGCTGGAGCCAGTCAGCAGGCCAAGCATTAGGTCATAATTCTTCCTCTTTAATGTGATATAAATAATTATAAAGAGTGAAGTTATTGATAAAATTTAGGCTCTGCATGTTTGCCAAAATCAACAGATAGTAGAGTTAAAGACTAATTAGACAAAGTACTATGAGCTTTTCCTTATAGTCCATTGTAATACCTATGGGCACTTTGCTACTGTCTATGCAGTGCAGACCTGATTGGTTGGCTGTATAAATGCAATATTATTAGTGAATCACCAAAGTCTATCAGCTCAAAATTCAGCCATGCAAGACAGTAAACAGTCTCCTAAGACTCCAACATGGTGGCAGGAAACATACGCTCGCTACAAGTGGAAAAACCTGTCATATTGGTAAAGGCAAAACATCGGAATGCTCAAACCTGAAACAGGCATTAGAGTCTTTCCAAACAAGAGGCTTAATGCTGGTGCCAGATTCAACTATCAGGAAAATCAGGTCTATATAAAGAGATTCTATATAAAGCAGCAGCCAGCTGTTAAGTTTTTTAAAAAATGGACCATGAAGGACTGCTTCTGCCAAATGCTGCATTTAAAGCACGAGGGATCTGCCAGTTGGCGATATTTCTTTCTTTTTCCCCTTGTTAGCCACTACTACTTCCCTCCAGCCATTAGTACCCCCAGCTACCTCCCAATCTAACCAATAGATGGCCCCCACCCCCTCTGTGGTGCGCCCTCTTTCTGGTACCTACCCACTCCACATATCCTCTCACTTAACTGTGGACCATGACAATGAACTTTATGCTGTACTAGTATGTTTTCTGTTGCTGTCAATTGTATACTCACTTGATGGAAATGATTCCCAGGGACCAATATCAGGGATGTCTTGTGCACCACCTGTTCAGGGTTAGGGGTAAATGCATGTCCGGACCATGCACACTAATTTCAGTTAATTTGACTGTGTCTCACCATATCAAAAGATGTTCACATAACAATATATTCATTCAAATCTGAGCACGTTTTCTGTTGTTTAAATTATTGCTTAATAAAAGACATTCTAATTTCTGAAATAAATTGATTTATTGACCTGGTTTCTGGATGATCAAGTTCTCAGTGACTCATACAACCCTGTTGTGACATTTAAAAGGGTACATAATGTTCTCTAGCAATATATAGCCAATGAAACTAAATGAATATACTAATGAAAGAGAGGATCTGTCTCTCAATGGTCAGATTAGAGTTTTAATTAATGTTGAAGCAGGTTTTCTTTTTGCAGAATTGTTCTTTTTGAAATCCTATGCAAAACAAAAGCCAGGAAAACAGTTTTCACACACAGTTTTTCTCTGTTGCTCAATGTAAAGCATATAATCCAGGAAGAAGTTTACAATCGAGACTGTTTTTCCCCCACCCAGAATATTATCGCTGTGGGGCAGCTAGTTTTAAAGTCAGTGAGTTGATGACTGACTTTCCAGCTGATAAGGGCTTGAGTGAATTATGTCATACTCCTCCCCCAGCTCCACCCCCACTGAAAAATTCGTCCCATTGTTGGAACTCTTCATATTAACTTCGATTTATTGCACTGACAAGCTGAGTAATTATTGCAAGGTAGTTCCAATCCATTTGGATTTACTTCTCACCGAGTTTTCTTTTGTGTTTTTTCTTTTATGTTGTGCATTTGTTTAGTGACTCTCTTGCACTCTGTCTATCTCTGTTTCTCACTGCAGCTTGCTGTAAGAAATGAATCCAGTCCAATCCCTGCTCCTCTCACTGAAGGACCTCCATCATTTACCTAGGCCTGGTTCTATGAGGGCTCTTTCTGGTTCAGAAGCCTGCCTTCTTCCCTTCCCACAGTCTCCTTTGGAGAGATAAACAGATGAGAAGGAGAAAGGGTGGTACCAGAAGGAATAAAGAAAAACAATGGGCATATGTGGAATAACCATGCCACAGAGAAGAAGCAGAGGGTGATGCCAAATATAGACCTACTGAAGGGATAGTGAGAAGACAGTGAGATGTGCTCTCTACTTAATTAGAAAACAGAATTTGAATTGAATTTGTTTATGTTTATGGTATCATAGAATCATAAATAGAATTATAAGAAATAGAAAAATAAATACAACCATAGAAAAGTTACAGCAAAAGAAGGCCATTTGCTTGTTGTGTCAGTGCCAGCTCTCTGAAGGAGCAATTCACCTCGTGCCACTCCCCTGACTTCTCATAGCTCTGCACGTTGTTCCTTTTAAGAACATAAGAAATAGGAGCAGGAGTAGGCCATCTAGCCCTTCGAGCCTGCCCCGCCATTCAATAAGATCATGGCTGATCTGTCGTGGCTCAGTTCCACTTTCCCGCCCTCTCCCCATAACCCTTAATCCCCTCTCTTATCAAGAACCCATCAACCCGCTTCTTAAAAATATTTAGCGAGGCAGCCTCCACCACTTCAACGGGCAGAGAATTCCAGAGATTCACCACCCTTTGAGTGAAGAAGTTCCTCCTCAACTCCGTTCTAAACCGCCTCCCCTTTATCTTGAGGCTGTGCCCCCTAGTCCTACTGTCTTTTTTGAGCGGGAAGAGTCTCTCCACCTCTATCCTATCCATCCCATTCATCATCTTATACGTCTCAATGAGATCTCCCCTCATTCTTCTAAACTCTAACGAGTACAAGCCTAGTTTATTCAGCCTCTCCTCATAGCTCAATCCCCTCAACTCCGGTATCAGCCTAGTAAACCTCCTCTGCACTCCCTCCAGGGCCAAAATATCCTTGCGTAGGTGCGGCGCCCAAAACTGCACACAGTACTCCAGCTGCGGCCTCACCAATGCCCTATACAGCTGCAGCAAGACCTGCCTACTTTTATATTCAATCCCCCTCGCTATGAAGGCCAGCATCCCATTCGCCTTCCTGACCACCTGCTGCACCTGCAAGCTGGGTTTTTGCGACTCATGCACAAGGACCCCGAGGTCCCTCTGCACCGTCGCCTGCTGCAGTTTTTCGCCCCGTAAGTAATAGTCCTTCCTACCAAAGTGGACCACCTCACACTTGCCAACATTAAATTCCATTTGCCATTTCCTGGCCCATTCACCCAGCCTATCTAGATCCTTCTGCAGACTCTCCACACCCTCCGCACAATTTGCCTTTCCCCCAATCTTGGTGTCATCAGCAAATTTCGACACCCTACACTCGGTTCCCTCCTCCAGATCATCTATATAAATGGTAAATAGCTGAGGCCCCAGCACCGACCCCTGGGGCACCCCACTAGTCACCAACCGCCAATCCGAATAGCATCCATTGACCCCCACTCTCTGCCTATTTGACAACCAATCCTCTATCCACGCTAACACCCTACCCCCAACTCCATGTCCCCTGACCTTCTGCAATAACCTCGTGAGGTACCTTGTCAAACGCCTTCTGAAAATCCAGAAAGACCACATCCACCGGCTCTCCTCTATCCACTGCCCTAGACACATCCTCATAGAACTCCAGTAAATTTGTCAGACATGACTTCCCTTTAATGAAACCGTGTTGCGTCTGCCCTATCAAGCAATTCCCTTCAAGATGCCTCGCAATTTCCTCCTTAATGACGGATTCTAACATTTTACCTACCACAGACGTTAAACTAACCGGCCTATAATTCCCCGCCTTTTGCCTGGCACCCTTCTTAAACAACGGCGTAACATTAGCCGTTTTCCAATCTTCCGGCACTTCCCCGGAATCCAGCGACGTCTGGAAAATAACCACCAAGGCATCCACTATCACCTCTGCCATTTCTTTCAGAACCCTCGGATGCATTCCATCCGGTCCTGGGGACTTGTCCACAATCAGCCCCTCCAGTCTGTCGAGCACCACCTCTCTAGTAACAGTAATGTCATTAAGACCCTCCAGTCCTACCACCTTTCCATCACTAACACCCGGCAAATTATTCACGTCCTCCTCCGTGAAGACAGAAACAAAAAAGTTATTCAAGACCTTAGCCATTTCCCCATCCCCTACCACTAGCTCCCCTTTCTCATCCTCTAAAGGACCAACGTTCACCCTAGCCAGCCTCTTCCTTTTTATATATTTATAAAAACTCTTGCTATCCTTTTTTATATTAAGTGCTAGCCCAGCTTCATAGCTTCTCCTACCCTCCTTTATCAACTTTTGTCAATCTTTGTTGACATTTAAACCTTTCCCAATCCTCTTCTCGCCCACTGCTCTTAGCTACTCTAAATTCCTCCGCTTTTAATTTAACACTTTCCTTCACCTCCTTCGTTATCCACGGCTTATTACCTCTCCTCCTACTGTCCTTTTTGACCATCGGAATAAATTTCTGCTGAGCACCAAGAAAGATCTCCTTAAAGATCCTCCACTGCTCCTCAACAGACCTACCTTCCAACGCGCTCCCCCAGTCCACATTCGCCAATTCTTCTCTCATCCTACCATACTCCCCTCTATTCAAACAAAGGACGCGTATCCAGGAACCCACTTTCTCCTCCTCCATCTGCAACAGAAACTCCACCATGCAATGATCACTCTCTCCAAGAGGATCCTTCACCGCAAGGTCCCTAATTCTACCCGCCTCATTACATAGCACCAGATCCAAGATAGCTCGCTCCCTCGTCGGCTCCAACACACACTGTTCAAGGAAATTATCCTGGCAGCATTCCAAGAACTCCTCCTCGAGCCCACCTCGTCCAACATGGGTCGACCAATCAATATGCAGATTGAAATCTCCCATAACTACTGCCGTCCCATTCCTGCACGCCGCACTTATTTGCGCGTTAACAGCCCGTTTCAGGTAATGAATTCTCTCTTGAATGCCTACATTAAGCCTAAGTCCACCACACTCTCAGGTAGTTTTAGATTCTAACCACTCACTATGTGAAATAGCTTTTCCTTGTATTGCCATTGCTTCATTGCCAATTACCTTAAATCTGTGCCTTCTGGTTCTCAATCTTTCCACAAATGGGAATAGATTTTCCCTCTCTAATCTGATCAGCTCCTTCATAATTTTGAATACCTCCATTAAATTTCTTCTCAACTTCCTCTTCATCAAGGAAAAGGATCCCAATTTCTCAAATCTATCCAGATAATTGAAGATCCTCATCCCTGGAACCATTCTTGTGAATTTTTTCTGCACCTTAAAACCTTCACATCCTTCTTAAAGTGTAGTGTCCACCACCGGACACAATACTCCAGTTGAGGCAGAATCAGTATTTTATGCAAGATTAACATACCTTCTTTCTCTCCTTCAAGCCAAGAATGATTTTAGTAAGCTGCAAGAAAACTTAAAAATGTTCAAATAGAATTAAACATAATTTGCCTTCAGAATATCAGATTTTGTTTCAATGTGGATTCACTGATGTGATTTTAAAGAAACATGGAAAAATCTTTGTTGGTGACTAATTCAACACTAGGGGAGATAGCTCCTACATTATTATGTATACATGGTCTGATTTATGCGACATTCCGGGCTACCACAAATTTCTGGTTCTCATATTATCACGTGGATTTTAAAAATAATGTTTCACTACTTTTCAGGTGTACAACTTGAATAAGGACAATCCCATAAGCGAAGGCAGTAAGTATTTATTGTTAATCTGATCTGGAAGATGCTGTAGAAGGAGCCTTGGCAAGTTACTGCAGTGTACCTTGTAGATGGTACACATTGCAGCCACTATTCACATGTGGTGGAGGGAGTGAAGGTTTATGGTTTTGGCTGGGGTGCTAGTTAAGTGAGCAGCATTGTCCTGGATAGTGTCAAGCTTGTTCAGTGTTGGAGCTGCATTCATTTGGCAAAGTGAAGGCTATGCATCACACTGCTGACTTTTGCCTAATTGCTCCGGTTTCCTCTCAGTCCAAAGGTGTGTAGGTTGGGTGGATTGGCCATGCTAAATTGCCTTTTAGAGACCGATTTTACCATTTGGGTGTGAAAACATGATAAAGTTGGGTGTGAGGCCATTAACGTGATCTACACCCATGTCAGCGCAGATTACCATTTTACCAAACCCGGGAATGGCGACAATCTGCTTTGCACCCGAAACAGGCGTAACAGCGATTTAAATGCATTTGCATGCATTTAAATTGAATTAATGAACTGCCCACCCAACTTTATCAGCATTTCCCCGTTTATCACCACGTTTGCCAATCTGGAATTGTGCCAAATGGACCTCCTGAATAAGAGTTTGAACCAGGCGCTTCAGCGGCTGAAGAGGTGAGTTCATAGCTTCCAACCGCTCTGAGTCAGATCAGGGGGGAGGGTGTCAGATCATTCTCTGGCTATGGGGGTGTGGGGAGGAGGCTGATCATTGTCTGGTGGTGCGGGGGTGGGGAGGGCTGATCGTTGTCTGATGGGGGGGTGGGGAGAGCTGATTGTTGCCTGGTAGGGAGGGAAGAGGAGGCAAGTCAGATGTTCCTCTGTGGGAGGGGGTTGGTGAGTGAGGCCAGACCATTCTCGGGGTGGGAGGTGTGTGAGGCCAGATCATTCTCTGACCGGGGGAGGAGGGAGGCAGGTAAGATGTATCTCTGGTGAGGGGCAAGGGGGAGGCCTGATTGCTCACTGGTGGCGAGGAGGGGGCAGATGGATCTCTGGGGAGGGGGTGCAGATGAATCTCTGGTGGGGGGCAGGGGCAGATGGATCTCTGGTGGGGGAGGCGCAGGGGCAGAGGGGTCCGCTGCCACTCTATGGGTGATTGGTCCGGTGGGGAGGTGGGGGC
Organism: Carcharhinus amblyrhynchos; assembly: GCF_965287045.1. Lineage (NCBI taxonomy): Eukaryota > Metazoa > Chordata > Chondrichthyes > Carcharhiniformes > Carcharhinidae > Carcharhinus > Carcharhinus amblyrhynchos. The sequence goes on along the minus strand of NC_137336.1, from coordinate 31,857,071 downwards.
AGGGGGTTGCGATCAGTCTGGATAGGGGGGGATGGATATGGGGGACAGTGATGTGTGCGGAGGCCATTGCTCCCACTTTTCGCTCCCGGGCTGCCTTCTCTACTTTCTGCGGCCCAAGCAGGCATGCTTTTTCAAATTTTTTTCCAACTGCGCACGTGCAGTTCAGAGCTCCGATTGTTTCAGGCGCGCTCAGCCCTGCCCACAGCACAATTGGGACCGTGATTTTTTTTTCCAGGCAAAGTGCATATGGGGGCACCTGAAAGCAGATTCCCATTTCGGATCTGAATTATGCCCAGATTCGGCACTTAGAATGAAAATGGTAAAATCAGGCCCTTAGTGTCCCAAGATGTGTAAATCTTCCCAAATGAAACAGACACTTCTTGATCTTTCTCATCTACTCATTGTTATATTTTAAAAATATTGACTGTGATTTTCCCATCCTGCTGGACAGGAGATTCTCAAGTTGGCCAATTCACAGGGTTTGTACATGCGTTCCTGCCGTGGTAGCGTCTCCCAGTGCCAGATTTTGGCAGCGTCAGCTCCGCACCGGAAATCGGCAGGGAGGCAGGATCTTCGTTTCAATAGTCATTCTCATATCATTTAAATGAGATTAGTGAGCCTGGGACTGAAATCTCCAGGCCCACTAGCATACCCCCCCCACCTCCTGCCAGAGCAGTTCAGTCCAGCAGTAGCTTCTGGGAAGTTTGCGGCCTGACCCCACTAGAGTGAAGGGGGGGCAATTGGGGCCACCCAGACGATCGGTCGGCAGGTGGGTACCCCCTGGGCGTTAGCACCTTGGCAGAGCCAGCCTGGCTCCTGTCACTGCCCTAGGGGCAAAGTGCCAATGCCCAGGGGGCACCTTGGTACTGCCTATTGGGCATAGGGCAGTGCCAAATGGGGGTGGGACCTGATGGGGGCATCTGGGGGAGCTCCGTTGGGGTGGAGTGTCCCACTGCCACTCTGCAGAGAGGATTGGTGGGGGAAGGAGGAAGGCCAGCAAGTGGGGTGACAGAGGTTAGGTCAGCATGCTGGGGGAGGGGGTCTGGCTGCAGGGAGCTGATCGTTGCTGTGGGAGGGAGGTAACTGTCGGGGGTGGGGGAGCAAGAGCTGGCGATCAGGGTGGGCCGGGGGCAGGGTGCGTAGGGTGGGGGTGCGTGTTTGGGCTTGCCCAGGTATGGTCGGCAGGCCAGTGATCGGGCCATTGGGGGCTCGGAGATGTGGGGATCACGAGGCTGGCCAGTGTTTGAGCTGGCCAGCAATCGGACGTCCGGCAGTGCGGGGCCGCTGCACATGTGCTGGCAAATCAGTGTGTGCACTGTGGCCCACTCAGCAGTATGCTGCCGGCCTCTCCAGCAGGAATAGGCCCCACTTCCAGCTTTATAATGATATACTGATGAGCGCTGCAGTGCACAGAGTGAGAGATTCTTCTCTGAACTCCCACTAAAAAACAGCATGAATCACTCCAGTATAACACTTAAAATTATTTTGGGAGAATTCTGGCTATCATTTCTGAAGTTTGACCTCATTGGATTTGTTTTTTATTTTCAGCTGCCCAATTGGACAAAGTTGGCTTTGATTTAGTAAAGAAATGCATTCGTGCCGTTGAAGAAAGAGGTAGCACAATTTTTTAAATTTGTTAATTTGCGTTAAAAATATTGGGCGGGATTCTCTGGCCTATTAGCCGTGTGTTTCTCAGTAGCGGGAGGTGGCATGCCATTCACTGGCGGCGGGATTCTCTGGTCCCACTGCCATCAATGGGATTTCCAGTTGAAATCTTTCTATGCTGCCGGGAAACCTGTGGGCAGGGGAGCACTGCCGACAGGACCAGAGAATTCTGCTGGCGTGAACAGCCAGAGAATTCCACTCGCTGTTTGCACACGGCTCCTGTACATGAAGCTCAACTATTATATTTTTGCACCCATCTGACATCACCTGTTGAATGACTGAAATTGAAGTGTTAAACTTTGGTAATTATTGTGACTCCATTGAAATTTAGCCGAAGAAAGTCAATGTAACTTGTAGCTCAACTAATCAGATTACAAAACAAATATTTTCAAAACCTTTTGCTTGCATTTTATCTTAATAACTGAAGTTTATAGTGTCTAATTTAAGCTCTAACATTTAAAGAAAGTAGTAATATTTGGTGAAACTTACCTATAGAAATCTTCTTGGCGTCTGTCATTTTTGGTAGTTTTCAAAAAACACACAAAATAAATTCTTTAGAATATCAGCAGAAAGCAGAAGGCCAATTTTACTATGATTTTGCTTATTGTGATGTTTAAATTGTGTTTCAAAGCTTGTAGCATTATCTCTTAGATGAATGCTTAGCAGTGCACTTTGTTAAAAAGCTGATATACTTTACAATATAGCTCTATTTGTAAACTTGCATGTGAAAGCATGCTTATATGGTATTTTCACATATACATTCACAGGTAAAGACACATAGCACTTTGCATATCCCAGAGCACTGCCATTGCATAAAAATTAGGAACAAGAGTAAGCCATTTTGCCCATTAAGTCTGCTCCAACATTTAATAAAATTATGGCTGATTTGACTGTGGCATGAACTCCACCTTCCTACCTGCCCCCATAACGTTTGACTTCCATTATCAAACTCAGCCTTGCATTTAATCAATGATCCAGCCTCCAATGCTGTCTGTGGAAGAGAATTCTGAAGACCGATGACCTGTCTGAAACAAGAAATCCCTCCTGTCTCCCTTGACATGGGAGACACTAACTGTGCCCTCTAGTTCTAGGCTGAAGCAACAAATTTTCAGCATCTACCATGTCATGCCCATCAGAATTTTTTTATGTTTCATTACCCTCATTCTTTTAAAATGTAGTGAGCACAGGCCTGACATGCAAAACCTTTCCTCATAAGAAAACCCTTTCACCCCAGGAATAGGCCTAGTGAACCTTCTCTGAACTACTTCCAGTGCAAATAACTTCTTCCTTACGTAAGGAGACTAAAACTCTATACGGTACTCCATGTGTAATCTCACCAATGCCCTGTACTGTGAATGCATAACTTCTGTGTTTTTAAACTTCATTCCTCTTGCAATGAAGGCTAACGTTCATCATTTGCCTTCCTAAGTAATTGCTGTCCCTGCACACAAACCTTTTATGATTCATATATAAAGGCACCCATATTCCTCTGTATTGCGTTTCGCATTTTCATGCAAAAGTGGACAGCATCATGCTGCCAAATATTTTGCCCTGTCACTTAAGTTATCAATATCACTTTGCAGATCCTTGGACCTGAATTTTTGCTCCTGAGGTGGGTAGCGCCAGTTGGGAAATTTCCTAGTTTGTTGCACCCATCTCGGGAGGAACTCCATTGAATGGTGGGATCTTTGTTCTGGGGAGGGTAAGTGGCTCGTCACAAGTGGCCAGAAGAGCTCGAGTTCCAGTTATTTGTTCATATTTTAGGATATCTAGCTCTAACCCTGACACCCACCCACGATTTCTCAACCATGCTAACCATCCTAGTGGCCCTTCATACCTTTCCAGCCAACTCATGTCCCCCCATCCATCCCCCACAGGCCTTCATATCCTCCATTTCAACCGTTATAGATTGTGGAAAGCAACCAAGCATTAATAATGACATAATGATAGCACTTGGGTATTGTCAACAAACAACTATTGTAACTACCAGATCAAAGATTTATTTAACCTCTCCTGGACACAAATTGCCTGTTTTTTAGGGCTGAGGGTTAAATAGCTTCACAATTTAATAGTTCTACAGACCTTCGTGCTTCAACAGTATTTACATCTTCTCCAAAAATTCATAACTCTCACGCTGCGACTTAGGGCCTTTCTATGGCAAAAATGAAAGTCTGAATTTTTTGGAACATAAGAACATAAGAAATAGGAGCAGGAGTAGGCCACCTAGCCCCTCGAGCCTGCCCTGCCATTCAATAAGATCATGGCTGATCTGTCATGTCTCAGTTCCACATTCCCGCCCTCTCCCCATAACCCTTAATCCCCTTGCCTATCAAAAACCTATCAAACCACGTCTTAAAAATATTTAGCGAGGCAGCCTCCACCACTTCAACGGGCAGAGAATTCCAGAGATTCACCACCCTTTGAGTGAAGAAGTTCCTCCTCAACTCCGTTCTAAACTGCCCCCCCCTTTATCTTGAGGCTGTGCCCTCTAGTCCTACTGTCCTTTGAGCAGGAAGAGCCTCTCCACCTCTATCCTATCCATCCCATTCACCATCTTATACGTCTCAATGAGATCTCCCCTCATTCTACTAAACTCTAACGAGTACAAGCCTAGTTTGTTCAGCCTCTCCTCATAGTTCAACCCCCTCAACTCCGGTATCAGCCTAGTAAACCTCCTCTGCACTCCCTCCAAGGCCAAAATATCCTTGCGTAAGTGCGGCGACCAAAACTGCACAGTACTCCAGCTGCGGCCTCACCAGTGCCCTATACAGCCGCAACAAGACCTCCCTACTTTTATATTCAATCCCCCTCGCAATGAAGGCCAGCACCCCATTCGCCTTCCTGACCACCTGCTGCACCTGCAGGCTGGGTTTTTGCGACTCATGCACAAGGACCCTGAGGTCCCTCTGCACTGTTGCATGCTGCAGTTTTTCGCCATGTAAGTAATAATCCTTCCTACCATTATTCCTATCAAAGTGGACAACCTCACATTTGCCAACATTAAATTCCATTTGCCAGTTCCTGGCCCATTCGCCCAGCCTATCTAGATCCTTCTGCAGACTTTCCACACCCTCCGCACAATTTGCCATTCCACCAATCTTGGTGTCATCAGCAAATTTCGACACCATACACTTGGTTCCCTTTTCCAGATCATCTATATAAATGGTAAATAGCTGAGGCCCCAGCACCGACCCCTGGAAGATGGGATCTTCCTTCTTACCATCCAGAGAATTGGCAGGGAACACATCTTTGCTGACTGAATGCCCCACAACAACTTCACATTCAAATCTGACTGGCCAGCATCTCTTCAGCGATGAAAAATACAATGAACTGACTGAGCCTAAGGCTCGAGAATATTCCGTTAACCTAAAAGTTGAGGTTGAGTGGAAAATACCCTATAAGCAGCCAGTTATTGGGGCAAGGGCAGGCTGCCCAACCGAGGCCTTGCCACTCCAGCATAAAATTGCAGCATGGTCGTGCAGATGGGAACCCTAAGGGAGTCCAATTCCTTAAATTTCATATTCCCCTACTTACCTAAAAACCTGCCAGCAGGGCCGTCTGAAATTTTAGTTGGATCTATTTGAATTCAGTGCTGAATTCAGGTGACCCTGCTTAGTTTGGATTTTGCTTATATGTGAGTCATGCCATCTTTCAACTATGATGGAAATTGGTCTGTTGGATATGTGGATGAGATTTCTGGATCTGGGTCCTGCTTTCCAATGTGGAAGAACTGTGGAGTCTCCTCAACTCCATAAAACATCTGAGCTTTACATCATCCTTACAACTTGAATTCTTACCTGTCTTTTCATATGAATATACAAACAATACGAACCTTTGTACCAGAAAAATTGGGCGAAAGTAGTAGATCCCTTAGTGAAGTGGGCTCGAAGAGCTGAATTGCTTACTCTCGCTCCTAATGCCTAAAGTTGTCCAAGTATAAACAGTAAATAGTTGAGGCTCCACCAGTCATTCTGCATTATTCCACTCGTCACTGTCTACCAACCTGAAAATGGCTCATTTATTCCAACTATTTCATGTTAGTTAGCAGGTACTCTACTCATGCAAATATATCACCCCCAACACTGAGCTCTTATTTTATGCAGTAACCATTTTATGTAGCACCTGATCAAATCTTTTGAAAATCCAAAAATACTACATCTGCTAGTTCCCCTTTATCCACCCCACTTATTACATCTTCAAAATATTCTAATAAATTTGTTAAATACAATTTCTTTTCACAAAAGCATGTTAACTCTGATTGTATTATGATTTTCCATATGTCCTGCTACCACCTCCTTTAATAATGTGTTCTAGAATTTTCCCTATGGGAGATGTCAGGCTAACTGACCTATAGTTTCACGCTTGAAACTTCCCACCTTGCTTGAAAAATGGTGTTATATTTGTGGCTTTCAGTGCACGGGGGCCTTTCCAGAATCTAAAGAATTTTGGAAGATTACAATCAATGCATTTACTATCTCTGCATCCACTTTGCAGGCCAGATCCGAGGGAGTTGCGAGCTTTTAATCCCCTTAGTTTTTCTTGTACTTTTTCTGCCGTGATCATGATTGTTTTAAGTTGCTCTCCCCATGTTGCTCCCTGCCTTTGCATGCTTTTTGTGTCTTTAATTGCAAAGTGATACAAACTAATTTTTCAATGTCTCTGCCATTTCCCTTTTTAATAATTCTACAGTGTTATCCTCTTAGGGACCAATTCTCACTTTTAACTATTCTTCCCTTTTATATACTTGTAGAAGCTTGTGTTTTTGTACATTGTACTGGTTTTCCTCTTTGTTTTTTCAGTCAGTAACATGTGGATATGAATATACAAAGCTACCTTAATAAACAGGCATGAATATATGAATATATAACCAATCTAAAGTGCTTAAAACATGTTTTTAAAAAAAACTAATTTAAATTGCAGCTGGTAATTGTAGATGGATGATAATTGTAGATTTCACAAGCAGTAATGGTAAAAACTTAGCAACAGTATTTTTCCCCTCTACCTTAAAACAGGTATAAATGAGCAGGGCCTATACCGAATAGCTGGTGTCAACTCCCGAGTTCAGAAACTATTAGGTTTACTAATGGGTAAGTACTAGTTTTGATTTCCCTTTCTATTTGTGCACGTCAAAAAATGGCAAGTTCAACTTATGTTTTTACGTAACTCAAATTGTATATCTCATACCCAATCTGTGCCTTCTAGGTTGTAAAAATGGGACTGTTAAATCTGTTTGTGCAGAAGCTCCCAAACAAACTGGGAAATATTTAGTGGGATATGTGGGCACAATCTGTAATCTGGGTGTAAATTGCATGAGTTTCCTGAACTGAAGTTGTGGGCGATGTTTCCATTCATTTATTTGAATAATTAAAAACAGTTTTCCATAAACCAGTACAATCAGGCTGCATTTTAAACTATTTTTCCCCTTGCATTAAAAATTATCTCGATATTTCAGAAGTGGTAGCCTGGTGCAGTTTTATTAATACACAATCAGAATTGTTATGTGCAGAAGGAGGTCATTTGGCCTATCATGCCTGCACAGCTGAGAACTTGCTTTGAATAAAAAGCCTTCTTCATGGGAGTCTTGACCACCACCTCCAAGCAAACTGATTTTAAATAACTGGAAGTACTTCTTAAAATAATCTATACATAACATTGGTGCATAGTTATTTAAATTTTAAAAACTTTTACATGTACAGCAAAATAGCACCAAGAGCTTACAAAAGGGCTGACAAAGGGAAGTAGAAACTGTTATAGTATTATCATTGGCACATTAAGCATCTTCCTATTTGAATTTGTATATTGATGTTTTTGAAGCTGTTCTTGAGTCAGTACGTGATAACGTCATTAAAAAGTTTAAAGGAGTTCAAATTAAGTTTTAAGAACACAAAATAAGAGTATAACATAGGATTAGAGGGAATGGTGGGGACAGCATGCAAGAAGTTGCCTCGCTCCAGTGTCATCTTTTAACCATACAACATCAGAACAAAAGACAAGTTAGTAGCACCATGACTTTGTTTGAGACTATCAGTGAGTTTCATAGAATTCAACAGTAAGAAAGAGGCCATTCAGCCCATCGAGTCTGCACCAACCACAAGCCCACCCAGGCCCTATCCTCATATCCCTATATATTTACCCACTAATCCGTCTAACCTGTGCATCCCTGGACACTAAGGGGCAATTTAGAATGGCCAATCAACCCAGCCCACACATCTTTGGACTGTGGGAAGAAACCAGAGCACCTGGAGGAAACCCATGCAAACACAGGAAGAATGTACAAACTCTACACAGACAGTGACCCGAACCGGGATTTGAACTGAGGTCCCTGGAGCTATGAAGCAGCAGTGCTAACCACTGTGCTACCATGCCACCCTCTGAATGTGAGTGGTTGTTTGTGGAAGAGGATGGGACTGAATATGTGGAAAGATTGGAGCACTTTTTTTTGGTGAATGAAATTACAGAAAACGCTCAAAAGTGCCCAATTCTTCTGTGTCTGTGAGAGGCAAGGACTTACAAACTAATGAGAAATTTATCAACACCACTGAAACAGGGGTGGGAGGAAAACATTTCATTTGTGGATTTAGTTGCAGTAGTTCAGAATCATCATAATCCTAAGCCCTCAGTGATTGACCAGCAATTCAAGTTCCATTATCATTTTTGTAGGGTGGGACAATCTGGAGCTAACTTTGTTGCTGAATTAAGACAACTCTCTGAACATTGAGAGTTTGGGGTAGTGTTGGAGGATACGCTCCAGGATAGAATAGTTTGTGGCATTAATGAGGACAGCATACTGTGTCATCTGTTGGGTGAAGCAACACTGACTTTCAAGAAACATAAGAACATAAGAAATAGGAGCAGGAGTAGGCCATCTAGCCCTTCGAGCCTTCCCCGCCATTCAATAAGATCATGGCTGATCTGAAGTGGATCAGTTCCACTTTCCTGCTTTCTCCCCATAACCCCTAATTCCCCTGTCTATCAGAAACCTATCTACCTGTGACTTAAATATATTCAGTGAGGTAGCCTCCACTACTTCAATGGGCAGAGAATTCCAGAGATTCACCACCCTTTGAGTGAAGAAGTTCCTCCTCAACTCTGATCTGAACTGCCCCCCACTTGTCTTGAGGCTGTGCCCTCTAGTCCTGCTATCCTTTCTAAGCGGGAAGAATCTCTGTACCTCTACCCTATCTATCCCCTTCATTATCTTATATGTCTCTACAAGATCCCCCCTCAGCCTTCTAAACTCTAATGAGTACAGACCCAGTTTGTTCAGCCTCTCTTCATAGGCTAACCCCCTCATCTCCAGTATCAGCCTAGTGAACCTTCCCTGCACTCCCTCCAAGGCCAATATATCCTTCCGCAAGTGTGGCAACCAAAATTGCACACAATACTCCAGCTGTGGCCTCACCAGTACCCAGAGGAGGTTTACTAGGCTGATGCCGGAGTTGAGGGGGTTGAGCTATGAGGAGAGGCTGAATAAACTAGTCTTGTACTCGTTAGAGTTTAGAAGAATGAGGGGAGATCTCATTGAGACGTATAAGATGATGAATGGGATGGATACGATAGAGGTGGAGAGACTCTTCCCGCTCAGAAAGGACAGTAGGACTAGGGGGCACAGCCTCAAGATAAAGGGGGGGGCAGTTTAGAACAGAGTTGAGGAAGAATTTCTTCACTCAAAGGGTGGTGAATCTCTGGAATCCTCTGCCCGTTGAAGTGGTGGAGGCTACCTCGCTAAATATTTTTAAGAAGCGGGTTGATGGGTTTTTGATAAGCGAGGGGATTAAGGGTTATGGGGAGAGGGCAGGAATGTGGAACTGAGCCATGACAGATCAGCCATGATCTTACTGAATGGCAGGACAGGCTCGAAGGGCCAGATGGCCTACTCCTGCTCCTATTTCTTATGTTCTTATGTTCTGTACAGTTGCAGCAAGACCTCCCTGCTTTTATATTCTATTCCCCTTGCTATAAAGGCCAACATTCCATTCACCTTCTAGAGAAAGCTCTAGAAATTTCTCAGGGACTGGAAATAGCTCCCAGTAATGCAAAAGATATTCAAAAGGCCAATGGTTTTGCACAGGCAGATGCAGTGCATCAAATGAGAAAAGAGGCAGCAAACAAAAGAATGAAAACAATGGAGTGTTTCAGGTGTGGGGGAACACACTACACAAATAATTGCAAATTCATGGATACTATGCTGTCACAGTTGGAACAAAAAAGGGCATTTGGCCAAAAAGTGCAGGGGTACTAAGAGCAGGTCAAAGGCTGAGCAGGGCGATTCAAATTCAGTCAGCCTCAGCTCAGTCATATCACCTGGGAAGCATAGAGCAGGAAAAGGAGTAGTCTTATAACATGTTTAAAGTGGGTGAGGTGTGCGTGGAACCTTTCTATAGTGCCACATTGGAGGTTTTTGAAAGGAAATTAAGATGGAGGTGGACATAGGAGCCTTTGCATCTGTAATCATTCAGAAATATCCTGAGGTTTTCAGTAATGAACTGGGCCATTGCGGGGCACCACAGTTAAGCTTTTGTAGATTCTCAGGCTACTCCTCACTTTTTCAAGCCCAGAACAATGTCCTGTGCTGTGACGGTCAATCTGGAGGAGGGGTTGGAGCTGCTGCAGAGACTTGGAATCATTGAGCCCATTCAGTTTTCATGCTGAGCAGACCCAGTCGTCTTAAAAGTGATGACACTGTGCGCATATGCAGTAATTACAGACTCACCATCAATCAGGCCTCCAAGCTGGATGCTTACCCACTGCTGCAGGTAAAGAATCTGGTTTCTATCCTTGCAGAAGGCAAGACTTTTTCAAAATTTGACAGGAGCCATGCCTACCAGCAACTTTTATTAGAGGAGGACTCAAAACAGTATGTTATAATCAACACTCAAAGGTTTGTACAGGTGCAACCACCTGGTTTTCAGACTGTCCTCCAGTCCAGCGATTTTTCAGAGGACAATCTGTTGCAGGGGATTCCTCACGTAGCAGGTTGCTTAAATGATGTGCTGATCACAGGGAAAACTGAGGAGGAGCACCTTAGCAACAAGAATCAGGTGTAAAGGAGATTTTAACAAGTGGGGATGAGCCTGAAGTGAAGCAAGTCAATCTCCCAGGCACAGACTGTGGAATATCCAGGTCACAAAATCACAGTGCAGGGTCTGTCCCCTGTGGAAGACAAAGATCAAGGAAACTCCGAACTGCAGAAGTGTATCCAAGCACAGGTCATTTCTGGGCATGATAAATTACTACAGAAAGTTTCTACCAAACTGTTCAATGGTGTTAGCACCACTGTATCTACTACTTCACAAAGAGACTCAATGGAAGTGGAAGCCAGCTCAAAAGAAAGCTTTCAAGGACGTAAAAGCACTGCTACAATCAGCCATTCTACTTGTTCACTTTGATCAGGACAGAAAGTTCATTCTGACATGTGATGCCTGTGATGTCTCATCCTACAACATGGAGGCAGTACTCTCTCATCTGATGGAGGATTGGTCAGAAAAACCCACTGGATTGGCATCACGTATGCTGTTTATCAGGAGACTGTTAAATAAGTTAAGTGCCCACGGTGTTAAGGGTAAGATCCTGGTGTGGATAGAGGATTGGTTGACTGGCAGAAGGCAGAGAATAGGGATAAAGGGGTCTTTCTCAGGACCGGTGACTAGTGGTGCCTTAGGGGTCAGTGCTAGGACACAACTTTTCACAATTTGCATTAACGATTTGGAGGAAGGAACTGAAGACACTTGCTAAGTTTGCAGGTAATACAAAGATATGTAGAGGGACAGGTAGTAGTATTGAGGAAGCAGGGGGGCTGCAGAAGGACTTAGGCAGGTTAGGAGAGTGGGCAAAGAAGTGGCAGATGGAATACAATGTGGAAAAATGTGAGGTTATGCACTTTGGAAGGGGGAATGGAGACAGACTGTATTCTAACTGGGAAAATGCTTAGAAAATCAGAAACAAAGGGCCTTGGGAGTCATTGTTCAAGATTCTCTTAAGGTTAACGTGCAGGTTCAGTTGGCAGTTAAGAAGACAAATGCAATGTTAGCATTCATGTCCAGAGGGCTAGAATACAAGAGCAGGGATATACTTCTGAGGCTGTATAAGGCTCCGCTCAGACTCCATTTGGAGTATTGTGAGCAGTTTTGGGTCTCATATCTAAAGGAGGATGTGCTGGCCTTGGAAAGGGTCCAGAGGAGGCTCACAAGAATGATCCCTGGAATGAAGAGCTTGTGGTATGAGAGACGGTTGAGGAACCTGGGTCTGTACTCTTTAGGGTTTATAAAGATGAGGAGGATCTTATTTAAACTTACAGGATACTGTGAGGCCTGGACAGAATGTACGTGGAGAGGATGTTTCCTCCAGTAGGAAAAACTAGAACCAGAGGACACAACCTCAGGCTAAAGGGCCGATCCTTTAAAACACAGATGAGGAGGAATTTCTTCAGCTAGAGAGTGGTGAATCTGTGGAACTCTTTGCCACAGAAGGCTGTGGAGGCCAAGTCATTGAGTGTCTTTAAAACAGAGATAAATAGGTTCTTGATTAATAAGGGATCAGGGGTTATGGGGAAAAGGCAGCACAATGGGGATGAGAAAAAATCAGCCATGATTGAATGGCAGAGCAGACTCAATGGGCCGAGTGGCCTAATTCTGCCTTATGGTCTTATGTTGATAACAGCTGTGAAGGAATATTTGCAGCTAGTCAAGGAAGGTCTAGCCGTTGTTTTTGATGTGAAATATGTTCATCAGTACCTTAATGGCCGACCATTCACTGTATGTACACACAAGTCACTGATGAGCCTTTTTACTGAAGCCAGGTGCATTCCTCCCTTGATCTCAGTGAGAATACACTGCTAGGCTTTCACATTGTCAGCATATCAGTATAATATTGTGTACAGGTCAGGGAAGGACAAGGCAAATGCAGATGCACTGAGTCATCTCCCTTTATTGGACTGTCCACCAAGAATTATTTCCTCCAGAGACAATTTTCTTGCTGAAGAGACTTTCAGATTCTCCTGTGAATGTCAAACAGATTAAGCAGTGGACGGACCGGGACCCTGTTCTATCCCAGGTCAAGAGATTCCTTTTACAGGATTCGCTTGGTTTCATTTTGAGGGTAGAGAGTAGATGTTCCATCCCCTGGTCATTCTCAAGTCTTGGATGAAGTTCATTAGGGTCACCTGGGTGCCTCTCAAATGAAAAGTTTAGCAAGGTCGTACGTCTGGTGACCTAATATGGGTCAAGGTATTTGGACAACAACATGAAATCCTATTCTGCATGTCAGATTAACCAAAAAATGGTGCTACCTGCACCACTACACCCTTGGGTGTGGCCTGCCCATTCCTGCTCCAGGCTTTATGTGGATTTTGCAGGGACTTTAATGGATCATATATTTCTAGTCGTTGTGGACATGCATTATAAATGGCTGGAAGCAGGCATTATGGGCAATATCACAGCTCCCCTTACGATAGAGAAAATGCATCAAGTTTTAGCAACTCATGGCTTACCGAATTCTCTTGTCTCCAATAATGACGCAACATTTACGAGTGATTTGAATTCATGCAGAGGAAGGGGATACGCCGTGTGCAGTGCTTCTTTTCACCCAGTGGTTTAGCAGACACTGAAGGAAGGACAGAAGAGAATGACAAGCAGGACCCTCGGAACCAAGCTTTCTTGGTTCTTGTTCCAAAATTGTGTCATGCTACAATCAATGACAAGACTCTTCACCAGCTGAAATGCTGATGGACAGGCTGCGAAAGTTCACCTTGATCTGCTAAATCCAGATATCAAAACAAGAGTTGCTGCACCATTTACGCTTGAATAACAGCAGTTGCTAGCATCACTTTTGACAGCAAAATCTGGACCTATAAATTCGTAAAGCCATGAAATTACACTTTAGATAGGTTCAAAAAGATTGCAGCAGAGGAAAGGCATTGAATGAAACAGCAAGGACGAAGAGTTCAAACACGTCAGAAAATGACCTGGTTTAGTGGTTTTATTTGTCTTTTAACCATGTTGTATTTTCTGTATTTAAAAGGAGCAGCTGATGTAGATCTGGAGACTTCAACTGAATGGGAGATAAAAACTATTACCAGCACACTTAAGCATTACCTGAGGTAAGATCTTCAAGGGGAAAACGATATTCATTTCCATTTAACAAGTCTATAAATATGCAGATAGACTTCATTCAAACTTAAAAGTTTTGAAAGTAGTTTTCAGAGTTTGAGGTTCTTTACTGAAGAGACCTGTTTTGGGGAGTTGAAAATATTTATCACAAATTACAATTATAATATGTGTCTACAAATGTAGCACAAGACGGGTAAATAATGATGCATCTATCTGATCCTGAATCACTGGAGCTGGTTTTATTATGTAAGCTCAATGTATCAGTTTCTCATATCTGGACAGTTCTTTGCCTAAAATTTTGATTACTTTGTTTTTTTTTATGTAAAAAAGCTCATCTGTTTCTCTTTATGATGTTTTGCTGTAGAAAATCCACTTGGTTTCCTCCATTGCCATACATGATACTAAGAATGGAGCCAGGGATACAGTAGAACTTTCCACTGCTAAATTGAATGTTTTTATCAGTTTTTAATTTCAACAGTTTTGTGTTCTTTGGAGCTGATTGGTGAGAGATGGTGCCAAATATTAAACTAGTCATTCAGTCTAGGCAGTTCAGATGCCATTTAAGAGGTATTGGTGCTTCAATTTAAGAAAAGGTTGGCTAGGTGGGTGCATTTTGATGAGAAATTGCAGTAAGTTGACAATTTAATGAATTTCAATTTGTGAAATGCATTTTTATGAATAGCATAACTTGCTGACACCTGACATGTACAAAGCCGATTGCACTATGTCAAAACATCTGTTTTACTTGAAAAACAACCTGATGCATAAGGCTTTTTACCTATCCAGTACAAATTCCTACATCTGCATTGTATGCTGTTGGGCCTGAGAATTACTCTAAAATATTGATAGAATTGTATTATTTTTACAGGGACTTCAGCTGCATTGTAGCAAACAGATGTGAAATGTTCATGGTAGTGTAAAGATAGGTAACAAAAATATTTTCTGGAGTAAATTATTTATGCTTCAGATATTACGTTTCTGCAAAAACAAACATTAATCTATTATGGGTAAAAATGATTGGCTAGTTAATTCTACTCAGGGGTTTTAAATATTATGTAGGAGATGGAACGGGAGCAATTTTGTGGCCATGTTAGCCTCTGGCGCAAATCCTGTAATGGCTGCTAAATCTTGCAAAGGGCCAAAAACTGGATTTGTGCCTCACCCCCAGCATGAACTTGATTTAAATAAATTAACATATAATTACTAGAGTTGACACTAATATCCACCCACGATGCTTCTTTCCATCCCCTGGCAGCATGATGTCATGCTGGCGTGAATGACCACTAGTTTTCAAAAATGAAAATGAGAATTTACATTCAGCTGGAGTGGCGGCGTCTATACACGCCAGCAATGCTGGGAATCTGATTGGATGACGAATGGATTAAAAAAATTTTATTGCACTCATCAGGACAATTCATTAGAATATCAAATATAAAGAGAACAACAATTTGTATTTCTACGAAGGAAGTGCTGATTGGTTGGAAAGTAGATGCTCATTGAGAGATATTGCTACGGGGAATGCACCAGTTAACTAGCTTTGTTTAAATTCAAACCAGGCAGGGTTAACGCTAATCCTGGGGAATAAACCAGAGTATGTCTGTTTATTTTGTTTTGTAGTTACATGGTAAACAACAGGGCCCTGGAGTATTAATATATGTAGCTTCTAGCACACAAAAGTGCACCATGCTGTAAGCACATCTGATCATCTTAAATTGGTTGTCAGTATAATTCTTAGTGGAATCTGGAATGTTTAGCAAATGTTTGCTAATTATGGAATCACATTGAATGTTGGACATTGTGGTTTGAGTTTTGCAAGCAGAGGCTGGTTGGGTATAGCCTGAAGAGATTTGTATCGTAAATCCTTGCTCATTACAGTTGAAGTTTAATTTAGATTTCCTATTTAATTTGTATGTATCTCCATAGAATCGCTACAGTGCAGAAGGAGACCATTCAGCCCATGGAGCCTGCACCAACTGTCCAAAAGAACATTTTAGTTAGCGCTACACCACTCCACTCCTCCTCCCCCCCCCCAACCGCCACCACCACCACCATCTTTGAACACTTGGGGGCAATTTAGTATGGCCAGTCCATCAAACCTGCACATCTTTGGACTGTGGGGGGGAAGCT
Organism: Carcharhinus amblyrhynchos; assembly: GCF_965287045.1. NCBI lineage: Eukaryota > Metazoa > Chordata > Chondrichthyes > Carcharhiniformes > Carcharhinidae > Carcharhinus > Carcharhinus amblyrhynchos. Next base: position 31,841,172 of record NC_137336.1, on the reverse strand, counting down.
CAAGCATCTGGGAGGAAACCCACACAAACACAGGGAGAATATGCAAACTCCACACAGTCACCCGATTCTGGAATTGAACTTGGATCCCTGGTGCTGCGAGATAGCAGTATTAACCACTGTGTGCCACCCCAATTGCTGATACCGTCAGGTTTTGAAGTTTTGATGTAGGATTCAGCCACCAATGAGGAAACAAAATACAGCCTCATCTGGCCTCAAGTTTTTCATAAATTGGAGGACAGGCTGACAACAAGCACAAGTAGGACTGAGTTATCTGAGTTGGAGATAAGATTGCTAGGCTTGAGAACCCCTACACAGCCCTTGGATTGCAGATGGGCTATCTTCCTGCTGTTTGTATGTATGCAATTTGTTCGTATATAAATTATAGCTATGCAATGATCTCGCTGTATATGCTAAATTACATTATAATTTCATGTGGCACTGAACACCACAACAACTTGCGTTTATATTGTATCTTTTAACTTTGCTCACACAAACACAGCCACCTTGGTGTGAAAGCAAGGGCAGGATTTTCTGGCTGCACTCACCCCAAAACCAGAAAATATTGCCCAAGGTCAATAGTCTGCACCCCCACCTGCTATGATTCCTGTGATGGGCAGAACAGGAACATTTCCTCCATGTTATTCTGATTAAAATAAGAAAAACTAATGTTTGGTGAGCAAAATGTCTTAGTGCATTTTAGGCACTTGTCAAGATGCCTGCAACTTGTATGTTGTACTCAAAAAATGTGGTGATTTAATCTCTGTTCTTAGCTGATTTAAAATTATGATGGGTCATAGGATGTTTCATGCTGGAAGGAGATCAAAAGTGCTGGTATTAAATGTTGCCATTTTGCTGCTAGTCCAGTGTGTCCTGAGAACCCTGCAGGCTGAATTTAAATTGCCATTTTTTTCTGCCTGTTTCTGGCTACTGATTCTTAGCGAATCAAACTATTCCGAGTGAAAAGCAGCTCTCTATTGCAAGACAATGACCATCTGGAACTCATCTATTGTAAGAATCATGAATTTCTGAGCAATGAGTCCATCTCTATGGTGACTTACTGTGACCGCTGCTCATTGATTTTTTAAAAATCTTGCTTAAACTTATCCCAAGCAAAATAATCTGATTCTGAATATTGCATGAAATGTGACTGGAGGATATTAATAAATGAAATGTGTACATCAGGATGGTTTTTAAATTGATGCAGAAACATTTTCCTTGCTGCATTAAATTGCAGAATACCTCTGCCCGTTGAAGTGGTGGAGGCTACCTCGCTAAATATTTTTAAGAAGCGGGTTGATGGGTTTTTGATAAGCGAGGGGATTAAGGGTTATGGGGAGAGGGCGGGAATGTGGAACTGAGCCACGACAGATCAGCCATGATCTTATTGAATGGCGGGGCAGGCTCGAAGGGCTAGATGGCCTACTCCTGCTCCTATTTCTTATGTTCTTATGTTCTTAATACAAATGATGTCAATTTGCATGTATTTGCTAATTGTAATTTGTTTATAAATAATAATCAGGATCAGCTGTAAACTGTATTTGGTCATTACCTACCTTTGTCAAAATGTTGCTAAGATTGGAAAAATTAGATGTATCAAATGAAATCCAGTTTTGTGTCAAGTAATTGCTGAGTTATATGGTAGTTAATACATCAATAATGAGTACCAATGGAGGTAGAATGGAAAGAGTCAATTGTTAAAACCACAGTCTATGTTGATCATCTTCATCAGGACCACTTTGACGGAATTAATACATAGGTTAACACTCTTGATACTTTCTATTACCATATCAATTACCATATCTATTGTAAAGAAACATCATTCGAATAATGCATAAAAATTTTGCGTTAATTTGGGAGGAATTAAACAAGTTGTGATAAAAATGAAAGCGGTCAGTTTATAAACAGACCTACCTCAACAGAATATGTTCTACAGCACACTGAAATTTGTGTGGAACAATCGCTTATTGTGCTGCTTTCCCCAGTTATGCAGTTTAGGAAAATTACATTAGGTTGAAGATTTCAATTAATTCTCAATAAACCTTCAGTAATAATTGCCTGGTAGCCAGAATTTCCCAGGGGCCAATTCAAGAGTTCACCAAATCTACCCATCACTCCAACTGAAATACAAAAGACCATCCTCAAGCCAACAATGATGAGACATTTGTCATTACAGCAGAGTTACTCTGCCCTTGCAAGCCAATTTTTCAACTATTAAGAGATTGTTCCAGGAACTTAGTAACCAGAATAGGCCATTCAGTTCCTCAATCCCATTATGCCATTTAATTAGATCATGGCTAATGTTTCACATAGCTTCATTTTATCCACCTTCCCTCCTGTTCCATTAATACCCTTGTTGAACAAGAATTGAATTAATCTCAATTTGGAAATACTCTGATCTAAAATAATCAGCCAAGCTCATAATGTGGCTCATTTATATTTGTGACATGCATTCATACACAAGGACCCATTATTTGCAAACAAAAGGAATTTTTTAAAATTACCTGGAAGCTCAGAGAACCTGTAGTTCACTTTTTGCTTTCTCCATTGCATTGTTTTGGTCAAAGTTGACTTACCAGTCAGCAGCCTTTTTTATTGTTGTGATTGTTTGAAATTTGGCATTCTACCATTCATCCTGATTAGGGCAAGATGAAAAGCTTCAGCAACGTGTCTCTTTTCAGCAATATTCAAATTCTGACATCTTTCCTATGTGCAAGGTAAATGACCTCAAACTTCATGTAGAGTGAACTCCATCTGCCTAGTTTTGCTCACTCACTTAATGTTTCAACTTTCATTTGCGTTCTGTCCCTTCTTTTGTCAATGATGAACATGTGGAGATGCCGGTGTTGGACTGGGGTAAACACAGTAAGAAGTCATTGTAAAACTTCTTACAATATTGCATGTGCCAATGTGCTCAAGTCAAGTCAGTCAAAACTAAGTGCACCGGACGGAGCATGTCATTCATGTGCCTGACACCTGACTCTTGCAGCAACTAATTTACTTGGAACTCAGTTGTAGCAGGAGACTCCCAGGTTAACAGAAACATGCCCTCAAATCATTTCTGAAGAGGCCAAAGATCCCTGCCAACTCGTGGCTTGTGACCAATCAAATGGAAATAGTTTATCTGAGCAGGCAATGAACACATCGTGATACATTGTCAAGATCATGTTGTAACATTCAGTTTTGAGCAAATGGTGCTACTTTCATGAGGTCACATTATGAAAAGTCTTGCCAGTTATTTAAAGACTTTTTAAATTCATTATTAAATGTGAACATTGCTGTCAGTTATTACCTGTGAAGCAAGTGATGGGCTGCATTGTCCAACCATTTTAGTAGAGGTTGGTTGATTGAACAGGCAGTCTCAATGGGTTGAATGGCCTCCATCTCTGTTTTATCATTTTAAGATTCAATGAGCTGAATGCCTTGGTAGACCACTTCAAAGTAGCATAGAATCATCCGCATTGGTCTGGAGTCACATGGACCAGACTGAGTAAGGATGGCTGCTTTCCATTTGTACAGGACCTAGTTGAGTTTTAACTTTTGTTAAAGCTATCTTTATTTCCAGTTTACTTTACTATTTTTATTTCCAGTTTTCTTTACTAAGCTCAAATTCTCAAATTACTATGCCTAGACCTCAGGGTTACTAATTTTATAACATTCAGTGTTACTGCACATGTTGTAAATTAATCAGTTTTAAAATCAAAATCCTTCTGTTCAACATTAACTTTATGACGTTTCAAATTTTCTTTTAGGGTGCTTCCAGCTCCACTGATGACATTCCAACTACAACACAGCTTTATCAAAGCAGCCAGTAAGTACAGAACCTTACTCTACTAGATTAATGGAACTGCATAAATTAGTACAGCACATAGCGTGACTGGCATTTTAACCCATACCGTGCTGGATAAATGGGAATGGTTTGTGTATAGCAGAAGATTATGTAGAGTGCAACATTTGGTTGGACTATTAATTTTGCTTCTTCAAATAGGTCTTCTGTAATTTACAGACTAATTCTGTTTTGGCTATTCACCCATTACTTAGGACATTAAACAAGCCTTCACCTAATATTCTCACACTAACATGTCCAGTATCAAGTTGTGATTAGCGATGAGACCTGAAAATCTTGCCAGATCTCCCTCTTCTTTCCCAGGAGCACTTCATTCTGTCTAGCTGAGGTGAGATAAGATGAAACGGATTGGAGACTGAATCTGGGACTTTCCCAGGTTTACTGACTGGATGAGTCATTAGGGGAGCAGATTACAAAAGTTCAGAAAGGGAGGAGATATTGAGGCTGATTGTGATTTTTAATTTTTTTTATATTGAAGAAAATGTTAGAATTTTCTTACAAAACATCCAAAAAACTGTTCATCAATGGATAAAGTCTGCTGTATCATGCATTCTATCCAACCTACAGAATATCTTGAGAAAATTCTGCGCATATACTCCATATACCCGTGTACAGTTAATTAAGCAAAGTCCCAGAATATTCACGAAGCCTATGTATCCCCCGCTCTGGTGTGCTGCAAACTCTCTTCTCCTTTTCTCAGGTGGAAAGCAAACCAGTACAGAATATTGCAGCACCTGCACTAGCCTCTGTGGAATGCAGTGCTGATGCTAGCAAATATTTCTAGGCAGACAATTGTTCTGCTCTGTAGAGCTTTTGATCTCCTTTCATAGTATTTAAAAGCATTTCTAAACGTGCACCAGAACTTATTTTAATGTAAGCATGGAAAGCATTCAGGAATTTGGCATACCACAGACTATTTTAATGTCTTTATATTTTCTATCTTTGGTGACATGTGACTGTAGCCATGAAGGTAAGTTTTTAAACCCATGTAGCTGATAGCATTAGGCAAACTATTAGACCAATTGATTGCTTCAAAGGAATTTGCATTATTAAGCCTTCCTTTTCACCTGAAATCAGACTGACTTATTCATTTGGAAAATGAGTATCAAAGCATTCTTAAATGGAAATACCACTCTTAGGTTGAGATAAACTAGTGCCGGAATTCTCTGGTCTCATGCACCTCTCCACCATTGCCAGTGAGAACAGAGAATTTGGCACTCAGCCAAATCTCCATTCACAGCAGTGGAACCAGAGAATTCCAGCCATGAGCAAAGTTGGCGAATTCTGGCCCAGAAGTATTTTAATTCTATTTTTGACTTACACTAGAATTGGATCATCCAGAATCAAGATTGTCAGAGATTCACAAATATGTGCATCGGTTACCAGAGAAGAACAGAGCAATGCTGGAAATAACGATAAGACATTTGGCAAAGTAAGATAAAGCTCTTTGCTTTAGCTGGTTTGATTGGGTTTATGTCTCATTAAAGCTTTCACTGGCACTTGCTTTACAAAACACATACTTTTTTTCAGTAATAGTTGTTGAAGGTGATACAATAATGGAATGGGTGCTACCTATTTATTAATTTCTTTTGTGTACATTTAGTAGCAAATTATGACCCTATGGGCCCTATTTTGTCATTTTGATTTGAAATGCTGGGCGTCCTAGAAACTGGGAGTGTTTCAGATCTGACTCTTAGGCCCGTTCTCGCATCCCTACACACTCTGCCTACAAAAATATCAGCAATTCCAAATTGTGCTGCACAAGCCTGTGGGCAGAGCTTAAGTGCCCGAAACCCTGCAGCTCCAAATGACGCTTCCAACTGTGCATGCACAGAAACAATTAAATAATGCTGCTCCCCTGCCACATCCCTCCTGGATAATGCCTTCCCCTGGCCCACAAAGACACTGCCCCACCTCCACAACATTACTGACCCCTGATCTTCCCACCCCTCCGGCCACCCAGACTGAATGCAGGCCCCTTCCTTTCCTTCAGGCAGAGTGGCAGCGGACCCCCCCTTCCCCTGTACTGATACTGTTGTGTCTGATTTGCAGCTAAATTGCTTATATTTTAAAATAACTGACCAGTTTATAACCCCTTCCCCGCTATTGCTGTTCCCACTGGGGCTGCACCTGATCTGCACTGGCTGTTTTAGCAGCTTCAGCTACATCCTGATTTCTGGCTGGAGTGCTACTATCCTGGGTTTGCTGCTTCTGGATTTTATGGTGGCTCCAATTTTGTTGTCAGCTTTCTGCCCTGCACATCTCTTGGATCTTGCCAGGGAAATACCTTCATCAGTGTCTTCACTGACAGTCTTTCCTTCAAGTAGATTCTAGAATACACTCACTTGTCACACCTGTCTCCAAACTTGGACAACAGTTTGTTGATGCTCCAAGATGACTCCACCCTACTATTATTCAGGTTTTAATGCCTTCTAATCATTTCAGTTTAATGAGACAAACAAGAACAATAGTTGACTCTTTAATTCATGCAACAATTTATTTCCTTATTTAACACTTCTGATCCCAGCTGCAACTCATAATTCTCAACTGAACTTTAATTCTTATTTGAACATCAGCTTTAACTGAATATTAACTTGCATTATCTAACTTAAAATAGACACTACCAGTTTTAGAGAAGAACTGGCCAAATCCTTTCCAATGTTGAATCTATCTTTGTTATCTTCTGAGGAAAATTCCTTCAGGGTACTCTTACGATAGCTAATAAAGTTGTTGTTGGCAAACAAAGGACTACAATGTCTTTTATGTACAAATCCTCCACTTGCTTCCAGACACTGATCACATGGCTTGAAAATTCAATGGCATTACTAACAAACAACGCCATTCCACTTAGCTCAGACTGCATGTCCCACGCATAATGGCAATAAATTCAAGGCCACTATGCTCAAAAGTAAACAATTTCCCATATTTAGTCAATACAGGAAACTTCAGACCAGAGTGTTGCCTGCCTCACAGTCTGTTTTAACCCTTATACGGTGGACAATTAACTACAAGTAGACATCTTGTTAGTACAACCAATATTTATTTAAACCCACACCATCAATAATCACCCACCCAACCAACAATAAGTTATCTTACAGACGATACTAGAATTTCAGACCAATACAAGACCTTGACTTAACTTTGTGTGACTGGCAAGTACCCAAGCGGATATTGGCCTTTATCTGTGCATCGGTCTCAGTGGTCATCTGTGTAGTTTGGTCCTTTAGTCTGGTGTGGCACTCTGGCTCTGCTCTTTTTCCTTCCTTCTCGGGTGTGGTGGCTTTCCTCTTGCTGGCGATGTTCACCATTGTTGTAGCTTGTTTGTGGGGTCAGAGAGAGAGAGAGAAAGATTCCTGGATGTGCAGCACCCTTTATACCCCGTTTGGTTTCACACCCCTTTTTGGCCATTGCCAATCAGTTGATCAAGACATGATCACCCTGATTGAAAAGAGTCCAATCAGGTGCTACCACACCGATCTCTGGGTGTGTCCCTAACGGTCATGTCTGTAGGTGTTGGAGGCACATAGGTCACATCCCTTCCTCCTAAATAAGGATTCATGGTGCCCCTATGCCTGGCACACAACCCCCAGAAAGTCTCTTTCATCCTGGAGATGGCCCATATCCTGTTTATTCACTCATCAGGGTAACAGCCTGTTCATCTCTGTCTTTAAGCTGCAGCCTGTCAGTTTAGTATCTTGCCCAATTGTCCCAGAGTACTTTACAAAACGCCAGTTTAGCTGGCCCGTTTGGCTACATTAGGAACAATAGTTGACTCTTTAATTCATGCAACAATTTATTTCTTTGTTTAACACTTCTGATCCCAGCTACAACTCACAATTCTCAACTGAACTTTAATGCTTAACTGAACATCAGCTTTAACTGAATATTAACTTCAGTTATTTAACTTAAAATAGACACTACCAGTTTTAGAGAACTGGCCAAATCCTTTCCAATGTTGAATCTATCTTTGTTGTCTTCTCTGAGGAAAATTCCTTCAGGGCACTCTTACGATAGTTAATCGCTATAAAGTTGTCATTGGCAAACAAAGGGCTACAATGTCTTTTATGAACAAATCCTCCACTTGCTTCCAGAAGTCTCTTTGTCATCCAGCCAATTGTGTAACCAGAAACTGATCACGTGGCTTGAAAATTCAATGACGTTACTAACAAACAACGCCATTCCACTTAGTTCAGACTGCATGTCCCATGCGTAATGGCAATAAAATTCGAGGCCATTATGTCTGCTCGAAAGTAAACAACTTCCCATATTTAGTCAACACAGGAAACTTCAGACCAGAGTAACATTATGAGCTGCATCTGATTTTAATTATAAGTTGATCAAAGATCCCAGCATGATTTAACTCTGTCAGAATAGCGAGGGGGATTGAATATAAAAGTAGGGAGGTCTTGCTGCAGCTGTATAGGGCATTGGTGAGGCCGCAGCTGGAGTACTGTGTGCAGTTTTGGGCGCCGCACCTGCGCAAGGATATTTTGGCCCTGGAGGGAGTGCAGAGGAGGTTTACTAGGCTGATACCGGAGTTGAGGGGATTGAGCTATGAGGAGAGGCTGAATAAACTAGGCTTGTACTCGTTAGAGTTTAGAAGAATGAGGGGAGATCTCATTGAGACGTATAAGATGATGAATGGGATGGATAGGATAGAGGTGGAGAGACTCTTCCCGCTCAAAAAAGACAGTAGGACTAGGGGGCACAGCCTCAAGATAAAGGGGGGGCGGTTTAGAACGGAGTTGAGGAGGAACTTCTTCACTCAAAGGGTGGTGAATCTCTGGAATTCTCTGCCCGTTGAAGTGGTGGAGGCTGCCTCGCTAAATATTTTTAAGAAGCGGGTTGATGGGTTCTTGATAAGAGAGGGGATTAAGGGTTATGGGGAGAGGGCGGGAAAGTGGAACTGAGCCACGACAGATCAGCCATGATCTTATTGAATGGCGGGGCAGGCTCGAAGGGCTAGATGGCCTACTCCTGCTCCTATTTCTTATGTTCTTATGTTCTTAATAGCCATTTTCAAGCAATTATTGCCGTTATTCATCCATCTACACTACCTATGTCAACTTTATCCCACCATGAGGCTTGAAACTTAACTCTGGACATTTTTCTGTTGTTTTCTCTGTATTCTCTGCCAATAGCAGAATATATGTATTCTATTAATTTTATTGTAACCAGGCCAATAGATCGTCACTCTGTCTATATATTCTTTGCCTGTGCACCTCTCTCCACTTCACCTGATGAAGCTGCAGTGGTTTGAAAGCTTGTGATTTCAAATAAACCCATTGGACTATAACATGGCTTCTCATCTTGAGCATCAATAGGCAGTTTGCCAAGCAAGTGCCACTTGATGGGGGTGGCATGGTGGCACAGTGGTTAGTACTGCTGTTTCACAGTGCCAGAGACCTGGGTTCAGATTCAATGGGCCAAATGGCCTCTTTTGTTTTGTAGGGATTGTATGATTCTATGATGTAATTGTTAAATCCTTCCATCACTTTGCTAATGATTGTGTGTAGATTGATTGATGGGTGTGATGATTTATCCTGCAGATAGGATATACTTAGATAATTTTCCACTTCGTCGGGTAGATGCCAGTGTTGTGACAGCTTGGCTCGTGACCTGCCTAGTTCTGAAGCATATGAGTTCAGCGCCACGGTTGGGACTACTGGGACACTACAGCATGGGTTATTGGGAAGCAGACCGAGACCAAGTCAAAACAGACATGATCTCTGAATAGTGGAGTAAGTTCAAGGAACCAAATAGCTGACTAAGGTGCTTAGCTGTTTCTTGATATTACACACAGTAAATCAAACTGGCTGAAGACTGGATCCTGTGATTCTGGGCACCACAGAAGGAGTTGAGATATCTGATTAACCTATACTTTTGGTGGAAGATGGCTTTACACTAACTACTGACTTTACACTATTTCATTACACTAAGTAGGTGACCAACACTAGCAGCTGACAGCAATTGTTGACTGATAACAGGAAACTTGCAATAAATCTATAAAGAAATGAAAACTGAAATCAAAAAAGTTAGAAAGGTGTTTGTGACATAATTGTTGAGTACAGTCTATTGAGGAGTAGGATCAATGAACGCCTTAATTCTCAAATATGACTGAGTTGTTTTTAATTCATTCATGGGACATGGGCATCGCTGGCTGGCCAGCATTTATTGCTCATCCCTAGTTGCCTTGAGAAGATGATAGTGAGCTGCCTTCTTGAATTGCTGCAGTCCATGTTCTGTGAGTTGATGCACAATGCCATTAGGGAGGGAATTCCAGGATTTTGACCCAGCGGCTGCGAAGGAATGCCAATATATTTCCAAGTCAAGATGGTGAGTGGCTTCATGGTAACTTGCAGGTGGTGGTGTTCCCATTTATTTGCTGCCCTTGTCCTTCTACATGGAAGTGGTCATGGATTTGGAAGGTGCTATCTAAAGATTTTTTGTGAATTGCTGCAGTACAACTTGTAGATTGTACACACTGCTGCTCCTGAACATGGGTGGTGGACAGATTGAATGTTTGTAGATATGGTGCCAATCAAGGGAGCTGCTGTATCTGGATGGTTTCAAGCTTCTTGAGTGTTGTTGGAGCTGCACCAATCCAGGCAAGTGGGGAATAGTCCATCACACTTCTGACTTGTGCTTTGTAGGTGGTGAATAGGTTCTGGGAAGTCAGGAAGTGAGTTATTCGTTGCGGTATTCCTAACTCTGACTTACTTTTGTAGCCACTGTGTTTATGTGGTGAGTCCAGTTGAATTTCTGGTCAATGGTAACCCCAAGGATGTTGAGGGATTCAGTGATGGTTACACCATTGAATGTCAAGGGGCATTTAAAGGTAAGATTACCTTATCTTTAACTGCTTGATTCAGCCATTATTGAGAATGAAGGCATTCATCAATCCTACTCCTCAATAGACTGTACAACAATTATGCCACACCTTTTTAACTTTTTGATTTCAGTTTTCATTTCTTTTTAGGTCTGTTACAAGTTTCCCGTTATCAGGTCAACAATTGTCAGCCACTAGTGTTGCTCATGTAGTTAGTATAATGAAGTATATAAGTGCCATTTTCCCAAAATTTATGGTTTAGGAAGCTGAGCTGCTTGTCCTGTTTTGTTTAAGTAATTGAAACATTTCAGAATAATTTTGTTGGCAGTCTTCAATCAGTAAGTTTGTTCTCTCTTGTTGCCCAGAGTGTCTGATAACCACAAACAAAATCTGATGACCGTGGCAAACCTAGGTGTGGTCTTTGGACCAACTCTGCTCAGACCAAAGGAGGAGACTGTAGCAGCAATCATGGATATCAAATTCCAGAATATAATTGTTGAGATTTTAATAGAAAACCATGAAAAGGTAAGTGTTTCAGAAGCCATACTCAAGTTCACTGGTACACAGACTTCCATAGTTCTTTACCATAGGATAGTACAGCACAAAAGATTATTCAGCCCATTGGTTATGTGTAAACTCTTTCTAAGAGTGATCCAATTAGTCCCACTCCTTGGTTCTTTTACAATTTCCCTGTTTCTTTTTCTTTGTATTTATCAACCTCTCTTTTGAAAGCTACCATTGAATCTGTTTCCACCAGCCTGGCAACCTGTTGTATAAAGAAATTTTATCTCTGAATCTTTTGCCAAACATCTTAAGTCTATGCTCCTTGCTATTGACCCTTTAAAACATTGGGAATGGTTTCTCTATATTTACTCTATCTAAACTCTTCATGATTTTAAACACTTCTAATAAATATCCTCTTGTCCTTCTGTACTTTATGGAGAACAGTTCCAGTTTCTCCCATTTATTCACATAACTGGAGCAATTCTAGTAGATCTTTTCTGTACCCTTTGTAAAAGCTTCCCTGAAGTATGGTACTCAAAATTCAACACAACACTCCAGTTGGGAACGAATTAATGTCTTATATAGGTTTAGATTAATTTCCTGGCTTTTGTAATCTAAATCACTTCCCAGGATCTTACCATATCCTCATACCTAGGAGCCTCACACACCCATCAGAAATCTGAATTAAAAGCAGAAAATACTGAAAACATTCATGTCAAGCAGCATTTGTGGAGAGAGTATCAGTATTAATTTTTCAGGTTAAGGCCCTTTTCCATTGAGCACTGCACATGGAAGATGCCAATCTGAAGCCTACTAGGGAGATTTTCTTAGAAGCCTAACTGTGAGGGACAAGATTTTCAGATGGTTCCTGATGATCTATAGGAAGGTAATGAGCCATCTCAGGTCATGCAGATTCTGAATTTTTCTTAAGTGTCTTTGACTTACTAACGTTATTTCAAAGGCAAAATACTCTGGATGCTGGAAATCTAAAATAACAAATAATTCTGGAAACTTCCTGAGTATTTCTAGCATTTTCTGTTTTTACATGCTAAACAGGAGCATGAATTGCATTTTTTTAAATGGAGTAAATAATTTTTGATTTAATTCCCGGGATGTCAGCATAGCTGGTAAGGTCAGAATTTATTGTCTTAAGAAGATGGTGGTGAACCGCCACAGTCTAAGTAGTGTACACCCATTGTTTGGTTTGATGTAATTGAGTAGGTTGCTAAGCCATGAGACCAGATGAACACTGCAGATTTCCTTCACTGAAAGACTTTAATGAACCAGATTTGGTTTTTAATGATACTGGTTGCTTCAGAGGAGTAGTATTTTACTCCATAATTTTACTTAATTTAACTTAAATTTCTCTAGCTCTTATGGGAGTGTTTTGAACTCCTGTCTCCAGTCTTGGGTCCCTGGATTACTGATCCAGTAACATTGCTGCTGTCCCTCATGAAAGTTTGATTATGGATAAGGTAGTAATCTCAAACATGCATTTACAAACTTCTGTGTACAGCGTTAACAGCTCAGCGGTTTTACTGGTTGTGAAACTAGTTGGGTTTGTGCGGAAGAAGTTAAGAGAAAAAGGGATAGGCTCGGTCTCAATGACCTTTAAAGTTAGAAAATGAATGCTATAATATGGTTCTTACTCACATTTCTGTACAATGAATCCTGCTGGAAAGATGTGTGTGGCAATAGTGGGGGAGATAGTGGCATGTTGATAATGTCACTGAATTAGTAATCCAGAGGTGCGTATCCTGGGCACGTGGGTTTGGATCTCACTGTAGCTGGTGAAACTTAAATTCAATTAATAAAAATCTAGCCCCAGTAATTACGACCATGACATCATTATTAATTGTTGTAAAAATCCATCTAATACTAATTCACAAATGGTTTAATAATATCCTTTAGGGAAAGAAATCTGACATTGTTACCTGGTAGGCCTGCACGTGACTCCAGACCCACAGCAATGTAACTGTCTACTGAAATTGCCTAGCAAGCCATGCATCTCAAAGGCAATTAGGGATAGGCAACAAATGCTGGCTTCATCAGCAACACCCATATGCCACGAAATAATAAAAAGAAACTTGACACTAAATGCCCTCCTGTCGAATAGCATGCTGGCACTTGCTGTCTAGGCTTGTACATGAAGGATGACTGCTTAGGTAAGGTGCTTGACACTTGCAGAGCAAACTGCCATCAGGGAAAGGGGAGAGCATTGGTAGGAGGTAAGCTCTTTCAGATGCGATTAACTCAGGAAGTAGGAGTCTGCTTTTGGCCAGTATTGAAATATAGAATGTATGTGAAGATTTCTTTGTCAACCATCCACAGATTTTCCAAATGGTACCAGAAACTGGCACAATTCACCCAAATCTATCGCTGAATTCGGCACAGAAAAAGAGTTTTGAGTGTAAGCCTCCCTTATGTAGCCAGAGGCCTTTAATGTTGTTTCCAGCAAATGCAAATGAAAATGGTAAGTACCTGCAATCTGTGCTGTAAGGTAAATTAACCATTGTTGTTTTATCTAATTCGTAATATACCCAGTTATATTACCTCAACTGTACTCTGTAACCATTTGCAATATCTGCCAGTTTGCTTATACACAAGCTTAGTTACATGTTCACGTAGTTTATTAGTTTAACATCCTGAGCTCATCTCTCTTTATAACTGGCATTTTGAAGGTGGTACAAAATGAAATAAAATATAATGCATAACTACAATATTAGAGTTAAGAAATTATGAATTTATTATATGACATTTGCTGAGTTTAAAAATGTCCTGGTTGATCTGTGCATTTTTCAACAGACATGAAAATATTTTTGATTACTGATACAGTTCAAGTTTTTCTCCTAATACAGTTCCATAAGTTACTTTGCTGCCCATATATAACAGTGCTGAATTGCAGGCAATTGCTTACTGAAGATTATGTGGCTCACTGTAGGCGCACTGTCTGAATGTTTTGCTGCCAAATTCTGCCAGCTATCATTTTCCTGAATTCTTGCTGCCAAAATGCACAGCTTCTAATGTACATCTGACTTGAAGTATTACTGCAAACCTTTAATCCCACAGAAATATAGAACAGCTACTTCTCCTCTTCCTGTCCCCATCACCCAAAAAGATCTATATGAATATGTATTTCCTTTAAAAGATCCAAATTGAGGGTCAGTTTCATTTTTTCTAATTTTCTTGTTCCCCAGGTATTTGAATTCATCACACTTTCAGATGTAACACTTTGTTACAGATGCAAAAGTCAAAGGGGGGGCAATTTCATTGTTTGTAAAGTGGGGCCTAAAATGATTATCGTGATTGATGCTGGTCTTTGCAACCAGTGGCATTTTTAAGAGCACGAGGGGCTAATGGGGGAGAGGTCAGTAGGTGGGGCTAATGGGGCAGAGGGTCAGTGAGGGCAGGGCTAATGGAGGTGGGGACACTCTGCCAGTCTGCAACGATCAATGGGAGCAGGGGCATGTTGCCACTCTACAGCGATCAGAGGGGGAGGGCAGCAGGGCCACAATTGGTGGGATTGGTGGAGGGTGGGGGTCTGCAATTGGTCTGGGCGGCAGAGGGGAAGTTGGCAGGAGCTTGTCTCAGGCTGTGGGCCCCCACAATTGAAGGGGGGGAGCTGTTGCTCTTTCTTTGTCTGTCAGACCCCTGCTACTGCTAATGCACATGTGCAGCATCAGAGGCCTGCACATGCACATTACCTCCCTCTGCAGGCTTTTGGGTGCATTAAGTCCTGCCCACAGGCTTTTGCAGCGAGCAACAAGCTCACTTGGCATTTTGCAGGCAGAGTACATATGGGTGCGCCTAAAAACATGCCCAAAAGTTGGACCTGAAAGCCTTCCAGTTTCAAGCCTGCCCAGCACTTAGAAAAAAAGTGGTAAAGTACTGCCTAAGGAGTGAAAACGAGCCCTTTCCTGTTGATTTCTGACTTTCAGGAGGAACTGAGAAGTTACCCCAACTGTTAATCTATAGAGAAATAATTATGGTTGACTTTAGAGTGTGCCTGTGAGGAATAGTCCTTAAAATGACCACAGTGCATGCTGTGAATAGTGTTTGGGCTTAACAGGGCAGAATGCACTCTGATCCTGATAATTCAAACATTTTGCACCACAAGTATCACGGTTTAGAACTTGAATTTAGTCTCTAATGTGTTTTGTTAACTGGAATTGTGCAACTAACCTTGTGCATTCTGGAACTTGATCATGAGTGATCTACAAGTTAATTAAAAAACTGTTAAATATGTCTTCATTGTTTTATTCATTATACTTCAAAATATTTTGAAGATTTAAAACATTTTCAAAAAGAATGTGTTAAAAGAAAAATAATTTTTACCAATTAATAAGTGAAGACACAATCCAGTCTCATGTACTTGTTCTTTTGATTGTTTGAATGGACTGACATTTAGGATAAGTACAGTCATGTTTTCTCTTTGAGGAAATACTTGCTGTTCCTGGTGACTTTTATATGAATTTTGAAGAGTTATTTTCTGATTCTTTGTTTTCCACATAAGTCATTTTTTTAATTCATTCGTGGGACACGGGTGTCGTTAGCTGGCCAGCATTTTTGTCTATGCCTAGTTGCCCTTGAGAAGGTGGTGGTGAACTGCCTTACTGAATTGCTGCAGGCCCCGTGCTGTGCATTGACCCACAATGCCATTAGAGAGGAAATTCTAGTATTTTGACCCAGTGACTGGGAAGGAATGGCAATTTATTTCCAAGTCAGGATGGGGATGGCTTGGAAGGGAACTTGCATGTGGTGGTGTTCGTATGTATCTGCTGCCCTTGTCCTTCTAGATGGAAGTGGTCGTGGGTTTGAAGGCAGTGTATAAGGATCGTTGTTGCAGTGTAACTTGTAGATGGTACGCACTGGTGCTACTGAGCATTGGTCTTGGAGGGTGTGATGTTTGTGGATTTGGTGCCAGTCAAGCAGACTGTTTTGTCCTGAATGGTGTCAAGCTTCTTGAGTGTTTGTAGAGCTGCATCCACCAAAGCAAGTGGAGAGTATTCCATCACACTCCTGACTTGTGCCTTGTAGATGATGGACACGCTTTGAGGAGTCAGGCAGTGAGTTACTCACCGCAGTATTCCTAGTCTCTGACCAGCTCATGTAGCCACTGTGTTTATGTGGCGTGTTCAATTGAGTTTCTGGCCAGTAGTAACCCCAGGATGTTGACAGTGGGGATTTGATGATGGTAACACAGTTGAATGTCAAGGGGTGGTGGTTAGTTTGCCTCTTATTGGTGATGGTCATTGCCTGGCATTTGTGTGGCGTGAATGTTACTTGCTACTTGTCAGCCCAAGCCTAGATATTGTCCAGGTCTTGTTGCATTTGGATATGGACTGCTTCAGTATCTGAGGAATTGTGAATGGTGCTGAACATTGTGCAATCATTGGCGAACATCCCCACTTCTGACCTTAAGGCAGAGGGAAGTCATTGATGAAACAGCTGAAGATGGTTGGGCTTAGGACCCTGAGGGACTACCTTGGAGGACTTCTACAAAAATGTCCTGGAACTGAGATGACTGACCCTCCACAACCACGACCATCTTCCCATGTGCTGGTATGCCTCCAACCAGCAGAGAGTTTTCCCCCAGTAACCATTGATTCCAGTTTTGCTAGGGCTCCTTGATGTCACACTCGGTCGAATGCAGCCTTGATGTCAAGGGCTGTCATTCTCATCTCACCTCCGGTATTCAGCTCTTTTACCGTGTTTGAACCAAGGCTGTGTGAGACCAGAAGCTGAGTGACCCAGGCAAAACCCAAACTGGGTGTCACTGAGTGGGTGCTGCTTGTTGACGACACCTCTATCAGTTTAGTAGTGATTGAGGGTAGACTGTTTGGGCAGTAATTGGCTGGGTTGGATTTGTCCTGCTTTGTTGGGTACAGGACATATCTGGACAATTTTCTACATTGTTGGGTAGATGCTAGTGTTGTAATTGTACTGGAAGAGCTTGGCTATGGAAGTGGTAAGTTCTGGAGTACAAGTCTTCAGCACTATTGCTGGAATGTTATCAGGGCCTATTGTCTTAGCAATCTTCAGTGCTTCCACCCGTTTCTTGATATCACGTGGAATGAATCAAATTGGCTCAAGTCTATTATCTGAGATGCTGGGGACCACTGGAGGAGCCTGAGATGGATCACCCACTCGGCACATCAAGATTGCTGCAAATGCTTCAGCCTCATCTTTTGCACTGATGTACTGTGCTCTTCATTATTGAGGATGGTGCTGATTGAGGAGCCGTCTCCTCCACTGAATTGTTTAATTGTCCACCATTATTTATGACAGGATGTGGTAGGACTGCAGACCTTAGATCTGATCCGTTAGTTGTGGGATCGCTTGGTTCTGTCTGTCACTTGCTGTTTATGCTGTTTGGCATGTAAGTCATCCTGCTTGGTAGCTTCACCAGGTTGACACATCATTTTTAGGTATGCCTGGTGCTGCTCCTGGCAAGCCTTCATGCACTCTCCTTTGAACCAGGGTTGATGCTTGGTGGTAACGGTTATGTGGGGGATATGTCGGACCATGAGGTTGCAGATTGAGCTGGAGTACAGTTCTACTGCTGTTGATGGCCCACAGCGCCTCATGGATGCATAATCTTGAGTTACTAGGTTTGTTCTTTGGTCCAATTAGCATGGTGATAGTGCCACACACAACACAATGGAGGTTATTCTCAATGTGAAGGTGGGATTTTGTCTCCACAAAGAATGTACGGTGGTCATTCTTACCGATACTGTCATGGATAAATGCAACTGCAGTCGGCAGATTGGTAAGGATGAGGTCAAGTATGTTTTTCCCTCTTGTTGGTTCCTTCATCACTTGTTGCAGCCCCAGTTTAGCAGTTGTATCCTTTAGGACTGACCACCTCAGTTAGTAGTGCTGTTGAGCAACTCTTGGTAGTGGACATTGAAATCTCCCACCCAGAGTACATTTTGCGCCCTTGCCACCCTCAGTGCTTCCTCCAAGTGTTGTCCAACATGGAGGATTACTGATTCATCATTCGTTTGAAGGAGTGTGGTATGTGGTAACCAGAAAGAGGCTTCTTTGCCCATGTTTAATCTGAAGGCTTTGGAATCTTCATGGGGTCCTGAGTCAATATTGAGGACTCCCAGGGCAACTCCCTCTTGACTGTATACCACTGTACTGCGATCTCTGCTGGGCCTGTCCTGCTGGTGGTGCAGAACGTATCCCGGGATGGTAATGGCATCTGGGGTGTTATCTGTAAGGTATGATTCTGTGAGAATGAATATGCCAGGCTATTATTTGTCTAATTTGAGAGACTGTTCTCCCAATTTTGGGAGAACAAGCCCTCTTTTTACAACAATCTGAGGTCCCCATCTACTTCAAGAAGACAGTCATCATCCTAGTCCCAAAGAAAAGCGTGCCTTAATGACTATTGTCTGGTGGCACTGACATCCATCATTATGAAGTGCTTCGAACGGTTAGTCGTGGCACAAATCAATTCCGGCCTGCTAGAGTGCCTGGTTCCACTATAGTTTGCCTACTGCTGCAACAAGGCCACAGCAGATGCCATCTTCCTGGCCCTGCACTCAACCCTGGAACATTTAGTAACAAAGACATCTATGTCAGACACCTATTTATCAACTACAGCTCAGTCTTCAACACCATTATTCCTAGGAAACTCAGCTCTAAACACTGTAGCCTGGGGCTCGGCTCCTCCCTCTGTGACTGGAACCTGAACTTCCTAACCCACAGACTGCAATCAGTAAGGATAGGCAACAACACCTCCTCCATGATCATACTCAACACCAGTACCCCACCAGGCTGTGTCCTCTGCTGTTACTATACTCCTTATACATCTGTGACTGTGTGGCCATATTCCTCCGCAACTCGATTTTCAAGTTTGCTGATGACACCACCACAGTGGGTCGGATCTCAAACAATGATGAGGTGGAGTAGAGGAAAGAGATAGAGAATCTGGTGTGACGATAGTAATCTCCTCCTCGATGTCAACAAAACTAAGGAGATAGTCATCAACTTCAGGAAGTGTAGTGGAGGACATGCCTCTGTCTACATCAATGGAGATGAAGTAGAAATGGTCAAGAACTTCAAGTTTTTAGGTGTCCACATCACCAACAACCCTCCATGCCGCGCTATAGTTAAGAAAGCCGACAAACGATTCTACTTTCACAGAAGACTAAGCAAATTTGGCATGTCTGTTGCAACTCTCAGCAACTGTTACAGATGCACCATAAAAAGCATTCTTTCCAATTGTGTCACAGCTTGGTATGGCTGTTGCTGTATCCAAGACCGCAAGAAACTACAAAGGTCCTGAATGAAGCCCAGCCCATCACTCAAACCAGCCTCCCATCCATTGACTCCGCCTACAACTCACGCTGTCTTGGAAAAGCAGCCAGCATAATAAAGGCCCATACGTACCCCAGGCATACTCTCTTCCACCTTCTTCCGTTAGGAAAAAGATACAAAATTCTGAGGACATGTACCAACCAACTCGAGAACAGCTTCTTCCCTGCTGCTATTAGGGTTTCGAACGGATCTACCCCGCATTAAATTGATCTGTCGCTACACCCTGGCTATGACTATAACACTATACTCTGTACTTCCTCCTTTCCTTCTCTATGTATGGTATGTTTTCACTGTATACTAACACATGTGACAAGAATAATAAATCAATAAATCAAACAATAAGGCAACAATACATGTCAAACTATATTCTGTAAAAGGTTGATAAATATTTGTCAATTATTTTATACAATGTTTTGGGAATGGGTAATAACTGGTTTATTATATTCTGGATGCTTATTTACTTCCCTATTAGAAGCCAGGAGTGCAGCTGCCAATCTCACAGCAAGCATGGCAAGGTATCTGTGGGGCATAAGCATTTAATTAGAAAATGATTGCTTGCTGCAAAACAAAATGATTATCAGTCAGCACTTTTAGAAAAAGGCACTGTTTTTATCCCTAATGACCTTTATATTCAAACATGTACACTCATTTCATCAATGATTCACAATTCCTAATTTTAATTTTTAAGCAATTTTGATTGTGCTGTCTTTCAACCTCTTCCAATGTTCCCTTTTAATTCTGATGTGACAGGGGAACCTTGCAAAGGCCCTTATTGTAAACATTAGATGGAGACAGATCCAGACTCAGGACTTTTCCAGCATTTTCTGTTTTTGTTCCAGACTAAGGTAAAATAGCACACTAAAAACTCACTGTTGTGACTGTCATCTAAAAAGCAGCTACTTGTTTGTATGACTGAGTTGTGATATTCTATCCCAATTTAATTTGCTCCTTTTAAGAAGAAGGAGATACAAAAATGTTGTGCATCAATTGACAAAAGAAAAGCTAAGCATGAAGAAAAGTAATTTGGCCCATCTAAGTTCATTGTTGTAGTATTTATATCTCCCAGTTTATG
This sequence comes from Carcharhinus amblyrhynchos, assembly GCF_965287045.1. Lineage (NCBI taxonomy): Eukaryota > Metazoa > Chordata > Chondrichthyes > Carcharhiniformes > Carcharhinidae > Carcharhinus > Carcharhinus amblyrhynchos. Next base: position 31,820,595 of record NC_137336.1, on the reverse strand, counting down.
TGATCCCAGTCTTCAACTGTGTCTTGAATCCTGCGTGAATCGGTATTTCAACTCCATAGACTGCCAGATTAATCAAGGAATTTTAATAATCTGTTAATTTATTTTTCATTCAGCTATAGAAAATAGAATTAGGAATAGGCCATTTGGCCCTTCCAGCAAGCTGTGCCATTTATTTTGATCATGGCTGATCATCAAATTCAACATGCCGATCCTGCCTCCCCTCACCCCATCCCATATCCCTTGATCCCTTTGTATTTATACCCAGACTTTCTATTCTGCCTTATTTTAAAATAAATACATATCTTTTTTAGCTGTACTTTGTACACATCGAGGCATATCAGCAAAGTTGAAGCCCCATGTAATAAAAGATATTGTGGCTGCAAGGATATATAATTGGTTGAGTGACAGGCAACAGAAAGTAGTCATAAATTGTTGTCTTTCAGATTTTATTGAGACCTGCGCATTCACCTCCACCTGCTCGCCATCCCAGGGTCTAAGCACTCTTTTCAGGTGAAACAGCGCTTCACGTGCACCTCCAGTCTGTTGCATTCACTGCTCTCAATGCAATCTACTCTACATCAGAAAAACCAAATGCAGATTAGGTGACTGCGTTGCAGAACACCATTTGTCTGTCTGTAAGCAGAACCTAGACCTTCTTGTTGCTTACCATTTCAATGCAACACCCTGCTGTCCAGTCCACATGTCTGTCCTTGGCCTTTTGCAATGTATGAAGCCTCACAACACCAGGTTAGAGTCCAACCAGTTTATTTGATAGTAATCTCACAAGCTTTCGGAAATGAAGTTCCTTTGTCAGGTGTGTGGAAGGTTCTGATGAGAGAAGGGCATATAAAGTCACACTCAGTTTACAGAATACTGATCAAAACCTTTCACACACCTGACGAAGGAACACCGTTTCCGAAAGCTTGTGAGATTACTGTCAAATAAACTGGTTGGACTCTAACCTGGTGTTGTGAGACTTCTTACTGTGTTTACCCCAGTCCAACGCCAGAATCTCTACATCACTTTTGCAATGTTCCAGTGAAGCCCAGCGAAAACCGGAGGAATAGCATCTCATCTTCTGACTAGGCACTTTAGAGCCTTCAGGACTGAACATTGGGTTCAACAACTTCCGAGCATGAACTCTCCACTTCCACTTCGTTTCCATTTTTTTTTAAATTTCTTATTTTCATCTTATTAATCCATTATTATTAGTTTATATTGTTATTTTTATTTTTCCACTTCTAAAATCACGCTTTCCATCCTTTCTTTCATGCCCCCTCCCCACCCCTCTCCACCATATTAGGGCTATCTGCCATATTCCTATACCCTGCACCTTTGTTCTGCTTTTTACACATTCTGATCTCTTGACGGGAGTGTTTAGCATTACCATTTACATTCCTTTTGCCTTTTTGTACCTACTATCCCTAGTACATACCATCCCTCACCCTCATAGTATAAATCTTATCCCATTTCCGTTGTCTTCAACATTGATAAAGGGTCATCCTGACTTAAAATGTTGGCTCTATTCTCTGTTCACCCAAACACCAGTCCCTTGCACACACACACCACCACCACCACCTTGGTGCCTCTCCGGGTTTGCTGGGACCTGCACCAAAGCCTGTCTGGTGGGCTTCTGCTGAGGGTGGAGGAGGGGGGGGTGGTGAGATGGGGGTATTGCAGGAGGGCATTGAATTGGGCTTCCAGCCCTATAATTACACACATATTAACATTTCTGAATATACATCAGCTCTCTACACCATTCTGGACAGGAACCTGATCAGCAGGATGGGAGCATTGCGACGGGTTTGACACCTGGCAGGGAATACCACCCGATTTAATGGGTGAATCCCATCCACTGTGTATCTTGCTGATTTCAAATTAACATACGAATGTCCTTGTCCCTGGCATGTTCAAGTAGACTTCTTAATTGTTGGTTTAGTTCTGATAAAAGTTCATTTTGGGAGAGGGAATGGATCTTAGTTTCATTTTGCTCCCTGCAGTAGTTGGTTCAACTGGATGGAATTTTATGGTCAGCAGTGAAGGGTAGCCTTCCGTAGTATGCTGTTAAGCTCGGAAAGCTGGCCACAAATATCTAATGGCTTTGTGCTGTCAATTTATCCATTGCAACATTAGATTCATTCTCACAGGGGAGTGTGTCATTCAGGAATGGTAAATTCATCACAAAGGCACAAGTAAAAAGCAATAATTATCTATCACTTTTTAAAATAATTTTGCAGAGAGCAAAATAAAGATTGGACAGACACATGAGATTAAGGTAGAAGTTGAAATATCATAAACATTTTTAAATATTTTTAAAAAATTTTAATCATTAAGGGAATTAAGATGGGGATAAGTCGGCAAAGCGGAGTTGAGGATACTCACCTCAAGTCTTATCTGTTACATTTTTAATGTAGTTTGGAGGAAATGGCACTTGACTTATAACATTAATTTTTCAGGGTTGGAGAGGTGGTTTAGTAAATAATTATGACTTAGCATGTCATTTTAAAGCTCTGTGACTCCTTATTTATTATGGCTTAATCTTTTCATCGGATTTTTACAGACATATGGGACAGTATTACATAATAAATTTAAGTACACATCAAATCATTGATTTAGTGCTGATTGCATCTGTAAAGGCTGCAAAAATGCATCCTCTAGAGGAACATGACATCACTGACAACAGCTTCCAAATTTCTATATTTATCTCTGCACGTATCAATGTTTGTGTTGCATAGTAATGATGACATGTACAGATTGTTTAGACAGTGTCATGATATTGTGCACATTATGTTTCATATAAGGTACATGTTTAGAATTCAGACATGGTTTGCAAGGTGCCAATTTATCCAAGAACTCTTTTAAATTGGTAGCTAGAAGAACAGGATAAGTACCTGGGTATTGTCTTAAATTGAGCTAACACATTTGTGTTTACTTAGGTTTTCCCCTGAGGTTTCAGAGTTGAATTTTGTTTGGGTTGATTGAAAGAGGCAATCACATGCTTAATGGGAGGAGCTAAGCTTGTAGGGAAGATACAGTTTCTCTTTCATTTTTAAACAAGATATTACTGCCTAGTTCTAAAAGAAGCAAGATATGTCTCTGTATCTTTCTCCAGAAGTATTCTGAAAGCTCTAGGACTGTTTTATGGAGACAAGCAAATGAGCTTGTGTTTTGCTAACTAATATTGAGTCGATAAGGGGAATATTGCTTAAATTGAAACTCATAGTGAGAAGTTAACGATGAAGAATTGTATCTTGTCATGTTTAAGTATTGTTCAATTGTTAAATGTTATGCTAATTCATTGTTATAGTTAAACTATTATTAAATAAAATTTGTTTTAATAAAAGCTTCCCAATATGTCAGTAGAATTGGACCTGGTGTGAGCCATCATATCCTCACATTAATGCAAATATAGCGAATTGCTGGGCCAAGTCTGATTTCATAATATACTTTGGGGGTTGCTGATCCGTACTCTCACAGCAGCCATTACAACCACAGGTTTTGGGTCACAGAATTTCAGCACAGAAAAAATCAAATTGGTCCATCACCCCCTTTTAAAAGAGGCATTGAATTTGTCATGCTCACTACCACTTCTCCATAGCTGAGCAAGTTTATTCTTTTCAAATATATATATTCACCTTTTTTTTTAAGTTTTGAATTTACTTCAATTTTTTAATTACCTTCTTGGGGAATGCCTTTCAGCTCATGGTGGGATAGAAATGAGGAATTGACATTGACAATAAGGAAGAAATCAAGGGACATATGTGAAGGGAGAGAAAAAGGGTCAGTCATAAAGGAAGAGAAGCAGAATGAAAGACATGCAGAGAAACAAATAGCTTAGCACCACTTCCTTTCAATATTTTTGGCTGCTGTTAATATTTACAATAAACTGTGCCAAGCAATAAGGATGAGATTTATATTGTGGGTTTAGAATTTGATTTAGATGAATTGAGGGATTAGCAATGCAGATGCAGTGATACCCAAGATGTTTTATTGGCACCCATTAATACCCCAGATCAGTGTTTATAGATTCCTCTATACATTACTAGGCATTTTGAAGAAGACTTAACCTTGTCATCTTTGCTTCCCAAGAAAGATTGTCAGATTTGCAGTATTGTTGCATCCTCACCCATAGACACCATCTAGGACTGTAGAAATGGAGGTTTCCACAGTTCAAAGCTTTCATTCTACCAGAACATTTCACCCTGCCAGATGAAGCAGTTAGCAATGCACAATATATATCAAGTAAATGGTAAATGCTGAAAGTGATAACTTTGCCTTTCCTGTGGAACTAGGTATCAGCTGAGGCAGAGCTTTCATAAAGTGGTAGTTTTCATCAAGTGCAAAGTCTCACAGATGACCCACAGAAAGGTATCCGGAGTCTCCATTCCAACTTCTGAGTTTATATAACTAGAGGTTTATATCAATTCATTTTAGATAGTATCTGACCACAAAAACATGATTATTCACATCCATGGTTCTTAACCAGGAAGCAGATGTGATGTCTCATTATGCAGTGGCTCACAGTACCCACAGTTTTGTAAGTGGAAGACACATTTGGAAAGTAACTGTTCATGAGTGAGACTAGTGTCTACATCCTTGGCTGATGCAGCTGCTGAGAAACCCCTTAACAGCAATAGAAAGCCTTTGGCTGGAAGCCAAAGCATCTGTTCACTGTACTCCATCTCACAGCTTTGGCACAATGGAAGCATAATTGAAAAAAAATTATGGGATGTGAGCATCGCTAGCTAGACCAGCAACTATTGCCCATCCCTAGTTGCTTTCAAGAAAGTGATGTTGAGCTGCCTTTTTGAAACTCTACATTTCCTGATGAGTATGTACACTCATTGTGCTGTTAAGGAGGGTTCCAAGATTTTAATCCAGTGAAAGTGAAAGAACATCAATATATTTCCAAGTCAGGATGGCGGGTGACTTGTAGGGGAATCCCCAGGTGATGGTGTTCACAGGCATCTGCTGCTCTTGTCCTAGACGTTGGTGATTGTGGGTGTGAAAGGTGCTGCCTAAGGAACCTTGTTGAATTCCTGCAGTTTAATGCATTGTGTAGATGGTATACACAGTTGCTATTGTTTGTCGGTGGTGGAGGAATTGAATATTTGTGGAAAGGGTAGAAATCAAGTGGTTGCTTTGTCCTGAATGGTGTCAAGCTTTTTGAGTGTTGTTGGAGTTGCAGTCATCCAGGCAACTGGAGAGTATTCTATTGCACCGTGACTTGTGCCTTGTAGATAGTGGACAGGTATTGGAAAGTCAGGTGAGTTACTCACTGCAGTATTCTGAGCCTATGACCTGTTCTGATAGCCACAGTATTTATATGGCTAGGTCACTTGCTAGTCAATGGTAACTCCACTGGATATTGATAGTGGGAGAATCAGTGATGGTAATGCCATTGAATGTCAAAGGGCAATGGTTAGATCCTCTTATGGTCTGGCACATGCGTGACATGAATGTTCCTTGCCACTCGTCAATGGCAAGCCTGGATGTTGTCCAGGTCTTGCTGAATTTGGACGTAGACTGCCTCAATATCTGAGGAGCCGCGAATAATACTGAACATTGTGTAGTCATCAGCAAACATCCCTACTTCTGACCTTATGATGGAAGGAAGGTCATTAATGAAACAGCTGAACATTGTTGGGCCTAGGTCACTATCCTAACAAACTCCTGCAGTGACATCCTAGAGCTGAGATGATTGACTTCCAAACACCACAGACATCTTCCTTTGTGCTCGCTATGCCTCCAGCCAATCGAGGGTTTTCCTCCTGATTCCCATTGACTCCAGTTTTTCTAGAGCTTCTTGATGCCATATTCGGTTGAATGCTGCCACGATGTCAAGGGGAGTCACTCTCACCCCACCCCTTGTCCATGTTTAAACCAAGACTGCAATGAGGCCAGAAGCTGAGTGAACCTGGCAGATCCCAAACTGTGCATCTGTGCAGGTTATTGCTAAGTAAGTGCCCCATGATAGTGCTGTTGATAGTATTAGTAGCAAGATATTTTAAATTACACTCCCTCAAAGATTGCAGAAGTTCACAACCTTGTTTTGCGCTGTGCTCTGAGCCCCACAAGTGGTGTCTTTAAAAGTAAAAGGCAAATTTGCCATTGCCCTTTTCCCCATTCAAGGAATACCTTCCCTGTTTTCAACCAACTAAACAGACTTGGAAGACTGCGTTGACTTTGATTGGTGTCTTCCCACCATTCATATGGCACCACTGTTATTTGGAAGTGTTGCAGTCAGCTATAAATAGGACCATCTATCTTTGGTACAGCTCTCAGAACGAAGAGAGCATTGTTGCAGAAGTGTCTTGAATCCTACTATCTGCACCTCCCATTAATGATCAACTTTTGTCAAGGTCAAGAATTCTACAAACCTAATTCTCTAATCCATAGAACTGAGGGTAAGAAACTTTATTCCACATTCAGCTTAGCCCTGGAGCGCCCAGTATTGGTGAGCATATGTCGTGTGTCAGCTTTGCCAATCTGGCAAATCTGTGATGTTCATTGCTAAATGGAAAACTTGCAGAAAGCAGGGTGAGATTTCCTGGCCCGTTCCTCTGGCAGGATCATCCAGCCTTGCTGAAGGTGACACCTGTCCCCAGCATGTTCCCTGGCAGCACAGCAGGTGAGCAACACGTGACTGCTGGGACCAATGACAAGCTGGTTCTGCCGCTGGAACACACACACACACACACACACACAGCCAGAAAATCCCAGCCTCGGTTTTACTGTTGCTAAAATATTTTTTTTGATTTGTTTGTTCCTTCTATATCCTCGGGCTAAATGAGGGCAACATGGGTTGCTCATTTTTAGTCATTTGCTAACTGTGCTCTTTATTCAGATGCTAGGAAATGGCAGTTACTCAACCATATTCTTTCATTCACTTTGCATCTACATCTAGTATATTGTTTTTTCTTGCATTTTCCTCAATAATGTCAGAATCTAAGTCTCTGTCATGTGTCCGAAGCACTATATGTCTAGCAAAATAGAAATGAATAAATGTCTAATTTTCTTGGAGCAGGACAGGAGGAAGAGAGAGTGACCAAATAATGACCTTGTATTTCTTTAACTTGGGTTTATAATGAGGAAACCAGCATGAGAAATAAGAGCTGTCAACATTCTGGGTTACCATTGACTGGAAACTGAATTGGACCCACTTTATGAATACTGTGGCCATAAGAGCAAGTCAGCAGCTGGGAATTCTGTGGCCAGTAACTCACCTTCTAAAGCCAGTCCACCAGGTGCAAGTGAGGTGTGTGATGAAATACTCTTCAATTGCCTGGATTAGTGCAGTTCCATCAACACTCAAGAAGCAAGGCACTATTCAGGACAAAGCAGCCGCTTGATTGGCACCTTTGCATCACCTTCAACACCTACTGCCTCTTGTACCGATGTACTGTGTACCATCTAAAAGATGCATTGTAGCAACTCACCAAGGTTCGTTTGGTAAATCCACAACCTCTATCACCTAAAAGGACAAGGGCAGCAGGTACGTGGGAACTCCACCACCTGCAGGTTCCCCTCCAAGCCATTCACCATCCTGACTTGGAACAATATTACTGTTCCTTCACTCTACCCTGAGTCAAAATCCTGGAGCTCCCTCCCTAACAACACTGTGGGTCTACCTGCAACACATGCAGCAGTTCAAGAAGGCAGCTCACCACCACCTTCTCAAGGGCAGTTAAAGATGAGCAATAAAAATGCTGGCCTAGCCAGTGCCATCCATATCCCATGAAAAAAGGAAAGTCTAAATTCTGTGATGCAAAGTTTTGCTTATGTACAGTCCTGCTAGGAGAGATATATGTCTGTGAGGATTGTTGTGTGTTCAGGTAGCAGTTAGGTAATTTCAGTCCAGTAGATGTATGCTACATATTTTGGACAATGTAAGGAGTGTATTTAGGTGAGTTAGTAATATCAAAATGATGACATTTCTATTTAAAGATCCATTGTTAAGGTGAACCTAGTATGGCTAAGCTTTTAATTTAATTTTTACCAAAAGCAATTGTTGCAAAATATAGTGCAACATTTTGCTATTAAGATGGATATATCAAATTTGAGCAAAAATACATTTGTCTTGGCAGAGAAGCAAAACAACATTACAAACTCCAGTGCCGAGTCTGTGTTCATCCCTTCTGTGAATGCATCATCTAACTCTAAATCCTATCGGCAAAGTGTGCAGAGCCTGGGCTCTTGTGACATTGAGGCACCTTCAGTGAAACTGAACCGACCCAATTCTCTGTAAGTAGAGCAGCTGTTTACATTATTTCCTCTTCTGTATTTGCATCTGTTGATCATACGACAATAAGAATATCCCTTCTGTAGAGAAGCAAATGTTGCTTACAATGCTTATTTCTATATATACCAGATATGTATTCTTTTAATAGTTACACTGGTGCCTCAGACATTGCTATAACACTCATTAAGTGTCTGAAATTAAGCTATTTAAAAATAATGTGATGAGAATATCCCTGTATACTACAACAGAGAAAAAAACCTCAGGCTCAATATGGTAAAAATAACCACCTTGGCTAGGCAGATGTATTGCCTAATGTTCACAAGAATAACCCTCCTGAAAAGCTATACACAGTACACCAGGACTCACCAATAACTTCTACAGCTGTAACAAGCATTCCCTACTTTTATACATTGTTCCCTTGCAATAAAGGAGTGCCTTTCTAATTACTTGCTGTACCTGCATGCTAATCTTTTGTGATTCATGTGAGGACATTCATCCCTCTAGCATTTTTCAATCATTCTTGTTTAAATAATATTTTGTTTCCCAATTCTTCCCATCAAAATACACAACATCATATTTTCCCACAGCATGCTTCATCTGCCATTGTTTTGCCTATCCAGTTAACCTATTTATATCTCTCTACAGGCTCTTGTGTCTTCCTCCCAACTTGTTTTCCTACCTATCTTTGTATTGTTTTATCCATGACATGCAGGAAGACGTGAAAGAGAGTAAAGACAGTTGCAGCACCTGTCACGCCAAAATACTCTTATGTTAAACTTTCATCCAGCATCAAATAAAAGTGAAAGAGAGCTTTGAACCGTGAGAAACCAGTGGAGTGTGGAAGAACACAGTAGTATAGAGTTCAGCCAAAACAAGAATTGTTGAGGCTCAAAAATTGAAATTTTAATTTTTAAAAAATGGTGTTATGGAGATTTGGTTTTATTTTACTTATTGGGGCTGTCTCGTGTGAGTAACTATTGAGCTGTTGGGCAAGTTTTGTTTGATACTTTACCATTAGATTGATTTTGGCTGGTAATTGTTCAATTCGTGGTGCTAATAACTATTTTGTACATGGATTTCTTCCTGCAGTTGTGCTTTTGTGGAAGGCAGCACAAAATTTGAGTTTATTAATAAAAGATTAATATTTAAGCAGAGAGTGACCAAGTACGAAATATCTTAAGAAAATGTTAAGGGTATTAGGTAGCCAGAGAAGCTTAATCCTCAACAGGTGCTCAGCCATAAAGTTGGCCTAAATTTATATTTGCGGGATTAAAGCACTAATTCAATTGTTTGGATTTAATAAACTTTTATTGGAAGATAGCATAGGGAAAGACTGAAGCCTGTTATATGTAGAAGTTGCATGCAGAAGTACTGGATACTTTGTGTCCAGGGTGACCACAAATGTATGAAATCTCAGAGTAATTGTTCTTGAGCTCAGGGTTTCTGAGCTTGAAAGGTTTTAGGAATGCATCCAAAAGATACAGCAAGTACATAAGGAAGGAAAGCAATTCACAATTCATCAAGGTCAAAACACACAACAGTGTAAGGATAGGATCTTGATATCTGTGATGGTGACAGCAACTGTAAGCAAAATTACGGCATCATGAAATAAATAGTTGCCAAAGAGGTTTAGAAGTAATCAGAGATTTTATAGCAGAATAGACGGATACTCTTGAAGCTGAAATCCAGAGTTCTAAATGGTATGCTATCTTTTACCTAAAAGGGAAGGGATGTCATTGGTGTAAATGATTTTGGAGAGAGAAGGGGATCTGCGATAAACAAAGAAATGGATTTATGATTCTGCAAATGAATTTTCAGGGGTGAGATGATAGACTAGATAACATTAACTCAAAGATAATAATGATAAGAGTGCTCCTTGTGGTGCCCTCAAACAGGAATAACAAGATAAGGGAATTAAATACATGGCTGTAGAGAAGCTGCAGATGGGGAAGTTTCAGATTCCAGGGACATTGGAATCTGATATGGGCTACAGCTGGCCTATACAGGGTGGATGAACATCACCTGAACACCAGTAGGATTTACACTCTTGTTAAAGATTAACACAAGTTATTAAATTAATATGGTAAAGAAAGCGTAAAACAAGAAGAAATAGGAAGGACAGAAAAGCAACCTGATTAGGGGTAAAATTGGCAGAAGTGATCCATGAATACAAAAAGCTTTGAAAACAAAGCTTCAGGAGCATTAGGAGTGTTTATAACTTTGAAGGGTACGAGACGGTACCTGTAACATATGTGGCATGGGCGTGATTAGGTATTTAAACTTTTCAGTTATAGCATTTTCAGCAGAGATAGTGTGAGGAAAAGTGTAATGGTATAAAAATGGGAGATAATTTCTAACACAGACCTAAAGACATTCTAAAGCATTTAATCAAAATAAAATCCTCTTGGGAAATGTCTCAATTCTTGAAATGCAAGTCAACAGAGTGGGGAGATCTGTACAGTTTAGAAATATGTGAGAATAGAGCAATACTATTGAACGATTTTAACAATTCCAATTGGCTTAAAAATAATAGAGCGATGAACACATTTTAGAATTCAACATTCAAGTCATTAGGGGGAATTTTATGGTCTCCCACTGATGTATTTGAAGGTTGAGGGAGGGAAGTAAAATAAAACAGGTACGTAGCCCGCTGAATTCCTGTCTATCCCTGTGCTTAGCAGATAAGCCATCAGCCAACTCACCTGCCCTTACTGAGGCCTTAACTGGCTAGGTAAGGGTCTGTTTCTGCCCTGCTGCAATAATACATGTGGTTGGGGAAGGTGAACAAAAGAGGCCAATCTGCTATTCACCATCTCGGGTGAAAAGGAGAGAAGGAATGGCAGGGGAGACATCAACCTGAAACTTTTACTCTCTCTCTCTCTCTTTCTCTCTCTCTCTCCCCAATTGCTGCCTGATCTCCTAAGTATTTCAGCGTCCACAGTATTTTGCTTTTGTCAGAGGATGATAGCCTGACTGGCACATGCTGCACTTTTGCACCTATAAATTTTAGTAGAAGCCAGAGAGGGAACTGTAGAAGCTCTGACTACTATTTTTTAATCCTCCTTCAATGTGCGAATTCTGCTGAAGAACATCCACTAGCCAGTTTTATACTATAACAGGTGAAAAAGGTGAGCCTGAAACAATAGGCCAGACATTCTGATGTCAGTTTGGGTACATTATTAGGATCCATAATCTGAGATTGTATTAGTGATCTCAAAATATATGCACTAATCAAGAAAATTTATTTGTCAAAGCCTAGTTGTATTCATCAATTTCAATATTCTTATTTGAAAAAGTGATTAATTAATAAGACAACTCAAATGGAGTAATTGCATTTGTGGATTTTCAGAATGTGGTCAATGAAATATTTCATAGGAAGATTGTTATAGAAAAATGGGTATATAGTATAATAGAAAATGTAGCAAAATGGGAAATTAGTTGCAGGTAAGAAGCTAAGGTTAATAGGTATTTCCTCAAATTTGGAAAAACTAAACTCGTAATATTTTTAATTTTTATTATAAAGATTGCATTTATAAAATGCTTTGCACATGCTCAGGACATCGCAAAGTGGATTGTTACCATGTTTTTGAAGTGTAGTAACTGCAAAGAAACATAATTTCAGAAACCTATACTGCAACAAGAATCAATTCTTGTGGTAGCACTAAAAAAGATTCCTGTACAAGTTGTTCAGGAAGATAATCCAAACTAAAGACTTTTTCAATTTCCAACCTAGCATTTATTGCCAATCAATGCAAGCTATTATCCACTTTTATGGTACAGATAATTGGAATGGACTAACCAGTAATTCTGACTGGAATCTGCTCATTGAAGGAGTTTCATCAGGTCCGTTGCAGTGAAATACTGAGGAAAAAACATTCAATTTGTCATCTGCTGCAACAGCACTTAACATGAGGATGGAATCCTTATCACATCCATCATCTATATCCCCAGCTGAAGATATTAGTGTACTTTGAGGTGTTAGGAAAGTAACTAAGATTTGCTATCATTTAAAAGCATATTTTAAGGGTTTTTTTTTGTTGTCCTGTGATTTGGGTAAGCTTCAGCCAGTAGCACTCCATCTGACCATTTTGGAAAATCTAGAATATCTTTGAGAACAGACATAAACATCTGGTGTAATCATAGGATCTGATGTGAGCCAAGTATTAATGATGCACTATAACATTAATCTGTTTGCATTAAAGCCTTGCTAATGTGTAAATGAATATTTGTTGATTCTTCCCAGGGCTGTGTGGTCAAGTTATGCAACTTTATCAGCTAGATTCCGCAAAAGGTGAAAGGAGAATAATGCATAGTACAGGTTCCTTGCACGGTGTTGCAAATAACAGACATTATTTAAAAAATACAAATTGCATCCCTTTGGTGAGGGGGGAAGTGTGAAAACCCATTCACTGATTCACTGTTGTTCCTTTTAAATTATACAGCACTAATCTTGCACAGTTTGCTTCTATCAGAGTGATTTGTATTGGAAAAAGGGGAGAACAAATTCACTGTATGCTGCAGCTATTTCAGCCATTGCCATAAGTATATTATCTGATCTGTGTACTTGTGATCCAGTGAAACACTTAAACTAATGATTACTTCAAAAGCTTTATACTAGACGCTAATTTTTTCAATGCATACACCTATATTGTGTGAAATGTTATTCCAAGAAAAGCAATGCCAATAAGTAGGAAGTGCTACCAAGATAGCTTTGACATGGTTTATTCATTTCATCCTGACTACAATCTGCAAATGTAATTGCCACAAGTTTTAGATGGTTAGTCATGTTTAAGCTTACTGACTATTCCATTTTTAATCAATATGAAGACATTTCTCTGCTGCCATGGCGTGGTATGAGTGTTTCTATTTTATTTTGTATGTACCTTTCATCAATGTCAGAAGTGGTCAGCCTATTGACTTGCCAACTCAGTAATTTTGAAGTATTGAATTTGGAAATTGTGGTGTGAAGACAGGGCGGAATTTAATGAAAAAATTCTAAGTGCTGAATGAAAAATGGGAGAGTTTCAAACTTGCTTTTTGGTGAGTTTAAAACAGCAGTCTTATGGCACTTAGTCAGAAAGGAGTGCCAGGTGCAATTCATGCCATTGAGGGCTGTGGAGCTTAATTTTGCTGGTGAAGCTGGGTGCTGAGCTCTAGGGGTGCCATTGCACAGACAGGTGGAGATCTTCTGCTACCTGCCTCAATGAACATTGCGACCTGCTCAGACCTTGTAGATGGGGATCAAGGATAGACTCTTGGGGAACATCTGGGGTTGGTTTTTAAGCAGCTCATCCTGCCCATCGTGCGAGAGAGCCCGATTTCTCACCTCTCACGATCTTAGCGGCGCCAGATATTCGGCGTATTCAGCCTACTGCCCGTTCTGGTGAGAGGCTAAATAAATTATTTAAATGTATGTGAAGGTTCATTAGCGAGCCCAGGACGCAATCATCTCAGCTCACTTGCCTTTGTGGCTTTGTTGGCAAAGGTTCTTTCTGGATCACATGTGATCCCCATGAATGGGGACCAATTCTGATAGCTTCACCAGTAGAATCAGAGGCCATTGAGGTCCCCTTGGGAGGTCAGGGCAAGATTGGGGGTACCCCTTGGGCAGTGCCAGCCTGGCATCCTAGCATTGCCCAAGGGGCACCTTGGTATTGCCCACCAGGCACCTTGGCACTGCCTGTCAGGCAGTGCCAGGGCAAAGCTTGAAGGGGTGGAGCCAGACCAGGGTGGGACGATCAATTAGGGAGGGGGCCACTCTGCAGAAGATTGATGGGGGAAGGGAGGGGGCCTCGTTGCCATTCTGCATTGCGATCGGCAGGGGAGGGAGGGGGATGTGATCGGTCTGGATGGTGTGGGAAGGGGGGAATATTTCCAGGTGGTGTAGGCTCACGATTGGCCCTTGCGATAGCTGGGGAGGGCTGGGTCAAGGCCAGCTGCAGCAGTCTGTCAGCTGTCTGCTGTCTGCTGATTGCCAATGCACATGTGCAGCCACAGAGGTCTGCACATGTGCAATAGCGCCCTCTGCTGCTGCAGCAGGCTGGCTGGTGATTTAGGTCCTGCCTCCTTCCTCTACAGGTAAGGAATGGTTTAGCCTATTTTTTTCATGCACTGTGCAAAAAATCCTGGATTTGAACTTGCCCAAAGAAAGGCGAGAAACTCTCCCATTTTTCTGCCCATCCTGGACTTAGCATTTTTTTGGTAAGATCAGCACCCCCTCCCCGAGCCATCAGTACAGAAGCAAGAAAAGAAATCGTCAGAGATGATCTGGTTATGATTAGATAAGTGTGGAACCGTGATGCATTCCCATCCAGCTGGACAATGATGGACAAGCAATGGGGAGGATGGCATTATCAACCATGTCAAAGGTTGCACATAAGTCGAGAAGTACAAAGGTATATAGGTTACTTTTATTGCGATTACATGCTGTATTATTTGTGATATTGAGGGTTATTTCAGTACTGTGTCAGGGGCAGAAACCTGAATGGAGGCATTCAAACATGGAGTTCTGGGAAAGGGCTATCAGCATGTTGTTATGAAATGGTTGGCTGAGTTTCTAAAAGCTACAATTATCATGCAAGGGAGTTCTGAGTTCACAGTTCAGTTGACAGCTCAATGAGGCTATTAAAAGATTTACAGTTTTTGTAGCTTCTGAATTGAAACTTGTTTTTATCAGATATAATCGCTTGAAGAGATTTAAAGTTTTGAATGGATTTTTTGATTGGGAGTTTTTTTCATTATCAAGTCTGTAGAAGTGAGAGCTATATTGGATTGCTTGAAATTCATTTGTTATCGTTTTCACATGGCCCCCAGCGTGTATATATTGGTTGAGTGGCTATGGAGGTGGCCTGGAAGATATGAGGATCCATATTGAGTAGGTGGTGGGCATGAGTTTGCATTGAGAGTACGAGGGGCCATGGGGAAGTGGGAGGGGAGTGGAGGGTGGAAATGTGATGGATAACAGCTTCTAAACCAAAGAACTGGAGCAGGCTTTCTAATAGCACACTGAGGTACTCACTTAATCCCTCTGTTTCTGATGTCGGCATGCTTCATTCCATCCTACATCATCCTCCCTGGCATGAAAATCACATATCAGAGTACCTTTTACTGAGACAGGTCTGGCAAGTCAGGAAATTTCTCAGCCCGAGCTACCTGCCTTGGTCGCTAAAATCTGGCCCATAGTTTCAGAATAAAGGTCATCCATTTATGACTGAGATTAACAGGAATTTCTTCTTTCAAAATCTTGGATCTTTGGCATTCTCTATCCCAGGAAACTGTGGAGACTGAGTCATTGAATGTCTTCAAGGCTGAGTTAGATATAGTGTTAAACCATTAGGTGAGTCAAGGGCAATGGGGAACAGACAAGAAAGTGAAATTGAAGCCAAGATCAGATCACTCATCTTCTTATTGAATGCAGAGCAGGCTCAAGGGCCAATACGGCCTACTCTTGGTTCTATTTTTTATGCTCTGTACTTAACAAACCTTGGCTATTAAACCTGTTCTTTTCAACAGGGACATGTTAAAGCTACATATTTGTTAGGCTAAAGTATGACTTTCTTCATTTGCAAAAACAAGCATTGTAAAGTTTAAGATCTAATGGCTATGGCCTGCTAAAAATAATCCAAAAACAATATAACATATACTAAAATAGTTATGTTTTGTCATGATTATAAAGTGTCCAGTCTTGCATTTTTCATGACTGTGGCTGTTGGCATAATTGCTTGCCAATGTGAGTACATGTATTTGAAAGATTTCTCATCATTAGGATGTGAAAAAAGATTACCCACTATTTCTTATGCAGTTTCAGTAGTATCTTGCAGTGTTGGCCAAAATCAATTAAAGGAATTTGAAAAATTAACCATTCATTTTGATTCATTGCAGCCATTCATTGCATTCCGTCCAGGTTATTTCATACTTTGTAGTTGCCTTGTTATGATTGTTGCCAGTAACTGGATTCAAGACATATGTGTCATGCACATGACTATTCTTGGACATGGCTATTCTTGGAAATCAAGATTTGCTTTCTACAGTAACTCAGCCAAACACTGGTTTCCTATCACCAGTACCCTTTATTATATACCAAAGGTAAAGGCCACTCCCATGGCTTACAGTCAGGTAGTCTTCACTTTGGGATCTACCACTCCATATGGGTAAAGTTACAGGCTTACAATCACACACTGGCTGCTTCCAATTGAGTGAGCCTCTGCTCGCTCAAGAGAGTCGCGCACTCCACGAAGCCCATTGGTAGATTTATTGATGATCCCCTGTGGCCTTCATGGTCACTCAAAATCTCATAAATAGTAATGATTTATGATTTTTTAAAAAAGTTTATGATTTCATGAGCCAGGTATGAAAACTGGAATTCTATGATTGTGATATATTATTTCAAATTAAGGTTTATAAATTTTAATACCATGAAAACACCCAATGTTCATTAAGATGGCATGCTAGCCAGTAGCTGCATACAGTGAATTTTTTGTGCCTTGGGTGGGCTAACTTGGTGTGACTTGGCTCATTTGTGACATTAATCATGTAGCATACACAAGTTGCAGGCACAGGTATTGCTTCTTGTGCAAGTAAAAATCTTTCCAACATCAAAATAAATCTGATTTACTAAAATCAAGGAAATGTAATTGACTAGTATGTCTTTCTTTGTTAATGTTTACAGGTTAAACCCCAAAAGAAAACACAGTCTCAGTAGGTATGTGTATGCATTTTATCACTCATGTAGTCTGCAATCCATTAGTATTAAGTATGCTACAATAATGGCGGTAGTGTGCTGAAACCTGAGTTGCCAGTCAGCTGTGTAATGGAATGGCGTAATGTCCACAACTCTCCACAGGGTGATTTCTAGATCTCAGCCCTGTTAGTACACCTGAACAAAATCACAGTGGAGCACCTCATATTGGCTAACTGTAGAGCAAAACAGATTGAGGTTGATTTAGGATGCAAGAAGACTTCAAAAAAATGGAAGGTACAAGAAAAATCACAATATCCAAACCCAGAAATCTCCAGTTTGAGCTAAATTGTTTTGTGAATTTCTAGTTATCCTTTATATAAGTATTGCTTTAAAAACTTTAGCTTCTGTCTATTAAGTGGCAAATTTGAGCCTCTGAAAGTTTGAGCCCTGTTTGTCTTTTCCAAGTTATTTTACCCATGCATCATTAACCCTGAAGAGCTTTAATTCCATTATTATAGCATGTCATTTATTGTGTCTTATTTTTATTACCAATATACAGATGTACCTTGCATTGTCACTGTTTTCCTATATACTATAATAGCTATGGAAATGTACTAGCCACTTTGCTATGTGTGGCAAACAAAATTGTTTTCCTTCTGCCAAAAGGGTGAACTGAATTACTATTTGTTTCTTGACCTCAAAGAGGCTATTAGTCAAAGGCTAACCTTGATCAAATAGATAGGAATCTATCAAATGCAGAGTAAATCAATTTATGTTGTATCTTAGAGTATTAATGTCATGGTAATACTGATTCACTGGATGGTGAAAAATTAGGTCATATTAGTTCACTGGTTTACCAAAATGATGCTTTGCCTTTTCATCCTTTTCCTCTTCCCAGAATTTTCATTACTAAACATTTGTAAGACATGTGGCATAAGTCAGAAATTCACCATGTGAGATTTGTGTCCTACCATATGACAATGACCAGTTGCTACTTATTTTTAATATATGTTTATTGTCAATTTTAAACCTTTATAAACGCACAAAAAAAATCAAATGAACACATTTTTCAGATTTTGTATCAGTAACAACAAGCCCTTGCAGAATCCACAACATATTGAGCAAACCTTGGAAGCCTCAGGGTTAAAGATTAGGATGGCCAGTTATTTGTGTGTGGATTTCCACAAAAGACTGTCTAAGAGAAGATATTGGACTAATATTATATGTAATTGTCAGAAAGGATTCAGAGTTATTCTTTTGAAAGTTGAGTTCAATCCTAACATATTGGTAACTAATTGTTAGTTGAATTGATAGCAGATTACTTCAGCCAGTGTCTATGTAAACAGAAGATCAAATCTTTATATCAGGATCAAATTTTAAATTATTCAGCTGTTCATCTTTGAACAGGCATATATAAGTTTAATGTAATAAATTTAACTTAAACTTTATTAGATTACAATGTGAAATCTGTTTGTTTTCTGACAGGGGAGATGATGGCCTGGTGTAATTATCACTAGATTATTAATCCAGAAACCTAGCTGATGTTCTGGGGACCTGGGTACGAATCCCACCGTGGCAGATGGTGGAATTTGAATTCAGTTTAAAAAAAAATCTGGAATTAATCTATTGATGACCATGAAACCATTGCCAATTGCCGGAAAAACCTGTCTGGTTCGCTAATGTCTTTTAGAGAAGGAAACCTTCCATCCTTACTTAGATTTGGCCTAGGTGACTCCAGAGCCATAGTAGTGTGGTTGACTCTCAACTGCCCTCTGAAATGGCCTAGCAAGCCACTCAGTTTAAGGCCAACTAGGGATGGACAATAAATGCTGGCCAGCCAACAAAACTCATGTCCCACAAAGTAATAAAAAGAAGTTACTTGACAATTTTGTCTTTCAGTTAATTGATAATTGGAAATTGGAGAAATGTATTACTTTAATTACACCCTCCCCAGTTTATGTCATCATTGGATTAACCGTCAAATCCATCCAGTGCGAATTTTGTGTTCTTCCTCCTGCCAGTTTCCAAAAATATTTGCTTGTTTTCTGTCTTCCAGTTTGTTCTTCCTGTGTGCAGGTAAACTGTCAAAGCTTTGCCTTTTTCTATTTGGCACACATGCCTTATTACATGCTTATTGCTTCCTTTTTACTGTCATCAGCTCTGTTGTTGCATGAAAGCTGTTTCTTCAGTTACTCACTTTGTTCCCCTCAGCTGACACCAACATTTTCCATGTGCATAAAGCAAAAATATTGTAGATGATGGAAATTTGAAACAAAAACTAGAAGTGTTATTAATACTCAAAAAGCCAAGCAGCATCTGTGGAGAGAACAAAAGGTGACACTTAGTGTAGAGTTCCTTAGGATTGGCCTCTGTTGGATAGGACTGCTTGATTACTTCAATTTGCTTTGCTACTCTATACAAGAGTGTCCATACATGCAGGTTTAGGTCTTTATTGAGATATTGTACATTTCAATTCCAGTTTGTGTGTTCAACCACATTATACTTCACAATTCCAGTATAAGTTCAACATATCACATGCTTCATAATTATCCCTTTGATCTCCATGCGTAACATAAATCAGAGTGCATCAACAATGTATAAAAGTCATATCAGAATAATAACAGAATGCTCTTAGTCCATCTCACTTTCTTCCAATAATTTTATTATCTTAGTTATATTGATCGCTTAAGCTCCTTCCATCATTTTATTATCATAAACACGTGTATCATTTAATATACTCCAACCTATTGCATATACAGCTGAGTGATTTTTACACATTCCATCACAGTCCTTTATCTAAGAAGATATCTTTGCCTTAGGTCTACTTGCTAACTGCATTCTATGCTTAGTAGAAAGTTGTTTTAATTCAGTGTTGCTGATCCACTGACAGCGGAAGCCATTTTGTGTGAAATCTAGTTGCTACAGTATTTAAACAAAACATTGCCTTGTGTTCTCCCTGCAGACCTGCTCAGCTTGTTGTGTTTCCAACATTTTCTATTCGTGTTACAAAACTCTTCCAGCTACAGCATTGTGCTTTTTCATTTATGTTGCCTAATTAATTGCCATTTCACTTCCAGAAAAATCTTGTGTTGGAGAAGCTGTGCTCTCTTAAACATGATTTACATTTGTTTCTTTAGGCTATTCACTTTGCTTGCTTTTTCTGGTATTTTCCAAGACTGGGAACTGATTTCCTAGTCATATCTTTCTTTCTCAGCACTTACCTACAACCCTTGACTTATTTTACATGGATTCTTGTCTGCGCATGCTCATTTCAAAGACATCCAGGGGATGTTTTTGAGCTCGCATTCTCCATCTGAGGGGATGGCAGCGTGGGCTCAAAATCCGGAGGGTGCAATTTGTGCCGGTGAGTTTCCAAGTTCCCAACTTCTCAGCACCTTGCTGGTGCAGTGACATGAAACATGCCGTGGGACCACAAAGCTTATTGTAATACATTAGCATGTCATTAGCTAGTACACTCTTCAGATATTGAGGCCACACAGAATTTTCAGCTCTCTGGCATCATTTACAACAGGTCTATAGAAGCATGAGCATGGTACCTTTGCCTCTAAATGAGGTGTTAGAGGTCAGTGATTAGTCAGCTAGTGCCTTCCACAGAGCGCACTGCTCAGGGGGCACCAGAGAGGACTTTCAGGACATGGATAGGTTTAATGTGGCTGGACTCCCAGAATCACGATTTTGGGGAGTGGTTGGGAGAGGTCACTTCTAGGTCTTCTCCATCTTTCATGTTGAGGAGCCACCTGCTGTAAAGGGGATGCGAAGGTTAGTATGCAGGCAGCGCTTCCCATATCCTCCTTCCTGGGTTCATCACAGCTGAGGGAGTTCCCTTCCTTAGTGGAGAGTTGACAAAAGGGTGGGTGAGACATAGTACTGCCATTTTCACACCACAGATATAAGGCACTGGGTGAGCACGGTTGTTCCCCCAAACTTGGTGGCATGAACAGACAGGTTGGAGGCTCTGGGTGAACAAAGTGAAATTTATTGACAAACATTCAGGATAAAATAGTGACCTATCTACACTAGTGCCTATATTCACCAGTGCCCACTGAATGCCTATGGTTTCTTAATCTTCCTCATCCTCTCACTAATCTAGGTGTAAACCCTGGATCCACAGCTGAAGTTGAGGCGACCTGTTGACTTCAATGTCCTTTCACTGGAGATGACTGGTGGGCGTCCTTGGGCTGTCAGGACCTTGAGGGTCGAGGCCTGCTTTTGGGAAGCATGGATGTTGGATTGCTGCCCCCTCAGTGTCAGGGGCTAGAGTCACTCTCGAAGAGGGGAGTATTATATGGGCCGGATTAGCCCAGGGTCCCTGGTTGGAGGGCCCCAGGATGTACTCCTGCTGATTCTCTTGCCTTCGGGTCC
The DNA here is from genome assembly GCF_965287045.1 of Carcharhinus amblyrhynchos. Lineage (NCBI taxonomy): Eukaryota > Metazoa > Chordata > Chondrichthyes > Carcharhiniformes > Carcharhinidae > Carcharhinus > Carcharhinus amblyrhynchos. The sequence goes on along the minus strand of NC_137336.1, from coordinate 31,799,290 downwards.
GGGGGATCCTGTGCTGCTTCACGGGATGGGGGAGGGTGGTGGTGAGGGCAGCTGGAGTGAGATCCAGAAGTCCTACCATTCTCTGGCGCAGACAATTCTAGATTCCCACCAATGCCTACCCCATGCAGTCAAAACCCTGGTACAGACCTCTCATGCCGTGGAGAGCACATCCTGCATCAGGGTCTCCAATCTCGCAGTGTTAGCTTTGGTTGCGCTGCAGTGCCAGCAACATCTCCTGGGATAGAGGGCAATGGGACTCCTCCAATTGGCCTTGCAGTCCGAGGAGGGATGCTGTCATCCCTTCCTGATACTCTCGACTCTGCCTTTGCAGCTTCAGCAGCTGTGGGATGACCAGGCACAAGGCATATCATTGGCAAGGGGTTCAGCAGAGTCCTGGGCTCTGGGACAGTTCCCTGGGACATCTCTGCCTCCGACTGCTGGGATTGCCAACTGTGAAATTCTCGCCAATGAGTGACCCAGAAGCCTGTCTATTTATTGTACCTACTGAGGTGTGAATATCTGTGCTGTGCTGTGCTGGATGTGGGTGACAGCTGTGTCACATCTTCCAAGGTGGGCTTGGAGAAGTCCCCCTCTGTACTACTGGAGCCCGGTGGTTCCAGGGGTCATGAAGATTGTCTGGCCTGTTCTGCTAGTTGCCCTGGAAGAGATGGTACATGGTATGAGCACGATGGCACAGTGGTTAGCACTGCTGTCTCACAGTACCGGGGACCCAGGTTCAATTCTGGCTCGGGTCACTGTTTGTGTGGACTTTGCACATTCTCCCTGTGTCTGTGTGGGTTTCGTCCAGGTTCTCTGGTTTCCTCTCATAATCCAGATATGTGCAGGTTAGGTTGATTGGCCATGTTAAATTTGTCCCTTAGTGTCAGGGTGATGAGCAGGGTAAATACAAAGGGTTATGGGGATAGAGCCTGGGTGGGATTGTTATTGGTCAGGCTCGATGGGCTGAATGGCCTCCTTCTGCACTGTAGGGATTTTATGATTTCAGGGAATACAAGGGAACATTGATTGCTCACTTGAGATTTGAAGAATGACAGCATTTGTGTTGAGAAATCACGTGTTTCTATGCTGCCCCATTTCCCCAGCAGCAGAGGCACGCTCTTCCTCCTCCCCAGCCAGCTCAAGGGCCTGCTCTTCGAAGCATCTGAAGGTTCGCAGTTTGGGCACGACTCCCAGCTGGCTGCGCCCACTCACGGTTGGTGTTCTCTAGTTTGTCCTGCAGTGACACAGATAGGAAGAGCATGGGTGGGTATGTGGGCATTTAAAATGGTGGCAAGGGTGGGGCTTGGCTGGAACCAACACTGCCATTTTTTGGTAAGAGACACCCAGTCTCATACGTTCTCTTTTTTTTACAATGTGTTTCATCCATCACCTTGGTTTAATTGTCCATCAGAAGCAATGTTTCTCTTTATCTTGTTATCTTAGCCCATGCAACTGCCAAGGTAAATTAGGCTATCCACATTTCAATTCCAGTCATAGGACCATTGAGGTTTACAGCATGGAAACAGGTCCTTCCGCCCAACTTGTCCACACCACCCAGTTTTTACCATTAAGCTAGTCTCAAATGCCCGTGTTTGGCCCATATCCCTCTATATTAATCTTACCCATGTAACTATCTAAATGCTTTTTAAAAGACAAACTTGTAACTGCCTCTTACTACTACGTCTGGCAGTTCATTCCAGACACTCACCACCCTCTGTGTGAAAAAAAGTGCCCCTCTGGACTCTTTTGTATCTCTCCTCTCTCACCTTAAACCTATGCCTTCTAGTTTTAGATTCCCTGACCTCTGGGAAAAGATGTTAAATATCTATCTTACCTATGCCCCTCATTATTTTATAGACCTCTGTAAGATCACCTTAAGCCTCCTACACACAAAGGAAAAGTGTCCCCATCTATCCAGCCTCTCCTTATAACTCGAGCCATCAAGTCCTGGTAGCCTCCCCGTAAATCTTTTCCTCACTCTTTCTATTTTAAAAATATCCTTTCTATAATAGGGTGACCAGAACTGTACACAGTATTCCAAGTGTGGCCTTACCAATGTCTTGTACAACTTCAACAAAATGTCCCAACTCCTGTACTCAATGTTATGACCAATGAAACGAAGCGTGCCGAATGCCTTCTTCACACCCTGTCCACCTGTAACTCCACTTTCAAGGAGCTATGAATCTGTAGCCCTAGACCTCTCTGTTTTATAAATCTCCCCAATGCCCTATCGTTAACTGAGTAAGTCCTGCTCTTGTTCGATCTACCAAAACAAATCACCTTAATTTATTTAAATTAAACTCCATTTGCCATTCATCAGCCCACTGGCCCAATTGATCGAGATCCAGTTGTAATCCTAGATAATCTACTTCCCTGTCCACTATGCCACCAATTTTGATGTCATCTGCAAACTTACTAACCGTGCCTCCTAAATTTTCATCCAAATCATTAATATAAATGACAAATAACAGTGGACCGACCACCGATCGTTGAGGCACACCGCTGGTTACAGGCCTCCAACAATCCTCTACAAACCACCCTTTGTCTTTTGTCATCAAGCCAATTTTGTATCCAATTGGCTACCTCACCCTGGATCCTGTGAGATTTAACAATATGCAACAACCTACCATGCAGTACTTCGTCAAAGGCCTTGCTAAAATCCATGTAGACAACGTTGACTGCACTGCCCCCATTTACCTTCTTGGTTACCCCTTCAAAAAAACTCATTCAAATTCATGAGATACGATTTTCCACTCACAAAGCCATGCTGACTGTCCCTAATCAGTCCTTGCGTCTCTAAATGCCTGTAGATCCCGTCTCAGAATACCTTAACACTTTTCACTTGATACTTTGTCCATTCATCTGTGCTTTTCTTTATGCAATCAATGATTTCCATCTTTGGGAAGCTGCCTTTGAGCTACTTTTCTTCATTGATCAGCTCCTCGTTTGTTATGAGAACGGCAACCAATGAAAATATAAACATCCTTCACAATTTTAAGGCGACTTATTGTGTCCTAACCTTCCCTCATAATAAAAACAGAAAATGCTGGAATTACTCAGCTGGGTTGGCAGCATCTGTGAAGGGAGAAACAGAGATAATGTTTCAGGCCAAGAACTGCCTCATTTTTCCCTTGAGGCTTTTGGTCAGTAATTCACGACCTTTTTCCCTAATGCATCACTTATTATTTGTCACCCGAATGTAGTAAAGGAAATGAATGATAAGAATCCTGACACAAATCCTTCTTCACTTTGAACTGTTCTGACATTTTTCATTCAATTATCAATAATGATTTGTTCCCTAATATAAATTGTCTTTGTAGTCTGGTAATTGGTCAAGTTAATCTGATAATTTTTCAGGTTTCTCTTTCCCAACAGCAGTACCTGTGTCCTAAGTCATACACATAATTCAAAAGCACAGAGCGTTGATGTTTGCCATGTATCTTTTGATTATTTGCCCCCAGTTTAAACATCTGGGCAGGCCACCACATCCTCACTTTCTCTTTGTAATTGTACATCTTACTGAGGAGCACTTGAACAAATGTTGTCTGTGGCCCGTTAGACAGACAGAAGACATCATTGGAATTCCTTCACTTTGTCCTCACCTCCTTTTTGTGTAATGGAATTATTACTGTCAGTTTGCAGAACAAAGACACTTTCCATTTTTAGTGTGTGGATGGTGTGGAAAAGCTCTTTGAGTTTCTCAGTTAATCTCCATTTGTCTTTACTTCAATGGCAGTTCGAATTAGAGTTTTCCTCTTTGGTTACATTTACTGGGAGTTCAGTGAACAGTTTGGGGCAGCATACCTTAGGAAAAATACATTAGCCTTGGTGGGATTGCAGCATAGGTTTACCAGAATGATATCAGAATCCATGGGTTTAATTATGCTGAGAAATTAAGGTTATGTTCCCTGAAATTTAGAAGATTGAGGGATGATTTGATCAAAGTTTTCAAGTTATTAAGAGGAACTGATAGGGTAGGTAAAGATAAATTATTTCTGCATGTTGGGAAGTCTAGAATTGGGGACAAAATCTAAAAATTAGAGCTAGACCTTTCAGGAGTGAAATAAGGAAATATTTCTACATGCAAAGGGTAGTGGCAGTTTGGAACTCAAGGAATTAATGGAATTTGAATATCCAAAGATCTGAAGAGATATGGAGCAAAGGCCCTGTATATTGATATGGAGTTAGGTCACAGATCAGCCATGATACCACTGAATGGCAGATCAATGAACCAAATGGCCTACTCCTGCTCCTGTATTTCTCCTGCGTTCTCTTCTATTTTTAATGCTTGTTATATTTTCATTCTCTTGTTAAACCTACATGATCTTCAATTTTGTCAGTGATTATATCATGTTTTGGCTGCTATGGCCTATTTTGTATGCTAGGGAAGTCATTTGGTTAGCATTTTTCCTGAATAGATTGCCAAGACACAAGGCTGAAGAGAAACCAGAATGGATTCAGAGAAGTTATTGGTTATGCACAGTTACTCAAGTTAGTGCTGCCAGTGAAAATTGTCTTTTTCTCATTCTGCTCCTTCATTGTTGCAACCTCCCTTTCCCCAAATGAAGTTAGTTTTTTTTTGTCTGATGGGAGAAATCTAACTTTGGATTGCCTTATTACACCCTTGGGAATAATCAATATTTGAGTCAGCAGTTGGCAAAGAGATATTCAATATTGATATTGCACTGTTGTCAGTGGTGCTGGTCTCAAACTAGGGGGCAGGAAATTATGCAGCTATATAAGGAAGATCCCAAATCAGATTTTCCCAATTCTTCCACTTTGTGCTAAGTGGTAAGAGTAATGGATATTGAAGTTTAAAGCAGTAGGTCTTTGCAATATTTTCTTGAAATATTTTCTACTAAAATGTGAATGAATACAATTTTAATTCTGTGTGATGTGTTCCTGTTTATTTGGAATTCGGTGTACTGGTGAAAAAAGCCTTGTTTCCAACCATGTTAAAAACTGTTGCCAAAATGTTTTAAAGTTCACACATAAACCCGCATGCCAACCCTAAACTTTCAAGCTAATCCTACAATTATATCCTCTATTTGTTGTCATTTTAATTTTAATTTTTATTCAGTTTTTAACACTGCTTATTGAATTTCTAGCCCTCTCCCTCCCAGTCCCAGCTCACCAATATCACCCTCGTGGCCCATGGTTTCAGCACCTTCAAGTCCAGTACCTGTTTCCTCAACCTCCAGCGACTCCTCCCCTCTCAGGTGTGGTACTTTTTCTTTGAAATTATTAATTTCTTCTGTCTATGAGAAATCCAATCTTCCTCCAGAAAAGGTTTTACAGTTTTGTTAAAATGTATATACATCAGAGCTCAAGTTTTCATACTTGGCTTGGATGTACATGGACAGGTGTTTCACTTCAGGTATGATTTAAGCGACCCACTAAGAATCTTTTACCAACAAAGTTTATTTAAGAACTCACTTAGAATATAACAAAATATTCTTTTACCAATTACAAGACTTAAACATGATGCAGTATAACTCTTAACAGCTAGCTATCTCTGTTGTTCCTATTTAAATGCAATATCCCATAAGCGTACACCCATCTTCAGCATTAGTTAGCATTAAAACAAGTATGCTCACATGATACTTGATTTCCAGCTTTTAACACCTATAGACAGAAATCCAAACAGCAGTTTTCAGAGGAAAATACATCCCTAAAACAACAAAACAGGGAAGTAAACCTGGCAGCTCCAGTCTTCAGACTTCAGGGGCAAGAAAGATAAGTCTCTCTCTGCAGTTTCCAAAACAACATCTGAAAACTAAGCTGGAATTCTCTATGAAATGTCCCTTGCCATATGACCTGACTCTCAATTATCTCAATTAAGCCGTACTCTGCAATTACAGGGGACAATTAAAATAACAGAACACTGCATTAGTTCCGATTAAAACAAACATGATGTCAGTTCAGTAACAATAGAGGATACTGGCTGCAGACAAAACAGCTTTGACAAAATGCCAGGGACTGCTCGAAATATCCTGCAGAGAAACATAATTAAAACACATTCCTTCAAGGCATGGTTACACCCCTTACATCTGTCATGCCAAACACATCTGGTATGTAACATGAATGTCAAGGGCAGATGGTGAGATTCTCACTTGTTGGAGATAATCACTGCCTTCAACTTGTGGCATGAATGTTACTTGCCACTTATTAGCCTAACCCTGAATGTTGTCCAGGTTTTGCTGCATGTGGACATGGACTGCTTCAGTATGTGAGCAATCGTGAATGGTTCTGGCAATCTTCAGTGAACATCCCACTTCTGACCTAATGATGGAGGAAGGTTGTTGATGAAGCAGCTAAAGATGGCAGAGCATTGGACTTTGTCTGAGGAACTCCTGCAACAAATTCCTAGAACTGAGATGATTGGCCTCCAACAACCACAACATCTTCCTTTGTGCTAGTAATAAAGAACAAAGAACAACACAACACAGGAAACAGGCTCTTTGGCCCTTCAAGCCTGCGCCGCCATTTTAACATTCAGAGTGCCCTCTTCTACCTATGACCTTTGCTGACGCCTATTGGACTCCACAATAAAGGTGTGCAAATTTACAGAGTTATAACCAGATTGAGGGATGCCTAATTTAGGGACAATTTGTTAACACCAATCAGCCTAAGAGCACGTTTTTGGGGTGTGGGAGGAAACCGGAGCACCCGGAGAAAACCCATGCAAGCACGGGGAGAATGTGCAAACTCCCATAGACACTGGCCGAAATCCATGTATCTGCACAGCAAACAGTGATAGTCACTGAGCTGTCATGTTGCCCGTCAGCTGGTCCAGTTTAAGCGTACACTAACGACGTGAAGCACTAGGCAACTCTCGAAGCAACATCCAAGAGCAGCCCTCGCACGACCCATGTAAGAAAAAAGACGTCAATCAACATACACAACTTGACTCCAAACCATGGAGTGTTTCCCTCTGATTCTATCATCAATTTTGCCAGGGCTCCTTGATGCCAGATTTGTTCCTGATGTCAGAAGCAGTCACCATCACCTCCCCTCTTGAGTGCAGCTCTTTTGTCCATGTTTTGACCAAGGATATAATGAGGTTAGGAGTCAGGCAGAACTCAAACTGAATATCAGTGAGCAATGTACACAGCTGTTCTACCTGATTAAGTACCTGACCACAATTCATATGATTTTTTTACAGTATCCCAGGTCGCAAGGCTCGAGCCTTGTACGCATGTAAAGCAGAACATGATTCAGAATTATCCTTCGGTGCTGGAACCATGTTTGAGAATGGTAAGTGTGAAGAAAATTCTGTTGAATTGAAGGGTGAGATTGTTTAACCAAACTTCTGTATGAAATCAACTTGTTGAACAGCATTTAGAGTTTAGTTTTAAAAGACTTGATTACCCGTTAAGACTTGCGTTCTAACCATTATCTTGTAATTGAGTTTGTGTCTATGTATGCCCTGTTTGTGAAACAAATCCTGCACTCACCTGATGAAGGGGCAATGCTCCAAAAGCTTATGCTATCAGATGAACCTGTTGGATTTTAACCTGGTGTTGTGAGACTACTTACTTAGTTTTAAAAGAGTACAGGTGCACTTTATACTACATTGGAATACTACATTGGATTTTAAATCAACATAACGTGGGCATAATTGGTCAACCTTGTGCAATAGATTATGAAGTTTTATGAAATTATACTTAAAACCGCTTTTACACTTGGGCAATCACAGTACTTGCCCCTTCCTGACTACCCCTTCAAAATTGATAGGTTCAACTGAATGACTAAAAGCTTAATCAGGAAAAAGAAATTAGAGAATGGGAAGATGCTCGCTAGAAACGTAAAAATGGCTAGTAAGAATTTCAAGGATATTTAAAAAGGAAGAAAAAGTAAAGTGAGTGTTTGTTCTCTAGCGCATGACAATAGGGAGTTAATAGTAGATAATAAAGAAATGGCATATTAAATGAGCAAATATTTTGCTTCTGTCTTCACTATAGAAGTTACATGAACCGTTCCAGTAATAGCTGTAAGTCAGGATGTGAAAAGGAGAGAGGAATTTAGTGAAGTTACAATCACTAGAAAAGTGGTACTGAGCAAACTGATGGAGCTACGGGCTGACAAGTCTCCAGGTCCTGATGGACTTCAACATGGAGTTATAAAAGAGGTGGCTAATTAGGTAATAGAGGCATTGGTGTTAATTTTCCAAAATTCTCTAGATTCTGGAAAGATTTCATCATTGGAAAGTAGCAAATGTGACTCCTCTATTCAAAAAAGGACAGAGGCAGAAATCTATAGGCTTGACATCTGTTGTGGGGAAAGGTGCTATAATCAACCATTAAGGAGGTTAAAGCTGGGCACTTAGAAAAAATCAAGGTAATCAAGAAGAGTCAGCATGGTTTTGTGAAAGGGAAATCATGTTTAACAAAGTTATGAGAGTTCTTTGAAGAAGCAACACATGCCGTGGATGAAGAGGAACCTGTAAACGTATGATATCTGGATTTCCAGAAGGCATTTGAAAAAGGTGCCACATCAGAGGTTTTTGTGGAAAATAAGAAGTCATCATTTAGTGGGTAACATATTAACATGGATAGAAGATTGGCTGGCTGGCAGAAAATAGACAGTATTCACAAATGGGTCTGACCTAGAAGATTACTTGTACTCTCATGATTAATTGTTGTGTCTTTTTCAGTTCATTCATCTAGGGAACCTGGTTGGCTTGAAGGAACGCTGGATGGTAAAACTGGACTCATTCCAGAAAATTATGTCGAGTTTCTATAGCTAAAGGTGCATGATATTATTGCAGAGCACTACATGGTATCCATGGCAATTTACGAAGACTTCAACAAGAATTGAGTTTTTGATGTTTTATTTTTATTGCAGAGATGCAATGAGGAGAGATCTGTGAACTGGAGATAGACGATTAATTTCAACCCTAGCTTTTATTGTCCTGTAATGTTGATTTGCTGTTAATTTATCGAACCAGAGCCTGTAATTATTTCTTAAAGATTTTGTTTTTAATTCAAATACTCCTTGGTTTCCCAAGTTAGGGTTTATTTTATCTGTACTATATCTTGGCATGTATATAATGTAGATATTAATTCTAGAAGGCTGTTGCAAATGTAATCCATGTGATGTAGGCAGTGTGCTGATACGAAGCTTTTACATTGCAAAGTGTACCATGCCATTTCTTTTCAAGCTGTTTCCAGCATTGACAAGAAATTAAGCTCTTCATACAGCTAGTCTCATAAAAAGCATTTCTCTCACCTGAAGTGTTGCAATCAGATGCTTAGGTTGTAGAATTATGATAATGCATAGCAGAAGTACGAGGGGTTTAACAATGGTGACATCGTATGGCCAAATTTTACACTGGGATAAAGCTCACCACTGTCCATATAATTACTTTAAAATCTTAATCACTGATATGGGAAACATGACTTTTTATTTTTTTCAAAATATATATTACTTTGTGATATTTGCATGAGATATTTGTTTACATAAAAGTGAATGCCCTCTATAATGCAAAATAATAATTGGATTTTAAAGAATGTTACTAGTTTAAATAGAAATGTTTTTACAACAATTTTAAAATGACAATCAACCCGAAAGTGTAGGATGTTTCTAACCCCCCTCACACCAGCATTTTTATCATGTTGAACAGAATGCTGTGGCAGCAACAAAGTATGATTTCAGCAATCTGACATCCCTATCTTCAGCATCCTAGCTGGAGATGTTACTGGTTGCTAAAAATAAACATACAACTTAGCCAGTTCCACACAAATGCAACAATTTCAAATCATTTTTGAAGTCTAGACAATTTACATTTATATAGTGTCTTTAATTTCCCAAGACACAATAAGAAAGTAGCACCAAAGGTTATCTATGAACAGAATAAAAAGCTGAACTTATATTAGTTTGGCAGTTGAACAAAGTGCTATCTATTCTGTTTGGGACAAACCTTTTGTTAACTTATTCATCTTTCATATTTATAAGGGGACACGGAGCTTTGGGTTGCTAGTAAGAAACAGGATAAAAATAATGTGGAAAGTAAAAATCTGAGAGAACAAAAGGATGCTTTCATGGTCTATATTATTTTGCCTGTCACTTTGAACCAAACAAAAGATGTATGTCCAATCTAGAGCAAAGGTTTGGCATTTTAAGAATGGGTTTTCAGAATGGATATTATGTTTTGGGGGATATCTATGCTTTTCAAAATTTTTCAAGCTCTTACTACTAACTTAAAATTCACAGTACGCCCACTGAGACCAGTGGATTGTGATATCCAGAGTTATTTTGTGATCTTGCCACAGTGGTTTATGTGCCTTCCGTGTAGTTCACTGTATCAAAAGTACAGCTTAATCGCTTGGTCTCTTAGAAAATGTTTTGTTTTAGAAGCTGCATCACGTTGCATTCACTGTACTTATCTTCAAGTGGCAATAAACTTATTTGGTATAAAGAAAGATCAGTGTATGATTTATACAGTGAAAGAAGATTTCACTCATCAGATCAGTAAGACAGATTTTTAAAGTTTATTTATTATTGTCACATGTAGGCTTATATTAATACTGCAATGAAGTTACTGTGAAACCCCCTGAGTTGCCACAGTCCCGTGTTGTCCGGGTACACTGAGGGAGAATTTAGCATGACCAATACACCTAACCAGCATGTCTTTTGCACTGTGGGAGGAAACTGGAGCACCTGGAGGAAATGCACGCAGACATGGGGAGAACGTGTAGATTCCACACTGACCCAAACCGGAAATCAAACCTGGGTCCCTGGTGCTGTGAGGCAGCAGTGCTACCACTGTGCCACCATGCCGTCAGATATACATGTTGTTAATTCAAAGTTGCTTAATACTAATTGCTAATTATTTTTAATACTAAACTTTCACTGTTTGATTGCTGAATTCAGATTATTAAATAATTCAATTTTGATGCAAAACAAGGCAGGGTTAGCAAGAGAAAAAAATACATGCACCTTATGTACAGTGTACATCAAGATGTGCAGCTTTGGAATGGAAGCAGTTTGGTGCACAAAAGATCAAGACAGCTGCTCCAATACAGACTATAACAAATAGACTACCTGTAAGCATTCCTATCTGCCCCCTCTAGCAGAATTACAAACTTTCCTTGAAATTGAGAACAGTGTAATGTTAGTGCTGAATCTGCAGATGTCATTACATGGAACTGCTTTCTGCAACTGTTTTTCTCATCATTCCCAGGAGATATTTGTATGGGAAATGATCATATAAATATTAGATGCTGTCCATTTGAATGTTGTACAGACAGATTTTTGAACCTTGACTATTAGATTTTTAACTAAGCAGTATGCAAAACATAGGCCCTGATTTTACCATTTTCATTCTAAGTGCTGAGTCTAGGCGTAATGCAGATCCGACTTAGAAATCTGCTTTCAGGTGCCCCAATATGCACTCAGCCTGAAAAAAAAAATTGCGAGTCCAAATTGCATTGTGGGTGAGGCTTATCATGCCTGAAACAATTGGAGCTCTAAACCGCACACGCACAGTTAGAAAAAAATTAAAAATGTGTATGAGTTTGCTCCCAGACTGGAGAAAGCTCAGAGAGCAGCCCGGAGGCGAAAAGTGGGAGTGATGGCCTCTACAGACATCAATGTCCCCCTTATCCACCCCCACACACCCTGCGGCCCCCCCCCACAACCCAGACCGACCACAGCTCTCTGCTCCCTTCCCGCCCCCTCACCACTGATCACCCGCAGAGTGGCAGTGGACCCCCCCTTCCCACTTCCACTCCCCTCCCAACCATCTGAACCCATCTTACCCGCCTCCCTCCTCCCCCCACCTTAGAGAAAGATCTGGCCACATTCACCCTCCTCTCCCATCCCCAGAGGAACATCTGACCCACCTCCTGCTCCTTCCCCCCAACCACCCAGACAACAACTAGTCCTCAACCGCACACCCCCCCCGCCCCCGCCCAGAGATACATCTGACCCAACTGCACACCCCCCCCAACCAGAAAATGATCTGACCCACCTCCCCCACCCCCCCACTCCCCCGCCCCATCCCCCTCCCCAGCCAAAACCACTGATCTGAGTCAGAGAGCCGTTGGAAGCTCTGAGCTCACCTCTTCAGCAGCTGGAGCGCTCAATTTAGACTTTTATTCAGCAAGTTCATTTTGGCGTGATTCTGGATCGATGAGCATGGTGGTAAAGGCGGAAGTGCTAATAAAGTTGGGCGGGCAGGTCATTAATTCAATTTAAATACATGCAAATACATTTAAATCGCTGTTGCACCCGTTTCGGGCATGATTTGGATTGCTGCCATTCCCAGGTTTTGGTAAAGTGGCAATCTGCACAGTCGTGGGCGCGGATCGCGTTAATGGCCTCACACCCGACTACCATGTTTTCGTGCCCGTTTCTGGGTGTGATGCAGTGGTAAAATCGGGGCCCATAATGTCACTCTAATGTTGAAAAATATGTTGGGGCATTTCGTGAAGCCATAATCAGATATTAGTGCAAAAGGATCCAAAAAAGAAACTATGAAAATGGTGACCAAAGCCCTGTCAGACGCAGATTTTTGAGGAGGACATGGTGGGAGACAGGTGGTGGAGTTTTGGAAGGGATATAATAGAATTTGACAGCATGGTAATGGTAGTATAAAATGAGGGATGCATAGCAGCCTCAAATTCTGCCAGTTTTCAGGAGTCTGATTCTCTGACAGCTCCATTACAGCTGGGAGCCTCCGAGTTCACAATTCTAATGATGTGGAGATGCCGGCATTGGATTGGGGTAAACACAGTAAGAAGTCTGACAACACCAGGTTTAAGTCCAACCGATTTATTTGATAGTAAACTCACAAACTTTCGGGGTTTGCCCCGAAATGTGAGTTTTACCACCCGCATTGTCGGCCTCTTTCAGATTTGAATAGCAGGTTAGTTGTAAAGACTCACATTCTAATCAGTAATCTGTCTGTGCTGTTATATGCTCTGTCTGAGGCCAGAACTCTCCATTCATCTGACAAAGGGGCAAACCCTGAAAGCTTGTGAGTTTACTGTCAAATAAATCAGTTGGACTTAAACCTGATGTTGTCAGACTTCTTACTGTGTTCACAATTCTAGTTATGACGTGGAGATGCTGGGCTTTGGACTGGGGTAAACACAGTAAAAAGTCTCACAACACCAGATTAAAGTTCAACTGGTTGGACTTTAACCTGGTTTAGAGAGACTTTTCATTGTGTTCACAATCATAGAGCAGGGCAAGTACCTTGCATCTATTTATGGGCCATACTACCTTAAAAGCAAAGTTTCATTCTTCCGGTTGCTTCTTGGATTCTATCATTCCATAACTAAACTCACCAGTCTCTAAGATTTACATGATCATGGAACCGAAGGAAGCTTTTATCTTTTTAATTCTTCCAGATCTTATTTTGGTAAGGAAGCTTTTGTGATGTATATAATTCTACCTTTTAGAAACATGGAAAATATAAGCAGGAGTAGGCCACTTGGCCCTTTAAGCCTATTCTGCAATTCAGTATGATCATGGCTAATCATCTTTCTCAACAACATATTTTCAGACTCTTCCCATACCCCTTGATAAGGAATCCACAGACAGAGTCTGAGTGTAAGCATAATGTCAGCCAAGCATTGGCTAGTGACATAACTGAGCACATCATTAGCTCCTCTTGATGTCCATTAAGATAATATGGCATTCTCCAATATGCCTATGGCTATCATTTGCTGTACTTTACACAATCTCATTCTCCTGAGAGGGGAAGCCTTGTTGGAGGATGAATTGATGGAGACAGCCCAGTCTGATGAAAAAAAGGGTGAGGCACACCAGGCTGCTGTGCAAACTGGTCCTTGTGAGGATTTGGATGACTAGGAGATGAGACATGCTCTGATTCCAATAGCAATATATCTCCAGCTCAGTAACAACTTGCTGGCTCAAGTACATTCCTCTTGGTAGTTCTGTCTCATAAGCACCAGGATCACATAAGGGCAAATGAGACTTGCCAAATAAAGGCAAGTAAAGAGAACTACATGAACATAACCTCCCATGACAGCAGCTAAACAATTCAAAAGAAATCAATCACACTACACAAAAATGATGAATGAATGCAGCTGGAGAATTATTAGAGTTTATGTTCACAATAAATCAAAAAAAGTTCCCAATTACACAAATAAGGAAAGGACCCACGTGTGATTAATGGGGAGCTTCCTTGATTCTTTTCCAGTGTTGTGGCGTGATGCCTCCCCCTCACTGCCAGCTGTGCTGGAGACAGGCTGCTGATTGTCTGGTCTCTTTGTCTGGGATAACTTTGGTGGCTATCCTGTGGAGACTGTGGGTCCCAGTGTGCTGGGGCTCTCCTGCACAGTGGCACCAAGCTCATCTATCGCTGCAGTATACAAACGGCAATGACAGGGATGGAGGAGTTGCTGTCCCCTTCAGAATGACTCTGAGGTTCCCATTGAGCAGAACAACAGCAGTCTTTGGTGAACTTTAAGCCTGGCACAGCTGTCTTTGGAAATGTATATTTTTATGCTTCCAATAAAGGCCAGTCTCATCAATATTAAATACTTTTTTCAGCGAGTAGCCATTTTGATGATTTTCATCAAATAGTTAGGAATCTAGCAGCTGCTTCAACATCAGCACTGGCTGCTTCACTTGTGAATCTGATGGTTTGCAAGTAGCAACACCTCTTAAAAACCATCGATACAACTGTATGACTAGTGCTAAAACTTTCTAATTGTGACGTCGCAACTTATCAAGGCATCATAGAAGCTTTCACTTGGCTTTCCATTATATTAAGAGGCACACATTTGACCCAAAACTAAAACTAACAAAAATGACAAGTTTTTCCATAATTTTCCATGGTGCTGCTTTCCTATAATGAATTATCTTGGCAACGTTTAAAGGCGTAACCCTGTGTGCACTTTGCTTGAGTTTGTCACCATTACCACTAATTGTTCTTGGTAGCTCGAACATTCTTCTGATGTCAACTGTTTGCTCCCTGACTTCAAACTGTTTTAAAGTTGACTCCTAAAATGATAGTTTTTCTTTTTTTTAGTAGCACCAATCTTGTGGATTCATGTTTGAGGGGTCCTAAAGGATTAAAGCGTAAATTATCTCAACACTCTAGTCACAAGTTGCAAAAGACCTCAAAGGACTTCAAAACTGCAACTTTGCCTCTATTCAGTAATGTTTCGCAAGGCCATTCCTGGTGCTCCAAAATCAACACACATTTGCAGTAAAGCCAGAGTTCTGAATTTTTCAGTAAGTTAAAATGCAGGGTTTTTAGATGGACTGTGCTTGCTGCTGCCAACGCTGCCAGCATTCTGTGCCTTGAGGTCATGCATGTGTAGATCAGGGCATGACATTATCATGGAGCACCTGCACAGATTTTGCAGTATGTGTATGACAATGGCATGATCATTCAAGATAATGGGCAGATTTTTCCTAAGCTCCCACGGGCATGTTTGATGGCAGGCAAGGGGGAGGAGAGTTTCATGCCAGTGCGTTCGCAGTTGAATCTTTCTGCTGCCGTCCACCGCGGCCAATCAGAAAACTGGCCAAAGGCTGGCATGTTCCTTATTTGCATGCTATTAATGAGATGCAGATGAAGACACAACAGCCCGTCTGCCAGATTCTCTGTGATGCCAACAGGGAAACATGCTGATGTAACACACATTGTAACAAGGTAGTGTGCAGGTTAGGGCTTGTCTGGACATTGTCTTGGTCTGCCCCAGAGCTCATCATGAAGGAAGCCCACAACTCTGGCCCCTGGAACACCACAGCAGTGGGTCAGGGCAGTGGGGTGGAGGGGGGGGGGGGGGGGGGGGAGGTGGAGGGGGTGGTGGGGGGAGGGTGGTGGGAGGGGGCAGGGTGTTGGGAAGCATCTGTACATGGACCTTCCAGATTTGGTGTCCTGCACAGGGTTCATCTTCCACCCTCAGAGCATTTCCGGAGATCCATCTTCATTCTCAAGAGTGGGCAGTGAAGTTGGACATCTTTTCAATAGGGCATCCAGACATAAGATCAGGCTACGTATCCTGGCCTGCCTCACCTCTGAATATAGCATAAAACACTAGGGGACATAATTTGGTATGTTTTCCTGCCATCACTGTGCATTGATGTCATTGTGTTACTACAGCCAATCTGTATCCTCTCAAGCACCTTCACATCCTTCCCAAAGTATAGTGACCAGAACAGAAAGCAATAGTTGCTGACTTTCACAAAGATTCAGTTTTACTTCCATATTTTTGCACTCAATGGCAACAATCAGCTTTACCGCACCACCCCCACCCCCCCAACCACCACCCTGCATCCTAGTACTATGCCTAGCAACTATACCAGGGCACAGCTTGGCCATGTTTCTCTCTTTTATGCTCCCCGGCGAATTCCCTTCACCGGGTTCCCATTTTTTAGTTATAATCCACATCAATGTGATATTAGTGAGGGGGAATTATATATGTGGTATGGTGGGGAAATCCACTAATTATATGTAAACATGTTGAAAAGAAGTTCCCAAGTGTCCTGGGCAGGAGTTTTGTCATGGCACCGGTGGGAGAATCGGAAAATGAGATTGCAACTGTGAGGTTCTTGCTTTTGAATGTTGCTGTATATTGTTCCCATGCCACAGTTTGCACTTGCAGCCAAAGTGGTCGCAAACCCCAGCAAATGCCTCTATTTGTGAAGCTCTCGAACCCATATGCTTTATTAATTGCTCTCTCCATGTCCTGCCACTTTCAAAGATACATGCACTGGACCCCAGGTGCTCTGCATGCTAACTGTGCGATACAGGTTATATTGCCTCTCCCTTTGGTATCATTGGCAAATCTTGGGATTGTGCTCTGTATTCCAATGCCAAAGTCAAATATGTATTTAAAAAAAAATGTGGTCCTTGCATTGACACTTGCAGATCATCCTCCTCAGGTCTGAAATGTATCCTTAAGTCAACTTTTTAATCCAAGTTGACACTGGCACCACTGCAATAGCCTCATTTTTAAAAGCCAAGTGCTTTTGTGTAACTTTGTCAAACATTTTCTTAAAATCCATGCAGTCAACATCCATTATCATCCATCAATTTTTTGTTACATCACCAACACATTAGATCAAACATGATCTGCTTTTGAGACATCTGAGCTGGCTTTCCTGAATTAACTCAAACCTCTACGTGCTTGTTTACTGTATTTTGTTTCTAAGAACTTACCCACTATTAATATTAAACTTACTGGCTTCTTGTTGCTGTCTTTACATCCTTTTTTGAACATTTGTCATTGTCCCCTATGCATGTGGAAGATTATGGAATGCCTTTTCGCTATATCCACCCTTATTTCCTACAATGAATGCAAGCCATGTGGACCAGGTGACTCACCTATGTCAAACATAGCCAGTCTTTCCCATATATCCTGCCAATCAATTTTCACCCAATCCATTAACTCCACCATTTCCACTTGACTGTTTTGTCAGCATCACCTTACTTATTATGTTTTTACTGAGGATTATGTATTCTTGCCTTGCTCTGTTGCGCTAAGCATTTGTTACATTCTTTGTCTGAAATAGGGTCCCCACATCCCTTACTACCCACTTAGATGATTTTTGATTTTTTTTGACTACCATTGTATTTATGTATTCTCTTTGCCAGTGTAATTTTTCTTCACTTCCCCTCTCAACTTATTGTATTTTGCCTGGTTTATTCTGGAAGAGTTCACCAGACACGCACCATACGCTCTTGTATATTGATATATTCCATCCCCTTAGTCACCTACTTTTGGTTCCCCAAAATTTCATCCTTCGTTGGAACGTATTCAATCTATATCTGAAACATCTCCACCTTCTAATTTTACGTAAACTTGATTTTTTTTTTGCTAGTTGTCCCTGATATTGCCTCTATTCTGTGCTCTCCCAATGCTGTGTGGATGAAATCACAAAGCAGTGAATGAGGAAGTAGGAATGAGGGGTCTCTCAATTCCTAAGCCATTAGCAGCCTCCCATTCTGGACTTGATTCTGTTGTCCTTCTGCAAACTGTTCATTCTTAGTATCTCTGAGCATGCGGAATAATGCACATTCGATGCTTCTGTGTTGTTTAGGATAGCTTTTGTAACTTCAAACAAGCTCAAAGTGATTTTGAAGGAAGTGGGTATAGGGAAGGGGTGAAAAAGGGGGCAAAGAGGGGAGAACATAAAAGAACACAAGAGAAAGTGGGGAAATGAGAGTACATAGGGAATAGAAAGTAATTTACAAACATCATGCTAGTTGTTCTCCATCACAAAATCTCCACATCCTTCTATATTACATAGGTTTAACAGGCCAACATTCCAATGCACATTCCGCAGCCCAAAGTTTTTGCCATTATTAGCTGAAATGGAAGGGAATTGTTTTGTTGAAGTAACAATTGGAGACAGTTAGTGGAAAAGCAAATTTATTGTCCAATTTCTGTCCATTACCTGCAGTTTTGAAAGCTATTCACAATTATTGGACTTAAAACACTTGCACAATAAAGCAAATTACATTTGTAACAACATGAGTAAATGAGACATTTTTAGAAGTACCACAAAGGTCAACCAGTTCAAAGCATAATAAAGAAGGGAAGCAGGACCCAGGAAAAAAACTTACATAAGCATTTGACTTCAGGTTTTACATAAGTTCAGGAAATTGAAAAGGTCTTCTTAAAAAAAACATTAATTTTGATCTACTGATAGGCCATCTTACAATGCACTACTGAGAAGTTGAGAGATCATGGGGTTAAGCAAGTCATCAACATATTTATTTAAATATTGATTTTTTTTTAAAAAGCCCATTCTTATGAAGTTGCCATTTGTTCTTCTTTTCCTCCATGGTTTTAAAAATCTGCACATCTACTATGCACAATTCTGCGTATAGTTGATGTAAGCAAATTGAGGTAAGAGGGCCATATTTGATTGTCTGGTCTTTACACAGAATCACATTGCATGTACATTAAATTATACATTCAAAATTAGATGCAATTCTGAAAAATATTTAAGAATTCACATCTCCGCATACAGTAGATGCAAGTTCTTTCGTCCTCTTGAAAAAGGCACACCTTTAGAGTAATTAAAGTGACAGTGTCCTTATCTTATACTTTATTGAAGCAATTTTAGGAAAATATTAATTAAAACTATTTAAACATTACAAATTTAACTTATCAAAATTGGTAACTTTTGAAGGACTTAAATTAATATTGTGTTCTAGTAAATTTAATCTATGTCAAACGGGATGCAGTAAAGCAGATCCTTTTTAAATATATATTCATATATATATATATAAAATATATTGTCATTTTAACAGCTCATCTGGATTTTGTTAAAAGCACTTTTTTTTATATAAATTCACATTATTAGATGGCATAAAATTTATTATTAGAAGTGAATTACATATTTTTAGGTTTGGTTAATTTCTCTAATTCTACATGGTGTACATGTTCTAAATTTTCACTAAGTCCCATAGTTCTTAAACTCATGTGAATTACATGTGAATTTTGAATTCATAGATTTGGGCTCTATAAACTTGGCTGCTTATTTTGTTGTTTTTGATCACCCTGCCATAATAAATCCTTGAGTTTTACCTATAAAAGGGGAAATACCACCTGATAAGTGTCTTTGGAAAATATTTGTGTAGGACACTTTTCAGAGTATATCCTGTGCTGTCCTTTCTGTATCGGTAATTTGTAGGTACTTTGTTGCATTGTGACAATGGATTTCAAAGCTCAATCAGAATGAGACGCAATAAACTATGTACGGTATGAAATAAATCTAACTCTGATGAAGCAGGCTATGTTTATCCAACATCAATTATTGTATTCTCTCAAATTTATTCATAACCTTCTGGTCAATTCGTAATCAAAAGGAGAAATGCCATCACAAGACAGCTTGAGGACCAGATTTCTGTTCATTGTGTTCAACAATAATGTGCAACTCAAACTCTCTCATCAATTTTTGAGCTATTTCTCAACTCAACATCTTTTTCTCTTGCAGTTCTGCTCAAAGCATATGATTTATCATTCCTTCTGAATGAACTCAGGCAAAGGCCAACCAGTTATTTCATTTTTGGAGGGAACTGCTTCTTAAAGGCACCTCGCAAAACCTGAAGAAATCGAAGGTACCCAAGATTTGGAAATTTTTCATGGGCATCCTGTGTACTGAAATATGGACTTTAGTTTCTGTGAGAGATAGGGATAGATTCAACTTTGTATCTGAATTGGGACTGCTTTTTAAAAACTGCGTGAAGCACACATGTAGGAGATAGATATACTTTACAACTATCTTTGTTAAAACAAAGATGAGTGAGTTTCTGAATTGACAAGGGAACCAAAATCAACATGCAACAAGTTACCTGAAACAGCATTCCTAAAGGATCTGCTGCAGATTAGAAAAACAAATGTCCTGTGGGGCTACATATATATGTCCATTTAATACAAATACTGGGGCTCTGCATGCATGAGATAATATCTTGCAAGGTGACTAAATTTGCCTGTAGCTGCCTCCTTACTGTGGAAGGATATAGTGCTGTGTTCTGAAATCTATTTTTGCCATTGCTGATTGATGGCTAGTGCAAAAGTCACTTTTTCTGATGTTAGAGACAGTTTCTTTTGTTTTTCTGTGTTTAGGGCAGAAATTCAAATATATATATATATTCTCCTCCCCAAAATAGGACCAGCCCACTTTTTTTTTAAAAAAAAGCACCATTTCGATCACTCTTTTCAATTACTGATAAAATAACAACTGGACTTCAATTCTCTTTTGTTTATCCTATATTAGATGGGTGCTGATAAGATAATAAATATTTTAGAACAAAAAAAAGTAATCAGAAACTTTACTCTAATACATATTTCAATTTAAAATCAGGCCTCGTCTACAATACTGGTGAAAAGAGTTCCTGATCAGAATATATTCCATTGCTACATTATGGCACATAATTAACATTGAAGAGAATTCCCAGTCATTTTTTAAACAGCACATTCCCTTCTTCTGGGAAAAGAATTCGAGCCAAATGTTCAAAATAAAAATTGTTTTTGGCATTGTTTTTGAACCCATTGTTAGCTTGGGGCCTCCAGCTGCCCACTAAATACTGAACCTTCACAAAAAGAGACACTGGCTAGATTGCAGTCATTATGATGTTATTAAAAACACTTTCATCCCTACTGTGAGCTACATATATTCAAATTATCATTAATGGACTCAATTATTCATTCATGAGTTACCAAGCCAATTCACACTGCCCATAAAATATTTCATGTGACAGCCAGTTGGGAGCAGGCAATCTGATTTTTTAAACTCCATCCTTCAAAGCGCACAGGAAAAGGTGGAGAGGTTTGAACTTTGGATGCTGCCCTTTGCAGATGGAGAGTGGGAAGGCACAGCCCCTCTCTAAGATGGAATCCCACCTTTCTTCCTAATTCTCTGCAGCTTTAAACCCAACACCCACCCATGCCGTCTCTTTGATCTGCTGAAACTCACCCTGCCCAAGACCCTGGAGTTACAGCTTCAGTCCAAATTTATGCTGGTTAAATGGATTGACCATGCTAAATTGCCCCTTGGTGTCCCAGGGTGTGAGAGTAGGGGCTACAGCAATAGGGACTGGATGGGATGTTCTGTCGGAGGGTCCCTGAAGACCCAATGGGCCAAATGGCCTCCTTCTGTAGACATTCTATGATTCTATAGGGCTTCCTACTACTTCTTCTTGCAGTACTGGCAGTGGCCACTAATGTGCATGAGGTGCTCCTGGGACTGGTAAAGCTGCCAGTCAATTAGATTAGCCAGCACCTCCAGAAGGTGGGACTTCCACCCAGTGAGGGGTGGAAGCCCCACACTGCCCTAGTTATAGTGTGGGACAGGCTGGCAATGGAGTGGATTCTCCACTTCAACTTAACATCTGGGGGGCAGGGGGCACCAGTCCTCCCTCCCTTGTATTCAGCCCGAAGGTAGCATCAAGCCAGGCAAAGCAATAGCAAAAACATAAAAGTAAAATTTTCTCTGCCCCAGACCTTCAAGAGCATGATAGCTTTAAAGCATGGGACACCTACAACACCAAGACCTGATCCTTCTAGGCATAGGAATTCAATGATATACAATTGTGTATTTTTAATTACCTTTTTCTAAACATCTGGTGCCAATACCCAGGATTAGTTTCTTTTTCCCAAAAGCCACAGTTCTGTAACGCCATGGAATTGAAATTTGTTGAAAAGGATTGGTGATTGAGAAGGGGAAAACATTTCTAGGGCAAGCAAAGAAGCATCAAGCTGGAGTTAAAGATTACAACAGCTCTAAACTGAAGACTAACGTTGTGAAACTATTCCTGTTAGTTCCGCTCCCTGCCTGGAGAGCTAATCAGTGAAACAGTTCCTGAAACATTGGATGGGATTAAATTTTCTATGGATTTAAGCAAGTCCTCCTCTTAAACATACAATGGAAATTAGAGTAACACAAAGCATCAGTAAAGAATCTGTTTAAAGATTACTGACTTCCACATTATAACCTTGGAGAAATCAAGTGCTCTGATCTAATTGCTCAATACTTGTCTCTTTTTAACTAGTTAAACTATTCACTTTTTAAAAAAAAACTTGCCTTGAGATATCAATTAATGTAAAGCACCAGTCAGACTTGTGCCCCTGAATAATCTCTGCTCTGTTAACACTGATCAAGCAATTATCAAAAGTAGCATCACCTGAAATTTAAAACAAATTACATGAATACATTTTCAAACAATGGAAGCTGGCAAAGAACTGAATTCAATATAGCTTACAGAAGGAATGCAGTATACATACATATTGATGTGTATATATCTCATATTTGTGTAGGCCTTTCAACCTGAGGCACATGTTGAGTAGAGTCAACCAAGTGCTGATATAGACACGTGTGCTGGGTATTCAGGGTGGTTTTAGCTTTCTAAAGCTTCAAGTCACCTATAATCCCACAGCCATTATATTGTTTTTAAGATATGCCAAGTGTAATGAAGCAATAAGTATGTATACTGAAAGCAAATGTATACATTACTTCACAAAATGAGTCAGGATGCAAGCTATGCCTTAGCAATTAAGGGCACACTCCAAAATTGACCATATGAGGTTGCTGCATGCTTTCACAATAAAAACACATTGCAAAATAAACAAACAGTATATGCATTGCACCATGGAAAACCAAACCTTATTCAACAAACGGAGAAATACTAATAGACAGATATGTTGAATTTAAATGATAACATGCATCAGGACTTTTCTGAATGAAGAGATAATATTAGTGATATATTGGCATTAAAAGCTGTTAGCTTCAACTGGCATGTGTTGTGCTGCCACCTGCAGCATCAGAAGTAATAGTTACTTAAAAAGTCTTGGCAACTATTGCTTTTCATTGACTTGGAGTCAAATTTAAAACATTGCAGGAAAATTCATATCCATCAATGTAACATTTCCTTTTGCATGTCAAAAACATGGTTCAATCACTTTATCAATGCGTGAGTACAGTTAATGTTCCTGTTGCCTCCTCTTGTGCACAATGGCAACCAACAAAAAATCTGCAGCTGAATACAGCGAACTTAGGTTACACACACTTAGGATGTTAATAGGTATTGATCTCCTATGATCAAGATGTAATTACTGCAATACTGGTGCTATTGTGATTAAAAGCAAAGCATTTTGACTAAACTGGCTGCTATAATTAGGTTAACTGGCATTAATGTCTTCAAATACAATGAATAATTGTCAGAGCATACATTTATTTTTGCCCTATTAATATCAGTTCTCCATCCCAAAGTACAGATGTACTGAAGATCTTGGACACATGATGGTATACAGCATAAGCAATGTTGGGGCTGAATTTACTTATGCTTGTGATTTGCTTTGATGCTGTTGCTTGACAAACATTTTATTAGCTAATGAGACATAAAACAAGTTGAACAGAGGATTTTCTGGGCTTATATGTACACTCGCTACTGCAATTAAATGTGTTTATGTGACAGTGTCAAAAATGGTGCGAGGGTTTCCTCTTTCTTAAAAGGATTTAAAGGCAGGCATAATTTCAATGCTCCAACTCAGTTAACTATACTACTAGTTATTGACCAGATCACCAGCTGAGTGGAGTGCCAGCTTTTGAACAAAAGCAGAAAGTGGCATGTTTAATTATTTTGTTTGAATCACACTGAATTGTGGCAGGCACAGTGAATTCCACGGCCCAGACTGTAGGTGAGTGGATTGCAAGTAAGAGGAGAAATAAATTTACAAGCTGTGACTGCTTCTACATTCCCTGATTTCTTTTTGAAAGCAGCCCTTCTTGCTTTCAGCAGGTGCATTTTGATTATTTGCATTTAACTACAATAATAACCAGAATTACCACCGCAACACTGCAATTGTGAACATGAATAGAACTCCCATTCCATGGCAATATTGTCCTCTAACATATTACAAACCGCACACCAGAGGGAAGCATAGATATGACTGATATCAACTAGAAATGTATTGAATACAAAGGTAGATTGCAATTAGGTTAAGAGTTAAAAAATAGAAACTTTTATCACCAGAATTAGCCTATACCACAATAAGCTTCTGTCAGTCTAAACTTTACAATATGTTTACATTAAGGAATGCATCAACCCCGTCGAAGCGGAGAGGGGATTTTCCTAAAAAAAAAGGTCCAGGTGCTTATTACAGAAGCTGTGCTAACTCCATTATGGAGCATGGGTACAAATCTAACAGCAATGATGAACCAACAAGCATCGGAATCAAACAAAGTAAATTTTAAAATGTGACTTGGATGCCAAGGGCAAATAATTGGCAGAAATTTTGCAACTTCTTTAGACGTGGCCATTGTATGTTCCTATAAGCTATCTAATCCAGGTCATAAGCTTGCAGTGGGCTGCAAACATTTATCCACGCTCTCCAGAAATTAGAGGTTTGTCCTTTTTTTTGTTGAGTAATTCAAATACCAGCTTGTTCATCTATAGTTGATCAGTCTCTTTCAAAATGGCCAGTTTCTGCATATTTACATGAGAGCTATGAGCAGGCTCACTTGTACAACACAGAATTCAATGATGGCTATAAAGGAAAACTTTATCGGGCTCAAATTCCACTTAATATAAAAAATGCGTACAGAGAGAAAAAAAACTAAGTTAGCAGTTTTCCTGCATTAATAATACAGTAAACTGTCCAAATTGGCTACATTAGACTTAAAAAGCTAAAAAAGGCACAATTTTCCCTTTTCTGATATACACTGTAAACTTCTCATTAGAATGCATGCATAAAATCAAATCTGTATCACAATACACAAAAATAAAGTTTACAAACAAAACACATGCAGATTTTCTGCCACCTATGTTTTCCAATGTACAATCCTTGGGCTGTAAAACTTCATCTCCTTTTCTCCTCAGCCCAGGCCCGATCTTCTCTGTAAACTGTATGTAGTGCATATGACATAATGGCAAAGCATTTGCAGGACAAGCATTTCCAAAATCCCGATCACTTTGCAAAAAGCTATGCAGGATAATTTTAAGGCATTTTTTTTCCTGTTTTAAGGCAGTCATTTGTGGTGAAACCGGAGCTGTTTGGCCATGCCAGCCATGACTTTTGGTAACTGATTGCTAATGATTTCCACCAACATTTCAGGGAACTCCACACTGAGAGTCTTTGATTCCACAAAGGTGTAGAAACAAAACTGCAACAATCCTTCAACCAACTACAAGAGAAAACAAGTATATTAGTAAAGCATAGATTTGTACAGCCAACACTGTTTCTGTAGGCAGTAAAAATCAATGAAATATGAAGAAATTACAAATAAAAATGACATTATTAGAGCCATAGAACATTACAACGCAGAAACAGGCCTTTTGGCCCTTCTTGACTGTACCAAATCATTTTTCTGCCTAGTCCCATTGACCTGCATCTGGACCATATCCCTCCACACCCCTCTCATCCATGTACCTGTCCAAGTTTTTCTTAAATGTTAAA
Source organism: Carcharhinus amblyrhynchos (assembly GCF_965287045.1). Classification (NCBI taxonomy): domain Eukaryota; kingdom Metazoa; phylum Chordata; class Chondrichthyes; order Carcharhiniformes; family Carcharhinidae; genus Carcharhinus; species Carcharhinus amblyrhynchos. Next base: position 31,773,395 of record NC_137336.1, on the reverse strand, counting down.
AGTAAGTCTGCATTTACCACTTCATTTGGCAGCTTATTCCACACTCTCACCACTCTCTGTATGAAGAAGCCCCCGCTAATATTCCCTTTAAACTTTTCCCCCTTCACCCTTAACCCATGTCCTCTAGTTTTTTCTCCCCTAGCCTCAGTGGAAAAAGCCTGCTTGCATTCACTCTATCTATACCCATCATAATTTCATACACCTCTATCAAATCTCCCCTCATTCTCCTACACTCCAGGGAATAAAGTCCTAACCTATTCAACCTTTCTCTGTAACTCAGCTTCTCAAGTCCCGGCAAGATCCTTGTAAACCATCTCTGCACTCTTTCAACCTTATTAATATCCTTCCTGTAATTAGGTGACCAAAACTGCATACAATACTCTAAATTCAGCCTCACCAATGTCTTATACAACGTCGCCATAACATTCCAAGTTTTATACTCAATACTTTGATTTATAAAGGCCAATGTACCAAAAGCACTCTTTACAACTGTATCTACCTGTGACGTCACTTTTAGGGAACTATATATCTGTATTCCCAGGTCCCTCTGTTCTACTGCGCTCTTCAGTGTCTTAGCATTTACCTTGTATGTTCTACCTTGGTTTGTCCCACCGAAGTGCAATACTGCACACTTGTCTGCATTAAATTCCATCTGCCTTTTTTCAGCCCATTTTTCTAGCTTGTCCAAATCCCTCTGCAAGCTTTGAAAATCTTCCTCACTGTCCACTACACCTCCAATCTTTGTATCATCATTATTATATAATAAATATATTATTGATGTATTCTAGTAGAAATTTCCGAGGTTACCCACTATTCCCTAGTGGTTGAATAGCCAATTATCTTAACTGTGCTAGAAATTTTTGGACACTGCTCATGGAGGCATTTAGGTTCCCATTTTTGTAAGAGGTATCTTGTTAGCACTCTCCAATTCTATCATAGTCTAAAATCAGGATTTTGCTGTGTGAAAAATTACAGATTCAGACTTCTACACCTTCCAAATTTTATTTTATACCCTTTCTTTCCCCATGCATTGCTTCTTTTTTCCAGTTTTATTTTTCAAAATCTTATGTTGCACTATTGTTAATGATTCTTCCTGAACCTATTGTAACACTAGCATCTATGAGTCAGAAGGCTGAGTGTTTGAGATTCAGTCCAGGAATTGAATAGATTATTTAATGCAGATGCCATCCTTCTGATGCAATATAAAGCTGAGCCTACATTCACCCATTTGTCAAGAAGGACATTAAAGATCTTCCAGCAATGCAGTGAAGTGGTCATGAGTCAAACCCAGATGATGTGAAATTTCAGCTATGTCAAAGTTGTCAATAGCAAATTCCATAGAACAATGCCCATGATAAACTGAAATTGTACACTGGTAATTCTGGATTAGACAAACTTGTCTAGCTGGTTATATGACAGTGCCAAGCAATCTGAGCAGAATTGGACCACACAAAATAATCGAGCCCAAGGAAATGAGCACAAAATCATGAAGCCCAAGGAGGCTGACGACCCTGAAGATTACAACGAATGCCCACCTTTGGTGTAGTTGAGAATGCAAAACTTTACTTAAGGGTATTTCGCACACTGGGCAGAACGCAATCCTTCTGGCAGTGAGTTTGGAGGCAGGGGAGCATTAAATCAGGAGGGTGAAGCCAACTCCATTTAGTGAACCACTCCCTGTGACTCCTAACCCACCTTCACTTAACTGTGACTTGGGTCCCACATCAACTGTAGGCCTCTGCTGGGTGCATTATCTGCAGCAGCCGCTGCTCACGCTGGCAATCATGGGCAATGTAGAACTGATTCCTCGGTACACTAACAGCAAGTGCCACTACTTTTTGAGGTTCTACCTGTCCCGAGTGTTGCGAAGGATGGGTCTGGCCACACTGCTGCGGAATGCTCCAAGTAGTTGGACCGTACCGCAGCACCTGTCCTTCATGGAGAAACTTTTCCGCAAACACACCGTTGACCACATGGCGACTAAGCAGCGGTCAGCGCGTAACGTCCTTGGGGCCCTGAGAGAAAAGGAGACGGCGGATCCTGTTGGATGGTTCCCTGAGCAGACTGTCAGTGTCGTCTGGCAGAACACCTCATCACCAGAACTGAGAAACAAGCACCAAGATCCGGCTTGGCTGGTGGTGAGAAGGGCACTCCCCGTCAGATCCTTTATGCACACTCGAGGTCTCAACAGCACTGCACGCTGCCCTCGAAGCGGCTGCGGGGCTGATGAGACGGTCACACACCTCCTTGTGGAATGTGCCTTTGCAAAGAAGGTCTGGAGTGAGATGCAGTGGTATTTGTCGAGGTTTGTCCCGAGCAGCTCGATGAAGCAGAACTCTGTGCTCTATGGGCTGTTTCCGGGGATGCACACCGAGACAAATATCAACTGTTGCTGGAAGGTCATCAACTCGGTGAAGGACGCACTTTGGTCCACCCGAAACTTGCTGATCTTCCAGCTGAAAGAACTGTCCTTGACTGAGTGTTGCAGACTGGCACATTCCAAGGTCCAGAACTACGTGCTGAGGGACGCGCTGAAGCTTGGGGCAGCCGCCGCAAAGGCACAATGGAGAAAGGCTACACTGTAAGGCCTTTTAATGGAGGCAGACCGAGGGCCCGGGAACTGCAGAATACCCTCGACCTGCGTAACTGTGTGCCAATCTGAGCAACAATGGCACACAGTAATTTATTGAGGCATGTATATAGTTTTAAGTATTGAAATGTAATCATTGTAATTAGTACAAATCTGTAAATATTGAGGCATGGATATAGTTTTAAGTATTGAAATGTAGTCATTGTAATTTGTATAGACCTGAAAGAATGTCTTGATTCTGCATTGTTTGCAGTTCAAAGCTCTGTACATTTGCAATAGTTCATTTGAATTTTTTATGAATAAAGTATATTTTTGGAAAAAAAATGGAGAACTGATTGGCTAGCAGCTATTTGGGGGCTGATGGTATTTCCTTGATTGGGGAAAGTCCAAAGCTGGCCAGTTAACTGCCCAATGGGCATTAATTTTGGGAGATCTTCTCTAATGGAGGCTCCAGCGGGATCTCTGGCAGGTCAGAGCTCAACAGCAAATTTTACCCATTGTTGGCCTAATCTCTTCCTTGTAGTACATCATTGTTCTGCTTTCATGACTGTCAATCTGGAGCTGCAACCAGCTAACAGGGCAGGTGTTTAATAACAGCCCATATTGATTTCACTTTTGTTTAGATTATGATCTGGAGCGCATCACATGATAAAATTCTACTACTGCATAGTTTAAAGTTGGTCTGACCAACACACAAACTTTAATTAAAAGCTAAGCACAAGGATAGGCTAGCATTACACAACACAGCAGAAGAATATGACTAATTCTCATGTCAAGATTCCAATCACAGCTGGAACGACAGGAAAAGCAACTACCTTTTATGTTTCATCCCTATGCAGCTAAGAAACAAGTTACATCTAAAGGTTCTTGCAAGCTTGCTGCTTGTTTAGTACTTGAATGTCGAGAGCCTCATTATCAGAAGATTGATATTTAGGACTTTAAAGAAACGCTCCAACTCCTCTGTGAACTGAGCATCAACTGCAGTCCTTGCTCTCCAACTACAATCTGTGGCTCAGTTGGTAGCATTTTTCCCTCTGCATCACAAAGTTCAAGGTTCAAACCCATTCCAGGGCAACAAAAATCAAAGCTGACACATCAATGCGGTACTAACAGAGCACTGCACTGTTGGGTGAGAGGTTAATCCAAGGTCTTATCTGTCTGCTTTTGTGGATGCAAAATGCACAATGACACTATCTGGAAGAAGAACTGGCAAAGGTATCCCCAGTGTCAGGGTCAATAGTTCTCATTCCTTTTCACAAGCCCTTCCATCATAATCAAAATAAAAAAAATACTGTTTATGGGAGTTCCTTTACATTATTATTGAAAACACTGTAAATTAAGTAATTAAGAACTTGGAAATAACACAGGGCTGCTTGAATTCCTGACTATCACTGGCAAGTTTGACACGTCCGATCAAAAAACAGATTTAAATCCAGAATTTCAAATGATAGAGATTTTCTGTTGGTGAAATGCTGGATAACAGAAATTTTACTGTAACTGGTGATTATCACATTGCTGTTTTGCAAGTTTGCTGTTGCTGCCATGTTTCCTACAGCAATGGCTACGTGTCCAAAAATCACTTCAACTGTCAAGTGCTTTGAGACATCAAGTGGTTATGAAATACAAATGATGAATGCAAGTCTTTGTTTTATCAGTCCAATCTTTTATCATGACAAAATTTTTAATTTGAACAAGCTGGATGTTACTGTACTGACATCTAATTACATTTAACAGGCAAACCTTCACCCATGATACATTTACTGCAGGACTGAAATTCCCTAGAATTCTACTCACATCATGCATTGAATCCAGAAGTTTGGTCAGCTGATAAAAACGTTGCCAGTTTTGACTTGAGCTTCCTTCTTTCTTCACAATGGCTTTCCCGAGCTCCTTAATATAGGAGGTCCGAATTTCATCAAATAAAGCCTGGCTCTTCAAACCATCTACTGGTACTGCAACAGAGCAATGAAGTATTAGGTGCAGATAAGATAGAAGCAGGGAATTTGTTTCCGCTAGGTGAAACCAGAACTAGGGAGCATGGCGTCAAAATACGAGGAAGCAGATTTAGGACTGAGTTAAGGAGGAACTTCTTCACACAAAGGGTTGTGAATCTGTGGAATTCCCTGCTCAGTGAAGCAGTTGAGGCTACCTCATTAAATGTTTTTAAGGATAGGTAAATTTTTGAACCGTAAAGGAATTAAGGGTTATAGTGAGTGAACGGGTAAGTGGAGCTGAGTCTACGAAAAGATCAGCCATGATCTTATTGAATGGCGGAGGAGGCTCAAGGGGCCAGATGGCCTACTTCTGCTTCTTATTCTTATGTTCATACATTGGTCAGGCCATCAAGTGTACATACGCATGGCCCCTTTGCACTATTCAAAAGAGAAACAAATATTCCTGAACATGCAGTTGAGTACTTGATGCAGCAGGCATTCTTGCAGTATTGCAATGATATGTTAGCCTTAGTCTGGAAATAGGGTTCAAATCCATGACCTGCTGATTTAGAGACTAAACTGTTACCACTGAGCTAAGGTGATACTTGACTACATGAACAGATTTTATAAATATCTAAACTGTCTATTTATGTACAATTGCATTCAGTTATCTTTTATATTATTTGATTGTGGATTGAATGTATAAGTGTCAAATAGTCAAGATTAAAATTTTGATAATCAATAACCATTTTGCATCTGTACTTAACTGTTTTGCCATAATTCAATGCCAAATTAAAATATATTTTGAGTAGATTTTTAGTATTCTTCTCCCAGCCTGTAGGCAAATTTCCAGTTTCTTTTTGTCTGTGTGTAACAAGATGATTGAAATTGAAAAGTCATCCATTGAGAATTCAGCTATAATCACTTATGTTCTTATTCCTTGGCACAGTGCATGAAGCTCTGAGGTGCTGTGCCACATTGCTACAATGATTAACAGGCATTATACTGAGCCTAACATCTACAAATTACAGAAAACAATTCGATATGTCCAATCTATTTATTATCCTCAAGCAGAATACTTACTTGTACCAAGCAGCAATAATGCCTTCATGCATACATACTCTTCATAGGCAACCTTAAGGTTTCTGAAATCCATCGCAATGTTGCTCATTCCTTTGCATAAGCCGTACATTGATGACTGCTGCATCCGATCCCTTTGATCATGATTAAAATGAAAAATGTCAACAAATTAAATGCATATGGGAGTTGAATTCCTTTACAATTACAGCTGAAAACATTAAATTAAGTGAAGTAGATATAACCGAGGGATGCTCAAATGCACAATCTTCTTTTACGGAAGAAAATTTTCTTCTAAGAAGTCTAATAAATTTCAGGTGAGTTTAAGTTTGCAATTAACATGCTGTAGGACACACATAGATACCAGAACAGCTTAGCAAGAAGGGAAATGCTACCTGAGTTTCACCAGACTGCTAGGAAAAATTTATAGGAGGAAATCATTGTCCCTTTAAGTTCTGTATACCAACCATTCATAATTAACAACAGTCCATGAGAGACTGTAAGCAACTCTCTCTTCCCTGTTACTCTGCACGCCACTGTCATTCCTCCCTCAGTCCAGTTTCTGATGTTGCCCATTTCATTGGATTCTTTTATGACCTCACCTGTTCTTCCCTGATATTTCACCTTCTATTGTTGTCAACATCAGACCCTTACCCTACATTTTCTAGTGGTTGTACTTTCTCAATTTCCACTTCTTCACCAGGTCAATGGTTCTTTGTTGTGCCCAGTTGATTTTAAGGACCATTTGCCAGAACCACATTTCAAAAGCTGTAACCTTCTTCTTGTCAGTTTTATTGAGATTCTTACATGCATTACAGCGAATACTCCACACCAGTGATTTTGCAAGTTACTCTTCAAGTGCAGGTTGATGTTGGATGTCCTCTATATTTTGTTTAGCTGAATAAGTATAGTGTGGCAACTGCTAACCTAGCAGTGCAGCTATTCCCACCGTGATCATTTTTAATCTCAAAAATCAAAATTGATCTAAGTTTGCAGTGGTTGGGAACTGACTGTCACACTGCTCTCACCATGAGTTATCATATCTTGCTGTTATAATTCTCTACCTCACCTTCAGACTTGGCTTCCTCAGTTCTTCAGTCATCATGGATAGCTCTTGCTTGCAATCTGCCATTAGGATATTGATGTTCCAGATGCCATGACCATTAATACTGTTCCCAAAGTGCTCTGGAAGAGCAGAATTGACTTTTCTTTTGACTTCCACCTTTTGTCATTGTTGGTTGATTCCATTCCCAAAACTAAGAACTTCAAGTACACTCACGATACATTTTACCTGTTTATAAACTCTCTAAGTTAACCAGATTAGTGATGTGGCATTGCAACCCCACTCAGGTTTTCCACAGCTCTGCATAGTGGCCTGAGTCAAAGATCTCTGTGCAGTCTACAAAGAGTACCCACAATTCTTTGTCATTTTGCTTTTTGACATGCGTCTCAATTATGTTGCAAAGCACTGGAATGGCATCTGGTGTTTTTTTTTTGCTTACAGTGAAACTGAATGGTTTCTTATTTATTTCTGGTCTGATGAAGTATGAGAGTCTTTGTCTGAGCATGGTATGGCTTTTCAAGGTTTTATGCTTTGAGCAGTCTTGGGCATTATGAACTTTTGGCAATATCACCAGTTCTAAAACTGACCAATCTTCTGACCAATTTCCACTTATTTCTAATAGGTCAACAAATTTTTTTTCTCGGTTTTTACTGTTGTTATTCCTCTAGCCTTCAGAGATTCAGCAGATGTGGTAACTAAGCCTGTCACTTTTCCATTCTCTGGCTTTTTAATTGTATGTCACTGAAAGTGGGTAATTTGCACGCCTGCTGCCTTCCTTGGATGTGGTAGCCGTTTCTCAGGCTCACTCTCTGGAATCGAACCCTGATTCCCCGTCACCTGTGGTAATCATGGTAGGCACAGAGTGTACCATCGAGTTGGAAGTGAGGTCATGTTGCAATTGTACAAAACTCTGGTACGGCTGCACTTGAAGTATTGCGTACACTTCTGGTCGCCACATTATAAGGAGGATGTGGAGGCATTGGAAAGGGTGCAGAAGAGCTTTACCAGGATGTTGCCTGGTATGGTGGGAAGGTCTCATGAGGAAAGGCTGATTATGAGGGACTTGAGGTTATTTTCGTTAGAAAGAAGAAGGTTAAGAGGTGACCTAATTGAGGCATACAAGATGATCAGAGGGTTAGATAGGGTGGATAGTGAGAGCCTTTTTCCTCGGATGGTGATGGCTAACATGAGGGGACATAGCTTTAAATTACGGGGTGGTAATTATAGGACGGATGTCAGAGGTAGGTTCTTTACTCAGAGGACAGTAAGGGCGTGGAATGCCCTGCCTGCAGCAGTTGTGGACTTGCCAACTTTAAGGGTGTTCAAATGGTCAGTAGATTGGCATATGGATAACATTGGAACAGTTTAGGTTAGAGGGTCATTAGATTGGTTCCACTGGTCGGTGCAACATTGAGGACCAAAGGGCCTGTACTGTGCTGTAATGTTCTATGCTCTATGAAAGTAAGTATGTCAGTATAGCAGAAGGCAAAGAGTATGCCGGTCTTCATAGGGAGAGGATTTAAGTATAGAAATAGGGATGTTTAACTGTAATTGTATAGGGCATTGGTGAGGCCACACCTAGAGTTTAGTGTGCAGTTTTGGGTGTCCTTATCAGAGAAAGGCTGACCTTGCTAAAGAGGGAGTACAGCAAAGGTTTACCAACCTGATTCCTGGAATGGCAGGACTGTCAAATGCAGAGAGACTAAGTTGGTTAGGATTATATTCATTGGCATTCAGAAAAGTGAGAGGGGATCTCATAGGAACTTACAAAATTCTAACTGGACTAGACAGGTTAGATTCAGAAAGAACGTCCCCAGTGGTGGAAGGGTCCAGAAGTAGGGGTCATAACTAGAGGATAAGGGATGAACCTTTTAGGACTGAGGTGAGGAGAAATTTTGTCACCCAGAAAGCGATGAATCTGTGGAAAGTGGTTCAGGCCAAAACTTTGTGAGATTTCAAGAAGGAATTAGACATTGCTTTTGGGGCTAAACAGATCAAAGGATGGGTGGGTGGGTGGGTGGGTGGGGAGGCAGGACCAAGGTCCTGAATTTGATAATCATCCAGGTTATTATGAATGGCAGTGAGGGTTGAAAGGCTGAATAGCCTATTTCTACATCTGTTTTCTACGTATGTTATGTTTCTACATATGTTTACTTTCACCAATCAGCACTTTCAATTTCATCTCTTCTCAAGTTGCAGGCTGCATACTTCCTGCATTCAGATCTGATCCATTGAGTTGGGTGCAGTATTGCTGTCACCGTTCCTTTATCTGATCAACTTCGTGCCTCATATTTCAGTCTACCCCTTTCATACTAATGCCAGCTATTACATTTTTCTCTGACAGACCTGTGGCAACCTTATATACTTTGGTCTGTTCTTTTTATTCTTTCATGAGATGTGGCCAGCATTTATTGTGCATCCCTAATTACTCTTGAGATGGTGCATCTTCAGCTGTCTGGGCCTTTTCTTTAAGCACAGTCCTTTTGGCTTTTTCACTTTTACAGATTTTGGTAACCACTCCTTGATGGCCCATATGCGTTCTTCCTTGACGTTCTTCTATCAGCTTCAGACATTTCGCTGTTATCCATGGCTTCTTGCCAGTCTCAGCTTTTGGACTTATTTCATGCAACGCAGTTCCAAAACAGATAAGAATCTTTCCCAAGTTGGTTGCACTTCTGTTTGAAACCGTTCCTGCTATATGACTTGTGTAAATATAATGGAGTTCTTATGTATTCAATCTGCTTGCCATTTGGGAGAATTTTGCATTTTTCCATCTCCACCATGTGCCCTTAACCTTTAGTGTACACCTGATGATGAGCTACAACGTACACTAGCCATGAGTCTGGAATCAATACATTCTGCTTCATATGTACTCATCTAAACATAATCAATCATGTTTCTGGGCAATGTCCACTTGTGCAGTTCTTTTTCATGGTGCCAAATAACTTCTACACAAATTTACCTACTTAATGGCTATAGATATTAACAAAACATTCAACCACATAATGGAATAAGCACGAGAAAAAATGTGATACATGAAACAAAAGAACTGACCGTTAGAATGACAATGACTCAACATCACAGACAAAAATAATGCAGAAATGTTGAGGCAAAAAATTTCAAATGTAAACTAAGAGTTCAAGTCAGGGAGATAACAGTGAACACTACTCTTCTGAGCTGTCTCTTCCACGTTATAGCAACTGAATAAAGCTCACTTTCCATTATAAAACACATAATGGGAGAAATAGCAATTCTGCTGAGTATCTGCCAAACTCTGGAGAAAGAAAACCTCAAATCTTGAAGCAATTATTACCTTACACCCTTGGCATTCCCAGGAAATGCCAGTCTCCCTGATCTAAGATTATATTTTCAGCTCATGAGAAAATAATAATATTACACAAATAAAGTGGCTTGGATACGAGGAGTAGCTTTAGTAGTATTGACTATATATCAAAAATGAGAACATAAGCATTTCCCATCATTCCCATTGCAGCAATGTTTCAACACAGGCATAATATTGTCTCTTACGCAATCTGATCAAAGAATTCAACTGCACTTAGAGGCGTACATACTGATTAATCATAAGATTTTTTTGAATATTTGCTACTGCAGATCTATCCATTAAAAAGGTTCAACTCAGTTTGCTTTAGTCCATTTATTTCTCATCCCATTAAAGTTTATTTAAATCTAAAACTGGCTCATATCTTGCCTATTTGTCTTTTAAGCCTTGTATTAAATTCAATTAAATCATCAAATTATTTGCAAGATATTGCCTTACTGTCAGATTATATATTAGTTATGGCTCACATAAAATCTGAAAAGTATATGATAAGCAATTTATGAAACTAGAGTTGTTTCACATTATGACCATGTCAATGAGACTATTTAGGTCCTAGTTGGATTACAGGCAGGTAAAAAGTAAGAAGAGAACAGTGACCATAACATTCATCATATTATGGAGTTTATTTTGTGAATACAGAAGCAATTAGAGGTTAGTAAGGAGATACAGACTATTCAGCCCAAAACATCTAATTGGTCATTTAATCACCAAATTCCCATATCTTTTCAACTCCTTATCTTCCATCCACTTAGCCAATCTAATCTTATAAATTGACATGGCTTCTGTCTCAACCACTGGACCTGGAAGTGAATTCCAGTTCTTTGTATAAAGACGTTTTTGCTGCCCTCAGTTCTAAATGGAATCACAGAGTAACACAGAATATCATATTTAATCTTGTGCCCTCTCAATGCCAAAGATGTGCATCTTACGTGGACTGACCAGGTTAAATTGCCCCTTGGGCATCCAAAGCTGTGTAGATGAGATGGATTAGCCACGTCAGGGTTATGGGAAGAAAGTTTGGATAAGATTCTCTGTCAGAGTCAGTGCAGACTCGATGGGCCAAATGGCCTCTTGTGCAGTCTAGAGATTCAATGAATGAATGAACTAACAGATCTGCTTTTATTTACACTATTCCATTCTTTCATAATTTAAAACTTCCATCAAGTGAACTCAAAGCATTGTTCTAACAAAAACTCCACAACCTTCCAACTATTTGTTAATATGATACATGAAGCACCAGAAATTACAGTTAAAGATCATGACTCCAATAAATAGAAATGGATGAGTATTAAGGTGCACCAGTTTCATATAATACAGGAAGATGGTCAATTAAAAGTACTAAACACTATGCCCAAGGAAAACTGAAAATGATTTGAATCTCTGCGTATCATTAAATCAGAAGTACAAGTTGAACCTTCTGCCTTCAGTTCAATGTCATCGCTAGTGGGTATATAACTTATTGATACCATTTATAATGTGGTTTAGTGTAACTCACATCCTCTATTTAAAATAAAAACACATTACTCCTGACTCAGATTTCTGTTCTTTGCCGTGTGAGACAAAACATAAAACTTTTTTTTTTATAACCACCTGGGCCCTGTGATACAACAATAAACTTTCTTCTCAGAAAGTCAACGCGTAGGTGGCCATTTGGAGTTCCTCACATTCATAGCTTTTGCGGTTGCAAACATTTTCCATGAACCTTTGAAGGAAAGTTGGTATGTAATACTCACTCATTGAAGACTAGGTCTGGGGCGAAATAGAGCATATTGCTATTGACATGCTGATATGATCTCCAGGCAAGACTGAAAACCATTAGAGACATCCAGGAATACTGCAGCAACATCATTTGGTCATCCAGGTGCAAGGACCTGAATCCTGTGGAAGCAGATCAATACTCATCAGTATGGTTCTACTTCGATGCCAGCAAAAGTTATTGAAAGACAAGAGTGCATTCCTCATCTTGGGTATAATTTTGTTTAAAAGAAGTCTAACCATCTCTTACAAGAACTGTTACTCCACATCTGGGAAGAATTGATTCACAGTGCCTTTTGAGAACTGAATGAACTTTTTTTTCTACTGTATATAAACCTAGAATCCCAATGTGTCTGAAGAATTTTAAGTATTAAAGGAAAGCTCAAAAACACAGTTTTAGGTGTGCCTTTCAAATAATTTCCAGCAAAATTTCCGAGGCAATCTCAAAATACAGCCATTGCATGACTACAGTTTAGTATCTATTTTCCCTGCTATGTTTTCCCCATCATCAAAAGTAGATGTTCTCCACTGCCCACTTTGTCGACTATTGTGTGACTACGAGCCTATTTGGTCTCTCTTGAAAAGTTTTCACCAGTCCATTTTAGCAGCTAGTATTCTCTGTGCATTTACTAAAATATATTTAACAGTTTTAAAAGGCACGTAGATCACCTTCACAGACAAATGTTCCGCATGATACTGGGGGTTTGCTGAATATGTGGTCCAGGTTTCCAGCTGAAGTTTATGCTATGTTAATTAACCCCGGTGGTAAATAAAGGTTTTATGCCTGGACAAGTAGCCTGGAATTTTTCTTGCTATCTGTGTCAAGAACTAAAATAAAACAAACATGCTTTGAGCTTTTCTTAGGAGGCCTTGGATTGGCCAGAGCCAGAGATACAGCATATGATAATACACAGGGGTAATATGTTGAATGGCTTTCCCTATTCCACATCTGTTCAGTTTTATGCTCATACATTAGTTCTTTAACCTAGACTGCAACTACAGGATTTTAAAAAGTATTTATTTATCAACACACTTAAAAACCAACTTGACTTCATTTTCTAGGAGGACACAAGAGAATATATTTATTTTTGTTGGTGAATATGTGTGAGGTGTAAATGCTGGTAAACAAAAAGAAAATTTTTGCACACAATGTCAGCACTATACCCTCTCAAAATAAAAATCGCATGAGATGCAAAGTAAACGCCACATTGTACAATTCTCATGATGTGCCTTAAATAGCAATAAAGATCGCTATTGCACTAATGCAAAAAAGAGAGTTTAGGGGCAAGGTATTAATTTATCCAGTATCCTTTATAATTAACAATAGAAAGACATAGGAGACTGAGTTATACACATCAGAATATAGATTCTTGGGATTTCCTACAAATGACTTTCATGTTCCTGATTTTGGTCTAAGACTCCTGATCCTGATTTGTTTAAGTATAGATTTTGAAATAAATGAAGGGCAGCATCGAACATAGTTGAGAGCTTCCTTGTGATTGAATAGCATATCAATACTTTCCAAACTACAAAAGGACAACAGATACCCATGAAAATGTACCCCAGTCAGAACTTAACATTTTAAGAAAGGCATGGTAGATAATTAAAAATGAAAGTATTTTTGCCCAACAAGAATATTTTTAAAACCTTTTACCACAATTTTCAAAGCTTTCATGAGGCATAGTGCTTTGTTGTTTACCTGGTAGACCCTTTGCCCATTTCACAACTGACACCATCTGTAGCCCACCCAAGTTATTCAGTCCTGAAAGGAGCCGGTTGGGGGTGTCAGGCAGTGAGCTGTCGTATCCTGCATATAGAAGATCTGGCTCAATCACCTCAAGGATCGACGTAATGGGAAGATTCAATGTGGGCAATGGAGAACAAACTAAAGAAGTGTCCTGTGGTGGTGCCTTTGTTGCAGTTTCTGAGGTGGTGGTATGTGGTGCCTTCATCTTGTTCAATTTTTTTGTCTTCCGAGCTGTAAGGAATATCATAAATTTACTGACAGAGTTTAGAATGTCATTTGGAAGAAACACTCATCTAAACCACAATTCACAGATTTTCACTGTAACTTAGTTGCAGTGCTAGTCTAAGCCTACTTATGACTAATAAATAAACGTTAAAAATTTCAGGGTAAAAGCAACTTGTGGATGCTGGAATCTGAAACCAGAAGGGAAAATGCTGGAAAATCTCAGCAGGTCTGGCAGCATCTGTAAGGAGAGAAAAGAGCTAACGTTGAGTCCAGGTGATCCTTTGTCAAGCCTGCTGAGATATTCCAGCATTTTCCCTTTTGGTTTAAAAAACTCAAGCCTGACCAGAAAGCCCATTTTTGTGATTGATTAAATAATGTTAATAGATCATGGCTTAGTAGAAAAAAATTATTGGAAACTATTAAGGATGGTCAGTGTGTATTGTAAATTTTCAACAGAATTAGTTTTTTTTAACAGCAATATAAATTAGCACGTTCTTATTACAGTAAAATAGAAAACTATAAAATTACTGAACAATGCTCAAGAAACAGAACACTACCACGAAAGAAACAACCAAGACTATGTGTAGTCTGATATAATATGAAGCAGAAATGCTTTTAGTCAGATGTTAGGCATAACATAATTGAAGATAAGCATGAATTCCCAAAAATACATTTCAATAATGAAGAAACACATATTTTGGATTAGTATCTTCATGAACCAATTCAGTGTATTTTAGTATTATTGAATAATTATTTCATATTAGTGCATTTCTAATGGCATTGATCAAGAATAACATGCAGTGTTTTATAAGGATGGGAATTCCATCCTTCATGTGAGACATTATGTAACCATCTGCTCCTAAAATGGGACTGTGTTAAAATAACAAAACCAGTTCTTGATTGGGACCAGTGTGTGCAACAGAAAAGATATGTTCAATTAAGCGTATAAACAATGTTTGGATGCTATAAATAGGAGGATTTATTTTACTATTGCTGGGGTAATTTTTCCATTAATTGGCTTGTAAATTCCTAGCTTTGCCCCAAATTTAACACAACAGTAAGCAACTCACATTCGCTCATTTTTTTTACATTTTTAAATACATGACGAACTAATAGATGACAATTAGAAACAAAATACATTTTTTGTGACAGTAGCATTGGCACATCACGTTGTTTTATGCTATACAATATATCATATAAAACAATTTGTACATTGATTTATGGTGCTCAGCTATGGCCAATACAGTGATGTTCAATATTTCCATCTTGTTGACCCTTTATGAAGTGTAGAGCAGACTACCTGAGGCTGCAAAATGGAGAAATGGAGGGAGCAGTGGGATGCAAAAGAGATAAGGAAAGGTTAAAGTTTGTAGGGTGTTGGGAATAGCTGGTGGTCCTAAGCTTCAAATTTTCATGGAACAGCCATTGAAAGTCCCCGCTCAGGCAGCAGATAAATAGAGTAAAGGTTATAAGTGAGTGAGAAGGTGGAAAACTAGTAGAGTTTGCAAGCCTTACTAAACTGAAGTTCGAGGCTTGGGAAATCATAGAAACACGATTTGTTCTCAACACAACCATCAAGAAGACTGATGCTGTTGTGCCACTTAAGCTGGAGGCCAAATTAAGAGGATTAAATGAATGGTATTTTAGTGGAGTGGTACAACTGTAGCACCATGACAGAAACAGATTGAATTAATTGCCAAGTTGGTAAGATGCATGCAAATGCAAGATGTTTAATATATGACAAAGAAGATCATTAATACATTAAAAGTTGTGAATGCTGTGTATTTGCTGCAGATACAACTCTGTAACCTTGTGTGTGAAGATTTTTGGCTGATGCTTTATGCTCACTCTAATAATGGAAAACCTCTATGTCAACATTCCAGACACGCTGTAATTGAAAGTCCCTCAACAATAGATGGCACTATTGTTCCTTTTTCTGTTCGATCTTTATTACCCAGAATTCAGGTTGTCTCAAGGTATCAGCATACCAAAAACAACGAGCAGTCAAATATTTTGGTTTCAATGGCCCAAAAATAAAAATCCACATTTAATACTGCCCACAGTGGACAGAACAAAATGGGTGTTTCAATTCTTGGCCCCACTATTTTCCTGCGAAGTGTTTGACTAGTGCTCTGCTTGTACCCTTTCAGATGTGGAGATGCCAGCGTTGGACTGGGGTAACACTTTAAGAAGTATGAAAACACCAGGTTAAGTTCCAACAGGTTTATTTGGTAGCATAAGCCACTAGCTTTTGGAGCACTGCCCCTTCATCAGGTAAGTGGGAGTTCTGTTCACAAACAGGGCACATAAATACACAAACTCAATTTACAAAAAATTTACAATTTGTAGATCTGTTTGCGAACAGAACTCCCACTTACCTGATGAAGGGGCTACAGTTGTACCACTTCATTAAAATACAATTCATTTAATCCTCTTAATTTGTAAATTTTTTGTAAGTTGAGTTTGTCTTCATGTGCCCTGTTTGTGAACAGAACTCCCATTTACCTGATGAAGGGGCAGTGCTCCGAAAGCTAGTGGCTTGTGCTACCAAATAAACCTATTGGAATTTAACCTGGTCTTGTTAGACTTTTTACTGTACCCTCTTAGCTATGCCTTGAGATCTCACTCCTCCTACTGTTCTGCAATGTTCCCACTGCAGTGGTTGGTTAAAATGACTTCTCTCCCATCATGTTCCTTGTTTCATTCAATGAATCCAAGCTCTGTCAGTAGCTCCCAATCTATCCCAATTGCAGCATAAAATTCTGCAAAGCAGATTATATCTTGTATACAGCTTACAAGGCAACACTGAACTGGAATCGTCAAGGAGCCTACTGAGTACTGAGTGTATTTGCTCAACAGGTCATCACCCAAATATGCTGCTGCTGCTCCTTTAATTTTGAGCAAGTTAACATTGGCATATATAGAATAGCACCCACGTCTGTTTCAAGTTCAAATCATGCTGCATTGCACTTGCTGACTCATCCAGCAGAAACAAACATTGATACCTCCGGCCAATTCAGTCCAGAGTTTGTGTAAATAACTTTTTATCCATTTGACCACAGCACTTTACTATGGTATGAACATTCATGTAGATTTAATTAAATTTACCATCAAGATTCATTCCAGCCTGGAGGCACTTTCTAAAACGGCAAGCTGGGCAGTTCTTCCGGCGAATCTTATCAATGATGCAGTCGTTCCTTCCAGCACAGAGGTAGTTATGCTGTCCTACAATAAAAACAGGAAAATATTATGTTTGAGTACACCACTATCATAATTAACGCAAGAATTTGGGTGAAAGGGAAGAAGCTACAGACTTCTGACAAATACAAATTACACCTACAACAATTTGTACAGGACCTTATAGGTCTGGCTTGAAGTTGTACATGATTGGGAGCTTAAAATTCCAAGCTGTAAGATCCTGAGGAAGGACAGGAAAACTTGGAGAGGAAGAGAAATAGCAAAGCTGATAAATGACCCAATCGCTGTATTAAAAGTAATTATTTTCAGCAATGGTGATCAGCTAGTGAAGGCACAAAGGACAGAATTAACAAATAGCAAAGGATTGTGGGAGGGTGGACAGCTATCTAAATATGAAGATTAGGGAGGTATGTAGCAAATATTGGGATCAGCTTTTCACAATGGCAGAGTGGTTAGCACTGCTGCTTCACAGTGGTAGGGGCCAGGGTTGAAATGCAGCCTTCAGTCATTTCCTGTGTGGAGTTTGCACATTCTCTCCATGACTGCATGGGGTTCCTCCACACTCCAAAAATGCAGGGGTTAGATGGGTTGGCCATACTAAATTCTCCCTCAGTATCAGAGGTTCTAACCAAATAAAAATGTGAGGTTACGGGTACAGGGCCTGGATGGGATTGTTACTGGTGTGGGCTCAGTGGGCTGAGTGACCTCCTTTTGTACTGTAGGGATTCTGTGAACTAAGAAAAGTTTTTGAGCTGATAAGAGAACAGGCTATACTGGTTTTAGAGACAAATAATAAATCGTTAGCTCATTAACAAGCTAATGGTAAAACATAGAAGGAGTAGGCCATTCAGCCCTTTGAGCCTGATTATTTTGATATCATGGCTGATCAAATTCAATACCCTGATCCTCCCTTCCCCCGCCCATATCCCTTGCTCCCTTTAGCCACAACAGCTATATCTAATTTCTTCTTGAAATCAGACAATGTATTTGAGGCCAAAACATTCTGTGATAGTGAATTCCCACACATTCACCATTCTCTAGGTCAATAAATTTCTCCTCACCCCAGTTCTAAAAGGTTTACCCCTTATTCTCAACCTACGGCCCCTAGTTCTGGACCCCCCACCACTGGGAACATTATTTCTGAATCCACCCTGTCTATCCTGTCAGTTTTTTTATAAGTTTCTGTGAGATCCCCTCTCACTCTTCTAAACTCCAGTGAATATAATCCTAACTGACTTAGTTTCTCCTCACAGAAAAGATCTGCCCTCCCTGGAATCAGCATGTTAAACCTTCACTGTATTCCCTCTATAGCAAGGGCATCCTTCCTCAGATAAGGACACCAAAACTGTACACAATATTCCAGGTATGACCTTACCAATGCCCTGTGCAATTGTAGCAAAACATCCCCATCCCTACACTCAAATCCTCTTGCTATGAAGGCCAACATATCATTTGGCTTCTTTACTGTCTGCTGTACTTACACACTTACTTTCAGCGACTGATCATGAGGACTCCAAGGTCCGGTTAAGTATCCTCCTCTCTCAATTTACAACCATTTGAATAATAATGTCTTCCTGTTATTGCTACCAAAGTGGATAACCTCACATTTATCTACATTATACTGATTTGCCATGCAGATGCCCATACACTTAGCCTATCCAATTCACGCTGAAGTATCTCTGCATCCTTTTCACAGCTCATCCTACCACGCAACTTTATATCATTTGCAAATTTGGATATAATACATTCGGTTCTCCTGTTCTAAATCATTAATATATACTGTGATCAATTGGGGTCCCAGCACAGATCCTTGCGCAACCCCACTAGTCACTGACTGCCAAACAGAAAAAGCTCCATTTATGCAACTCTCTGCTTCCTATCTGCCAACCAGCTTTCTATCCATCTTGGGGCATTCTCTGCAATCCCATGTATTTTAGCTTTACATAGTGGTCAGTTATGTGAGATCTTGTCAAAAGCCTTCTGAAAGTCTAAATAAACCACATCCACTTAGTCTCCTCTGTCAATTCTACTAGTTACATTCTCAAAATACCTTATGAAATCTGACCATACATGTTTGAATTTAATATCAAGTTTGAGAGATAGATGAATGTCAAAAAAAGATTTTAAATTTAAATAAGACAAACTTCAAAGGGCTAATTAATAAATCAATTGCAGTAGCAAGCTGAATTATAGGCAATGATACAAACAAAAGGAGTGGAAGTGCTAAAATAAATATTTGATGTGTTACAAAACCAGCATCCCTAACAGGCAAAGGATTAACTTGTATAAGTAAATCAGCACAGTGAATAAATGATGCAAACTGTGACATCAAGCGAAAAAAACACCGTACTCAAATACAAGAAAAAAGGCCAGGTATAAAAATCAACAAAGGGACACTAGAAGTTAGCAAGAGCTGCAAAAACAGAATAGGAAAACAAAAATCAAAGCTAACAGCGTTAAATGAGAAATTGGGTCACGAAACATGGATTCAGATGAGGCTTTGGTACGGAGGCGGAGAGGATCTCAGTCTTTGTGAAAATGGCATGTGAACACTGAATCTGGAAGTCCCCACCCTTTTATCACAAGAGGGGTGCTGGGAGAGTGGAAATGGAGGCAGGTTGAACTTTCAGCAGAACTTTCTGTGGTTCACAAAGGTAGCTGTATATTGGAGGCAGCTGCAGTTGTTACACTACAGCTGCCTTCAGTCTGATCCGATTTTTTACAAGGACGGAATGGGAAATAAGATTTGTGCTCGGAGACATTTTGACGAGATATGGCATCCTTTGGATATGGCCTCGAAACATCTTTGGGAAAGGTCAAGTGCCCTTTGGGAGAGGCAAGGTTTCCTTTGGGATTGTTAGAAGTAGACATGAATGTGTGTAATAAATAGATAAATGCATTAGAACTGGCATTAAAATCTGCCAGCAATGTTGGGAAAAAAAAAATCAGTGCTTCTCATATTCCTGAGGGCTGCCATTACAAAATTGGTGCTGCACGACTGATTTCACAACATATCAGTATGGCAATGGGATGTTTTCAGTTTGATTGACAGTTTCATGTGCGTATAAAGCCTTTGAAGTGGAACTACAAATACAGTCATTATTCTTGTGTGGGATTAAATGATGCTAAATATAATGAATGGGTTCAATGAGTGCATATTTTTCAATTGGAATTCATCAATAGATAATTAAGATTTTTATTTAATCCATAGGCCCCTCAGGTCTACCCATGATAGTGAAATTGCATGGAGGGCGTAAGGGCAAAGGTGAGGCACTGGGTTGGCATGAACTGGCATTAGGTCAGCAGAGGGGCTATAAAGGGCCATGGAGCATGGGTTAGTATAGTGGGCATGAAGGGCTATAGGAAATGGATGGGGACATGAGATAGCAGGGGTTTCCAATGGATGGTCATGGGAAGTGAAGCTGTTGGCCATCAGGGATGGGGTGGAGGCACGGCGAGGACGAGGACGAGGACCTCCCTCCCCAACGTTACCCAACAATTAGTTTGAGAAGACTAGTCAATAGAAGCTAGTTTTAAGCACTATTCTGTCTCAAGCCAACCTTAGAGAAGCTTTTGCTGATAATCAACAACTGGAAATCATAGAACATTGAAACAGACAATAAATTTAAACTATTTAATTCATTACTTTGAAGAATTTTTCACAAAGACTTTTCACGGAAACAAATGTGAGCTGTTTATTGTTCAATTTATTTTACTAGTTTTCAGTATTGTTTTCTTTCAGACACAAGTTTGATTGTTTACACTCGATTCAAAAAACACGATTGTTTATGAAACATACATTTCATGGTAGCAGCAGAACTTCAGAAAATAATCTTTTTTGATTTCAACAAAATGGAAATAGTAGAATAAATAGAATTCTAAGTGCAGTGACAGAGGACAAGGGAGCTCTCCACAATGGTTTTACTCTGTAATACTGAGATCAAGCTACAACAAATCATGGTTTGATTTCAAGTAGTTCATGTTCCAGGATTCTGGTTCACCACAAGCTTCGTAGGTATTTTCCCCCATGACAGCAACAATGGAACAATGAACTGGCTAACTAAAATCAAAGAATGGCTTCATAACAGGAAGAAGGCCATATGGCTTTTCATGCCTGTGCCAACTCTCTTCAAATGCTGATTTCTTTTCCGATTTCCAGCATCTGCAGCGTTTTGCTTTTACCAACGCAAGGGCAATTCATCTGGTCCCACTCTCCTGTTCTTTCCTCAAGCCCTGCAATTTTTTTTTCTCTTCAGATAATTATCCAATTCCCTTCAGAAAGCCCAAATGAAGCTGCCTCTGCCACACTCACTGGCAGTGCATTCCAGATGCTAACTCTGAGCAAAAACAACTGACAATTTTTATTTTTTGTTACTTTGAACTGATAATTTGTTATAATTGATATTAATAACATACACCAACATACTTTACCACTAACAGTATAAATCCCATCTGTTTCCTTAGAGCTGGTGCCAACAATCACTCAAGAAAGAAGTCTGGTTGAACACCTGGTTTACTGAAGTTGTCCCAATGCAGCCATTTTCTAAAAGTTGATTTCTCATCTCCAATTAAATATGCATGTTAATTGATTGCTTCCCAGTAACACATTACTGTCTGTGTGAAAACAATTAAGTCAAAGTGAAAACAGACTTGCTCACAAATAAAAGGAATGCTCAATCTTATAAGTAAGCACACCATTGCTCCACTGAACAAATGCATTTTCACACAATTTTCTAATATGTTTTGTTGTTAGCTGTTTGCAGTTCAGAAATAAGGAGGTGGAGCGCATTTAAGTGCTTTCTAGGTAAAGCAGACAATGGGTTTTCAGCAACACTAGAATCTTTGCTGTCTTTAAGGTACCCAAACACATTTTGCTTAATGTGATTAAACCCAAAAAGGGCTGAACTGGAATTTCCATACGAAAATATAGAAAAGATATGGCACAGAAGGAAGTCATTCAGCCCATCATGTCTGTGCCAGTTGAAGAGCCATGCAGCCCAGCTCTTGGTGCACAGCCTTGTAGCTCAAGTGCTTAACCCTATGTTTGTTTTTAAATGTGATGACAGTTTCTGCCTCTACTACTATTCCAGTGAATACCAGATTTCCACCGATCTCTGTACGAAAAAAACCCTCAACTTCCCTCTGATCCTTATGCCAATTACCTTAAATCTATGCTCTTTGGGTTAGTGATCTCAGAATCACAGATTGTTATGGTGCAGGAGGCGGCCATTTGGTCCATCATGTTTGCACTGGCTCTCCTCCCTATCCATTCTATCCAGGCTCCACACAATTTTATACACCTCAATTCAATGTAGAAATAAATATAAAACAAACTAATTATAAAATCACCAATTACCTGGTGAAGTTAACCTTGCAATTCTATATTCATGAACCTAGGCTATAAAGGGTCAGTTTTGGAGAAACATTTAGAGCCCATAATTCTAGATAAAATTAACTGTCAATTGAACAAATGTGAATTAAAAATTGACTGCTAATATGGATTTGCTAAAGCTATTAGACAAATCTGATAGGAGCTCTTTGATGAAGTAATGGAGAGACTTGATAAGTGTACTGCAGTTGATGAACTTCATGTGAATTTACAAAAGGAGTCTGATAAAGTACCACGTATTAGACGTGTTCGAAAAATTGAAGCCATGGAATTAGAGGCAAAGGCAACATTGATATGAAATTGGTAAGAGACAGAAAGCAGTGTAAATCCAGATCAACTGTAATTTTTAAACACAGCAGGTGAGGGGGAGAGTATAGTAGCAAATCTCAGAAGAACAAACGGAAAAATGGCAACTGAAAATTAATACAGAAAAGCACACAAAAATACATTTTTGAAGAAGGAACGAGGAAAGGCTATTTAAACTAAATAGTGTAATTTTAATGCAGGTGCAGGACCCATATAAAAATCTTTGAAAACAGCTAGTTGTAAAGCTGTTAAGAAAATCATTTAGGATGTTAGGTTTTATAAATAGACATTATACTAAAATTAACAAATCACTGGATCCACCTCAGCTGCAGTACTGTGTCCAACTCTGGGCACCACATTTTTAGGAAGGATGTCAAGGCCTTGGGGAGCATACAGAAGAGATTTAACAGAATTACAGCAGGCATGAGGGAATTTGGTTATTTGGAGAAACGAGAGACTGGTGTTGTTTTCTTCTGGGAAGGGATTGTTAGGGGAGATAATAATTGGTGATTAAAATTCTGAAGTGCTTTGATTGAATAAGGAAAAACTATTAAAATAATTTTGTAAAGTAGAAATGTTTTCAGATTTGATTGTAGTTGGCAAGGTTATTAATTTCAAGGTTTGCAGGGTGAGCCATTAACCCATAAATAATAAAAACTTGTGATAAAACCAAAGGTAGAGATAAAAGAGACGCACATATCGATAGATTGGGTAGACTGGAGGAGGGGAAGAGTGTGAAAGAAACTGTGAATGGGTGAATTTCCAAGCTTTACAATCAGGAAGCTTGGGACCACTCAGTTCAGAACATTCAGCGGACAGCACAGAAGGGAAAATGTTCATTCTACGTTGCACAATCGCACAAAATAATTAAAAGAGGACTTGCATTTCAACAACTTGCTTTTACACATACAAAGTTGGTCAGCATGGATTTAAAACAACTGGCTATTTCTTTCTCTTCAGTCCTTTTTTGAACAAGTGATAACAAAATAAGACAGATAAGAGCATACATTTGAAGTGTATGGACATACAAGAAAACGATTCATTTCTTACCTTCCACAGCTCTCTTAAAGAAAACTTTGCAACTGCCACATGTTAGAACACCGTAATGACACCCAGATGCTTCATCTGAGCAAACCAGACAGACTTTGGCAGGTGGCCCTGAGGAGGCAGTAGAGGTGGACGCTGTTGATGAGCTTCCTTCAGATTTCAGACCAGTACTGGGAGAGAAAGGGTGTTCGGTTCAAATCAAAAGTCAGATTTGGCAAACAGAAATATTCAAATAAATGTTTCAATTTAAACTGTTTCCTGTCAAATTTGTATGACATGCCAATGACATCTTATCTGGCACTGATTCAATTTAGTTCCTGAAAGGATCACTCCAAATTTTAATATTTAAACACAAAAGTCTTGTACAAATTTCACCAAACTATTACTGGGAATTTGCTGGTAGCATTACAATTCATCTTATAAAACTAATGAAACATCGGACTTTTCATTTTGAGAATCTCTTTTTCAAAGTTTCAGTAGCTGTGACAAGTACTGTTTAAGGGAGACCAGGCTGTTGCATCATTTTTCTGCTTTCAATGTGTTAAATGAATACTTGCTTTATCTAGTGACCCCAGCACCAATTAAAAATTAAAGTTTATTTATTAGTCCAAAGTAAGGCTTGCATTAACACTGCAATGAAATTACTGTGAAATTCCCCTAGTCGCCAAACTCTGGCGCCTGATCGAGCGTTTAAGGCCTATTGTTAATTCTCTTTTACCAAATTATCGACTGATTAAGAGTCAAAATACATTTCATTTCTCTGACATTCCATTCTGTCTGCACTATGCCTTTCAGCAAGTTCACATTTCTTTCCCGACCGATTCTTGAAAGCCGACTTTAAATGAAAAGCAGAACTGGAGAATTCTGTAACAGCTATAAATTTATTGCAGCCAAACTGTTAAAAATCCTCAATTATCTAAATATCATAAAAGGCAAAAAAAAGGAATGAGATCATAGAATATGTACCAACATTTACAGAAAATATATGGCTACTTCATGTAGATTATACCAGTTAGTCTTCAAATTGAAGTTGGATGGACACATGCAAGAAGAGGGCATTCAGTACTGAGATGTGTACAGAGAAACAGACTGCCAAACAAGGGCAAAACATTACCTCTGTCCAACTTCAGCACAGAAGTAAATATCTGTTGCTAATTCCACAAACACTGTTTTCAGAGACCAGGCCATTTCTGAAAACTTCCTTGTTTCTTGTTTCTCTTATCACCCACATCCACTGTATATTCTGCATCTAGCCTGGAAAAATTCTAAAGGCACCATACCTGCCATTCATGCCACACTCCCGAGAGAAAAAATCTTTTAACTAATCACATGTCCTCTGCAGTTTTTCCAAGGCCTTGCCATCCTTCTGAAATTGCAGACAATAATCAAGCTGAGGTCTAATGAGTGACTTACAAAAGGTGTAACATGGCTTCCTTGCTTTTATTTTCAATGCCCCTATTTAAAAAGTGTTCCTTGGGATAGTGTCCTAGGCCCAACCATCTTCAGCTGCTTCATCAATAACATCCCTCCATCACAAAGTCAGAAATATGGATCTTCACTGATGACTGCAATGTTCAGCAACATTCATGACTCTTTAGATACTGAAACAGCCCATGTCCAAATGCAGCAAAATTTAGACAGTAACTAGGCTTGTGCTGCCAAGTGGCAAGTAACAGTTATGCTATGTAAGTGCCAGGCAATGACCATTTCCAACTAGAAAGAATCTAACCATTGCCTCCTGAAATTCAAAGGTATTACCATTGTCAAATTTCCCACTAACATCATCCTGGGGGGTTACCATTAACTAAAAATTGAACTGGACTAGCCATATAAATACTGTGGCTACAACAGCAGGTCAAAGGCCAGGCGTTGGTCAGTAACTTACCTCCTTAAGCCCACGCACAGGTCAGGAGTGTGATGGAATACTCTCCATTTGCTTGGGTGAGTGCAATTCCAACATCACTCAAGAAACTTGACTCCACCTTAGGATAAAGCAGCCCACTTTATTGACATCCCATCCACAAATATTCACTCCCTGAACCATCAACATGAAGATGCTATACAATTGTAAGATGCATTGCAGAAATGCACCAGGACTCTTGGACAACACCTTAAAAAAGCAACTACTATCATCTAGAGGGAAAAGGACAGCAGACACAGAAACATCACCACTTGGAATTTCCTCTCCAAGCCACATATCATCCAGACTTGGAAGTATATCACCATGCCTTCACAGTTGGAGAGTCACAATCCTGGAACTCTCCCTGACAACACCGTGGGTGTACCTACATCTCACAGGCTGCAACAGTTCAAGAAGGCAGCTCACCACAACTATCATCTCAAAGGTAATTAGAGTTGGGCAATAAATGTGGCCCAGCCAGCGACCCTCACATCCCACAAATGAATTATTATAAACCCCATAAGTTTTGTGTTACCTTAACTTTCCCTGCCACCATGAATATGCACTTGCATGTCCTTCTGCTTTCACATCCTCTGAAAACTGTACTGTTTAGATTATACTTTCTCACCATGTTATTTCTCCCAAAGTGCATCACCTCACACATCCTCATTAAATTATATCTGATGCGTCAGTCCATTTCACTAATTATGTCCTCTTGAAATCTTCTACCATCCTGCTCACTATTAACTACCTTGATGAGCGTTGTATCATTTGCAAACTTCAAAATTCTAGTCCCTACATTGAAATTCAGGTTATTTATGCACGGCAAGAAAAACAGTGTCTTATTACCAACCTCTGAGGGACCCCACTGCACAAGTCAGAGAAATGTCAGGTCACCATTACTCTCTGCCTATTATCCGATAACCAATTAAATACCTAAGTTACCAGTGTCTCTTTACCACCAGTTGCTTCTATTTTATGAACATCTAAGAACATAAGAAATAGGAGGAGTAGGCCATCCAGCCCTTCGAGCCTGCCCCGCCATTCAATAAGATCATGGCTGATCTGTCGCTGCTCAGTTCCACTTTCCCGCCCTCTCCCCATAACCCTTAATCCCCTCTCCTATCAAAAACCCATCAACCCGCGTCTTAAAAATATTTAGTGAGGCAGCCTCCACCACTTCAACGGGCAGAGAATTCCAGAGATTCACCACCCTTTGAGTGAAGAAGTTCCTCCTCAACTCCGTTCTAAACCGCCCCCCTTTTATCTTGAGGCTGTGCCCCCTAGTCCTACTGTCTTTTTTGAGTGGGAAGAGTCTTTCCACCTCTATCCTATCCATCCCATTCATCATCTTATACGTCTCAATGAGATCTCCCCTCATTCTTCTAAACTCTAACAAGTACAAGCCCAGTTTATTCAGCCTCTCCTCATAGCTCAACCCCCTCAACTCCGGTATCAGCCTAGTAAACCTCCTCTGCACTCCCTCCAAGGCCAAAATATCTTTGCGCAGGTGCGGCGCCCAAAACTGCACACAGTACTCCAGCTGCGGCCTCACCAATGCCCTATACAGCTGCAGCAAGACCTCCCTACTTTTATATTCAATCCCCCTCGCTATGAAGGCCAGCATCCCATTCGCCTTCCTGACTACTCTATCACATGCTTTTTGAAAGTCCATACATTAACATCTATAACACTACCTGTACTAACCCTCTCTATCACTTCAAATAACTTAACCTGGTTAATGATTTGCCTCTTACAAATCTAGCTTCCCTCAGAAACCTAGGATGCATTCCACCTGAAACAAAAGCTTGTTAGCAGTGAGTAATGTCAATCTATTTTGCATCTGCTTGCTTATGATTTTCATCCTCTCCCATAGCTCAAGCCCTTCTCCTTTAAAAATGTCATCTTTTTCTTTGTGAAGACAGATGCAAAGTGCTCACTTAGTACCTCAGTCATGTCCTCTGCCCACTAAAGAATTGCTAATTTTTTCCCTAATAAGCGTCACCATTCCTTTCACGATCCTTCCACTTCTTCTGTTCATAAATACATCTTAAGGTTCTATTTCATTATCCAATGTTTTTCAAATTATCTTTTGTCTTTATTTAATTTATCTGAGCTCTGCATTCTGCCTTGTTTTCAATTGTATTCTGCCTTGCTTTCAGTTGTATTCTGTACATATTTAGTTATTAACCTTTGATTTTTGCTGAATTTTAACTTCTATTTCCTTTGTCAACCAAGCAGCTTTAGTTCTGCATGCCTATTATGAGAAGATTCTTGGTTTTTATCCAAACTGAAAAACAGGAAAATTCTACGAGAGTGTCAAAGAACTGGCTACAGAGACTAGACAAGGCCAATAAGAAACCAGCTACATAAATTAACCTTGGTTAAACCATACTTGTGTTTCTGTGCACAGATCTGGTTTCCATATTGCAAGAAAGTTGCAAAAGGCAGATGAAAAAAAATTTACAAAGATGATATCTGAACTGAGGAGGTTCTAAGCATCACAAAAGACTAAATAAGTGGAGGCTCTTTTCTCTCTTTAAAGGTGGCCAAAAGGAGACTGAATACAAGTCTTCAAAATTATGAAGGGTTTGATAGGGTAGATGTAGGTAATATGTTCACTTAGGGAATCCAGAAGTAGAGGTCATAAATATATGATAGTCACTAAAAACATCCTGTAAAAAATTCAGGAGCAAAATTTTGTCTCAGTATTTTGAATGTAATACTTGCTACCACAGATCAGGGGAGTCAAATTGCATAGATAAACTAAAGGAAAGCTAGGTAGGCACATGAAGGAGAAAAGAACACAAGGAATACAAGATCACAGCAGAAGCAGGCAGGTAGGAGGTTCTAGTAGTATAAACTCCAGAACAGACCAGATAGAGAACCCGATGCCCGGCCACTACAGAACAGGACACTGTGCAGCATATTAAGATGACATGGGTAATGATAAGCTTTTAAATGAACATAAATCTATTTCTCTCATGAGCATCTCAGAATTTCACCTCAAGTTTTTGAGACGTTTTTCTTAAAAAAAGTGTCCATTGAGCTATATAAAAACAAATCTATGCTTTTTTGTTTCTGAATTGGGTTATTTGAAAAATATATATAAAGAAAGATAACCTACTTACTAGAATCTAAATATGATCTTATCACACATTGCATTTGGGCATTATACAAAGCGACCACTAGGCTCTATGTACAAAATGTAATAGATATGACCACCTATTTCATAGTATCTACAAGTATTCCATATTTCATCCTTAACAATTATATTAAGCAATGGCTATAGATCATTAGTTTGAGCTGGTCAAAAATCAAAGATGTCACGCTACAGAATAACCATGCAACTTATAAACATCTCATTACATCTTTATAACTTTACCGTTCACAGCTCATTAAACATCAAATTCTTCAGCACAGAAGAATCACAGTAGTATTTTGAACAGTTGACACGAGACTCTCCATTCAAAGGATTCTCACTGCAAACTGTATATTTACACTTGGTTTATTGAAATGTTTGTGCCAGCTGTGGAATGAATAAAGCTACAGAGATTTTAAAACAAAAACTGGGTTCTCTTGATAACCCTGCAAGCTCACTCCATGACTCCTGCAATCATAAACAGCTCATTAAATTTTGGCAAAAAAATTAATCTTCCTGATTAGAAAGAAAACTTGTAATGCAACAAGAATACCCGAATTCAGATGATGGTTAACAGTATGGGCTTGATTTTTCTCAGTGATGAACAAATGGTTCCAGACATGCATTATACCCACAGACTTTCCATGCTATTTTGCAGTAGAACTTACTGTAATTAGAGAGCTATTTTGGTGCAACAACCTTTAGAATGGATTTGTATGAACAGGGCAGTTAGCTATGAATTTCTTTAATCATATTTCCTTAACCAATCCAACTAAAGAATGGTTCCTGAATGAGGAAGAAACCTTTTATTTTATTCAATGCCAATTCAGATACAGAAATCAAAGTAGATGGAGGGAGAAAGGATTAGGAGAGATAAGAAAGACAGAAAGAAAATGTTATTGGTGTTTAATTTTTAGTTTAAAAAAATCTTCATAGAATCCCTATAGTGCAGTAGGGGACCATTTGGCCCAATAGGCCTGCACCAACATCAATCCCACCCAGGCCCTATCCATGTAGCTCCATGCATCTACCCTGCTAGTTCCCCTGACACAAAGGGGCATTTGGCATGGCCAATCAACATAACCTGCAGATCTTTGGACAGTGGGAGGAAATTCATGTGGAGACAAAGAGAATGTGCAAACTCCACACAGGTAGTGACCTAAGGCTGGAATTCAACCCGGATCCCGAGCGCTGTGATGCAGCAGTACTAACTGCTATGACACCATGCCGCCCAAATTTATAATTAAAATTTGAAGGAACAGACCCCACACTTGCAAATGATCATTTTCAGTGTCACAGGTGTTGCTTTGTAATAAACACACAATTAAAAATGTACTTGCATTGCAATGAACAAGCCCTAACCTTTTCTGATGAGTTTATTGGATAGATATCATAAAAGTTCTGCAACCTCACACCCTCTCATGTAATTCAATGCATAGTCTCTCAGCGAGCTATCATATTAGTGGAGCTTTTGGAATATTTGCACAAGTTAGGCAGCAATGTCCTGATTTCCATATTTAACAGTTTACGTGTGGATACAACACATACCAGTCTGAATTGAGTAAATAATTTCATTGAACTTTGTACATTAAAATCTGTCTTGATACAGTTAGATTTCTTTATAAAATGTTAATTGCATCACAGGGCAGATGTGGTAAGAACTTTTAAAATATGGTTTTCAAATTAATTTTAATGAAATTGGTCCTTGGGAGCACTGAAGAGAGGCAGTGATTTGTAAGAGGAGAGCTTGTGGCTAAGTTAAAGCGATTTTTAAAATTAACTTTGCTCTTTTTTAAAATTTTATTCCAGAAACCGGAGGTAGTTTGCAAAGGGACTTGGGTAGTTTTTTCTTCCTTATCATAAATTGGAGTGGTGAGGAATCCCGATACTCTACACAGGTAGAGTACCCCACCCTCCCACCTCCTCTAATCTAAAAAGAGAGAGGGGCTTGGAGTGAGAACAGGTAAGCTTGTTTTTTTTGTGTGAGCTGGAAGAGCTTTGACTCACATGGCCTAAGCAAAAAGGGTGAGGCAAGTTAAGTTTATAAGTTTTTATTACTTTTTTCTCTGTATTTCTAAAAAGGGCAAGTATGAGTGTGAGGCCAGTATATTGTTGCCAATGCAATATGTGGGAGGTCCTGGAGGCTCCTGGTCTCCCAGACATCCATATCTGTGCTCGGTGTGTGGAGCTGCAGTCCCTAAGGGACCAGGTTAAGGAACTG
The DNA here is from genome assembly GCF_965287045.1 of Carcharhinus amblyrhynchos. Taxonomy (NCBI): domain Eukaryota; kingdom Metazoa; phylum Chordata; class Chondrichthyes; order Carcharhiniformes; family Carcharhinidae; genus Carcharhinus; species Carcharhinus amblyrhynchos. The sequence continues at coordinate 31,742,461 of NC_137336.1, read as the reverse complement.
GAACTGCAGCTCGAGGACCTTCGTCTCATTAGAGAGAATGAGGAGGTAATTGACCGGCAAGTGGTCACACTGGGGCAATGGGAAGAAGGCAAGTGGGTAACGGTTAGGAAGGGGAAAGCTCACGTGATGGAGAGCACGCTGGTGGATGTCCCCCTTCAAAATAAGTACTCCTGTCTGAGTACTGCTGGGGGGGACAGCTCACCTGGGGGAGGAAGCAGTGGCCAGGTCTCTGAAGCTGAGCCTGACCCAGTACTCCAAAAAAGAGCAGCAAGGCAGTGTTAATAGGGGACTCCATAGTGAGGGGATCAGACAGTCGTTTTTGTGGATGCAGATAGGAGTCGCGGGTGGTGGTTTGCCTCCCTGGAGCTGGGATCCGGGATGTCTCTGGACGTGTCCCAGACATCCTGAAAGGAGAGGGTGAGGAGACAGAGATTGTGGTTCATACAGGTGCCCCTGACATAGGCAGGAAGAGGGAAGGGGTCATGAAAAGGGATTATAGGGAATTAGGTAGACAGCTGAGAAAGAGGAACGCGAAGGTAGTAATCTCAGGATTGCTGCCTGTGCCACGGGAGAGTGAGAGCAGAAATGGAATGAGGTGGAGGGTGAATGCATGGCTGAGGCACTGGAGCGGAGGGCAGGGATTCCAGTTCCTGGATCATTGGGACCTCTTTAGGGGCAGGTGGGATCTGTTCAGTAAAGACGGGTGGCACCTGAATCCCAGGAGGAGCAATATCTTGGCTAGGGCTACTGGGGGGGCTTTAAACTAGAAAGGTTGGGGGGAGGGAATAGAGATGAGGAGACTGTGAGCGAGGAGGTTAGCTCCCAGGTAGAGAAGGACTGTAGACAGTATGAGAGGGAGGTTAGACGGGTAATGGAGAAGGGAAGTGCCCAGACCGAGGGTCTGAAGTGTGTCTATTTTAACGCCAGGAGTGTAGTGAACAAAGTGGATGAGCTTAGGGTGTGGATTGCTGCTTGGAAATGTGATGTGGTGGCCATTACAGAGACCTGGATGTCTCAGGGACAGGACTGGGTACTTCAGGTGCCGGGATTCAGATGCTTCAGGAAAGACAGGGAGGGGGGCAAAAGAGGTGGCGGAGTGGCACTGTTGATCAGGGACAGTGCCATGGCTGCAGACAAGGTGGATGCTGTGGAGGGACTGTCTACGGAGTCTCTGTGGGTGGAAGTTAGGAACAGCAAAGGATCGATAACTTTGCTGGGTGTTGTCTACAGGCCGCCCAATAGTGACAGGGAAGTTGAAGTGCAGATAGGGAAACAGATCCTAGAGAGATGTAGTAATAATAGTTGTCATGATGGGAGACTTTAATTCCCCAAACATCGACTGGAATATCCCTAGGGTAAGGGGTTTGGATGGGGAGGAGTTTGTTAGGTGTGTTCAGGAGGGATTCCTGACACAGCACATGGATAAGCCTACGAGAGGAGAGGCTGTACTTGACCTGGTGCTGGCTAATGAACCAGGACAGGTGACGGATCTTGCGGAGGGAGAGCATCTCAGGGATGGCGATCATAATTCTATCTCCTTCACGATAGCATTGGAAGGAGACAGGATCAGGCAGGCTAGGAAGGTGTTTGTCTGGAGTAAGGGGAAATATGACGACATCAGGCAGACAACTGGACGAGTAAACTGGAAGGAGGTGTTCTTGGGGAAAAGTACTGAAAGTGGCGGATTTTCAAGGAATGTTTGACTGGAGCTCTGCACGACAATGTTCCGATGAGACAAGGAGGTTTTGGTACGTCGCGGGAGCCGTGGTGCACAAAGGTTGTGGTGAACCTGGTCAGGAGGAAAAGAAAGGCGTATAAAAGGTTCAGAGAGCCAAGAGATGTTAAGGATCTAGAGGAGTATAAGGCTTGTAGAAAGGAGCTTAAAAAGGAAATTAGGAGAGCCAGAAGGCCTTGGTGGGTAAAATTAAGGAGAATCCCAAGGTGTTCTACAAATATGTGAAAAGTAAAAGGATGAGAAAAGAAGGGATAGGACCTATAAAAGGCAAAGGGGGAAAAGTCTGTATGGAACCGGAAGAAATGGCAGAGGTGCTTAATGAGTACTTTGCCTCGGTATTCACGGTGGAAAGTGATCTGGGAGGTTGTACTACAGGTTTGCAGCAGACTGAAAAGATTGAGTATGTGGATATTAAGAAAGAGGATGTGTTGGAACTTTTAAATTCTATCAAGATGGATAAGTCGCTGGGACTGGATGGGATGTACCTCAGGTTACTGTGGGAGGTGAGGGAAGTGATTGCAGAGCCCCTTTTGTGCGGCACCTTATCAAATGCCTTCTGAAAATCGAGAAACACCACATCCACCGGTTCCCCTCTGTCTACCACATTAGTCACATCCTCGTAGAATTCCAATAAATTTGTCAAACACGACTTACCCTTAACGAATCCGTGCTGCACCTGCTCTATCAAACAATTCTTCTCTAGGTGCCTCGCTATTTCTTATGTGATGACGGTTTCAAGCATTTTTCCAAGAACAGATGTTAAACTAACCGGCCTATAACTCCCTGCCTTTTGCCTGCTACCCTTTTTGAACAGCAGCGTAACATTAGCCGTTTTCCAATCTTCCGACACTTCCCCGGAATCCAGCGAAGTTTGGTAGATAATCACTAAGGTGTCTAATATCACCGCTGCCATTTCCTTCATAACCCTGGGATGCATTCCATCCGGTCCTGGGGACTTGTCCACCATCAGTCCCGCTAGTCAATCAAGCACTACCTCTCTAGTGACAGTAATCGCATTCAGGCCCTCAACTCCTACCATCCTTCTATCTTTAATATCCGGCAAACTATTCGCGTCCTCCTCCGTGAAGACCGAGGCAAAAAACTTATTTAAGGCCTCAGCCATTTCCTCATCTCCCACCGCTAAATCCCCCCTCTCATCCTCTAAGGGTCCAACAGTGATATTAAGCGGCCCCTGCTCAGCAAATCCTGCCCACTGATGCTCAGTTTGTGTTCCAGCGAGTTATTTGGCTCCTGACCTCATCGCAGCCTTTGTTCAAACATGGACAATACAGCTGAATTCCAGATGTGAGGTAAAAGTGACTGCTCTTGACATCAAGGCAGCATTTGATTGAGCATGGCATTAAAGAGCCCTGGAAAAGCTGGAGCCAATGGGAATCGGGGGGGGGGGGGGGGGGGGGGGGGGGGGGACCCTCATTGAAGTTGACCTGGTTTAGACATATTTGACACAAAGACAGATGATTTGGAGATTGAGGTCAATCATGTTAGTTCAAGGACATCATTGCAAAGCTCCTCAGGGTAGTGTCCTAGGCCCAACCTCATCAATGACCTTCCTTCCATCATAAGATCAGAAGTTGGGAGTCTGTTGATGATTGCACAATAATTAGCACCATTCACGATTCCTCAAATATTGGAGCAGTCTATGTCTAAATGCAGCAAGACCTGTATAATATCCAGGCTTGGGCTGAAAAGTAGTACCACTCAAGTGCGAGGCAATGACCAATTCCAACAAGCAAGAATCTAACGACCACCCCTTGACATTCAATGGCGTTCCTATTCACTGAATCCTGGGACAGGGTTACCATTAATCAAAACTGAACTGGACTAGATGGACTACAAGAGCAGGTCAGAGGCTAGGAATCCGAAGGTGAGTAATTAATTTGCTGTCTCTTCAACACCTCAAGACAAATGACATACAGAATCCCTGAGCAGAAACTGATAGCTAAGTTCCGCACACGTGAAAATGACCTCAACCAGGATCTTGGGTTCATGTCACACTATGTGTAACCCCCACCATTTGGCCTAAGCTTGCAAAATCTTACTAACTGCCCTGGCTTGAGACAATTCACCCTTCTTTAATCTGTGATTATTCTTCTTCCCACTCCCATTGTCTGTACCTGTAAAAAAAATTGATTACCAGTAAAGACTTGCATTCTAACCATTATCTTGCAGTTGAGTCATTGTCTATATATTCCCTGTTTGTAAACCCAACACTCCACTCATCTGATGAAGGAGCAGCAGTCTGAAAGCTTGTGATACCAAATAAACCTGTTGGACTTTAACTTGGTGTTGTGAGACTTCTTACTGTGCCCATCCCAGTTCAACGCCAGCATCCTGACATCATTAGAAAGTGCAAAAAAGATTCATACAAATTGATTCAGATATGAGGAATTTCAGCTACGCAAGTAGGTTGGGAAAGTTCAGATAATTTTTCTTGGAGAAGGCTGAGAGGAGATTTGATCAAGGTATTTAAGATCATGAGATAAGATAGGGAAAATCTGTTCCCACTCGTTAAAGGATCGAGAACAAAAAGGCACAGATTCAAAGCAATTGGTGAAAATAAAACAAAAGTGACATGAAAAGCTTTTTCGAACAGAGCGTTTACAGTCTGGAACGCATTGCCTGTGAGTGCAGGTTCAATTGGGGCATTTAAAAGGGAATTAGACAGTTATCTGTAAAAAAAAAATGCGTCCAGTTATGAGAAGGGGAATGGCACTAAATAAATTGCTCATCTGACAAAAATGGTGCAGACGTGATGAGTCTCATGGCCCCCTTTGGCATTGTTACAATGCTGTAGGAGTTGTTTTATGAAAACTACTTCTAATCTGCACTTGGTACTAAACCTGTAGGTGTATGTTTTAGCATCTCCAGACAAGTTCATTTTATGGTAATCATTAATTAGGACCAAAATTGCATGCTGAAAATAGACTTTCAAACAGGCAGTTCTTATTAGAATTTAATATCAGTTTGCACCCTTTCACCATAATAACTTTCCTCTACTTCAAGATCAGTTGCCACTTATGTTAATATCCAGTCACTGCAACAACAACTGAACCACATTTAACTCTCTGCCATTCTTTTATATTGTTCCACATTGCAATTTAGCATCCACTGGTTGATGGAAAATTCACATTTAACGACAAAGCAACTAGCAAGAAGTCTTTATTGGGGCTTACTCTATTTTTTTTTTCAGTATTCTAACCAATGTCAGGTATCAGAAAGGGAAAATGAGCAAAGAGATACTCCGGGCCCAGTTAAGATGCTCCTTTGGAGAGTCAGTGCAGATGTGATGGGCCAAGCAGTCTCCTTCTGCACAACAGGGATTCTATCAAATTTTGAGATCAGGAACCTGGACAAAATCGTAGGTGCAAAACCACACTTTCCCATTATGTGCTCAAATGAAACATGGATAAGAGGAAAAATCATCTTCAATTGGCAGCAACTAATCTTCCAAACTTCATCCAAAAATTGGACCTAGAATATCGAACTGAATATGTTGTCAATCACCAAGGCTCTGGTGTGCTCACGACTTACGGAACAAAACATATTCTATTTGTGCTTTCACGTTACCTATCACAATTTTATAGTAGATATAACGCAGCTATCACTGTGAATTGCATTTTATATAACTGGAGTACAACAACAGAATATGCAGATTGCACAATTACTTTTCACTAATGTAAAAATATTAATATGGTATCTATTATTCTGCAGAAACCTCAGGTAGAGCATTTACAACAGAGATTAACAAAAATACATTAGAAATCAATCAGAAAACAGCAGGGAACAAACACTACTTGCCAAAAAAATTATATGCTACATTCTTCTTGTGAGAACTTTTTTCCTTTAAGGAAATGGAACCTCATGTTTTCAAGTGAAATGAAGATGGACGGCTCAAAACTTTGCACGTAGTAAATAGTAAGCAGAAGTGAGAGATTTCTGGACATAGACTGAAACAGACAAACGTATAGCAAATTTAAAGAAAATGAAGTGGTGCATTTTCAATGAGACAACAGGAATAATATAATCTAAATGTGCTATTTTGGTAATAGTTGCAGGAAGGGTGCAAGAACAGAGGAACATATGCACACATATTCACAAATCTTTGAAGATGGCAGAACGAGTTGAAAAGAACTAGATAAGATGATTAAAAAATCATAATGAAATATGTGGCTCTTTAATTGGAGGCATTTAATGAAAAATAAACTAGGAAACAATACGACATCTTTGCAAATCACTATTTAACTTTATATTTTCAATGCTTAAATATCAGGTAAAGGAGGTAGTGCATTTGACCTCTAATGTTATGATTTTAGAATTGCACAATCCTTGCATGCAATTCTGCACATCACACTTTAGGAATGATGTCAAAGCCCTGGAGAGGTTACAAAGGAGACTTAGCTGATGATAAATTATTTCAATCACACAAACTGAAGAAGCTGGCTTTGTTCTTGCAGCTGAGAAAATTAAAGGAAGACCTAATAGAGGTATTCAAAATTATGAGGAGCTTTGATGGAGCAAATAAGGAGAAACTATTTCCATTGGTAAATAGATCAGTAACCAGAAGGGACAAATTTAAAATAACTGCCAACAAAACTAGAGGAAATGAGGAGAAACTTCTTCACACAGCATTGTTAAACTTGGAATGCACTACTTGAAAAGGGTGGTGGAATCAGATTGCACAGTAACTTTTACTCATTTGCCAAGAAAAAGGCTGAGGTTTGCCATTAATTTGGGCAGCTTTTCCAAATAATTTGCTCGAGTAGAACTGGTCAGATAATCTCTTTCTGTGCATTAAATGATTCTATTAGTGGCATCATTATTGTGGAAAGACAAACAGGAATTTAAAGATAAAAATAGCAATTAACTAAACAGATCCTAACAGGACTGCTGCTTCAAAATCAACAGAACACTTTAGCATTTATTTAGTTTAAATGCTCTGCTGGCACTGTATTCTTAAAAATCAAGCAAGAACAGATTGCTGCAAATATCTCATGCAAAATTAACCTCAATATGCACGTGATGTAACTTGGCCTCAGTCAACTTTTAGGTTGTAAAATCCTGGAAAATTCCATGAGCATGTTCTAACATCGTATCTGCTTTATGCTGAGTCAATTTAATTGGCATAAATAGTAACCACAAAAAAGAAGCCTCCGAATAACCCATCTATTAATCCCAGCACATGTCCTCACACAACGTTTTGAAAAGCTGGAGATCATTTTTGAAATCTTTCAAATAATTTAGGCGATATTTTAAGATTCACATTTAGGGTTCAAGAAAGAATTAGTGCAGTCATGGAGTTATAAAATAACTGCAGCACAAAATAAGCCCATTCTCTAGGACAATCCACTTAGTCTCATCTTTTCACTCCATCCCACAGCCCTGAAAGTTTATTTACTCCCATCAATTGTGAACTTGCTTACTGCACGAATGTACACAATCGAGGTTCACAGCCCCAAATCTTCAGGCTTGCACGGTTTCGAATGTGGAACACTCACCTTTCTCACATCATTCCTGTATAGAAACAGCACTCTGTGCACGCACAAACTCTATGCATGTACAAGCTGGCAGTTCATAATTTCACAGTTTGCGGAAAATCGCAGGAACAGAATCCCTGCAAATAACAGGAGTTGACTGTATCACACTTGCTATTGTTCCATTCTCCAAGTACACCCCACTCCGGCAAACTCTCCTGTTATCTCCATCTCTCTCTCTTTAGCAACGTGGGAAGCAATTCATCCAGGTCAGGCAACTTATCCATTCCATTTGTAGCCAGTTTTTCCAACACATCTTGCCTCTGAATTTCCACTTTCTCCAATATTTTGTCAGCATCCTATTGACAGTTTAAAGTACTTTAGGTTTTCTTGCCTTGCCCTATGCCTCTAAGTATCTGTCACTCTCTTTGTCTCAGATAGGACTGTTACAGATGGGGAAAGGTGTGTGTTAATTTTCTTCCTTTTTCTCTTGGCCAACTGCAATAACATCTGTTTTAAGAGCAGTGTTTTAACCCCTGGAGTGCTGTGGCTTTCAAGAACTGATGCAAACAGGTTTCCTTTTAAGTTTAGATAAAAAAATGTTGATTTCCACAACACCCAAAATTTTAATGCAACAAATACTCCCCAAACACACAGGCACACACACAAGAAAAGAGGATTTCTAGATATGCAGCATGGTTAAATTACTAGAATGGTAAAACAAAACAAAAGTCACTTCTTTGTCACCCTTAAGACGTTGGCTGAAAATGTTGCAGGCTGGAAATATTACGTCCTGGTTAATTAAAGGCACGTGGAGGTTAGAAGTTTCTGGCTTTTAAGTCAAAAGTGCAGTCAAATCTTGCAGGCAAAACAAATGGCCCCTTTTCATTGCTAAGATGAATTTCTTTTTGAGGCAGGGTTCTTTCCTTTTATTGGGCTAAATTTCACTTTGAGGTGCTGGCCCTGGGCTGCCTTGCTGGGCTACCCTTGTGGGTCAATAAGATATCAGCAACCTTTTCAGCCAGTTAGCCTTGTGATGACATTATAAAATGTACTTCATTATCCACACAATGTGTTGACATGGATGTAATTAACACACAATGGGAAAACATCTGACATCTTAACATTCCAGCTATGGTCTTCCTCACTGAATGACTTTATTTGAAATCCCACAGTCGTAGGGCTGGCTGGTTTAATAACCATTGAAATCTTAATTCAGCTTTAGTTCATCTACTTTCCACTCTTTTTTGAATGTACCTAGGCTGTACCAGAAACATTTCTTCTCTATTGTTCTATTACAATTTCCCGCTCAGAGTTTATTTCCATTTTACCCTGGCTAGATCTATTCTTATCCAAATGCAGTTAGTGCTCTTCCAATTTAGAAGTTCTAGATAAGACTGTACCTAGCACTTCTTCATTATTAATCTAAACCTTATGATACAAAGATCACTTTTATCCAAGTACTCCCCCCGCAGACAATTGGTCCATCTCATTCCCAAGCACCAGATCCAGCAATGTCACCTTGGTGAAGTAATTGTCAAGTAAGTTCTCCTGAGCATACTTCTTACTCTTTAACATAAAAGTCAATATTTGGGCAATTGAAATCCTCCTATATCATCACTCTATTGTTCGTGCACATATCCGATTCCTCGACAGATATGCTCCCCCATCTCTCACGCTATATAGATGCCTATAGAATATCTGCAGTAGCATGATCCATCCTTTTTTTGCTCTCAGCCTTAATCAAATTGATCGTGTCCATGGCCATTCAAGGACATCCTCTCTTCCCAACACTGTTTCCTAATCAGTACTACAACTCCACCTCATTTTTCTTTTCACTGTCTTTTCTGAACACCTTACACCCTTGAATAATAAAGACCTAGTCCTCACCATTTTAAGAGGCATTTAAGTTATTATCACTATTTCATAATTTAAAGTCAGTTGTCTGTGTTTGCATCTCAATAACGTTATTCATCACATTGTGTATTCCTCACTGAATGACTTTACTTGAAATTCATTTTTTGCAAGCTTCTTAGCCCTTCTTGGTCTTTTATGTATTATGGAGCTACTTCCTACTTCTGTGCTTACCAACTCTATTGCACTTAATGTACTTTATTTCTCGATTCTAAATCAACATGTTGTTTCCCATCCTCCTGACAATTTTGGTTAGACTCTGTCAACTACTCTAGTCAATCAACACAAGGACATTGATCCTAGTTCTGTTCAGATATGACCCATTCATTTAGGAAGGATACTCCAAACCTAAGGGCAAAACCTAGGCAGCTGAAGGAAAGGCTACAGTATAGTATACTCCCATAGTGGAGTAAAGAATGGGGGAATATCCATGAAGTAATGTTGAGAGGAACAAAACAGCTGAGACTGCTATGCGAGGCTGCAGAATGTTGGAGATAAACAGAAAGCCATGATGAAATGCAAGGTAAGAATTTTAAAATTGAGACATTGGGGGATGTGAGCCAATGTAGGTCAGCAAAGATTACATGATGGCTGAATGAAACTGCTTGTGATAGGACGAGGGTTGCAGAGATTTGGATGAGTTGACATTTATAGAACCCAGAGATTGATAATAGCCAGCAGAATATTGCATTAGTTGGGCTTGGAGGTGACAGTGGATGAGGATTTCAGCAGTGAAGGGATAGCAATGGAGGTAGAGTCAGGTGATGTTACGGAAGTACAAGGTAGTGACCTATGTAACATAGAGCATCTGGGGTCTGAAACTTTGCTCTGGCTCAAATGGGGTGCCATGGTTATGAAAAGTATGGGTTAGCCTGAGAACATGCCTGGGAGTGGAAAATAATTCACTAAAGTACAAACTTGTGGCAGTGGCTGAAGACAATGACCTCAACAATGTTTAGTTGTAAGAAATTGCACTTTATCCAAGAATGGATGTTTGATACACAGTGAGACTGCAGGAGTTAAGATAGATAATAGGACACGCAGAACACAGTGTGAGCAACTTTTCTGTAGAAGATGGTTCAATTTCTGCAGATAACGTTATTGTGGGGAAGGATGCCAAGAATTGATCCCTTAGTGCCTTCTGAGGTAACTGTGCAGTGCAGGACAAGAAACGATTATTGAAGACACTCATTGTAACTGATTGGAGAGCTAAGAGTGAGATTAAGCAAAGAGAATCGCTTCAAGCTGGACAAGAGAACAGTGTTGAAAGTGGATTGTGTAGCCCTCTTAACAAAAAGATGAAGATGATGCACAATGGTGACCATAACAGATTATAATTTGAGACTTTAGTTAGAGTGGTTTCAATACTGGCCGAAATCCTGATTGAAGAGATTCCCACAGGGAGCTGCAGGAAGCTTGGATATTAATTTGAGCCACATGCTTAAAAACTTTGACTAAAGGGAGATTGAGGATTTCTGAACCTGCAGTTTCTCTCATACTGAGCAGGATTACTATTGCAAGAACACATATCATCAGTTGGGTAAAACAAAGACAAAAGAGATCAAGGGTGGCATTTTTGAGGGGGTGAGTAATGTGATTTTTAAAAGCAGAGGGACAGGACCTAAGCAGAAGTTATAATTTATAATGTCAGAAGTCTGGACAACTAGGAGAGAAGTTGGGTATTAAGCAGTGACAATGGAGACAAATTAGTCAAAGGCCTCAAAGGAACATGGGGGCAGGGATTATTGGGCAGAAGAGAAGGTGACAAAAGCAGAAGCAGCTGAAAATATGGAACAGCCTTGGTCTGCCCCTTTGGTGAATTTTAATTTTAAAGCTGACAGGTGTTGTTTAAACAGTCAGCCAATCACAACTATGCAACACAACTTTGCATGCTCAGCACATTCAGAGTAGCCATATAACTTAGCAGTTTCTTGGCAACCTCAAACTGAAAAAAAACAAACATGCAAAAGGCCTGATGTGTAATTAACCTGTTCATTCATAATGAATAAGTTAAGTCAGAAAAGGATAGTATTATTGACAAGGTAAAACTTGATGGTAAGTTTTTATTATGCTGTTGAAACATAAAGTTTCCTTCATTCCAGAATGTGGTCATCAACACTTATTCCTCATTGCCTGTTCGTGGGCCACATATAGATTAATAAAATAAAATATAACTAAAGGATTCACAAATCTGCACAATGACAGAGCACTAATAAGATTTCTGCATTGGCTTAGATCGAGTAGAAAGAAATCCAGTCCTCAGTAGTAACATATGGAACACTAAATCTATAACTGAGTTTGGTGCCTAGCCCAGAGGTTCCCAACTACTGTACCATGGCATCGCCCCAAAGTATGCTGCAAAATAAGAATTAAAATGATTAAACATTAATGTAAATAAATTCAATCCAAGCGTCGTTTTCATCTTTGTGGTTAGCACCTCAAAGTCCCAGTGAGCTTCAGGCCTCCCACGGATGCACCAGCTGGGAATGGGCTGCACATACAAAGTTTGGATTATTTTGTTAGTAATCTGATCTGTGCATGCACCCAATGGAAGTCGGTCACCTGCATGGTTCGAATCTTTGGTCAGGTCAAAATCAGAACTGTACAGGTGTGGTCCTTTCCTGTTCACTGCATGCATGGTTCAGATAACCAATATCAAGCATTCTGAACCGCACACATGCAGTCCTTTCCTGGCTGATGCACACAGAGGAAATGCCAGGTTCTTTGGAAATTGGAGATGCCAACAATAGAGTTGAAGACAAAGGCTCCATGCACCTACACAAAAGTTAGAACACAAAATAGGTGTTAAAATCTGGGAGAAGTGAAGGAGGCAGATAGAGGTTGAAAAAAGAGAGAGAAGACATGAACAAGTTTTTTTAAAAAGTTCCCAGTAAGGGAAGAAGACAAAGTTAAGAAAAGGAACCAATAAAGTTTAAAAAAAAGGAGAAACAGGATCCAATATTGTATTTGACATTCAAATGGTGATAAGGCAGTCATTGTAAATATTTAAATAAATGAAAATTGTATTAAATGGTGGGTTGACGTATTTTTAGGAGGTAAAGATAAAAGGCTCTTGCACGAGGAGAGTTCTTCTACAGAAAACAGGAACTATGCCTCAAAATTCTTTCCCAGTACAAAGGCGTGCCATGATGCAAAAAGGATTGGGAACCGCTGATCTAGCCTACCAACAGTGTTTGCGGAGTACTGTTGATCTGCCTGGTTCAGATATCAAATTACCAAGTCTGACACAGAGAGAACACGCTGCATGCCAATCTTCCATTGGCACGTGAATCTCAATAAGATTGTGATTCTCTTTCTTTCCCTTTATGCATCTGCCAATGCCCACACCATCCTCCCCCTCCACCCCCCCATCCAAAAATGGAGGATGCCTACTGGGGTACAGACAAGTTTGATCCTCTGGTAATGAGACAGCAGCGTACCAGAAATTCCTAATGCAATTCAAAACACAAAAAACCTTGATGGGAATTGACACTTGAAATCTTGATCAAAGTAGAACTTTGAATGTCAATGAACACTAACAAGTACCAGTGACAGTACAATGGCATCACCAAATTCAGTTATTGCACTGAGAGAAATTTCTGCTTTGCAAGTTGATGTGTCTGCTTGTTAGAAACTACAGCTAAATCCAAGCATATTGCTACTCCCTTCTCTGCTGTGTACACGTGATATCGTTCTGAGAAACAGAAGTTGTGTAATGTGTGAAGTGCACAAGTACATTCAGAAAAGTTTGCAAAGCCACTGCACATGAACCAAATGATATATTTTTGTTTAACTGTCGGAGACCAAATTTGGAAAACATTTCACTCTTAGATTCAAATGCACTTTGTGGCGCTATCGTGTTGTTCAGTATACTAAGCAAAAAGCAACAGACAAACACAGGAAAACAATATGCACTTTTATAACTTTGATATTCAAAACCTTGAAGGTTCCAGTGGGCTAGCTGGCAATAGGCCAATTAACAGTAATCAATGACTCTTCCTATTGGTTCTTACTGTAAAGCAAACAGGGACAAGATTCTTCAGCAATAAACGTCAGAAAGGCAATCGTGGTCGCGACCAAACATAATCTGGTTCATTTTGGAATAAGTTGCTTCACACCATCAACACTGAGAATTATTTTTAGAAATGTATATACTTTCTTGGATCCAATGATAAACTGAGGGAAACCTGGACTTGAGTTGCTTTACAATCTACACAGAGACTTCAAAATTACTACGCTGTTGTCCTCAAACTCAGGTCAACGATACTGTGGACAAAGACACTCAAATTCTTAAATTATTGTACAACAAATCTCCTTTAGCATACTCTAACAAATTACCACAAAAGTATCAAACTCTACTACAAAACTTTAACATTTCAACCAAGGCATTTACTTAGGGTACACAAAGTATTCAACCTTTGTCTTTACTTCATTCTACACCAAGTAACTAAGCTCTGCTCTACTTTGTTATACATAAGAGTATTCAAAATGTATCAAAACTTCACAAAATATCCAAACTCTCGAGTTGGACTTAGAAATACTACCCTTGGTGAGGCAGAACGATCAGATTCCCTGCTGATGGACCTCCTTCCGACGTCTCCAAGTCCCAGACTCAGAGTTACACTGCTTCTTCTGCAGTAGTAATTCTGGGTTACTGCTGCTGATGTCGCCAGATCTACCCTTCTTATACAGCTATTGCTGCACTGATCATACTTCCAGTCACATGCAAGATGGACACTAATCAATAACTGTCTTTTTGGTCACAAATGCTAGTTGTGCCTCTGATGGGTTGAGGAACATGACACACAAGGGTCTGTGTTCAATCATTTCTGTTCAAGGCATAGCAACAGCCACTATCCAATCAACTCCCGTGCTTGTTCCATAAACGCACATTGTGTTCTTTGCTGCTCCCAAAGTCCCTAGCCTTGTGCAGAGTTAGTCCTTTTAATCATTACGTTTTGCTGCGCCTTTATGAATACCCAACAGGTGACAAAACAATCTCTATTAGTTATCAGTATTTCATGCATTTTCATTTGGAATAATACTGCACATTGTATGAGTATCTAAAACCACACTGAGCCTCCTCCACCCCCCTGCCCCAATCCCCTGTCTGAACTGAGTGCACTGATTTCTAGATTGAAAGTAGGACATAAAATTAGGTCTCAAATGAGGGGAAATAAGAGAAAAAGACCATTTAACCAAAAAAGTAGCATTTTTCTCTGAATGTTTAATCTTGCAATGAATGACACAGACAGCAATTACTGTCCATCTCTATTTCTTGAGGGCAATAAGCAACAACCATATAATGCAGATAAGAATCACCTATCTCTTCAGCAATTCCAAATCACAGTTTCAGAGCTTGCCTGATTCTCAGTTCTACTTCATTTTCTATCATAGAATTGTAGAATCCTAGAGTTCAGAAGCAGGACATCCAGCCGATTGAGTCTGCACTGATTACCTCACTCAGGCCCTATTTCCATAACCTCGTGCATTTACCTTAGTATCCCCCTGATACTAAGGGGTAATTTACACAGCGAATCCACCTAACCCGCACATCTTTGGACTTTGGGAAGAAAACGGAGAATCTGGAGGAAATTCACTTTCACAATTTAGCAAATAATTATAACTCTTCTTTTCAGTGGCGTAATGGGTTCAGATATGTTAATGAGATCATGAGTATATTAATGATATAATTGGGGCATTAATAGTCAGATGACTTAGAGGCGCCAAGAGAGCTGGGCTCAGAATAGTCTCTGTCCTAAATACCATGTGTTTACCCCGAGGTCTTTGCAAAGCAGTCTTAATGAATTGTTTGAAGTTAAACTGACTATTTCAACACTGTAACGGGGAAGCAAAGTCTCATCAAGGTTTGGTAAGACTAGAATGCATGGTGTTAGTAAAACCTCACTAAAATCAGCAACAACATTGAATCATGGTGGCAGCGCTCAAGGCCAGTCTAGCAAACTGCAGCCACAGATCGGCTCATGGAGAGATGACGGGTGGAAGAACAAAACTGACTTCATAGTAACGAAAATCAGATCCAAAATGAGGGGACAGTAAGAGACACATGATGCCGATAGCCACTGAGCAGCCACTACCCCTTCCATACCCTTTCAAACATGTCAAAGGTCCACAGCAAAGACAGTGATGGTAGTTCTGGAAGAGAGTTTTAAAAGTATTGAATAACTTCAGGTTTACAAGGAAACCTCAGAAACACTAGATCTGTACACTTATATGTGCTATGGGAGCCACAGCTGATGATGTCCTTGTATGGCAAGGTATTGAGGATTATTCAGCATCATACTATGAAGTGATGGAGACCTTCGAGAAATATTTCAACACCAGAAGGAATTTGGTAGCAGAAAGAGCAAAATTAAATCAACGGAGTCCATTGATTATTCATTAATTATTTATATTAGTTGGCAAGTACCTACTGTTACAAAGCCTGAAAACACAAATTGATTCAAGATTGCATTGTAATTTGTGTTCTTGACAATGTGCTGCAGGATGTGATATAATCCAATTCTAACCCGAGTGAAAGCTGAGCAGATCACCAGACAGGCAGAGTTGAGACATTAATTTGGGTGAAGTTCAGGCTTGAAAGGGATCAATCCAGTACAGAGGCCCAAGGTCAGGAGTGCTGTCCACCAAAAAGCCCATGATAAAGCTTGCCAAAGTCACCAAAGGGGAGGGTGAGCGCTTCCATTCACATTCAAATGTTCCAACAGACAACACTGCTGCGAAGACTGTCCAGCATGGACAGACCTTGATTGTTTTTTTTCCCACAAAGGCCAGGATTTTCCAGCTCTGCTATGGTAGGACCCACTGTATGGGATATGGGGGGACAGCCAAAGTCCAGTGATTTTCAACAGGATCAGAAAATCCCAGTGGCAGGCAGGGCTGGAAAATCTTGGTCAGGGTTCATGAGAAGGAAGCTGTCGCAGAAGTAAGTGATCTATCAGAAGCCGAGGTCCTAGATCTCATTATACTCTGACTCCACTGCCAATCCAGATGAAATTTCTGTTGTCTTTTTTGAGGAGTCAACTGAAGAGCTGAATTTGTTAATTTGTCCTACTACCAAGATTATACTTCTGTACACTTCAAGTAAGCTCTATTTCCTGCTCCCTGTGTCTCCACCTCCATGCATTTGTTCTGAGGTCACCATCTTCTTTTTGAAATATTCCAAAACAAACCTTCTTTTCCCTTTTTGAGATTTTCCTCCAATGTGGTCAACAGGGCCCTCTGCCAAGTCTGTCCATTTTCCTTCCTTCTGTCCTCTCCTCTTCTACCTCTTTCTCAACATGGTGACAAGGTCTCCTTTGTCTTCATTTTTCATCTCACAAACCACCACATTTAACATAAATCATCATTTCTGCCACCTCCAGCATGAATCTTCCGACACTCCCAATGACCTTCTCCTGGCAGTTTCCCATGCAGGTACAGAAAGTGCAACACCTGTTTATTCAACCCTCTCCACAATACAAACCAGTGCTCCAAACATTCCCTTTTACAAATAATTTACAGCAATTTATATGTACTTCATTTAACTTATTATATTGGCAGTTCACAGTGTAGTCTCCTCTACCCTGAAAAATATAAAACTAATGGACAGCGATTGCGTTGTTAAATACTTCATTCCTATTTGCATGTTAAACTCAAACACTCCATTACTTGTCAATTCAATTTTCTATCCCACTCTAGTTTAGACCTTTTACACAACTTCAATGAGTCTCAAATGATGATCGGCATTTGACCTTACTATGCCGCACTTTTCAGCCTTTTGGCTATAACTGTAACTTTCAATGCTGGATGAGATGGCATTTCTGGGAACGAGAGGAGGGAAGTGGGGAAAAAAAAGTTTCTGGGATGAGCACCTCTATTGGAGTACTAAAGCTGAGGTAGCCTGCCACCATGATGTTGACGCGCTTCTTTTTTTACTTCTTCCATGGAAATCCCAGCCCACTGGAAGTTGTGCTTTGCCAGTTTCTCAAGTTTCACTTTCTATACTGCTGTACATTATTTGGATCTTTCATTTCTTTGACTTCTCACTAATCATTTCCTGTTCTCCTCCTAAAAACATGAGGCCTTTTTTTTGTGTGATATTCCCTTTTTGCCTTCCACAAGTGCTGCATATCTGTAATATTTTTGTGCCTTGCAGACATGCTTTAAGTCTTATAACGTGGATTGCTATGTTTTTCCACAGATGCAGCCTGACTGGAAGTCTATTTCAAGATTTTTTGGCTTTAATTTCATACTAAAGGCGCATGAATAGACAATTACATCACATAAAATATATGAGTTACTAAAATCTTCAAAGGGTTACTAATGTCAGAATTTGGGAAATAGGAGTGTTGAGTATTGCATGTTTATGATTCAGCAATTAGTCCATTCGTTGAGATGGCTGTTTAGCTTACACCAGTTCCCCTTCTACAGCTGTAAACTAATCAGAATTTTGTTGCAATAATGACAGGAGTTAAAGTCCAAATTGCAAACTTCCTCGTGGTCTTTTAGCTGAGAGTCCCAAACATTCCTCTTTCAGAAATTCTCACAATGGGATAACATGCATGGTGCAAAAACATATTTGATGCAATCACGATATTACTAGACAGAAAGCTGGTGATAAAATTCTAATTTAAAGGTCAGAGTTGCAATTCAAAACTCATCTTCCAATTCACACGCTCCAGCAACATCAACAACTTCTGCTCATTTTCTTTTGCATGGGAGGCTTAGTTGTTACTACAATAAATTGCTTTGCATATGCATTACAGTTCCATTAGCTGAACAAGGATAATAACTTATTATGTAATCCTACAGTAATAATTATGTAATCCAACTATGCTTTGCACAACTCTAATTTGAAACACTCAGTATACTGACCATTTAATATGTAATTGTCACTTAGAAGCCTGCAGACTAACCAATATTGCTACATGAAATAGACAGGATTAAGCATTGCTGTAAATAAGCTGCCATTAAAATAGAAAGTGATCCTTTTAAAAATACAGCTGAGAAACACATATACATCTGGACTTGTAGCTGAACTAGTCAGTATTCATAACTCAGCATTTTAATACTCTTTGGCCTCCTGCTTTAGAATGTTACAGCGAAGTACACCAATGTTTTCAATATCTACTCATTACGTTATGTTGTCCTAACATAAATTGGGACAAGTAGTAGATAACAGTAACAAAGAGACAGTAATAGTCTCTAACTGAAAACTGTTCCAGAAATTCAAGTAAAGCAGAGTTGAGTGAAAATTGGGATAGAACTATCAATACAAAATTGATTTGTTCTAGCGGTTGGCTTCATATGAAAATATTTTGCACTGGTTCTGCTGAAACAGTGCAACAAATTAATCTGAATGGGTTACACTGAGCACTGTGGATTTTCCAACCACTGGTAAGGAATGAATGATAAATGATAATTGTTATCATTTGGCTTGTGTTTTTTTTCTCTTTCTCCTCTGTCTTACCGATCTGTCGC
Organism: Carcharhinus amblyrhynchos; assembly: GCF_965287045.1. Classification (NCBI taxonomy): domain Eukaryota; kingdom Metazoa; phylum Chordata; class Chondrichthyes; order Carcharhiniformes; family Carcharhinidae; genus Carcharhinus; species Carcharhinus amblyrhynchos. The sequence continues at coordinate 31,723,837 of NC_137336.1, read as the reverse complement.
TACAATTGATGTCAGAATTTTTTAGGGCTTAATCCGATCACATGAAAAAAAACTTGCATCTATTTAGCACTTTTAACATAATGAAACATCCCAATGCACTTCACAGGACCATTACAAAACAATTATCACACCCAACCTCTGCCTATGGACAGATGACTAGAAAATAAAGGAGTTCGTTCATATTTGCTCCCCTGCCACATCTGTAATACTTATGAAACCTCACCTTGTCCTAATGACCATGTTCCTGCTCACTCAATCCTATTCCCACAAAGCTGCCACTATCCAAGTTCCTTTCAGACCCACATATTACCCTGATATTGTTAACCATTCTTTCCTTTGTGACACTGTCACCCTCCTACCCAAATCTACCATTATCATCCCTTTCCTCAAAAACCAACCCATTACCCCAGCAAAATGTCAGTCCATCTTCAACATCCCTTTCTTCTCCAAGATCCTTGAATATGCTGGTAACTCCAAAATCTGCGTATATCTTTCTTGGAATTCCTCTAATCTATCTTCCACTTTTGCCACAGCACAAAACAGTCAAGTCACAAACAGCATCAAAGATGGCTGCAACAGTGGCAAACTATCCATCCTCATCTATAAGTACCTTTTGTAGCCTTCCCTTCCTATCTCTGTCATCCCCAAACTAATAACTCTCCATGATATCAGCCAATCACCCAATTCTAGCATCTTGCAGATCCCAAACACCAGTAGCTTCAGTTGCCAAGTCGCTAAACTCTGAATACCTTCGCTAAACCTTACTGCCTTCCTAGCTCTCGCCTTCTTTTGGACAATCCTTATACACAACTTCTTTGGCCAAGCTTTTATTCATCTGCCTTATTATCTCTTTTTGTAGCATTGTATCTAATTTTGTTTGAAAATACTCCTGTGAAGCTCCTTGGGAAGTTTTATGTTAAAAATGCAAAATAATTGCAATTTGTTGCAAGCTGAAATCTATTGTTGGAAGCAAAAATGAAGCTGTTACCCTGACACATTAGGCATATTGCATTACTCCTATGCTGTAACTTTTTATGTCAAGAGTATAAACAATGTATCCTATTTCAGTAACATACTGACTGAAAGCAGCAGGGTTCGGTATCCTACATCATAACACCATAAAACATAGGAGCAGAATGAGGCCACTCAGCCCATCCAGTCTGCTCCGCCATTCAATCATAGCTGATATTTTTCTCATCCCCATTCTCCTACCTTTTTCCCCATAACCCCTGATCCACTTATTAATCAAGAACCTATCTATCTCTGTCTTAAAGACAGTGATCTGGCCTCCACAGCCTTCTGTGGCAGAGTCCCACAGATTCACCACATTCTGGCTGAAGAAATTCCTCCTCATCTCTATTTTAAAGGATCATTCCTTTAGCCTGAGGTTATGCCCTCTGGTTCTAGTTTTTCCTACTACTGAAAACATTCTCTCCACGTCCACTCTATCCAGGCCTCACAGTATTCTGAAGTTTCATTAAGATCCCCCCCCCATCCTTCTAAATTCCAAGTACAAACCCAGAGTCCTCAACCATTCTTTATACAATGAGCTTCACACAACATTCTAGGGATTATTCTTGTGAATCTCCTCTGGACCCTTTCCAAGGCCAGCACATCTTTCCTTAGATATGAGGCCCAAAACTGCTCACAATACTCCTAACGGGGTCTGACTAGAGCCTTATGCAGCCTCAAGAGTACATCCCTGCTCTTGTATTCTAGCACTCTCAACACGAATGCTAACGTGGCATTTGCCTTCCTAATTGCTGACTGAACCTACACATTAACCTTAAGAGAATCTTGAACAATGACTGCCAAGACTCTTTGTGCTTCTGACTTTCTAAGCATTTTCCCCATTTAGAAAATAGTCTATGCCTCCATTCCTCCTTCCAAAATGCATAACCCCACACTTTTCCACATTGTATTCCATCTGCCACTTCTTTGTCTACTCTCCTAACCTGTCCAAAACCTTCTGCAGTGCCCCCTGCTTCCACAATACTATGTACCTTTGCATCATCTGCAAACTTAGCAACAGTGCCTTCAGTTCCTTCCTCCAAATCGTTAATGTACATCGTGAAAAAGTTGTGGTCCCTGCACTGACCCCTGAGGCACACCACTAGTCGCCAGCTGCCATCTTGAAAAAGGCCCCTTCATCCCTACTCTTTCCTTCTGCCAGTCAGCCAATCCTCTATACATGCCAGGATCTTATCATTAACACCATGGACACTTAACTTATTTAACAGTCTCCAATGCAGCACCTTATCAAAGGCCTTCTGGAAATCTAAGTAAATCACGTCCACTCATTCTCCTTTATCTAACTTCCTTGTTACCTCCTCAAAGAATTCTAACAGATGTGACAGACATGACCTGCCCTTGACAAAGTTGTGCTGACTCAGTCCTGCTTTATCATGCACTTCCAAGTACTCTGCGATTTCATCTTTAATAATGGACTCTAAAATTTTGCCAGTCACCGAAAGTCAGGCTAACCAGCCTATAACTTCCTGTCTGCTACCTCCCTCCCTTTTTAAATAGTGGCGTTACATTAGGTACTTTCCAGTCCTCTGGTACCCTCCCTGCCTCAGTGATTCCTGAAAGATCACCACCAATGCCTCTACAATTTCCTCCTATCTCTTTTAGAACCCTGGGGTGTAGTCCACCCGGTCCAAGTGAGTTATCCACCTTCAGACTTTTCAGTTTATCCAGAGCCTTCTCCTTTGTGATGGCCACTATACTCACCTGCGCCCCGACTCTCCTGGAGCTCTGGCATCCCACTGGTATCTTCCACCATGAAGAATGACGCAAAGTAACTATTCAGTTCCTCTGTCATTGCTTTGTTTTCTATTATCACTTCTCCAGACTCATTTTCCAGTGGTCCAATGGCTACTTTTGCCACTCTCTTACCTTTTATATATTGAAAAAACTCTTCCTATCTTCTTTCATATTACTAGCTAGCTTAAGCTCATTTCGTCTTTTTCTTCCCCCCTTATTGCTTTTTTTAAGTTGTCCTCTACTCGCTTTTAAAGGCTTCCCAATCCTTTGGCTTCTCACAAATTCTTGCCACTTTGTGTGCTTTTTCTTTTATACTGTCCTTGACTTCCCTCATCAGCCATGGATGCCTTGTCCTCCCCTTAGCGTGTTTCTTCCTCCTTGGGATGAATTTCTGTTGTGCCGCCTTTCAAAAACTTCTACCATTACTCTTCCACTGTCTTCCCTGCTAGGTTCCCTTTCTAATCAATTCTGGCCAGCTACTCCCTCATGTCTTTGTGGTTACCTTTGTTTAATTGCAATACTGCTACATATGATTCCAGCTTCTCCCTCTCAAACTGCAGGGTAAATTCTATCATATCGTGGTCACTGCTCCCTAAGGGTTCCTTCACCTTAAGTTCCCTGATCAAATCTGCCTCATTACACATCACCAAATCCAGGATTGCTTGTTCCCTAGTACACTTTGTCACAAGCTGCTCCAAAAAAAAACACTATCTTAGGCATTCCACAAATTTTGTTTCTTGGGGTCCACTACCTACTTGATTTTCCCACTCCACCTGCATATTGAAGTCCCCCATGATTACTGTAATTATGCTTTTTTTATATGCCTTTTCTATCTCCTGATTTATTTTCTGCCCCACATCCTGACTACTGGTAGGTGCCTGTACATAACTCCCATCAGGGTCTTTTTACCTTTGCGATTCCTCAATTCTATCTACAGAGATTCTACGCCTTCTGATGCTATATCCCTTCTTGCTATCGATTTAACTTCATTCCTTATTAACAAAATCAAAATTCACATTGATTGGAGGTCACAGGCAGTGCGTTATCTAGCACCATTAAGACAAAAAAAAGTTGCAATCTGGAAATCAAATAAAAAATGTTGATCCACAACACACTTTTTCCGAGAAGGTGCCGGTCACCAAGGAGATCATAACAGGGGCCTTTCCTAAGAAGAGCAAATGTCTTCAATAGTAGAACACAACAGAGATTCAACTCACTGCACTGCAACATATAAAGTGCCAGCTGACACATACCCTTCAAGCAAAGTCAGTATAAGCAGATCTACTTAAGCAAGAAATAAGGAGGGTTAAAAGGGACCATGAAAAATCATTGGCCAGCAGGATTAAAGAAAATCCCAAGACTTTTTATACATATAGAAAGAGCAAGAGGGTAGCCAGGGACAAGGGAGGAAATTTATGCATGAAGCCAGAGGAAATGGGCGAGATATTAAATGAGTATTTTGCATCAGTATTCACCAAAGAGAAGGACTTGGTGGATGATGAATCTGGGAAAGGATGTGTATTTAGTTTGAGTCATGTTGAGATCAAAAAGGTGGTGGTATTGGAGTTCTTGAGAAACATTAAGGTCTGTGTAGGGCGTTGGTGAGGCCGCAGCTGGAGTACTGTGTGCAGTTTTGGGCGCCGTACTTGCGCAAGGATATTTTAGCCTTGGAGGGAGTGCAGAGGAGGTTTACTAGGCTGATTCCGGAGTTAAGGGGGTTGAGCTATGAGGAGAGGCTGAATAGATTAGGCTTGTACTCGTTAGAGTTTAAAAGAATGAGGGGAGATCTCATTGAGACGTATAAGGTGATGAATGGGATGGATAGGATAGAGGTGGAGAGACTCTTCCCGCTCAGAAAGGATAGTAGGACTAGGGGGCATAGCCTCAAGATAAAGGGGGGGGGGGGGCAGTTTAGAACAGAGTTGAGGAGGAACTTCTTCACTCAAAGGGTGGTGAATCTCTGGAATTCTCTGCCTGTTGAAGTGGTGGAGGCTGCCTCGCTAAATACTTTTAAGACGCAGGTTGATGGGTTTTTGATGAGAGAGGGGATTAAGGGTTATGGGGAGAGGGCGGGAATGTGGAACTGAGCCACAACAGATCAGCCATGATCTTATTGAATGGCGGGGTAGGCTCGAAGGGCCTACTCCTACTCCTATTTCTTATGTTCTTATGTTCTTAGACAAGTCCCCAGGGTCTGATGGGATGTATCCTAAAATACTAAGAGAGACAAGGGAGGAAATTGCTGGGGCCTTGAGAGAAATCTTTGTATCCTCACTGGCTACAGGGGAGGTCCCAGAGGACTGAAGAATAGCCAATGTTGCTCCTTTGTTTAAGAAGGATAGCAAGACTAATCCAGGTAATTACAGGCCTGTGAGCCTTATGTCAGTGGTAGGGAAATTATTGGAGACGGTTCTTCAAGACAGGATTTACTCCCACTTGGAAATAAATGGAAGTATTAGCAAGAGGCAACACGTTTTGTAAAGGGGAGGTCATGTCACACTAACTTGATTGCGTTTTTCAAGGAAATGACAAAGATGATTGACGAAGGTAGAGCAGTGGATGATATCTACATAGATTTCAGTAAGGCCTTTGACAAGGTCCCTCATGGCAGACTGGTGCAGAAGGTGAAGTCGCATGGGATCAGAGGTGGGCTGGCAAGGTGGATACAAAACTGGCTCAGTCATAGAAGATAGAGGGTAGTAGTGGGAGGATGCGTTTCTGAATGGAGGGCTGTGGCATTCCTCAGGGATCAGTGCTGGGACCATTGCTGTTTGTAATATATACATATAAATGATTGGAGGAAAACGTAACTAGTTTGAGTAATAAGTTTGAAGACGACAAAAGATTGGATTTGCAGATAGCGATGAGGACCAACAGAGGATACAGCAGGATAAAGACAGGTTGGAGGCTTGGGCGGAGAGATGGCAGATGGAGTTTAATGTGAGGTAATGCATTTTGGAAAGACTAATAAAGTTAGAAAATATACAGTAAATGGCAGAACCTTTAGAAGTATTGATAGGCAGAGGGATCTGGGTGTACAGCTATACAGGTTACTGAAATTGGCAACGGTAGTCAAGAAGGCATATGGCATGCTTGCCTTCATCAGCCTGGGCATTGAGTTTAAAAATTGGCAAGTCATGTTAAGCTTTATAGAATCTTAGTTAGGCTGCACTTGGAATATAGTGTTCAATTCTGGTTGCCACACTATCAGAAGGATGTGGAGGCTTTGGAGAGGACACAGAAAAGATTTACCAGGATGTTGCCTGGCATGGAGGGCATTAGCTAAGAGGAGAGGTTGGGAAAACCTAGTTTGTTCTCACTGGAACAACGAAGATTGAGGGGTGACCTGATAGAAGTGTACACTATTATGAGGGGCATGGACAGAGTGGACATTGAGAAGCTTTTTCCCAAGATGGCAGAGTCAATTACTAGGAAACATAGGTTTAAGGTTAGAGGGGAAAGGTTTAAAGGAGATGGACGAGGCAAATTTTTTTAAACAGAGGGTGGTGGTACCTGGAACTCGCTGCCGGAGAAGGTAGTGGAAGCAGATACGATAGTGAGTTTTAAGAGGCGTCATGACAATTATATGAATAGGATGGGAATAGAGGGATATGGTCCCCAGATGGGTAGGGGGTTTTACTTTAGTCGGGCAGCATAGTCGGTGCAGGCTTGGAGGGCCTGTTCCTGTGCTGTAATTTTCTTTATTCTTTGTATTAGTGCCTTATGTCAATGCTCTTTGTGGGACTTTGCTGTCTGCAAATTGGCTAATACAGTTATGTCATCACAACAATAATTACAATTCCAAAGTAATTTGGTGGCTGTTTACACCGGAGTTATATAAGTGCAAGTCCATTCTTTTCTCAACTCCACAAAATAGACAGGATGGAAAAATTTTCAACAAAAATATGATAATGTGCCAATGGCACAATTCGTTAAGGGGAAGTCGTGTTTGACGAATTTATTGGTATTCTATGAGGATGTGACTAGTGCGGTAGATAGAGGGGAACCGGTGGATGTAGTGTTTTTTGATTTTCAAAAGGCGTTTGATAAGGTGCCACACAAAAGGTTGCTTCAGAAGGTTAGGGGGCATGGAGTTGGGGGTAAGGTGTTAGCATGGTTAGAGGATTGGTTGTGTACTAGGACGCAGAGAGTTGGTATCAATGGGTGCTATTCGGATTGGCAGTTGGTGACTAGTGGATTGGTGCTGAGTGTAGGGTGACGAAATTTGCTGATGACACAAAGATAAGTGGAAAAGCAAATTGTGCGGAGGGTATGGAAAGTCTGTAGAGGGATCTGGATAGGCTGAGCGAGTGGGCGAGGAGCTGGCAGATGGAGTACAATGTTAGCAAGTGTGAGGTTATCCACTTTGGCAGAAATAATAGTAGGAGGGATTACTATTTAAAGGGCGAAAAGCTGCAGCATGCTACGGTGCAGAGGGACCTGGGGGTCCTTGTGCATGAGTCGCAAAAACCCAGTCTGCAGGTGCAGCAGGTGATCAAGAAGGCAAATGGGATGCTGGCCTTTATAGCGAGGGGGATAGAATATAAAAGCAGGGAGGTCTTGCTGCAACTGTACAGGGCACTGGTGAGGCCACAGCTGGAGTAGTGCGTGCAGTTTTGGTCGCCGCACTTGCGCAAGGATATTTTGGCCTTTCAGGGAGTGCAGAGGAGGTTCACAAGGCTGATACCGGAGATGAGGCGGTTGGACTATGAAGAGACTAAATAGACTGGGTCTGTACTCGTTGGAGTTTAGAAGGATGAGGGGGGATCTTATAGAGATGTATAAGATAATGAAAGGGATGGATAGGGTAGAGGTAGAGAGATTCTTCCCGCTCAGAAAGGACAGCAGGTCTAGAGGGCACAGCCTCAAGATTGGGGGGGAGGGGGGGTTGCAGTTTAGATCGGAGTTGAGGAGGAACTTCTTCACTCATAGGGTGGTGAATCTTTGGAATTCTCTGCCAGGTGAAGTGGTGGAGGCAACCTTGCTAAATATATTTAAGACACGGGTAGATAGGTTTTTGGTAGGCAAGGGAATTAAGGGTTATGGGGAGAAAGCGGGAAAGTGGAACTGAGCCACTTCAGATCAGCCATGATCTTATCGAATGGCAGGGCAGGCTCGAAGGGCTAGATGGCCTACTCCTGCTCCTACTACTTATGTTCTTATGATAACCCCCTTTGGCTAATCGTGTAAATAGGACTGTAGGTAGGGCTTTAAACTAATTATGGGGGGGAGGGTGCGAGGGTAGGTGACATTACGGGGTCTAAAGTAAAGGAGAGGGTGCAGGTAAGGGGGGAGGCCAAGGATGTCCCAATAATAAAAGGAGTAGGAGGCGTGAGTATGGTTGGTGGCGTTCTGGCAAATAGGGTACAGGTGAAGGCTGGGATGAAGGCACTTTATCTGAATGCACGAAGCATTCAAAATAAAGTGGATGAGCTGGTGGCGCAGATCAGCACAAATGGATATGATCTGGTGGCCATTACAGAGACGTGGCTGCAAGGTGACAGGGACTGGGAGCTGAATGTCCAGAGGTATCAAGTGTTTAGGAAGGATAGGAAGGGGGGGGGGGGGGGGGCGTAGCTCTGCTGATTAAGGATAGCATCAGGGTGGTAGTAAGGGATGATATAGGAACCAAAGAGCAGAACGTGGAATCCTTGTGGGTGGAGATTAGGAACAGCAAAGGGAGGAAGACGCTGGTGGGTGTCGTTTATAGGCCCCCAAATAATGATCTGGAGGTGGGGCGGGCTGTTAACGCGCAAAATGCGGCGTGCAGGAATGGAACGGCGGTAATCATGGGGGATTTCAATGTACATATTGATTGGTCGACCCATGTTGGACGTGGTGGGCTTGAGGAGGAGTTCTTGGAATGCTGCCGGGATAGTTTCCTCGAACAGTGTGTGTTGGAGCCGACGAGGGAGCGAGCTATCTTGGATCTGGTGTTATGTAATGAGGCGGGTAGAATTAGGGACCTTGTGGTGAAGGATCCTCTTGGGAAGAGTGATCATTGTACGGTGGAGTTTCTGATGCAGATGGAGGAGGAGAAAGTGGGTTCCTGGACATGTGTCCTTTGTTTGAACAGAGGGGAGTATGGTAGGATGAGAGAGGAATTGGCAAATGTTGATTGGGGGAGTGCGTTGGAAGGTAGGTCTGCTGAGGAACAGTGGAGGATCTTTAGAACATAGAACACTACAGCACAAACAGGCCCTTCGGCCCACGAGTTGCGCCGATCACATCAACACCTACCAACCTATAGACCTATCTATAACCCCCAATCCCATTAAACCCCATATACTCATCCAGAAGTCTTTTAAAAGACCCCAGCGAGTTTGCCTCCACCACCACTGACGGCAGCCGATTCCATTCGCTCACCACCGTCTGAGTGAAAAACTTACCCCTAACATCACTTCTGTACTTTCCTCCCCGCACCTTAAATCTGTGTCCTCTCGTAGCGACCATTTCAACCCGGGGAAATAGCCTCTGAGAATCCACCCTATCTATTCCTCTCAACATTTTATAAACTTCTATCAGGTCGCCTCTCAACCTTCGTCTCTCCAGGGAAAAGAGTCCCAGCTCCCTCAACCTAACTTCATAAGGCATGCCTCCCAGTCCAGGCAACATCCTTGTAAATCTCCTCTGTACCCTTTCAATAGCTTCTACATCTTTCCTATAGTGAGGCGACCAGAACTGCGCACAGTACTCCAAATGAGGCCTGACAAGGGTCTTATAAAGTTGCAGCATTACCTCCCGATTCCTAAACTCAATCCCTCGATTAATGAAGGCCAGTACACCATACGCCTTCTTGACCACATCCTCCACCTGCGAGGCCGATTTAAGAGTCCTGTGGACCCGGACCCCAAGATCCTTCTGCTCTTCAACACTACTAAGACTCCTGCCCTTGATAGTGTACTCGTTCATCCCGTTGGTTCTGCCAAAATGGACGACTACACATTTATCCGCGTTGAAGTCCATCTGCCACTTCTCCGCCCAGTCCTGCATCCTATTTATGTCCTGCTGCAACTTTTGACATCCTTCCAGACCATCCACAACACCACCGACCTTCGTGTCATCAGCGAACTTACTTGCCCATCCCTCCACTTCCTCATCTAGGTCATTTATGAAAATGACAAACAGCAAGGGTCCTAGAACAGATCCCTGGGGCACTCCACTGGTGACTGACCTCCATGCCGAAAAAGACCCATCCACAACCACTCTCTGCCTTCTGCAGGCAAGCCAGTTCTGGATCCACAAGGCCAAAGGCCCTTGGATCCCATGCCCTCTCACCTTCTCAAGAAGTCTTGCATGGGGGACCTTATCAAACGCCTTGCTGAAGTCCATGTACACCACGTCCACTGCACTTCCTTCGTCAATGTGTTCAGTCACATTATCGAAGAACTCAACTAGGCTTGTAAGGCACTACCTGCCCTTGACAAATCCATGCTGACTATTTCTGATCATGTCAAACCTCTCCAAATGCTCGTAAATCTTGTCCCTCAGAAGCCTCTCCATCAGCTTACCAACCACTGAAGTCAGACTCACTGGTTGGTAATTTCCCGGGCTATCTCTGTTCCCTTTCTTGAAAATAGGAACTACATCCGCAATCCTCCAATCTTCCAGAACCTCTCCCGTCTCCATTGACGACGCAAAGATCATCGCCAGGGGCTCTGCAATCACTTCCCTCGCCTCCCACAGTATCCTGGGGTACATCCCATCTGGTCCCGGCAACTTATCTATCTTGATAGAATTCAAAAGTTCTAACACATCCTCCTCCTTAATATCCACATACTCAATCTTTTCCATCTGCTGCAAATCTGTAGCAAAATCTCCCAGATCAGTTTCCACTGTGAATACTGAGGCAAAGTACTCATTAAGCACCTCTGCCATTTCTTCTGGTTCCACACAGACCTTTCCCCCTTCACCTTTTATAGGTCCTATCCCTTCTCTTCTCATCCTTTTACCTTTCACATATTTATAGAAGGCCTTGGGATTCTCCTTAATCTTACCCGCTGAGGTCTTCTCATGACCCCTTCTGGCTCTCCTAATTTCCCTTTTAAGCTCCTTTCTACAGTCCTTATACTCCTCAAGATCCTTAACATCTCCTAGTTCCCTGAACCTTTTGTACACCTTCCTTTTCCTCCTGACTAGGTTCACCACAGCCTTCGTGCACCACGGTTCCCACAACCTACCAAAACCCCCTTGTCTCATCGGAACGTTGTCATGCAGAGCTCCAGACAAACATTCCTTGAATATCCACCACCTTCCTTCGGTACTTTTCCCTAAGAACGCCTCCTTCCAGTTTATTTGTCCAAGTAACTTCCTGACTTCTTCGTATCTCCCCTCACTCCAGACAAACACCTTCCTAGCCTGCCTGATCCTATCTCATTCCAATGCAATTGTGAAGGAGATAGAATTATGGTCACCATTCCCAAGATGCTCTCCTACCGAGAGATCCGTCACCTGCCCTGGTTCATTCGCCAGTACCAGGTCAAGTACAGCCTCTCCCCTCGTAGGCTTATCCACATACTGTGTCAGGAAACCTTCCTGAACACACCTAACAAACTCCTCCCCATCCAAACCCCTTGCCCTAGGGATATTCCAGTCGATGTTTGGGAAATTGAAGTCTCCCATCATGACAACTCTGTTATTACTACATCTCTCCAGAATCTGTTTCCCTATCTGCATCTCAACTTCCCTGTCACTATTGGGCGGCCTATAGAATACACCCAGCAAAGTTTTCGACCCTTTGCTGTTCGTAATTTCCACCCACAGAGACTCTGTAGATAGTCCCTCCACGGCATCCTCCTTCTCTGCAGCCATGACACTGTCCCTGATCAAGAGTGCCACTCCACCACCTCTTCTGCCACCCTCCCTGTCCTTCCTGAAGCATCTGAAACCTGGCACCTGAAGTACCCAGTCCTGTCCCTGAGACATCCAAGTCTCCATAATGGCCACCACAACACATTCCCAAGCAGCAATCCACGCCCTAAGCTCATCTACCTTATTCACTACACTCCTTGCGTTAAAATATATACACTTCAGCCCCTCAGTCTGGGCATTTCCCTTCTCCAGCCCCTGTCTAACCTCCCTCTCATACTGCCTGCAGTCCTCCCCTACCTGGGAGCTAACCTCCTCCGTCCCAGTCTCCCCATCACAATTCCCTCCCCCCATCCTTTCTAGTTTAAAGTCCCCCTGGTAGCCTTAGCCAGTCTTCCCACCAAGATATTAGTCCCCCTGGGATTTAAGTGCCACCTGTCTTTACTGTACAGGTCCCACCTGCCCCTAAAGAGGTCCCAGTGATCTAGGAACCAAAATCCCTGCCCTCTGCACCAGTCCCTCAGCCACGCATTCAGCCTCCACCTCATTCTATTCCTTCCCTCATTCTCCCGTGGCGCAGGCAGCAATCCTGAGATTACTACCTTCGCTTTTCTCTTCCTCAGCTGCCTACCCAGTTCCCTATAGTCCCTTTTCACGATTGCCTCCCTCTTCTTGCCTACGTCAGTAGTACCTATATGCACTACAACCTCTGGTTCCTAACCCTCCCCCTTCAGGATGTCTGGGACACGCCCAGAGACATCCCGGATCCCAGCCCCAGGGAGACAAACCACCATCCGCGACTCCCGTCTACGTCCACAAAAACGCCTGTCCGCCCCCCTCACTGTGGAGTCCCCTATTAGCACTACCTTTCTGCTCTCTTTAAGGAGATCTTTCTTGGTGCTCAGCAGAAATTTATTCCGATGGTTAAAAAGGATCGGAGGAGGAGAGGTAATCAGCCGTGGATAACGAAGGAGGTGAAGGAAAGTGTTAAATTAAAAGTGGATGCGTTTAGATTAGCTAAGAGTAGTGGGCGAGAAGAGGATTGGGAGAGGTTTAAATGTCAACAAAGAATGACAAAGAAATTGATAAAGAAGGATAGGATAAACTATGAAGCTGGGCTAGCACTTAATATAAAAGAGGATAGCAAGAGTTTTTATAAATACATAAAAAGGAAGAGGCTGGCTAGGGTGAACGTTGGACCCTTAGAGGATGAGAGGGGGGACTTAGTGGTAGGGGATGGGGAAATGGCTGAGGCCCTGAATAACTTTTTTGTTTCGGTCTTCACGGAGGAGGACGTGAGTAATTTGCCGGGTGTTAGCGATGGAAAGATGGTAGGAGTGGAGGGCCTGAATGACATTATTGTTACTAGAGAGGCGGTGCTCGACAGACTGGAGGGAACTGATTGTGGACAAGTCCCCAGGACCAGATGGAATGCATCCAAGGGTTCTGAAGGAAATGGCGGAGGTGATAGTGGATGCCTTGGTGATTATTTTCCAAACGTCGCTGGATTCCGGGGAAGTGCCGGAAGATTGGAAAACGGCTAATGTTACGCCGTTGTTTAAGAAGGGTGGCAGGCAAAAGGCAGGGAATTATAGGCTGGTTAGTTTAACGTCTGTTGTAGGAAAAATGTTAGAATCCGTGATCTAGGAGAAAATAGCGAGGCAACTTGAGGAGAATTATTTGGTAGAGCAGATGCAACACGGTTTCGTTAAGGGGAAGTCGTGTCTGACGAATTTATTGGAGTTCTACGAGAATGTGTCTAGGGCGGTGGATAGAGGAGAGCCGGTGGATGTGGTCTTTCTTGATTTTCAGAAGGCGTTTGACAAGGTGTCTCACAAGAGGTTATTGCAGAAGGTCAGGGAGCATGGAGTTGGGGGTAGGGTGTTAGCGTGGATAGAGGATTGGTTGTCAAATAGGAGGCAGAGAGTGGGGGTCAATGGGTGCTATTCGGATTGGCGGTTGGTGACTAGTGGAGTGCCCCAGGGGTCAGTGCTGGGGCCTCAGCTATTCACCATTTATATAGATGATCTGGAGGAGGGAACCGAGTGTATGGTGTCAAAATTTGCTGATGACACCAAGATTGGTGGAACGGCAAATTGTGCAGAGGGTGTGGAGAGTCTGCAGAAGGATCTAGATAGGCTGGGCAAATGGGCCAGGAACTGGCAAATGGAATTTAATGTTGGCAAATGTGAGGTTGTCCACTTTGGTAGGAATAATGATAGGAAGGATTATTACTTATGTGGCGAAAAACTGCAAAATGCGACGGTGCAGAGGGACCTCGGGGTCCTTGTGCATGAGTCGCAAAAACCCAGCCTGCAGGTGCAGCAGGTGGTCAGGAAGGCGAATGGGATGCTGGCCTTCATAGCGAGGGGGATTGAATATAAAAGTAGGGAGGTCTTGCTGCGGCTGTATAGGGCATTGGTGAGGCTGCAGCTGGAGCACTGTGTACAGTTTTGGGCGCCGTACTTGCGCAAGGATATTTTGGCCTTGGAGGGAGTGCAGAGGAGGTTTACTAGGCTGATGCTGGAGTTGAGGGGGTTGAGCTATGAGGAGAGGCTGAATAAACTAGGCTTGTACTCGTTAAGAGTTTAGAAGAATGAGGGGAGATCTCATTGAGACGTATAAGATATTGAATGGGATGGATAGGATAGAGGTGGAGAGGCTCTTCCCGCTCAGAAAGGACAGTGGGACTAGAGGGCACAGCCTCAAGATAAAGGGGGGGCGGTTTAGAACGGAGTTGAGGAGGAACTTCTTCACTCAAAGGGTGGTGAATTTCTGGAATTCTCTGCCCGTTGAAGTGGTGGAGGCTGCCTCGCTCAACATTTTTAAGACGCGGGTTGATAGGTTTTTGATAGGCAAGGGGATTAAGGGTTATGGGGAGAGGGCGGGAATGTGGAACTGAGCCACGACAGATCAGCCATGATCTTATTGAATGGCAGGGCAGGCTCGAGGGGTTAGATGGCCTACTCCTGCTCCTATTTCTTATGTTATGTTCATCACTTTACTAATGATTGAGAGTAGACTGATGTGATGGTAATTGGATAGGTCAGGTTTGTCTACTTTTCACACACAAGGCACGCCAAGGTAATTTTCTACATTGACGGGTAGATGCCAATGTTGTAGATTTACTGAAACAGCTTGGATAGGGGAACAGCAAGTTCTGTCTTCAACAGTTGCTGAAATACTGTCACAGCCCATGGCATTTTACAGTATCCAGTGTCTTCAGCCATTTCTCGATGTAATGTGCAATGAATCAAATTAGCTGAAGACTGGCATCTGTGATGCTGGGGCATTTGGAGGAGGCCGAGTTGAATCATTAATTTAGGACTTATGTCTGAAGGTTATTGTGAAAGCTTCAGTCTTATCTTTTACACTGATGTGCTAGCTTTCCTATCATTGAGGATGGGGATATTTGTGAACCTGCATCCTCTAGTGAGGATATAATTCTGGAATTGGGGGATCGGTTAACTCAGTTGACTGGATAGCTGGTTCGTGATGTGGAGCAGTGCCAATAGTGCAGGTTCAATTCCCATTTGGGCTGAGGTTATTCATGGAGGCCCCGCCTTCTTAAACTTGCCCCTCTGACTGGATACTGTAAATGCCATGGGCTCTGACAGTATTCCAGTAACCTGGTAATCCTCGGGTTAAATCACCACCAGTCAACTCTCTCTTTCAAAGGGGAGAGCAGTTCTATGGTCATCTGAGACCATGACCACTTTCAGTTCTGGGATATTTGTCATTTGTGTTTGCAATGGAGAAAAATAGCAAACCCTAAAGTTTCTGAAAAACATGAATATCTTGCCTGTTTTGTTTTATTGGCTGTTTACTTGATTTATCATAACTGCTGTTTGGAATGTGCGTAAGCAAATCCACATGATGACACTGGATCAATAGGCTGGGTTAGTAGAAGTGTGTTCCCAATCATAGAAAAGCTAATGTCACTATAGTTACTTCAACCTGGGAAATTGTATTACAAGAAAAAATGATCTGAAACCAGGTCTTTTGCTGGCTTGCGAATTCATTCCTGGCAGATTCTTGTGGTTTTTATTCAAACATATTTATCCATCGCAATGTTACAGCTTCATCTTCACCTTGCATTACAAGAGAACCGTGGCCAAAATAGACAACAGCCATGAACATAAGAACATAAGAAATAGGAGCAGGAGTAGGCCATCTAGCCCTTCGAGCCTGCCCCGCCATTCAATAAGATCATGGCTGATCTGTCGTGGCTCAGTTCCACATTCCCGCCCTCTCCCCATAACCCTTAATCCCCTCTCTTATCAAAAACCCATCAACCCGCGTCTTAAAAATATTTAGCGAGGTAGCCTCCACCACTTCAACGGGCAGAGAATTCCAGAGATTCACCACCCTTTGAGTGAAGAAGTTCCTCCTCAACTCTGTTCTAAACCGCCCCCCCTTTATCTTGAGGCTGTGCCCCCTAGTCCTACTGTCCTTTCTAAGCGGGAAGAGTCTCTCCACCTCTATCCTATCCATCCCATTCATCATCTTATACGTCTCAATGAGATCTCCCCTCATTCTTCTAAACTCTAACGAGTACAAGCCTAGTTTATTCAGCCTCTCCTCATAGCTCAACCCCCTCAACTCCGGTATCAGCCTAGTAAACCTCCTCTGCACTCCCTCCAAGGCCAAAATATCCTTGCGTAAGTACGGCGCCCAAAACTGCACACAGTACTCCAGCTGCGGCCTCACCAATGCCCTATACAGCTGCAGCAAGACCTCCCTACTTTTATATTCAATCCCCCTCGCGATGAAGGCCAGCATCCCATTCGCCTTCCTGACCACCTGCTGCACCTGCAGGCTGGGTTTTTACGACTCATGCACAAGGACCCCGAGGTCCCTCTGCACCGTCGCCTGCTGCAGTTTTTCGCCACGTAAGTAATAATCCTTCCTACCATTATTCCTACCAAAGTGGACAACCTCGCACTTGCCAACATTAAATTCCATTTGCCATTTCCTGGCCCATTCATCCAGCCTATCTAGATCCTTCTGTAGACTCTCCACACCCTCCGCACAATTTGCCGTTCCACCAATCTTGGTGTCATCAGCAAATTTCGACACCCTGCACTCGGTTCCCTCCTCCAGATCATCTATATAAATGGTAAATAGCTGAGGCCCCAGCACCGACCCCTGGGGCACTCCACTAGTCACCATCCGCCAATCCGAATAGCACCCATTGACCCCCACTCTCTGCCTCCTATTTGACAACCAATTCTCTATCCACGCTAACACCCTACCCCCAACTCCATGTCCCCTGACCTTCTGCAATATTTGCAATTATTACTAACTGCTCTTCTTGTGTGGGATTTCTCGTAAGTAAGGAAGACAGAGTAGTCCTGACATTGACCTGCAATTGTAGTAATGAGTGTGTCTGTTTAGGAGTTTTGAAAGAAGCATTTTCAAGGGGGTCAGGACAACTGGTTTGAGAACTGATTAAGACCTTGGGAGTAGCGGTCGAAAGGTCAGAGACTGCCGAGTGGAGAATGGCCTGCAGATATGTGATTTAATATATGAAAGATAACCTTCACATTGAGATTTGTGAGAAAGGTGAAGAAAATACTATAAACCAAAACCTTCTCTCATAACAAGTTTCTTGCGCTTTCTAAAGTAACGTTTCAAGGAATGAACCTCAGCTCATTTAACTTGCTTATGTATAATTGGGATGTGTTATTACCTGCATCTTTCCAACTTTTACAGACTTAACTACTGATAAATAAATAATTCATTTGTTTTATTGTACTGAAAGTAGTTGAATATAGGAGTCGGACAGGATGCACAAACTCATTCCATTGGACAATGTAGCCTGAAGTTTCACATTGACAGAGATATCCAGAACACAGCTTGTGCACTTCAAACCTGATAGGATAAGATCTAAACTTAAGAAAGTTCATTGGAGAAGTAGGGTATTCATAAGTCTCAGGATGACTTTGGGAGCAGTAAAATGCCTTTTGGAAGAAGTCACATGCCATTTGGACTGTTAAGAGTAGACAAGAATGTTTGTAAAATAGCATAACTTTCCAACCATTCCTGCACCTTACTGAGCCTTCTACTTATTCTCCTCAGACTTACACTTGAGCCTTGAATCAGCATCTTTCTTAAGTTTCTCTCCAATTTACTCACAAACTCATCAAACTGATTTTGTTTACAAGTTACACTTCATGTACCAATAATGCATTCCTAATGAATTGCTGTTCGCCCTTCCTAACCCTCATGTTAGCTAACATTGTAAATGGTTCCCTCAAGTACTATGGATCTCATTGTCAAAACCAGGATCAAACCCTGCCCCCATCCCAACCACCTTATCCAATAGCTCCCCTATATTAATTTTAGCCAATCAAGTGTTTCACCTACCTCCTCTTGCACAATGACATGGGCAGCATGTTCCTTTGTAAAGTCGGATGCAAAATAAATGCTGAGACTTATTAAGATTCCCTAACAATGTGCTTAGAAAATCATAGTATAATCAAACTAAGTCATAATGGTTTTATGAAAGGGAAATCGTGACAAATTTTATTTGAGGATGTTACTAGTAGGATAGATAAATGGGAACCAGTAAATACTTGGAATTCAAAAAAGAAAATTTAATAAGGTGCCTGACAAAAGCTTGACATGAAACATCCCTTGATCCTGGAGTAATAGTAAGCTATTAGCATGGATGGATGATTGATTAATGCACTGGCAAACAGTATGACATTTAAAGTTGGTAGACTTGGAGTGCTGCAAGGATCATTGTTGAGATCATAACGATTTACAATCTACATTTATGATTTGGAAATACATCTAAGGGTTTGCTAAAGATGTAAGGCAAGGTGGAATGCAAACTAAAGAGACTACAAAGAAGTATCGACTGGCTAAGTGGGCAGCCAACAAGGTGGCAGGTAGGGAATTGTGAGGTTATTTGCTTTGGTAGTAACCCTAAATGGTGCCATGGAGATCAAAAGTAAGGAAATTATATTAAATCTTTATAAAATATTCAATTGGAGTGTTGCCCAAGGCCATGGGAGGAGATTTACTCGAATCGCATCAGGAATGATGGACTTAGTTATATGGAAAGACTAGAGAAATGATCAGAGCAGAGCTGATTACCAGACAATTTAATATTATGAATGGTTTTACAAGAGTAAATGAGGAACTGTTTTTAGGAGTAGAAAGATCAATAACCAGAGGACACAGATTTGAGATACTTGGCAAAAGAATCAGAATTTTAAAAAACAATGAGTTATTATGATCTGAGATGTGATACCGAAAAGGATGAAGAAAGAAGATTTGATGCTAACTTTCAAAAGGAAATTGGATTTATTTGAAAAGGAAAATTTTTTGCTGTGGAAAGGGCAAGCGTGCGGGACAACTTGAATACTTTTAACGAATGAGCACAGAATTGAATGATCTCCAATGCCATCTGATTGTATGGAAGTGTTCAAGCGGATAATGAATGTTAGTCCTGAGTAACAAAACTGTTTTTTTTTGATGCTATGAAGATCACGTGTGGCACATGAATGTAAAGCTTTCATCACTACATAACAACTGTAAAAGAGTCTCTTCTGTTCGGCAAGTGTGGCTTCCATTTTACGTTCTGCTTTTCTGTAGGTCAACTTTTCAAAATGAAGAAATTGAATCTTTAAAATTGCTTTTTAGGTGAGAGTATTTTTTCCTTAGATTATCTGTCAGGTCCTGTGACTCAGCTTTAGTGTTAGTTTATTAATGGCATCGCAGATACTGTAGGTGGCATTCTCCCATCTTGTTTGTTCCCACCTCGTTGCCAATAAGATTGGCGAATTTGGCATTCAACGCTGCAGTGTCATCAGAGAATCCCAGCTGCGGGCAAGGTCGTAACTTTTTGGCGCATATATGCAAAATAGAAGAACATCCGGAGTGCAGTGGTAGGATTGTGTGTAATGAGTATGTTTCTACTTTTGCATGACTTACTGGTCTCAATGTTTAAATCTGCAAATAAGAAATATTGAGCAGTGATTTTTATGACCTCACCATGCCTGGTGCAGATCATGCCAATCCCGGAAAACACACAGGCCTAAAAATCGGTTTCAAGCCTAGTGCCAAACGCTTTGCAATCATCCTGATCCCATACTACTAGTGCAAACCACAGGTCGAAAGCATGTTTAAAGCAGCACTTGTATGCATAGCCTGTTCAATGCCAGATTCCCCAGCTCCCAGGCAACATCTGTGGAGGGAAACAAAGTAAATGTTTTGGATTGAAATGATCCTTCTACAAACATTTGCTTTTCACAAAATCAAGTCAGCTCTGCCAGACTCCCCTGGACTTTTTCTTCCTCATTGGAATACATTTATTTTCAGTATTCTGAAACATCCTTTTAAATGTCTACCACAATAGAGATCAAATCTCTACTGACATATTCCTTTACTTCATTTGTTAGTTCACTTTAGCTGGTTCTGTTTTTGTGGCCTCATAATTGCCCCTATTTATGTTTAAAATGCTAGTCTTGGAACTTGGATCATCCTCTTTATTGTGTTATTACCATCACTAATTAACAGAGCTGCCCCTCAACCTTTTCATAACTTCCTGTCTTTCCTAAATGTCAGATACTGTTCAATATTCAGGGCTCATTCTATTTCACCCTGCAGCCATGTCTCTAATAATAGCTATCAGATCATGCTCATTTATTTCTACTTATGTCTTGGTTCATCTGCTTTGTTATGAATGCACAATGCATTCAGATACAGAGCCTTTAGTTTTGTGTCTTTATTATGTTTGTAAATTCTACCTTAATCTGATGTACTCTTAGTTTTGTATCCTCTATCCTTTCCTCTCATGGTCTATTTATCATTTCCCAAATCATTACCTTTCTCTTATGCCTAATCTCTACACTTTGATTTACCACATCTTTCCAAATTGGATTCGGTGCCCCCACTGTTTAGTTTAATACCCTCTCTCCCCTCGAGTTACGTGGCTTGCAAGAACACCAGTGACAGCAGGTTTCAGGTATAGACTGCCCCAAAGATAGACACCCCACTTTCCCAGTATTGGTGGCAATGCTTGTGAACTGGAACTCGCTTCTCCAGGTTCTGTTTTTGAGTCACGCATTCATTTCTCTAATCTTGTTTGCCCTATTCCAATTGGCGTGTGGCTTGGGCAATAATCCAGAGATTAATACTTTCAAGGCTCTGCTTCCTAATTTGGTACCTATCTCCTCATATTGATTATGCAGAATTTTTTTCCTAGTTCTACCAATGGACCACGACGACTGGATCCTCCCTCTGTTGCTGCAAGTTCATCTCCAACTCTCAGATGTCCTGAAACCTGGCACCAAGCAGAAAATACAACCTTCCCAATTCTTGCTCTTTGCTCACAGAACAGTGTATGTCCCGCTCACTATACTGTCCCCTGCTACCACTACATTCCTTTTTGTTCCCTTGACTTGAATGACTCCCTGTACCACTGTGCCATGATCGGCCAACTCATCCATCTTGCAGGCCCCACACTCATCCAAACAAGCCAAAAGAACCTCAGAATCGTTGTACAAAAGCAGAGGCTAAGGCTCATGTGCTCCTGGGTTACTTTACTTGCCTCATTAACAGTCACACTCTCCTGCCCCTGACCAAGTCAGAAGACCCTGTCCTCAGAGACGTGACTGCTTCCTGTTACAAGTATCCAGGTAACTTTCCCCTTCCCTGACGTGTTGCAGTGTCTGTAGCTCAGGAGATTTTTCCCAGAGCGTTGTCTTCTTGCAATGAAATGTCAGTATGAATTTTGTACTTGTGTTTCTGGACTTAAATGCACAACCACCAGGAAAGAAAAAATGTTACTGCTTAGTTCACGTTTAGACTGCAGTACATCAATACAGAATGCTATCTGTCCATCAAAGTTCAAAACAACACTGTACAGATGATAAAGCAGAACATCCTTAAAACTCATGAGTTAAAGAGATCCAGAAATTCTGGCTGATTCGGTTGCATTTGACTGCAGTATCTTAATTCTTTGTTCCATCATTAACGGCTTGTTCAACCCAGCTGACTTTTTGTCTGAACTTCATCTATCTATCTGAATTTTCAGCCAAGATCTCTAACATTGGCAGTTGTACGAGTCTCTTTGCAACTTTAGTCAATTTCATCGATTTCTTTATTAAGCACTAAGTGATCAACAATGATGTTTCTGGTTGAACGCTGTGGTTTGGCATTTTGCAGATAACCTGTATTGATCTCGATAAAAAGTGAGTCATATATAAGTAGGAGTCACTTAATGCTAGGGGTTTGGATGGGGCAGAGTTTGTAAGGTGCATCCAGGACTGGATGCACCTTACAAACGATTCGGAGTCGACTAGCGGGACTGATGGTGGACAAGTCCCCAGGACCGGATGGAATGCATCCCAGGGTTCTGAAGGAAATGGCAGAGGTGATAGTAGACGCCTTAGTGATTATTTACCAAACTTTGCTGGATTCTGGGGAAGTGCCGGAAGATTGGAAAACGGCTAATGTTACGCCGCTGTTTAAAAAAGGTAGCAGGCAAAAGGCAGTGAATTATAGGCCAGTTAGTTTAACGTCTGTTGTTGGAAAAATGCTTGAATCCGTCATCAAAGACGAAATAGCAAGGCACCTAGAGAAGAACTGTTTGATAGCGCAGACGCAGCACGGATTTGTTAAGGGGAAGTCGTGTTTGACAAATTTATTGGAATTCTATGAGGATGTGGCTAGTGCGGTAGATAGAGGGGAACTGGTGGATGTGGTGTTTCTCGATTTTCAAAAGGCGTTTGATAAGGTGCTGCACAAAAGGTTGCTTCAGAAGGTTAGGGGGCATGGAGGTGGGGGAAGGTGTTAGCGTGGATAGAAGATTGGTTGTCTAATAGGACGCAGAGAGTTGGTATCAATGGGTGCTATTCTGATTGGCGGTTGGTAACTAGTGGAGTGCCCCAGGGATCGGTGCTGGGGCCTCAGCTATTTACCATTTATATAGATGATCTGGAGGAGGAGGCTGAGTGTAGGGTGTCGAAATTTGCTGATGACACAAAGATGAGTGGAAGAGCAAATTGTGTGGAGGGTGTGGAAAGTCTGCAGAGGGATCTAGATAGGCTGAGCAAGTGAGCGAGGACCTGGCAGAGGAGTACAATGTTAGCAACTGTGAGGTTATCCACTTTGGCAGGAGTAATAGTAGGAGGGATTACTATTTAAAGGGCGAAAAGCTGCAGCATGCTGCGGTGCAGAGGGACCTGGGGGTCCTTGTGCATGAGTTGCAAAAACCCAGTCTGCAGGTGCAGCAGGTGATCAAAAAGGCGAATGGGATGCTGGCCTTTATAGCAAGGAGGATAGAATATAAAAGCAGGGAGGTCTTGCTGCAACTGTACAGGGCACTGATGAGGCCGCAGCTGGAGTACTGTGTGCAGTTCTCTGCCCGTTGAAGTGGTGGAGGCTACCTCGCTAAATATGTTTTAAGACACGGGTAGATAGGTTTTTGGCAGACAAGGGAATTAAGAGTTATGGGGAGAAAACGGGAAAGTGAATGACGGCGCAGGCTTGAAGGGCTAGATGGCCTACTCCTGCTCCTAGTTCTTATGTTCTTATGTTCAATGGTAAGGAAGACAGACTTTAACAACAGCTGTGAACAATATTTGTGAAACCTGACTGAGGTCAGAAATTTCTCTCAATCAAAAATTGCTTCAAATCTCAAATTTTGGGATTAATGGTACTCAACCCAGCCTGACATTCACAATGCATGTTACCAATTAAATTGGTATAAAGTCCAACTTTTAATCCATGGTCTATGTTCACAGGCCACATTCCTCTCTATTACAGGTAACGTGTGGCAAGGGATTTAATCTGGATCACTCTGAATAATTGTGCAGGGCCCTGGCTGGGCACATGGTGCCACTGCATCCATTAGCTCAGCTCTATCCTTACTTTTACAGCTTAATTTCTGTGATTGGGTGATTTATAGCCATGCCCCAGTCCCTATTGCTTGCACATGTAGGGTGCCTCTCTGTACTGGATCATCTCCCTGATTCCACTTTCTAAAATTTGGTAGCAACTCCTGCAGCCAGACTAGGTTGTAGATGGGGCCAGGGAGGCCAAGAATGGTACCCAAGCCCAGGAATGGGGTTGAAGGGCCCATTCTGTGTTCCCACACACAGGCAAGGTGAAGACATAGCAGGTGGGTGGAGTAGGAGGAGAAGACGTGAGTGTGTGGAGCCTAAATAAGGAGGGAGGGCAAATAATTGTGCACCAGTAATAAAAAGTCAGTAAAAGGTTTTCCATGTTTTGCAGCTCTCATTTGTTTGGAGATTATTGTATGAGGCTGTGGTTCAAAAGGTTTGGCCATTCTTGGTCTATGATCACATTGCTCAGTTCAGCCAGGGCAACAGTTGTCCTCAGCACTTCAAGTTAGAAAGGAAAGGGGAAAAAAAATGAAAAAGCAGGGCTCGCACTCCTGATCATGATCACAATTGCCTGGATGTGTACAGACAGCAGGGGAGGAGTAGCACAGTTGACAGCCTTCATTCTTAGTCTCTTTTAAATAATTAAATAGTGTATCTGAGATTGGGAACTTGTTTAGAAAGGATCAAGAGCACAAATAAATAACCCAAATGCTTCAAGATGCAGTGTTTGAACGCCAATGCATTGCTGTAGTACAATTCAAAACAAAACTCTTAAAATCTGTAACTTGTATTTACACCATTATTTAAAGGCCAACAGTCATCTTGTATAGCACCCAAGTGTTCGAACTTCATTTGTAGATCGAGTGAATGGTATCATGGCAAAGGCCAATCCTTCCCCAGACAACTTTCCATCAAAACTGATCTGTGCAGGAACTACACGGATTTTACCTTTCCTGACTTCTCTTTCACAGCATCAACCATGGTGCCCTGAAGTCAAATGCAATAAATACCACCAAATATAGATCAGCAATTGTAACTTGGGAATTTTTTGGTCTATATAGCTGACTACAAAACCTTGGCCCCAAACCAGTTCTACATACTCGCATGCGCTGTTGGATAACTTTGGAAATACAACCAAAACACATCATTTTTGAGGCCACGTGACATTTTTAAATGCATGACAATCAATTTCAAACAGAAATATGGATTCAAACTAACTCCACTAATTACTGAAATAATTCAAACTGAAAAAATGCAACAATCTATTGGCACAGTATATTTTTTGTCAGACCCAGGTTATGATACGTCATATTAAAAAAGTAACATTTATTAATGTACACTGCCACCTTCAAAGATTTGCAAAATGCATCAGTCCATTGGCGTGAAAAATTCTCTGCTATGTGACTGCCCTTGTCCAGTTACACTGGTATCATTCTTTTCCTGTAAATCTAGCTAGAATAAAACAGGGTTCATTGTTCTACTACTTTCTCTCCTCTTAGTTACTTCCGGAATCTGAAAAGACACCTTATCTGTTGATCTGTGACTGGATATTTACAGTTTAATAATGAGAGCTGGAGAAACACCAGAATAAAACTGCTGATCAATGTCCCTTTATTCACAAGTGCTGTGTCCTCTACCAGAAACATTCTTGGATTTCAAAAAGTAATTTAAAAAAGCTATCTAGAATTAACAAGATGAAGGTAAATAATTTTA
The DNA here is from genome assembly GCF_965287045.1 of Carcharhinus amblyrhynchos. Taxonomy (NCBI): domain Eukaryota; kingdom Metazoa; phylum Chordata; class Chondrichthyes; order Carcharhiniformes; family Carcharhinidae; genus Carcharhinus; species Carcharhinus amblyrhynchos. The sequence goes on along the minus strand of NC_137336.1, from coordinate 31,698,689 downwards.
GCAATTGTTGCATTTGGCAAATCCTACAAGTTGGAAACCATTTGGTGCTCAGTAAGCTCTCACTACCTTAAAATTCATCTAAGATTCCTCTGCAACCTCCCAACAATGGGACTCAGCATAGCATTTCAGTCTATGTCAATGCATGGTTGTTATTTTGAACTTCGGAACTTCTCCACTGATAACACTGATGGTGGTTACAGGTCTTGGCAAGTTATCAATTGCAGGAGTTTGCGAGCCCTGGAAACCGTCAGCAGCATTTTTCACTTCCCAGTGAGTTAAACATGTCTGGGAAACACCAAAATAGAAACTTGAAAACATTTTGGCGCCAAAATTGACGGGGGTTGGGTCGGAAAGAAAGGACCATTTAAAAAGAGTCATGAAAAAAGCCAGCACATAGCACCTTAATGCTCAAAACTTATCATTTTACTGATAATTCAAGTAAATATTAGATTACCAAAACCTCCAATAAACTAACAGAAATAAATATTTAACACAAAGTATTTTACAGGCATTTTCCTTTTGGAAAACTATGCCAAAAGTGTGTATGCTTTCGTTTAGGGAGGGGATGTACACAGCATATGGAATTAGGTCACAAAGCATCCATGATCTCACTGGATGACGGAAAAGGCTCAAGGAACTCAATAGCCTACTTCCGTTCCTATGCTCCGAGGATGCAGAAATGTGAAAATGAAAAACAGTTGCAAGAGACTCAAATGATAGACTTTCAATGAAAACGTTGTCATGGAGTCATAGAACCCTACAGTGCAGAAAGAACCCATCGAGTCTGCACCGACCACAATCCCACCCAGGCCCTACCCCCACATCCTTACATATTTTACCCACTAATCCCTCTAATGTACACATCTCAGGACACCAAGGGGCAATTTTAGCATGGTCAATCAAGCTTACCCACACATCTTTGGACTATGGAAGGAAACCAGAGCACCTGGTGGAAACCCACGCAGGCACGAGGAGAATGTGCAAACTCCACACAGACACTGACCCGAGCCAGGAATCGAACCCAAGTCCCTAGAGCTGTGAAGCAGCAGTGCTAACCACTGTGCTACTGTGTCATGTGCATGGATGTAACTGGTAAAATCCTTGCTGTCAGCTTAGGCTTCTTGATGCAATAGAACTGCTGCAGCAAGACAAATCTCCTTGTCTGCATGGGTTTCCTCCAGGTGCTCCAGTTTCCTCCCACAGTCCAAAGATGTGCAAGTTAGTTTGGTCAGCCATGCTAAATTACCCCTTAATGTCAGGGGGATTAACAGAACAAATGCGTGGGGTTACAGGACAGGGACTGGGTGGGGTTGTTGACGGTGCAGGATCGATAGATTGAACAACCTCCTCTTGCGCTGTAGGGATTCTATGAAAATCCAAATGCTGAAAGGGGAGATTGCTACTTTTAATATTTCTTCTTCTTTAAAAATTTGTAACCCAAAATAGATGCATAGATTTATCATCATTCCTCAGTTATGCCAAGCAAACCAAATTTATTTCGCATTGTAAGAGAATTCAAGGGCTTCAATAGTCAATCCAACGATCCATTTGCAAAACAGAAAGAACTATTCCACTACAGAGATATAAGCTGTTCACAACAGTCTTATTTTTATAATGAAAGAAATAAAAATTTGCACTTATATAGCAACTTCCATGACCAATTAAGTATTTTTGAAGTGTAATCACAACAACAGTAAACATGTTCCCAACAATGTCCTATATGTGACATAAATCACTAGATAACTTTTTTGTGATGTTGGTTGAAGGAGAAATATTGACCAGGAGAACTCTCAACTAATCTCTTTCCAATATTGCAATGAGATCTTGACGTCGGTCGGGGAAGGAAGGATGAGGTTCAATGTGCCATATAAACAGTGTAGTGCTTTCTCAGTACTACAGTGAAGTTTTAGCCTAGACTATGAGCTCATGTCTCTGGAATGTGTGGTTCGTCTTTTGACTCAGACGAGATACATACCACTCAGCCAAACATCACATTCAAATAGACATTAGATATAGGTCAGCACAGTGGTGTAGTGGTTAGCGCGGTTATCTTATAGCACCAGGGACCCAGTTTTGATTCCAGCCTTAGGTGAGTGATTGTATGGAGTACGCAGATTCTCATCATGCCTGTCTGGGTTTCCTCAGGGTGGTCCAGTTTCCTTCCACAATCCAAATTGTGCAGGTTGAGTGGATTGGCCATGCTAAATTGCCCCTTAGTATCCCAGGATGTGTAGGTTATGGGGATTAGCAGAGTAAACACGTGTGGTTACAGGGATAAAGTCTGGATAAGGTGTTCTGTCAGATAATTGGTGCACTTGATGGGCCGAATGGCCATGTGCACAGTAGCGATTCTATAATTTATGCTGATCTCTCAAGTATTGCAGAACACAAGCAGAATATTCACTTTAAGGAATAAAACGATACAGGAGATCACCAAGTTTGATTATAGGCTAGTGGGGAAGGGCACCATAAGGATAAATCCGTCAATCTCCAAAAATATGAGACATGTATGATGTGTGTATAAAAAGCTTCAGCACTGACAAAGAAATAAAATTGCTTCAAATGAGCTGAAAGGAAACGTAAAATGATGTTAATAGAACTGGTACGGAGAAGTGTTGGCCATACTGAAATATAGAAAGAGATTAAAAGAGATCAGAGTACTAAGACAAACTTAGAAAGGAATATAACAAAATGGGAAACTAGTTTTATAAACATTCCTCAATTACTATAAAAATTTAGTCGCAAGAAGGAAATCATAACTTTAAAAGGAACAAAAGGGATAATTATTTGGATAGTAATGATTTCGTACTGGAGGATTCTGTGAAAGGGAATAACTATACATTCTCAATATTAAATATATTATGCACGCTTTGAGGAAAAAAGGAGCTGAATGTTAACTCTATTTTCTCTCCTTACAGATGCTGTCAGACCTGCTGGTGTTTTTCAGCATCCTTTGTTTTTTTCAGATTCCAGCATCCGCAGTACTTTGCTTATTTTAACCTTTGTAGGGAGTCAGGGACTTGCACAAACAGAGCAAACGACTTTACAACTTCATAATCATAATGAATAATTATTAATGAGCAGAACAGAGCAGAGTCTGAAACAGAAGATATAAAACAATTCTGACCGGAAACGTCAACAGCAGTGGAGACTTTGAGTCACTGAATACAGTCGAATACACTGAGATATATTTTTAATGGACAGGGGAGTCAAGCATTATTGGGATGGACATGAACATGGAGTTGAGGCTGCAAACAGTTTTTTTTAATTAGATAGATTCAGAAGGTACAGGATCACATGTTTAAATTATTCATGGTTGGAACTCTGTTAGATATCACAGGCTATTAGATATATGGAACAAGTTGCCATTCATGCATCAAGTTCTGATTTGCTGCACATCTTCAGAACAGAACAGGTTTGGTTCCTGTTTGACCTCTTTTAAGGTCAAACTAAATAAACAAACAAGTTAAATAAGAACATAAGAAATAGGAGCAGGAGTAGGCCATCTAGCCCTACGAGCCTGCTCCGCCTTTCAAGAAGATCATGGCTGATCTGAAGTGGATCAGTTCCACTTTCCTGCTTTCTCCCCATAACCCTTAATACCCCTGTCTATCAGAAACCTATCTACCCGTGACTTAAATATATTTAGCCAGGCAGCCTCCACCACTTCAACAGGCAGAGAATTCCAGAGATTCACCACCCTTTTGAGTGAAGAAGTTCCTCCTCAACTCCAATCTAAACTGCACCACCCCCCCCCCCCCCCCCCCCCCGCCTTATCTTGAGGCTGTGCCCTCTAGTCCTGCTATTCTTTCTAAGCGGGAAGAATTTCTCTACCTCTACCCTATCCATCCCTTTCATTATCTTATACGTCTCTATAAGATCCCCCCCTCAACCTTCTAAACTCCAACGAGTACAGACCCAGTCTATTTAGTCTCTCTTCATAGGCCAACCCCCTCATCTCCGATATCAACCTAGTGAACCTCCTCTGCACTCCCTGAAAGGCCAAAATATCCTTCCGCAAGTAAGGCGACCAAAACTGCACACAGTACTCCAGCTGCAGCCTCACCAGTACCCTGTACAGTTGCAGCAAGACCTCCCTACTTTTATATTCTATCCCCCTCGCTATAAAGGCCAACATTCCATTTGCCTTCTTGATCACCTGCTGCACCTGCAGACTGGGTTTTTGCGACTCATGCACAAGGACCCCCAGGTCCCTCTGCACTGTAGCATGCTGCAGCTTTTCGCCTTTTAAATAATAATCCCTCCTACTATTATTTCTACCAAAGTGGATAACCTCACACTTTCTAACATGATACTCCATCTGCCAGGTCCTCGCCCACTCGCTCAGCCTATCCAGATCTCTCTGCAGACTTTCCACACCCTCCACGCAGTTTGCTTTTCCACCCACCTTCGTTTCATCAGCAAATTTCGTCACCCTACACTCAGCCCCCTCCTCCAGATCATCTATATAAATGGTATACAGTTGAGGCCCCAGCACTGATCCCTGCAGCACTCCACTAGTCACCAACTGCCAACCAGAATAGCACCCATTGATACCAACTCTTTGTTTCCTATCAGACAGCCAATCCTCTATCCATGCTAACACCTTACCCCCAAATCCGTGCACCCTGACCTTCTGTAACAACCTTTTGTGAGGCACCTTATCAAATGCCTTTTGGAAATCTAAAAACACCACATCTACTGGTTCCCCTCTGTCTACCGCACTAGTCACATCCTTATAGAAATCCAATAAATTCGTCAAACACGACTTCCCCTTAACGAATCTGTGCTGCGTCTGCTTGATCAAACCAATCTTTTCTAGGTGCCCCGCTATTTCTTCTTTGATGACGAATTCTAGCATTTTTCCAACTACACATGTTAAACTGCCTTTTGCCTGCTACCTTTTTTAAACAGCGGCGTAACATTAGCTGTTTTCCAATCTTCCGGCACTTTCCTGGAGTCCAGTGATAAATAATTACTAAGGCATCCACTATCACCTCTGCCATGTCTTTCAGAACCCTGGGATGCATTCCATCCGGTCTTGGGGACTTGTCCACTTCAGTCCCTTTAGTCTATCAAGCACTACCTCTCTAGTGATAGTAATCGTATTAAGGCCCTCATCTCCTACCATCCTTCTATCTTTTAATATCCAGCAAACTATTCGTGCCCTCCTCCGTGAAGACCGAGGCAAAACACTTATTTAAAGCCTCAGCCATGTCCTCATTGCCCATCGCTAAATCCCCCCTCTCATCCTCCAAGGGTCCAACATTCACTCTAGCCAGCCTCCTCTTCTTTACATATTTGTAAAAACTCTTACTGTCATTTTATATATTTAGAGCTAGTTTAGCTTCATACTCTATCTTTCCTTTCTTTATCACCTTCTTAGTCATTCTTTGTTGATTTTTAAATCTTTCCCAATTTTCTAATCGCCCACTATTTTTAGCCACTCTGAACGCATCAGTTTTTAATTTAATACTCTCCTTTATTTCCTTCGATAACCACGGCTGGTCATCCCTTCTCCAACAGTCCTTCTTTACCATCAAAATCCGGACAAAGTAAAAGGGGCAGCTCCCCAAAAAGAGGGGGAACAGCCTGAACAAAATCAAAGTACAAAGGAAACTTGAAAACATCAAATTAAAATATGATTAATAGGGTCAATTATGCACTCCAGCCCCTGCAGTGCCCAACGAGCGCGGAAGGCATCAACTGCACCCGTGGACATCGCATGCTCCCTCTCCAGGGGCTGACAGTCAGGATGGACAGCCCCCTCAATGCCTGCTGTCTGGATCTGTAAATGGCATGCTTCGCCAGGCCCAGGGTCAGGTTCACGTTCACGAGGAGTTTGCCATCCCAACCCTCCGCATCAGGTGTCCATAGATCAGGAGTGTAGGACTGAAGTGCAAACAAAACATTAAAAGGTTCTTCAGAAAAACAAAAAGGGACTGCAACCTAAGACATGAAACATAGACATGGTCCACAGACTCCACAAGGCAACAGAAAGGGCAAGCTTTGGAGCCCGTGAACCAGTGAATCCTACAGTTATGAGGGACTGCTGCATGCATTACCCTCAGCCCCAGGTCCCTGATGTAATTGGGGGAGATCCCTCCATAAAAGGGACCTCCACCGGGGACCTCTGCCACCCGAGGGCAACAAGGCCCGCCAAGGTCTATCCGGGTGACAGGCGAGGATGCAGTAGTGGAAGGTGTGCAGCAGCAGCCCATACAGGAAATGCCTCTGCGCACTGGAAAAAGACAGAGGACATTTCCACGAGGCGGCTCATGCTGTGAAGCACCTGACTCAAGGAGGGTGGGGGGCTGAGACTTTCGGCCAATGTGGAATTCCGTCTGATCAGGGGAATGCTCGGCAGGATCCCACCGCATGCCTGCGCCGTCAAGACAGCATGCACTTTCAGGGCCGAGCACGACCGTCTTAAGGTCTTAGATGGCTTTGGTTGTGCACCGGACAGACGCCCCCGGGGGCTCAGCCAGCCCGCCCCTCCGCCATCCAGCACGTCCCCGATCCTGGTCAGCCCGGCATCCACAGCCTCCTTCTCCGTCAGCCACCTGAAGTTATATGGCTGAAGGAGCGGATTCCTGAGCAGTGGCTCTCGCACAAGAGGGGGAGAGTTGTGTCGCGAGGCGACCGTATTCCAGACAGTGAGGAGGTCCTGGTAAAAGACGGGCAACTCCTGCAAGGAGATCGAAACATGTCCCAAATTGATATGCAGGAGCTGCATGTCATGATTGAGGCCGCGCCACTGGCTGAAGAAATACGTCGCCAGGGTGCACCACTGTGGAGAGGGCTCAATGTAAAAGGTATCTCTGCAAGGTCTAGAAGCGGAAGGTCGCTATCTGAGTGTGAAGGCACACCAGACCGTGACCGCCCTCTTCAAGCGGGAGATGCAGACCGTGGCAAGGGCCCAGTGCAATTGGTTGTCCCAAAAGAAACGCAGGAGGGTTCTCCGGACATTGGCGACAAAGCCAGGGGACCAGCTAATTTATGAGAACTCACAACCAGTAAGACAGCACTCGGAGCAGTCCTGTCCAGCGATCCAGGCGGGCAGTGACTTTGGCTTCCAGCTCCCACCAGTTCACCGGCCAGGATTCCTCGGCTGGGCAGAGATGGGCCCCCAAGTAGAGGAGGTTGGTCCTGCTCTGGATGAAAGGCCTGAGCTCCTCTGGAAGGGGGTCTATTTCCCATGGACCAACCAGAAGTCTGGAGCACTTGGCCCACTTGATCCTGGCGGAGGATGCGGCAGAGTACACCACCTGACATTCTTGCATCCTCCGCAGGTCAGCCGGGCCTGTGAACACGAGGAGCACGTCATCTGCGTGAGCCGACGGGATGACCCATACGTCCAGGCCACGCAGAGCCAAACCCGACAACCTCCTCCGCAAGATCTTTTTCTTTTCCTTTTCCAGTTTTTTGGATGTTGGCATGAATTTAAAATTAGTTTTGAACCCCTGGAACCTATTAATTCCACAGGATAGATGACTGTAATAGAACGCTTTGAAAAGAGTGAACTTGTAAAATATAGATGGCAATATGTGCAAAAATAGCCAACAACATGCTAGATTAAAGTAATAGCAAGAGTTAATCAAAGTAAGTGCATCACAAATGCAAGAGACTGCAGAAACCAACAATAAGGTAATAAAGGCATCTTAGGATGTAGACTGGTGACAGTTTTTCTGGAGATCAGGGGTGGCAATTTTCTTTGTTCTTTATATGCAAATGCATCACTTGATAGCACCAGATAGGGCAGCACAGTGGCAAGCACTGCTGCTTGAAGTGCCAGGGACCCGGGTTTGATTCCTGGCTTGGGTCATGTTCTTCCCGTGTCTGCGCTGGTTTCCTCCAGGTGCTCCGCTTCCCTCCCACAGCCTGAAAGACATGCAGGTTAGGTGCATAGCCGTACTAAAATTCTCTCTGTGTACCTGAACAGGCACTGGAATGTGGCAATTAGGGGATTTTCACAGTAACTTCACTGCAATTATGTAAGCCTACTTGTGATACTAATAAACAAACTTTAAGAACTTAGCATTTAGCGATACTCCCTTAAGAATCAGAATATATTTAATGTCTCTTGTCATCTCACTACTACTCTGTTATGCAATTTACAATTACTACTTAGTACTCCAACGGATCAGTGAAAAAAAGCAGTCTGATGTGTGAATTAAACTACACTGATCAGAAAGGTCCTGATTTCAATTCCTGGTCTGTAGGTAATTTGGCTGTTTTCAGCAACAATAGTGATAGATTTTGAAAATCAGCTACAACATCCCTGGCTTGCTGGGGGTAGGATTAAATAACAAAAAGTCAGCATTGCCCTTTTGAATTTTCCTGGAAAGGTTAAGATCAGGTGCATCTCTTTACCTTGCATCACCATCTAGGTTCACAAACAAAGATCAATTATAGTTGCTGAAGGCCTACAAATGTCAATAGGACAACCCCAGAGTACAAATCAGCATCTACGCAGACAGAAAATCGGAAGAACCAAAACTGTTGGGTAGAAGCATCTACTTTTACAAATTCTCCAAGGCATTGGTTGCCTGGTGAGTGCACTGCTGGAGAAAGGTCCTTTCAAATTTCATTCATAGATATTCCTACAGTACAGAAGGAGTGCATTCAGCCCATCAAATCTGCAATGACTCTCTGACAGAGCATCTTACTCAGGCCCACAACCACTATCACCGCACCACCACCCCACCTGCCCTGCCTCCCAGCCCTAACCCTGTAACCTTGCACATTTATCCTGTTAATCTCCCTGATCTACACACCTTGGGACATTAGGTGAATTGGCCATGCTAAATTGTCCCCAACTTGCACACCTTTGGGCTGTGGTAGAAACAGGAACTCCTGGAGGAAACTCAATACAATCACCCAAGACTGGAATTAAACCCAGGTCCCTGGTGCTATGACTCAGTAGTGCTAATGATTGTGCGTTGACAATGTAAGCCTTCACTAAACAATACACGCAAGTACGTGAATTATCCTCCGTGCTGAAGTTTTCGCTCACACCATTTCCAGAAGAATGTACACAACATAACATACAACATCCTGTTCTAAAACAATGGACCATAACAGGCTGAAGCAAAGATTCCTATTGCATCTTCCATTAGTTAGACTTGACCTTGTCTGTTTCGGCTTTAATTTTTTTGCATTGCGAGTTGTTGAAAGTACAAGTTGATAATGTCGATGAGAGGAACAGGATTCCGGACCCAAGTGATCTTAATCAATCCGACGTAAGGATTGTGACAGTAATGTTACAAGGACTGAGAAGCAATTGTATAATGGATAAATTCAGTGTCAAACCAGGTACAGAAAGAAATAGATATTCACATTTGAAATGGTCAATATTCGGTCAATGAAAGGTTAACTGGTAGTAATTAGTATTCATCATTAAATTAAAACAATGCCTAGACTGAAATTGACAAAGCTTAACTTGCTGTAGCAAATGATGTTTGTACAAATACAGCAATGTCATACCATTCAATGAATTTCAATGGTGAAGTATACCACAAGATCTGTATTCTCAAAGCTAACACAGACAATTTTTTTTTAAACACAGGAACAGAAGTTGATTTGCAACTAGTTGCAATACTAGCTTTTGCCCCCAGAGCCCTAATACCTTTGGTTAACAAAAATCAATCTCCTTTTCAAAATTAACAGTTGATCCAGTATCAATCATCACTTGCAGAAGAGAATTCCACACTTCTTCCATTTTTTATACGAAGTGTTTCGTAATCTCTCTCATGAATGCTTTGACTAATTTTTGGACTATGCACCCCTGGGTTCTCGTCTTCCCATCCAGCAAAAATAGTTTATCTATATCTACTATATTTCTTCCCCGTCATATCTTGAAAACCCCAACCAAATCAACTTTCAAATCTTTATAGTTCCAGTTTCTGGAATTTAAATTGTGTAACCTTGTATTTTAATTTAATCATTAGAATGCAGGTATCATTCTGGCAAACCATTCTGTACTCCCTCCCAGGCCGGTATGTCTTTCTTAAAGTGTGATGCCTAGAAATACTCTGTCCTCCAGCTGTGGTGTAACTAGGGATTTCTCTACCCCAATGTATTCTAATCCTTAGATATGAAGTCCAACATTCCATTAGCCCTTTTGATTGTTTTCCATTTCTGTTCATTTTTATAATTAACGTACATAGACCCCTTCATCTCTTTGAAGCTCCAATATGTTGAACTTTTTACCATTTCGAAAACACTCTGTGCTATCCTTTCTTGATCTGAAGTGATGGTCTCATATTTGCAGAGATTGCAATCCATTTTCCACAGATTTCCCCATTCACACTCAATTAATATCTGTTTGTGATATTATGTTTCCATCAACATGTTTACAATGATGTCTGCCATTACGTTATGCAAAACTTAGATATGTGGCTCTCCAGTTGTTAATAAATCTCATGAAGTTGAAGCCCAAGACAAATTCCTGTGGAACACCACTAATCAATTCCTGCTAATTAGAATACTGACCCATTATCCCTACTCTGTTTCTTGCTTCTCTGCCAACTTCTTCACCAGATCTTGCCTTCAATTTCACGAGGCTAACAGTTAACAGTTTATGAGGGACATTAGTAAATCCATCCACAGACATTCCCCTGCTCCATACTTTAGTTGCCTCTTCAAAAAACTGATCAGATACATAAAGCATGACCTGCCCTTCGCAAATCCATGCTGGTCCCCATTTTCTTACTCTCACATTCCTTAAATAATGGAGTAATATGTGATTTTCAATCTGAAGGGCTTTGAAATATTATAGTTGGACTATCTGCAATCTTTTATCTACAATATGCTTTGGATATGTTCCTCACACCTGAAGCATTTGTAACATCTGTACATGAAAATGAAAAGCATTGTGAGTCTCATCATAATTTCACAGCAAATTATGTCCCAATGGTAGTTCAACCTCTTAACTGACCAGTTACCTCATTCAACTATAAGGTACTTCTATTTCAGAAATTGTTAACTCTATTTCAATGCTGCCATCCAGGGTTTATAAACTGTTTCCATTTTGGTGTAATTCAGAGCATATGTTGCCACATCCTGCAAGCAACATTACATTTCAAGGTACCACATAATTTCTGTTCAGACACAATACAGTGTACATTTTAATCAATTTATAATGTGTTTTTGTGACATTTACTAGGTGCATACATTTGGGGATAATAAATTCATTCATGACAGAACACTGAACAATGTCAATCCAAATACAAAGCTTAGAAAATAAAAATGCACTATATGCCTTTATCACTGTACGGCCAAGCATCTCTTTTTTTAAAAAAAGTGGAACTGGAAAATAAATGTCTAGTATTTTAGTGGATATGGTGGAAATATACAGTTACAGAACTCAAGGGGGTAACTATACATAATTAGGTATCTAACAACAAAGCTATTCAAATATAGATGGGACATAACAATCTCCTGAGGGTCAGATGTTCTTCTTGTAAAGAAAAATATTTCCAGCATCCTTAATTTTTAACTGTTTCTCACAATTTAACATGTTTAGATGGATGCATCCACTTGACCAACTGCAAATAATAACTGCACCATAAACAATTTGAATATGAACCGTCTTCAGAAATAGGCTACTGCACTATTTAGTTTAGAAAGTTTCCAATATGGGTCAAAATATTAAATTGTAGTAAAAGATTTTGAGCCCTGTCCTCTCTGCTGAAACTACTCAGTATAAAAGGATATGCAAAGAAAATTCTCTATTTTCTTCTCTCCACTATTGGATTCTTAACCATACATATTAATCCTCAAACAACTGCATGTCACCAAGATCAAAATCATCTGGTCAGTAGCTTCTTTGTCAATTCTTTCCCCTTGCCAACTATACTAAACATCACCTTAATACTAAAGCAACGTCATTCTCTAGTTTCTATCCTGAACAGACACATTCCCATTCTGATCTCATGCTATCCACGATTTCCGCCCCCATGCTGGCTGACATCATGCTATCATGACCTCACAGCAACTCCACCTCCGAACAGCTTTTATCCCTCAGTCCATGCAAATTCTCACCATATCTACAATTTCCCTTTCCTCTCCAAAATCATTCAACATGTTGGCACCATCCAAATCAGTACCTATTTTGTTACAACTCCATGTTTAACCCTCTCAAAGGTTTCATCTTGCCACTGAAACATAAAAGTATTAATGACATATTTCTGTGTGAAATTGATGCTGTTGGGTTCCTACAGCACAGAATGAAACCCAACACAGTACATTCAAAATTTCATCCTTACTGCATTTTTAAACTAGACTTTGCCTGATGAACAAATAAAATCAAGATGGCTGCTGCACGTCATCTGAGCACAGGGTTAGTCCTTTGTACAAATCTCCTGTGATCAAGAAAAGCACAGAAATTGGCTCATTCATCCTGAACAATTACAAAAGAGACCAGAACTCAAACTGGGAGATGCTATTAATCATTTCTCCTCCCCCCCCTCCCAAGAGAGAAGCAATGGCATTTTGGCCAAAACTGAATAAAACTGATTACTAAGCTGCAACGTTACATGACACAAACTTCAGGTTTTTTTGGATAGCTTTAACAGCACATCTTTGGACTTCACAGTCAGTTTGCTACTTTAATATGGAACTGGTGAGCCAAGAAATGGTATCCTCCAAGCCCAACTAGCATGGCACTGCTGGAAGATCTGGTACTATCGTCTACAGAACTGACTTAATCTCTGCATATCCACTCCATCTTGCAGAATTAGCACCAACTGAAAAGTGAATGCTACAACTCCCCAGCTGAACTCAAATACCCACACAAAAGAATTCTTAATTGGATTCTGACTTTGGGCTCAAACTCACGTGAACCAACATTCTTTTTCTGTGGCCCTTGTATTGTAAAACTGCAGTTTTCTATCCTTCCACTTCCAGCTCTTCCACCCTGCCATCTTACTTCACACTCACTTGTATGTGTGGAGTTTGAATTTGCTAAAATTCATTTTTCCAGGTTTTGAATGTGGAAAATAAACTAACTTTTGGGAGTTAATCTTAACTCAAGTTCACTGTGGATTATCAGTAAAATTGAATCACATTAAAAACCTCAAAGATATTGGGAAAACAAGGCATTTCCTATTCTTTAAAAGCAAATTCAAAATACCACCTGTGAGCAGAAGGTAACAGAAAAATCAGTGAAATTTGACTCTCTCTCTCTGCTGTCTGCAACAGTGCGCTATCCTTTCAGTTTGCTGCTTTTGACACTATTGGCCACATTGTCATCAACAGATTTCTTCCCTCCATCATCCAGCTGAGTAAAATCACCTTTGTCTAGTTTTATTCTTAACTACCCAGTAATAACTGAAGAATTTCATGCAATGGCTTCTCTTCATGCCTTGTACTATTACCTGGAGCAATCCAGGGATCTATCTTTGGTCCCTACATGCTGCTTCTCAGCGACATTATTTACACACATGAGATTAGGTTCCATTTATATTCTGACCGCACCCAACTATCTCATCACCAGCTCTCTTCCTCACAGCACTGCCTTGATTTTAAGTAAGCTGCAATTGCCTCAACATGTTGGGAAACATTGAAGGCACTTTCTGCAGCTTCTTCAATCTATCCATGTAACTAAAGTCACCCATTCCTGGAATCATTTTCCGAGATCTTTCCTGCAGTCCAAGCCTTCACATCTTTCCTAAAGAACTGAACACAGTAATCCAGTGTTTTGTAAAGGTTCATGATAAGTTCCTTATTTTTACTCTAGACCTTCTTTTAAAAAGCCCAAGATTCAATAAGCTTTATTAACCACTTTTTCAATCCACCCGGCCACCTTCAACACTTCTCTGTTCTTGCAGATCTTTTAGAATTGTACCCTTCAGATTTTACTGTTTTTCTTTGTTCTTTGCATTTCATTATATTTCAACTGCCACGTGTTGCGCATTACATTAACCTATGACTTTTTAAAGTTTATTCACTTTCTTCACCCTGCAAACTACTTCCAATTTCTTTGTCACCTTCAAATTTTGAAATTGTACCATGCACATCCAAGGCTAGCACATGAATATACTATCAGGAAAATCAATAGTTCTACTACTGATCCCTGAGGAACTCAATTGTATTTCTTCCTCCAGTCCGAAAAACCACTGTTCTCCATCTGCTGCCACTTAGCCAACTTCATATTCACGCAGTCACTGTCCCTTTTATTCCATGGGCTTCAATTTTGATGATAAACTTCTGAAAGTCCATTGCTTCCCACATCAACTAAATGAGCAACTCTGATTACCTCAAAAAAACTCCATAAAAAATTGGAGAAACATGATTTGTCCTTAACAAATTTCCTTAATTAATCTTCATTTGTTCAAATAACTGGTTAATTTTGTCTCAGATTATCATTTCTAAAAGCTTTCCCACCATGGACATTAAACTGACTGTGACAACATCAGCATCCTATCTGACTCAGAGTTGAGTTTTGCACCTTCTGTCTTCTCAAAGACTGCCTAATTCAAAGTGTAATTCATTTCCACAAGAAATGGTTGATGCCAAAACATTGAATGTAATCAAGAAGTGGCTGGATATAGGACTTGGGGCAAATGGGACCAAAGGTTATGGGGAAAAAAGCAGGAGTAGTCTGAGTTGGATGATCAGTAATGAATGGTGGAGCAGGCTCGAAGGGCCAATTAGCCTCCTCCTGCTCCTATCTTCTATGTTTCTATGTCGATGTTTCTATTTTCATAAAAGTGCAAACCTCCACTGCTGCTTCAACTGACATGTTACTGAAACCTCCTATGCGCTTTTGTGACTTCCAGACTTGATTTGTCCAATGCACTTGGCCAGATTCTCACTTTGCACCCTCTGTAAACTTAAGCTCATCCAGAACTCTGCTTCCGGTATCCTAACTCAGGTCGATTCCTGTTCACCCATCACTTCTGTGCTGACCGACTACACTGGCTCTTGAACCTCGTTCATCCATCTCTGTAACCTTCTCCAATGCTAAAATTCTCAAAGAGTTCCCAGATTCAAGTGGCCACATATACATCCACCACACCCTTCATTCCATCACTGGCAGTTGTGCAATCATTAGGCCCCAAACTCTAGAATTCACCAAAGCTTTCCACTTCCATTCAGTGCCTCTCCACTTCCCTCTCCTCCTCCTGCAAGACCCTTCTATTAACCCTCTTTGTATAACCTTGCCAAATTTCTCCTTGTATGGGTTGGTGCCAATATTTGTCCAATTATACTATAAACTGCCTTGAGATGTTTTCTAATTTTAAAAGCAATGTATAACTGTTAGTCCATTACATGACTGTACATGCATCTCACTAGATCTGAATCTTATTTACAAATCGTTATTAATATCCACTGACACAACAGCACTGTGAGTGTTCTTAAAACATGCGAATTGCAGCAGGTCAAGAAGCCAGCTCACCACCAGCAATTAGGGACAGGAATAAATGTTGGCCTATCTAGCAATACCCACATCCAATAAACAAATATAAAAAAGAATGAATTAAAATATAATCTGAACGTATTGGGCCCGATTTTACCGTTTTGATTCTAAGTGCTGAATCTGGGAGAGTTAGAGATCCAACCTTAGACCTGTTCTCAGGTGCCCCCATAGACACTCTGCCTGAAATAAAAGCAGAGATTCAGAATTGCACTGCAAACGCCTGTGGATGAGGCTTAACCCGCCTGAAAAACTGCAGCTCTGATTGCAGCCTTCAACTGAGCATGCACAGTAAATAAAATACTCCCACAGCGCTCCCAGGGCAGATAATGCCTCCCCATGCCCCCAGACACTGCCCCATCCCTACAACATAACTGTCCCGCTTATTCCTCCACCACCTGCCGTTACCCAGATTGTGGCCCTCTGCCCTCCCACTGATTGCACGCAGTGGCAGCAGACACCACCCCCCCCAACCAAACTAGGGAGCCATCTGACATGCCTCCCTACCCCCCCACCAGAGAGCCATCTAACCCACCTTTTCCCCCTGTACCAGAGAGCCATCTGACCCACCTTCCTCCCCCTCAACCCCACCCCCAATCAGGGCAGAGGGCCGTGGGAAGTTCCGAACTTACCTCCTCAGAAGTTGGAGCCCCGAGTTGGACTTTTGCAGACCATGTCTGTTTCGCGCCAAATCTGGACGGATGAACGCAGTGGTAAAGGCTGAAATGCCGGTAAATTGGATGTAAGTTGAGTCAATTTAAATGCATGCAAATGCATTTAAATTGCCGTCATGCCCATTTCGAGCATGGTCCCCATCATGGCTATTTCAGGCGCTTGGTAAAGGGAGCACGGAGCTGAGGCAGTCATGGATGGCAGTATTTGCCTCATGTCCGACTTTACCAAGTTTATGCGCCTGGAAACAGGAGCAACCTGATGGTAAAATTGGGCCCATTGTTTAACAAATTAGTAAATAGAGTGTAGTGGCAGAAAACAGACTGAATAAGATATAAGTCATGTTTCAAGGTAAACATGATATTGTACTCCATTGGATATATTTTAAATTAGTGTATGGCTCTAACTAGAGAAATATTTATTTTTATTGTTGACACAGATTAAGTGGATTCAAAGACAGAAGTATTTTTTCTTGGGAACTACATACATTCTGCAAGGACCTTCATGGCTACAATACATTATCAAATAAAGTTTATTTATGTAAACAGATCATGTTTAGACATTTCTAATGCTAAACCAATATTTGTAAATGATCAATATAATGTCAAAATAATGAACAATGCAGAAAGCTATACTATACTGCAGATGCACTTATGGAATTCCTGTCAGAAGGAAACGCCTCCAATATGATAAAAGCTTACATTGCGCTACTGTACCATATCTGGCAGTGAAAATGACTGGACTTGATGTAGTTAAACACTGATTTTTGTTGAAATGTAGAAGATTATAAAAATGACTCAGAACACTATGTTTAGCGCCAAATCAGTTAAGTGCACTTCTTTAACCTCAACTGCTTTAGCTGCATCAACTGACAGTAAGAACAAAAGGAATTCACTACAAATCTGCAAATACTTTTAACACAGTAAATGAAATCTATTGAAATTAATTGTGCAAACTATAGGTCAGTTTCAGCATGAATATCACAGAACGTCATCAAAATTGTTTATGCTGTACGTAGTGCATACTTACAATGAGTTGGAAAATTAAACTTGTGTCTGAAAGCTTACAAACCTAATTCAGAAAAATTGGAATTATTGCTTCATTTGTTCCTTTACAATAAAGCCCCATCACAAAGTTACAGAATGGCAATATCATTTAGCTACTTCTGCACTACATCATTCTCTGAAAGGGAACTGCGTGCCCTCAACATATATATATAACAGAGAAACAAGATTTTTTCAATCCATCTCTTTTTTGTTATTTTCTCCTCTCAAGGGCATGACAGGTGGCAGGTGTCCTTTAGCAACCATACCCAAGTTGCTATTATTCAGTTTGTGACTGGTACTAGCCTATTTGACCATAGCAAAGAAAGGGACGGGCTGGAATTGAGCCCGGGTCTCTGGTGCAGTGAGGCAGCAGCACTAATCACTGTTCCACCAGCAGTATTTTGCCACTTTACTGCCAGACTCTATGACCTGTGTCCTGAATTTGCATAGTTATGCACAAGTCTTTCAAACTGTATTTGCAATGCAAAGGTGCTTCTCTGCAGTCGCTTGCGCGTTTGATTTGATTTGTCACATGCATTGGGATAAAGTGTAAAGCACTGCCTCCTGCACCCTACGTAAAGCACACCATTCATAGAGTACATAAGGAAGAAAAATAGACCAACAAAATCAGGATTTACAATCAGGTAAAGAAAATCAATTTTATTTATGTGTGAACCATTGTGTTGAGCCATGAACAAAAGCCCATGTGGCAATTAATATGAATGTCCAAGCAAACATAAAAGCTGAAGAATAGCACATGGGTTATACATGCCTACATAATATATTGTGCCAAGGCAGGGTGGCAACCAACCACTCCACTTTTATCCACACCAATTTGCTATGGTGAACAAAATGAGCCCTTTTTTGAGCTTAGTGTATATTACTACTTTTGTCTGGAAAGAATAACAATGCCTTTATGCTGCTTTACCAGTTGGAAGGAGAACATTGAGCATTTTGTTCATAAATATTTTCAAAATGAAAAAAAAAATGCAGGGAAAAATAATCAAACAACTTTGTTTCCATTTTAATTATGCAAATATTCTGTCCTTCTCACTTCAAAGATAATATTTGGATATCACTTAATTTCTGGGAAAAAGTGTTCTTTCTCCCACTTACAAACCTTAAAGAATTTTTTTTTAAAAAAAGATGTTAATCCCTCAAACAGAAAACTTGAGCTAATTAATACACCCACAGGCTTTGACGACCCTCTTTAGGTGAGGTTATTGTTTTGCAAAACATTCTTTATTATTTAACTGAGCTCACTAATAAAGCCAACATCACAAATCATATTCCAGCTTCAAATCCTATACCTTAGCAGTATAGGCAGTCAGGCCTCATCTAAGGACTCATATCCAACGTTATTTATTGTTAACAGTTTTCCCACGTTAATTTCCTGGAAGGTTCTTCGATTTCAGCTTAAAATGAGATAAATCTCCCAATGTATAATCTTTAAAAATATTCATATTCTCCCTCCTTTATGTCATTTGCAGCAGCCTGGAACATTCAAGACTAGCTACAAATTTCACCTGACGGAAAGTTGTGCCTAAAGCATCCTGAATTTTGATTGCAACTCTTCTCCTGAAGTAACCATTTGGGAAACAATAAATGAATACTTGTCCAACATTAAGATGAGGACTAAAGACCAGGAGTCTGATTAATCTGAGTGAGTACAACAATGTGCCTCTAAGAGGTCCCTACAGCTCATTCCCTCATTCACAAAACTTGTACTGCTAGATTGCAAATCATCTCCAATTTACACCCAAATATTAAAACCACAGGAATAATATTTTTTTTTCATTTAGAAATGTTTTAATGTGGACCAATAAATTGTCAAATTTTGCATTTGCTATCTATAATTTGAGTCCTAATTGGACATTAAAATTTTTTTTAACCACTTATAACAAGAGCTGTTAATCTTATAGTCAGTCTTGATAACGATATAGTGTCAACAGTTTAGGTACACAAGCAAATCCATTCAAGACAAAATGAGGTGTAAACAGCAAAAACCATTTGTGATAGGCAGGCATTAAGCCTAGTTTTAGTCACTTACCCTATTTATAATAAGAAAAATATAGCAAGGATTCAAAGAACAAAGAGAAACTCAAAGCCAGAGATTACTGTTAAAAGGCCAAGTTTAATTATTGCAAGTTAAATAACTTTATTCAGGGAATATACAAACAAGGAGCAGATGTAGGCCATTCAACCCCTCAAGCCTGCTGCAAAGACAATCTAATTTTCTTTAAATACTTAAATAAATTCATTCTATGAATGTACGCAGAGAACATTGTGCAGGTCCTAAGAATTAGCTGGAAGCATTACAAGTTAAAACTGAACTGAAAGAGTACTCTTCCCCACATCTAGGCATTCACACATGTAACATAGTTGCTTTCCAAAACAACATTTACAGATTCAGCAAAACAAACAGCTAATTAGTGCATTTAACATGGTTAGCACAAATAACTTTCCAAACAGCGCAATGAATGCAAATATGCTTGCAATTTCAAATGTGATAGTGTAAATTAGAATACTAAAAACGTTAAGTGAAGGTACAAATAGCATGACAGTTTCTTCCCAGGTACTTTTCCCTACAAATAAACTTCATTTCTTTAGATTAGAAAAACTGTATCCTCAAACTCTGTGCCCTTGCAAACTACCACTCTATCTGCAACCTCCCTTTTCTCATTAAAATCCATAAACATGTTCTCATGTCCCAAATTTGGGTCCACCTTACTTTTCACCCTTTGCCACTGATTTGAGTTCATTTCAATGCTAAGTCAGATCACATCCTCAATCATTCAATTTGATTCATTTTCACATGCAGTATACAGTGAGTATTGTTTCTTGCGCACCATACATACAAAGCATACCGTTCATAGAGAAGGGAAGGACAGAATGCAGAATGTATAGTGACAGTCATAGCTAGGGTGCAGAGCAAGATCAACTTGTGAGGCAGGTCCATTCAAAAGTCTGATGGCAGCAGGGAAGAAGCTGTTTTTGAGTCAGTTGGTATGTGTCCTCAGAATTTTGTATCTTTTTCCTGATGGAAGGTGGTGGAAGACAGTACGTCCAGGGTGCGTGGAATCCTTAATTATGCTGGCTACTTTTCTGAGGCAGTGGGAAGTGTAGACAGTGTCAATGGGTGGGAGGCTGGTTTGAGTGATAGACTGGGCTTCATTCGTGACCCTTTGTAATTTCTGGACAGAACAGTAGCCTTACAAAGCTGTGAAACAACCAGAAAGAATACTTTCTATGGTGCATCTTCAAAAGTTGGTGCGAACCGTAGTGGACATGCCAAATTTCCTTAGTCTTCTAAGAAGATAGAGGTGTTGGTGGCTTTCTTAACAATTGTGTCAGTATGGATGGACAAACACAGGTTGTTGGTGATCTCGACATCTTAAAACTTGAAGCTCTCAACCATCTCTGTTTCGTCTGCATTGATGAAACAGGGGCATACCCATATAATCATGGTGCGTTTACCCTCTACAACCAATTGAACTTCAGACATCATCAACTACATTCTCCCCCTCTAAAACTTCTCTTCCATTGTCCAGATCAATGATACTTCCCTCTCTTGTTTGCGCTCTTACCTATTCCGTCACAGCTGACACACATTTAGCATTGACTGTTCTTTCCTCACCTCGTTATCCCAGATATATATTTTTTCACCTCCACTTGACTTTGATATACCTTTATCCTTCTTATGTACATGCTTCCCATTGGAAAATGAAAACATTGAGGCAGGCTGCACATCCATGCTGAAAATGCTGAGTTCTACATCTTCACCACCTCTTTCAACCCTTTCACTCTATTGTGGTCAGATTATTGGTTTGACATCCAGTTTTCAACAATATGTAATTTCCTCCAGATAAATATTGGAAAGATAAAAACATCACTTTTGGCCTCAACCATGATCTGTACCACTGCCACTGATTCAATTTGGTGTTACTCCTTGAAAAGAATTACACTAGTCGAATGAAGGGTAAATGGATCTTTAATAGTGTACTAAGTTCTTAATTACTGTTAAATAACCTCATTGACTCTGAAGGGCTAATCTGAAAAATGTCAAATTTCTCCACTGTGCTAAAAAATCCACAAATTTAAGATTAGATTTTTTTTTTAAGTATTTCAGCTTCTATCTCAAGTGTATTCTTCATTTATTTTGTTCGCTGTAAGGTGGTAACTAAAACTGAAAAGTTCAGTTCATTTCACTTCCTGGTTTGCTGTCTGTGAGAATACTTGAAAGGGTGGTGAGAATATGGAACTCACTATCACAGGGAGTGGCTGAAGTGAAATAAAGATTCATTTAAGGGGAAGCTAGGCAAATACAAGGGTGAAGGAAATAGAAAGTTACAATGATGGATCTGGATGAGGAAAGATGGGAGTAGGCTCAAGTGGAACATAAACCACTTGGGTTGAATGGCCTCTCAAGTCATATAACCTATCTACTCCTAAGTACTTTTGCAATTGGGTTTACATCCTTCTTGTCAACATCATTGTTGTTGGACTCCTGTACATCTCCTGACTCTGTATCAGATTCAAACTGACATCAGCAAAGAGAAAACCCATGGCAAAGAGACAGTCAAGATCTGTGTGGGCAAGCAAACGCTAGTTTGCCACTGAACATGAAATCTAGGTCATTTTCCCTGTGATAGTCACAATCTGTAAAACATTTTTCCTGCAAAACAGGCTCACTATTTCAGTGAAACAATACAAATTTTACAAAATTCAATCATAGGGCATGGATGTTGCTGGCAAGGTCATCTTTATAGCCCATTTCTAGTTGCCCTTAAGAAGGCTGTGGTGAGTTGCCTTCTTCGGAGGATGGACACCATAAAATAAATATTAATAATGCATTGGGAAAAAAGAATAGAACCAATATTATGAAATTGCTTATCTAATTCTTTGCATACATATCCACTGTAAAAGTGTTTCTTCTGCCTTTCTCAGTATGAAAAGGAAAATCTTTAGCCACAAACCAAGCAAAAGGAATCCCTTAACAGGAATCATTTGTAATTCTAATGGAAGGAAATAACAAAAACAGCTGGTCTTATTGAAACCTCCCAAAAAGCACAAAGTAAAAATCAGAATCACAATCTGCCACTGAAGGACTTGCACTCTAGTTTCTCCAAATGCAAATTCTTGAAGGAATTAAACTACCAATTTTTAAAAAAATCAAAATGCCACTCACTGTCTGTGTTCCTTCAGAGCAGAAGTAAGATTTGAGTTTAAGAAAGGCAGATATACAGGCTCACTCTCTCAGGGACTGCCAGATTAGTGGATTTCCTGAACAGATCCATTCTCAGGAAATCAGCTGATCTGCAGAGTCCAATGTTATGTGCATTTGTGCACCCACTTGAAACACTTTGCAGCAGTTGAGCAGTAAATTCAGATGTTGACAGTATTTCTCCTCTGTAACTCATCCCACTCATCAATTAGTTCCTGTGTCGGCCGTTAAATTAGAGCTTGCTGTCAGCCTCTGAATACAGCAATGATGGGCCCTTGACAACAAGTGCTGAGATTTGCAGTGTGATTTGCAAGTGTTCAGAGTTGTAAAATGTTTTTAATTATTGCTATCCATTGATTTTGCTTCCATGACAGTCAATGCAAATTGGAAAGGAACTAATCAATATTACTCTGGATATGTAAACACCAAACCCCTACTCCAATCTAGTCTGCCTTTACTGGCATCGGCCAGAGGTTTTATTGCCAACCAAACGTGAATCAATCAAGTCTGCACACGTTTACCAGTCACTAACAAGAGGTCAACGAAACATTTTAAAGAGTGCAATCATATAATTATTAGCTAATGTATCTACTTTAAAGCACAGCTTATGTCTGAATTACAGTTTCAGTGTTCATACTCCAACAGATTTTTTAAGGGTTAAATGAAACATCATTGATGTTCAACTCCGTCAAACTGATTTCTCATTTGCAGCAACAAAAACAATGTTTTCCCTTGTCAACATCCAGCAACGTACTTCAATTCTATACTCAAATAATCAGCAACATTTATTTTTAACTGGAGAAACTGCAAACTAGAAAAATATTTCCCCGTCCCCAATTGGAAATAGCACTTTGTTACGAATATTAAAACGCAAATGGATTACTATTCAATAATATGTTATATATTGGTATTTCTTGTCAAAATTAACGCAGCAACTTTTGCATTTTGTAAAATTAACCTTTGTAACCCCACATCAAGTTTCGTTTTCAAAGTAATGGTAAGAAGCCTGGACTCTGGCTCAACTTCAAAACTTATTTCTGCAAAATAAATCAAACTACATAACTGTGGACAGGAACGAAGAAAACAAATCCTCTAAGTTTCTCAGCAAATTTTAATCTATGGTTGTTGTATCACTTCTGATTGAATCACCCACCCCAACCTAAACCTGCAAAGATGGCTCTCAAAATCAAGTTAACGGAGAGGTTTTGTTACTAGTCAGTGGGCTCAGCTGATCCTATAATCTTTTACAGTGGAATTTTTGAAGTTTTTTTGGGTCAAAATCAATCATTTTCATCTTCAACAGGGCAATGTTTTTGGTCTAGTGAACTTAATACACCCAAAGTAACATTAAATACCGATTCTGATGTAAGATAAACTAAATACAGAAGTTTACCCAAAAATTTCTCAATTTTCTAAAATCATAAATATAAAAACCATCAACCCATACTCACCGTTCCCTCATGTCAATGCATCTACATATTGGAAAAGTGTAATCTTTTGCTGTAAAGAGATTAGTCTACAAGGGTATTTGGGCTAAGGAATGCTGCCATAATTCAGCTCAATTTTGATGCCAAATATTCTATCATTATTCCTTAATGTATCAAAGTTTAGGGCAAGGTGGAAAATAAAGATTTTTTTCAGGCATAATTGAGACACTGAATGTAATTACAGTACAACAAATCTTATTACCAATCTTAAATGTAGATAAAATGAAAAAAGAAAAATAACTTTAATTTATATGAGCCCAGGATGTCACAAAGCACTTCATAGCCAAGGAACTTCTGTGTTGCATTTCTGCCACCAAGTATGCCCTGCTCTCACAATGACCAATACCAGTAGCACAAAAAAATGTCTGGTTGTAGATTTAAAGCAAAAATGATGCTTACCTATTGTACTTGGCTGGTAAAACGCCTCTCCCAGAACAGATGTTCCCCATTCTGTTTTCAGACAGATTTGCACTGGGGTGTTGGCATATTTCCCAGGATTGAGAGACCGCTGTAAAAGGCGGAACAAAGCCAAAGATGGGTTTCTGATCACTGCTGTTTTGCGCCGATTTTGTGCTGTATAGATAAATGGGCTCCTTGCCTGCACCGTGGGCTCCTGCTGCCCCACTAGTTGCTCTGCAGAAACCCCTGTTGACTTGCTCCTGTTTGATGACTCCAGGAGTAACCAATTCAATGTAGCTCTCTTGTTCTTGTTTCACTTCTATGGGGACAATGTTTGCAGCAGGAAGAGGGGCCCAAATATTCTCCTTGTTCTCAGTAGGCCTACCTTCTGAAGTTGGCCAAGGAGCAGTACACTCTTCAATCGTCTGCAGATCCACCAGACCGTCCTTGAGCAGCGGAGGCTCAGAAGACAGAGGTGACGGCAAAGCTGACCCCTCATCTCCACAGAAAGCAGTCAGGCTCCAGGGACTGCCTTGCTGTTTTTCTTCCCTTGGAGATGGGAAGAACTCAAGGTCAGGCAGAAAGTCCACTGAGCCGCCATCCTCAAGGACCCCCAGTAGATCATCCTCACAACCAGTTGTGTACAGGCCGACATCTGTGTCACTCTTTACTCTACTCCCTGCATCCTGCAACTCATTCAGGGCAGCAAGGCTCTGTTCCAACTCAGACAAGTCATTGGCTGCCTGGGAAAGGTGCTCCTGTTGGCCACTAGCTCCATTTGTGATCCCAACTCCATCAAGTTGCTGCCTGTTACTATTGTTGCTGTCATGTGGTCGGAACTGCATTATGGACCCAGGCATGGCTGTCACCATCTCCCCACCTTCCATTACTCCTTCACAGTCTTTCAGACTGCCACTCCCTTCATTTAGGCCAGCAACCACATTCCAGATTTGTTTTCCTGATTTCATTTTCTCATCCTCTGCCAAATTCGCCATCACCAAGCTGGGCACTCACAGCACAACCTGCAACAAAGAAAATGACATTTCAGCTGGAGCACTTAACATCACAAACTAAACCAAGAAAATTAAATAAGCACTAGCTGTCAGCATCTTCCAAAAGACTTCAAACTGTATCCAGTCTTTTGCAATGATACATACCAATCTCAGATGTAAATTCAATTTCCCACTAATCACATGTAGTCTGAAAAATCATTAACACAATTCCACTCCATCTGTTATAACCTCTGACTTGTAAGGAACAGAACTGATACTTCCCTGCCATAGCAGTAAAATTGCTTTCATGAAATGAAATTCTCTCGACCTCACTGCAGCCCAAATTCCATTCCTGAGAGCCCCCTTTCTTATTTACATGCTGTCCATCAGCAAGATCCCGCATAGCCATGGAGCCAATGTCCATATCTGTGCTTGTCACCTTTAAAAAATTACAAGCATTCAAACTTGTATTTTTTTACTGCAATATTGAGAGAATTGAAATCCAAACTGCAATATAATGATGGTAATAATTTTCACCATAAATTATTGAAATTCTTTTCCCAACAATGTTTTCTGTCTGGTGAACTGTTTGGTCTATATGTATAGCATCTCAGCACAAAACAGCAAATATGAGTGACTAAACTATTTTTAAAAATTAACTAGGTTTCAAACCACTTCAAAATCCCCAATCAAATCAACTGCTATGTTGATAGAATATTGGTCCGAACCAGCAAGCATATTTAATGAATAACATAAAGAAAGTTCTTCAAGTAACTTTGGGTAATTGCTCAACGCCAAGTGTTTACTACTGAATTTACACGCAAGTGCATCAGTCATCTGCAATAGGAAACAACGCTGTGGTTAACTTATGTTATAATGTTTCTTAATTGTCTGGGATGGTCAATGCTTCAGTTATAATGTATACATTATGTTAACTTTTCTATTTCTATCCTACCATTCTGTACCTAGCAAATAGTCTACAAATAGATACTGGTGCTAAAATATTTATTTATAGCTATTGGAACAATCTTTCATCATCTATTGGTGTATTTTTAAACAATCCCCTATGTTCCATTCTTTCTCTTTTTTTTGGGGGGGGGGGTGGTGTATGTTGTGGCCTCCTTACAGATGGCTCTGATTTTCTGGTTACATTTCTATGTACTATCTAAATTTGCATTTCCTAACGAGACATTTTTGTCTATCTCTGTAAATTATTTAGCTTTTGCTTAAATAGGCAACTGGGAAAAAATATCTAATCTCACCCTCTCAAGGGGCGGCATGGTGGCACAGTGGTTAGCACTGCTGCCTCACAGCTTCAGGGACCCAGGTTCGATTCCTGACTTGGGTCAGTGTCTGTGTGGAGTTTGCACATTTTCCCAGTGTTTGCATGTGTTTCTTCCGGGTGATCCAGTTTTCTTCCACAGTCCAAAGATGTGTGGGTTAGGTTGATTGGTCATGCTAAATTAATCCTTAGCGTTCTGGGGTATGATAGGTTAGTGGGATTGAGCAGGATACTAAGAGGGGATGGAGCCTGGGTGGGATTGTTCGATGCAGATTCGATGGGCCAAACAGCCTCCTTCTGCACTGTAGGGTTTCTCTATGAATTCCACGAAACAAAAGATTTTTAATGAATTTCAAAACAAACCTACTCAGAAGAGAGCATGCCTAACAGGGGAGAATAACTTAATTTTTTTAATTTAGTCACTATTAAAATGTCAAAATATTGAAATGGTAAAATTCCAAAAAGAGAGCATAATATTTGAAACTAGAGCAGAGTTTTCCAGCCTGGGGGGGTAGAGAGAGAGAGAGAGAGAAGAGCGAGAGAGGACTGTACAAATTCCTATCCCTACGTTGCATTCAACTCACGTATCCTGGCATTGAACTTTGATTACCAAGGCATTTACTGAGTGATTTTCACAGCCAACATTCAGCTTTGACGAAGGGTCATCATGACATGAAACACTGGTTCTATTTCCTTTCCACGTATGCTGTCAGAACCTGCTGAGTTTCTCCAGCATTTCCTGTTTTTATTTTAGAAAATGCTGCCCACAGTGCAAGGAGATTTCAAAGTTTGACAGGAGACCCTTCTCTGTGGCTCAAATGCTGCCAACAGCTCTGCATCCTGGCACCTTTTGCCAGATTTTCCAAGATGGTGCCAGAGCATGGCAACTTCATGCAAGCTGTGCCCAGTTCTATCTTTTACTCTTGCTCTATGCTTCTAAAACTTTACAAATATAACACTACATTCTGCGCTCTCTCCTTGTCTATGAACGGTATGCTTTGTATAGCACATAAGAAACAATACTTTTCACTGTACACTAATAAATGTGACAATAATAAATCAAATCAAAAACCTGTAGCACTAACAATGCACACATTAAATGACAGAAACCCACGGTGGGGTGGGGGAAGGAGGGGGGGGGTGCGATGGAGGGGGGAGGTGGATGGGATTACTAATTGCCAAAGAAAGGCACAATCCCAGAAATGCCTTAAGAAGTGAATTCACTCTATATCAGTCAGTGGGGGCTGGTTAGCTCACTGATTCTCTCTCTCTCTCCCCTTCTGTCCATAAACTTTATTATTCTATGAATTAATATGCCGCTCATTTCACCAATTTGTGAAACAAGTGCCTGCACTCCTCCCTCTGGGTAATCAGGTTTTGATGCACCGTCTTCGGAGGGACACTGACAGGAGGAGAAGGAGGAGGAGGAGGAACTGCCTGCCCCCCCCCCCCCCCCCCCCCCCAGCCCAGGAACCGGGTCGAGCTCTCAGGGTGCCCCGCCCCACCCCGGTGTGAAACTTGCCTCTGTTAGTATTTCTCCACCACCAACACCTCCCGGCCGGGGCCTGGAGGAAGAACAAGGGGTGGGGGTGGGCTGCCCCCTGGATCGCAGCCCCCGAACCCAGTGACAGCCCAACGGTACCCGCCTACTTTACCAGCCGCCCCCAGCCCCCTGCAGACCTCATGTTGTCACTTGTCTTCCCCGCGGCGCCGGACAGTCGCTCCCTCCCTCTCCCTCTCTCTCTCTCTTCTTCGCCGCCGCTGTTCGCTCTCCTTTCAGATCCTAAAATGTCCTCCTCCCTTCAACAGACTCTCTGCCCTGGGGACGCGCGCGCGGTCACATTGCCCTGCGCGCACGCGCGCAGTCACGGTGCCCTACGTACGCGCATACGCACGCGCGGTCACGGTGCCCTCCGAACGAGCGCGCGACCGGCGCAGCCAATCACCCAGCACGTCCCCTAACGCGGCCGCCACCCCCCCCCGGCCTCGGTGACGGTCAGCGAGCTTAAAGCCGGGTCCCTCTCCCCCTACACGCAAAACAAAAACCCAAAACATCTCAAACGCCTTCAATCTATCTGTAAACCTTTACGTTTGAAGATCCGCTGTTGATATTGCACTGAGGGCAACGATCGAGACAGCAGCGGATTAAAGTTGGACACCTCAAAATAGTTGACATGTCAAAAACTTTCTGCTGTAGGGAGGCCACTTTAAGACATGGATCCACCGCATTCAGCAAACACATTGGCAACGTGCAACTTTCCCCCTCTTATTGGCCACTCCTTCCCCTCCCATTACTGTATTCCCATGGTATTAGCCAAGTTTTTGCTCTATATGTGTCTACGAGTTTAAGGAGCGGGTTGGGGGTTGGGGGTTGGGGGTGGTTGGAGTTTAGGGAGGGGGGGTGTTGTTGTTTGAGAGACGTGCACACCCGGCTCCCAAAAGGTAAAGATCAAAAACTTCCGCTGAGAGGGAGACGGCAAAGAAATCGAGGAGCTAAACAAAAAGAGACAGACAGGAGTGAAAGGAAAGCAAACCCACTTCCGCAACAATCAAAATAAATAATCCTTGTCAATAACTCAACCCTGAGTCGAGGCCTGGGCACCCCACAGTCCCGTCAAATAGACCCGACCCCGCTTCAGGAAGAAATGGCAACGACAAGAATGTAACCATTTATTCAGAGATAGATCTCAGCCTCCTTCCCTCTACCCCACACAGTGGGTGTGCAACGGTTTGCTGTGGGCTCAGCTGTCAACACAGCCGCCGTTTTGATTTACTTTGCACACAATACTGATCTCCCAACTTACGGCCACGAACATTCGCTGCTGCTGCTGCAATATAAAATCCTCAGCGAGAGCTGTGTCCGACTATTAATCCATTTCCACAGGATCCCCAAACGTCCTGGAGGAACAGCGGGCGCTGTGAAGTTGTGCACACAGCTCTCTCTCTTCTCTTTACCCCCTCTCTCTCTCTGTGCATTCAGCCACTGGACTCTAGGTGGAGCAAGCATTCAGGCAGATTTGCTGCAAGTCGTTTTGTCAGTCGCAACTGCAAAATGTCACTTTCCGCCTCCATGAGAAAGGAAGAAATGCACATCTATTCTCTGTCACTGTTGGCCCAACACTCAGAAACTCTCCCAACACCTACATTTTGTTCCCCCAAGTTGCTGATTAAGTGAACATTTACTTGGAACTGCTTCATCACAAATGTAAAATTGAGTTGCGTCAGAGAATGTTGCCATTCCCTTACCTGCCTCGTTCCACGTTTCAATTTCTCTGTCAATCTGCTGTTGCGCCTCAAGTCACGTTCTCACCCCCTTTCGTTCCTACTCCCCTTTGCGTGACTATGGCATGTTATTAGTGCGTGAAGAAAGGAAGCACCGATGGCTGCAAGAAGCATTTGGGGTGAGGGTGGTGGAGGATTTGTGGCTTTTGCTGCCTCTCTTGCCATCTTAATTTCCCTTTCTAACTGTTCAACTACTCACCATACCTCTTCCATTTTGAATTGCATGTTGGGCTTCCATATTCCCTTTCCTCCTTACAGCATTTACCAATCATTTCAGCCTAAACCTCAATCCTCTCCAACAGAAGGGTCAGTAGCTAAAGGCCCCATCAGAAGTTCCATCAATCCCAACCTCAACAAAGTTTCCCTTTTTTCCTACCACCTCCCTCCACTCCATTCCCCCCATCTATTCCTTCAAGAAACTTTGTTTTCTTTCATTGAGTGAAGACATTTACTTATTTGTGCAATTTGTCTGCACCTCTCTGTTAGAACTAGTTCTGAAATAGTAAATGGAAGCCAGCCATTTGGCTCAATTAGTCTGTGTATTTTCCACATGAGCAAAGACTTCATCACAGGTGCCTGATCTTTTCTAACACAACTTTAATTTTCTTTCCCTCAATCAGCTATTCTTAAATATTAATATGATTTCTACTACAGTCTGTAATATGGGCAGTGCTTTTCACAGAATCACAATCCTCTCTATAAGTTTCTCCTTCCTTCTGTCCTAATGCTTTTAGATTTGTCAGCTACTGGAAATAATCTATTTCTATTTGACTTCTTTATCAAGTTCATCATTTCTATCAAATCATGCCTGGATTTATTTTACTGTAACAAAAACAGCTCCAGTTTTTCAATTTTTTCTTTGTTTCTCCTCCTACCATATAACATGATCTATATTGTTGTCAGCTATGGCTCAGTTGGTAGAGCACTCAATTCTAAGCCAACAGGTT
Source organism: Carcharhinus amblyrhynchos (assembly GCF_965287045.1). Taxonomy (NCBI): domain Eukaryota; kingdom Metazoa; phylum Chordata; class Chondrichthyes; order Carcharhiniformes; family Carcharhinidae; genus Carcharhinus; species Carcharhinus amblyrhynchos. The sequence goes on along the minus strand of NC_137336.1, from coordinate 31,667,937 downwards.
ATGAGTTTCAGTCTTATTCCAAAGACATGACCACAACATGTGACACTTTTGGTGCACAGTTGGGAGCGCCATATTGAACTGACACCTTTTGCCCTCACAGGTGACTAAAATCTATTCTGTTTCAAAGAAGACCCTGCTGCCCTGTCCAATATTTAGTTATCAACTAGTATCACAGAAATAGATTGCCTGACCACAGCCTCATTGCTGTATATGGGACATTGTGTGTGCACGTTATCTGTTTCTTCAAAAAATATTTTTTGAGATTCTTTTCCTTGACTTTTCTCCTTTCATCTTTACCCACATTTTTAAAAATCATACCTACACGTGTGCCCAGATTTTTGTTTTCAATTTTAGCTTGATTTTAAACTCTATTTGTCAGTAGAATTCTGCAGCATGAAATAGTGTCCTTTATATTTGTTCTGTAACTTTGCAATCTCCCTTTTGAAAATGCCATCTTTCTGTATGAACCCCAAATAAGCTGGTCTTGATATCCAGGATGCTGACCCACAATTAACTCATTACCTGTTTACACCCATTTGGTTTTTGGATTTTCTTCTTTTGTTTAAACCGCTATTTTGAGCATTAAAAAAATCAGTTGCTGAAAAGAAAGTTTGAGTGACAAAAAAAGTTCAGAAAGTGGTCTGAGTAATTTGTTGGAATCTTATGGTCAGAATTGCACATTCACACAGTCCCCAGTGTCTGTCATACAATGTTCTTGAATATTACATATATTTATGGTAGTGTCATCTACTCTACTTTCAGAAAGATGAAGAGGGAAAAAGTAATGAAATTCAAACTGAAATCTGAAGTTTGCGCAGGTTCAAAATCCTAACCTTAACATTACTGTATGATGTTTCCCCTCCCTTATATGCATGTTTCTTAGATTTATATGCTTTTTAGGACTGAGCTATAGACATTAGTGGAATGAAATGGAGAGACAAGCATTAGAGATTCATTAAGATGTAGTTTTGATCAGATACTGATCAGTGTCCATGACTATCTATAGTATGATTGAAGGAAATTTTATGCAGATTCTTCACAGGTAGGGATGTGACACAAGGCATACCTGTCCCACTCACCCTGAATCTGCCACAACCTAATTCCCCATCCACAGATTACAATCCCCACCCACCCACCAGAACACTCAACTGTGACCAATTTACCACGCTTTGGCTCTCACCATTTACCCTCCCTATCAGAACCACAACAGGATTGCTCTTGTTCTCCCTTGACACTCCACAGCTTTCACATTTGAAGGATCATCCTCTGCCACGTCCACATAATGCCAGTAACGAACACCATCTTCCCTTCCCCTGACGGCATTCGGAAGAGACTGTTCCCTCCATAACACCCTGGTCCACTCCTCAATTCCACTCCTCAATTCCCCTCCACCCCACCCATATCTCACCCCTTTCCCATGATATCTTCCCATGCAATCACAGGAGGTGTAACACCTGCCCTTTTACCTCCTTTCTCCTCACTGTCCAATGCTCCAAACACTCCTTTAAGGTGAAGCAGCAATTCACTTGTTTTTTTTTTCGTCACAATACAGTCTCCTCTAACTTGTGGAGAACAAATGCAGATTGGGTGACCACTTTGCAGAACATAAATCCACAAGCATGACTAAGAGCTTCCAGTTGCTTGTCATTTTAATTCACCTCATTGCTGTCATGCTCATATTTCTGTCCTTGACCTGTGGTAGTGTTCCTTTGATCTTCAATGCAAGCTTGAGGAACAGCACCTCCTCATTCAATTAGACACTGTACAGCCTTCTGGATTTGAGTTTTAAAATTTTCACACCGTGAACTCTGTTCCCATTTTCATTCTTTTTTTTCCATGTGAGGCTTGAATCTTGTTTTTCATACTTTTGATTTCTGCCAGAGCTGTCCATTATTCTAGCTTTCACATTTTATCTCTTTACTACAATTATTGTTTTTGGTCCATGCCATCTTTGTCATTTAATCTCTCATGCCCTCTACCTTATCCCAAACCTTCCTTCCACACCATTCCTCTTTTCAATGGCATCAAACCCATCAAATTTCCACCCTCCTTTAGTTCTGAAGAGGAGTCATATTTAACTCGAAAAAGTTGGCCAGAATTCTCTGAAGTATGTCCCACTATCAATGCTAGCCGGCGCGAATGAAGAATTTGGCACTCAGCCAAATCTTCATTCACTGCAGTGGGACCAGAGAATCACAGCCATGTGTGTAGTTGGAATTGATCGGAGAATTCCAACCATTCACGCTGTTTCTCTCTCCACAGATGCTGCCAGATTCATTGAGTATTTCCTGCATATTCTGTTTTCTTACAAATTGGGTGAAATTTGGAAGGAAATTTTTAATGCATTCATCACATGGTATTTGTTCATCACATTTCAAGTATAATACTGCAAATTTCTGTGTCACATTTTGTAGTGAAATGATGGAGTTATTTGGAAGTAACAAAATCCCCCACCAATTCAAACTATTTCCCTAACTGATGATCCAGAGTTTCTTAAGGTCCTCAATGACCCCTACAAAAAAGACTGTGTCTGACCTTAAGTTTTATATTCTGGTCCCATCCAGCATATGCTTAACAGCACTTACATTTTGAAGCATTAATAGGCCACAGAATCCTATACATTCTGCTCATCATTGCTTAGTCTCCTCCAGTATCCAGGAGTGGGAAATGAACTGGTGTTCCATCCTATTGGAACTATATTCATTTCATTCACAGCATGGTTCCAAGGGATTGGGGACAAGTGGCAATGAAAGAATCATCCAAATATTAATTTGAAGGATAGGTATCATTTGGACATTATTTTCTGTTTTGGACAGCACAGTGGCACAGTGGATAGCACTGCTGCTTCAAAGCACCAGGGACCCAGGTCTGATTCCCAGCTTTGAATCACTGTCTATGCGGAGTCTGCATGTTCTCCCCGTGGGTTTTCTCTGGGTGTTACGGTTTCCTCCCAAAAGACGTGCTGGTTAGGTGCATTGGCCATGCTAAATTCTCCCTCAGTGTTCTCAGACTGGTGCCGGAATGTGGCCACTTAAGGATTTTCATAGTAACTTCATTGTAATGTTAATATAAGCCTACTTGTGACAGTAATAAATAAACTTTTTAAAAAATGTGTAGAACAATAGATGTACATTGAACTTATATGGAAGGGTTAAAGGAGTTACAGAAAGGACAACATAATAAGGGAAATATGACTAAGCAATTTCCCAATTATTTTATCTTTTTTTATATTTCCCTGGTTGAATAAAAAAATGTCTGTTGCACAATGGACTAAAAACATTGAGATCATGGATGGCAGTCCTCACAGAAGCAAAAATTATGTTTCAGGGAACTGACATCCACTATTGCTACAAGAAGGAAAATTTTGATCAGTTTTCTTGTGAATTAGGAGCAACAATTGAGCAGGCAACTCAGCTTTCGTAAGTTGTCCCCATGTTGACACCAGGGATCTACATCAACTCTATGGCCCTCCTGAAAAGTAGTTTCCACCCAGTTAAGGTTCACGTAGTAGCTGAACACAAAGACACCATCACCCATATCAGTGATCATTTTCCAATGAACACTCAGAAATGTTTTAATTACACACCATTCCACAATGCCTACCTCATTTGAAGGAGGATCATTGAATCATAGAATCCTTACATTTCTGATGAAGGCCATTCAGCCTATCAAATCTGCATTGACTTTCCGAAAGTGCATTTTACCCCAGGTCCACCACCCACCCTATGCCCACAACCCCATATATTTACCCCACTAATCCCCCTAATATTCACATCTTGGGACATCAAGGAGCAATTTATCATGGCCACTTCACCTAGTCTGCACATCATTGCAAGGAAAGCAGAGCACCTGGAGGAAACCCATGCATTCATGTGGAGAACATGCAAACTCTACATAGAAGAAAAGCTGAATGGATGGCTCATCAAAGTACTGGTACTTCTGGTATTAAGTACTCTACATCAATCATTGCTGATTTCTCTGAGAAATTCCCCAATAACATCTTAGCCTAGAAACATCAGCATCTGTTTGCAGTTCTTTGGTGCCATCTCCAATTCCAAGAAAAGTACATCAAGATAGCATATCTGACAGTGCAGCACTTCCTCAGTATTGCAACATTGGAACAGCTGAGGTTATGTGCTCAAGCCTCTGAAATAGAACATGCACCCACAAGCTTCTCAGATGTGAATATTCTACCAACTGAGTTACAGCCAAGTGAACAATACTGATCCACCATAGGAAATCAGGCATATTGAACATATTCACAATGTATAATCCAAAGTCAAGCTCAGAGCCATAGTTGTGAGAGAAAAATAAAATTGTTTTGGGAGATGCTGAGCCCTTTAGGTAAAAACTACTGTCTAAGAAGACACGAAAAATAATATTTATCATATTATTTGGAACTACATCATTCTTTGATGTTTTACTTTTTTAAGGTCTATTTTAGACTTCAGGTGTTTCAATTGCAGAGGGAAAGAATTATGAATGAAAAGTATTTTTGGAAAACATTTTAAGCAAATTGTGGGAACCCGATGGTTAGATTGTACAATCACAATGTGACACACTCTCACTATAAATTTAGAAACCATTGGTGCACATTGTGATGCCTGAAATATTAAAAATGCACATCATATCACCAGTTACAGGATCAAAAGTTCCTTAGTTACACATAATGAAATTGAAATGAGGTGCATGCAGGCAAACTACGTTTAATATATAATAGACAAATATATATTGGGCTGGAGACTGAATGGGGTAGAAAGGCTGATATTTGGAGGCCATAAGAACATAAGAAATAGGAGCAGGAGTAGACCATCCAACACTTCGAGCCTGCCCCGCCATTCAATAAGATCATGGCTGATCTGAAGTGGCTCAGTTCCACTATCCCACTTTCTCCCCATAACCCTTAATTCCCTTGCCTACCAAAAACCTATCTACCCGTGTCTTAAATATATTTAGCGAGGTAGCCTCCACCACTTCAACGGGCAGAGAATTCCAGAGATTCACCACCCTTTGAGTGAAGAAGTTCCTCCTCAACTCCATTCTAAACTGTCCCCCCCTTATCTTGAGGCTGTGCCCTCTAGTCCTGCTGTCCTTTCTGAGCGGGAAGAATCTCTCTACCTCTACCCTATCCATCCCCTTCATTATTTTATACGTCTCTATAAGATCCCCCCTCATCCTTTTAAACTCCAACGAGTACAGACCCAGTCTATTCAGCCTCTCTTCATAGTCCAACCCCCTCATCTCCGGTATCAGCCTAGTGAACCTCCTCTACACTCCCTCCAAGGCCAAAATATCCTTGCGCAAGTGCGGCGACCAAAACTGCACACAGTACTCCAGCTGCGGCCTCACTAGTGCCCTGTACAGTTGCAGCAAGACCTCCCTGCTTTTATATTCTATCCCCCTCGCTATAAAGGCCAGCATCCCATTTGCCTTCTTGATCACCTGCTGCACCTGCAGACTGGGTTTTTGCGACTCATGCACAAGGACCCCCAGGTCCCTCTGCACCGTAGCGTGCTGCAGCTTTTCGCCCTTTAAATAGTAATCCCTCCTACTATTATTTCTGCCAAAGTGGATAACCTCACACTTGCTAACATTGTACTCCATCTGCCAGGTCCTCACCCACTTGTTCAGCCTATCTAGATTCCTGTGCAGACTTTCCACACCCTCCGCACAATTTGCTTTTCCACTTATCTTCGTGTCATCAGCAAATTTCGACACCCTACACTCAGCCCCCTCCTCCAAATCATCTATATAAATGGTAAATAGCTGAGGCCCCAGCACCGATCCCTGGGGCACTCCACTAGTCACCAACCGCCAATCCGAATAGCACCCATTGATACCAACACTCTGCCTCCTATTAGATAACCAATCCTCTATCCACGCTACCACCTTACCCCCAACTCCATGCCCTCTAACCTTCTGAAGCAACCTTTTGTGTGGCACCTTATCAAACGCCTTCTGAAAATCGAGAAACACCACATCCACCGGTTCCCCTCTGTCTACCGCACTAGTCACATCCTCATAGAATTCCAATAAATTTGTCAGCCACGACTTCCCCTTAATGAATGCGTGCTGCGTCTGCTCTATCAAACAATTCTTCTCAAGGTGCCTCGCTATTTCTTCTTTGATGACGGATTCAAGCATTTTTCCAACATGCGATAAATCTCCAAGAATAGATCTGAGTAAAGTTGACAACCATACACTTCATATTGGATTTATTGACCCATTCATCAAACTCCTTCCTTTGCAACAATCTTCCAAAAATAGTCCCAATATGGAACGGCACTCATCATTTTATTAAAATAAGCTAAATCCCAGAAGTTCCTGTGGGCATCTCTCATCCAATCATGCATTAGTCCCACTGTCTGTTAACTATATATCATCTGTGTTTCATCTGAGTTCATATGAAAAGATTCTATTAAAACAATGTGCGATTTAATCAGGAGGTATATACTTGTAATACATAACTCTAAATAAATATGACTGAAGAAAGATTGGCTCTAATACTATCCTCCACTAGCCAGCTTTCTAAAAACCAACATGCTCTCCTCTCACAGTGGTTCTGTACTCTGATCCAATAAATGGGGCTATGGTTTTCACATGAGATTATATAATTAACAAACAACTCTAAAGGAGAGGACTGAGGGTGAAAAGATTATGGAATCCTGACAGAGACAGGCCATTTGGCCCATCGAGGCAGCACCAAACACAATCCCACCCAGGCCCTAACCCCATAATCTCAGGACACGAAGAGGCAATTTCAGCATAGCTAATCAACATAACCCACACATCTTTGGACTGTGGGAGGAAACCAGAGCCCCCAGAAGAAAGCCACGCAGACATGAAGAGAATGTGCAAACTCCACACAAACAGTGACCCAAACCGGGAATTGAACCCAGGTCCCTGGAGCTGTGAAACAGCAGTGCTAACCGCTGTGCTACCATGCCACCCTACATATTATGGAGAATGTGAGTAGTTTAAAGCATGAGGGATCAGTAGTAGCAGAAGATGGAAGTGGGGGAATGGAAATTAAGCAATGGACTTGCTCTAGTTTGAGTAACTGGAAGAAATGTAATGAAGTGTTACGTGATAGAACAGTACTGCTGAAACTGAAAGGAAGAATCAACCATTTACAAGAACTGGGCTGGTGCAAAAACTTGGGCAACATCAAGGAGACAGGAATCATAATGAAATAGGAGTAAAATGTTGATACTGTGATGGGCGTGTAGTGTGACAAAGAAGTTCAAGTTCAGGAACGAGTACGTACACCGGGGGGTCAGTGAAGATTGTGGGAGCATTGCAGAAAGTAGCTGGTCATCTTTCGTGGAAAGAGAGATCATGTGGTGAGCGATGGAGATGGGTCTTCCAGGATTTAAACACAAGAGGAAGGATGAAAGAAAATTGGTGAACTTGCCTTGTAAAATGTACGTTTAATGTAACAAACTCTAATGCAACACTTTAGCAGATAATCAAATACACAAATTGTAGCAGATGATAAGTAGCCTACAGTGTAACAGACACTGAGTAAGTTAAAGGAACCAGAACTGATTTAGAGACTGGCAAAACTGATTTTAAATGTATCAACCTTTAATAAAATCATACTTCTTTGTTCCTTTAGTTAGCAACAATAGTTACAAGGAGACAGTAAGATGAGAAGCAAGTGCCTAAAATAAATTATGAAAACTGTTGCAATAGTTACTTAGGTGCTTTATTTAAATTGCCTGTGAATATATAATTTCAACTACGCTGAAAAGATAACCATTGGAAATTACAAACAATTCGAAATCCAAGTGCTTTACTCTGAATAGTTTTTGGATCAATGGATGGTCAAACAGGATTATGGAATCACTTGTGTATGAAGCCAACAGGGCAGCATGGTGGCACAGAAGGGCCAAAGTGAAGTGAGCATAGCATACAGAATTTCCTGACATCAGCCTCATTATGTATGAATAGCAAGCAGGCTTCCAGCCACAATTATCTAATGGCAGGATGTCTATTTGCTGGAGGTCATGCACAAAAATGTGCAGCTGCAGTTTTCCAAGTCCAGTTAAAGAATTTGCTCCCAGCATCGCCATCTTCAGATGCTGATTTGAAGTGCTTTTGCAAAAACCACAGTTATAAAAAAGGTGTTCTGTTTTGAGACTTCTGTGCACTCTTCCCATTATAGTATACAAAGGAAAGAAAAAAATCATATACTAAGCAATATTTTGGTGGCCTGACAGGGCAGGAACTGAGGAGGTTGTGTGCATAACTCCCCACGCTGGCTTTTGTGCAAGTTTTTTTTAAACACTGTTCAGGCTGTTAGTGACGATGCTGAGAAGATGGGGTAGGGCTGCAGGGGAAGGGCGGGTGGAAACGGGAGGGGGATAGGTGGAGGCACTGGGGGAATGAGGGACCCAGCAATCTGCCCGATTTGGAACAATGTCGAATTAAGCTTTCTGTTAGCTTGTTAAGGGATCATCTGCAATTTTTGTGGGACCCATGCTCAATCTTATAAAAGATTAGGTAGCAGGAGGCAACAACCAACAAGGAGCCAATTGTTTCTTTACTATTCAACGCAATAGACTCGTAACAGGATGCATGGACATATAAATTAGAGATAGGCCATTCAACCCCTTGACCTTGTTCTGCCATTCGATAAGATCTTGGCTAATCTGTTTGTAGCCTCAGCTCTACTTTACTGTATATCCCCTTTACTGTTTGGCTCCTTTACCAGTTAAGAATCTAACGGACTTATAAGTATTTTGCTTCCATCACATTATACTTCATCTGCCAAATTTGTGCCCATTTGCTTAAACTATCTATATCTGTTTGCAGGCTCCTTATGTCCTCTTGATAACTTGCTTTCCTCCATGTTTTTGCATCTGAAAGCATCGTCGTGGCTGAGAAGAATGCTCATCCATTGGCACACAGTTGCCTTCAGGTATGAAGAGTTAGCAGGGCAAGAGGTTGTTCATGTGTTGAGGGAATTGTAAGTGGTTAGTGAGATACATTATGAGGAAGGGCTTCAACCCCCTAAACAGTCAGCTAGTATGCAACCACAACAAGTGTTTATGAGTGCATGTGCTGCTATCCTGACAGCTGCAAGATGCTTTCTCCTTTGTAATCCCGGGTGCTTCAGCTCTCCATGTCACCAGTAAAAATCCGGGGATGGCTACTTGGGAATCAGGTATGTTTCTTGAAGTGATGGCTACGTACATCTTTACTAACTCTGACACATAATCACAGAGTTGCTACAATCAAAACTATCTACTCATGAAGGCATCCAATGGCAGGCCATTAGGCTACTGGACCAGGTAGAAGGTGAAGTGCTTTAGCAACAAAGTTCATTTCAAAAGGAAGAAGAGGATGAGGAGGAAGACTCAGAGGATAATGTTGCCTGTACTATGCAGGGAGGGAGCCAAGACCGTCTCAGAAAATCTTATTAGGATTCTATGAACGCAGAGCATATCTGACCCAGGAACAGGATACTTTGCCACTGACTTGGCTCTGCCTTTGAGAACACATCATTCAACAGACAGGGTTGAAAAGGATCCATTCTTACTGACAATGCATGGTACATAATCCTCCAGCAGTCTCAGTTCAAAGACCATTCATCCCCTTCATCACTTCTTCCTTCTTTTCTGGTTTTCCATGTCTTGGATCTCGCTTCCACAACTTTGGAATTAAAAAACACAATTTACACAATAACAAATGAAAGTCACCCAAGTGTCTCATTCACTGCAGTGAATGATGCAGTGGCCTTTATTCTCTGCTATTCCTGCATGATGCTTCTCTTATGGCCTTGGATTAAGTGGAAGCTGCTTGCCGGCATGCTGCCTTGCAGCTGAGATGCTCATGGTGGCCATCCTCATTGTGGAGGTGCTGGTTGGGCACCTACTGAGTATTCTGCACTGACATCAATGCAGGGGCAGCTTCATCACAGCACCCTACTGCACTGAACATCCCTCAGCCAAGGGTCACTGAGACTGCTGGACTGTTGTGTACCATGTATTGTTGGTAAGAATAGAATCTTTCAAATTTTCTGTGCCTATGGATGTGTTATCACTGGCAGAGAAAACTCAGTGCCCAGAGCACTGTGAGAGGTGGCGCCCTCACCTTCCTCACCACTTTGGCATCTCTCTGGTTTGCTGGAGTGGAATGCCAGCTAGGGTACAACTGTTATCCATTCCAAACATCTTTATGCCGTTAACATCACTGGCCAGTTCATGCTGCAAAACGTTGTATGCATTCTGCGTGTGTTGGTGCATTGCTCTTTCATCTATTCAGTGTGCTACCAAATATGGCTCTCCATGAGGTTGACCACATTTTCAATGGAGGAGCTCATGTATTCAAGCCCGTGAACCATGTTGTTGCACGTGAGCTGAATGGATTACTCCATTCTCAGATCATGACCTTGTGTTGCCTCAGGGAACTCCCATATAGGGGAACGAATCCATTGCTGCTGATCTGAGCAGAGACTACTTTCTTGAGACTTCGAAACCCTGCTTCTGCCTCCAGAGGAATGTCACAGTCCTCATCTTCCGAGGGGAACTTCCCACAGCTGCCTTTGCCTCTCTCACTTCCTCCTTCTCACTCATAACATGTTCCTCGTCCGTTACCACCCTCTCTAATTGCACACGAAGACTCACTGATGTGAATATATTTGCACTGGTGGAGGGTGCGCTGGAATGATGTGATGCTGGGTCTATTATCCCATCTGGTAATGTTGCCGTGGTATTGGCATGCTCTCTCCCCAAAGCTGGTTCTGTGGGAGACATCAGAAAGCGGTAATGAGAACTCATCTTGGAGAGCAGCTGCTATTGAGAGTTGAGGCTTCCTAATGCAATGGAAGTTTTGGTACTGTCAGATGGGAGGAGTACACTTCTTCCCCTTTAACTGCAAAATTAAATAACATTTCACCCTTTCCTGCAGATAATTCCATCTCTCCATTATCCAATTATTCCATGTTCAGGAGCACCATACACTCTCACGCTACTTAACTGGTGTGTCTGCTGGTGGAGTGTTGCATTCACCTTGTCAGAATGAAGAAAGTAACTTTTAAAAAAAAATTTACTTATTTGTCACAAGTAGGTTTACATTAACATTGCAATTAAGTTACTGTGAATATCCTCTGGTCACCAGATTCCAGCACCTGTTCCCAAAATCAACATATAGGTTTTTTACAATTACTTTAAGGAAAAGAAGATGATCAGGAGTAACATGAGCTCCTTGACAATTGACAACAGTTATGTTGTAAATCAAATTAAGGAATTGGATATGTTGAATAATTACATAAGTTCCTGGAGGTCCATCTCACATCCTCAGTGTGTTCCTAGAGTCCATCTTCCATCCTCAGTCTGTTCCTGGAGGTCCATCTTCCAGCCTCATTGTGTTATTGGAGGTCCATCTCCCAGCCTCAGCAGGTTCCTGGAGGTCCACCTTCCTGCCCCAGTGTGTTCCTGGAGGTCCACCTTCCTGCCCCAGTGTGTTCCTGGAGGTCCATTTTCCAGCCTCAGTGTGTTCCTGGACCTCCATCTTTTTTTTCAGTGGGTCCATCTTCTTTCTTCATTTGTGGGTCAATGACACTGGACTTTTAAATATGACACCCAGATATGAAGGCAGGATGTACGCCAATTAAACCAGTCTCACCACAGGATACAGGTTAAGCTCTTGGATGCATAATTAATAAGCTCAGGACCAGAAGATACGGAAGAAATACTTCCTGACGCTCCCAACGCAAGCCTTAGTCCTAGATATTACAATCGATGAGTTAGGCCAATACCAGTTGTCAGGAATTTCCCAAAGCCGATTAGGAAGGATAGGATGATTGAACACATTGAACATTTTCAGAGAAAGCCAGTGTGGATTTATAAAGAGTAGGCATGACAGATGAAGCAGATTGAGCTTTTTGAAAGAGTGACTAAATGATTGAAAGAGAAATGTTTATGTCTAAACAAGGCATTTAATAAAGTCCCTCATAAGAGATGTTAATTAAAATTGAAAATCATGGAATTGAAGGAAAATTATTGACCTTATTCAGAAATTGGCTGAATGACAGGAGGCAGAAAGTAAGGATAATAGGTAGTCTAAATGTCATCATTAGATGTGACGAGCTGATGTCCCACAGGGATCTGCAATTTGGCCCAAATATTAATTATATTTCTAAATGACTGAAATGATGTGAAGCCATGTTTCTAAATTTGCCCTTGTCACAAAGTTAGGCAACCTTATAAGCAGTGTACACAAGAGCAGAAAATTATAAAGAGATATTAACAGATTAAGTGAATGGGAGAAAGAAAACGGTGGAAAATGGGTTTTAGGGTAAGCAAACTCGACCAAGAAGAATATATCAGAATACTCTGTAACAGATGAAAGTTTGAAATAGTTTAGGTTCAAAGAAACTTATGTCTCTTACCTGCATAGATTATGACTTCTCAGAATTATTGAAATGATGTGGAAAAATTCAGAAATAACCAAAAGATGAGTCAAATACGGCCCCTTAAAATAGTGAACTAGGTCAGGTTAGACCACACTTGGAGAACTGTGGTCAATTCTGTGCACCACACCTTAGAAAGTATATATTAGTGTTGGAGGAACTGCAGTATAGGTTTACCAGAATTATATCTGGGTTCCAAGTATTAAAATACAAGGAGCGATTACACAAATCAGTGCTTAATCCCTGGCATTTAAAAGATTAAAGATTGATTGTTGTTTTCAAGCTATTACAGGGAATTGATAGAGTATATAGAGAGAAATTATTTCGGCTGATTGGGAACTGATTGGTGCAGAGGGACCTCGGGGTCCTTGTGCATGAGTCGCAAAAACCCAGCTTGCAGGTGCAGCAGGTGGTCAGGAAGGCGAATGGGATGCTGGCCTTCATAGCGAGGGGGATTGAATATAAAAGTAGGGAGGTCTTGCTGCAGCTGTATAGGGCATTGGTGAGGCCGCAGCTGGAGTACTGTGTGCAGTTTTGGGCGCCGCACCTGCGCAAGGATATTTTGGCCCTGGAGGGAGTGCAGAGGAGGTTTACTAGGCTGATACCGGAGTTGAGGGGATTGAGCTATGAGGAGAGGCTGAATAAACTAGGCTTGTACTCGTTAGAGTTTAGAAGAATGAGGGGAGATCTCATTGAGACGTATAAGATGATGAATGGGATGGATAGGATAGAGGTGGAGAGACTCTTCCCGCTCAAAAAAGACAGTAGGACTAGGGGGCACAGCCTCAAGATAAAGGGGAGGCGGTTTAGAACGGAGTTGAGGATGAACTTCTTCACTCAAAGGGTGGTGAATCTCTGGAATTCTCTGCCCGTTGAAGTGGTGGAGGCTGCCTCGCTAAATATTTTTAAGAAGCGGGTTGATGGGTTCTTGATAAGAGAGGGGATTAAGGGTTATGGGGAGAGGGCGGGAAAGTGGAACTGAGCCACAACAGATCAGCCATGATCTTATTGAATGGCGGGGCAGGCTCGAAGGGCTGGATGGCCTACTCCTGCTCCTATTTCTTATGTTCTTAAGTCTAGGACTGGGGACAGAGATTAAAATTTAGACTAACTGTTATAGGAGTGAAGCGAGGAAACATTTCCATACACCAAGGGTGGTGGAAATTTGGAACTCTCTTTTGCAAGCAGCAGTTGATGTGAGAACAAATGTTAATTTTAAATCTGAGATTGATAAATTTTTATTAACCAAAGATATTAAAGGTATATGAAGCAGAGACAGGTACTTGGAATTAAGTCACAGATAAAACATAATCTCAATGAATGGTGGAATGGGCTCAAGACTCTAAAGGGCCTACTCCTGTTTCTATGTTTCTATGTATAGATGGCCTCCAACCCTTTAAACATTTATTTTTCAGCCCGGAGGACAAGATGGGCAGAACAACCAAGGCAAATAGGATGAGGTAGTCTAACATTAAATTATGGAGTCAGTTTGAATAGGCCATGCTTGAGGGGTCAGTGGAATCCCTCTGCAGGGCTGCCTGTAGCTGCTCTTGTATCCACATGGATAGAGTAACTCTAGACAACTGATTTTCTGGCCCCTCCCAGAAGTTCCCACCCAAGGTCAATGGACTTTTTAATGGTCCATTAAATTGTCCCTCCGCCCGTAGTGATTCCTGCAGTAGATGGAATTGGAAAATTTATCAGGTTTTCCTGAAGCACTGGTTACCCCAGCCTAGCACTGACTACCTACCTCCATGATGTGGATATGCCGGCGTTGGACTGGGGTAAACACAGTAAAAGGTCTGACAACACCAGGTTTAAGTCCAACTGATTTCTTTGATAGTAAGCTCACTAGCTTTCGAGGTTTCCCTCTTGAAGAGGTCAAAAATCAAACCCACTATGTGCAAAAGGAAGTAAGTTATAGTAAACCTTTCTATGCAACAGCTTAGACCTCTGCTAAAGTAAGGTGTCCTGTCCTGGACACCACAGGCCAGGATTCTCACAGCCCACTGTGCTGCTTGAGCAGTACAGTGGGCCAGGATACACCAAAGGTGGGTCCTGTGGCAAGGTTCACAATGGCATAATGCTGGTTGCAAGTCTCCCAATGTTTTTTTTTAGTGTATTCTGAAAGATGTGATGGTTCGGTGCATTGGCCATGCTGAATTCTCCCTCAGTGTACCTGAACAGGTGCCAGAGTGTGGTGACTAGGGGATTTTCAATGTAACTTCATTGCAGTGTCAATGTAAGCCTATTTGTGACAGTAATAAATAAACTTTTAAACATTAAATTTTTAAACTAATTAGCTCTTCACCAAAAATCAGCGCAGAGCTGATTCTCGTATTGAATTGAGCATTTCAATATGATTAGCGGGCCCAGGACAGTATTCTCTGGGCCCACTACCATCTGCCTATGCCCTCCCATCCCTGCCACTCCGCCAGGAATGGTTCCCTCCAGCGGCATTTACAACGGCTCCCTACTAATGGGGAGCAGGCACCCTGAGGCCATTGGATGGAACAGAGGTGGGGTAACGGAGGGGGTGCCCCTTGGGCAGTACCAGCCTGGCAGTGCAATCCAGGGACACTGGCACTGTCCAAAGGGTTGGCACTGCCCACTGGACACCAGGTAGGCCGAGGGGCAAGGTCAGAGGGGGCAGAGCCAGAGTGGCAGGGCATACTGAGGGGAACCTATTGGGGGGGGGGGGGCAATTGGTGGGGGGCGGGGGGGACCCGCTGCCACTCTGCTATCAGGATCACTAGGAGAGGGAGGGAAGTGATTGGGGTGGAGGGAGGGTTGCGGCTGCTGGTGAGGAGGGCGGTGGTAGGTGGTGTGGGTTGGGGCTGATCATTAGGGTGAATGGGAGGAATCAGAGCTGTTTGGGGAGGTGGTGGGGGGGACCTATGGACTGGCCTGGGGAGGTCTGGGAGACAAGTGATTGGGGGGTGGGGTGGGAGGGGGTTGGATGGCCAGCAGTCAGGGGGATTGCGAGGCTGGATAGCGATCGGAGGCCAGCAATGGTGGTGGTGGTGGTGGTACTGGTGGTGGTAGGGGAGGGAGGGCATTGCGCACGCGCCGATCTCTGCACTGACAAATCAGCGCATGCGTAGTGGTCTGCTCAGCACACTGATGCTGGCCTCTTGAGTGGGAATGGGCCCCGGCCACCACTTACCAGAGTGAATCCCTCTGAGGCACTCTGCAATACTCAGTGTCGGGGATTCGCTCTTGTTTGCCCACACGTTGAGCACTTAGATTTTTTTGGGAGAATCCCAACCCACATTTTAGAAATGCCTCAGAGAGGGTTTGTAGAATGGCACTCGGGATAAAAGAATCAATCATCTGGTGAAGTTGGGGTGTTCTCCTCATAGCAGAAAGGTTAAGGGGAAATTGACATCTCAAAATTAGGAAGAGTTTTGAGAGTGCAAGTGTGGAAAACCTATTTGCTGAGGCAGAAGGGTCAATAATCAAATGGCAAAATAAATTATTATTCTGTTATTGTGGGTTTATTTCAGGATTTGTTGGCTCCTGACTCCGGAAGAGACCTTACTGGAAACAATGGTATTTTGTTCAAAAGCATTTATTTGCGTGTCAACTATTTACAAAGGTTAAATGAGACCAAGACATGGCTGGAGTTACTCTCTGAAATGCTTCACACTTATCTCCTCTCAGTGAGTGACAGCACTGTGAAAGAGCTCCTTCTGCACATTCCCAGAAGGGATCATTAAAGATGACCCTTTACAGTTCTGATCTGGAATAGATGAAAGTCTAGTGGAAGCAGATTTGATAGGGATTTTCAAAAGGAATTGGCTAAATAATTGATAGGAGAAGGTTTTCAGGACTATGAGGAAAGATTAGAAAGAGGGGACTAATTGGAAATTATTTTCAAAGAGGCACGATGGGCTGATGTCCTCCTTCTGTACTGCATCATTCAATAAACATCTTTTTGCTGCTGTGAGTCTCTCCAAATTAACCAGTGGGAATATTGAACAATTTTCATGGTACAGGTTCATTAGGTAATTTGCAAGCAGCCAGCTCTCAATGAGCACTGGTAGGCACCTCACTGATAGATAAAATCCAACTTGGAAATAAGTCTTTAAAACAGTCAAGCCAATCAGAAGAGGTGACTAAGCAACCAGCAACGAGAGGGAAGATTTTTGTGGGCTAGGAGGATCTTTCAGGTTTTACTTTGAGTGTTTTGTAGCAGCCTGTACTGATCCTTTTAATGATCATTTCTCAATGCTCAGTTTCACAAGGCAGAGTCAAAAGGAAATGTTTACAAGGATTTGGGGAAGGACAGTGAAAGTAAAACTAACCTGATTGACCTTCAAAGAGCCATCACAGGACATGAGCCCAGGACATTGCTGCAGGAGTTCCTCAGGGCATTGTCCTATTTCCTTTGATTTTCAGCCGGTTCATCAATGACCATCCTGCCAACATAAGGTCAGAAATTGGCTGATAATTTCACAGTGTTCAATACTATTCGTTCTCCTCAGATAATTAAGCAGTCTGTGCTCACATACAGCAGCAACCAGGCTTAGCTGACAAGTGACAAACACACAGTGACAGACAACAAGCATTTCCAAAAAGAGAGAATCTAACCACTTCTCCTTCACATTCAATAGCATTGCCATTGCTGAATCCCATGCCAATATATCCTTAGGGATTACCATTGACCAGAAACCGAACTGAACCAGACAGATAAATAATGTGGCTACAAAAGAAGGTCCAAATTTGGAAATTAATCTTTTGATTTCTTGAAAGCCTGTCTATCATCTACCTGGCACAAGCCAGTAATGTGATGAAATACTGTCTGGATGAGTGAAACTCCAACAATATTCATGAAGTTTGAGAACTTCCAAGACAAAACAGTCCACTCAATCATCATCCCATCTTTCACACTTAAACATTGACTCCATCCCTTACCAGTGCACAGTGGTAGTAGTGTGTACCATCAACAAGATGCATTGCAGCAATTTACCAAGCTCATCTGACAGCACCTTCCGAACCCACAACCTCTACAACCTAAAAGGACAAGGACAGCAAATGCATGGAAACACCATTTACAAATTCCCTCACGCTCATCCACCAGCCGTCAAGAGCAGTTAGAGATGTACAACAAATGCTGATCCAGCCAGCAATGATCACGTCCTATAAAAGAATAAAAGAAAAGTGCAGGAATTTTAAAGTTGGCATAAAACCAGCTAACCTGATAGTGTTGATGGTGAAGGCTAAGTTAAAGATAACAGGCATCGTATGGGGACAAATGCAGATTCAAAATGGATTTTAAGTATCTATCAGCCTGTTAAAGAGGTAAACAAAGTATCAAAAAAATGAAGTGAAAGGAAATCCAAATTATAATAACAAAATGGAATCAGTGGGCATGTGATGATTGTAGGCAGTTTGATGGTTGACAAGGTGAACATTTTTATATGAGGTGGGTGCCTGGCAGATTGCTTTGTTTTGTATTCTTAAGATATCTTTCTGAGACAAAAACTGAATACCTCATAAACCTGGAGATGGTGGGCACGTGTAATGGTCTGTACAGTATAAGTGCCAAAATACTCCGAAACCATCCCTTGTTTTGTACGTTTAGTACAAGCCAAAGTCACCTAAATCTGGTCGAAGTTTGGTTAGTCTATACTTGAGTCTTCAAGGCTAATGCTGAAAACTAAAAACTATTACAAGATCAGGAATGATATGTCCTCAGTGTGGAAAATCCAAAAATTGTTATTTTTGTGTTTGGACATTTGTTTACACAAACACTGTCAGCAGCAAAGCTTTTCCTGTTTATTTAACTTTCCTACAGATAGTATCAGCCTCTGCAACACCATCCCTGGGGCCCTAGTGTTTAAATACAGATCATTTGGTAAACTGGGAAGTAGGAATTTTCTGTGTGGTTAACAATCGCCAAATCAAATATCGAAGGTAATTAATTACTGTGATATACTAGTCTTAAACTTCAGTCTTTTAGATCAAGTATTTAGGCAAAAAGTAGGGATCAACTTTTATACAAGTAATATTGAAATCATGTTGGAGGGCCACTTATCATTGTTACATTACAGTTAATGAAACAAAATCCATACACAAATTTACACAAATTTTATTCAGTAACATTTTTCTGACTGGCCAGTTTCTAGATTTCCCAGTTTGAATTTCAAGGTTTTGCTCCTCTCAAACAGCTTTAGAGGATGTAATATGTATGTGTCAACGTAGCAGAGGAAATGTATATAATTTAAAAGCATTAGTAGATTATGATCATATTATCAGGAAATTAAAACCATTGGTAGTAGCACATTATTTATCAGACCATGGCTGGTTTGAAGGGCAAGACCTGGCAACGGAGTTGGTTGCGTCTGTTGATGATTTGCAGAAGTCCTGCACCCGAATGGATTCATAACTAATGGTATATCCCATCTCAAATAACTTTATAAGATGTAATAAGGAGGGAGGCTCCAGAGGATATTGTGATTAAAGTATAGATCATTTAACAGTATTGGTGGTATGACCATAACAACAGGAAATTATAATTACCAATAATAACTTGTGTTTAGACTATTTTGGGACCAAAGCACAGTGTTCAACTATCCCTCAGAAACTGGAGTGGATTTATACAAAACATATATTTGAAAAATTAAGGATTTTTTGGGTAAAATCCTGTGTCGAATTTTGAATGAGACTATTACTCAAGTATATATGGTAACTTTATTAGAGTGCCCTTCAACCATATGATGTTACATTTTTGACTACCTAAAGCAACATTTGTGATAAGGAATTGATAGACTACCATTGCATATTATAATGTATTGCTGTGCAAAATTGGACAGTGGCTTATAATTGCTGCCTTACTTAACAAAAATACTGCGGATATTGGAGATCTGAAAGAAAAACAGAAAATGCTGGATAAACTCTGTTCTGTAGAAGGATCATCTTGATCTGAAATATTAACTTTGTTTCTCTCCATAGATGCTGTTAGACTTTCTGAGTTTATCCAGCATTTCCCACTTCTAGTACTGCTATCCTACTTGTCTGATTCAAGTAGCCAACACAATTATCATTAAAGGACTATATAATTTGGTTGAAATTCAGCAACATTTTTCAGTGCAAATGAACAATGTTATGTAATAATCTAATCAGGGGGCTCATGCAGAGTATAAACACCAGCAGAGATTGATTGTGTCAGATAGCTTGCTTCCAAGCTGTGACATTTTATGTAATCCACACAATGGTATTTTCTTTAGCATGGACAAGAATTATGTTCTTTTTTAACTTAATAGCACATCATCTATGACAGAACAGTCCACTTCATCAGCATCCCATTCACCACATTAAGCACTGTAGCTGCTGTGTGTAGCATCCATGAAATGCACTGTGGCAACTTGCCAAGGCTTCTTCGGCAACACCTCTGAAAATTGTGAATATTACCACAGAGAAAAATCAGGGCAATGTGTGCATGTAAGTTTCCCTCCATTCACACACCATCCTGACTTGGAATTACATCGCTGTCCTTCATTGTCTTGGGTCAAAATCCTGGAGCTACTGTTTTACAGCAAGGTGGGATTACCTTCACAAGCAGACTGCAGCTGCAGCAGTTCAAGAACCTCACAACAACCTTTCTGAAAGGCAATTCGAGTTGAGCAAACTCACTGGCCTTCACAGTGATACTCATGTTCCACGGACAAATTAAAATTGATGTGAAGATGCCAGCATTGGACTGGGGTAAACACAGTAAGAAGTCTCATAACATCAGGTTAAAATCCAACAGGTTTATTTGGCAGCACTAGCTTTCAGAGCCCCAAGCTTCTTCCTCAGGTGAGTGAGCACTTGTGTTCACAAACTGTGCATATAAAGACAGAAACTTAACTTACAAGATAATGTTGGAATGTGAGTCTTTACAGATAACCAAGTCTTAAAGGTACAGACAATGTGAGTGGAGAGAGGGTTAAGCACAGGTTAAAGAGATGGCTATTGTCTCCAGACGGGACAGTGAGTGAGATTTGGCGAGCCGTGGGGATTACAGATAGTGTGACATGAACCCAAGATCCCAGTTGAGGCCGTCCTCATGTGTGCGGAACTTGGCTATCAGTTTTTGCTCAGTGATTCTGCGTTGTCGTGTGTTGTGAAGGCTGCCTTGGACAACGCTTACCCGAAAGATCAGAGGCTGGATGCCCATGACTGCTGAATGTTCCCCGACTGAAAGGGAGCTCTCCTGCCTGGTGATTGTTGAGTGGTGTTCACTCATTCATTGTTGTAGCATCTGTACCATGCCTCGGGACACCCTTTCCTGCAGCTTATCAGGTAGACAACTTTGGCTGAGTCGCAAGAGTATGTACTGTGTACCTGGTGGATGGTGTTCTCACTTGAGATGATGGCATCTGTGTCGATCATCCCGACATGTCTTGCAGAGGTTGCTGTGGCAGGGTTGTGTGGTGTCATGGTCACTGCTCTCCTGAAGGTTGGGTAGTGTGCTGTGAACAATGGTCTGTTTGAGGTTGTGCGATTGTTTGAAGGCAAGAAGTGGGGGTGTGGCGATGGCCTTGGCGAGATGTTTGCCTTCATTGATGACATGTTGAAGGCTCTGGAGAAGATGTCGTAGTTTCTGTGCTCCAGGGAAGTACTCGACGACGAAGGGTACTCTGTCAGCTGTGTCCTGAGGAAGTCGGTGCAGTTTTTCGCTGTGGCACATTGGAACTGTTGATTGATAAATTGAATGCTATATCCTGTTCTTACGAGGGCATCTTTTAGTGTCTGTAGGTGCCTGTTGTGATCCTCCTCATCTGAGCAGATCCCGTGTATACGAAGGGCTTATCTGTAGGGGATGGCTTCTTTAATGTGCTTAGAGTGGAAGCTGGAAAAGTGGATCATCGTGAGGTTATCGATGGGCTTGCGGTACAATGAAGTGCTGAGGTGACTATCCTTGATGGAGATGCGTAAGTCCAAGAATGCAATTGATTCCGAAGAATAGTCCATGGTGGGTCTGATGATGGGATGGAACTTGTTGATGTCATCATATAGTTGTTTCAGTGATTGTTCACCATGAGGCCAAACAAAGGAAATGTCATCAATGTACCTAGTGTATAGCATTGTTTGAAGGTCCTGTGCGGTGAAGAGATCTTGTTCGAACCTGCGCATAAAGATGTTAGCATATTGAGGTGCGAATTTGGTCCCCATGGCTGTTCCATGTGTCTGGATGAAGAACTGGTTGTTGAAGGTGAAGATGTTGTAGTCCAGGATGAAACGGATGAGTTGTAGAATTGTATCTGGAGATTGACATTTGTCGGTGTTGAGTACTGAGGCAGTTGCAGAATACTGTCATCGTGGGGGATGCTGGTGTAGAGTGCTGAGGCATCCATTGTGATGAGGAGTGCTTCTGGTTCAACTGCTCCATGCGTGCTGAGTTACTGTAGGAAGTCCGTGGTTTCACGACAGAAGCTGGGGGTTCTTTGTACAATGGATTTCAGGATGCCCTCAACGTAGCCAGAGAGGTTCTCAGACAGGGCCCATTGCCCAGTACGATTGGACGGCTGAGTGTGTTGGCCTTGTGTATCTTCGGGAGGCAGTAGAGATCTCCAACGCAGGGAGTATATGAGATGAGAGCAAGGAGGGTGCTCTGAAGGTCCGGATTAAAGGTCTTGATCAGTCTGTTGAGTTAACGGGTTGTTTTTTTGTTGGATCTGTGGATAACCATCTGTAGTGTTCCTGGTTGCTCGGTTGTCGGTACACTTCTTTGCAGTAATCTGTCCTGTTCAGTATGACGATGGCCCCTCCTTTGTCTGTTGGTTTGATGACAATGTTGTGGTTGGTCTTAAGACCGTGGATAGCGTTGTGTTGTGCTTGGGTGACGTTTGGATCTGCACAGATGAGGAGGATTGCAACAGACATCTACAGACCTGAAAGGTGGCCTTATAAGAACAGGATATGGCATTCGACTCATCGATCGACAGTTCCGACGTGCCACAGCGAAAAGCTGCACTGACCTCCTCAGAAGACAAACATGGCACATGGCGGACAGAGTACCCTTCATCGTCCAGTACTTCCCCGGAGCGAAGAAGCTATGACATCTTCTCTGGAGCCTTCAACATGTCATCGATGAAGGCGAACATCTCGTCAAGGCCATCCCCACACCCCTACTTCTTGCTTTCAAACAACTGCACAACCTCAAACAGATCTTTGTCCACAGCAAACTACCCAGCTTTCAGGAGAGCAGTGACCATGACACCACACAACCCTGTCACAGCAACCTCTGCAAGATGTGCCGGATCATCGACACGGATGCCATCATCTCACGTGAGAACACCATCCACCTGGTACACGGTACATACTCTTGTGACTTGGCCAACATTGTCTACCTGATATGCTGCATGAAAGGATGCCCCGATGCATGGTACATTGGGGAGACCATGCAGATGCTACAACAACAAATGAATGAACACCCTCAACAGTCACCAGGCAGGAGTGTTCCCTTCCAGTCGAGGAACACATCAGCAGTCATGGGCCTCAACCTGGATCTTGGGTTCATGTCACACTATCTGTAATCCCCACAACTTGGCTGGGCTTGCAAAATCTCACCAACTGTCCTCTCTGGCAACAATACACATCTCTTTAACCTGTGCTTAACCCTCTCTCCACTCACATTGTCTCTATCTTTAAGACTTGATTACCTATAAAGACTAGCATTCCAACCATTATCTTGTAAGTTAAGTTTGTGTTTTTATATGTCCTATTTGTGAACACAAGTCCTCACTCACCTGAGGAAGGAGCTTGGGGCTCTGAAAGCTAGTGTCGCAAATTAAAGGTAACATATTTTCAAATCATACTCCATTAACTCCCACCACGGCAATTGCAGATACCCTTTAATAACTTGGGCCTGGATTTGTCAGGCCCATCACAGTGGGGCCTACCCCAGGAAATTCAGTGAGCCAGCCAAAAGTTAATTGGCTTTCAGCAGGATCAGCAGTGGCTGGGGGTGGGGGAAGAGTTCGGGGGGATGGTTTGTCGGGGATGGTGCTGGTGCAGAGGACGGGAGGGGTGAGACTTCCCCGGGGCTGCTTATGATGCAATATTATATTCCAGACAGGCAAATTGTTGTTAGTCCAATAACCAAGAAACACAACACATATGATCCTGAACATAACATGCCTTATTTTTTTCTTCAGTGTCATCTTTCTTTCTCCATATTAATTGTTTAACCCATTTTATTAACTAGTTAAAGTTCTTCAGCAGTTTTCACTTTCAAGGCATAACTCTATTTGATTTTTTTTATCCCTTGGGTTCTGCTCCTATTAATATATTCATGTAGACCATTGATTCCCGACCGATTTATTTATGTGGACCACTAGATTATCATCAAAAGTGTTTGTGGGCCACAATGTATGAAAGCTATTTTAACTATTATAGCCTAGGGTTAAGGGAGTCAAACTTCGATATCAATTGGTATTAAAAATACTGTTAATTCTAATATTTTATGATGTACGCTCACAAATACATTGCACGTGTCACAGTACTGGAGTAAGCCTACCAGTGGAAACAAATAACGCTTACCTAATGGGAAGGCTGATGTTGTTTTGCTGACATCAAATGCTGAATGTCAGCTTCCAGGATTAACAGCCTCAATCGGAGATGGAGTTTAATGGTAAGTTTATTCTGATATTTGGCGTTCAATGTGAAAACATTTGAAAATCCAGTTTTGCAAAAGGTAGGTGGTAGGAAAAGAAATTTGAGAGAAGTTACTGCCTTGTCGGACTGGCAAAATAAACTTGTGGAATTGTCCTGAAGCTACTTTTGAAGCAACTTTAAATTTTTTTTATAAATAAAGAGTCTCAACAAGTTGAGACACTCCCAATCCAAGCTGATAAGACAGGGTTCTCACCTCCTGTCTTGGGCTTGATCTATATGATCCAAGCTGATTGGATGTAGGAGTTGCACCTCCTCCAAGGTTTTGCATCTCAGCCAAACGGTTGAGATGCCGCTTTTAAAAATTGCTTCAAAAAGGCTGAGGAAGGCAAACTGAAGCAACTTTTTTTGTTTCAAATATATACTTCATTCATAAAAATACTCTCAAATAAGCTATTGCAAAACGACAGATCCAAAAATTACAAACAGTGCAAAAAAAAAATTTTTCCAGTACAATATGATGCTTATTTACACAACATTACATTCATTATATTTCATTGCTTAAAACTATATACATGCCTCAGATTTTACTGTGTGATGTTATTTCTCAGATTGGCACACAGTTATGCAGGCCGAGAGTAATCGACAGTTACCGGGCCCTCGGTCATTACGCGCTGACCACTGCTTGATCGTCATGTGGTCAAAGGTGTGTTTACTGAAAAATATCTCCACAAAGGACGGGTGCTGCAGTACGGTCCAACTACTTGGAGCGTTCTGCGGCAGTGTGGCCGGACCCATCCTCTGCAACACTTGGGACAGAACCTCAAAAAGTAGTGGCACATGCTGTTAGTGTACCGAGGATATACACACAGCTTGATGCAGCCGCACACAAAGGTGGCCATCAGGATGAGGGCGGCGTTGGGGACGTTTTCCCTCATTCTCTGGAGATTTGTGCATCGCTTCCCTCCAGACGCGATCCATCTTTGATCTCCAGATAAATTTGAAGATAGCCTGGGTTACTGCTGTTGCACAGGATTTGGGGATAGTCTGCAACACTCGGTCAAGGACAAATCTTTCAACTGGAAGATCAGCAAGTTTCGGGTGGACCAAAGTGTGTCCTTCACCGAGTTGATGATCCTCCAGCTGCAGTTGATATTTGTTTCGGTGTGCGTCTCCAGAAACAGCCCGTGGAGCACAGAGTCCTGCGTCACAGAGCTGCTCGGGACGAACCTTGACAAATACCACTGCATCTCTGGATCTGGGGATAGGCCACACCTGCGCCACGTACAACAACATGGACAGCACATCGCATCGGATCACCAGGTTTTTTCCTGTCATGGAGAGGGAGCATTGCTCCCACAAGCCCAGTTTCTGCCTGTCTTTGGTGATGCGCTCGTCCCAGTTTTTGGCGCATGCCCTGATGGTGAAGGGGACAAAGGATCTGTCAGCCCAATTCCCAAAGAGCATGGCCTCACTCTTGTCCTAGTTGACTTTGGCTCCCGAGGCCAGCTCGAACTGCTCACAGACCTGGAGAAGCCTGTGAACAGACAAGGGGTCTGAGCAGAAGACAGCCACGTCATCCATGTACAGGGAGGCTTTGACCTGTGTGCCTCCGCTGCCTGGGATTGTCACTCCTTTGATAGCTAGGTCGCTTCTGAGGGCCTCAGCAAAGGGTTCAATGCAACACACAAAAAGGACGGAGGAGAGAGAGCAGCCCTGTCTGACTCCAGACCTGATTTGAAAACAATCTGATTCCCCCCCCATTGACTGAAACTGTGCTATTGTTGTCTGTGTAGAGCAGTTGGATCCAATTGCAGATTCCCTCCCCAAAACACATTTTGGAGAGCACATCCATCACGTAGCTGTGAAATATTCTGTCAAACACCTTTTCCTGGTCTAGGCTGATGAGACACATATCCACCTGCCTGTCCTACACATAGGCGATCTTACCCCCGAGTAGCATGAAGCTATCAGAGATCTTCCTGCCAAGTACAGCACAGGTTTGATCAGGATGGATCACTGACCCCAGAGCAGATTTGACCTAGTTGGCAATAACCTCAATTTTTGCCTGGCTTTGGTGATACACTTATCCCAATTTTTGGTGCATGCCCCTGCTGCTCCAAACCATATCCCCAGCACCTTAAGGTAATCTGCCCTGACGGTGAAGGGGACAAAGGATCTGCTTCAAACTGAAGCAACTTTAAGCCAAATGTCAGTCAAGTAGTCTTGAGAAATATATAGCTTTAAGGCACTGTAACAAGACAGTTCCACAAGATTGTTTTGCTCCCTCGAGGTCAGGCTTACAAGCATGTCATCACCAAGTTTGCAAAGGGATTTCATATCGCTTTTCAGCCTTTTGGCTAAGATCAAGTATAGTATCGACATTCTGCATTTGGTTGAAGTCATAAAGTTACGTTGTGGCTTCATTTGAAGCAATTTTTTAAAGCAGCATCTAGGCCTTTTGGCTAAGATGCAAATGAGATCAAGCCTTGGAGGCGGTGCAATGCCTACTCCAATCAGCTTGGATCATGTAGATCAAGCCCAAGACAGGAAGAAGCCAGCTTGGATCTGGAATGTCTCAGTTGCTGAGACTTTGATTTGGACTTTGATTGGATCGAATTGGGTATATAAACAAAAAAAGAGATTTTGTATCCAGTTGAACTTTGTGTTGGGGACATGGGAAGTACTCGCATAGCTGTGTTTTCAAACTGTACAGCTGCTCTCTGATGTCATGTTTCATACTGTTTGGAAGCTGTATTTCTGCCGTGGCCAATAAATCGGACAGATTCACAAATGAGTTGTAATTTGACTTCTCAAGCCGTTTAACCAGTATCTCTGTTTTCTTTATCATTGTTTCTACTTTATCGGCACATGAAAAGCTGTCACTGTTTTCTGCAATAAAATCATTGCTTAATGTTATCAGAAGATTGGGAATTGCTGTTTGGCTGCCCAGGGTTAGTAACTTCGCACAGATTGACACTGAACTCTGTAGGGTCTGGTCATCACCATCTGCAGGGCTTTTTAACTCTTCCTGCAGAATCAGGTGAGGTGTATGGAGAAGCAACATTATGAAATCTGGGCATGAAGACACACAGCACATTCTGGTACCTTTCATAACATTTATTGGCTGGAATTTTACCACCACGTCCACCATGGGAATCGGGGCCGGCGAGGGGCAGACAATGGAAAGGTCCGTTGACCTCAGCGGGATTTTATGGTTTTGGGACGGGTGAGGCCGTAAAATAACACCCATTGTATTTCATAAGTTTGCAGTAGAAGGCCTTTCTATTTGTCCTGCTTAACTTTCTCAGCAGCTGAATCCTTATCATACAGCACCAAGCACACTGAATACCTTTGCAACTTACTTTTCACTTCACTTACGTATAACTTTACATCTTCAAAAAAGTGTTTGTTCAAATGAGGTACACTTTATTATATCTTTTCCCCACAGACCACCTGCAGTACCTTACGACCCACAAGTGGTCTGCAGGCCATTTGTTGAGAACCATTGAGGTGGACGATATTGTTATTTGATTCAGTTGCAACACATGTTGCACTTGCATATATATCCAGTGAGTCTATTCACTATAATGCAAAACAAAGAGTTTATTGCAGACAATATACCATGGAGAAATGTCTAGTTAGAAAAAGTCTATTTTTACTGCTTATATTTACAACATTCTGAAAAATCATGGCTGAGAGATTGAAAACCCCTGTGATGTGTTACAGAAGCTTGGTGAGACGGCCCACACAGGGGTCCCCAAAAAGAAGATTGCATTTAGAAATAAAGATTTGATTGAGTTCCCTCTTCTACATGGTGTTATTTCTTCACAATGAATGCATAATCTTTTCTATTTCAAATATTGTCAGATACTGAAAAAAATTATATTTGTCTTCATCATTCGGTAGTACAGTTTGACCTGAATGAAACGTTGACTGTCGACATATGCTATTTTACCTGAGATTGTACAACGTTATTTATGTTAATAGGATATGTTTCTCAAAAATTGGCTTGATAGATGTTTCAGCCGAGGGTTCCCAAACTGGGGTCCGTGGAACCCAGGGGTCTGCGGGAGCCATCCAGAGGGTCTGCGGGAGCCATCCAGGGGTCCGTGGCAGAACAGGCACATTTGTCGAATTTGAAAAATGCTGCACACCTGCTTCTGGAGCCAGCCTCTGATTGGACGAGCATAGAGAGTGGACTGATGGCACGGGGGCTGGTGAGGTGGAGTTGGGGGGGAGGTGGGGGCGCTGCAGTGGGCCTCACAGCATGGGCCTGAAGTGGGTCTCGGAGCTGGAGCAGGGACTAGAGCAGATCTTAGATATGGAGCTGGAGTGGGCCTCAAAGAGGTGGAGGGGAGGGTGCATGCCTCAGAGTGTGAGTGAGATGGGTGATTATGTGTGAGAGAGGAATGAGTGTCTGAGAGAGGGAATGAGCGTGTGGGAGAGGGGGTGAGTGTGTGAGAGAGGGAGTGAGTCTGTGAGAGGGTGTGTGTGTGTGTGTGTGTGTGAGAGAGAGAGGTGTTCGTGTGTGACAGAAAAAGAGACAGAGAGAGGGTGGGTGTGTCTGTGTGAGGGATAGAGAGGTGAGTATATGTGAGGGAGAGAGAAATGTGTGCATCCAATATGAGTATAAGCTTTCCAGCATCATTCCTTCCATTAAAAATAACAAGAAGTTCAGACTTAATATTTTTTTAAATAATGGAATTTATTAGATTGTTGACTCTTAAAGTGGGTACTTATTCCAGGGGAATAAGGAGTCATGGGATTTTGGGTTGGCCAAGGGTTAATGTGATGGGGCGGTGTAGCTGGCAATTAAATTTGTGACTGCATGCCTCTTTCTAATTTCTAATATATGCATAAATGTAGCTAGAAACTACTTATACTTGATTTCTATGTTCTCACATTTTTTGTGGCAAAAAAGGAGTGTCAGCGTTATAAGAATGCTTGGAGTTCCCTGGTGAATCTTGGCGGTCACTAGGGGTTCTGCGGCTTGAAAAGTTTTAGTCCTTCTGTGTCAAATATTTCCACTGCTGAACCTACATCACAATATACAGGCTGGTAAACAGGCCACACAGAGTGCAGCTAATGCCTTTGCTAGTATTCATTTCACAGCAGTGAGTTGACACAAAAATTGTAGACAGTCTACAAATAATTTCGAGTTTGCCTTGTCTCACAATAACATAACTTGTTGTAAAAGTTATATTTATTTCATTGCAGCGGATAATTGTTCTTGTCACGTTCAGCAATGTGTGGACAACTTGAATACTGAAGCGTCTAATGCTTCACAGTGCATATTTTCAATTTGTTGCGTAATAATTTTTTATTATATAATATAATATTATTATGTCCTATAGAATAATTCTTCCTTAAAGTCAACTCACTATCCGAAACATAATGGACGGAATTTTCCCAAAAGATGACTGTGGCAGTTGGGGGTGAGAAATCCAGTGGGATTAGTGCCGGCATCCTGGAGTGAATCAGATTGCTATCTCCCCGCATGTTGTGATGGCCACGAAGGCCATGGGGTCAATAACGGATCTCCCTTTGGGCTTTGTGGAGTCCGAACTCCCTTATTGAGCAAGTGGAAGCTTGTTTTTAGATCTGCTGCTCAGCCTGAAGAGGTCTGGTAGGCCCCGAGGTGTAGACTAACTATAATCTGCAGGTGTGACTCATCTCTCTGGTGCACAATAAAGGGAGTTTGGTATTGGGAAACTGGTGTTTGGCTGAAGTATTACACTGCACTTACTCATTTTTTGGGGAGGGAGGTGAGTTTTGTACTGAGGCGTGGAGCTCAAACAAGACAGCAAGACTGGCTTCCCAGAGATTTAAAAAGGCTGCCCTGATCTCAAAGTGAAATTGAAGATCCCCCTCTACTCCTACAGATACTGGAACCCCCCCCCACCTCATTGTTGGCATGTTCCCCCCTGCGCCCCAACATGTATTGCTGGCCTGATCTCCCCTATCCGAACATAGATCACCAGTGTCAGGGCAATGGGGCCCACTCAATGAGTCCCGCTTCATGGTAAGAAGTTTCACAACACCAGGTTAAAGTCCAACCAGTTTATTTGATAGTAAACCCACAAGCCTTGGGGGTTCGCCCCTTCATCAGGTGAGTGGAGAGTTCTGGTCTCAGACAGAGCATATAACAGCACACACACTTTACAGAATACTGATTAGAATGCAAGTCTTTACAGCTAACCTGCTATTCAAGTCTTAAAGATGCAGACAATGTGAGTGGAGAGAGCATTAGGTTAAAGGGATGTGTATTGTCTCCAGGCAGTACAGTAAATGAGGTTTTGCAAACCCAGACAAGTCACGGGAGTTACAGATAGTGCGACATGAACCCAAGATCCCAGTTGAGGCCGTCCTCATGTGTGCGGAACTTGGCTATCAGTTTCTGCTCAGCGACTCTGTGCTGTCGAGTGTCATGAAGAACGCCTTGGAGAACGCTTACCTGAAGGTCAGAAGCCAAATGCCTGTGACCGCTGAAGTGTTCGCCAACAGGAAGGGAACAGTCTTGCTTGGTGATTGTCAGGTGATGTTCATTCATCTGTTGTCATAGCATCTGCATGGTCTCCCCAATGTACCATGCTTCGAGATATCCTTTCCTGTAGCCTATTAGGTAGACAACGTAATTCTGCAAACTGTGTGTGCTGTTATATGCTCTGTCTGAGACCAGAACTCTCCACTCACCTGACACCCAAAAGCTTGTGGTTTTACTATCAAATAAACTGGTTGGACTTTAACCTGGCGTTGTGAGACTTCTCCCTGTGCTTACCCCAGTCCAATGCCGGTATCTCCACATCATTTCCCCCTTCATGCCCAGCCCTTTCATGTCCTGACCCTTCATGCCCCGTCACCTTAGACCCCATTGCTTCAGGCACCATCCCTCTGAGCTGTACCACCTTGGCCCTGCCCCTAGAACCCTGGCAGTGTCAACCACATTGGCAGTGCTAGGTTGGCACCGTTAGGGTGCCAGGAGGCAGTGACAGGGCACTGCCCAGCCATGTCCCCAATGATTGGGGGCTTCAATGGTCTCTCAGCCCAGTGACGTGGCCATCTGAACTGGTTTCTGGGCTTTTGTTGTGCCCAAGGATCGGTGAACCTTGGGACCAGGGAGAATTTGGCTTGAAACTGACTAAGAGTATTTAAATGAATGTTTAAATGCATAAATCTGGTTCCTTCCTGCTGGTAGAATCAAAAAGGGAGTTCTTGCTGGTGCTAAACGCACTATGGCCACTCCCCTGCGATTCCCTGGTCCCATGCACCCCCAGTGTGACCTATTTTATATCACTGGGGGGCTAGAGAATCCCCTCCCCAAGGCCTAGAAATAATTGGAGCAGGGTATCTCATGGTGGGAATTGTGAATTCAAATTCTCCCTTATTTTTCAGGTGATGTTATCTTTGTGCTGCAAATTGCAGGAGATGTATTTTGATAACAGTGTGGCTACATCACTGGGACTTGTGGGACCCCATGAACATTCAGCCCAAATGTCCTTAACCAGAGAAACTTAAGGATAGGAAAAGAAACAGGGAGAATTATGGGGAAGGAAATAGGGTGAATTAAAGTCACATTGGATAAATCTAGGAGCCAGAGTGGCTTATTGGTTGACTCTCCTACCTCTGAACCAAAAGGCCTTGAGCCCACTCCTGGATTTACTAGCTCCAAAGAAATCAGCCACTGGGTCAGGCAATGTGTATTAGTACCAGTCCCCAGCCTGGATAAATAGGGTGGGTTGGTATGAACCACACTGAAGATTCTTCACATTGAAGAAAGCAATGGCGGCTGGTATGAACCACACCATGTCACCTGGGAAACGGTGAAAGAGACAAATTAGATAAAGAGAGTGAAATTTTAAAAGTTTAAAACTCTCTTGGGACAGTTTATTACCTGCACAGTGAGAGTTTCAATTGTCCCCTCTCTGTAGCTCCAAGACTTCGTTTGGGGGGAGCTCTGGGGTGAGACCTTTGGAGATCAGATAGGGTCTGTCTGTAAGTCAGAAGTCACTGGAGGAGATTGCAAGGGTCTATCGCCTGCTTGAAGTGGGTAAACAAAGGCCCAGAAAAGCCAGCTGCCCAAAGTTGAATTTAGAATGATTTTCAACACTCCACCCAAGCCAAACGCATCCTTGTCTGGGAGTTAATATTCCCCCTCCCCGTCCGTTTGAAACAGTATGAAAAGTAAACTTAAAAGTAAACTAAAGTCCATTTATCTCTCTACACACTGAAGTGAGGCAGCTGTTAGGGGAGAACTAACAGCTTCACAACGATTTGCTTGATAATAAGACCAGGGAGATGAGTTTGCAATCTATTTAACGTGATAAATGGAAACATAACACCTCACTTTATTTGATTCCTCACAGGGAGTGTAACATTTTAACAATATTAGATTTTGTACGAGGAAACATTTATCACTTTTATATCCAAGTGATACTGGCAGAATTACTTTTCAGATCAGCTCCTGAATGTGGCTTTTGGCACAGTAGAAAATGGTGCTGCTGTTCCTGTACCTTGCTGATCTCTCTGTGTTACAAAGGGGGCAAAATAAGTCTTGATGCTTCTCACGGTTGTGTAATAGTATATTGAGATTACTGAATTAGAAATTAATGTCGAGGAATAGACAAACAAAAGAGAAAGATTAAAAGATAAGAGATTTACCTTAAAAAGAGACAATTTCCAGCTGCAGGCAGCCTTACAAATAAAATTGAATCAGAGAAGCTCTTTGCTGATAAGCTAATTCTAAAAATGCCTGCTGTGATTTCCCTCCTGTGATTCTGCTGTAAGCCAGATCTACACTGTGCTTCATTTCTGTAAAAGGGGCCTTGGTAAAGTGCTTCACCACTGTTCACCACTCACCAGCCTGAAAATTGTTTCTGTGTGCTGGAAGTATCCTGAGATTGTCCTGGAAGTGATGAGCCGGTATTAATGGGCCACAAAAGCTTGGGCAGTTGGAAGGATACAAAGGAATGACTTTCTGCTACATTGTTTTAGTGGGAGTCACCTCCATTATGTGGAAACTGCAGCTTGAAATGTACTGAGAATTTAAAGGTCGCCCAGCATTGTGAAATAAGCCCAGTGATTGCTGAAAACCTGTGTACACTATTATTAAGAACTGGGAATTTATGGTGCAGTGCCATTATTCACCACTCCATAATTTTCTGGGACCTTTGCACTGTTCCACTATTAAAAACAGCTAGAAGATAGTTAACACATCACTGCCCACATTGAAATCAATGATGATCAGAATCTTCTGTATTTCAGCCAGTCTTCATGCCATCACTTAAGGTAAAAAATAATGGCATTGGATTTGTGTATTTAGCCAGGATCATTTCAGTATGTGTTTTTCTGATGCCTCATTGTCCGCACTTAATGCACACAAAATCAATCTGAGGAAAATCGATAGACCATTATCACAATAGTATAATTTTAAAAATGTAACTATTTGGTGCTTTGTAAGGTTTCCCTCTGTAGTCTTCTATTAGGGCACTTTCACAGGAGGTGCACTTTGAATGGAGTTGATGGTCACATCAATTTAAAACAAAAAGCTTCAACAGATTTTCCTTAAATGATTTGTTAAATGGCCTGAAGGTTAAGGTTTCTGAAAGATTGTTCCAGCCCTTTGTTGTTCTTGAGGAAAAAGGAGTTAGTGAAAGAAGTTGGTTGTGAACTCTTCAAGCTCAGTCACCTTTGGATTTGATGTACTGCTTAGAAATATTCACTTGACTGAAAGTGACACAGTCTGAAAAGCTGCTGGTTAGTTACATTGGCCATGCTAAATTCTTCCTCAGTGGACCCAAACAGGAATATAATGACAAGGGGATTTCACAGTAACTTCATTGCAGTGTTAATGTAAGCCTACTTGTGATACTAATAAATAAACTTAAACTTGCCCATTCAAAAGTTTTTACTGTATCAAGTGAACCCGTGGGTCTTCCTTCAATTCTATCGACTGTGCCAGCCTAACAACATGACCAACTAGGAGATATTGGTATCATGCAAGTAATTGTTTGCAACAAAGTGAACGGCTGGTGTTGAACGTTCTCAAAGAGGGTAATGAAAGGGGGCACATGTTTAAGGTGAGAGGAGGAAAGTTTAAGGGCGTTGGAGTGGTGGAGGCTGCCTCGCTAAATATTTTTAAGACGCGGGTTGATGGGTTTTTGATAGGCAAGGGGATTAAGGGTTATGGGGAGAGGGCGGGAATGTGGAACTGAGCCACGACAGATCAGCCATGATCTTATTGAATGGCGGGGCAGGCTCGAAGGGCTAGATGGCCTACTCCTGCTCCTATTTCTTATGTTCTTATGTGCGGGGTAAGTTTTTCACACAGAGAGTTGTGGATGCCTGGTGTTGGTGGAAGCAGGCACATTAGCCACATTTAAGAGGCATCTGGATAGGCACATGAATAGGGAGGAAATAGAGGGATACGGACCAAGTAAGAGCAGAAACTTTTTTTTAGTTTAGGAAGGACATCATAATCAGCATGGGCTTGGAGAGCTGAAGGACCTGTTCCTGTGCTGTACTGTTCTTTATCCTTCATAGAAAACTTTCATTACTGTAGTTGAAGAGTAATGGAAGTTCCATTTCACAAACCCAACCATCTTGAATGCCTTGGGGCTGCCATTTGACTGGATACATCCTATTTAAATTGTTTTGGATTCGAAAGTAAAAACAATCTTTAGTAACTTGAAGGGAGACATCTTGCATTGTGTAGTTGGGTACTGATGGACAGTCAATATTCCCGATTTACATGATGCTGCACTTCTCTACATTCAATTTAATTCCCTAGACATACATTTGAAGAGATTATTTAGATCTTCCAGGACCCTGACTTCATCTGTTACTTCAGTAATGACTCTGTTAACTAGGCAATACTTATAAAGATTCTGACCTGCCTTGTTATTCCATCCTGGATGTCATTTATAAAGAGCAGAAAAATGCGTGGGCCCAGGACAATACTTTGAGGCAAACTGCTTAAGTTTGGTTTCCATTTTGAAGCTTTCCCTATTCACTGTAACTCTGTTGTTGCTTGGTAAGAATTTTTCTTCTCCATTGCTTCGTTGTTTATCTTCTGGAGAATGGAGTTCAACATAGCAACCTATAGGTCAATGATTAACAAAATCTCACTGACACATATTATTTGGCACTGTAATTGTCCCTATTGTAATAGACATTAGGGAATGAAATATTTCCTGTTAGCTTATTGTTACTGAGTTTAGCATTTCTGTATTACCATTACAAAGAACTCATAGTTAGATTATCAGCTATGTATGCTCTAAAGTCTAAAGATAGTTAACACAAGTGCGAAAAGAGGGGAAGACAGGAGCACAAAAATGCATTTCACTCCAAAGTCACCCATTCTCCCAAGCCTGCTATGTTTACTTTGGCCAACATCTAATGACCCATTGTCCATGGGTGCTAATCCATTAATGGCTGTTAAATCTGGCGAGAGGCCAAAAATGGAACTTGTGTCAATAAGATTTTAGAGCAAGATTCTCCCCACTCCCCCTGTAATGACACGATCAGGTTCACTCCCAGGAGAGGCTACTTGAAACAAGTGTCCTTAATTGTATTTTGCAAATTGATATAATGCAAGTAATGATTTGCAAACCAGAGAATGATGTTTCAGATGCTTTGTGATGATTTTAAATACATTAAACGTTTACTAAGCAATAAAATAGACAACAATAAAGTCAACTAGAAATACATTTAACTAGAACAACGGCTATAAACAGTGTCCTTAACTTTATATTCAGTTCTAAACACCTTCATTTCACTACCTCCAGAGCTAATATTCTCCAAACTTCCACAGCATTTCATAGTTTTATAGTGCAGGCTATAGCAGAGGGGCTGTGATGAGCAGGAGGGCTGATGCAGGGGGAGTCATGAAGCGGTGAATCATGTCAGGGGTCCTGATTGGGGGCATGTGGAGGTTAGGCAGGGGGATTCATCAGGAGGGGTGCAATGCTGGCGATCAGTGTCTGAGACGGGGTGGGGGAACATGCTGATGTTTCTGGGGGGAATGAAGGGAATGAAAGAAACACTGTGAGATCAGGGCACCCTTGTGAAATAGCGTCCAAGTGCTCTGAAGCCAGAGTCACTGGCTTGATTAGGCTCCACCAATCCTCCACCCCCCCACCCAACCCCTTTGGGACTAGACCGATGCAAGATTCCCAAAAAAGTGTGGGAGAATTGTGCTGGAGAGTGAGCCTAGGAGACCAGATCACTCCATTATTCTCGCTGTTATGACACTCATGCCAGAATTCTCCAACAGTTCACGCCCTGCCACTGTTGCCAGTGAGGGATGGAGAATTTGGCGCTCAGCCAAATCTTCATTCACTGCAGCAGCATGGGAGAATCCCAGCTGCAAGCAAGGTCGGAGAATCCGGCCCTATGTTGATTTTTGGGTGAACTTCGCCCCTTGTCTCTTCACTTGAACCTCTAACATCATCTTCAAACCCTTGATGTTCTATTCCCCATTGTTATCAGCTTGCCTTGTGCAAACATATGTTTGCAGTGGTGCTAGGTTCATCAATATTCCAGGAGAATTAGTTCCACTATCCTAACCAACTTGTCTCTGCCTTTAAGCAGTTTTCATTTAAAAATAATTTTAAAACATATAATCAGCAGAACACATTCCAATTTATTGGATGTCCCTGATCTTTTCATGTCATCACAACTTTTCCTTATAGGCGAGTAATGTCATTCAAATATTTTTGTCCTTAAATAACTCTTGTGAGGATATAGTGTTGGTGATGGTTTCTCTGCTACCTCACTCCACACTGCCTGTACAATCTCTTCTTTCTGAGGCATGTTGCATTTAATGCTTCAGAGGCTTTGGGGCTATTTTCATTCATATTTTCATGCATGATTGGGGGAGTAGTGGATCAAAAGTTACGGTGCTCATGTTAGCACCACCAGCTATAACCACAATTTTGCAGCGGGATGGACAGGTAGTCTTCCTACTCAAAATATGGCATTTTGCTTCCTACTTCACATAGAGTATCCCAGAGCAATTTTGGGGTTCCATCATGCAGAACATCACCCAGCAGAATTAAGCACCGAGAGGTTGAACCAGTGCTCCTTAAAGAGATTGTTACAAATTATCTGAAAATGGGATCGGGTGTGTGAGGGCTGAGGGAGAAGGCAGTGGGATGTGTGTTGAGAGGGGTTCCTGTGTGGGGATAGGTGACAATGGCTTGAGCATCTTTCTGCTGCCATTGGGTGGACAGTGAGGCCACTTTGTAAGCTGTCTCCCCAAGTGCCCTCAAAAATCAGCCCTTTGGTTCAATTACCTTTTACATCTATCTGCCAGCTGTGCTTCACCTGAAAATACTGACAATCTTAGGCCATTGCTAAGTCACCTTCTCCCCAGCTCCTGCTCCACCTCCACCCTGCATTTCTATCTCTCTCTCATTTTCTCTTTATCTTCCTTGACTGCATCACCTGCTAAGCTTCTAGCTACTTCAGTATTTCAGTCACAGTAGCTGAATTCTGCCTCCATATTCTTCCTCCCTCTCAGTGGTGAAAATCTATGTGGGAATCTCACCAAAGTCCTAACCTGCCTTTTCAATAATTCAAACTCACCCACCCATTGCCCCCCAGAAGCCAAACCTGCCCCTTTCCTGAATACTCACCCTGCCCCCCCAACCCAAACCCACCCCCACACTGAACCTTCCCCCCACCCACCGCCTCCCCCCAAGCCAAAACCTCCCCCCCCATCAACTCCAACCCAACCCAAGCCCGGCCCCATACTAAACCCTCCTCTAATCCACTCCCCTGCCTTCCTCAATCCAAACATACCCCACCCCAAACCCTCCCTCACCCACTCCCCCCTGGCCCCCCAACCTAAACACACCCGCAGTCAAACTCTCACCCTGCCCTCTCCCATCACCCCACCACCCCCTCCCCAACTCCATCAACCTCCACAAAGAAAAAGCAGGCGTGTGCTGGGAGCATCACAAGGACAGATGTTACTTCCACCTCCTCATTCCACTAATAATTTGAGGAAAATGCAGGCCACCATTAGATTTTCACAAGTGTATTTTTAGATGCTTTATTTCATAGATATAATTTCGCTTTGTGTTTCCAAAGTGTTACTATTTGCTCTTCAGCCTGGCAATGTGAAACCATTTCAGAATTCAGCCATTCACTGTTCCTCACATATTTAAATCTGCTACATATGTGCATAGCAATATTTAGATAGAGAGAGGACAGGTTATGGTTAGAATTTGCCGGAGGGGGGTGCAAATCTCCCTGCCCACCGCGCTGATTTTGTAAGCAATGGGCCACAAAACTTGAGTGGAGGCCATTTCGCGGGCTTCCCGTTGCCTCTGCGTGTCACAGAAATCAGCACAGAACTGCAAAATTTATACAAATGTTTATTTGCATACAATTTTAATATAATTAATGGGCCAAGAACTGAAATCTCTGGGCCCGCTAGCGCCCCCTCCCTCAATAGCAGTGATTCACCCTAGCAGGGTTTAGTATATCTCCCCACTTCAACCCACTGGAGTGAAGGGGGGGTGGGTGCAATCGAGGTCCTGAAAAGGTTGTGTGCTGGGGAGGGGTGCCCCCTAGGCATTGCCACCTTGGCAGTACCAGTCCAGCCCCCCGGCACTTTCCAAGAGACAAAGTGCCAATGCCCGGGACACCTTGATACAGCCCACCAGGCTTCAGGCAGTACCAAGGCTGTGGGGTCCAAATAGGGGTGGGGTCTGATGGGGGCAGGGCCACTGAGGGGTCATTGGTAGGGTGAGGTCCCACTGGCACTCTGCATTTGGGCTGTGATAGAGGGTGGGAGGCCAGTGAATGGGGCTGGCCATCGGAGTGGGGGGGGGGGGGGGTCAGTCAGCCTGCTGGGGGGGGCTGGGCTGTGGGGGGGGGTCAGGATTGCAGGGGTGGCCTGAGATTGGTGGAGTAGGGGATTGGGAGATCTGGGCTGCGGAGGAGTGACGAGGGCGGGCTGAGGATGGGAGATTGGGTCGATGCTGACCCAGGCGTGTTCGGGAAGCTAGCGGTTGGGTGGTGGGGAATTGTGAGGACCAAAAGTGCGGGGTTGCAAGGCTGGCCAGCATCTGAGCTGACCAGTGATTGGCAGGGAGCGTGGGACTACAGTGCATACGCTGATCTCGGTGCTGACAGATCAGTGCCTGTGCAGTAGACTGCTCAGCCCTATGCTGTCAGCCTCTCCAGCGGGAATAGGTCCCACCCGCATATATTTCATGAGATTCACACTAGTGCACTCTGTGATGTACAGAGTGTGGGAGATTCATTTTGAAATCCCTGC
The DNA here is from genome assembly GCF_965287045.1 of Carcharhinus amblyrhynchos. Classification (NCBI taxonomy): domain Eukaryota; kingdom Metazoa; phylum Chordata; class Chondrichthyes; order Carcharhiniformes; family Carcharhinidae; genus Carcharhinus; species Carcharhinus amblyrhynchos. The sequence goes on along the minus strand of NC_137336.1, from coordinate 31,628,626 downwards.
TGAAAAAAACCAATGGGATTTACCCCAGCTGTAATGTAAATCCAACACTTCGAATTTTTTGGGAGAATTGCCCCCTGGCTGTCTGCCTTTCATCAGAATTAAAGCCTGAGAAATAAACCAGCTAGTTGTTTGTTGTAGTTGTAAAGAGGGAAATTAATAGAAGCAACATCCATTGACAAGGGTTGATTTTCCTGCTTTGCTGTGCCTGACACAGGTTGTGGTGACCTTGATAAATTGAATGCAGTCCTAAAATCTGGTTTTGTGCCCAGCTCCAAATGGTTTGCAATTGTTCTGTTCTCTTCTAATGGTGCAAACTGGAACATGCTAGAAAGGACATGAGGCCGATTAGCGTACTTAAAATAGTATTTAAATATGCTTAGCCTATTTGATGTTGAACTCTCCCAGATCCAGAGATCTTCTGACCTTTGGGCATGGCGCAAAACTGGCCACAATCACTATTGGTCACCACTAGCAGAGTTCAAATATGATGGCCACACCGGGAGCTCTGAGGCCATTGAAGTTCCCGGATGGTCAAGGATATAGGTGGCCCACTCACCATTGCCCACCTGTCACACTAGCAGTGTCCACCTGGCTCCCTGGCAGTGGCAGTTGAGCACTGCCAGGGCAGTGCCAAGGGGGTACGACATAAGTGAGGCTAAGAGGGGGGCTATGCAGAGGAGTCATGCAGGGTGATTGTGCGGGGATGGAGCATGAATGCGGGGGGCATGTTGGAGGCCATGAAGTGGGACTCATTGAGTGGGCCCCAGTGCCAGTGACCCATGTCAGGGAAGGGGTGTGAAAATATGTTGGGGAGGGTCCTGATGTCCTGAGTGTGGGGGTAGGGGGCCTCCCAGTGCAATGGAGATTTGGGCACCCTTTCTAAATGGCGCCTGACCACTTTGTAGCCAGGCTCACTGATATGTTTAGGCCCTTCACCCTCCACCCCAGAACTGGAGTGCAACCCACTGCTCTCCCAAAAAATGACTGAATGTGGGATGAATTACAGTCGGGACCATGCCTGACAGACCGGCATTGAACACTCTGGTTTGTCCGCCAGTATGACACAGTGTTTAGGGGTAAAATCATGGTTTATGAGCTAAATAGCCCACAACCTGCCTGATAGATGATGTTAAAGGTCATCAGTGTGATAATTCAGAGATATAAAGTGGAAAAATAATGTGTTAACAGTAGAAAATGAAAAGGTATGGGGGAACTGCATGCAAAGAAAAATGAGACAAGCTAAGGAAAAACATATAATAAAAATATAAATGATGCTGCAAAGTGGCAAACCTGAAATTAAAACAATTTCAAATAAATCCTACAGTGCAGAAGCAGGCCATTTGGCCCATTGAGTCTGCACCAACCACAATCCCACCCAAGCCCCAGTCTCACAAACCCATGCACCCACCCTAGCTAGTCCCCCTGACACTAAGGGGCAATTTAGCATGGCCAATCCATCTAACCCGCACATCTTTGGACTGTGGGAGGAAACCAGAGCACCTGGAAGAAACCCACGCAGACACAGGGAGAACATGCAAACTCCACACAGACAGTGACCCAAGCTGGGAATCAAACCCGGGTCCCTAGCGCGGTAAGGCAGCAGTGCTAACTATTGCACCACCATGTTGCCCTAGATGAAATACAGTGGAATAGAATTGGCTATTGCCTCCTTTTGTGTTTATAATTGATTGTGTGGATTGAGCATGCACCCCAACCTGGATTGCTCTGGGCTCATTTCAACATTGAGGTGAAATGCTATGTTTCCTTGTAGCCTGCTTATCATGGAAGGAGAAATGGTTGGTTACTGGCCTTGCTGGCTCTGGCCGTCAGGGAAATCTTAGACAGGTTAGAGGACAATTGGAAGGAAGGATGGACATGCATTGATGGAACTAACGATGCACTCCTGTGTCATCTTCCTATCAACGTTGAAAAGAATTGCTGTAAACAGGGTGACCAAGTCTCACGGAGACAATTAAGTGACAACGTGCCATGGGAGCGTGGGGCTCCGTACAAATAAAGTGGTGGGTTGAGGGGGTGGGAAATTGCTGCCTGTGCTTTAAACCCATGTGTGGTGTAGTATAAGTATCTGGTATCTACAGGGATATTGTGGTGCTGAATAAATACTGCCTATACAATTACATAAAGTAAAGTTTATTTATTATTAGTCATAAATAAGGCTTCACTGCAATGAGGTTACTGTGAAATTCCCTGAGTCGCCACAGTCTGGCGCATGTTCAGATCAATGCACCTAACCAACATGCCTTTCAGTATGTGGGAGGAAACTAGGGTACCTGGAGGAAACACACACAGACACGGGGAGAATGTGCACACTCCACACAGACAGTGACCCAAGCCGGGAATTGAACCTGGGTCCCTGGCGCTGTGAAGTAGCAGTGCTAACCACTGTGTTACCATGCTGCCCCAGTACATCAGGAAGGTACATCAACCAGACCTAGGCCAACATTTTCCAGCACTCCCAGAGAGGGTTTTCCTGGGAGTGCCACCGGTGGGATCTTTTGGACCCACCAAAATCAATGGTGCTTTGCATGGCTCATTCACCCCATTGCCAGGGAACTGGCGATGGAGACCAACTTTGAAGGGACAAGAAGATCCTGTGGGCAGCAAGGGTGTGATAATCGCATCCCTAGAATCAATGTTGAGCAAGGCCATGTTAAGATCGAGACATAAAGATAGTTCCTTGCCTGTATCCTTTACTATATATCTGCATATAGCTACAAGTAATTAATAAAGATTAGCTTTTAATATACAGAGGACTATAAAGGCTTCCTTGACAGACACATTCTGTAACCAACATTAGGACTCTGGGGATGAAGAAAATCCTCAACTTCATTTTGGAATGTTGACATCCTGGTAGATGATTTTCTAACATATTTTAAATTAGATTCAGATCACAGTCCCTTGAGACAAGGAACCAAAGACCTCCATTTTTGAATAACAGATACATCATGGTGTAGGAACTCCCTGACTTCCAATCAAGGGCACCTACAGGTGACTCTGAGGAACAAGGACAAAACAATCCGAGCAATGGCCTCAGTGCAGTTCTCTTTCAGGAGCAATTGGATAGCAGCCAGTGATGTGTCCACTATGCTTCCAAAGGGCCAACAACATGGAAATATTGCCATCAAGAAGGAAGTTCTTGCGGTCGCATACACCTGTGAGAAGTTTTCTGACTATATTATTGGCCTCAAGGTCATAACTGAGAAGGATCATCATTGGTGCCCTTGCTAAACAAAAAGGAGCTCACAAAGATGCCTTCTCGGATCCAGAGATTTCGCAGATGCCCCAATAAATTTGCCCACAAAACCATCTATGTCCAGTGCCCAAATAAAGTGAGGGCAGATACATTTTCAAGGGCTACCGTGAGTCTGCCGACCAAACAGGACATCGACCTTGTCGCTGATATTGAGGCCTACATTCCCAGACTACTACCAGAAATCTGCCAGCAACACTGACCAGGCCCCAACTGCTAAGAGCAGACACATGATGAAGAGTGTGCCTGCATCTGCATCTACTTGCAACAAGGGTGGCCTCAGCAGAGACCAAGTGATGGTGCAACCAAAATGTGGTTCAAACAGCTGAGCCATTTCACAGTCGCAGATGATATTTCAGGCGGGTATTCTGGCTGACTGATATTTTTAATAAGGGTCCCTGCAGATATAAGTTTTAAAGATTGTCACTTCACATAGATTTTTCCCTATCTGTGCATTGAACAGCATAATTGTGAGCTACACAACTAAAAGGTGCGACTTTGTTGTTTAATTTAATGACCCAAATTTCTAATGATTTGAAGCAAATCTTTTGTTTATTCTTTGAAAAAAGATGTTAACAAATGAAGGTGAAGTTGGATCTCCAAGCTAATGGAGTGCTCTTTAAAAGAATTTAGAGCTGGAACCTGAGTCACAGATTCAGATTTAGCTCATTAAATACCATCTAAAAATAATTACTGAGGCTTATTGCTTACTCTTCACTGTTATATATTGATGACAAAGAATTAAGCATTAGCATGCAAGCACATACATTACGCAAGGGAACTGAGGATCAGCTGGACGTTTGAGGGATGAGAATGCTGGTTGTTAAATTCATTTTTGCAGCAGCCATTTCAATTATGAGAAAAATTAAACAGAATAATATTGCGTTCTGTCTTGTCTATGGTCTAAATTTTGTGTACGTTGTGCATGCATGAACGGTACGCCTGGAAGTGGCCGTGATTTGTGCCAAGGTCACCAGGGCCAAAATGAAAGCAGAGTCAGAAATACCACTGCCGATGAGGGGCGAATAACAAGACGTAATAATAGCAAATGTAAGCATAAGGTACTGTGATCACAAGAGGGGATTTCCGCCGGTGACATTCTTCCATTTCATCAGTCTCATGTATTATTTTTGCATGACGATTAACACAATATTGCATTAGGGTATTTTTGTTACTCTGGAAAGAATATATATCTTGATCTTGTTTTCATGGCCCTTGTGTCCTCCATATTTTCCGTAGGTGTAGGGTGCAGCAGTGGCTTATGATAGGCAGCTGGGGCCTCTTACAGAGTCTGTGATTTGACAATTGGGTCAAAGGATTGTCTCCTGAGAAATGTTTGGTGAGGAGGCTGTGCCTTTGCCATGAGATCATAGCTGTGACTTCATGGCTTAGCTGAAGGTTTGTAGAACCAATACCTGCCTGGAGTGCCTCTGCCTCCCTGATGGTTCCTCAAGTTTGCCTTCATATCCTCACTCTTTGCCTATCCAGGCTTCTCATTAGATCCTTCACTAAAGCAATCCTCTGTGGCCTGTCGAACTGACTTGCCATCCTCATTCTCCAGTGGGTCCCCTTTGCCAGAGCTAGATTGTGCAGAGCGCAGCAGACAATGATGATAAACAACGTGCACTCTGAAGGATATTACAGTGCACCCCCCCAATCGGTCCAGGCATCTGAACCCCATCATCTGCAGCCCAATGGTCATCTCAACCACTGACCTTGTGGAGGCATGACTTATTGTCCCTCTCCTCTGCTTCTGCCTCTGGGTGCCAGAGTGGTGTCATGAGTTACCTTTACAAGGGATATCCTTTGTCACCGAGCAGCCAACCTCAAACTGAGCTAGAGCCACGAGCAGTGTTGACAGCTGGCAGTGTTGCAGGATAAATGAATGCATCATGGGAGCAACTGGGGTACCTTGCACAGACTTGCAGCATCTGTGTCTTGTGGTGGCTTACTGTCTGCACGTTCATGTGGTGGAAGCCCTTTCTATTTACGAAGGCACCCGGCACACACAATTTGATGGGCACGTGAGTGTAGTCTGTGACAGCCTGGATGCGGGAGAATACAGCAAGAGCTGCGAAGCTTCTGCTTCACTCATTCAATGAATGAATGTGAGAACCTGTCTGAACAGAGCATTAGCGATGAGCTTGATGCAACCTAATAGAGCTGATTAGGACACTCTACACAGATACCCCATTGATCCCTGGAAAGATTCGGATGCAGAGGAATTGAGGAATGTTGTGACCTTCAGAGCCACTGGCATTGAGTAGCCATCCACACGGTTGGAGAGTGATCTCCAACCCAATTATCTAGCCTATTGATATGACAGTATTCGTGGAGAGGTGGGGCCTCCTGTGGAACTGGACCTCAGACAAGTTGAAGTAGTTGGATCCTTGCCTGTACACTCTGGCAGCTGGATGGTGAGATCTTCTGTGGTCCCTTTTACCTTCTCTTCTTGCTGGTCCTGGACCCCCTGTGCCTCTCCTCCCACTGGTCTTTCCCTGTGGGCACCTGGCCTCTCTTCTGTCCCTCTCTTCCTCCTCATAGGAGGACCCCAGTGAAGTTCACATTCCCCATCTACTGAAATGCAGATGGCACCGCCCTGTGCACTGAAGGTTGCACCAGACAGAAATGCTCTAAGAGGGTTGACAAAACAAAGGAGCCCTCCAACCTTACCTAACAAAGCAAGTTCTTCAGAATAAGCCATAGGAGAAAGTCTGAAATCTCAAGAATAAAGCAACAGCAAACTTTCATCTGAACCCCCACACCTCATACCTGTGAAGCTGAAAATGTTCATCATCATTTTCTCGGAGCATCATCCTGTTTCAGCATCTGGTAGCACCATCCGAGATAATGTAGAAATAGTGGTTCACTTTGCAAAGAAAACACTGAACAACTGGTGCCAAACAAAACACTCACCATAACTATTTCTTATTACAGTCTCCATTCCTGCAAGCTAGCTAACTTCCCCTGTTTCCTGATCTATTATAACGACAAGGTGTTCCTTGCAGAGGTGTTGTGAAGGTCATGGGATACTTCCTGTGTTGCAGATGTGGGCAATGGGCTGCAACAACTCACCTATCTTCTCACTCATATGTGTGTAAACTATCTCCAGTGGCTACCCACAAGAATGCCTCAAATCACTGTTTTTCTTTGAAGACAAAAATCTTCAGCCAAGGTCCATCTCTTCTAAGAATACTTGCAAGTTTGTATTTTCCTTTTGCCAACTGCCTACTCTGCCAATATAACTTTGGCTGGTAAGGAGCAGCAAATAGGCAGGAATTGAATTCAACTGGAAGACTGCCCTCATTGTGCAGTGACACAGGTCAATGTCTAGTGTTGTTGGAAATTGGCTGCACCTTGGGTTTTCTTTCCTTTAATTTCTTCCTGCCAGGCTATTCTTCCTTCAGTTTAGATGCCAACTGAACATTTCTCAAGCCTTTTAGATTTTGTCAATTGTGACATTTCCCTTTAATTGCCCATTTCCATCAAATCTCACAGCTTATGAAACCCACGGATATGTGGAATTTTTAATTGAAACCATACTGATCAGATAACCACGAAAAACTGGGTACAAACAGCGATTTTCCATTTGAGTCCAAGTTATATTTTCACTGACCCTGTTTAAGTCCAGTTACCACAAAAATGCGCTGGTTGACCAAGGGAAAAAATATCAATGGATAGTCTCAAAGTTCCTGAAATTTGTGGTAGCATTATTGAGGTTTACAGAACAGAAGGGACTCATTGTATCTGTGCAGACCCTTTGCACAATCCACATCTAATTCTATTGCCCCATATTCTCCCAAAACATCATAGCTTCAGCTGCTTCAAATATTTTTCTAATTTTCTCTTAAAGGACAATATGCCTTCTGCTTCAAAAAGGCCTTGCGGAGCCCCAGGAGAACTGAGCTGGGTTGCAGATGGATAGCAGCTGGAACGTGTGCTGGGAGCGTGCTTATTTTTAAGGCTATTCCAGCAGTGAATGAGGAGCCCATTCAATTAGTTTTGGTGGAGATGAACACTGGAAAGGCCACAGAAACCTGTGTATCTCCAACACACTTTCACGAACATGCAGTGGGATGTCATCTGCATTGGGGAATATTGTGTGCTCCAGCTGGCTTCAATCCCCCCCCAGATGGGAATGATTCATTACTCTGGCGAGAACAAGGGATTTTGATAGCCAGAGCAAAGAGCAGGGGGGAGACCGAATTATCCCTCAGGAGAGGGAATGCAGGAGCGGTGCAGTCAATTCAGGATTATGTGGGAGCAAGCTACTTTGTTTCTCAAGCCTGGGGAGTAGGAAGTGAATCGAAGGCTTTTGATAGCAGAGAGGTGGAAGGGGGAAGATTTGCCAAAGGTTTCTATGTTGGGCCCTGAGAAATACTGATGATCTAGAATTAAATGATTGAATATTAAAGTTACGTGTATAGTTGGGCTGCTGCTTTTTTCTATCTGCTATGTACAATTGCAGTCAGTCAAATTAGAGTGGGAAAGGAGCAGACCTTCCCTTGCTCCGTTTTCAGCATGTCATAGGTGTCCGCTGTTCCGGTTCATTGCCTGTCTCGTTGGGTTCGCTGATGGCCTCTTGGATTTTGTGGGAGAACTTCTGGAGCCTCATTCGCCTGTTCACTGCCTGGTGAGGGCAATATTTATTTATCTCAGTTGGATCACTGGTGGTTTGACTGTCTGGTTTGAAACAATGGATGTATTTTCTGTGTGATTGTGCAGGGCATGTGGTATGAATGAGCTTTCATGTTCTGTCCTCCGTTCAGAATATTTGACCTCAGTGAGGTGCAACATCTGTTCAGCAGCCACTGACAGTAAGATATTCAGCTTGACACAGGTCCTGGTCCTGTTTATGCTGAGCGTTTGATTCAGCCTTGATCTGCATTTGGACTCCTCCGCTGTTTCTGCCTATAGGATGTGTTATCCCGTAAACTACTTACACGTCTCGTGCTGAAGCGTTGGGAAGAGGTTGGGGCTGTGGTTTTAGAGAGATAAACCGGGTCAACCCAAATGCGGATGGAGATTATGAATTCAGAGACTCCAAAGGGTGAGGGGCCGAGCCATCAGTGTGAACAAGTAGATAGGTCATGTGGTGTGACAGACGCATGGTTAGTGATGATAACACCAATGGAACTGAGAGCCAGACAGTTTGCTTCACGATGTAACCAATTCCAGAGGATGTCGTACAGGTTGGTACTAAATAGTTAAACCTATGCTGACTGGACGGAGAGGGCTCACCATATAGTTAGATGGCCTCAGTCTCTACAGTTCTTGCAGAGCTTTGACTGTCTGCTGTATCTTGGATTGGATTAGCCAGTGACAGCATGCAATTCAGAGAACGGATTCCTCTACACACACCTACGAGTTACCCAACAGGTCAGATGTATGCTGTTCTTCTAAGAAGCATTTGCTATGTTTTTTCATCCCCTCAAGGTGATTCCCACAGCTGCAAGGAACTTCAGGGATAGGCCTTTGTGCCTAAAACATGGGAATTAAGTGTGAGGGTGGTGATGGAATCTTCAGTTTACAAAGCTGTTGAGATTGGGGTTCTCTACCACAGAGCAGCCAGCAGAAATCCCAGAGACAATCAGATCGATGGCAGTGGGGAAATCTGAGGGTAGTTCAACGGGGCAAATGTTTTTGCATTCCATTCAGAGGTCAGTTTTTGAATCATCACGAAAATGAGGCTTGGATTGTATTGTGCCACCTTATTAATGATCTGGTCTTGTTGCATATTATGGGGAAGACCAGAAAATCCTGGGCAACAGATCGGGGGTGGGGGGGGGGAGGGTGTTGGGTGGGTGCTGGAGATTTGACATAAAAAGGGTCACCATCACATTTTTTTTCCATGCACCTGGGAAACAGCAATGCCCCACAAGACGAAAAAAAATGAAACATCTATCATCACACCTTTTATCATTGTCACAGTATTAGTGATGGTGTCATGGAAGATAGATATTTAACAATGTAATAGGCTTATCTATTATTTATTCCTTGATCATAATGCCATTTTCCAGAATAATTTGTTCAGTGATAAGGACAACTTGTCTTACCTCTAGCCTCATCTCCTTATGAGCAATGATCAGCTTCAACCTGTTAAATCTTACTCAGGCTTTGCATGTTCAGTGACAGTTGATATGTTTCTTGCAGAAAATTCTTGTTGGCATATCCTTTCCTGGGGTAAGAATTTCTCTCCTTCTAACGATCTGATTTATTCCCCTGAAGTTTAGGAATATCATTTTGAAGTCAGCCATAATGGAAATCTTATTATCAATGACTTTGTTTACTGCATGTCACACCAATGACACTCGCATCTCATAAAAGAATTTTTAAAAAGCGCAGGAATTTTTAAAGCTGACATAAAAGAGAAGCAGCTTGCATTATCTGTAAAGTGCAAAGACAGTGAAATATTCCTTCCTCAAATCCCTCTTTATGTGAAAATTAGTATCAAGCCCTCAAACCATTACAGTTTAAAAAATGTAATCATGAAAGCTTCGTGATTTGCAAGATAACTCATTCATTTGCTATTAAAATATATTCAAATGTATTGAAAGTATAGCATCAGTCTCAGTAAATGGAAATGAAAAATACGGCTTAAAAGATCACAATACAAGTCTAAACTTTGGTGGTGGAGAAACTTCTACAGACACTAATCTGGGCCAAATTTATTTTGAACTTGGAAAATAAAGTTCATAAACTATAGCTAGTATGGGTTTGTTGAAAGGAAGTCATGTCCAACTAATGGATATTTAATGAACTAGCAGAAAAGGTTGTTAAGAGTAGCGTTGTTGATGTCATGCACTTGGGCTTTCAAAAGATCTTTAATAAAATGCCACATAATGGACCTGTTAACAGAATTGACTGAAGGAGCATGGATATGAAGTGGCAATGGGACAGAGAGTACTAGTGAGCAGTTGTATTTTAGACTGCAGCATAGATTGCAGTGGTGTCCCCAGAATTTGGTGTTTGAATCACTGTGATTTTGACGAAAAAATATGAGCCATGATTAAGTTCAAGACACGACATAATTTCAAAGTTTGCAGGTGAAAGTTTATCGGCAAGGTTTAATTCCATAGTACAGAACCATAGCCATTCAATCCAACAGAGCCTTGCTGGTTTTATATACTTCACAGGACCCTTCTCACAACCTTCTTCATCTAGCCCCATGGACTGTCCTTTCTGTTATTTACTCCATCATTTGTTTATCAAGCTTCCCCTTAAAATGTAGTTATACTCATTGGATCTCCTTATGGCAGTAAGTTCCATAGTCTAATCACTCCCTTGATAATGAAGTTTTGCCTGAATTCCCGATTGGATTTATTAATGGCTATCTTGTATGTACCATAGAAATCCTGCAGTGCTGAAGGAGGCTGTTCAGCCCATCAAGTCTGCACCAACAACAATCCAACCTAGGCCCTAACCTGATATCCCCACATATTTACCCTGCTACTCCCTCTAACCTATGCTTCCTGGGATACTAAGGGGCAAATTAGCATTGCCAATGCACCTAACCCCCACATCTTTGGGCTGTAGGAGGAAACCGGAGCACCTAGAGGAAACCCACGTAGACACGGGGAGAATGTGCAAACTCCACACAGACAGTGATCCAAGCCGGGTATTGAACCCAGGTGCCAGGAGCTGTCAGGCAGAAGTGCTAACCACTGTGCTACCATGCCACCTTTATTTACGCCCTGCAATTCCTGTAGACCCTACAAGTGGGAGCAGTGGGCGGAATCATCCTTGCCCCATCAATGCGGGGACAGGCAATGCGGTGGGGATATGAAAATCAGTTTCCTGATGACGAGGTTTGTTGATAGGTGCTGCTCAGAGTCTTTGAGTCATTTCCTGGACCACACTTCAGAATGGGATAAAGCTGCAGCTGTTCAGGTCCCTTTTAAATATAGTGCCTGAATATGATGGCACGTGCTTGGCTTTCTGCCTGCCTCACAGCTAACAGGGTCTGGAAACCCTTAGCTGCATAATTAATAAGCACAGCATTGAGCGATTTCCTACTGGGCTACGTGGAAAGAAAAAGCCTCAGTTCTGCCCCTGCTGTGGGACTCAGGCCTGGAGTAGAAAGTCCCAGCCAATATCTCGACACTTACCAGAGCAAACCATTACATGATGTTTAACAGCTCCACCAGATCAACTGCTTGAGACTTGGGCAATAAATATTGGCCCAACCAGTGCCCATATCCCATGAATAAATATGAAAAAAAGGCTCCTTTTTTCTAAAGAAAAGACAAAACATGTTCAATATCTCCTGATAAGAATAATCTCTCTGTTATAGTAAATAATTCTGCACCTTCTCCAGTGCCTCTGTATATGTGTTATAATATGAAAACCAGATCAGTTCACAATAATCTGACTGCAATCAAGCAAGTTTCACTTCATATCTGTACTCCAAGTTCCCTCTGCTGCGCTACCCCATCGGTTGCAATGTTTTGGTAAACAGCTTTTTGTTTGGGCACTATCTGTGTCATTTGTGCCAGAACCAGAGGTCATAGACAGAGGATTCAGAGTGGACCATTTAGGATGGAGGTGAGGAGACATTTCTTCACACAAAGAGTGGTGAACCTGTGGAATTCATTACTACAGGAAATAGTTGCTGCCAAAACATCGAATGTATTCATGAGGCGTCTAGATATAGCACTTGGGGCGAATGGGTTCAAAGGTTATGGGGAGGAAGTAGGATTAGGTTACTGAGTTGGACAATCAGCCATGATCGTAATGAATGGCGGAGGAGGCTCAAAGGGCCAAATGGCCTCCTCCTGCTCCTATCTTTTATGTTTCTGTGTTTCTATTTCAGTTCCAAAATGGTGTTTGTGATACACACTCAAACTGAAGAAGTGCATGGTGGCTGTCACGTTGAGTAAGCATTGGGAGCATGTGCCCTAAGTCTATGGAGTAGGGAGATGGTAATGTCTGTCAGCATGTAACATTGATTTGATGCCAGCATAGCCAGTTTGGAACTCAACTTTCCAGCTAATACCCTCTCTTAAACACAGAAAATCTGAACATTCATTCAGCAGCAGCAAGCATTGTCTCACAGACACTATTTAAAAGCATCAGTAACTAGTTTGAGGTTAGTTGAGTTTACAATGAGTTGACTCTGGGGTGATTTTGAGCCAGCGTTTGCCATCCATGCGAATGCCAGTGGGGTTCAAAATCCGGAAATCGCAGTTCTCGTTGGCGAACCCATGATTTCAGATCTACCCCTCACTGCTGATGTCATTAGCTTCACTCCAATAATGGGCATGAACCCACTTTACGTGCATTTTAATAGATGTTATTATAATTAGCCCGCCTCCATGGCAGATATTGACTTTCCACCATACAGTGACACCGTGCTGACATGATGCCATGTTTGCACAGTTTGCAACAGATTCACCAAGACGTGAACCTGTTGTGGGGGTTCCCCTGAAGATGTAAAGGCAAGTATAGTCCCTGGCAGAGAGGGACATGATACACAGAGACCTGGCAATGCCCCGGCACAAGTTGGCACTGCAGTGCCCACCCACACCAAGGGACAGGCCCCAGCAGGATCTCTTGAGGGGGTGGCTGGGGATTCATTTAAATGTAATGGTGGCTGGGGAGTGGACAAAGGGACTGAGAATGCTAACAATGGCATTGGGGGGGGGGGGGGAGGTGCAGGGGGCATGGAGGTGGGTGCCGGCTCAGATTCTGGTTCAGACTTTGCGGGGTGGCGGAGGGGGGTGGGGTGGGGGTGGGGGTGGGGGTGGGGGTGGCGGAAGGAAAAGTGGCTGATGATCTGGGTTTGGGGGTAGAGAAGTATCAACTCAGATCAAGGGTGGGGAAGTGAGCCCCTGGGACCTCCACGGTGGGATTTGGGGGGGGGGAGGTTTACCCAGTTACGATTGGGGCATCCATTTAAGATGGCGCCCTGCTCTCTATACAGCCAGTTTTTGCCAGCATGTTAAGGCCCCACCCTCCCTATGATGGCCTGAAATATGCCCCCTTCATTATTTTTGGTAGAGTGTCTTAAAATCTGGAGAGAAAACCAATCTGCTTTTCTCCAGAGAAATGCATCGGTTTTCTCACCAAAAGCAACACTCTGCCTTTTCTTTTGGTAAGATTTAGCCTCTGAGCCTCTCCAGGTCTCAGAAAGGTGTTGAAGGTACCAGGCAGTAAATTATCAATTTACTTCTAAGATGATATAGAGTCGGCTCTCAATAAGTAAATTGTCCTTTCTACTGAGATACAAGTTTAATATGTTTCACGTTGCCATGGGGAAGAGGGCAGAGGAAGGCATTTTTGAAATAGATTACAGGCTTCCCTATAATTCAATGAATAGCACAGACATTCTGGGTGGTCAGCAGAGAGAAGAGGCTGTTTGGCTTTGCGAGATATCACAGAGCAAAATGGAAGAGGGAGATGATCTCGCGTCGAAGAAATGTAACCTGCAGCCACCTAAGGCTTTTGAGAGATTCAATTTGGCTAGGCCAAGGGGGAATGGGCTTCACTGATTGTGGTAGATTTAAAGAATTCAGAGAAAAGTGCCTGAAACAGTCATTTTAACTACTAACCAGTGAAATGAGGATACAGGAACCTTTCCAATGGGTTCCATTAATAGCTGGGAGCAACTGTGGACTGTTTGTCAAAGGGACTGCAATTCTGTGAAGTGTGTGATGGGTGATAAAAGCAAAAGGGGAACGTTCCCCTCTGTTATTGGAAGAATATGGTGCCTACAAAAAGAAAATAGCACTTAGACTGCCGTTCTCTGAGTCATGTGTTACAGCAAAACTTTTAAAATGCGATATTTTGCCATGTCATTCTTTCAGTTAGTAACTAGAAGTTTTAATCTCTTTTCAAAAGAGATCACTATTGAGATTGTAACAATACAGCTAACTAAAATTGCTGAAATTTTCAAGGAATAGTGGGCAGATAGTATAGGCTTTAGCCTGGCTTCAAGGATTCTGCACAAAGCCCTTGCTCTCAGGCATGGTGTAGTGATTTACATCCCGCTAAGACGCCACCAGGGTAGGTAGAAGAGCAGAGGAGACACTGTTGCCAGAAAAGGGAGAGGCGGAGGAGGGAGAATGATTCTCAACAGAAGGCCATTTCTGCTAAGAACTTTGAGGGAGCAATTGTTCTATCTCTATATCAGCAGGAGCAGTGTGCCAGAGATCTCTGCTTCACTAAACTGTGACCTGTTACATCCCAAACCACAGTCACAGATCAGGGCGAAGATTGAATTGCAAGCGGCTATGAGAATGACTATGAATGTCAAAGTGAACTTCGATGCAACTCGTTCATTTGTGGCCGGAGGAGGCAATGGCAGAATTCTCTCCAAAAAATTCTAAATGTTGAATTCGTGGGCAAAGTGGAGTAATCCACACTGTTTTTTTTCAGTGGGAAATCACACTAGAATCACCCACACTCTGTGCACTGCAGAGGCCACCACTGTGAATATCATTAGATTTTAGGGGGCAGGGCCTATTCCCACCCAGGAGGCTGAAACCAGCGGGTTCAATTGCTGGCCAGCCTGGGGCCCCCACAGTGTTGCCACCCCTGCCCCCCCCCATGCTCCCTTCGCAGCTCCCCCAACAGTTCCCGTGCCAGTCTCAAAGAACAAAGAAGTTACAGCATGGGAACAGACCCTTCGGCCCGCCAAGCCTGCACCAATCATGCTGCCCGACTGAACTGAAACTCCTATCCTTCCAGGGACCATATCCCTCTATTCCCATCCTAATTAGGTATTTGTCAAGACGTCCCTTAAAAGTCACTAGTGTATCTGCTTTCACCACCTCCCCCGGCAGCGAGTTCCATCACCCTTTGTGTAAAAAACCTTGCCTCATACATCTCCTTTAAACCTTGTCCCTTGCACCTAAACCTATGCCCCCTAGTAATTGACTCTTTCAATCTTGGAAAAAGCTTCTGACCGTCTAATCTGTCCATGCCCCTCATAATCTTGTAAACTTCTATCAGATCGCCCCTCAACCTCTGTCGCTCCAGTGAGGACAAACCAAGTTTCTCCAACCTCTTTTAATAGCTAATATCAGGCAACATCCTGGTGATTTTTTTCTGTACCCTCATCAAAGCCTCCACATCCTTCTGGTAGCGTGGCAACCAGAATTGAACACTATATTCCAAGTGAGGTCGAACTAAGGTTCTATAAAGATGGAAATGACTTGCCAATTTTTAAACTCAATGTCCTGGCCAATGAAGACAAGCATGTTGTATGCCTTCTTGACTGCTTCTCCACCTGCGTTGCCACTTTCAGTGACCTGTGTACCTGTAGACCCAAAGCCCTCTGCCTATCAATACTCTTAAGGGTTCTGCCATTTACTGTATATTTCCTATCTGTATTAGACCTTCCAAATGCATTACCTCACATTTGTCTGGATGAAACTCCATCTGCTGTCTCTCCGCCCAAGTCTCCAACCAATCTATATCCTGCTGTATCCTCTGATGGTCCTCATCACTACCTGCAAATCCACCAACTTTTGTGTTGTCTGCAAACTTACTAATCAAACCAATTACATTTTCCTCCAAATCATTTATATATATTACAAACAGCAAAGGTCCCAGGGTTGATGCCTGAGGAATGCCACTTGTCGCAGCCCTCCATTCAGGAACGCACCCTTCCACTCCTACCCTCTGTCACCTATGACCAAGCCAGTTCTGTATCCACCTTGCCAGCTCACCTCTGATCCCATGTGACTTCACCTTCTGCACCAGTCTGCCATGAGGGACCTTGTCAAAGGCCTTACTGATATCCATGTAGACAAGATCCACTGCCCTACCCTCATCAATCATCTTCAGCATTTCCTCAAAAAACTCAATTAAGTTAGTGAGAATTAACCTCCCCTTCACAAAACCAGGTTGCCTCTTTCTAATATGCCCACTTATTTCCAAGTGAGAGTAAATCCTGTCTCAAAGAATCTTCTCCAATAATTTCCCTACTACTGATGTTAGACTCACTGGCCTGATATTAGCTGGATTATCCTTGCTACCTTTCTTAAACAAAGGAACAACATTGGCTAGTCTCCAATCCTTGAGGATCTCCCATTCTCGACCCTCTTGATCCTGCCCATTCTGTCCCAGACAGCCCCAATCTCCAGCCCCCACCCCAGCAGTGCCAGCCCCCTCCTGCAGACTCCCAGCCCCCCCAGCCTCCTGGGGCAGACCCCTATCTCCACCCCACCCTGATCGCTGGCTTTCCTCCCACCCCCATTTGATCCCAATGCAGAATGGCAGCAGAACACTCCACCCCCACATGACCCCCAAGGCCACACCCCAATAGCCCCCACCCTTAGGCCCCACCCCATATGTCCCATCCCGCTCAGGCACAGTCACTTTGCCCCTTAGGCAGTGACAGGGAGCATATGCTGACAATGCTAGGGTGCCCATGCCCAGGGGAAAACCACCTGGGGGGCCCACTGGCTCTTGTTCACTCCACTGGGGTTGGATCGTTCATTCCCTGAAAGTGGGGAGCTAGTGTAATCCGCGCTGGAATGAAACACTCTGGCGGGGTAAGAGAGGCTAACGGGCTTGGAGAATTCAGTCATTATTTAAAATATCATTTAAATGCTAGCCCTGCATCCCTGCCAATTTCTGGACAGGAGCAGACCGAGACACTAGTAGGGTGCGAATGCTCATGGAAATCCCACAAATTGCCTCCTGTGTGATTTTCCAGGCCGGCTGCACTAGAAAATAAGTGCAGCGGGATGGGAGAATCACCCCCAATATTTGCAGCATCTCCCAGTTTGCCATCTACTGCAGCATTAGTGAGGTAATTATGGCTCTTTATGCAAAGCGAGACAAATACTTGAAATTCTTTTTCCGGGGAGTAGCAGTGGGAGTGAATATGTGACGATTGCAGGCTTCCCCAGGGTGTAGGGTGCTACTGACTGCACTCAAATCTCTTTGCAAGAGGGCCATGTCAACTCTGATGCTACTGCAGCTAGAATGTATTCCACTGCTTTTCCCATATGCCTCATATCATGCAGATCAATGCCTGGTATCATGGAGTCTTCATTCTGCAACAGTTTGCTCTGGCATT
The DNA here is from genome assembly GCF_965287045.1 of Carcharhinus amblyrhynchos. Lineage (NCBI taxonomy): Eukaryota > Metazoa > Chordata > Chondrichthyes > Carcharhiniformes > Carcharhinidae > Carcharhinus > Carcharhinus amblyrhynchos. The sequence goes on along the minus strand of NC_137336.1, from coordinate 31,611,326 downwards.
TGGATTTGAGACACCATGACAAACAAGAGACTGGCTACTGGGTGAAAGGGTTATCTGCTGAAAACATGGCTTATCACTCTTGTGCACAATACAGACAGATATAGGTAGATTATTGATATGGTTAAACAATGCTTCCAATACCTGGACCACTTTGGAGAAGCCTTTCAGTCCATGAAAGAATGTGTTAGGACTTGTCAAGGTCTGTTGCCTGCTGCCTAACCTCGTTATTAGCAGTCCTTACAATCGGGTTTATGGCACCAGCTGAGGAGAAGGAGGAAGAGGAGGAAGTGGAGGGAGGGAAAAGGCAAGCAACAAGACCACTTTCTGGCTGGGCAGCCCATGATCAACTGGGTACTGGTGGACAGAATGCAATTTTCCATTCACAAATATCTTACGTTACATACCTTACCTTCTCTCTGTTACTCACCGTGACAGTGTCCTCATTAAGCTGTGAGCCTTGGTTCAATCGGTATTACTCTTGCCTCTGCATCACAGATTCTGGACATAGGTCCCATTTTAGATTTGAACACCAAAATCTAAGCTGACACTCTTGTGTAGTGCCCATGGAGTGCTGCACTGTTAGAGGTACCATCTTGTGGATGAGCTGTCAGATTAAGGCTCCATCTGTTTCCTCACGTGAATGTAAAAGATCCTGGCACAGTTTGAGGAAGACCAGGGATGTTATGCTTAGTGTCCTGACCAAAATTCATCCCTCAATCAACAATACCAAAACACTATCTGGTCTTTATCATACTGTCATTTGTGCTATGTGCAATTTGGCTGCACTGTTTCCTCATTACAGAAGTGACTACATCTAAAAAGTAATTGGTTGTAAACTGCTTTGAATTGTATGAAATATGCTGTATAAATGCAAGTCTTTCTTTCATTCTTTCTTGGTCACAATGTTAAAACAAAATCCATCAATAACAAACATTTAAAAGCAAATTTGTAAATGAAATTGTGATTCATTGTATACAAAAGTGAACTAATCCCGTTACATAAGAACATAAGAAATAGGAGCAGGAGTAGGCCATCTAGCCCTTCGAGCCTGCCCCGCCATTCAATAAGATCATGGCTGATCTGTCGTGTCTCAGTTCCACATTCCCGCCCTCTCCCCATAACCCTTAATCCCCTTGCCTATCAAAAACCTATCAACCCGCGTCTTAAATACATTTAGCGAGGCAGCCTCCACCACTTCAACGGGCAGAGAATTCCAGAGGTTCACCACCCTTTGAGTGAAGAAGTTCCTCCTCAACTCTGTTCTAAACCGCACCCCCCCCCTTTATCTAGAGGCTGTGCCCCCTAGTCCTACTGTCCTTTCTGAGAGGGAAGAGCCTCTCCACCTCTATCCTATCCATCCCATTCATCATCTTATATGTCTCAATGAGATCTCCCCTCATTCTTCTAAACTCTAACGAGTACAAGCCTAGTTTATTCAGCCTCTCCTCATAGTTCAACCCCCTCAACTCCGGTATCAGCCTAGTAAACCTCCTCTGCACTCCCTCCAAGGCCAAAATATCCTTGCGTAAGTGCGGCGACCAAAACTGCACACAGTACTCCAGCTGCGGCCTCACCAGTGCCCTATACAGCTGCAGCAAGACCTCCCTACTTTTATATTCAATCCCCCTTGCGATGAAGGCCAGCATCCCATTTGCCTTCCTGACCACCTGCTGCACCTGCAGGCTGGGTTTTTGCGACTCATGCACAAGGACCCCGAGGTCCCTCTGCACCGTCGCGTGCTGCAGTTTTTCGCCATGTAAGTAATAGTCCTTCCTACCATTATTCCTACCAAAGTGGACAACTTCACACTTGCCAACATTAAATTCCATTTGCCAGTTCCTGGCCCATTCGCCCAGCCTATCTAGATCCTTCTGCAGACTCTCCACACCCTCCGCGCAATTTGCCTTTCCCCCAATCTTGGTGTCATCAGCAAATTTCGACACCATACACTCGGTTCCCTCCTCCAGATCATCTATATAAGTGGTAAATAGCTGAGGCCCCAGCACCAACCCCTGGGGCACTCCACTCGTCACCAACCGCCAATCCGAATAGCACCCATTGACCCCCACTTCTGCCTCCTATTTGACAGCCAATCCCCTATCCACGCTAACACCCTACCCCCAACTCCATGCCCCCTGACCTTCTGTAATAACCTCTTGTGCGGCACCTTATCAAACGCCTTCTGAAAATCAATGTTGTGCATCTCCACATCGATCGTGCATTGAAATCCCCACACCTGTTTTCAGGAGATATCCAGTTTTCTCCTTCTATGTCCTTCATACTCTTCTGAACACCTTACCTTTAAATCTGTCATTCATTTGGCAGTTACCTGCCTATTCTGCCATTTTGTTAATATCTTGGTTTATTTTTGCCACAATCCTCTCTATCAACTACAGCCCAATTTGTTGTTGCCCGCACATTTTGACATTGGACATTCAATTTCAAGGTCCAAGTCATTTGATGTAAATAGTGAACAACAGTTGCCCCAGCACTGATCTTTGTTGAACCTTCCAAATGCTTCCAGTCTGAGTAGCCACCTTTAACACCTACACTCTGTTTGCAGCTGTGTAGCCAGCTTACTATTCATTCAGCACTTGTCCCCGGATTGCTCACATTTTGATCTGAAGTCATGAATCAACTATGCAGTACCTTACTGAATGTGTTTTGAAACTCCAAATAATTTGTACCTAGCATATTACCCTTGTAATGCTTAAATGTTTCCTTACGCAATCATATTCCTCCCTTTATAAAGCCGAGAAACTGGAGTGTCATTCATACCAATTGTTTCTGTAAACCTTCAGAATGTCATGTACGTGACTGAGGCACCTGCTTCCATGGCAACGATGTCAGTCAGATTATTAGTCATGAATGGTTTGTTCGGGTTTATTTGAGATTTGAATGATGCATTTAACGAACGTCATTAGGAAGCAGCCAACCCTACAAATCTCTCCTTTTCCTTCCAGCACAAAAACACTCTCAAAAGTCTGTTCTAGCCCAGATATTGTAAGCACCGCAGTGGGGGCGGGGAGGAAGATTCACACCACATCTGACTTCTCAAGTCATGATTTTGGGGTGAAAATGACGCCATGTTGTCGTCATTCTCAAACCTCATTTAGGAGATTTATTTGCAAATGCCCATTTGACATTCTTAACTCCGGATTAGGGACCTCCTATGGCAATGCTTCTTGCTTGCTGCTGGCTCAGTAGGGAGCTTGGAGCCAGAGTTGCACAAGCAGGTTGCATGAAGCCAGGTGAAAGATGGCTGGAAAATTGATTTTTGCATTTCCACTAATTGTCTTTGTTATGCACTCTGCCATTCTTACATTTCATAGAATTCATAGGATCCGTAAAGTGAGAAGGAGGCCATTCAGCCCATCGAGTCTGTACTGACCACAATCCCACCCATGTATTTATCTTAGCTAGTCCCCCTGACACTAAGGGGAAATTTAGCAAGGCCAATCCACCTAATCTTTTGATTGTGGGAGAAAAGCAGAACACCCAAAAGAAAGCCACGCAGATGTAGGGAGAACGTGCAAACTCCACGTAGACAGTGACCAAGCCAGGAAACAAACCCAGGTCTCTGGTGCTATGAGGCAGCATTGCTAACTACTGTGCCATTGTGCTGCCCAATGCCACTGTGTCGCCCACATATTTTTTGCTTTTATCCAGCCCTCAAAGTACTTTGTACTTTTCTTTCTGTGTTCTTGTTTGCTGTAAGAATTTGAATGGCATTAGGCACATTAAGTACATGGCCAGTTCGTGCCAGTTCCCCAATGTTTCCAATGCTTGAGATAAGGAAGAAGCATTTGGGAGCAGTCATCAATGGGTGTATAACAACACCTCTGACATTCTATTTTAACATATCATTACCCAGGGCCTCACCGCGTCTGCCTAGGCATGTCATGGAGGGTCACTGCTCATTGTCTTCACTGCTCCAGCTTATTAAATCAAAGGTTATCACATAATTTTATCACTGGCTACAAGATGACTTATTGACAATGTCTGAAAAGGAGACGTCTCTTATAAAATTGAAAGTTGTAAAATATTGCACCTAAGAACATAAGAACATAAGAAATAGGAGCAAGAGTAGGCCATCTAGCCCTTCGAGCCTCCTCCGCCATTCAGTAAGATCATGGCTGAGCTGAAGTGGATCAGTTCCAGTTTCCCGCTTTCACCCCATAACCCTTAATTCCCTTGTCTGTCAAAAACCTATCTACCCGTGACTTAAATATATTTAGCGAGGTAGCCTCAACCACTTCAACGGGCAGAGAATTCCAGAGATTCACCACCCTTTAAGTGAAGAAGTTCCTCCTCAACTCCGATCTAAATCGCCCCCCACCTTATCTTGAGACTGTGCCCTCCAGCCCTACTATCCTTTCTAAGTGGGAAGAATCTCTCTACCTCCACCCTATCCATCCACTTCATTATCTTAAACATCTCTATAAGATCCCCCCTCATCTTCCTAAACTCCAACAAGTACAGACCCAGTCTATTTAGTCTCTGTTCGTAGTCCAACCCCCTCATCTCCGGTATCAGCCTAGTGAACCACCTCTGCACTCCCTCCAAGGCCAAAATATCCTTGCGTAAGTGCGGCGACCAAAACTGCACACAGTACTCCAGCTGCGGTCTCACCAGTACCCTGTACAGTTGCAGCAAGACCTCCCTGCTTTTATATTCTATCCCCCTCGCTATGAAGGCCAGCATCCCATTCGCCTTCTTGATCACCTGCTGCACCTGCAGACTGGGTTTTTGCGACTCATGCACAAGGACCCCCAGGTCCCTCTGCACCATAGCATGCTGCAGCTTTTCGCCCTTTAAATAGTAATCCCTCCTACTATTATTTCTGCCAAAGTGGATAACCTCACACTTGCTAACATTATACTCCATCTGCCATCTCCTCGCCCACTCACTCAGCCTATCCAGATTCCTCTGCAGACTTTCCACACCCTCCACGCAATTTGCTTTACCACTTATCTTCGTGTCATCAGCAAATTTCGTCACCCTACACTCAGCCCCCTCCTCCAGATCATCTATATAAACGGTAGATAGCTGAGGCCCCAGCACCAATCCCTGCGGCACTCCACTAGTCACCGAACGCCAATCAGAATAGCACCCATTGATACCAACTCTCGGTCTCCTATTAGATAACCAATCCTCTATCCACGCTAACACCTTACCCCCAACTCCGTGCACCCTAACTTTCTGTAGCAACCTTTTATGAGGCACCTTATCAAACACCTTTTGGAAATCGAGAAACACCACATCCACCGTTTCCCCTCTGTCTACCGCACTAGTCACATCCTCATAGACATCCAATAAATTCATCAAACACGACTTCCCCTTAACAAATCCGTGCTGCGTCTGCTCTATCAAACCATTCCTTTCTTGGTGCCTCACTATTTCTTCTTTGATGACGGATTCAAGCATTTTTCCAACTATAGACGTTAAACTAACCGGCCTATAATTCCCTGCCTTTTGTCTGCTACCTTTTTTAAACAGCGGCGTAACATTAGCCATTTTCCAATCTTCCGGCACTTCCCTGGAATCCAGCAAATTTTGGTTTTGCGTGCCTTTATTAATGTTGTTTTTGAAAGTCTCTGAAGTTCAGACCTATGACTGTTTCAGCTGGTAGAAGATCCCACTATCCAAGCCTACGTAAAATATTCCACTGTCTAAGCATGTGTAAAATATCCCACTGTCTAAGCCTGTGTAAAATATCCCTCTGTTAAATCTGTGTAAAATATTCCACTGTCTAAACCTGTGTAAAATATCCCACTGTCTAAACCTGTGTAAAATATCCCACTGTCTAAACCTGTGTAAAATATTCCATGTCTAAGCATGTGTAAATCATCCCACTGTCAGTGTGTGTAAAATATCCCACTGTCTAAACCTGTGTAAATATCCCACTGTCTAGGCTTATGTAAAATATCCCACTGTCTAAATCTGTATAAAATATCCCACTGTCTAAACCTGTGTAAAATATCCCACTGTCTAAGTGTGTGTAAAATATCCCATTGTTAATGCATGTGCAAAATATCCCACTGTCTAAACCTGTGTAAAATATCCCACTGTCTAAGTGTGTGTAAAATATCCCATTGTTAATGCATGTGCAAAATATCCCACTGTCAAAACATGTGTAAAATATCCCACTAAGTGTGTGTAAAATATCCCATTGTTAATGCATGTGCAAAATATCACACTGTCTAAACCTGTGTAAAATATCCCACTGTCTAAATCTGTATAAAATATCCCACTGTCTAAGTGTGTGTAAAATATCCCATTGTTAATGCATGTGCAAAATATCGCACTGTCTAAACCTGTGTAAAATATCCCACTGTCTAAACCTGTGTAAAATATCCCACTGTCTAAGTGTGTGTAAAATATCCCATTGTTAATGCATGTGCAAAATATCGCACTGTCTAAACCTGTGTAAAATATCCCATTGTCTAAATCTGTATAAAATATCCCACTGTCTAAACCTGTGTAAAATATCCCATTGTCTAAGTGTGTGTAAAATATCCCATTGTTAATGCATGTGTAAAATATCGCACTGTCTAAACCTGTGTAAAATATCCCACTGTCTAAATCTGTATAAAATATCCCACTGTCTAAGTGTGTGTAAAATATCCCATTGTTAATGCATGTGCAAAATATCACACTGTCTAAACCTGTGTAAAATATCCCACTGTCTAAATCTGTATAAAATATCTCACTGTCTAAACCTGTGGATGGTAAGGGTTTGGTTTAGGTTAGAGGGTCATTGTTTTTTAACTGGTCGGCGCAACATCGTGGGCCGAAGGGCCTGTTCTGCGCTGTAGTGTTCTATGTTCTATGTGTAAAATATCCCATTGTTAATGCATGTGCAAAATATCCCACTGTCTAAACCTGTGTAAAATATCCCACTGTCTAAACCTGTGTAAAATATCCCACTGTCAATGCATGTGTAAAATACCCCACTGTCTAAACCTGTGCAAAATATCCCACTGTCTAAACCTGTGTAAAATATCCCACTGTCTAAACCTGTGTAAAATATCCCACTGTCTAAACCTGTGTAAAATATCCCACTGTCTAAACCTGTGTAAAATATCCCACTGTCTAAACCTGTGCAAAATATCCCACTGTCTAAACCTGTGCAAAATATCCCACTGTCTAAACCTGTGTAAAATATCCCACTGTCTAAACCTGTGTAAAATATCCCACTGTCTAAACCTGTGCAAAATATCCCACTGTCTAAACCTGTGCAAAATATCCCACTGTCTAAACCTGTGCAAAATATCCCACTGTCTAAACCTGTGCAAAATATCCCACTGTCTAAACCTGTGTAAAATATCCTACTGTCGAAACCTGTGTAAAATATCCCACTGTCTAAACCTGTGTAAAATATCCTACTGTCAATGCATGTGTAAAATACCCCACTGTCTAAACCTGTGTAAAATATCCCACTGTCTATACCTGTGCAAAATATCCCACTGTCTAAACCTGTGTAAAATATCCCACTGTCTAAACCTGTGCAAAATATCCCACTGTCTATACCTGTGCAAAATATCCCACTGTCTAAACCTGTGTAAAATATCCCACTGTCTAAACCTGTGTAAAATATCCCACTGTCTAAACCTGTGTAAAATATCCCACTGTCTAAACCTGTGTAAAATATCCCACTGTCTAAACCTGTGCAAAATATCCCACTGTCTAAACCTGTGCAAAATATCCCACTGTCTAAACCTGTGTAAAATATCCCACTGTCTAAACCTGTGCAAAATATCCCACTGTCTAAACCTGTGTAAAATATCCCACTGTCGAAACCTGTGTAAAATATCCCACTGTCGAAACCTGTGTAAAATATCCCACTGTCTAAACCTGTGTAAAATATCCTACTGTCAATGCATGTGTAAAATACCCCACTGTCTAAACCTGTGCAAAATATCCCACTGTCTATACCTGTGCAAAATATCCCACTGTCTAAACCTGTGTAAAATATCCCACTGTCTAAACCTGTGTAAAATATCCTACTGTCAATGCATGTGTAAAATATCCCACTGTCTAAACCTGTGTAAAATATCCTACTGTCAATGCATGTGTAAAATATCCCACTGTCTAAACCTATGTAAATATCCCACTGTCTAAGCATTTGTAAATTATCCCACCGTCTAAGCGTGTGCAAAATATCCCACTGTCTAAACCTTTGTAAAAGATCCCACTCTCTAAGTGTGTGCAATTTTCAGAATTTCCAGGGTACATCAGTGTTTTTTGTCAGCCGAATATTTTCCCTCAGTCTTTGTCAGATACATTCAGGCCCATAGCTTCTGTGGAGGTGGCAAAAACACACTCTGCCTCTAATTACGCTCAATGCAGCCGCATCTTTTACCTCCTGCATCGGGCAGGGGAGAAACAAAGAGAACAAAGAACAAAGAACAAAAACAGCTCAGGAAACAGGCCCTTCGGTCCAACGAGCCCGCGCCGCCATCTCAACACCACCAGTCCCCCTCTCCATCCATGACCCTTATCTAATGTTTTATGGCCATCCACATTGAGGGAAACTAATTTAGGGACAATTTATTCCTGCCAATCAGCCTAACAGCACATCTTTGGGGTGTGGGAGAAAACTGGAGCACCCGGAGAAAACCCACACAAGCACGGGGAGAATGCGCAAACTCCCACAGACACCGGCCCAAATCCATGTGTCTGCACAGCAATCAGTGATAGTCACTGAGCTGTTGTCTTGCCCAGTATCTGGTCCAGTTTAGGCGCACACTAACGACATGAAGCACTAGGCCAATCTCGAACAACCAAGAGCTGCCCAAGTACGACCCATCGTGTGTATGCCCCTCGTTGGACACAAGGCGGACAGTGCAGTGTCCAGGAATTCTCTCAGCTGAGTGCAGGAGAGAGAGTCCGATGAAAGGGAGAAACATCTCTTTTTTTAACAGTATTAGTGTCTGTAAAGAAGCAGGTAAGTTGTCAGGTAAATGAGTGGTGGCAGGATGGTCGGCGGTGGGTGTGGGGTGGGGGTGTGGAGGGGGCGGCATGACCATAGGATGATCAGGGTGTCATAGTGGTCAGAGTGGTTATATGGGGTAGCATAATCGGAGGGGTGAGGGGACAGGATGGGTGTTTAGGTGGTCAGTGGGGGTGGGATCATTTGATTTCATAGAAATCATAGAAACCCTATAGTGCAGAAAAAGGCCATTCGGCCCATCGAGTCTGCACCGACCACAATCCCACCCAGGCTCTATCCCTATATCCCCACATATTTACCTGCTAATCCCTCTAACCTACCCATCCTAGGACACTAAGGGGCAATTTAGCATGGCTAATTAACCTAACCTGCGCATCTTTGGATTTAATTTGATTTAATTGTTACATGTATTAACATATAGTGAAAAGTATTGTTTCGTGCACACTAAACAGACAAAACATGCCATTCGTAGGGAAAGAAAGGAAAGAGTGCAAAATATAGTGTTCCAGTCATAGCTGGAGAAAGATCAACTTAATGCGAGGTGGGTTCATTCAAACTCTGATGGCAGTAGTCGTTTTTTTGACGTTTTTGAGTTGGCTGGCACCTGTCCTCATCTTTTGTATCTTTTTCCCAATGGAAGAAAGTGGAAGAGAGTATGTCCAGGGTGCATGGGTTCTTGATTATGCTGGCTGCTTTTCCCAGGCAGTGGGAAGTGTAGACAGTGTCAATGGATGAGGAGCTGGTTTGAGTGATGGACTGGGCTTCCTTCACGACCCTTTAGAGTTTATTGCAGTCTTGGACAGAGCAGGAGCCATACCAAGCTGTGATACAACCAGAAAGAATGCCTTCTGTGGTACATCTGTAGAAGTTGATGAGAGTCATAGTGGACATGTCAAGTTTCCTTAGCTTCCTGAGAAGAGACCCTGACTGTTCATTTTTTCCTGGTAGGTAAACTATTTTGCAGCCTCTCCAGGTCTGCACTTTTTTGGACTATGGGAGAGTTGCACCAGAATTGGTACAGTTCTCCATGTGTGATCTAATTAAGGTTCAATAAAAGATTAACATAAATCCTTTACTATTCAATTCAATCCCTCTAGAAATAACCCTGAGTGCTTGGTTTGCATTTCTTGGCACTGTTAACCAGTGTTGATGTTTTTAGTGACATGTACGTTTTTATTTCCAGATCGCCCCTATTTAGATTCCTGTTTTCAAAGTAATATGCAACCTCTTCATTTTTCTTTCAAAGTCAGAAAACCTTACACTTATCAAAGTTGAAATTCATTTGCCGATTGACCTTTCTGCAAGTTTGCTAATATCTTGTAACTGATTGCAGTAATCCTCAATATTGTCTATCCCCCGCCAATCTAGTGACATCTGCAAGTTTAGAAATTGTGCTATTGATTGCTACATCTAAATCATTAATATAAATTCTCAATAATAGTGATTCAAGCACTGATTTTTCTGCGACATTACTTCTCACCTAAGAGATAGAGCGAGATAGCAGGGGAACAGCATGGATCTGGCTAGAGATACCAGCATCAGCAATGATAAGAGAGACAGAGGGAGAGAGAGAAAGAGGTGTAAGGGCATGGACCTGCTGGAGACACCAGCAGAAATGAAGGATAAGAGAAAAAGAGAGCGCCAGCGGGTAGGGCAGCAATCTGGCTGGAGAAACCAGGAGCAGCCATGCCAAATCCTGGTCCTTCCATGCCAATGCTATAGTTAAAAAAGTCCACCAATGCCTCTACTTTCTCAGTAGGCTAAAGGAAATTCAGGGGTCTGCTGACAGTTGCACCATTAAAAGCAACTTTTCTGGATGCATCTCAACTTAGTATGGGCCCTGCTCTGACCAAGACTGCAACAAACTGCAAAGGGTTGTGAATATAGCCCAGTCCATCGCACAAACCAGCCTCCTATTCATTGACTCTATCTACACTTGCTGTTGCCTCAGGTAAGCAGCCAGCATAATTAAGGACCACACACATCCTGGGCATTCTCCGTCAGGAAAAAGATATAAAAGTCTAAGATCATGTACCAACCAATTCAAGAACAGCATCTTCCCTGTTGCCATCAGGCCTCTGAATGGACTTATCTTAAGTTGATATTTCTCTACACACTAGCTTTGACTATAACACTGTACTCTGTATCTTCTTTCCTTCTACCTTACGTATTCAATAAACAGTATGCTTTGTCTGTATAGTGCGAGAGTCGGAGTCAATGGATGGGAGGCTGATTTGCATGATTGACTGGGCTACGTTCATGACCCTTTGTATAATTAGCACATATTTGATAGTATGCAGGCATTTTTAGTTATACTTGCCAGCAAACTTTTAATGGGGTTTTACATTGGCAGCAAAAGCGAATTAGAGAACAAAAAAGCACAGTGCCCGTCTGCAGAGTATTCTGGGCCTGTGTGAACAGGGCAAAGAACCACGTGGCCAATCAGATAGAAGAATTGTTGATAAGCAGTGCAGTGTCTGAATCAGGAAGTGGCATTGCAATATCAAATTCAAGGTCAAATTAAGTACAGAGAGAATAATTAGATCGTAAGCAAGAATGGAGGAGAAACTAAAACTTAAAAATGTTTTTTAAAATCTCCAATAATAAGAAAAAACTGATGCAATGCAACTGCACACTTGTAAAAGTTAATTATCAGTGTTAAATAGGTTGTTAGGCAGGATTCATCATGCCATTAAAAGGATACTTATATTGAAATAGACAAGCTGCAACATCTTATGGCAAATTTAGGGTGGGAGTTTCTGTTCCCTCTGCCCCTTTCCCCTCCCCCACCCTTGGCATGTTTCCCAGTGGTGGAGTTTGTTTTCTATTGCTACTGATGAGATCTTCCAGTCCCTATGGTGTTTTGTGTGTCTCGCCCATCCTGCTGCTAGGGAACATGCCATGGGGGTGAGGGGGTTGTCTTCAGCAAGACTGGAAGTCCCATCTGCAGGAAGGGCTGAAAAATTCCGCCCTTTTAAGAGCAACCTGCCATAACTACAGTTACAGGCTTTTTACTGTGTAAACTAGGCTAGACCATGTTTATCTAAGCGGTGATTGGTATAATTCAGGTCAGAGTCGCCAAAGTCTGCCTGGATCATAAGTTTTGTACTCTGAATTTGGCTAGAGTGAGCATGAGATATTTCACTTCAGGTATAATTTAACTGTCCCACTAATGAGCTTTTATCAAAGTTTATTTAAGAACACAGTTAGCATGTATAGAAATAAAATTACCTTTACCAATAACAAACAAAAAAAATCATGATATTGTATAATCCTTAATGAATATACAATCAAACCAATCCCAGAAACAAACCCACAGATTTAAGACAGCAAAGACTAATGCTCATGTGATACTGGAATTTAATCCTTTGGTTGAATGCTGCAGTTCTCTTGAGGCACACACAGACAAGTTTGGTGTCAGAAGAGTTCAATCCTTTGGTTGGAGAATTGAAACCCTGACTTCCCAGTTTTGTAGGCAGTTTTGGGCAGCACCCAGAACAGCTTGAAGTCAGAACAACTTCCCGAAACACCAGGGAGGCTCTAGTCAAGTCAACCACCAACAGCAGAATTTATACTCCAAGAAGGCCAGGAATCTTAATTCCAGCTAACAACAGAATTTCCAAAACCAGGGAGAGAGAGAGAGAGAGAGAGAGGAAAATGCTGCTTTCCAGCTTGATGTCCACCCCCTTCAAAACTAAAACTGAAAGTGAATCCTCAGACTTTTTCCCCTGGGGAGGAACCACCTGACTTTGATTTGTCAATCAATCTTCCCCCTCACAATGCAAGGTCATAAAAAAATCCCAGAGTAACAAAAATCAAGACACATTTTAGATTTGCCCTGCCTTTTGTGGACAGGACATACCTGGGCAGTTTTCCACATTGCTACACAACCTTCGTCTTCACTCATGAGGTACGCCTGCATCCTCAATGCAATACATCAGTTGTCTCCTGGTGATACCAGGAAATCAATTATCAGTTTTTGCCATGCAATTATCATTTTTTGTAGGATTTGTTTTATTCATTGAATCCACTGAATCCATGTTGATCTGCTTGATTTTGTATCTCAAAATGCTTTGCTGTTGTATCCTTCAAAATAGACTTTAACATTTTCCTCATGACAGATGTAAAGCTAACTGGCCCATTGTTACCTGTTTTTTTTTGTCTCCCTTTTTACTTCGGTAAAAAGTGTCACTTCGTAGTGTCACTTCGGTAGTTTCCCAATCCACTGGGACTTTTCCAGAATTTAAGGATTTTTGGAAAGTGATTATTTCTGTAGTTCTGCAGGGGTGGCACGGTGGCACAGTGGTTGGCACTGCTGCCTCATAGCACCAGGGACCTGGGTTTGATTCCCAGCTTGGATCACTGTCTGTGTGGAGTTTGCATATTCTCCCTGCATCTGCGTGGGTTTCCCCCGGATGCTCCGATTTCCTCCCACAGTCCAAAGAAGTGGCAATAAAAGGGCTCCTCCAGACAGCTTGGCAACAATGAAAAAGCTGAGGCTGGAAGATCTGCAGAGAGTGTGATTTAAAAAAAAATCTGTTAAAGGTACACTAACATCACGTGAGATTGGAATAATAAAAATTAATCTGTCTGCTCTCACTGCTTGGTTTTATTCATTGAATCAGCAGAGGATCTAATTTACACCATGACGGTCTGTTAATAATTACAGTTTGAGTGGCTCTCCACTAAGTTTAAATTGAACACCATAACAGAGAGTGTGGAACAAGGGAAAATACTCAGCAAATTAATACTGCTCTTTCCCAGGCCATTTCTAATGTTCATTAACACTGCTCACCCTATTTAAATTTTTCAGCAAGTGTTCTATAATTTGTTAACAACCTTTACCGAAGGTGAATATCGTCAATCTAACCTTAAATACTACATTGTGCAATCTAAAAACTGACTTAGAACCCTCTTCAACACAAATCCTGCAAAAAATCATAATTGCACGGCAAAAACTGATAATTGATTTTCTAGTGTCATTAGGAGGCAACTGATGCATTGCGTTGAGGATGCAGGTGTACCTCATGAGGCAATGCACTGCTTGTGTTGAAGATGAAGGTTGTGTAGCAATGTGGAAAACTGCCCAGGTATGTCCTGTCCACAAAAGGCAGGGCAAGTCTAATCTGACCAGTAACTGTCCCATCAGTCTATTCTCAGTCATCAGCAATTCAGGGAAGGTGTTGTTGACAGTGCTATAAAACGGTACCTACTCAGCAATACTCACCTGCTCATTGACACTCAATTTGGGTTCTGCCAGGACCATTCAGTTCCTGATTTCATTACAGCCTTTGTCCAAACATGAACATAAGTGCTGAACTTAAGCTGTGAGGTGAGAGTCACTGCCCTTGACATCAAGGCAGCATTTGATTAGGTGAGGCATCAAGGAGCCCTAGTAAAACTGGAGTCAGTGGTAGTCAGGGAAGAACTTGGCATTGGTTGGAGTCATATCTAGCACAAAGGAAGATGGCTGTGGTTGCTGAAGGTTAACCAGTTCGGCTCCAGGACATCATTGTGGGAGTTCCTCAGAATAGAGGCCAGTTTGACCATCTTTAGCTGCTTCATCAATGACCTTCCTTCCATCAAGAATGGGAACTATCGCTGATTGCACAATTCACCATTCATAATTCTTCAGATACTGAAGCAGTCAATGTCCATATACAGCAAGAATTGGAAAACATTCAGGCTTGGGATTATAAGTAGCAAGTAACATTAGCACCACACAAACACCTGACAATGACCATCTCCATCAAGAGATAAACTAACCATCTCCCTAGGACATTCAATGGCATTACCATTGCTGGATTCCCCACAACAACATCTTGAGGGTTACCATTGACCAAAAACTGAACTGGACTAGCCAGTAAATACTATGGATAAAAAAGCAGATCTTCACTAACTCAGCTGCTGATTCAAAAGCCTGTCCATCATTTACAAGGCACAAGTCAGGAGAGTGATGAAATACCCTCCATTTACCTGAATGAATACAACTCCAACAACACTCTAAAAACCTGACACCATTCAAAACAAAGCAGCCCACTTGATTGGCACCTCATTCACATTTATTCCTTCCACCACCAACACACAGTGGCAGCAGTGTGCACCATCTACATTAAGATGCACAGCAGTAACTCACCAAAGCTGTTCTGACAGCACACTC
The DNA here is from genome assembly GCF_965287045.1 of Carcharhinus amblyrhynchos. NCBI lineage: Eukaryota > Metazoa > Chordata > Chondrichthyes > Carcharhiniformes > Carcharhinidae > Carcharhinus > Carcharhinus amblyrhynchos. The sequence goes on along the minus strand of NC_137336.1, from coordinate 31,596,210 downwards.
TTCAAACACGAGACCGCATGCACGTAGAAGGACAAATAGGACCTCGACCCGACACCATTGTTATCTTATCAGTGGTTAGTGGAACCTCTATCACTTGCGGAGACTGTCTGGTGAGCCCTGGCAACCTCCCTGTGGGTGGGCAGTGGTTAGGGGGTCACTTCTGAGTGGACACTCCTTAAAAGAATGGGAGTTCTGATGGCAGCTCATTAACTAGCTGAAACTTTGCTAATGGGCTCCCCAAGCGGCTGAGGTGGAGATGTTTCTGGTTTTTCGATCCATCGCCTGGACTGCCATTGCCCCGACAAAATCCTTCCCCCATGTTTCAGCAAACCAACGTGTGAACGTATGATAAAATTATACAGTGTTTAAAGCCTCAATAATTGAAGCAAGAATTCAAATAATAAAATTGGTTAAAATGGAATTAGTTTATAAAGACCTACTTTAAATACAGGATGTTAAAATTTTGCTTGGCGAAGAGTCACGAAGAACCTAAGCATGTAGGTTGCAAAATTTGACTCCTTAGTGTCTGTAGTTTTGTCGTTATGACTGCTTTTTTTCCTCCAAAATGGCATCAACACCTGAAGTCCTTTCTAGGGCAAGTCTACCATCAGTCCACACACTGCTGATGAGAGCGCAGACCTGGTGGGCAGGTCATGTCATCCGTATGTCAAATCAGCGCATATCCAAGCAGCTCCTTTTTGGGGAACTCTCTGCTGGAAGGTGCTCGCATGGAGGGCAGAAGAAACGTTACAAAGACACACTCAACGGCTCCCTGAAGTCACCTGACACAGACACGACCACCTAAAAACGCTGGCACAAAACCACCCTACCTGGAGCTGCCTCATCCACAAGGACTGTCAAGCTTACGAAGCAAGGCGTATTGCTGGAGCACAACTTAAGTGTGAGCTGCGCAAGTCCAGAGCCACCAGCGCAACAACTATAGTGTCTACACAAGTCTGTCCAATATGTGCCAGGACATTCCGTGCCCAAATTGGCCTGATCAGTCATCTTCAGACACACCGCAACCAGCCTCAAAATGACTAATAGTTTTGAGGTCCTCATCGATGACGAACAGCAACACTGCTGGTGTGAGATGTGGCAGACGCCATGTTGCGGAGGGCATTAGTACATGTCTGGAGTTGGCAGATTGTGTAGTAATCAATGTGTAATGCTGATTTATGCCAGTGTTGCCATTTTGGAGATCAATACTGCAGCTAAGTGCCAGGGACCCAGTTTGATTCCTGGCTTGGGTCACTGTCTGTGTGGAGTTTGCACGTTATCCCCGTGTCTCCATGGGTTTCCTCTGGGCGCTCTGGTTTTCTCTCACAGTCCAAAGATATGCAGGTTAAGTGTACTTGCCATGCTAAATTGCCCCTTAGTGTCGGGTGGACTAGCTAGGGTAAACGCATGGGGTTGTGAGGATAGGGTCTAGGTGGGATTGTGGTTGGTGCAGACTTGAGGGGCTAAATGGCCTCCTTCTGCACTGTAGGATTCTATTATTCTATGGATTCTATGATTCTAATGCCACCTCTTAAACCTACACAGCTGAACACACATCCAACAGCAGAAAGGACATTTCACAGCACTATTGAAAGTTATCATCAACTACTTACAGGCAAATGTCTGATTAATTTGCACTTGCTGTTATTGCAATTGTACAATTGTTTGATGGTATTTGGCTTATTAAAGTTCTGAAATTCTAAAGGAATGTGAAATGTATTGTGGTATGTGCTGAAAGTCATGGAGCTGACAACAAGGCTTCTACTCAACCCTCTTACTCCCAGAAATGGGTGCATTAGTACGCATTCCCCTTAGACTACAGAATAACAGGAAGAGTAAGCAGAGGTTAACAGAGCAGGACAAGCTGTTGAAAGATGGATAAGGAGGAAAAGAAGGAGGGCCTTCAGCACTAGGCCATATCTGTCCAGTGCCCTCAAGGAGAAATTCACCTATCCAAAATGCAGCAAGGACCAAGTGTTGAGTGTCTGTGCTTATGGAGAATGGCCTCAATATCTGCCAGTGCCACTGCTGCAACTGCAGCCTAAGAGCAGGCTGAGAGTGGTATTATTAGTAGCTGTGAAGATAAAGATAGCCATGGGTGGCACAGTAGCACCATGGTTAGCACTGCTGCCTCACAACACCATCATAATGGTTAGCATTGCTGTCTCACAGTGCCAGGGACCCAGATCCGATTCCTGGCTTGGGTCATTGTCTGCACGGAATCTGCAAATTCTTCCCGTGTCTGTGTGGTTTGCCTCACGGTGCTCCAGTTTCTTCTCACAGTCTGAAAGACGTGTTGGTTAGGTGCATTAGCCATACTAACTTCTCCCTCAGTGTACCTGAACAAGTGCCAGAGTGAGGCGACTAGCAGATTTTCACCGTAACTTAAATGCAGTGTTAATGTAAGCCTACTTGTGACACTAATAAATAAATGTTTATGTGCTTTTGAGCTTTCAAGGATTTCCTTCCAGGCTGAAGAAAGCATTTGTAATACCTTCCAGCATTTCCACCACTGTTGCAAACTGGAGGTAACTGATCCTGCCTGTACAAAGAGAACTGAATACTTTTCTTTGACAGTTCTGAAGAAGAGCCATATTGGATTTTAAAATGTTACCTCTGTTTCTTTCTCCATGGATACCATCAGACCTGTTATGTTTTTCCAGCACTTTCTGTTTTTATTTCAGATCCCCAGCACTTGCAGTATTTTGTTTTGATAGCTGTGTTTAAATTTTATTTTCACTTGCTAGATAGAAGCAGGTGGACAGGGCACACAGTTTTGCAGGAAATGTAGTCTTCTCCATTTTGGAGGGTGCCATTGATCAAACCTTCAGGAAAATGGCTAGCTGCTAGTGTGACTATACACAGAGAATCAAGCATGCTAATACTGGTGCCTTGGTAGCAGTTCTGATGTCTTCAGACCCTGGCAGCCCGTAATATTTGAGCCATCACAACAACCCAGAGGATGGTTACAAGGAGGCTCTTGACATGGGTCATGTCTCCCATATGGAGCCCATGTGGCCAGCATGCGCATGATAAGAGCCATCATGCCACACAACATGTGAATGAGCAGACCAGTGTCATGCTAAAACAATGCTTTGGCTTGTCTAGACTGCCCTGGGGGAGCCCTGCGGAATAGGTATACAGGTTTGTGATGGTCTTCTATTTGCTGCATAGTCTTGCCACCATGAGGACACAGGAGGTGGAAAAGGAGATGGAGGAAGGGAGGAAGAAAGAAGAAGTGGAGGAAAAGAAGGCAGATGAAGAGGAAGAGAAACGCAGGCAGCTCTTTTTGGGTTGGGCTGTTTGTGAACGACTCATCTGACTGCTGTATCAGTGAATGCAGCACTAAGTCCCCATTCCCCTTTCCATTGTACTAGCCATCGCAGAGTCCTCTTGGCCACAATGCTAAATAAAAGCCAACACAAAATCAGTGTTTCAAATGATATTTACAAATAAAACCATGCCATATTTCATACAATTGTCAACTAATTGCCCTTATGCATTCCCTGAGTGCCTGTCTTCCCTGTGCTCCTGCACGTTGCTGCTAAAGTGGCTGCAACATGAGTTATGGAAAGCTGAGCTCATGTGGTAGCATGCAGACCTTGCATCACAGAAGTCTGAGCTTCCACAACGGCGCCCAGATGTTGGACAGTTTCTGCATATGCTACAACAGAAGCTGAAATCTGAAATTAAACGAAAATTGCTGGAAAAACTCAGCAGGCCTGGCAGCACCTCAGGAACAAGAAACACAGTTAATGTTTCAAGTCCATAAGACTCTTCTTCAGAGCTTCTTCAGAGTCATACAAACTCAATACATTAACTCTGTTTCTCTCTCCTTGGATGCTGTCAGATTGGCTGAGCTTTTCCAATTGAAGCTAATACATTGGCCATTAGATACTGCCTCAGGTTTGAGTCCACAATTGTGCTAATGGAGCTGACCATTGCTCTCATGCTGGAAAGAATAGATTCCAAATTCTATGCACAGATCTGTGCAATTTCTTTCGCCAGATCCCTAGACTCCTTGATATTGTACGCATACTTCGAATGTGCCAAGCATTTCATTCTGCATTCCCATTAGCCTTCCACTGTAACCTGCCACATCAAAATGTTCACCTGAGTCCTCTTCTTTGGTCAAACTTCAGCAATAGCAGACAGACAGCATCTCTGTCTTCTGTCAGTAGCTGCTGTCGCCTTTAGGTGTGCAACAATTGGTCCTGTAAAATAGAGGAAAGTGTGCCAATAATTGTGTTGCAATATGGGTGATATGCCTGACAGGGCTGAATTCCTGGAAGTATATGCAAGCAATGAGATGTAGCTCTGAAGTTTACAGCAGTGCTAATTGTGTAAGAATGAGTTGAAGCAAAAACAAGTATAAGCCATGATTGATAGGGATTGTAGATACGTGACTGATGTCAGTTTGGTGCATTGGTGAGAGGCCAATGGTGCATTTGGTGAGATATGGCGTCTGACGGTGCATCCACTGCACTCCTGTGAGACTATTGAGCATCATAGAATCATCATGCAGAATCTCTACAGTGCAGAAGGTGACCATTCAGCACATCGAGCCTGCACCAAAAATAATCTCACCTGGGCTTTATCCTCATAACTGCACATATTTACTCTGCTAATCCCCCTGACACCAAGGGGCAATTTAGCATGGCCAGTCAACATAACTGCCACATCATTGAAGCGTGGGAGGAAATCAGAGCACCTAGAGGAAACCCACGCAGACACAGGGAGAACATGCAAACTCCATACAGAAAGTCATCGGTTGAAACCGGGATTGAATCCAGATCCCTACTGAACCCAGGTCCCCGGTGCTGTGAGACAGCAGTGCTAAACCACTGTGTCACTGTACCCAGGTCCTCAGGTCTCGACTTCTGGCATTAACACATTCTGGTATTCTGGCATTGTCCTGTTCTAACTGACTTTGCACACTTTGTCTAGATGTTCTCTGTGTCATGTCTGGGCAGAGAGACATTTCTCTTCCTCTCTGCTTTCTCCCCCAACGCATTCAGTGCAGCATCAGATAACCCTGCAGACTGTTTACTCACCCACTGTTTCTTGCGTTGTGCCATAATTCACTCTTCCTCCTGCTCAGGTTCACTCCCAGTTTAGGCACTTGCTGCAGTTAGACTATACCTCGCCTTTAAGGTTTTAAGTAGCACAGTCTAGCTTTAAATGGTACCAGCCTCACACAAACTTGGGTCTCCCGTTGAACCATGCAGCCACTTAGCAGTGGTTTTCATGCCAGCTGTTTGCATCAATCATGCAAATGAGCAAGGGGCCCTGAACTTGTTGATTTTTCAACATCAGAAGCAATGAACATCAGTTCATGCATTGCGAACCCCATACCCATTTTCAGGTTCTGATCACTAAGTGCCCCTTAACCTCACCCTGGCATAAGGTTTCTTGGCAAACCCTGTCTATGTTTTGTGATTCAAATGAATGAGAGCCAAGAAGCTTTGGCTGGAAGCCCACTGAGAGATTACGTTAGGTACATAAATTACTTCCAGCACATGAAAGAAAGCCAAAGTCAGCATTCAAATTCAGCCTCCTGGATAAAATGCAAATCTGCGTCATTAACTTTAGAAGGTGAATGATTAATTTCTTTCCTGATTTGAATTTTGCTTTACAGTTTTCGTTGCTGTCACAAGTTGTTTTCTTAGTTTTATTTTAATCTAGCTTTGGCTTTGTGCTGCACTTGCGTGAATAAAACTAACAGCATCAATAAACATATCAAAATATTGTACAGAGAATAGTCTCCATAAAACAAGCTGGTGAAATGAATTATTAACTAATGCTCCCAGAATTGTTGGTTGAGTCCAGTATTGAGAATAGACTGTATTACTCATACAAAATACTTGCATTTGTATAGCACATGATCAACCTTTGTATACAACAGCTTCCTCAGCAATCCAGGACAATCATATTACTTGAACTGAGCTGGGTGGCTAAGTGGGTAACATTGCTGCCTCACAGCGCCAGAGACCCAGGTTCAGTATTGGCCTTGGGTGACTGTCTGTGTGGAGTTTGCACGTTCTCCCAGAATCTGCATGGGTTTCCATTGGGTGCTGTAGTTTCCTCCCACAGTCCAAAGATGTGCAGGTTAGGTGGATTGGCCATGCTAAATTGCCCCTTAGTGTCCAAAGATGTGTAGGTTAGGTGGATTATTATTTTTATTATTCATTGTAAGTGCAAAGGGACTTGGAAGTCCTAGCTCATGATTTTCTTAAGGTTAACTTTTGCAGGTTGAGTTGGTAGTTAGGAAGGCAAATGCAATGTTAGCATTCATTTTGAGAGGACTAGCATGTAAAAACAGGGAAGTACTATTGAGGCATTATAAGGCTCTGGTCAGACCACATTTGGGATATTGTGGGCAATTTTGGATCCTATGCCTAAGGAAGGAAGGACCTTGGAGAGGGTCCAGAGGATGTTCATGAGAATGATCAAAGAAATGAGGAGTGTTTGAGGACTCTGAGTTTGGACTCGATGAGGTTAGAAGGATGAGGGGAGATCTCATTGAAACTTGCAGAGTACTGAAAGACCTGGATAGAGTGAACATGGAGAAGATTTATCCATCAGTAGGACAGACTAGGATTTGAGGGCACAGCCTCAGAGTAAAGGGACGACCCTTTAGAACCAAAAAGAAGAGGGATTTCTTCAGCCAGAGGGTGATAAATCCATGGAATTCAGTGCTACAGAAGACTGTGGAAGTCAGGTCATTGAGTGTATTTAAGACAGAGATAGATAGGTTCTTGATTGGTTAGGGGATCAAAGATTATGGGTATAGGTTGGTGAATGGGGTTGAAAAACATCAGCCATGATTGAATGGCAGGGCAGACATGATGGGCCAAATGGCCTAATTCTGCTCCTACGTCTTGCAGTCTTATGATTAACCATGGTAAATGTGCTGGGTTATGGCAATATTGGGCCTGGATAAAGTGCTCCTTCAGACAGTTGGTGCAGACTTGATGGGTTGATTGGCCTCCTTCTGTGGCATAGGGATTCTATGGTATTATGGTAGAAAGAGATAGTATCAGGCATGTATTTTTCAGATTATATGGACATTAAAATGTTTTAAGATATAGAAAGAAAGTTCTCACCTATTCCAGGTAGGAGTTTCCAATGCCCAGCAAATTCTTTAAATCAGCAGTATTTTTCCAATTGGAAATACCTACCTCTCACTGAAAATTGGAAAATCTAAGGTAAAAAATACTATTGCTGACTCACTTGTTGAAGAAGGAAAGATCCATGTTAATTTGTTAACTTATGTTTTAAATTTTTAGTCATTACTGTTAAACTCCATCCTCTAACCCTATGGATTATTGTAGGTGAGACTGCTGATAGGTTTCTCTTTAAAGAGTTTTTTAATTTGCATAAGTTTGTTTATGATGTTACCCTTGGTACCTCAAGCCATGGAGGAAGCACTGAAGGAATGACAATGCAGGTCATGTAATACCTACGACTTTCATTGCTATGAAAATGCATATTGTCTTTGTTCAATGATTGTCAGCTTACCCCCATTTCGATGAAATCGCTTGTGTAACGTAAGGATGTTTTCAAAAACTTCTGATTCCTGTGCCAAATTGAGAGTAAGAAAGACAGAGAGATGCTTGTGTACATAAAACAAATGCAGAGACGCAACATAGAGTGTCCATTCTCCTTCCCTGAATGCTGCGACGGTAACTGTTTCTATTTAATCATCTGATTTCTGGAAAGTCAAGGTGTCCTTCCTGCAGCTTCCCCCTGCCCATCCTTGTCCCCCAAAACACCGATGTTTGTCATTTTGACAAGACCTGGAAGCAGACCCATCAGGAAGTGAGTGTACTACTTATTTCATGAATAAAATGGCAAAAGAGGAAAATTATCAGAGAAACTTCAGCTACAAAATTGGAAGGGACTTAGGCAGGATAAGAAATACCTGGTGCTGTAAAGATGTGATATATGGACACTTTGTCACTGTAGACACCGTACGCATTTGAACAATTAACCACACCACCCTCCCCAATGCCTCTCCTCTGTCATCCAGCTGGGTGGCATGACACTTGTTTGGATTCATTCTAAACCTGGATAGGCATCCAGTTATAGCCAAAGAATTACCTGCAAGCACTTTCTCTTCCTGCTCCCTCAGCATTATCTTTGGAATCACCTGAGGATTTATCCTTGCTAAACCTTATTTCGCTTCGACAAGTAATCTCTCCATTGCAATATCATCTGAAAACACACATCACGTTCCGCCTGAACGCTGATGATACCCACCAGCTCTTCTCTCAATGCCTCCACTGTCTCCAATTTCTTCTACTTTTCATCCAATACCTGAAATTTCTTCCAATTAAATATTGAGAAGGCCAAAGTGATTGTCTTTGGTCCTTTCCACCAACTCTAGCCACTGATTCCATCTTTCTCTCTGGCAACTAACTGGAGGCTAAACCAGGCTCTTCATAATCTTAGTGGCGCATATGACCCCAAGATGAGCTTCCAGTTACATATCAGCTCCACCACTAAGACCACTTTCTTCCATTGCTGTGCCAGGCTAAAGGGCTGAGTGGCCTACTCCTGCTCCTATTCTCTGTTGCCCGACCCTACTGCATCTCAGCTCATTTGCTGCTGGAACACTCATCCACACTTATGTTACCTCGAAACTAACTCTTCCAACATGTTACTGACCACATTCCCAACCTCCAAAATCTTAAAGCCATTCAGAACTCCACTCTCCATGTTCTAACTTGCACAAAATTGCCATCACCCATCACCCTGTTCTCTCTTATTCACATTGGATCTCAGTTTGGCAACACCTCCACTTCAAAATTCCCCTTTGTTTTTGAATCCCCTCATAGCTTCATGCCTACCTAGCACTGTGTAACCCCCTCCAGCCCTATAACCCTCCAGGATTTCTGTACTGTCCAATTCTGTCCTCTTGCACAACGCCAATTCTAAACAGTTCCACTGCAGGCAGTCATGTATTCTGTTGCTGAGGATGTAAGCTGTGGAATTCTCTCCATAAACCACTCTGCATTTTTAACTTTTAACCTTCTTTTAAGATGATGCTTAAGATCTCACCTGTTTCATCTGTCCTTATATCTCCTTGCATGTTTCAATGTGAAACCAGGACCAGATGAGATGCGTCTAAGGATACTGAGGAAAGTGAAAGTGCAAATTGTGGAGGCACCAGACATAATTTGTCAGTCTTCCTTAGACCCAGGGGTAATAGCAGAGGACTGGCACTCCACTGGTACTCTTTTATTCAAAAACACTTACAAAGATAAGCCCAGCAACTATAGGACAGTTTGTTGGATATCAGAAACAATAGTTCAGGAGAAAATTAATAATCACTTGGACAAATATCAGTAACTTAAGGAAAACCATGTGGAATTGTGAAGGGAAATAATGTTTAACTAAGTTGCAGAAGCTTTCTGAAGAGGTAATAGAGAGGATTGCTGAGGTTAATGCTGTTGATGTGGTGTATATGGACTTCCAAATGGCATTTGATAGACTGCTGCACAAATGATTTGTAGGCAAAGTCATAACTCATGGAATAAAAGGGACAGTAGCAACTTTTTTATAAAATCGGCTGAATGATAGGTGACAGGGAGTCAATGGTTAATGGATTTTATTTAAATTGGAAGAAAGTTTGTAGTGAAGTTCCCCAGAAATCAGTGTTGAGAGCCTTGTTCTTCCTGATATATATTAATGACCTTGATATTGGTGCATTAGGCACAATCCCAAAATCTCCAGATGCATTGAAACTTGGAAGCATTGTGAATTGTGAGAATAGTGTAGAACCTCAAAGGGACAATGACAAGTTTTGGTGGAATGGATGGACAAGTAGCGGATGAAATTCAATGCAAATTCATTTCAGTCGGAAGAATTCAGAGAGACACTGTAAAATAAAAGGGACAATTCTAAAGGATGTGCTGGAGCAGAGAGATCTGGGTGTATGTGTCCATACCTCTTTAAGATGACAGGATATGTTGAGAAAGCTGTTAATAAAGCACACAATATCCTTGGCTTTTTTGATCATGGAGTACAAGTGCGAGAAGGTAATGTTGAACTTGTATAAAACACTGGTTGGGCCTCAGCTGGAGTGTTGTACCCAGTTCCAGGCACCATACTTTAAGAAAGATGTGAAGGCATTAGAAAGCATTTAGAAAATGGTTCCATGGATGAGGAACTTCAGCTATGAAGATAGATTGGAGAAGTTGAGACTATTTTCCTATGAGAAAAGAAGGCTGAGAGGAGATCAGATGGAGGTATTCTGTGGTGATTCTGATGATTGACCTTTAAGGGCAACACAGCAGAAGAGGGTCACCTGGCTTGAGGGATCAATTGGGACTGAGAATCCACCCCGGGGGTGGAACCCTCACTGGGGCAGAAATCATCTAGAATACATGTAGAAGACATGTACGAACTAGAGGCAGGTAATGGGATGTTCTCGGGCAGCTGGTGTGCTGCTGACCTCTATTTAGTTTTTTTCCTTATTATTAAATATGTGTTATGTTTCTAACAGAGTCTGTTAGTGTGCATCATTACATTTGGCAATGGGGATAAGATGATGGGGAGTGAGGTTTGGGCAATGGGGTTAAATCTGGATTTCTCCAACAAAAAGTGACATGGACACAACTGGCCATGTGATCTCTGCTTGTGCTGATAAACTACTATCAAGCTCCATTTTTCAAACAGATACCAACAATGAGCAACTTCACCTGTCGCCACTGTGTATTGGAAAATCACAAACTAAACCATCACAAACTTCCAAAATCTACGCCAAACTGTACCTGACATGCATCACTGCCCACTCTGAATGAGGAGTGTCTTGCTCTGGAGGATTCACTGAGCACAAATAAGAAGAAATGGGCAGAAGGGAGCAAGAAAGACCAAGGAAAGGGATGTCTACAAAAAGCAATCACAGTGCCAGAAATTTCATTACAGTTGAGAATCTACCATTCGGAACTACAACCCATTCCAAATGCTTTGATGCCAAACATCTCGCAAGATACCACACAAAAAACGTACCGGACAAAGAACATCTGTGGACCCTATAAATTTCCACACAACTTGTACGAATGGTTGATGAGCAGGAACAGGAAATCAGGCAGCAAGTGTGAAAAATGGAGCTGGCATAAATATGTCACTTGACCTTGATTTCAAGATATTCATGCTATCCACTCCTGTTCCAGCCAGACAACCCTTGGTTATCAATCTTGTTTCAGTCGGCACTGTTTGATCTTGCCAAGTTGCATTTCACAAATAATGTTGATATAGGATGTGGAAACACTGAAAGCATACACTCCAATGAGTGCTTAACTCTTTAGTTGTCAGAATTTTCAGAGGCTGGGTTTTTTGTGATGAGTGATCTCCAGTCGCAAAATCTTTCCATCATCTATAAGTCTCCACTCAGAACTGTGCTGGAGTATTTATTATTTGCCAGGATGGATACAGGTGTATTAACAGTCCACGAGTTCAATATTATTCAGGACAGAGCAGTCAGTTGGATCAGTGAATCTGCTTCTGGTCTCAATATTTACTCCGTTATTGAGTAAGTCAACTTCAGTTGAGATTTGGATGTGATTTTCTGATTGCGCTTGCCCCAACACCAGAAAATCCCACCCGAGAGCAATGGACCATTGCATGTTCCACCACCCCCCCGCTTGCTATGATTTCAATGGCAGGTGGAATTGGAAAATTCCAGTGAGTGAGTGAAAACTATCTAGTTTTGGTCTTTCTGGCCAAGGGAATGGAACAATCAAACTACCTTCTGTTCCTAACTGGTGTCCAGGATCCTTGCTAAATACATATTCAGAAACACAATGATAATGGAGGGTCATACCATTGCAGAGAAATGTTCGATAGAGACACTTGTGCATTTGTATCATGAGTCAAAGGTCACTATGTCAAGAGATGTTGGCAGAATACGTGGTAAATGAAGCCCCATGTAAGTAGCTTCTACAGCACTGAAATAAAGCAATTACTTTTTCCCATTGCTGAATCTGCCATCTTCGAGTGACTCAGCTAAACAGTGGGATATTCTGACAATAATTATTTACTGAATAAAGTACAACAGGATGCCCCCTTATGATTTATGTGGGCTTTTTTCTATTCATTTGTAGGACATGGGCTTTTATTGTCCATCCCTAGTAGCCCAAGGGCATTTAAGAGTCAACTACATTTCTGTGGCTCTGGAGTCATGGTTAGAATGGTAGATTTCCTCCTCTAAAGGGCATTAGTGAATGAGATGAGTTTTTCCGACAATTGACAATGGTTTCACGGTCATCAGCAGATCCTTAATTTTAGACATAATTTATTTAATTCAAATTCCACCATCAGCTGTGGTGGGATTTGTACCTGGTTCTCCAGGACATTAGCTGATTAATAATCTAGTGATAACATCATGAGGCCCTCACCTCTCTTTGAGAATGACCTAGTGCAGGACCTGCACGCAAGTTACTTTTCAGCTTTGAATCAATGGACCCAATTACATGGTTGGAATTCACCATAATGTTAAATCAATTGAAGCTGCAGCTATATTTAGGAGTGAACCTATGAACCCACATCACATCCACACCAGATATGATGTTGTCCTTGACCTGGTTTATCATCACCTGGGTCACCAGTACCAAAGTTCTCGGGTGCTTCAATATGATTCATAGATCAATGTCCTCAATCATTTCACTGTATCACTTGCAAACTCTGGACTGGGCAGGAGAGGCGAAAGTTGATGAGTGACTTTGTTTACTTCCAACTGGTTTGTAAGCCCAATGAACTGCTACCTCTGTGAGGAGTTCAAGGTTTAAGATAAGAATGGCACCGATTTCTGTCGATTGGGCAACATTATCTGTGAAATCTCGGCCCATGTAGGAATTATCAGCAACAGAAACTTCATTCATTGAGTGACAAGTGCTACTATCAGGAATCCAATCCACGATCATGTCAAAGGAATTTGGGACAATGAGACACCTTTCTCTGACACCAGAGTTGACCGGAATAGCCATTCTCTCCTTGTCTTCCATCTTAGCTGTGGTATTAGTATCCAAGTACAAGCCAGAGTCCAATTCTAGGAGATAGTCAAGGAGAAATAGAGAATATTTGCTTAGGAATTTGCCTATAGGAAGAATCAAACGCTGACTTAAAAAGAAAAAATAGGCTACCTATAGCAGTAAATGGTACCCTTGCTTGGTCCGTGTAAGCAGGTTGACTGTTGAACTGACATGTTGTTTTTGCCTTCTCTTATGTAAAGGTGACCTTAGTCTGCTGAGAAGTAAATGAGCAAACAGCTTTCACCTAACAGAAAGACTGATGTGCTAATAATTGCGTAACTCAGCTTTGCTTACCTAGCCCTTATAAGTTGGCATGAAAACAATCTGGAAGAATTATCTTGGAATTCTAAACTCCTGCAAAGAAATGATGAAGGTTTCTAATCACGGTATCCTCATTTTGAAAGGTTATGATGGTATATTGCTGCAGTTTGGAGTCTTGCCGTCTTCAGAGGTATAATTAACTTATTGATTCCTCCTCATGATGAAACAGACTCTGAAGTGTTTGAGTCAGCCTTGCCATGGGAACTGGTTGGGATTGCATCTCAGTTTGGGCAGGCCGCTGAAGTATAAGAACATAAGAACTAGGAGCAAGTGTAGACCACGTGACCCGTCAAGCCTTCCCTTCAATAACATCATGGTTGATCTTTTCGCGGACTCAGCTTCACTTACTCGCCTGCTCACCATTACCCTTAATTCCTTCCCTGTTCAAAAATTTATCTCTTCCATCATATTTACTCCACCTGAGCGTTTTGATACTTCATTGGTTTCCTCTGAGGCTTTTCTGTGGGCGGAAATGCTTGGGCCTTAACGTCTCAGTCTTTTAGATGCTGCACACATTTTCTTTCCCCTCCTTCTCTCAGGGGATACCACAGTTGTGGTGACTACAATATTTAGATTGGTCTGCACCAATCAATGAGCATCAATCTTCTTTGTGTTTCTGTGCTGCTTGCAATAAGAATTTGAAAAGGGTTTTAAAAACATTAAACTGAAATGCAGCTTTAGTTCATGGTAATTTAAATCATGCAAATATTTGGTTACTGTGAAACTGTTGCAACATTAAGTATTCATCAACACTGTATATTTTAACCAGTGGATAGAAAATGAAAGCCACATATAATTACTCCAACTAGGAAATTAAAATGTCCTTGACAGAATAACAATGGCACAATTACATGTCATGTAAAGTATGAAAAACATAATCTAGAACTGGTAACTTTGTGAAACAGGATGTTGGTAAATATATTGATTCTGGGCTAAATGTTTTGCAGTGTGCAACAGTGTTCATTGCTCTACAGTCTAAAAATTGCTGTAACCAGTGAATGAGTATTGCCTGCAGTTAATTAATCTTTCCCCCGCCTGCTCAATCTCCATAATACCTCAATCAGCAAGTTACTAGAAGTGCAAAATGGAGACAGCACAGTGTCATCTGCAGGGCATTTTATATGAATGAATGGGGCTAGCAGCTGCGATATCTCATTAACAAATAAAATTGAAGGATTGTGAAATGGAATGTGCAGTCTGGACAAGGTGGTGGAAATTAGAACACTGATTTCAACGTCAAACTAAGTAAAGGGTGAAAAATATAAGGAGGGAAAGGAAAGCTCAATTAAAAAAGAAAAAGAGACAAGCGAGAAGTAAATTTTTGAAAGTCTATTTTTATGTTTCAAGATCTCCTAACAATTAAACTCTGAAGGAATGAAACTGCCAACTTATTAATTTTCAGTGCCAGGGAAGCTGACTGGCACTAACACGTACCACATCATTGGGAGGGTACTTAAACTTGAAATGACATGACTTAACTTTCTGTGATGAATTTACTCCCACACACTGTGCCAATTCATACTGATGTTGCAGAAGTAAACTTGGGCTGCCAACAGTTGAGTGAAGTAAGAAAAAATATTTCAAGTTATAACTTTTTTTTAAACATATTCTGACAAAAATGTATACCTGAAACATGGTTTATTTCCTTCAATTTACAGATGCACTCTGACCTGCTTCCACTGTTTCTGTTGAGTTTCAGATTTCTAGCATCTGCCCTTATTTTTCGTTTTTGACATTAAGATATTAGATGCCTTTCACTGGTTATAATTTGATTTTAAAGGACACTTTTTTGAGATTCATCTATCGTAGAGTTGGACAGCCTTTGAGATCCTACTGTTACTCTGATCTGCCTAGGCTTGGTGTCAAACAGTAATGGATACTTTCACTGATTAATGACCTTACTCCTTAGCACCTTGGTTGCTTAGCAATCATATAAGATAAAAGCAAAATTTCAAAACCTATTATCCATTCACATAAATGCAACAAAGCAAGACATCTGTTTGCCCGGTTGGCTTAGGACTAACCTTGCCACAATTCAGTTACTTGGCCAGTTACGTCAAAAGACTCACTAGATATGTGGGGAGGGCTTTGGAAAAAGTCCTTGTAAGAAAATAATTGTTTCATTTAAATATGGAGGGATTTTCAATCAGTTCAGTATGCTGTAGCATGAAACCATGGGTCAGAGAGGAAGCAGGAAAAAGATGGTTTGAACGATAATGGAGAGTGACATGATTTGAACTGAAATTAGACAGGAATGAACAGAGAAGGCATTGTGATATGGGTGTCAAAGGAGCTACCAATTGTGACCAAAGTCCAAAGATGTGTGGGTTAGGTGGATTGGCCATGTTAAATTTACCTTAATGTCAGGGGATTAGCAAGATAAATATGTGGGGTTATGGGAGTAAGGCCTGGGTGGGATTGTGGTCAGTGCAGACTCGATGTGCCAAATGGCCTCCTTCTGCACTGTAGGGATTTTATGATTCTATGACAAGTAGGATCACGTAGAATTAGGTGGTAAGGGGAAGAAGTGGGAATTCCTTATATCCAGAATCTCTTTTGGAATCCTATCTTGTATGAAGGGATTGATTGTATTGTAACTAAATTTGCTGATGGTATGAAAATAGATTGGAAAGCAAGTTGTGAGGAGAATACTAAAAGTCTTCAAAAGGAAATAGATAGCTCAAGTGAGTGGACAAAACAATTGGAAGTGGCGTATAATGTGGGAAAATATGATGTAGTCTGCTTTGGCAGGAAGAACAGAAAATTAGAATAATATTTAAATAGAAAGCGATAACAATATACCGCAGTACCCGAAACTTGTTGATCATCCAGTGAAAAGAATTAAACTCAACTGCAGACTGGCACATTCCAAAGCCCAGGATTATATGCTGTGGGATGCATTAAAGCTTGGGGCTGCTGCCACTAAGAGCGCAATGCAGAAAGGCCTCTGTGTAAGGCCTTTCAGCCAATGTAGACCAAGAGGCTAGTAACTGGGTAAAACCCCTTGGACTGTGTGTATATTTCTTTTTTGTTTTTATTCCAATTTAATCCAATCAAGTCCAATTCAGAGTCTCAACAAGTTGAGACAATCCCATTCCAAGCTGATAAGACAGGGCTCTCAATTCCTGTCTTGGGCTTGATCTACATGATCGAAGCTGATTGGAGTAGACATAGCTCCTCCTCCAAGGCTTGATCTCATCTGCATCCTAGCCAAAAGGCCGAGATGCCACTCTTAAAAATTGCTTCAAATGAAGCTAAAACGTAACCTAATGACTTCAGCCAAGCACAGCATTGAACTTGATACTATACTTGATCTTAGCCAAAAGGCCGAGACCAACAGCGCGCAACTTTGTTGAAGCACCGCAGGGTACAACATGACCAGTGGATATAATTTGTGAAGAATTTTGGACTTTGTAATGAAAATCTTGAAACTCAACACAGCAAAAATTTTTGATCTCAGGAGAAAATATAAGTTTCATCAAACTTTACATTTGCAATTATTGGAAATGTTTTGTAATGTGGTTTTCAGATTTTATAGGAATAAAGTATATTTGTGCAAAAAGAAACTGCAGTGCAGAGAGATCTGGATGTCCTGGTACATGAATTGCAAAATGTGAGCAAGTCATTAGGAAGGTAAATAGAATGTTAGTCTTTATTGCAAGGGAGGTGGAGTATAAAATTTGGGAACTCTAGCTGCGACCATACAGGGCATTGGTGAGACTGGACCTGGAGTATTGCGTACATTTTTGGACTACTTACTTGAGGACAGACAGTCTTACATTACAGGCAGTTCAGAGAAGTTTCACGAGGTTGAAACATGGATGAGGTTTGTCTTATGAGAGAAGGTTGGGCCTAAGCTCAATGGATTTTACAAGAATGAGATGTAGATCCTGTTGAAACATATAAGATTCTGAGGGGCCTTGGCAGGGTCAATACTGAAAGGATGCTTTCTCTTATGGGGGAATCTAAAACTGGGGGGTTCAGTTTGAAAACAAGGTGTCTCCAATTTAAGATTGAGATGAGGTGTATTTCTTCTCTCACTGGAATTCTCTGTTCCTGAGAGCAGTGGGGGGGGGGGCGCAGGGGTTGGGGGGGAGGTGGGGGAAGGATGATTGAATATCACCCTGTTAGACAGATTAAGAAAATCAATGGTTATGGGGGGCAGGCAGGAAAGTGAAGTTTAGGCCACAGACAGATCAGCCATGGGCCAAAATATTCTGGCCCATCCCATTGGTGGAATCTTCTAGTCTCCCTATGGTGCATTCCCTGGTGGCAAAGGGTGAAGGGAACGCAAAACCCTGTAGACATTGGTGGGACTGGAAGATCCTGCTGCTGGCCAGTGGTGGGCTGCCTCTGCCGCTGGAAAATATGCTGTGGGAATATTCACCCACGATCTTGGAGAATGACACAGCAGGCTGACAAGGGCTGAATGGCCACTTCTGCTCCTTTTCATCCATTTTTTATGTTCTCTGCAAAGTAAGATGGGATTTAAAGATATGAAATACGTTGGCAGTGAAGGCTATAGACAGGCATTAGCAAGTAACTTGTATATTGTAGATAGCAGATCCATATTTAACCTGAAAGTGCATTCATAAATGAAAGAATACCATGTTATACTCTGAGTGACTTGCTGTAATGCTGAAGATGGAAAACTTCAATTAAACATTTTGTTTTAGTGTTCATACTTTGAAGAAAACCTGCCACAGTCCTTGCTGAAAATACAGTCATACTTAGGAAGTGCTGGAACTTGGGAAAAATGCTTAGTCTGTGCTGAGTTTTGTCATTAAGTGTTGACTTGCTGACTGAGCCTCTAGACTGCTAATGGCTAGCATGTATTTCCCTGGAAGCTTTGGTGTGGAGAAGCAATTATCCGTCGGGAAACAGCATTGAAAATGCGCTTCCACAGCTTCCTAAATTCAGTTTAAACCAACAAGGGAGGAAGTAAGGAACAAATAGGGAAAGTCTATGTTTATATATATGTATATATATATATATCCTACAGTGCAGGAGTCAAATCAGCCCATTGAGTCTGTGCTGACCACAATCCCACCCAGGCCCTTTCCCCATAATCCCATGCATTTACCCTAGCTAGTCCCCCTGACACTAAGGGCAATTTAGCCAATCCACCTAACCCACACGTCTTTGGATTGTGGGAGGAAAGCAGAACACCCTGAGGAAACACGGGGAGAACATGCAGACTCCGCGCAGACAATGATCCAAGCTGGGAATTGAATCCAGGTCCCTGGTGTTGTGAGGCAGCAGTGCTAACCACTGTGCCATTGTGCTGCCCCAATGGCATTGGATCTTTTGTTTGATCTTTTGGACAGGGAAATTCAAGGAAATATTGAGAAGGTCTTCAAGCAGCTGCAAGTATGGACTTATTTTCTAACTGAAAAGAAAGTTGCTATTCAAAGGTGGCGCACTTTTGCTGCATTCTTCATGAGGGAATGTTTTGAAATTGAGAAGCTCAATTTCAAATTCCTCACCATCCTCTTGGCAACTCGTCCAAACTTATTAGTTGGATTGTGCTGATTGTTCTGTTGAAAACTGACACTTGTACAGCGGGGAAATGAGTCCAGCAGAAGCATTAGGATGGTGCCTGCCAGTGCCCTCCACTTAAAGAGTTGGCAGAGTCAGTGGGCATCTAATTTGACTGGAGCAGGTGGATGAAAGCTTACTTTGGATGCCCCTCTGCTCCCCACATGTTCAATACAGATGGAAAATCTAGCACCTGACCACTGCCTGAATTTCAAAAAGTCAAATTCACTCTCAGTAATTGCATTCTGAGCTCTTTGTCCATGTGCAGAGTGATAGTTAGATTTAGTGCAGGGTATTGGTAATTACTGCAGGTATCGGATTACCTGGAATTGAGCCTGAGCATGAATCCGTGTTAGCATCCTGTTGGAGGTAACTATGAGAGAAGCCGAATCTGCCAATGCACTCTGAAGGTGCAATTGAAAATGTATATGTAAGTACAAACAACAGATTACATTGTGCTTTCAAACTGTGCGACTTTGGAGCAATGAGCATATATGTCTATATAGATATATATGCATATATAAATAATTTATATATCTATATCAATATATACATATGCATAAACTTTAATACCTGAGAAACACTATGATTCTGACAGCAGGGAGAAAGTATTCGGCCACAACCAGAATGGGCACCTTTCCTGAAAGTTTTCAGGGATGATTCTCCCATCCCGCTGCGCATACGTTCCCACCGTGATAGCCTCTCCCAGCACCAGAATTTCCGACGCATCTGCTCCGTGCTGTAAATCAGCGGGAAGGCAGGCTAAGTATTTAAATCGTAATTTTAATATAATTAAATTGCTGCTCGTGGGCCCATGACTGAAGTTTCTGGGCTCGTTAGTATTTCCTCCCCCGTCAGAATGTTTCACTCCAGCAGGATTCAGACTAGCTCCAAGCGTTTGGGGAACTAGCAGCCCGACCCCGCTGGATTGAAGGGGAGGCAATCAGAGCCTCCAAGAGGGTTGGGCAATGGCGGGGGGGGGGGGTCCCCCTGAGCATCGGCAGCCTGGCAGTGCCAGCCTGTGCCCCTGGCACTGCCCAAGGGGCAAAATGCCAATGCCCAGGGGCTGTCTTGGCACTGCTCACCAGGCATGAGGCAGCGCCAACGGGGCGGGGCAAATGGAGACAGGGTCTAATGGGTCAGAGCCTGATGGGACAGGACCTGGTGGCCCAATCGGTGGGGGGTAGGGATTTCCCATTGCCTTTTGCATAGGGATCGGTAGAGGAAGGAGGGAGGGCAGCGACCCACGCAGGCTGGGGGCATTTGCCGGGATGGGTGGGGGGGAGGGGTGGGAATGGAGCTGGGGGGTGGTGCAGGGTGGTCAGCACTCTGGGGAAGTGGGGGTGGGGAATCAGTGGGAGGAAGTTCATGGATCATGGCGGGTCGAAGGGGTGGTTGTCAAGGTTGGGCCCAGGAATGGTTGGGGAGGACAGTGATTGGGCCTTGGGGGTGGGGTGGTGGGGGGAGGGGGGGAGGAGGGCGGGGCGGGCGGGGGGGAGTGGGGGGTTGGGTGAGTGGGTGGGGGGGGAAACGCAGAGAGCCAGCGTTGCAGGGGTCGCAGGGATGGCCAGCAATTGAGCAGGCCAGCAATTGGGAGGTCATCAGTGCATGGCCACTGCACACGCGCCGATCTTGGCGCTGCTGGATTGGCGATGCACAGTAGCCTGCGTAGTGCACTGATTTCAGCCTCTGTGGTGGGGATTGGCCCCACCCCTTAGTTTTTAATGATATTCACTCTGGTGGCCTCTGCATTGCACAGAATGAGGGAGATTCTCCTCTAAACTCCCACTGAAAACAAAACAACGTGAATTACTCCAGTTTTCATGCAAATTTGACACTTAGAATTTTTTTTGGGAGAATTCCAGCCTTCCTTATAGACATAACATCTGAATTGTTAACAACTGAAGTGAAGTCCCCAAAATATGGACAATATAGCTTTTTAATGCAACTTAACAATCCTGCTTGTGCAGGGCCAAAAGATTACAATGAAGTCAACGTACTGCTGCTGCAGAAGTGCCCAATTTAAATTCCACTGAGTTCCCAGATGTGCTAAGGAGGTTCCTCCTGTCTTTCCAGTGACAGCTGCATCCGACCGATGGAGCTCGAATAGGATGAGGTCACTTGTCCTAAATTCTAGGCTGTGCTCGTTGCCAATGCTGTGCATGCACATTTCTGAAGCTCGGGAAGCATGGATTTCTTTGGCTGCCTTTGAGTTTGAACTCCAGTGTGAAACTACTTTGTATATAAAATTAGGAAAGGAAAATAATAAATAGGGCATCTAACGTAATGTTAATTGTTACAGGAATGGTGCTTTATACCAACATAATTTTATGTGATCCTAACACAGTTCACTGTTCCAGCTTCAATGTTAAATAAATAAATATTGCACATTTGCTTCACAAAGCAGCTCAGAAAATTGAAAAGAGATTGACGTTGATGGCTATCAGACAGACACATGAACCCCCTCCCTGTGAACTCCCCATCACTGACTCGACCTCGAGTTGACTCCGACTGCACTCTTCCCTTCAGCTGCAATATTAATATTACTGCTCCCTGGCTGCAGCCCTTCCTGGGATCTACCCTGCCTGAAATGCAGCCCAGAGCCCTCTGGGAGAGTTTCCCCAGGGAAGGGGAGGGGATCTTGAGTCCGTGTGGGGAATTAAATTCTCCGAAATTGATGTTGGCTCTGAATCTTTGTTACATTGCCCTCAGAAATCATTGGATTTCTGCACATTCACAGATCAATGCACAACCACTGTTGGGTGTTGGCAGCCCCTGCTCTTGACAAAGGGCTCCACTGTTTAAAATACACTCATCAAGGCAATATCCTTGATTAAATGGATATTGTTCAATTGAAATTGCTTGTGGGAAGGCGATGGCCTAATGGTATTAATACTAGACTATTAATCCACCTAATCTTCTAGGGACTTGGGTTCAAAACCCACTGTGATGGTGGAATTCAATAAAAAAAATCTGGAATTAAGAATGACCATGAAGCCATTGCTGATTGTTGGAAAAACCCATTTATTCACTAACGTCCTTGAGGGAAGGAAATCTGCCGTCCTTACCTGGTCTGGCCTACATGTGACTCCAGAGCCACAGCAATGTGGTTAACTCCCAAATGCCCTCTGAACAAGGGCAACCAGGGATGGGTAATAAATGCTGGCCAGCAAGGGATGCCCCACACAAGTTAAAGAAAAAACCTGTGGTGATGTTTAGCTAGATCTTGGTACTGTCTGTTGGTTTTGGGAAAAATGTCATTCTTTTATATTTTATTTCAATAATTATTGAGTTAGGTGCATTTAGCACTATTAGTGAGGTTCCAGATTTCCATACAATGGCGATGACTCTGCAGAGCTTCCAAAACGGTGGACAGGACCTGGACCTAGAAGACCTGGTCCCAGTTCTGACAGATCCCATTTTTGCTAGTGCTGAGTTCAAACAAACTCCTTTTTGTATTGTAGGAAGGGCCTTAACCCACTGTGTGGGAGTCATACATTTTTAGAGTAGATCAAAGCATTCTTGAAGGGTGGAGAGGCTCTGTAGTACAGTCAAGCTCTGAAGTTATTTAAATCCTTAACCTTTTAAAAATAAAACAGCCTGCCTATGTTTGTGACAAATAAAAGGAATGTGTTCATTCAATCACAATTGCTATTTGTTAATATTACCTAAGGGTTATCATGCTATGATTAATACTTGGTTGCTTTCCACAACTTATAATTATGCCACCACGAGGTCCTAAGTACACAGTTTGATCGACAGTTTAAAGTGAGCGTTAACAGATTATCTGTATTTGATGTGGGCTTATGAATACAAGTCTGTTTTATAAGTAACTAAGTACTGGAGGCAATTTAAATGTTTTGAATGAGCTTCTGTTATGATGATAGAAAACTTCTAGTTGTGACAAATCTAGTCAAAAAGAAAAGAAAAGCGTACAAAAGGTTCAGGGAGCTAGGTAATGTTAGGTGTCTAGAGGAGTATACGGCTTGTAGGAAGGGACTTAAGAAGGCAATTAGGAGAGCCAGAAGGGGTCATTAGATGGCCTTGGCAGGTAAGATTAAGGAAAACCCTAAGGCATTTGACAAATATGTGAAGAGTAAAAGGATGAGATACGAAGGAATCAGACCTATAAAAAGTGACAGTGGGAAAGTTTGTATGGAACCGGTAGAAATAGCAGAGGTGCTCAATGAATACTTCGGTATTCATGGTGGAAAAAGATCTTGGTGGTTGTAGTGCAGGCTTGCAGTGGGCTGAAAAGCTTGAGTGTGTGGACAAAGATGTGAGAGTTAGGTTGATTGACCATGCTAAAATTGCCCTTTGGTGTTCTGAGACGCTTAGGTTAGAGGGATTAGTGGGTAAAATATGTAGGGATATGGGGGTAGGGCCTGGGTGGGATTGTGGTTGGTGCAGACTTGATGGGCCGAAGGGCCTCTTTCTGCACTGTAGGGTTTCTATGATTCTATGACATTAAGAAAGCGGATGTGTGGAGCTTTTGAATAGCATCAAAATAGATAAGTCACCGGGACTGGATGGGATGTACCCCAGGTTGCTGTGGGAGGCGAGGAAAGAGATTGCAGAACCTCTGGCAATGATCTTTGCATCATCGATAGAGACGGGAGAGGTTCCGGAGGATTGGAGGATTGAGGATGTGGTTCCAATATTCAAGAAAGGGAGAAGAGATAGCCCAGGAAATTATCGACCAATGAGTCTAACCTCAGTGGTTGGTAAGTTGATGGAAAAGATACTGAGATTCAGGATTTATGAACATTTAGAGAAGTATAATACGATCAAAAGTAGTCAGCATGGCTTTGTTAAAGGCAGATAGTGTCTTATGAGCCTGATTGAGTATTTTGAAAGCGTGACTAAACACATTGATGAAGGGAGAGCAGTTGATGTGGTTTATATGGACTTCAGCAAGGCGTTCGATAAGGTCCCCCATGCAAGGCTTATTGAGAAAGTGAGTGGGCATGGGATCCAAGGGGATGTTGCTTTGTGGATCCAGAACTGGCTTGCCCGCAGAAGGCAGAGAGTGGTTGTGGATGGGTCTTTTTCTGCATGGAGGTCGGTCACCAGTGGAGTGCCCCAGGGACCTGTTCTGGGACCCTTGCTGTTTGTGATTTTTATTAAATGACCTGGATGAGGAAGTGGAGGGTTGGGTTGGTAAGTTTGCCGATGACACGAAGGTTGGAGGTGTTGTGGATAGTTTGGAGGGATGTCAGGAGTTGCAGCGTGACATAGATAGGATGCAAGACTGGGTGGAGAAGTGGCAGATGGACTTCAACCCAGATAAATGTGTAGTGGTCCATTTTGACAGGTCAAATGGGATGAAGGAATATAATATTAAGGGTAAGACTCTTAGCAGTGTGCAAGATCAGAAGGATCTAGGGGTCCGGGTTCATAGGACTCTCAAATCGGCTTTGCAGGTAGAGGATGTGGCTAAGAAGGCGTATGGTGTACTGGCCTTCATCAATTGAGGAACTGAGTTTGGGAGTCGGGAGATAATGCTGCAGCTGTATAAGACCCTGGTCAGACCCCACTTGGAGTACTGTGCTCAGTTCTGGTCGCCTCATTACAGGAAGGATGTGGAAGCCATAGAAAAGGTGCAGAGGAGATTTACAAGGCTGTTACCTGGATTGCATGTCTTATGAGGATAGGTTGAGAGAGCTCGATCTTTTCTCCTTAGAGAAACAAAGGGTGAGAAGGACCTGATGGAGGTGTATAAGATGATGAGAGGTATTGATTAGGTGGACTCTCAGAGGCTTTTCCCCAGGGCTGAAGTGGCTGCCACAAGAGGACACAGATTTAAGGTGCTGGGGAGTAGGTACAGTGGAGATGTCAGGGGTAAGTTTTTCACTCAGAGGGTGATGGGTGAGTGGATTCGGCTGCCGTCGGTGGGGGTGGAGGTAAATTCATTCGGGTCTTTTAAGAGACTTCTGGATGACTACATGGGATTGAGGGTTATAGGTAAGCCTAGTAGGTAGAGATAAGATCGGCGCAACTTGTGGGCTGAAGGGCCTGTTTGTGCTGTAGTTTTTCTATGATTCTATAAAACTGTCAGTAAACAAGGATTACCTACAACTTCACCTGATAACCACAGACTTGCTTGACTATTCAAGGAAGAACACCGGGGGAAAAGAGGGGAAAGATCTCTCTCGCTCTCTCTGGATGCAAAAAGCACAGACTCAGCAAAGCACAGACCTGAACAAATTCAACTCCAGAGTTGGACAGGAGACCAACTAACTTTAACCTGTACATCAATGACAAGCAAAGGACTTGATTGTATATTCCTTTTAACTTTTTATTGGACTATAACTTTCTTCATTTTGATATCTGTGTATGTATGTCATTTTTTCTTTATTATCTTTCTTGTGTTTAGTAACTAATTGTGATGCTAGTGTATCTTTAAGAATTTTTTTAAAAATCATATTCTCTGCAGCTATCACAGCTTCAGTTTTTTTCATTGTGGCACCTGTTGTGTACTGGAAGTCCTTTTATTGCTGCTTCAGTGGCTTAAATGGGGGTTTATTATTTTTACTCTGAGGCATCAGGTACTTTCTGGGATTTTTTTATGACCTTGCAATGTGGAGGGGAAGATTGATTGACAAATCAAAGACAAGTGGTTCCTCCCCAGAAAAATCTAAGGATTCATTTTCAGTTTTGGTTTAGAAGAGGGTGGTCAGCAGACTGGAAAGTGTTTTTTTCTCTCTTCCTGGTTTTGGAAATTCTGCTTTTAGCTGGAAACAAGGTTCATGGCCTTCCCGGAGTGGAAAATCACAAGCCAACCACTGTTGGTCGTTGGCTTGTCTAGAGTCTGTTTCCTTTTTTTGGGAAGCTGTTCTAGCTTCAAGCTGTGCTGGGTGTACATCAAGAGAGCGGCAGCATTCAATCAAATGACT
Source organism: Carcharhinus amblyrhynchos (assembly GCF_965287045.1). Lineage (NCBI taxonomy): Eukaryota > Metazoa > Chordata > Chondrichthyes > Carcharhiniformes > Carcharhinidae > Carcharhinus > Carcharhinus amblyrhynchos. Next base: position 31,570,418 of record NC_137336.1, on the reverse strand, counting down.
AAGTTCCAGCATCACATGTGCATTTGCAGTTTCTGTAAAACTGTGGCAAGGCCTTTGTTAATGGGATTTGTTTGATTCGGGCATTTTATATTTGTTTAGGATAATACAATATCACAGTTGTTTTTATTCTTGTTTATAATTGGTAAAAAGTTGTTGCTATTCTATACATGTTAACTATATTCTTAAATAAAGATTGTTTGATAAGAGCTCCCTAGTGGGTCATTTGAATCATTGCTGAAATGAACCATATCATGCTCACCCTAGCCAAATTCAAGGTGCAAAATATATGAGCCAGGCAGACTTCATTTAGCACTTTGGAGTTTCTGACCTGAATTATAACACTCATAAACCTATTCTTCGTTTGACTCAAGGAAACCTAGTTTGATTGATTCCTTATTAATAAATAAATGCGTTGTTTGGAAAAAGCATTTATGGGAAAAATAAATTTTCAAACCTTTGTTGTGACCAACCAAGGGATTAAATAAAAGGCGAGAGATCTCACTCCTCCTCACCCAGTCAGAACATTTCCTGAATGGGAATAATAAAAAGACTACAGTAGACATCTAGAAATTTATTTTATTATGTCTCAACATGGCTCCTGATGTTGGTTACTGGATAAGTTGGCAATGGAGGGTGCCAGGACAAATGGTGCTGGCATGAGTGGCCAAGGGTTGGCATTAAGATACATTTGGTGGCTATTAGGGCCCATCAAGTAGTTTATGGAGATGCATGAGTTGACATAGGAGTGTAAGGGCCCATAGGGGTGGTGGATGGGAGGGGAGGTATCATTGAGGGCATAAGAGGTCATTTGCTTGAGGCTATGAGGTATGAGGGCAACAAGGCCTAGAAAATATCAAACAACTGGGATTAAGTCCCAGAGAACTGAAGCAGGCCTTTTAAAAAGCCCACCTCAGCATTTCCTGGCAGCTCATCCAAACTGTGTCCAGGAGTGGCAGACCTGACACCACCTGCCCCTCCTGAACTAAGATTCAGGGAGTTTCTCTGAAGGCGAATGGAACCAGCTGGGAAATTTCACGTTCTCCACTTTGGGAACAAAAATCTGGACCTTCCTAACTAGCTTCCTAATTAAAATCATGCTTCACATGATTTACATGAAGTAATAGAAGCAGCAGGAGACTGAAAATTTAACAGATTAATCGGATGAAACTAGAAGACAGCCACACCAGCCCAGCAATACCCTTCCATTTCCATGCAAAAACTCAGGAAAGCTCTCAATTTGAGGGCTGTTCCCAGGACACTGTGCTTCAGACATGAGGCATTTGGATCACTGTTTGTTCTGCACCTGAATTGGAAACAAAAAACCCAGAGCTCAGACTGAGGGAGTGACCACAGCACTGAGATTTATGCAATTGGTGCTTTGCAGGAAGTGACAAGGGACTTTCAGCATGTTCACTGTGCTTTCAGCAATTCACAGTTCACTTCTGTATAAGGCAAATCACCAAATGCACTCTCTGCTCAAGCAGCTCAATTTATCCAATTTGATGTGTTCGCAGAATTGCCAGAGCCTCCAGGCTTATTGATTGCACCTACTTGCCATTATGTGCCATAATTGTCAGCTCCCACAATTATATGAACTGCAATAAGGCTTCCATTTCCTGCTTCCATTTCCTAAATGTGCAGTTTATTTTCAATGACAGGCACGGTTTTGTGCACGTGGACTCGCATCATACTGGGAGCTGTTGTGATGTTTTTAAACTCTTGTCAGCCTAATATCACAGACCTATTTCAATGGCAGGGACGAAAGACATAATGGTTCCTGGAAGACAATGGTTATTACTACTTCTGTGGCTCAATGTACCAATTTTCATATGGTGTCAATTCAATAGTTATACCATATGTATCCTAACAAGTGTCAGTCTGAGGGGTGAAGGTGATGAGGTGACTGAATATGCACTAATGAAAATGGTAGCTGGTGAAGTAATTGAAGAATGCAAAAAACCTTCAAACAAACAAACCCACTAAAGACACTGAAATTCCCACATCTGCTCAATGACGTGGGTAAGGCAGCTGAGTGTAATATATCCAAGGTTTCTACTGATACAGAAGATAGGTAAGCTGTGAGGAGGGCACAAAGAAACTGCAATGGGATATAGGCTTGTTTAATGATTGAACAAGAAGGTAGAAATGGGGTATAATATGGATAAATATGAATTTTTCATCTTGGTATGGCAGGACGAATGGAAGAATGGAAAAGCAGAATAATTTTTAAAAGTTGAGACATTAGTAAACCTTGAGATTTGGATGCACATAATCACAGAAAATTAACATGCAGGCAATTGGGGTGGTAAATTGTTATTTTGTTACCCCTTTATTGCAGAGGGGATATAAAATGAGAATGAACTCATGTACTTTCGAGAGGAATGAGAGATATTTCATCAAAATTTATGAAAATTCTGAGAACTAAGACCAATTATTACTATTGATTCCACTTCATGTCCTGTCCCAGCAACCTGACATTTTCTAACATTATGTACTGTTTTCTCCAGCAGGCGGGCTGATGAATTAATCAACTACTGTCACCTTTAGATTCTACAAACAAAATCATTCAGGATTCATGGAGTAAATGGTGGTATTGGTAAGTCTTATGAAGTATTAGGATCTGCCATAGATTACAGATTGTGAAGAGGTAGGCACATCAGGTTTTTTTCTCCCAGATTTGAAATGTCAAATTCTGGGGAACACGCACTAAAAAGTGAGAGTGGGCAAGTTCAAAGGAGATGTGAGGGGCAAGTATTTTCCATTGAGAGTAGCTGTCTGGAATCTGCTGCCAGGAACAGTGAGGCAGGCTGATACAATAGGGGCGTTTAAGGGGCTTTTAGATAAAGGCATAAATATGCAAGAAATGCAGGGATATAGGCCGAGGGAAGGCAGAAGGGATTAGTTTAATTTGGTGTCACGTTCATGGGCCAAAGGGCCTGTTCCTGTGCTGTCCTGTTCTATGTTCTAATATGGAACTTCTGGGCTGACTATTATTGTGACATGTGACTGCACAATTTGCAACGCTTGACTGTTGTGCTGGAAAGTACCCATGCGCTTCTCTGTAAATCAATTAGTTGCTCTGAGATTCATCTCAAAGCACTTCATTCTTTATGACCTAGTAAAGTCATTAGCTTATTTTGATACTGCAAGGGGTGCATTGGAATTGAATAGCAGATCTGTAGTTTCAATAATCAAAGTTCCGTTTTTTTCCCCACGGTCATTTTACCTTTCAAGAAAACTTTAGACATCAACCTATTTGTTTCCTCAAGCAGGAAGTGAAATCGGAGCCTTTTGTTCCGAGCAAGCATCGGGTTTCAGAAGAACTGTTGTTCTCTCCGGTTTAAGCTTTTTTATATCTAAATCCAATGGAGCAGGTAATGGGCACAATCTTACTAAAAAACAGCAGAGTGTTGGATAACACAGTGGTGAGCACTGCTGCTTCGCAGCACTAGGTGCTTACCGTATTTACCCCAGTCCAATGCTAGTATCTCCACTTCATGGCCTCATAGTGCCAGGGGCCTGGGTTCAATTCCTGCCTTGGGTGACTGTCTTGTGTGGAGTTTGCACATTCTCCCTGTGTCTGCGTGGGTTTGCTCTAGTTTCCTCCCACAGTCCAAAAACGCGCAGGTGAGGTGGATTGGCTATGCTAAATTGCCCCTTAGGTTCCCAAGATGTCTAGGTTAGCTGGATTAACCGTGCGTAAATGTGTAGGGTTAAAGGGCAGGGGAGAGGGCCTGGGTACAATGTCCTTCCAGAAAGTCGGTTCAGACACGATGGGCCAAATGGCCTCTTCTGCACTGTAGGGATTCCATGATACTATGATTCTCACCGACAGCACTGGCATGGTTTTGGGCCAAGCCTTATGCCTCATTAGCAATAATTTCTACGCACAAAGTATCATGCTGCACTTGTGGCGCGTTTCATCTGATTCATCCGCCCTGTAATGGTTTAACTACTGCAAGCACTGGGGAGTGCCATATAAGTGGCTTCTTAGCACTTCCCAGCATTTGTTCCATAATGCCTGCAGGGGATGGCAGGCAAGAAGGCAGCATCGTGCTTTTCAGGGGGGGCCCTCACCAGGATACTGGATGGGGTGCAGCAGAGGCAGACTCTCTCTACCCCTGCTCCAGGAGACGGCCTTCCAGCAGGGTCACCACTCCTGCCTGGGATCCAGTGGCAGCTCTGGTCGGTGCAAGTGCACTCCAGAAGAGGATGGAGCAGCAGTGCCCAAAGAAGATGAATGATCTCCTTCACTCAGCCAGGATAAGTGAACTATCCCAAATCTTTATAAGACCCTTGTCAGACCCCACTTGGAGTGCTGTGCGCAGTTCTGGTCGCCTCACTACAAAAAGGATGTGGAAGCTATTGAGAGGGTGCAGAGGAGATTTACAAGGATGTTGCCTGGATTGGGTGGCATGCCTTATGAGGATAGGTTGAGGGAGCTTGGTCTTTTCTCCCTGGAGAGACGAAGGTTGAGAGGCGACCTGATAGAGGTTTATAAGATCTTGAGAGGTATAGATAGGGTGGATTCTCCGAGGCTATTTCCCAGCGCTGAAATGGTCGCTATGAGAGGACACAGGTTTAAGGTGCTGAGGAGCAGGTACAGGGGGGATGTCAGGGGTAAGTTTTTCACTCAGAAGGTGGTGAGTGAGTGAAATCGGCTGCCATCGGTGGTGGTAGAGGCAAACTTGCTGGAGTCTTTTAAGAGACTTCTGGATGAGTACATGACCTCACAAAAATCTAAATCATGGGAAGTCACAAGTCTTCTCACATCAAAATAAGCCACGTTGGCAATTGAGTGATCTTTTAAACAAATATACCAGCAATCCAAACCCTGTTGCATGATATCATTCTTCTTGGCAGGTGGCCCTCAATGGGATTGAGAGCTATTGATAGGTTTGGTAGGTATAGATGTGATGGACGCAACTTGTGGGCCAAAGGGTCTATTTGTGCTGTAGTGTTCTATGTTTTAATCTCCCACTGGACCCCCTCACTCATTCCTCACATCCCAAATCTTTCTCTTTCTCAGTCACCTTGGCCTTTGCCAACACCAGGCTTCAGATTCCTGCCTCCCTTCCACAATCACTATGTTTCCCCTCAGTAGCTGTGATGCTCCTAGCTGCCACCCAAGCCCCAAGCCTACCACACCTCATCACCATCTTACATGTCAACAGTCCCACCTATACTCTCCCTATGAGTTCTGCTGACTTTACAAAAATCTAAATCATGGGATGTCACAAGTCTTCTCACATTAAAATAAGTCGCGTTGGCAATTAAGTGAACTTTTGAACAAATATACCAGCAATCCAAACCCTGTTGCATGATATCATTCTTCTTGGCAGGTGGCCCTCAATGATTTGGCGGATGCGCTCTAGGTTGTTGCTAATTGTGTGAGACCTGCGTGGCCAGAGTCATTGGTCCTGGCACTCAGCTGTAACTTTGCAATCAGCCATATTTGCCAAGGTTCAGAAGGCTAAGCATATTGTAGATCAAAGCAAGAGCCACAAAACTGAGAAATAATATTCAACCATTTGTGCATAGGGAAGTATTATGAGATTGCAGACTAAGGATCAAATAGCTGATAAATCAACAATTTTCAGAAAACTAGTTAAAGCCATTTCTAGTAATAAATATTCATACCTTCCACCTTTAGATAAATTATTGCAGAATAAATATTATCACGATTACTGAAAATGGTGTGATTAACATTAAGTGTTCAGAAATGTCAAATTATTAACTTCCCTGCTAAAAAGTCTTGAAGACCTTACCAATTAGTGCTTGTATAAATGAAAAGAAGAGTAAAATGATTGTACCATGCTGTGTACACTGTGTGTATTACAGAATCCTGCTACTTTGGCAATGGAACAGCTATTACAATTGCTGCCATTTAATCTTTTCTCTGCACTATTAACCTTAATTGTAAAAGAATGTTATGCATTAACTGAAACGTCAATGAAACCACTCATTCAGGAGAGGATTCCTCACCACAATAAGCCAGGCATGCCTCAAGTTTCCAATTGATTATACTGCCAGGCAGGGAATCTCCTGGGAACTGCCCCACCATGATAACTTCACCTGAAAAGTGGGACAGAAACCCTGTTTATGCATAGAAAGAAGAATTCTGCTTCACTTCTGGCAAAGTTACATCAATGGTGCAGCTCTAAGGAAATTCCTACATTAATAAGAACATAAGAACATAAGAAATAGGAGCAGGAGTAGGCCATCTAGCCCCTCGAGCCTGCCCCGCCATTCAATAAGATCATGGCTGATCTGTCGTGGCTCAGTTCCACATTCCCGCCCTAACCCCATAACCCTTAATCCCCTTGCTTATCAAAAACCTATCAACCCGCGTCTTAAAAATATTGAGCGAGGCAGCCTCCACCACTTCAATGGGCAGAGAATTCCAGAGATTCACCACCCTTTGAGTGAAGAAGTTCCTCCTCAGCTCCGTTCTAAACCGCCCCCCCCCCCTTATCTTGAGGCTGTGCCCCCTAGTCCTACTGTCCTTTCTGAGCGGGAAGAGCCTCTCCACCTCTAACCTATCCATCCCATTCAACATCTTATACGTCTCAATGAGATCTTCCCTCATTCTTCTAAACTCTAACGAGTACAAGCCTAGTTTATTCAGCCTCTCCTCATAGTTCAACCCCCTCAACTCCGGTATCAGCCTAGTAAACCTCCTCTGCACTCCCTCCAAGGCCAAAATATCCTTGTGTAAGTACGGCGACCAAAACTGCACACAGTACTCCAGCTGCGGCCTCACCAATGCCCTATACAGCTGCAGCAAGACCTCCCTACTTTTATATTCAATCCCCCTCGCTATGAAGGCCAGCATCCCATTCGCCTTCCTGACCACCTGCAGGCTGGGTTTTTGCGACTCATGCACAAGGACCCCGAGGTCCCTCTGCACCGTCGCATGCTGCAGTTTTTCGCCACGTAAGTAATAGTCCTTCCTACCATTATTCCTACCAAAGTGGACAACCTCACATTTGCCAACATTAAATTCCATTTGCCAGTTCCTGGCCCATTCACCCAGCCTATCTAGATCCTTCTGCAGACTCTCCACACCCTCTGCACAATTTGCCATTCCACCAATCTTGGTGTCATCAGCAAATTTCAACACCATACACTCGGTTCCCTCCTCCAGATCATCTATATAAATGGTGAATAGCTGAGGCCCCAGCACCGACCCCTGGGGCACTCCACTAGTCACCAACCGCCAATCCGAATAGCACCCATTGACCCCCACTCTCTGCCTTCTATTTGACAGCCAATCCTCTATCCACGCTAACACCCTACCCCCAACTCCATGCCCCCTGACCTTCTGTAATAACCTCTTGTGAGGCACCTTGTCAAACGCCTTCTGAAAATCAAGAAACACCACATCCACTGGCTCTCCTCTATCCACCGCCCTAGACACATCCTCATAGAACTCCAATAAATTCGTCAGACACGACTTCCCCTTAACGAAACCGTGCTGCGTCTGCTCTACCAAACAATTCTCCTGAAGATGCCTCGCTATTTTCTCCTTGATGACGGATTCTAACATTTTTCCTACAACAGACGTTAAACTAACCGGCCTATAATTCCCTGCCTTTTGCCTGCCACCCTTCTTAAACAACGGCATAACATTAGCTGTTTTCCAATCTTCCGGCACTTCTCCGCAATCCAGCAACGTTTGGAAAATAATCACCAAGGCATCCACTATCACCTCTGCCATTTCCTTCAGAACCCTTGGATGCATTCCATCCGGTCCTGGGGACTTGTCCACAATTAGTCCCTCCAGTCTGTCGAGCACCGCCTCTCTAGTAACAATAATGTCATTCAGGTCCTCCACTCCTACCATCTTTCCATCGCTAACACCCGGCAAATTATTCACGTCCTCCTCCGTGAAGACCAAAACAAAAAAGTTATTCAGGGCCTCAGCCATTTCCCCATCCCCTACCACTAAGTCCCCCCTCTCATCCTCTAAGGGTCCAACGTTCACTCTAGCCAGCCTCTTCCTTTTTATGTATTTATAAAAATACATAAAAATACACACAAATACATACGTTGAGTTGGGAATTAAGGGTTTTGTGTCAGTTGTGGCTCAGTTAGCACGTTTATGCTTTGGCAACACATGAGAGTGTATTTGGCCAATACCTATTGCCCACCCCCCAAAAAAAGAGTTAATAGAGATGTAATAGAAGTACTCATCTCTGAATCAGAAGGCTGAGGGCTCAATTTCCACTCCAGAGATTTGATCAGCACATCTGGGCTGAGATTGCAGTGCCTTCTATGCTTTCAGTGCTATCTTTCCTATGAAGTTGTTAAACCTTGACCCTGTTTGCCCTCTCAAGGGAACGTAAAAGACTCTCTGGTACCAGTTAGAGCAAGAGAGTTATGCCCAACATCCTGGCTAATAATTATCCCTCCTAAAACAATTATCTAGCCATTTATCTCATTGCTGCTTGTTGACGCTTTCACTTTATATTACAACAGTGACCGCATTTGAGAAGTATTTTATTGGGATAAAGTGCTTTGGGATGTTCTAAGGCAATAAAAAAGTTACAAAATTACAAGCCTTTCTTTTTTTCTTCTTCTTGCCTTCTGCTACACACATAATATTATGCATATTTCCTTTGGTTAAAATGGATATGCTACAAGGTTCCTGATTACCCAGATCAGATTTTACTTCACCACAATACTCGTACATGAACAATGTGAGATATATTAAAAATGCTTTGATGAAAGGTCACAGACCTGAAGAGCGAAATCTGTTGTTTTTCTTTCCTCTTGCTCTACAGATGCTTCCTGACCTGCTGAGTATTTCCAGCATTTCCTGTTTTATCTCAGCTTTCCAGCATCTGCAGTATTTTGCTTTTACATTAACAATACCGTTTAGTAGCATCGAGTGGGATTTTCAGCCACCAATTCTGGAGTTTGGAGGGGGGTGGTTGTGGGGGGTGGAATTACCATCGACAGGACTGACAGATCCTGCTGGCAGAAACAGCTGGAAATTTCAACCCCTTATTTTGAGCATTCCATCTAAAGTTTCACCAACACAACTTGGAATTACACATTGGATAGATTATTACAACTGATTGGTTGGGATAAGTTAAAACTCACTTTTTATATGTGACTATTACAGAAATCAGGAGTGAGCTTATATTTATCCATTTCCATTATTTCCTGGAGGAAAGAGAAGTGAGGGAAAAGTTGTGCATCCCTCATGTTATTGAGCATAAATGGAATGGTTCTGATGGAATTTATAATAGATTATATCATTTTGTTCAATGTCTCACAACATATGAGAAAGGATTTTACAAACAGTCAGTAGTCCTGTAATTTTTGTGAAGAATTAAAGAAGGGAATGAAAACTCTAAGGATCATCAGTGCAATTCCTCTATTCCCCTCCTCCTTACTATTCACTCTGCATAGAATGCTCCTTTAAATTATTTGTCCATCAGGGCCAGAAGTGCTTTCTGTCAAAGTTGCATTTTCAGTTTTGATCATGCAAAATATGTGGGAGGCATATGTGAATATATTAGTGATTACATCAACTGTGGTTCTTTATCATCTGGGCATTGAACAAGGCATTCTGCATTGGTATCAATTATGCCAACGCCATAAAGACATCAATTCCACAAGACTTGTGAAAAGCTTATAAAATGTATCCTGTCCAATGTTGAACGAAGGGCACTGTTGGTCTTTAGGTAAATGCTTAACAAGATTGTGTGATCATATAGTCCTTGAGTGAAAGCCAGCTGCAGTCCGCGTTAACTGTGTGTGGCAGAAGATCCAATCTCACTCTAATCAGATAAATATTTGGAAGGTTATGCCTCCAAAGACAAAAAAATTCTGTTCTGAGCATGTAACTAAAAATATAAAGCGGAGCATTCTAATCAGATTTCCCATCGTAATGCAAATTGTGCAAAGCGGGCATTCAGATAAGAATCGTCAGCTTACATCTTGGTTAAGTCAGGGGATTTTTAATTTGTACTACCTTTTATTCATTAATTGTAGCCTATGTGTGGGTTTTTCTAGAGTGGTAGCAACTATTAAGTTGGGAACCACCTGCTGTGTGAATCAAGCCTTTTTACTGCATCAGCTGGATTACAGTGCATTCAATGCAATGTACACATCTTGTGATTCTTCCATATACTGAAATATTGTCTGTGATAGCTGTAGTCCTCCAATTTTCACTCTTGAGCATTGGCAGATGAGCCTGCAGCTGCTGCAGCCCAGAGCTTTGGAATTTCCTTCCTAAACCCTTTCATCCTCTCAACCTCTCTTTACTCTTTTAAAATAGTCTTTAAGATCTACCTCTTTGATGAAGATTTTGGTCACCCGCCTCCATGTCCCCTGATGTATCTTGGATATCAAATTGTGTTTGATAGAATGCATTTACATAACAGGCATGAATGAGGTTTACAGCAACAAGGAGCTGAGGCACAGGCAAAGTCAGACAATGTTATAGAAGTGAGAATGGGTAGTCTCTGTGATAATGTGGACACATGGTTGAAAGCTCGTCTCTGGGTTAAATACAGCAACGAGATTGTGAACACCCTGGCCCCAACTCAGATAGCTGCCAAGAAGAAGGATAGAGGTGGTGGTTAGGGAATGAAGTTTGTGGTGGTCTTTAAAGGCAATTACTTTGGTTTTCTCAATATTTAGTTGGAGGAAATTTTTTCTTGCCAGTACTGGATTTAGGGGAGGTGATGGCCTAGTAGTATTATTGCTAGACTTTTAATACAGGAACTCAGCTAATGTTCTAGGCACTTGGATTTGAATCCTGCCAAGGCAGATGGTGGAATCTGAATGCAATTAAAAAAAACTCTGGAATTAAGAATCTAATATGAGACCATTATCATAAAAACCCATCTGGTTCACTACTGTCCTTTAGGGAGGAAATTTACTGTTTTTACCTGGTCTGGCCTACGTGTAACTCCAGAGCCACAGCAATGTGGTTGAGTCTCAACTGCCCTCCGAGGGAAACTAGGGATGGGCAATAGTTGCTGGCCAGCCAGTGCCATCCATGCCCCATGAATGAATAAAAAAAAGTTGGACAAGCAATGTGCAGTCTGATCCAACTCAATAATAGAATCATAGAATCCCTACAGCGCAGAAAGTGGCCATTTGGCCCATTGAGTCTGCAGTAACAACAATGCTACCAAGGACCTTGTAACCACATACTTACCCTGCTAACCTCCATAACTCTCAGGTGTAATTGAGCATAGCCAATCAACCTAACCTGCACATCTTTGGAGAAGCGTTGGAAGAGGACTGTATGGTCAACCATGTCAAAGGCTACCGGCAAGTTGAGAAGGAGAGGGAGGTTTAATTTACCTTTGTCACAGTCACATAAGATATCATTTGCGACTAATAGCTGTTACTGCAGTGTGATGGGCAGAAGCCTGGTTGGAGAGATTCAAGATTGGAATCCACGTAAAATGGGCATGTATTTGATCACTGAAGGCACACTCAAGAATTTTGGAGAGGAAAAGGAAGTTGGAAATGATTTGTTGGCAAGGACAGAGCATCAAATATTGTTTCCTTGAGTAGAGGGGTGAATAGTAATGGATCCAAATTTGGCCAAATTCATAGACCAAACTGATGGTAGGAATAAAAGAAAATGTATGTGAATTTTAATTAAATGGGCACAAGTAAGGGGATGGCAATGGGATGGCAAACATTTTGAAAGATTTTGGGAAGACTCAAATACTCCTTTATTAGTTTTGATCATGGGGGTGACACAGTGCTTAGCATTGCTGCCTCACAGCACCAGGGACCCAGGTTCAATTCCCAGCTTGGATTATTGTCTGTGTGGAATCTGCATGTTTTCCCCATGTCTGCGTGGGTTTCCTCCCGGTGCTCCGGTTTTCTCCCACAGTCTGAAAGACGTGCTGGTTCGATGCATTGGCCATGCTAAATTCTCCTTCAGTGTACCTGAGCAGGCGCCAGAGTGTGGCAACCGGCAGATTTTCACAGTAAATTGCAGTGTTAATGTAAGCCTACATGTGACACTAATAAATTAACTTTAATAAACTTTAAACCTCAAAGCTGAAGGGAAATCATGAATAAATGACAGGCAAGAACAGCATGAAAATAAATTAAAGTTGCACACAGGTGATCTGCTGGCAAATGGTTTTCTCAAGTTGAAGCATTATTGCACAGGGTTCTTGTAAGGAGAACTGCTCTTCATCCTCCTCCACTGATGGTTTCCAGTGAAGAGATGGAGCTAAACATAAACACTGTGGCTGGCATTTACAGTCACTGAATGCAATTTTTGCCTGGCAGTTCTAGTGTCCTTGTGACAGGCAATAATGTGGGACAAAATTATAGGATATTTAGTGGAAGTCAGCAGGAGTTACTTAAAGGCAAATAACTTCTGACTAACTTGAATGAGTTATTTGATGAAGTCACATAAAGGGCTAATGAGTTTATTGTGGTTGATGTTTTGTATACTGGTTTTCAAGAGACATTTGATTAAATACCACATAATAATCTGGCTGGCAAAATTATGCATTTAACTACACCTCCGTTTGAACTATAAAATGTCACTGAAATGTGCTTTAACTGGGCCTTAAAATCATAACTCAACTTAATATAAGACTTGGAAGTAGATGGAAATTATTGTTGCTTCACAGACCCTACCATGCCCCACCTTGCTCCTAGATAACATTTCTACTTTTAGATAGTAGGCATTCAGACAGAACATCTAATGGCCTAGACAACAAAAAGACTGAACTGACAGTATTTAATATATCTCTCACAGAACAGACCTAATTCATACCCCTATTGATATACTCTATGATATAGCTCTGCCATTCACACTGATAGAGCCTGGCATAGACCAGGGCTGATGCATTTCTTTTGCCTCCTGATGCAATTTCCTAATTCATAACTCCAGTGACCTTTGAAGTTTGTTTCTCTTCGCGTTCCATGCAGCAGGGTTTTAAAAATAACACTTTAATTGTAAGCACATTAATATTGTCATCCAGATGCTTTGTTGTAATTCTCTGGATTCTGTTGACTGGCTGAGGTGTTTTGATCTGATTATTTGTACTTTGTTATAATTGTACATTTAAAATGCTCAATAATAGACTCTTAATTGAATCCCTCTGTGGGTACAGACATGCTGCTATTGCATTCAAATAGACAATTTGATTTATCACAGGCAAACAGATTGTTACATTAAAATGTGGGAAATTAATCAAAGAGTTTAATAGCAATTAGCCACTGCAGCAAGATGGTGATTTGCAATACGTTCTCAGAAACATTCTTTTGGCAATGCCTTGCAGCGCCCATTTCCTGGGACATTTGGAGAATTGAGTTACAATTTAGAACAAAACAAATACAAATATGCCTTGCTTGGAAAACCTGGGTTAACCATTTTTAAAAACTTTACACAGCTGCATTTACAACCCAAGATAGTATTGTAAGGCAATTTCTCATGTCCTGTGACAGCTTCTAGAATTGTGAACCTAGAACATTAGATCTGCCATCAGAGGTGAGAACCTAAAAAATAGTTTTAGTTTATTTATTAGTGTCACAAGTAGGTTTATATTAACACTGCAATGAAGTTACTGTGAAAATCCCCTAGTCGCCGCACTCCAGCACCTGTTCTGGTACACAAAGGCAGAATTTAGCATGGCCAATGCATCTAACCAGCACATCTTTCGGACTGTGGAATGAAACTGGAGCACCTGGAGGAAACCCATGCAGACATGGGGAGAACATGCAGACTCCGGGCAGACAGTGACCAAGCCGGGAATTGAACCCGGGTCCTTGGCGCTGTGTGGCAGCAATGATAACCATGGTGGAGAGAAACTCAAAAGATCCACAATCCTTCACGCCACAACATTTTTTTATTATTCCACTCCTAAATGGCAAATACTTTATTCTGAAATTGTGGGCAAAACTGCCCTCTCTCAGCAGGAAGTCCAGTGGGTGTTGGAACGTAATTTGCCACTGGGGCGAAAATGTTTCCTGACAGTGGTATGAACTTTAGCAATTAAGTTCTTGGGACTTTAAAGACGGGTCAAACATGTGTTGAGCTCCCTGATGAACAAGGTCACAAAACTCGTGTGCGTTGGTAAGTCATGAATGCTCATTACTAAGCCACCTTTATTCAAGAGGCAGCTAGATATAGCACTTGGGTGATTGAGATCAAAGGTTATGGGGAGGAAGTAGGATTAGGCGACTAAATTGGACGATTAGCCATTATCCTGATGAATGGTGGAGCAGGCTTGAATGGCCTCCTCCTGCTCCTATCTTCTACGTTTGCTGGAAGGAAGATCTCCCTCTAAATTAAGTTCCCCACCAGCGAAAAATTAATACTTTCACTTTTATGACTGCTCATAAATGGTGTGCACTTAATGAGGGAGACTTCTTCCAGGATGAGTGGTGAGTTGCCACCTTGTCCTGTTTGGGATATATCTGTAAATGCCAATTTATGCTTGGGACTGGCTAGTGGAAGTGCTAGTTGTGTAGAGGATTACCTAGAAAGGGTCCCTCCCTAAGTGTTGGCAGCGAAAGGTGGAAGGGATAGTGTAGGCTGTCTGGGTGACCTTTAAACATGGAACCCAAACCTTTAATCACATGAAGTAATGACTTTGTGGCTTCCCTTTCTGTGAGAATTGGTGAACTCCTCAAGGATGCACATGTAATGTGCTGAACAGTATCCGATCATGGTCACCAACCCCACTCCCAGTGTAAATCACTCCTACCTCTGCACCCTCCATCAAGCTTACACTCCACAACAGAAGATTCCGGCCTGTAATTCCTGACCCTAGCCAGGTGATACATCCTCTCAGCACCTACAAATTATACCATAAAAATTGAGAAACTTACCAAATCTCCTAAATACATTTGTGACTGCTATATTTAATATTTGACTGCAATGTTCTGGGACATATTGGCTGTTTGATGCATATGAATTAGCAACTCAAATCTCCAACTTGCATTAATTGTAATTGCATGTTAATACTTAACAAATGTTAACATTTAAAGTATGTTTCTTGTACCATTGTTGGATCATTTATAAAATTTAGGCTGTTGCAATGGCACCTCAATAAGGTTTTCTGGTAACAAATGTATTCCGAAAGTATCTAAAATGTGAGGTTATTTAGTTCATTGTAAGGATTGTCTGCTTAGTATTCAATGTCATCATTTTCATGTGTCTGCTCTGCCCAATGCACATATCAGTAACATATGGGTTACAAAAGCAGCCTTAGGCCTTGATGTATCACATCAAGAAGGCAGCCACTCACTCCTCTCTGATGTAGTCATGTGGTAATGAGCCACACTCAAAGATATGTTTTAAAACAATGGGTAGAATTTAATGTCCCTTGAAGCAGGCTGGGAGGCAGCAGAGTCTAAGGTAATCAGGCAGAAAGACGCAAAGTTGGAGACGTTATTGCCTTCCTGACTGCCCTGGGAGTCCAGAGGGTGAAGGGTCTCAGACAGGATTCCTAGCAGGAAGAAAATTGAGGCCTTTAAATGGCCACTTAAAGACTTCTTAGACGTATCATCCTGTCCCTGCTGATATTCAACTCCCTGATGGGTATGCCTGGGATCTGGTGTTGAGGATGAGGGAGTCTCTCCTACTTGTGCAGCTTGCCTTCCAACCACAGGGGCTGCAAATATGAGGACTCTCATTTAACTAACACCGTCCTTGAGGTGAGGTGGCAGATCACAGGTAATCTTTTTCATGGAGATTTAAGGATGAGGATCTCAATGGAGCAGCACACTGGAGATGTTGGATTCATTGACCAGCATACCAGATAGACAACAGCCTATCACCATTAAGAAACTTGGTGGAGACCAGTTCCAAGTCAGCAGTGGACATAATGCAACCATTGCTCCACCTCTCTGTCATACTATGGACCCAGAGGCACTACCACAGCCACCCACAAAGCTACTGCAGGTGCTGCGCGGACAGGTGACTTACTCTTCTGCTTTTCCTGTGAGGATGCAACAACACTCCATGTCAAATCCAGGAACTCACCATAACACTTCTAGAAACATACAGCAGTACTCCAAAGAAATTGCAACACCAGAAGCTCTTCAAAATCACTTTACCTTCAAGTTGTGTGCCTGGTTAAATAACACCTGGTGCTGGGCCCATCCTTCAGTCCAAATTTAAATGGACAACACATCAGCTGGCAGAGTTATATAACATCATGACAGCATGCATTCAGCTGCTTTAAATTCTCACGGTACCATTGATCCAAAGCTCCCACCCGTCATGTTGTAAGTACACTCGTCTGTCAGTCTATTAATAAAAAGAAATGGCTAAAAGGAGGGGAAGGTGACCAGTTTGGCACTTAAGGAGATCCTCTTCAGAGCACGGCTGCATTTATACAGCACAGCTGGTTGTAGGCAAGCTGCATGCTGTGTACAGTCCTCATAGAACTTGTGAATAAGTACATCAGAAGATGACGCATTTGAAGTAATCCAGCGATACTACCAGCTAATAGCATTATGTATGACAGTCTAAGATTACAGTGTTTTATAGTATCTCCCCTGTACCCATATCTCTTCAAGGCAATTAGTCAAATGGGAATTTGTAACTGACAGCCTTGTTCTACTCACTTCTTCTGAATACTTTACATGTGAAATAATTGTAGCACACTCCAGCTCTGCACTGCACGATCACTCATTGACACCCATATGGGCTGCATTTGAGCATGTGTCAATCAAGGTATTTGTGCTGATTCAAATGAACAAAAGTTCAAGATGAGTTCTATGTTTACACGAGAGAGATAATGCAAAATGCAGAGAATTGGTTTGGTGTGCATTACTGTCTGGTTATTTACTGGTAATAATATTTTAAGCTACTCAATGGTAATTTCTCTGGAAATGTATAATACCGCTTTGTCATTTCAATAGCTAGAAATGAACCACTTCACCATTGTAAGTAAACCAGCTTAGTTTAGTTTATTCTGTTGATAAAACAGTGAAACTGTGGGTGTACAGCCAGATCACCTCTATTATCATTAATCTTTGGGAATAGGATATAAGTAATACATCAAGTAAAATCTATTATAACTCATGCATGTTATTAATTGTTGAGACTTCAGCAAAACTGTCAGGAAATCATATACAGGATATTTTTAAAGGGGTATAAAACAATTTTGGGACAAATAATTGAGAGGCCTGGATTAATGGTCCAGAGATAGGAGTTCAACTTCCACCACAGTAGCTGGGGGTGCAAATTTAATTATTTGGTGAATCTGGAATAAAAAGCTAGCATCAGTAGTAGTCGTAATGAAACTAAAAATCTGTTTGAATCACTTAGGCCTTTTAGGGAAGTAAATGGGCCATGCTGATCTGGTCCTGTTTGTGTTTACCTTCAAACCCACAGCAATGAGATTGGCTTTGAACTGCCCTCTGAAATGACCGAACAAGACACTATTCAAGAAAATAGCTCAGTCCCACCTTCTCAAGGTCAGTGAGAGTGGGCAATAAAGACTGGTCTTGTCAGTAACATCAACATCCTGTTAATGAATCAAAAGAAATATAAAGAACTGATTCATTTCCTGAAAACAAAAAGCCTTCTGAAGCTGAATGTGGCAGGCACTGAGTGTGGCTCCAATTCTCTGCTCCCCACAAGGGATACTTTTGGGTCTTAAAATTGCATGATGGTCCAATCAATTTCATTAACTGCTATCTTGCTCTCTCTGCTTTTTTCACTCCATGGCTGGAATTTTCCATTCCGGGCCTAAGTCCCATGGTGGGTGTGGGATCTGCTCAAGCAGGAGCTCAAGCTGCAAGAGACCAACCTCATGAGCCTTGTTGAAATCATTACATCTCTCCCCTCCTTCGTCTGAGGAATCTTGGCGGTTCATAAGCCTCATGGGTCTCTTGCATAATGTATGAAGCTGTGCTACATCTGGATACTCCAACTCAGTATCTGATGTGGAAGGACTGTATCTAACAAGTGCCCATCTCTTACAAAGTGAGTGCCGGAGTTCTGATTCACTCCCTCCCCCAGGCAGCAGAGGAATAGCCACAGCTTTATCTGCAGTGTCCATTTTGGACTTTAAGGTCCTAGCTCTGGCTGATGGAGAGGCGGGGCTGGCTGGTCCAAATTGTAGAATCATAGAATCTCTACAGTGCAGAAGAAGATCATTCGGCCCATCTAGCCTGCACTGACAACAATCCCCCGCAGGCTCTATCTCTGTAACCTCATATATCAATCCTCAATACACTAAGGGGCAATATAGCATGGCCAATTAACCTAAGCCACATATCTTTGGAGGAAGCCGGGGCACCCGGAGGAAACCCATGCAGAAATGGGGAGAATGTGCAAAGCCCACATAGACCCAAGGCTGGAATTGAACCCAAGACCCTGACACTGTGAGGCAGCAGTAATAACTACTCTGCCGCCACGCTTCCCCTACAAATCTAGGAGGACTCTCCTCAGGATGGCCTCTTCCATGCATATTCTGTACAATCCAGGTCCCATCCTAGAGTCCATCGTTCCTGGTAACTATGTGGGAACCTTGGTGCAATTCTTTACCCAGACTTCTTCACCGGCCTCCAACTGTCTCTCTCGGCTGCTGTAATCATGATCTTTGTGTAGGGCTTCTTGTTGCTTTTCCGCTTTGGGAAGGTCAAACTTAATCTGGTCTGGAGTCGTCGGCCCATGAGCAATTTTGTGGGCACTATTCCTGTAGTGAGCCTAATCCTTCTATCTGCATGGACCCAGCACTCTGGAGGGTGAGCCTAATCCTTCTATCTGCATGGACTCAGCACTCTGGAGGGTGTTGCCACAAAATGCTTGTGAATGACCTGCAGTATGTTGATCACATGACACACAATCCAGTGGGCTATTTGTGTGACTGGAAGAATGAGAAGGATACCTGGAACCCAATTGTTTTCAACCCCATCTTCTTTTTTCATAGAGGTCACGGCACAGCAAGAGAGAGAGAGAGAGAGAAGTCGGGAGGAGGACAGCCTGAACTGGGGAATATTACAGAGTTCAAGGAGTGAGTATCAGAGTTAGCAACGGAGGAACTATACTGAGCCTGTGCGGATATAGAGATTGGCGGGCGACCAAATTTCCAAAAAGTTTCAGGTGTCAGTCAAATCTATTACACATCCCTGTGCTCCCAAGGGGGGCAATGCTCACAGATAACACATTGAGAGAATTCACACTACACCATGATCTACTGTTCTTGAAATTAATCATTGTGTATCCATTAGTTCCTACAATGTATTCTCTTTCTCCTGAGCAGTCTCATGGCTCTCGTACTTGCCTCAATATGAGTGACTTTAAATCTTGGTTTTTCTATTTCCTTGCCTGTTTCTCCCTACCTTCTTCCAATCGATTTGCCTCTATTTTTGAGTGCATTTTTCCAAGTCCTTTAAGCTACAATTTCTAGCTGCTTACAAACTCTTACATTTTATAACAAGCTGATTGCCACACCTGAGTTTTCCTTTCATCTATAACTCTATTTTCACTTCTTTCCACTAATTGAAAAAAATCTGTTTAAACTCACAAACTGCCTGCTTATGGCAGGAGTGATCACTATGAGCAGTTCTTGTTTTGCCTATTTTGTTCCTTTGTCCTTTTCCACCCCTATTTTGTTCAGTTCTATAAAGTGCTTGCTTATCATCTCATTTCCTGTTCTAACAAAAGGTCCACACCCCAAGTATTAACGTATCTTTTTCAAATGTTTCATGGCCAGCTTGGATATTGTGGTCAGCAGTGAAACAAAAGTGCTTGCTGTTGGCCTCGAAGAAGACCACAAAGCAACATCTGTGGCATGGTGTGGAGTTCCCCTTTCCACTTGCTAGTTTGAACCTGATGACCTGATGTCATGTCCAGGGGATCTCCAGGCATCCAGCAACAGTGATGTCAGCAGGTAGGGTAAGCAGCAAATCATGTTGAAGTATCCTCACAGACATTATACCAGAAAGTGAAATGCATTGAATTTTTAAGTTTTAAATAAAATTTTACAGAGTGAAATAAATGATTGGAACGTAGACATGGTATTTAGGTGAAAGCTGAAGTATCGTTAGAAAATCCATTTTTAGAAATACATACATTTTTATCATAATTGAGAAATTTGACATTCTATAAACATTAAAAAGCCTGTTACACCTCATTCAACAAGGTGTAACCTTTTGAAACAAGCCTATATCAAGATTAATAGCATAGAAGTGTATGTTCTTGTTGATTCAGTGATTTCTGCTTAATTATGGATTGAGGGTTCTTCAACACATCCCTATGGGGATGTGTAAAATCGTTCACAACAACTTCTTAATTTCCATGATTTGATTGATTTCTTATTGTCATATGTATTAGGATAGAGTGAAAAGTATTGTTTCTTGCACACTATGCAGACAAAACATACTGTTCATAGAGCACATAGGTGAAAAGAAAATAGAGGTTGCAGAATATGTTGTTACAATGGCAGCTACGGTGTAGAGATAGATATGCTGAATACAAAGTAGGTCCATTCAAAAGTCTGGTGGCAGCAGGGAAGAAGCTGTTCTTCAGTCAGTTGGTATGCAACCTCAGACTTTTGTTATCTTTTCCCCAACAGAAGAAGGTGGAAGAGAATATGTCTGGGCTGTGTGGGTTCTTTGATTATGCTGGCTGCTTTTCCGAGGCAGAGGGAAGTGTAGATGGAGTGAATGAAATGTGAGGCTAGTTTGCATGATGGATTGAGCTATGTTCATGACCCTTTCTGGTTTATTGCGGTTTTGGTTAGAGCAGGAGCAATACCAAGCTGTGATAAGTATGGAAAGGATGCTTTCTATGGTGCGTCTGTAAACATTGGTAAGAGTTATAGTGGACATGTCAAATTTCCTGAGCCTACTGAGAAAGTACAGGGATGTGGACTCCAGGGTCAATATTTTCAATCAAGTTTGTAGGTGAAAACAGGAATAGGCATGCTCTGAAATAGCACCCCCCCAAGATGGTGCGTCAATGTTTGATGCATCTGGGACTGGCTAGAATTTTCAAAGCAAGGGTTGCAGTTTGGGGGAGGGGGCAGTGGTGTAGCTGGGAACCTGCTCAGCTCCAGTTAGTTTCTCATTAAGCTCTTTGAGGAGCATGTTAACAGACCAAGGACGTCTTTCTCAATTCTTAAACCACTAAACCTGGACAAGTAATACAACATAAGTTCAATGTGGGAACAATTGAATGATTATTTTTATGAGGAGAACTATTTGGTCTTAGGAATTTTTTTGCTCCAGATCAGGTATCTTTCAGTTGGTATTTGCATTTCGAAATTGCACCCCATGAGCGACATCGATATGGCACAGGGTCAGAACAAGGAAATTATCCAGGCATTGAATTCCTGACCCTGAAGTGAAAATCAAGCCCCCAGCGTCTGTGATCAGTCGCAAAGGAGTAACGATGGTGCTGCAATAGCTATCAAAAAATCTAAATCCATTTTTTTTTTCTTCAGCCCTGTTACATTGACTGTTGTGGATTCAGGCTATGAGCGTTATCAGTGCACTGAACCTAAACGGCTTATCAATTTGATCAAGCAGGTGTAATGAACTTTTTTCATTTATTCTGTCATAAGGGTTAGATTCTTGTTAGGCAAGGGATTCATGGGTGCATGGGAATGTAGAACTTGAAACACAAACACAAATCAGCCATGATCTCATCAAATGACAGAGCAGGCTTGAGAGGCCAACTGGCCTAATTCTGGTCCTGTTTCGTATGTTCATATGCAAGGTGCCAAAGCTGAATTACTGCTCATGGCTTTTCTCTTGTGTGTTTCAACCTAATCTGTGAGAGTTTGTGACCCACAAAATGGATTAATGAGACTTGATATGAGGTTCGACTGTACAAAGAGAAATCTATGCTGCTATGTCGTTAATTATCTCTACACTGCAGTCACTCGATCCTCCTCTTTCTGCTTTTAATTAATTGAGACACATGAAATTATTCTTTTGCAAATAGTTTTTTCCCTTTATGTTTATCCAGTGGTAAATATGAAAGGACTGGTATTGCCCTCTACTCAAAAATTCCAATTTGCTGTGCTCTCTCTGCCTGCCCTGAACCACCCCCCCCCCACCTGATATGAGCTCTTACTCTGATCTCATTCCGCTCACCCTCCTCCTACTCTCTTCCTGTATTTGAACGTCCCACACCTTTCTTTTGCATTCATCCAAATAACTATTTGATTCACCCCACGATTCTGCTTCTGTTCGTTCGAAGTACAGTTGCTGTCTCCAATTTCCTTCCCTACTGACACCCATCTGCAGACCACACTGTCTAACTAACCAATTACTTTACTGTGATTCTCGGAAGAAGAGTTCTATTAAAAAAATTTAAGCTCCACAAAATGCTGCAGAAAACATGGTTACTGGAAGACTTTAATATAATTGCAAAATGGGCAAGTAAGTGGCAAATTAAGTTCAACATAGATAAATGTGAAGTAGTATGTTTTGGCTGGAAGGTTAGGCAGTGCGCTAATTACTTATAGGGTGCAAATCTGTGGTGTAGAGCAACAAAGGAATCAAATAACAAAGTAAAAATGCACCAATCACTAACAGTTGCAAGGCCATAAAAAAAAGAAAGAAAAAGCAAGAAAAGGTATAGGTTTTATTTCAGTTGAAAAGTAGAAGAATTTGGTCTTTGTTGACACTGGATATGAAATTAAAGACCTACTCTACTATAAAGGAAAATTGAAATTAGTATGAACTAACATAATTTGAACCTTGGTTAGACCCCACTTGGTGTATCGGCCGCAGTCCTAGTTGTCATATTATGAAAAGGATATAAAGACACTGGGCTGGAATTTTCTAATCCTTTATGCCAACGGGTTCTTCTGGTCCACCGGTGCAAATGGAGATTTCAATGGCTCGCTGTCCCTGCTGTGCCAGTGAACTATTGAAATCTCTGTTCACACTGGTGGGGAAGCCCTCGAGAGGACACAGAGACAATTTACAAGGATGAAACCAGAGAATGTTAATTATACACATCAGGAAAGGATTGAAAGACTGCATCACTTTTGTATTGAATAAAGAAGGCAGACAGTTGGCTTAACAGAGGTCTTTAAAATTCTGAAAGATTTGTATTGAGTAGATGCGGAGAGAATGTTTCCTCATGTAGGGTAAAACATACTTGGAGGCCACCGATAAAAGATAGTCACCAAGAGAGCCAAACAGGAAATTCGGAATTACTGAGAATAGTGAGATTGTGGAACTTGCGAGCAGAGAATAGCTGAAGCGGATGGATGCATTTAATGGAATGCTGGACAAGCAAATGAGTGAAAGGGGAATAGAGCATTACAGTGGTAGATTTAGACACAAAAGGATGGGTAAAAATAAGGAGAAAGCTTGAGTGGAGCATAGCCAGCATGGACTGGCAGGGCCAAGTGGCCTATTTCTGTGCCATATAGCTTACGTTATCCTATGTATTCCTGTATATTAGAAGTTATGTGACTCAGACACGTTTGAACAGAATGTTTTGATGGTCTTGGTCTCATGTGATCTTTGGTCATATCTCACGTGTGTTTAAATATTTCACAGAGAGTGTGTGATTTTCTTGCGCTCCACATATAGTTAACGCATGCATGTGTGTCTTTGTGAAAATACGAATCCCGTTCTGTCCTCTCTGCGTCCCTCAGTTTAGAGGTCAGGCACCAGTTCCAACTGTGAGGTGCTGAACTATCTGTTTCAGTTGACACGTTTCCATGAGTCAGTAGATGGGACACTTGTTTAGAGATGCTCCTTGGATCTTCTTTCGTGATGGACTGTGATGGTAGCCCAACTCCCATTTTCCCTTCAGCTTATGTGATGGCAAGTGTATTCTATTCAATGCCTCTTCAGAGTAGCACGACTGAGATTAATAAATTAGGGACATAAGAGATTGAATCCATGTCCCTCATTATGGTGGAATAATGCACTGATGTTTCGACACAAGTAACTGTGCCCACTTAAAGTGCCAATATTCACTCAGTGCTACTTTTTCTAAGTGCTGGATATTCACAAGGTTTCAATTATCAGTTTGTTGAAAAGCTGCTTAAAATGTAACAAATGGTTTTGAACTCTTTGGAAAATTGTAACATCTTCATTCCGTATACGCCACTGTAACTTAGCAACGTGCTTTTACACAGGCAAATCTCTTTGCTTTGAAATAGCTATGAGCCTGCCAGCAGCAGAAATCAATCATGACATTTCTCTCCAGATAGACTGTATATTAAGAAATACAGTGGTCTGTGAACCCAGCCGCAATCTGTTTAAAAAAAATTCAAGGATAGAAGATTTATTGGCAGTAAAATGTTGTTACAAAGGGAGGGATTTTCTGCCTTGCGTGTGTGTGTGTATTGGGCTTCTTATGCTTACTGTCAAAATAAAAACAAGGCCACGATTGTCTTGTGCCACTGATCATCATGAAATAACATGTCTAACTCCTAGACTATGATGTGTTTCTTGACGACCTTGGATTAACTATTTCAACTTCCTTCACTTTCCACCCACGCTCCTCTTGGACTTCCATTTCATTACTTTCCTGCTGCACTTCAATCTCTCTCTTTCCCCCTGCTCTCCCACTCTCATTCTTTTTTTCCTAATGATTTCTCCTGCATGACTTTACAGCCATTGTGAGTGAGAGGCAGCAGCAGTATCAGTGTCTACAGTACCCTGGGGGTTCTGTGGGAAGGGATGATACTAAGTTGAACGTTTATCTATTCTTGTCACACGTAGGCTTACATTAACACTGCAATGAAATTACTGTGAAAATCCTCTTGTCGCCACACTCCGGCACCAGCTTGGCTGCATTGAGGGGGAATTTAGCATGGCCAATGCACCTAACCAGCACGTCTTTCGGAGTGTAGAGGAAACTGGAGCACCAGGATGAAACACATGTAGACACAAGGAGAATGTGCAGACTGCACAGATAGTGACCCAAACTGAGAATCGAATCTGGGTCCCTGGCGCTGTGAGACAGCAGCGTTAACCACTGTGCCACCATGCTGAGTGCTGTGGGGAGATGGAGGGAGATGGATATTCTGATTGGTGGATTGCATTGGCTACCACTGACTGCCTACACCCTGCAATTCTCTTCCTCCCTCCCAGTCAAGACCTGCTTTGTGAACCTGCGATCTTGCACAATATAACTGGATGCACGATCCAACAGTGGCAACTGGTTGTTTTTCTTAGTTAGGAGGCCATGGACAATGTGTTGCAGCCAATGGGATTGGCAGTCTCAGGTGATGAGACACAGTACATCGGAAAGAAAGAATTTATTAGATGGAAGATGTCTTTACATAGGGAGCGCTGATTGCAGAGTCATCTCGTTCAGTTACTGGCCTGTTGGAATCATAGAATTCTGCAGTTGTTTGGCCCATCGAGTCTGCACCGACCATAATCCCACCCAGGCCCTATCCCCATAACCCCATGTATTTACCCTGCTAATCCCCCTGACACTAAGGGGCAATTTATCATGGCCAGTCAATGAAACCTGCACATCTTTGGACTGTGGGAGGAAACCGGAGCACCAGAGGAAACCCATGTAGACACGGGGAGAATGTGCAAAATCCACAAAGACAGTCACCCAAGTTGGAATTGAACCTGGGTCCCTGGCGCTGTGTGGCAGCTGTGTTAACCACTGTGCCACCCCAAAATGGACAGCACTTGGCATTTAGAACAGTTGCAGCTTTATTATGCAGAAGTTAAAAACATCTATATAACTTCAATTCAGGGTGAATAGTCATTGCTGCAATTATTCCAGTTTGTGGCTGCTAATGCATCAAGCATGCACATATTAAATAAAACACAACTATGTCATGAAATACAAATGCAGAGCAACAATGTACTCCAGCCTAACCTCAGATCTACACCACTTGTGTAACATCTTTTCCATTTTTTGACAGCCGCTATTTTGGCACTAGTTATCTAACAGCCACTGGATTAACAGTATCCAAACTCAGCTCACAAAAGACAGTTAACAGCCAGAAAAAGAAAAGGAAATTTATAGCCTCTCTTTTGGGACTGCATGGGATTAACAGCACTAAAAGCATGATATCTGGCATCCAGGGGCACTAAGGGTGCCAACTTTTGTTGGACATATTCCTGCAGGTTACATCACATAAGCTCCAACCACACACTCCCAGGCAAACAGCCTCTTCTCACATTTCCAAAACTTTAATAACTAAGAAACACAAATATTTAAAGACAATGAGAAGAACACAGCATGTGGCAGCACAGTTTCATCATTCACACACCAGTAATCTCTACCAGGACTCAAGCGTAATGTTCATGTATTCCATTTCACCCCCACAAATCTTTCAATGCTGCCAGCATCCCTCCTGCCTCTCACTGCTTCCAGATAACTCCAGCTGTTCATTCATTGCAGGCGTATCACCTAAACACACTGACAGACATTCTTCCTCTCTCTCACACAGGGCATAATGGCCCAGAATGAGAAGGAACAGACTGGAGCCCGTGTGTGACCAGCAGCCCTGCATCAGGAGCCTCAGGAGGGTCTGATAGCCCATCATGGAGGTGGCTATGACTGAAGCTATTGACCCTGTTGAGAATATTCAGAATGGCAGTGTGCCTTATGCTCCCTCTCAAATTCCACCTGACCCTCATCCTGCTGTCTGGCATGTGCAGGTGGTGTGACCACTCAATCTCCCCACCGCACCTCCTCCCTCCCTCTCCCTATCCTCACTCCAACCCTCTGACCGGTGAATCACAGTAATTCACTGAAGGACAGACCTTTGAGCGTGTACACGCAATGCTGAACACTGAGACTCACAACTATGATTATGATTCACAGCCTGCATGGCACCAAGGTGGGCTCGTACAGCGCATGACCTCAGAACACTGAAGTGCAGCGGTGAGACAGTAGACGGTTTCTGCCCATTCTATAACGAAAGCTGAGACAGCAAAGAGTCATAGAGCTTGGAAACAGGCCCTTCAGCCCAACTTGTCCATGCTGGCCTCTTTTTTAAACCCCTAAGCTAGTCCCAATTTCTCGGATTTGGCACATATCCCTCTATACCCATTCTCATGCTTTCAGCTAACCAGGGCCTGCCATTTCTGTTGCTTCACAAGGAAAGTTCCGAGCTGCTCCAGACTGTTGAGGAAGATGCATAATCACGTGAGCTGATAATCGCAGTTCAGATACTGGCGCAGTATTCACTTTGGATGGCAGAATGGAGTTGGGATCCATACTTGTAGTTGCAGACAGGCCAGGTGAATGGATAGTGTGTTTGACTGCTCACCCAGAGGGCAAGAACACTGATGGTTAGACATAGGAAGATGTTTGATGCATTGACAATTATGCTGGATTGTCCGAGTGGAGGAGTTCAGCTTCAACGTGCCGCATAGATCCATGCAGAGTGTGGAGCCCGCCCTTTACACCTCCATGAAAGCATTTGCAGATCCAGCTGTTTTGCAATATTTTGTAGTAGTAGAGGTGGGTAAAATGTTTGCCTTTTAAAAAGCATTTAGACAGTTAGATGGGTAAAATGAGTACAGAGGGATATGTGCCAAATGCGAGAAACTGGGACTAGCTTAGGGGTTTAAAAAGAGGGCGGCATGGACAAGTTGGGCTGAAGGGCCTGTTTCCAAGCTCTATGACTCAGCTTTCATTATAGAATGGACAGAAACCATCCAATGTCTCACTGCTGCACTTCAGTGTACTGAGGTCATGGAGGGTGGTTTGAAGCGCGTATACTTTAATGCGAGGAGCATACGCAATAAGGTGGATGAACTTGCAGCTTGGATTGGTGCCTGGGACTTCGATGTTGTGGCCATTTCAGAGACATGGATAGAGCAGGGACAGGAATGGTTGTTTCAGGTTCCGGGGTTCAGATGTTTCAGTCAGAGCAGGGTAGGTGGTAGAAGAGGGGGAGGCGTGGCATTGTTAGCCAAGGACAGTATTATGGTGGCAGAAAGGACGTTTGAAGTGGACCTGTCTATTGAGGTAGTATGGGCTGAGATTAGAAACAGGAAAGGAGAGGTCACACTGTTGGGAGTTTTTTATAGGCCTCCAAAAAGTTCTGGAGATGTAGAGGAAAGAATTGCAAAGATGATCCTGGATAGGTGCGAAAGCAACAGGGTAGTTGTTATGGGGGACTTTAACTTTAAAAATATCGATTGGAAAAGCTATAGTTCAAGCACGTTAGAGGGGTCAGTTTTTGTCCAATGTGTGCAGGAAGGTTTCATGACACAGTATGTAGATAGGCCAACAAGAGATGAGGCTACATTGGATTTGGTACTGGGTAATGAACCAGACCAGGTGTTAGACTTGGAGATAGGTGAGCACTTTGGTGATAGTGACGACAATTCGGTTACGTTTACCTTAGTGATGGTAAGGGATAGGCATATACCGAAGGGCAGAAGTTATAGCTGGGGGAAAGGTAATTATGAGGCTATTAGGCGAGATTTAGGATACATAGGGTGGAGTAGGAAATTGCAGGGGCTGGGAACATCTGAAATGTGGAGCTTATTCAAGGAGCAGCTACTGTCAGTCCTTGATAAATATATACCTGTCAGGCAGGGAGGAAGTGGTTGAGCGAGGGAACCGTGGTGTACTAAGGAAGTTGAATCTCTGGTGAAGAGGAAGAAGGAGGCTTACGTAAAGATGAGACGTGAAGGCTCAGTTAAGGCACTGGAGAGTTATAAATTAGCCAGGAAGGAGCTAAAGAGAGAGTTAAGAAGAGCTAGAAGAGGACATGAGAAGACTTTGACGGATAGGATCAAGGAGAATCCTAAAGCTTTCCACAGGTATGTCAAGAATAAAAGATTGGTTAGGGCAAGATTAGGGCCACTCAGAGACAGCAGTGGGAAGTTGTGCGTGGAGCCTGAAGAGATAGGAGAGGCCTTGAATGAATATTTTTTGTCAGTATTCACGCAGGAAAAAGTCAGTGTAGTCGAGGAGAATACTGCGATACCAGGTAGTAGACTAGACGGGATTGAGGTACATAAGGAGAAGGTGTAAGCAATTCTTGAGAGTATGAAAATAGGTAAGTCCCCTGGGCTGGATGGGATTTACCTTAGGATTCTCTGAGAGGCTAGGGAGGAGATTGCAGAGCCTTTGGCTTTGATCTTCATGTCGTCATTGGCTACAGGTATAATGCCGGAAGACTGGAGGATAGCAAATGTTGTCCCCTTGTTCAAGAAGAGGAGTAGAGACCATCCTGGGAATTATAGACCGGTGAGCCTTACTTCTGTTGCGGGCAAAGTTTTGGAAAGAATTATAAGGGATAGGATTTATAATCATCTAGAGGGAAATAAATTGATTAGGGATAGTCAACACGGTTGTGTAGGTTGTACCTCACAAACCTTATCGAGTTTTTTGAAAAGGTGACCAAAGAGGTGGATAAAGGGAAGGCAGTTGACGTGGTGTATATGGATTTTAGCAAAGCGTTTGATAAGGTTCTCCATGGTAGGCTACTGCAGAAAATGCAGATGCATGGGATTGAGGGTGATTTAGCAATTTGGATCAGGAATTGGCTAGCTGATAGAAGACAGAGGGTGGTGGTTGATGGGAAATATTCAACCTGGAGTTCAGTTACACGTGGTGTACCTCAATGATCTGTTTTGGGGCCACTGCTGTTTGTCATTTTTTAAATGACCTAGATGGGGGTGTAGAAGGATGGGTTAGTAAATTTGCTGATGACACCAAAGTTGGAGGAGTTGTAGACAGTGAGGATGGATGTTACAGTTTGCAGAGGGACATAGATAAGCTGCAGAGCTGGGCCGAGAGGTGGCAGATGGAGTTTAATATGGAAAAGTGTGAGGTGATTCACTTTGGTAAGAGTAACAGGAGTACAGAACATAGGGCTAATGGAAGGACTCTTAGTAGTGTTGACGAGCAGAGAGATCTCGGTGTACGTGTGCATAGCTCCCTGAAAGTTGGCACCCAGGTTGATAAGGTTGTTAAGAAGGCGTACGGTGTGTTAGCTTTTATTGGTAGAGGGATTGAATTTCAGAGCCGTGAGGCCATGTTACAACTGTACAAAACTCTGGTGCGGCCGCACTTGGAGTATTGCGTACAGTTCTGGTCGCCGCATTATAAGAAAGATGTGGAGGCATTGGAAAGGGTGCAGAGGAGGTTTACCAGGATGTTGCCTGGTATGGTGGGAAGGTCTTATGAGGAAAGGCTGAGGGACTTGAGGTTATTTTCATTAGAGAGGAGAAGGTTACGAGGTGACCTAATTGAGGCATACAAGATGATCAGTGGATTGGATAAGGTGGACAGTGAGGGCCTTTTTCCTCAGATGGTGATGGCTAACATGAGGGGACATAGCTTTAAACTAAGGGGTGGTAGTTATAGGATGGATGTCAGAGGTAGGTTCTTTACTCAGAGGGTAGTAAGGGCGTGGAATGCCCTGCCTGCAGCAGTTGTGGACTCGCCAACTTTAAGGGCGTTCAAATGGTCAGTGGATAGGCATATGGATAACATTGGAATAGTTTAGGTTAGAGGGTCGTTAGATTGGTTCCACTGGTTGGCGCAACATCGAGGGCCGAAGGGCCTGTACTGCGCTGTAATGTTCTATGTTCTAATTCATGCTTAGTGCTGTACAAGCCCAGCTTGGTGCCATGCAGGCTCAGACTGCTGTGAATCATAATCATAGTTGTGAGTCTCAGGGTTCAGCATTGTGTGTACACGCTCAAAGGTCTGTCCTTCAGTGGATTACTGTGATTGACTCTTCCAGAATGGTCCAGGCAGTGGAACTTAGCTTCAGAATGCTGATTATCTGCTCCATGATATTCCAAGTGCCTGTGTGTATTTTGTTATAGGTTTATTGTATTCTTGTGATTGGATGGCAGATGCCAGTCATGAGCCAGGTGTGTGGAGCGTTCCCAAGCAGCCAACACCTTGGCAGCCCAGGCACCGGGAAAGGCTAACTACCTCATGATGAAGGCATCATGGCTGCTACTCGGATAGCAGGCATGTTTCACTTGATGTTTTAAACATGATGGCTGAACAACTGCCTGTTGATGGTTCCTCTCCCTGTGTATGTGTGGAGTTTGGAGAAGACAAGTGTGTCGTCAATGGTTTCCTGTACAACTGGGAATCTCAATACTCTGACAAAGCAATGTATGTGTGCCCCTGCTCTTGCCTGGTAAGAAAAAAAACACATTTTCTTAGAGTATCCATCAACTCCCTGGTAGATAACGAACTGGGAAAAGTTGGTAAAGTCACAAGCTCCATCCTGGCAGTATCTGTGTCTATACAAGTTGATAGTAACCTATGATGACGACTGTCTGTGCAACTGTTTGTCCTGTTGAAGGAGGGGACACAGTGGTGACAATCTCCTTGTTGAATCATAGAGGGGCTTCATCCATTTCCCCTGACTGAGCTGGAAGTAGAAAGTGATCTCTGAAGACCTTGAGTGAGTAGAGGATTCTGTGGAGAGCGCTCATTTTCCTTTTCCCGCTGCATAATGCTTCCCGTCTCTGCAACCTCTGCCCCGTGTCCCTATCACATTGCAGGAATGAGTTTTGAATTTAAATTTTAAATATGTAAAGGCTTAAATGTGAAATTTTTAGTGCATTGCTATTAAAAACGTTAACCACAAAAGTTATTTCCTGAACAAGATAAAAGACTTATCATCCAATAGATGAAACATCTCTCGTTTCTAGCCTCAAATCTTTCCATCATGACACTTGATTGACAGATATATATCTGTTTCATCTCACCTTTCAATTTTCTTCTCTGTTTCCCCATAAGATTCACATATAGACCTGTCATTCTCTTCCTTCTCATGTCATGCCTTTAAAAAGAGGCTGAACTGTGTAACCGCTTACATTTTTTTTCAGTTCATTTATGGGATATGGGTGTCGTTGGCTAGGCCAACATTTATTGCTCATCTCTAATTGCCCTTGAGAAAGTGGGATGAATTGACTTCTTGAACTTCTGCAGGTCCTGTGGGTATAATGCTGTTAGGGAAGAAGTTGCAAGACTTCAACCTGCCAACAGTGAAAGAACAGTGATATATTTCCAAGTCAGGATGATGAATGACTTGGAGAGGAGCTTTCAGGTGGTGGTGTTCTCACATGTCTGCTGCCCTTGTCCTTCTAGATGGTCGTGGTTATGGGTTTGGAAGGTGCTGCCTAAGGACACTTGGTGAGTTCCTGATCTTGTAAATGGAACACAATGTTATTACTGTGCGTCAGTGGTGGAAGAAGAAAACATTTGTGAATGGGATGCCAATTAAAAGGCTGTTTTGGCTTGGATGACTAGCCCAATTCAGTCCTGGTTAATGATAATCTGGAGGATATTGATAGGGAGGAATTCAGCGATAGAAATGTCATTGAATGTCAAAGGTTAGATTCTCTCTTATTGGAAATGGTCATTGCCTGGCATTTGTGTGACACAAATGTTACTGGTCACTTGTTAGTCCAAGCCTGGATATTATCCAGTTCTTGCAGCATTTAGACATGGACAATTTCACTATCAGCATACCATGCTGAACATTGTGCAATCATCAGCAACCATGCCTACTTCTGGCGTGATAATAATGAAGCAGCTGAAGATGGTGTGGGCCTAGGACACTACCCTGAAAAACTCCTGCAGTGATGACTTGTAACTGGAATGATTGATCTCTGATAACTAAAACTATCTTTCATTATGTTAGGTATTATTCTGACCAGGAGCGAATTTTCCCCTGGATCCCATTGCCCTCCATTTTGCTAGGGTTCTTTGATGCCATAACCAATCAAAGAATGCTTTGATAGGGCAAAGAACAAAGAAAATTACACCACAGGAACAGGCCCTCCAAGCCTGCACTGACCATGCTGCCCAACCTAACTAAAACCCCGTACTCTTCCGGAGACATATTCTCTATTCCTACCCTATTCATGTATTTGTCAAGATGCTCCTTAAAAGTCACTATCGTATCTGCTTCCACTACCTGCCCCAGCAACGTGTTCCAGGCATCCACTACTCTCTGTGTAAAAAATCTGCCTCGTACGCCTCCTTTAAACCTTGCCCCTCAAATCTCAAATCTGTGCTGCCTAGTAATTGACTCTTGCGCCTTGGGAAAAAGCTTCTGACTATCCATTCTGTCCATGCCTCTCATAATCTTGTAGACTTCTATCAGGTCTCCCCTCAACCTCCGTCGTTCACGTGAGAACAAACTAAGTTTTCTCGACCTCTCCTCATAGCTAATGCCCTCCATACCAGGCAACATCCTGGTAAATCTTTTCTGTACCCTCTCCAAAGCCTCCACATCCTTCTGGTAGTGTGGCAATCAGAATTGAACACTATATTCCAAGTGCAATCTAAATGAGGTTCTATAAAACTGCAACACGACTTGCCAATTTTTAAACCCAATGCCCCGGCCGATGAAGGCAAGCATGCTGTATGCCTTCTTGACTATCTTCTCCATCTGCACTGCCACTTTCAGTGACCTGTGTACATGTGCACCCAAATCCCTTTGCCTATCAATATTCTTAAGGCTTCTGCCATTTAGTGTATATTTCCTTTCTATATTAGATCTTCCAAAATGCATTACCTCACATTTGTCTGGATTAAACTCCATCTCCCATCTCTCCACCCAAATGTCCAACCGATCTATATCCTGCTGTATCCTCTGATGGTCCTCATCACTATCCGCAAATCGCCCAACCTTTGTGTCATCCGCAAACTTACTAATCCAATCAGTTACATTTTCCTCCAAATCATTTATATGTATTACAATTAGCAAAGGTCCCAGCACTGATCCCTGAAGAATGCCACTTGTCACAGCCTTCCATTCAGAAATGCACCCTTCCACAGTTATCCTCTGCCTTCTGTGACCGAGCCAGTTTTGTATCCACCTTGCCAGCTCACCCTTGATCTCATGCGATTTCACCTTCTGCACCAGTCTGCCATGAGGGATCTTGTCAAAGGCCTTACTGAAATCCATGTAGACAAGTTCCACTGCCCTACTCTCATCAATCATCTTTGCCACTTCCTTGAAAAACTCAGTCAAGTTCATGAGACATGACCTCCCCTTTACAGAACCATGTTGCCTCTCACTAACGTGTCCGCTTATTTCCAAGTGGGAATAAATCCTGTCTTGAAGAATCCTCTCCAATAATTTCCCTACCACTGATGTAAGGCTCACCGGCCTGTAATTTCCTGGATTATTCTTGCTACCTTTCTTAAACAAAGGGACAACATTGGCTATTCTCCAATCCTCTGGGACCTCCCCTGTAAGAAAACTCACAACACTAGATTATATCTGTTTACCCAGTCCAATGCTGGCATCTCCACATCATGACCTCCCCTGTAGCCACTGAGGATACAAAGATTTCTCTCATGACCCCAGCAATTTCCTCCTTTGACTCTCTCAGTATTCTAGGGTATATCCCATCAGGCCCTGGGGACTTGTCTACCTTAATATTTCTCAAGAACCCCAATACCTCCTCCTTTTAACATGACTGAAACTATCTACACATCCTTGCCCAGGCTCATCATCCAGCAAATCCTTCTCTTTGGTGAATACTAAAGCAAAGTATTCATTTAATATCTCACCCATTTCCTCTGGCTTCACAAATAGATTCCCTCCCTTGTCCTTGAATGGGCCAACCCTCTCCCTGGCTATCCTCTTGCTCTTTATATATGTATAAAAAGCCTTGGGATTTTCCTTAATTCTGCTGGCCAATGCTTTCTCGTGACCCTTTTAGCCTTAAGAGTATTGATAGGCAGAAGTTTTAGGAGTATTGATAGGCAAAGGGATCTGGATACACAAGTACACAGTTCACTAAAAGTGGCTTTGCAGGTGGAGAAGGTAGTCAGGAAGGCATGCTTGCCTTCTTCAGCAGGGGCATTGTGTTTAAAAATTGGCAAGACATGTTGCGGCTTTAAAGAACCTTAGTTAGGCCGCACTTGGAATATAGTGTTCAATTATGGTCACCATAATCACCAGAAGGATGTGGAGGCTTTGTAGAAGGTACAGAAAAAATTTACCAGGATGTTGCCTGGTATGGAGAGTGTTAGCTCTGAGGAGAGGTTGGAGAAACTTGGTTTGTTCTCACTGGAGCGACGAAGGTTGAGGGGCGACCTGATAGATGTCTACAAGATTATGAGAGCCTTGAGCAGAGTAGTCAGAAGTTTTTTCCCAGGATGTAAGAGTCAATTACTAGGAGGCACAGGTTTGAGGTGCAAGGGGCAAGGTTTAAAAGAGATGTACGAGGCAGATTTTTTACACAGAGAGTGGTGGGTGCCTGGAACATGTTGCTGGGGGAGGTAATGGAAGCAGATACAATAGCGACTTCGAAGGGGCGTCTTGAGAAATACATGAATGGGATGGGAATAGAGGGATATGGTCCCCAGCAGAGTAGGCAGTTTTAGTTAAGTCGGGCAGCTTGGTCAGTGCAGGCTTGGAGGGCCGAAGGACCTGTTTCTGTGCTGTAATTTTCTTTGTTCTGGAGAACAGGTTGTCAGTACTATTGCCGGAATACTGTCAGGACCCATAACCTTTTCAGTATCCAGTGCCTACAGCCATTTCTTGATATCATGTGGAGTGAATTGAATTGGCTGAAGACTGGCATTTGTGATGCAGGGTAGCTGTGGAGAAGGCCGAGATGGATCATCTACTCAGCACTTTTGGCTGAAGATTATTGTGAATGCTTCAGTCTTAACTTTCACACTGATGAGCTGGGTCCTCCATCATTGAGGAAGGGGATATTTGTGGAGTCTTCTTTACTGTGTTACTTAATTGTCCACCAACAGTCGCAACTCGATGGGGCAGGACTGCAGAGCTTAGTTCTAATCCATTGGTTGTGGAATAACTTAGCTTTATCTATCACTTGCTGCTTATGCTGTTTAGCAGGTAGTGCTGTGCTGTAGCTTCACCAGTCGACACTTATTTTTAGGTATGCCTGGTGTTGTTCCTGGCATGCCCCCTTGCACTCCTCATTGAACTAGGGTTAATCATCTGGTGTGGTGGTAATGGTAGAGTGGGAGATACGCTGGACCATGAGGTTACAGATTGTGGTTGAGTACAGTTCTGTTGCTGCTGATGGCATCCCATGGATGCCATGATGTGGAGATGCCAGCGTTGGATTGGGGTAAACACAGCAAGAAGTCTCACAATAAAAAAAATCTGGAATTAAGGATCTACTAATGACCATGAAATCATTGTTGAATGTCGGAAAATCCCATCTGATTCACGGAGGGAATGTTAACTGTTAACTGTCCTGGCTGGAGACAATACACATCTCTTTAACCTGTGTTTAACCCTCTCTCCCCTCATATTGTCTGTACCTTTAAGACTTGATTGCCTGTAAAGACTCGCATTCCAACCATTATCTGGTAAATTGAGTTTGTGTCTTTATATGCCCTGTTTGTGACACAAGTCCTCACTCACCTGAAGAAGGAGCTTGAGGCTCCAAAAGCTAGTGCTGCCAAATAAACCTGTTGCACTTTAATCTGGTATTGTGAGATGTCTCATGGATGCCCGGTATTGAATTGCTAGATCTATGAGGAATCTATCCCATTTAGCATGGTGGTAATGCCACACAACACGATGGAGCCTTTATCTCTACAGGAACTATGCAACATTCACACCTACCAATATTGTCATGGACAGTATACAAGATTTCTCACTCTTTTCCTTTTTAACATCAGCTGTGACTCCATTGAATGCATTCTTGTCTCCAAATTTTAAAGTTCTGAGTTCAAGTCCAAAACTGGAATACAAAATTCCAGGCTGACAATCCAATCAAAGGTGCCAACTTTCAGATGAAACCTTAAACCAAGGTTGGTTGAATGGATGTAAAGTATCGCATGGCACTATTTAGCAGAAGAGCAGGCAAGTTTTCCTTGGTGTTTTGGCCAATATTTATCCCTCAATCAAAACTGTAAAAACAGATTATCTAGTCATTATCACATTGCACTTTGTGGGAGTTTGTTGTGCTCAGATTGGATGCTGTGTTACTTATATTATTAGAGATTACACTTCAAAGATGTTTTTAATAAATTCATTCATGGGCGTTGCTGGCTGGCCAGCATTTATTGCCCATCCCTAGTTGCCCTTGAATTGAATGGCTTGCTCAGCCATTTCAGAGGGCAGTTGAGAGTCAACCACATTGTTGTGCCTCTGGAGTCAATTGAAGGCCAGACCAGGTAAGGATGGCAGATTGCCTTTTATAAAGGAAGTCCTAACCGTGAATCAGATGGGTTTTTCTGAAAATCAACAATGGTTTCATGGTCATTAGTAGATTCTTAATTCCAGATATTTTTTATTGAATTCAAATTCCACCAGCTATTGTGGCGTGATGCAAATCCAGATTCCCAGAACATTAGCTGAGTTTCTGGATTAATAGTCCAGCAATAATACCATTAGGCCATCACCTCCTCTTGCTTGGCTGTAAAGCACTTTGTGATACAGTATACGATGATCATGAAAAGCACTAAGGTCTTGCAGTATAGTGGGTAGCGTCCCTGCCTCTGAGTCAGGAGCTCCAGGTTAGAGTCCCTCAAGCCCCTGGCAACAGACCAGCGACCTGTTCCAGGCATTACTGGCTATGGAAACAGTTGAAAGTCTGTCTTTACCAGGTATGAGGAAAGAATTGGAATAAAAAGCACAATACAAATAAAAGTCTTTTCTTTATGTTATATACTGGGGCGGCACGGTGGCACAGTGGTCAGCACTACTGCCTCACAGCGCCAAAGACTTGGGTTCAATTCCTGCCTCAGGTGAAAGCCTGTATGGAGTTTGCACA
The DNA here is from genome assembly GCF_965287045.1 of Carcharhinus amblyrhynchos. Taxonomy (NCBI): domain Eukaryota; kingdom Metazoa; phylum Chordata; class Chondrichthyes; order Carcharhiniformes; family Carcharhinidae; genus Carcharhinus; species Carcharhinus amblyrhynchos. The sequence goes on along the minus strand of NC_137336.1, from coordinate 31,532,786 downwards.
TTCTCCCCATGTCTGTGTGGGTTTCTTTCGGTTGCTCTGGTTTCCTTCCACAGTCCAGAGATATGCGGGTTAGGTTGATTGACCATGCTAACTTGAACCTAGTGTCAGGCATTTAGCAGGGTAAATATGTGGGGTTATGGGAATAGGGTGGGATTGTGTTTGGTGCAAACTCAATGGGCTGAATGGCCTCCTTCTGCACCATGGGGATTCTATGATTCTATGCTGTGACGACTTTTAAAACCCAAACTTATCACCATCTAATCACTTTCTGGTTTACTGCATTGTTTCACTTGCTGTTTCAATCTTTGTGATGATCTGCACCAAGGGTTTTGTACCTTTTCAGAGTTGGCGCTATAAAATTGAAACAAAATCCTGAAGTAAACAAATGTAGTTAATTTCAAACCATATGTAATACACGATTGTCATACCTTTTGGCTGCAATTCTGTAGTGATTGCTTCTTTCAGGATCAATCTATAGACTAACACAGAAACATAGAAGATAGGAGCAGGAGGAGGCCATTTGGCCCTTCATAAGAACATGAGAAATAGGAGCAGGAGAAGGCCATGTAGCCCCTTGAGCCTGCCCTGCCATTCAATAAGATCATGGCTGATCTGATAGTGGTTCAGTTCCACTTACCCGCCTGCTCCCCATAACCTTTAATTCCCTTATTAATCAGGAAATCTATCTACCTGTGACTTAAACACATTTAACGAGGTAGCCTCCACCACTTCACTTCTCTGAGAGAAGAAGTTCCTCCTCAACTCTGTTCTAAATTGACTCTGCCTTATTTTGAGGTTGTGCCCTCTAGTTCTTCTTTCCTTTCTAAGTGGAAATAATCTCTGCCTCTATCCTGTCTAACCCCTTCATTATCTTATATGTCTCGATAAGATCTCCCCTCAGCCTTCTAAACTCCAATGAGTGCAGGCCCAATCTACTCAATCTCTCCTCATAAGCTAACCCCCTCATCTCCGGTATCAACCTGGTGAACCTTCTCTGCACTCCCTCCAAGGCCAACATATCCTTTCGCAAATAAAGGGACCAAAATTGTACACAGTACTCTAGTTGCGACCTCACCAGTACCTTGTACAATTGCAGTAATACCTCCCTGCTTTTATACTCCATCCCCCTCGCGATAAGGGCCAACATTCCATTTGTCTTCTTGATCACCTGCTGCACCTGCAAACTGAGTTTTTGCGATTCATGCACAAGGACCCCCAAGTCCCTCTGCATTTAAATAATAGTCCATTTTACTATTATTCCTTCCAAAGTGGATAACCTCACACTTGCCAATGTTCTACTCCATCTGCCAGATCCTCGCCGACTCACTTAGCCTATCCAAATCTCTCTGCAGACTTTCCACGTCCTCCACGCAATTCGCTTTCCCACTCATCTTTGTGTCATCAGCAAACTTTGTTAGCCTACACTCGGTCCCCTCCTCCAGATTGTCTACGTATATGGTAAACAGTTGAGGTCCTAGCGTCGATCCCTGCGGCACACCACTAGTCACCAACTGCCAACCGGAAAAGCACCCATTTATTCCAACTCTCTGCTTTCTATTAGGTAGCCAATCCTCAATCCACGCTAACACTTTACCCCAAACTCCATGTACCTTAATCTTTTGCAATAACCTTTTGCGAGGCACCTTATCAAACGCCTTTTGGAAATCTAAAAACACCACATCCACCGGTTCCCCTCTGTCAACTGCACCCGTTACATCTTCATAAAAATCCAGTAAATTTGTCAAACACGACCTTCCCTTCTTGAATCCATGCTGTGTCTGCTTGATTGAACCAACCTTCAAGCTGGCTCTGCCATTCATTACGATCATGGCTGATCATCCAACTCAATAGCCTAATCCTGCTTTTTTTCCTACAACCTTATATCCAGCCACCTCTTGAATACATTCAATGTTTTGCATCAACTACTTCCTGTGGTAATGAATTCCACAGGCTCACCACTCTTTGAATAAAGAAATGTTTCCTCACCTCTGTCCTAAATGGTCTACCCTGAATCCTCAGACTGTGACCTCTGGTTCTGGACTCTCCCACCATTGGGAATATCCTTCCTGCCTCTACCATGTAAAGATCACATAACCCAGGGAACCAATTGGAAGTGAGGTGGGAGCTCAGGTTCCAGGACCTTCTGAAGAGCTGGCTGCAGCCAGGAGGCTGCAAGCTTCTATATAACCTTTATCTGTCAATAAATGTGCCGCTGTTTTCCCCTTAACTAGTGAACAAGAATTGTTACTTTGGTGACAAAGGTAAAAATGAGCCTGGAACTGTAAGAATACAGCTTCCATTGAACTTGAGTGAAGTCAAGACAAAGAAGAGTATTTATAAAAATGCCCCGATTTGGATGGGTAGATCCTTTTGATGCCTCCAACAAGAGCTGGACATAATGGATAGAGTGTTTGGGCTTATACTTTCAGACCACTGTAATAGAGGAGGAGAGGAAGAGAAAGGCAATCCTCCTGAGTGTGTGTGGGACAGAGACTTACAGTTTGATTCACAGTCTCACAACTCCAAATGCTTCCAACGCCAAGTTATTCAGTAAGCTAATTGAATTGGTAAAGTCACATTTCTATCCAAAACCATTGATCATTTTTTCAGAAATTCAAGTTTAATTCAAGGGGGTGAGCTCCAGGGAAATTATTGTGACGTATATTAGCAACTCAAAGCAAATCCCAAGCACTGCAGCTTCGGAGCCAATTTGAATGATATACTACAGGTCAGATTAGTCCTCAGGGTGAATAATGAGGCTATTTAACAGAAGTTATCAGCAGAGGCAGATATAAATTTTAAATGAGCGTTGGCGATAGCACTGGCGATGGAGAGTGCTGGAGAGGGTGAAAAAGAGTTATAAAGCATGCTATTCACCAGTTAGCATGGGAACCTGCAATCAGCAGCAGTGCCAAAAATAAAGATGATGTTGTGAAGTGGTAAGTGAATTCAGCCACAAATAAAACAAGAACATTTAGAAGAGGAAATTGATCAGTAAAGATTGAAGCAGAATGTTTTTAAAATTTATTTATTGGTGTCACAAGTAAACTTACATTAACATTGCAATGAAGTTACTGTGAAAATCTCCCAGTCGTCACACTCTGGCGCCTACTCGGGTACATGGAGGAAAAATTTAGCATGGCCAATGCACCTAACCAGTCTTTCGGGCTTGGGAGGAAATCAGAGCACCCGGAGGAAACCCACGCACACGAGGAGAATGTGCAAACTCCACACAGACAGTGACCCAAACTAGGGATCAAACCCGGGTCCCTGGAGCAGTGAGGCATCAGTGCTAACCAGTGTGCCACTGTGCTGTCCAATGTTACCATTATGTGAGTAACCACTCCCCTGAATCCTGCAGATAAATTGTTTTTTCTGTGACAGGATAGGCCATTTAAGACATTCTCAGGAGCTGGCTGCAGCTATGTGGCTGCAAGCCTCTGTATGGCCTTGTAAATAAACACATTATTTTTCCCTTAACCAGTGAACAAGAATTATTATAATTTCCAAAAGAAAAATAGTTACCTTCCAATTTAAAACATAATGTATGTAAGTTTTTTTTTAAAGACTGGAATGATAGGGAGTTACGATGATAAACAAACTTAGATGTTAATTCCCCACAGAATGTGAATAATGAGCAGTTTGTTAGCTTGTCTCTGTATGAAGGGACAGCCTGTTCCGAAAGCTTGTGGCGTTTGCTATAAATAAACCTGTTGGACTTTAAGCTGTTGTGTTATGAGACTTCTTTCTGTCTGTACTGATTAAACAGGTCACAGCAATTGTTCTTGAGTCTCTGGTTCCTGGGCAAAGATTCTCACATGCTCTCTGGGTGTGAATAGCAGGAGATACAGCATATAGATCCAGACACTGGCTGGGAGATTGATCTAAGACTGCCAAATGCAACAAGATCTATGAAACAATTTGCAGTCCAGCTGTAAAGTTGGGAGAATACAATAGCTTGCAGTTAGATAGTACCTTTAACAGAACAAACTTCCCCAGCATGTCACAGGAGTGTTATTCGACACAGAACTACACAAGGAGTTAAGGGTGGGGGTAAGTTTTAAGCAGCATCCTGAGGGAGGAGATGGAGTGAGGTGGAATGTCATCCGGAGCGAATTGTAGAACTGAGGTGGGCCACTATAAGCTATAATGGAATGCTTGAAACCAGGAATATGCAAAAGACCAGAAGTGGAAGAACATGTGAATCATACAATGTTGTAGGGGTGGAGTAGGTTACAGAGATGGAGAAGGACCAAGTCAAGGAGAGATTTGAAAAGATGGATGAGAATTTTAAAATCAAGATATTGCTAGTCTTGGAATTGATGTAGGTCACTGAGCACAGAGGTGTTTGGTTAAAGGGATTGGGGTTAGCAACACTGGCTGGGCATATTCCAGGAAATGTCAGAGGAAGTGACATCACAGAAAGCCAGTGGCCTGGCCCGAACAGGTGAATTTCTTCACTGGCCAAATTTCTTGTCCACCCTTCCATCTCACCCCAATTCCCTTGACCATTCACCCAGATACAGTTTTATTACATTTATTTCTCTATTTGTGTTCTCCTTCCTCTTCCCTGCAACAACCACCTCAGATTCTTTTAAATGCAAGGAATATGTAAGGAATAGAGGAATTTGAACCAAGGACAGGCAGAATGGATTAGTTTAATATGGTATCATGTTCAGTACAACATTGCGGGCTGAAGGGCCTGTTTCTGTGCTAACAGTGGCCTGTATTGTTCTCTGTTCAATGTATGTTTAATTCTGGATTCCAACATGAGTTGTGTTTCATGTTGAAAGAGTAGAGAAAAACAAATAAAAACAACATTGAATTAACTGAGTGACAATAACTGCAACTGATGTGATGCTTAACTTTATAATGTCCTTAAACTCATGTCATTCAATTTTCAGTGAAATGAATAGTTAAACCAATATCTCTAACTGGCAGACAGATCTCAGTATTGATACAGAAAGCTATGTCTGTCTATCTATGGTTTGGTAGATGGGACATGCTTCTGACTGATTGATCATATCTAACAGCACACCTTTATGGGGAGGTGGTGGGTGACAATTGCCACTGGACTAGTAAGCCAAAGATCCAGGGTAATGCTGTGGGGACCTAGCCTCAAATCACACCACAGGAGATGGTGAAATTTGAATTCAGTAAAAAATCTAATGATGACCATGAAACTATTGTTGATTGTTGTAAAAACCCACTTGATTCAATAATGCCCTTTAGGGAAGGAAATCTGCTGTCTTTACCTGATCTGGCCTACATATTACTCCAGATCCACAGCAATGTGACTGACTCCTAACTCCTCTGAAATGGCCCAGCAAGCCACTCAGTTCATGGGCAATTTGGGATAAGCAGCAAATACTGGACTTACCAGCAATGCCCACATCCTGGGACAGAATAATGAAAAAAATCCCTCTGGCTTTTCACAACAGACAGGATTCTGATTGTACCTTTTGTCCTTGCAAAAATCAAAATCTAGCGTCCAACATTACATGTGATTCTAATGTGATTCTAGCACTTGCCTAACAATCCTAATTGTGCTAAAAATTACACTGACAACCAATTTAAAATTACCAGTGAGCAGTACAGCTCACTTAAGCATGCTGTATATATTTACACACAAAAGGCCCTGTCTTTTGAAGACTAAAGTACACACATTGTGCTGTTTTCATTTAAATATTACCTGGTCATTCCCCAAAGCAATACCTTGACCAATCAGAATCAACATGCCTGGTTTGAACTTAAACAACGCTGATAGTTAACTTTCAGTTATCAGTTACTGGCACATTCTCCATAGCAACACGCCTACCAATCATAGTCCAATTGCCAGCCAGTCAGCACTCGCTTCTCATGCAGTATAAGTTGTTGTTCCATTTACAATTTGGTATTCTTTGTCCTGATGGGTGCAAGGTAAAAAGCTTTGAGAACATGCCTCTTTTTTCAACAAAACACTATTATACAGAAGTTAAAGCTCATGGAATTGAAGGAAAATGACTGACCTGGTTCTGAAATTGGCTGAGTGGAAGGAGACAGAGAGTAAAGATAATAGAGAGGTACTCTAATTGGTAGGAGTGTTCCATCAGGATCCTTGCTGGGGCCTCAACTGTTCACTGTATTTATTCTGGCTCAGATGACAATTAGAACATCACAGTTCCAAAATTTGCCAATGAACAAAGTAGTGGGTATTTAAGCAGTGTGGAAGGAGCATAAAATTATCAAGAGATTTTCTACATTAAGGGAACTGGCAAGTGAATTTCAATATAGGCAAATGTTCTCCACTTTGGATCAAGGAGAGAACAGGGTACTTTCCAAACAGTGAAAATCTAGAAAGAGTGGATGTCTAAAAGTCTTGGGAATGCACGGGTCATTAAAATGTTATGAACAGGTACAGAAAATAATTAAAAATACAAATTACATGGTAGCCTTCATATCAAGTGGGATAAAATACAAGGTCGTATTGGTCTTGGAGGAGTGCAGTGCAGGTTTACCAGAATGATACCTGGACTCCAAGAGTCAAATTATGAGCAGAGGTTACAAAAATAGGATTGTATTCCCTGGTAAAGGAACGATTTGATCAATCTTTTCAAGGCATTGAGGGAAAGTGATAGAATAGATTTTGGGAAATTATTTCCACTTGGGGTGTCAAGGATTGGTGGACATAAGTCAAAAAATTAATCTCAGATCTTTTAAGACTGTAATTAGGAAACAAAAGGTAATGGGAGTTTGGAATTCTCTTCTGCAAATGGCTATTGATAGGAGATGGACTGTGAATTTTAAAACTGAGATTGATATATTTTTATTGGTCAAAAACATCAAGAGATATAGGGGTAAAGACAGATATATGGAGATAGGTCACAGATAAACCAAGATCACTAAATAGCAGAACAGGCTCAGGGGGTTAAACTACCCATTCCTATTCTTATATTTCTGTGTACCAGATACCAACCTCAAGCATGATCTAAGTCTCCATATTCACAGAAACACAGTTCACAATTCTGGTGACAGTAGGTGACATAGTGGACAATGTGTTGTGTGGTGGCTTGTGGATCCTGCTGATTGAGACAAAAGCCTTCAAAATCTGAGAGTTTCCATTAGTCCAGCCCATCAGCCGATCACTGGCGACAGATTCAGGGGCAAGTAGAAAGACGACAATTAGAACACACCTGTCTCGAGTTGCTTTCTCTCAGAACAGGTGCCAAGCTTCTGGTTTTCAATGGAAAGCACCCTTGTGAGCGGAAAAAAACAAGTATCATCATGTTGTCTGAGTAAAAATTACAGATATGCAGTCAGCGGTGATTCTCTCCCACCAGTGGGCGTAGGTTCAGAAGGCAGGTGTTAAATCACAACCCATGAACCTTAAAATAACAAGACCTCAGGCAGCATAGGAAAAATACTAGGACAGAAGAAAGAAAGGCACAGTTAACCAGCTAGGATAAGTATTATGACAGAAAAGTTGTTTGATTTCTGAGAATCTCTATTTTATTGAAAGAGAACATATACTTACATTGTGTTCTGCTTTTCATAGAGGTAAAAGCCATCCCAGAAGGGACATTGTTATATTTTGTTGATTTGTTCAATGTGGTGATAACTATTGTAAGAAGTCTCACAACACCAAGTAAAAGTCCAGCAGGTTTATTTAGTAGCACAAGCTACAAGCTTTCAGAGTGCTGCTCCTTCATCATGTGAGTGGGAGTTCTGTTCACAAACAGGGTATATAAAGACACAAATTCAATTGACAAAATAATGATTGGAACGCGAGTCTTTACAGGTAATCAAGTCTTAAAGATACAGACAATGTGAGTGGAGAGAGGGTTGAGCGTAGGCTAAAGAGATGGATATTGTCTCCAGCCAGGACAGTTAGTGAGATTTTGCAAACCCAGGCAAGTTGTGGGGGTTACAGATAGTCTAACATGAACCCAAGATCCCGGTTGAGGCCATCCTCATTTGTGTGGAACTTGGCTATCAGTTTCTGCTCAGCGATTCTGTGTTGTCATGGGTCATGAAGGCTGTCTTGGAGAGCGCTTACCCAAAGATCAGAGGCCTAATGCCCATGACTGCTGAAGTGTTCCCCAACAGGAAGAGAAACGCCTCCCTAGTGATTGTTGAGCAGTGTTCATTCATCCGTGTCGTAGCGTCTGCATGGTCTCCCCAGTGTACCATGCCTCGGGATGTCCTTTCCTGCAGCGTATCAGGTAGACAACATTGGTCGACTGGCAAGATTATGTACCGTGTATCTGGTAGATGGTGTTCTCATGTGAGATGATGGAATCTGTGTTGATGATCTGGCATATCTTGCAAAGGTTGCTATGGCAGGGTTGTGTGATCACTGTTCTCCTGAAAGCTGGGTAGTTTGTTGGGGACAATGGTCAGGTTAAGGTTGTGCAGTTGTTTGAAGGCAAAAATTGGGGATATGGGGATAGCCTTGGCAAGACGTTCGTCTTCATCAATAACATGTTGAAGGCTCTGAAGAAGATGTCGTAGTTTCTCCACTCCAGGGAAGTACTGGATGACGACGGGTACTCTGTCAATTTTGTAAATTGTGCCCTGTTTGTGAACAGAACTCCCATTCACCTGATGAAGGAGCAGTGCTCTGAAAGCTTGCGGCTTGTGCTACCAAATAAATCTGTTGGACTTTAACCTGGCATTGTGAGAATTCTTACTGTGCTTATCCCAGTCTAGCACTGGCACCTCCACATCGTGATTATTATTATCATGGTTACGCAGAGGTAAAAAAGTTTGAGTTGCTGTAATCTTCAATGATGTGCATTGGTTTGGAGAATTCATCCTTTATTTAATAATAATGTGGTGAAGGAGTTAAGACAACAATGACAAAGGTAGAATGTGGTAAATGGAAGAGAAGACATCAACAATCTGCTATACTCTTTACAGCGCTAATTGAGGAATATTTTGTATGATGGTGTTCCTTATACTCCTTTCCAACCATTTCTGCTTCTAACATTACTAGGATTGCTGATTCTTCTCTTGCAAGCAATAAAAATAACTTATTTCAGTAAGTAGATCAAAGAAAGAAGTTTAATGAAGAAACATCATTACTCCAACACTTATAGCCACAGCCTGGGCCATACAAGCTTCCCCACGATTCCCAAACTGCTTTTTATTTATACTGGGTCAGCTGGTCATCTGACCACCACATCATTTTGTCATCGATTATAATGTCTGCTGGGTCAGCTAGTCAGCTAATCCTCATAGCATGTTACCATTGGTCACATTATAACCGATCTAATGTTATAATTGGTTACATTCTAACAAGGGTCACATCCCAGGCATTTCCATAAGGCCTGTTGGATGGTTTGAGATTTTGTGGAACACTGGATAGTGTAACTACCTCCGAACCAGAAGTTCCAAGTTTGAGTCCCACCCCAGGACTTGATTGCCTTAAAACTGTGCCCTTGATTTCTGACCCTCCTGCAAATGGAAACACTTATTTTTTGTACATTAGCACCAACAAATTGAACATTCAGGGAGAGGGAATCCTTTCTACTGAAGTGATTGAGCCAGGTTGAACTGTAGCGATTTGCAAAGCAAAATGGGTGCCATCTATTAAACTATGGACTTTGAGAAAACAACAATCCTCTAAAAAAAGCCCATCTCACTGGTTCCTTCGAGTGATAATGAACTTCAGCTCTCCTGAAAAACTACTTGACATATACATGTCCATATAACACCCTAATAATCATTACAGAAATTGTCCCTATCTATCTGAAGTTGTCCAGTGGAGTAATAGTTCATTGTGGTTTATCACCTTCTATGTGGCTATGTAGCAAAGTTCTACCATTGCGTCATACTTTTTTAATACACCACTCTTGTCTTCCTTCTATGTGCTTTTGCATTTTGTGATTCATCATCCTTTAATGCTGCTCCAATTTCTTTTCCTTCATCCTCCTCTTACCTCCTCTTCTTCTCATCCTGCATGATAATGCAAGGAATGTCATGTCTATTTCTGCTCTGTCATAAGCAGAGGAGGGTGTATCAAAGTCGTCCGGTCATTTCACACTCCCACAGACAGTTAAAAAATAGGTCCAAGACTGAAGGAGATAAAACGTCACTTCAAAAACTCAATCCCAGCTGCAGCAATTACAGTTCAAACTGTCATTAAGACCCACAACCTCACATCTGCTTGCCTCTGATGACTGGGCTGAATTGGTGTTGGTAAACTGGTAAGAACATTACTCATTAGATCAATTTTTTTCTGGAAATTATGGGAAGGAGCATATGCTGTGGACTCATTTGTGGGACAGGAACTCTTGCAAAAAGTTTCTGCCAATTTTTCTTTTCAAACAAGTCCCGCTCTACTTCTTATTGAAGTCAATTAATATTGTTTAAAAGCTTGTTAAGAGTTTGTCAAGGGGTAATGTTTAAATTTAATGGGGTGGACAAGTTGCATATGTCTTCAGCAATGGACCAGTGAAGGGAAAGTAATAAAGAGTGGAGAGCCAATCATACCTGATCAAGAGTATTAGTCTGGCCCCATAAGGTGGTCACGGGGCAAAAGGAACAAGACCCTATCGTCCTTTAGAGAAGACAATCTGCCATCCTTATCTGCTCTGGCCTTTATGTGACTCCAAAGCCACAGCAGTATGATTGATTCTCAACTGCCTTTGGGCAACTAGGGATAGGCAATAAATGCTGGGCAGCCAGTGTCGTCCATGTCCCACAAATGAATATTAAAAGAATTTGGTAAGTATGCCCTTGGCACTGCACAGGTTGTAGGGAGAGTGAGTATTCAGCACCCAGGTTTTGAAAATGGAATCAAAAACCCCCTGGCATCACAGGGAAAGTTGAGCTAGGAGCATCACTGGTAAGGACAATTGGATAACCATCCACACAGAAAGAAAGGTTCTATGCTGGAAATGAGGGCATAACTGTCAATCTTTTAGTGATAAGGAGCAACACTCTCTGCAGGAAGAACAGAGCCCCAGATATCAGAGGAGCACAAGAGAGGAAAAAAGAGCAGCAAAGCATCAGACACCAAACTCTCAACATAGGATCAACCACGCAATACAGAGTTATCGCGATGACCAGAAACCTGACTGTCTGGGCAGAGGGTCAGAGGCATTTCTGCCCTTATCACAGAAGATCTTTCTTGCACCTTGTGGCATTGGTCACCCGGCCCTAACAACAGCTGTTAAAGTTACTGTAGCCTTGAATGGAAGAAGGAAGCTCAAGCAAGAGTTACCGATCAGTCTGTGCAAATTATTGATTACAACACAGGGCAGGGTGATTTTATTTTTAAATAGGGGAAGGATAGGTAAAGCAATGATTTTAGAACAAAGTAGGAATAGCAGACATTACACAGGATGTCAATATAAGAGCTCACGCCCAGGGGAACGGAAACAAATTTCTGGAAACTGTTAGATTTGAAGAAAAGTACTAAATAAAGAGTAAGATGAGTACAAGTATGTTTTACAAAGAGGCTAATTATACAGTATTCCTAAAATAGTATACGTATTTAGGCATTGGTGACTTAAATTATGGCCCCAGTTTTGGTATGGGACAGATGTTGTGCAGATGGGAATTGAGGAAGGAAGCAACCATCCTGGTAATAGCAATTTGACATTGAGAAACTTTTGACTCAACTCTCCAGCTTAGCATTAGCCGGAAGTTATAGGTGACTACAGAAGGCTGGTAGTTGCAAAATGTGGCACAAGGCTGTCATCAGGGACATGAAGGAACGGTTTCTGGCACTCAGGTAAACCATTGGGAGGGGTTTGGATTATGACCTTGATTTCTCTTGAAGGTCCTGGAGGCACATTCTTTCTCTACCTGACCCACAAGGAAAGTCAAAATAAGTAAAACTGCTTCTCCTTTCTGGCCTCTTCCTGTGGGTTGGCCAAGTGGAGAAGCTTTCCCACTAAGTTTCCCACAAGTTTTGCCTCCATGATGAAAATGGAGGCTGATTTGCGACCTTTCTTCATTATAGCAAGTGCCCTTCCTATTGATTCAGAAAAGCAGCTTAAAGTCGGAACTTTGGAGAAGAGAATGTGTCCATGGTGGGTAAGTCTTTACCTGGCTTTTTACTTCTTTCCACCAAGTGGACAAATTTTAAATAGTCTCTAATCAGTAACAGATTAGTTTGATTACCTCTGTTTAATGAAAAGGTAGCACGGTGGCACAGTGGTTAGCACTCCTCACAGTGCGAGGGACCTGGGTTCGATTCCGGACTTAGTTAACTGTGTGAAGTTTGTATGTTCTCCCCGTGTCTGTGGGTTTCCTCTGGGTGTTCTGGTTTCCTCCCACAGTCCAAGGATGTGTGGGTTACATGGATTGGCCTTGCAAGATTGCCCCTTCAATGTCCAGAGAGGATCCGCAGGGTAAATATGTGGGGTTACGGGGATAGAGCCTGAGTGAGGGCTCTGTCGGAGAGTTGGTGCAGACTCAATGGGCTGAATGGCCTCTTTCTGCATTGTAGGATTCTATGAAACCAAATGGATCCAGTAACTAGCTGAAAATGCAATGCAATGAAAAAGAGAAGCCTTCAAACATGCTTCAAAGCCAGATCAGAAAGGAAGATGCTGCTGACAAATATTGATGGCAGATTATAATTAAATACAGGCACCGCGCTAAAACATGTCAGCTACAATTTGCTCCTCTTCTAATCACTTCCTTATATTTTCTGTATAAGCCGGCACATTTTGAGGGTGAAACTTGTCTTGGGTGACAAAATAAAATAGTTAATAATGAGTATCGACCTGAATTTCTTTCAGGTGGAGATTTAAATGAACTGCCAATTGACTATTGTCTGTTTTGTCCTACTCATCAAGATGAATTTCACTCCTTTTACCTTGAAGTTCACTGGCCTCCTCCTGCTTCTATTTTCTATGTTTCCATGTGGCTAAACCACAGTAATTTCCAAGGCCATTCTTTCAGTCTGCCACTATTGCTGCACCCATTTACCCTGTTTCTCCAAAGTTTCTGCTGGTCTCCCACTGAAGTTAAGTCAAGAGGTTGGGTAGCCTTTGTTGATGGATTTATGACAATTTATGCAGGGCAAAATATGCACCAGAGAATTTGCATTTCTTCAACGTATATCATCTCCTTACAGAAAAAACATCCTTAAATGAAAGAAAGGCACACCCCGTAGTTAGATGCAGGAAGTCAAACTTAGCAACCTTTTCATAGAGCACCTAATGGCTTGAAACCAGTCCAAAGCATACGTGAGTGTACAAGCTACAGGAGGGGAATATGATTCAAGTTAATGTCATTATAATTGCATATCCTCCCTGGTTAACGTGTTTCAGAGAGTGTAAAGCAGTGGCTGTTTTGTGCCACAAAATGCACAGTGAACATTTTGTACAGTGACAAGCTGACTAATTTTGTGTGCAGGTTTGTGTGTCCATTTCTGCATGGCTTTAGATTGGCATAACCACATCTAACCACAACAAACCTGCCCCTTCTAGCACCGCTTTAAGCGCTTTGAGTCATTTTACACTGTCAAAGGAACCAATCTTAATGCAATTGTTGACGTCACAAAGCTGCAGTTCAAAGAAACAAACTGTGGAAGGTTTTAGAAGCAGCAACAGAGAGTGAGTCATTTCTCAAATGGTGTGGAAAAAGCAGAGATGATGGCTAAAGAAGGGCTGCCTGTTACTGGATGGAAATAAAGCATTACCACAGGCACTGCTGAGTCATTTTTTGATTCAAACCTCATGGCTGCGACAAAACAGGATAATTCAGAATCATGATCAGGTGCACTAGATTGTATATTGCAATAGTACACATCAAAATACTTCATGTATGTAGTCTACTGTTTTGGAGCATCTCTCAATAAAGTGCTATGGTATGTTTTTCTTTACTTTCTTTCTTTATGGCACGGTGGCACAGTGGTTGGCACTGCTGCCTCACAGTGCCAGGGGCCCTGGTTCAATTCCGGCCTTGGGTGACTGTGTGGAGTTTGCATATTCTCCTTGCTATCTGCGTGGGTTTCCTCATGATTCTTTGGTTTCCTCCCACAGTCCAAAGATTGTGGGTTAAGTTGATTGGTGCTGCTAAATTCTCCCTTAGTGTCAGGGAGACTGGCAGAGTAAATATGTGGGGTTGCGAGAATAGGCCTAAGTGGGGTTGTTGTCGGTGTAGATTCAATGGGCCTAATCTCCTCTCTGCACTGTTGGAATTCTATGATCTCTGTTTTATGCAGCATAGAAACTGGCATTTTGACCCAATTGGCCTGCACCAGTGCAGTATTGGGGTGTTTGGGATTGTGAGGGTTAATGTGGGACTGGGGAAAAGTACTGCCCACATTATGATGTAGAGCAGGCTTGACCAACCTTTTCGCTTGGGCAGGGGAACCATATTTGCATACTTTTCTCACTGAAGAGACTGCTGAGAAAATTTCAGAAAGATTAGGGTTGGCACAACAATAAACTGAATTTTAAAAATAATGTTGGGGTTTTAAGGAAACAAATGATTGCTGATCAAATGCACAGCAATGTCATAGCAATAAGTTGATAAGTTAAAAAAAGAATAAATATTGTAAATGATCAGAGTGTGGGAACATCACTGTATGTGAGTGAGGGAGTGTGTGTCTGTATGTATTGGTGTGTTGTGGTATGAGTGATTGAGAAACCCGAGATTGGCGGCAAGGCAGACTTGAACTCAACTCAACACACTCACTCAGTCACTCAATTTCTCAAACTCATTCAGTCTCTTGCACTAGGTCTCTCGCACTCAATCTCTCACACTCAGTCTCTCAAATTCACTCAGTCTCTCACATTCACTCAGTCTCTCACATTCACTCGGTCTGTTGCACTCACCCTTGCATTCACCCCTGCACGCTCACTGAGCTCTCGCACTCACACAGTCTCTCACATTCACTCAGGCACTCACTCCCACACACACACTCAGTCGTTCACACTCACTCACACATACCATTGGTCCCTCACTCAATCTAACTCCCACACGCACACACTCAGTCAGGTACTCATTTTCACACATACTTAGTTATTCGCTCTCACTCCCACACACGTACACTCAGTCCACTCGCTCGCTTTCATTCCCACACACACATACTCGATTACTCACACTCATTCCCACACAACTCTGTCACCCAAAGATTGGCCACTTAAGGGTCTTAATAACTTAAAAAGGGTCGAGGTAAGCAGACTGCCCTGAGCCTCAACCACCCCTTGTATAATTGTCGACAGGAAGGCCACCTAGATAAATTTACAGAATTCCCCACCTACAAAAGCTCACCAGTGGAGGAAAATAAAGTTCTGCTCCTTGACTTTATTAATAGCTAAATACAGCACAAAAGCAAGGAGGCTTTGGTAAAACCTGGTAGAAGACTGATGAGGCCTAAGCTGCAATATTGCGTCAACTTCTGAGGACTGCTGTTTAGGAAGGATGGTAAGGATATATAGAGAACGCAGAAGGGATTTATTAGAATGACAACTGGATGGGCAACTTCAGTTTTGTGGAGAAGCTGGGTTGCTCTCCATCGAGCAGAGAAGGAAGTCTTTTAGTGGTATTCAAAGTTATGAAAGACTTACAAAGACTAAATAAAGAGAAACTATTTCCTGTGGCTAAAGGGCCACAGGACACAGATTTAAGATCATTAGTCAAAGAACAAGGCCAACATATGGAAGTTTGTCTTCACAGAGTAAATAGTTATGAGGTGGGATTCAACCAAAAAAAAACATAAAAACTGGAGTAAATCCCGCTGTTTTTTTCAGCGGGAGTTTCAAAATGAATGTCCCACACTTGCACATTACAGAGACCCCCTAGCATGGATCACATAAAATCTGTTGGTGGGACCTAATTCTGCTAAAGAGGTCGGCAGCACAGCACTGAGCATGCCCCATCCTGCCCCACCCCACACAGCCCCTGGCAGGTCGACCCTTCCCCCACCCCTATGGCCAGCCCCGATCAGCCCTTCACTCCTCTCTGTCACCGCCAACTGCAGACTGGCAGCGGGACCCTCAGGCCCCACTCCTATTAGGCCCCACCTACGCTGGCCCCACCCATGGGCACTTTCCGCGTTCCCACTGTGGGCAGTGCCAAGGTGCCCCCTTGGGCATTGCCACTTTGCCCCTTGGGTAGTGCTGGGGTCAAGCTGGCACTGTCAAGCTGGCAATGCCCAGGGGGCAATTCCCTCACTCCTGACTTCTTGGGGAGGGGCTCTCCATGGCCACCCCTTCACTTCAACAGGATCAGGCCACCAGTTCTCCGCCAGTGGGGAGCTATTGCTGGAATGATTCCTGGCGTGGAGCTGACAGTACTGGAAATCTGGCAGCCGGAGCCACGTGGAGGTCATGGTGCCCAGTAGGAAGCCTGCCAAATGGCTTCCACTTCAGTCTCTTGGCCTGCTGTGCTGCTAAGGCAGCACCACGGGCTGGCAGAATTGTCCCCATGATCTGAACTGCACTTGTTTGCACTGATGGTGGAAGCAGATTCATTTGTAATATTCAAAAGAGAATTGGATAGATACCTGAAGGGGAAAAAAATGGGGCTACGGGGAAAAACATGGCAAGTTAGACTAATTGGACAGATGGGCCATCGTCATATCAGAGTAGTCTCCTTCTATACTATATGTTGCAATATGTGATTCTGGTTTTCCTAGGGCTCACAACTCCTGTTCACCCTATTCTCTGTCGGTAAATTGTGGTGTCAGATAAACACTACTGGGACAGTTGTGGGCAGAGTTGTACTGCAAGGGCTCTTTATCTTGCAGATAGCTTAGAACAACTTGCAACAATAGTGGCATTTGCAGGAGGGACCTCAGTCATAGATACGATAAGTGCAGCTGCAGCATTTTCCTATGTTCTGACTGTTGCTGAGACTTTGAGGTCCACATTCTGTACCATTTGATAACAGCTGCTTTAAGTTTATTTGGAGACAGATTGCAGAGATATAAGAATGCACAATGCTGAAATAGAAAATGCCCCACATAAAATAAAGAAGTTGCATTTGTATAACATTTTTCGTGATCTAAAATCCTTCATGGCTAATGAATGACTTTAAAATGTAGTTACTTTTACAATGTAAGGAAAGAGGACAGCTAATTTGTACACAGCTAAGCCTCACAGGCAGCAATGAGATCATATATTTTAGTGATGCTATTTGAATGATAAATAATAGCTAGAAGAAGTCCTCTACTTGTCTTCAAATAGCACCAAGGGATCTTTTATGTCCACATCAGAAGATTGGTGGAAACTTGGTTTATGTTTCATCTGACATGGTGGCATGATCATAATGTCACTGCGCTACTAATCTAGAGGTCCCTGAGGACTTGAGTTCTCCAAGACAACTGGTGGAACTTAAAAATTCTGTTAATAAAGCCTTAAGATAAAAGTTGGTCTCAGTAATGGTGACCATGAACAATGATCGGTTAAAATTGATTTGATTCACTCATGGGCCAGTATTTTACTGTCCCACCTGCCACAGGAATGGAGCGGGCGAGGGGCAGACCATAGGAAGGTCCGTTGACCTTGGACGGGATTTTACGGTATCGGGTTGAGTGAGGCCATAAAATCCAGGCTACGCACCTTAGAAATCTGCCATCATTTCCTGGTCTGGCCTACATGTACTCCAGAACCACAACAATGTGATTGGCCCTTAACCGTCCTCTGAAATGACAAAGCAAGCCACTTATTTCAAGGGCAATTAGGGATGGGCAACAAATGCTAGTCTTGTCCTCAATGCCCACATCCCATGAGAAAATAAATTTAAAATAAATCTAAGATACAGCACCTCACATAGTGCAGACTGTCACGACTGCACTGAGGTGCCAGCCTATGTTATGCTTTACACTCAAATGTCTGTAGTGAGGATGAACTCATAGTCTTCTGTGTCAAAGGTAAGAATGCTACCATTGGGTCAAGACTGATACCTTGGGGTATAGATCCTCTGGACAGGGGAAGATGTAGAAAGGAACCCAACTGCATCACACCAAAACAGGATGAGCTATTTTTGACATAGTCCTGCAACGGAAAATGGTCAACTGAATGACAAATAAACAAATCCACAAGAGACCACTCAGGAAGCATGCATACGTACACATTCTAGTGCTATGTTATGTCACAATATTAGATATGCAAATATCATAGTACCTTCATTTAAATACCACAATGGATTGGCATCACATTTTACATCATATTCAACATAAAAACTCACTTCCATCACTTCATTTTTAATTCACATATGTAGATAATGTTAACTTTACAGTCCTTGTTACTTTATCAAAGTTAATGGTTTCCAAGCAAACAGTACTGTGAAATTGGGAACGTTTTCAAGGAAATGTAGAAAGAATTGCTCATTCATATTTGGAAAATCCATGCTGCTTTCTGTACTGGCTCCAAAGTTGTTCCTAAATTTTTGTCATTACTCTCCTCTATGCACTCTGATCTGTTGTTGATCATCTTCCATGAACACATTTATGCCACTTTTGACAGCTTTGTAGTAACACACGCAGCATATTACATTTTTTCTAATTGCTTCACAAAAAAACTATAACACACCCTGGTCTAATTCAGACATTGGAATCACTGTTTGATTATTGGAGTGTACATATAACAGAGAAGTAGGTGCTGGAAGTATTGAAGCGCATCAAAGTAGATAAATCCCCGGGACCTGATGAAGTATATCCCAGGACATTGTGGGAGGCTAGGGAGGAAATTATGGGTCCCCAAGCCGAGAGATTTGAATCATCAACAGTCATGGGTGAGGTGTCTAAAGATTGGAGAGTGGCAAATGTTGTGCCTTTGTTTAAAAAGGGCTGCAGGGAAAAGCCAGGCCAGTGAACCTCACATCTGTAATGGGTAAATTGTTGGAAGACATTTTGAGAGACAGGATCTACACGTATTTAGAGATGCAAGGACTGATTAGAGACACTCAGTATGGCTTTGTGAGTGGAAAATCATATCTCACAAATTTGATTGAGTTTTTTGAAGAGGTTACAAAGAAGGTAGATCAGGGCAGTGCAGTTGATGTTCTCTACGTGGACTTTAGCAAGGCCTTTGACAAGGTTGGTTGGTTGGTTGTTGCATAAAGTTAAATCTTAAGGGATCCAAGGTGAGGTATCTAAATGGATACAAAATTAGCTTCTTGACAGAGCCAGAGGGTGGTTGTAAAGAGTTGTTTTTCAAACTGGAGGCCTGTAACCTCAGGGATCAGTGCTGGGCCCACAGTTATTTGTCATTTATATTAATGATTTGGATGAGAATATAAAGGGCATGGATAGT
Source organism: Carcharhinus amblyrhynchos (assembly GCF_965287045.1). Classification (NCBI taxonomy): domain Eukaryota; kingdom Metazoa; phylum Chordata; class Chondrichthyes; order Carcharhiniformes; family Carcharhinidae; genus Carcharhinus; species Carcharhinus amblyrhynchos. The sequence continues at coordinate 31,513,581 of NC_137336.1, read as the reverse complement.
AAGTTTGCAGATGACACCAAGATTGGTGGTATAGTGGACAGTGAAAAAAGTTGTCTCCAATTGCAATGGGATCTTGGGCCAGTGGGATGACAAATGGCAGATGAAGTTTAATTTAGACAAATGCAAGGTGATGCATTTTGGTAGATTGAACTTACAGGCAGGACTTACTCAGTTAATGGTAGGGCATTGGGGGGAGTTATAGAACAAAGAGATCTAAGGGTACATGTTTATAGCTACTTGAAAGTGGAGTCACAGGTGGACAGAGTGGTGAAGAAGGCACTCGGCATGCTTAGTTTCATTGGTCAGAACATTAAATACAGGAACTGGGAAGTCTTGTTGAAGTGGTACAAGACATTGGTAAGGCCACACTTGGAATACTGTGTGCAATTCTGGTCATTCTACTATAGAAAGGATATTAATAAACTAGAAAGAGTGTAGAAAAGATTTACCAGGATGCTACCCGGACTTGATGGATTAAGTTATAAGGAGAGGCTGAATAGACTGGGATCTTTTTCTCTGGAGCGTAGGAGCTGAGGGTGACCTTAGAGAGGTCTATAAAATAATGAGGGGCATAGACAAGGTAGATAGTCAATATCTTTTCCCAAAGGTCGGGGAGTCTAAAACAAGAGGGCATAGGCTTAAGGTGAGAGGGGAGAGATACAAAAGTGTCCAGAGGGGCAATTTTTTCACACAGAGGGTGGTGAGTATCTGGAACAAGCTGCCAGAGGTAGGAGTAAAGGCGGGTACAATTTTATCTTCTAGAAAGCATTTAGATAGTTACATGGGTGGGTATAGAGGGGTATGGGCCAAATGTGGGCAATTGGGATTAGCTTAGGGTTTTTAAACAAAAAAAGGTGGCATGCACAAGCTGGACCGAAGGGCCTGCTTCCATGCTGTAAACCTCTATGACTATGACTCTATGACTATCCAAATGAATTGCCACTGATATCCTTGCCTCTTAAGTGTGCTGCTGTATGCATTTTGCTGGTGTATTGTTCTCAGGAGCTACATTTGAAGTGCTAACCCATACTTCTTATGTTCTCTTATTAGTAATATATTCTTTTAAATTATCTAGCTTTTTGGTGAAGTAAGTCAACCAATTGCAAATTATCTATACTCTCTTACAACATTGAAATTGTCTTTTGAAATAGAATAACAGTAACACATCCTGCTGCGGTTTTCTATATGATTGTGATAGTTGGAAGTTGTGCTTAAATTGAGGAGCAACTCAAAATCCAGTTAATGTTCACAAAAGCAATGACCTGCCATATCTGACACACAAAGAACTTAGGATAGGAACTTGAGAATGATAGTTTTAATAATCCAAGAAGGATTGAATAAAAATTAAATAATCTGAAGAAACTACAGTTTAGGTTATTGGTTAACATACAGTGACAAGTGGGGTGCTGCAGGGATCTTTGCTGGGACCCTAACTTGTTCACATTATATATTAATGATTTGGACAAGGAAACTAAATGTATTATCTCCAAATTTGCAGATGATACAAAGTAAGGTGGGAGGGTAAGCTATGAAGAGCATGCAGAAATGTTCCAGCATGATTTGAACAGGCTGAGTGAATGGGCAGATGTCGTACAATGTGAATAAATGTTACCCACCTTGGTAGCAAATTTAGGAAGGCAGATTTTTATATGAATGGTTGTAAATTGAGAGAGGTGGATCCTCAGCGAGACCTTGGTATCCTCCTGCATCAGCCATTGAAAGTAAGTGCGCAGGTAGAGCAGGCAGTAAAGAAGGCAAATGGTATGTTGGCCTTCATAGCGAGAGGATTTGAATATAGGAGCAGGAATATTTTACTGCAGTTGTATAGGGCATTGGTGAGGCTACACCTGGAGTATTGTGTGAAGTTTTAGTATCCTTATTTTATGAAGGATGTTCTTGTTAATTTGGCCACTTCGAAGAGTGAGAGGGGATCTTATAGAAACTTATAAAAGTCTAACAAGGTTAGAATGGCCAGATTCAGAAAGAATGTCCCCAATAGTGGGGGAGTCCAGAACTAGGAATCATAGTTTGAGGGTAAGGTATGAACGTTATAGAACTGGGACGAGGAGAATAGAGTGGTGAATCTGTGGAATTCACGGCCACAGAAAGTAATTGAGGCCAAAACGTTGTGTGATTTCAAGAAGAAATTAAAGGTAACTCTTGGAGCCAAAGGGATCATGGGGTATGGGAAGAAGGCAAGATCAGGATATTGAATTTGATGATCAGCCATGATCAAAATGAATGGCGGAGCAGGCATGCAGGGTTGACTGGCTGCTTCTGCTTCTAGTTTCTACATACTATGTATGCTTTCAGTTTCAGTTCGATGAATAGTGGTCAGAAATTCATAAAAAGGAAAATTGAAGGCTTCATTTTGAGTTCCTCTCAAATAATAGTTTTGCAATTGACTTACATCTGCTTATGTAATTCTTATTTCCGGAGCTTTGCTTTCATGGATAAAGTGGAGATGGTTTTCAGTTATGTTTTCATGAAACACAGCTTTTTGATTGAGGAACGATCATGTCCGTATGTGAGTAATTCACATTATTAGTTCTAAATTCTTTGCTCCAATTCTTACGAGAAGGGGAAGGCTGCACTGAAGTCCGAGGAATCCAGCAAGGCTGGAGACTGCAACTGGATGGACACATACCATTGTGTGGTCTGATCCCCTACCATCTCTTGATGAGTATATTCAAGAAGTCACTTCACTCTGTTTCATTTCAAGGCTTTCTTTGAAGTCCAGTTCCAAAGTCTATGGAATGCTGGAAGGTGAAAGTTGGCCAATGTCTAAAAATTGTCCATTGCCAACTGCTGTGTTTTGCAGTACCATCTCTTGAAATTTTAACTGTTGACTTCCTTCACATAGAGTGTGATTTTCCTGAAGGACTGGCTATAGTCTTGCCGGGTTTAACTGCCAAAACCATGTTCTCATTCCTCAGATCTGTTCCCTGCCGGGAAGCTCAAATTGACAACTTAGTTTGTGGCCAGGAGGGATGGGAAGGTTGGACATTGTGGCATGGGTAGTAGTGGACAAGAAGGTACATTATTGGCTGAAGGGGGGGCATTGTGGGGCAAGGGGTAATTCAGCATTCAGAAAGGATTGGAAAAACTAAATGTCAAGAATGCACTGAGAACAAGAATGCACAAATTACAAATCAGGAAGCAAGAAAGCAAAAAAAAATGTGGGAGGAGATGTCGTAGTGGCTTTGTTACTGAACTATTAATCCAGAGAACCAGGGCAATGCTGTGAGGACCTGGGTTTGAATCTCACTGTTGTAGGTAAAATAATACCTCGAAGACTGTTAGTGAGTCAAAATACAGTGGAAGCACTTATACTCATCCTGACCTAGAAGGAATGTTGGAAAAATGCTGACCAGCAGCTAAGAACACAAAACACGTGTGCAGGATTAGACCAATAGGCCCACTGTGCTTGCTTCACTATTCAATAAAATCATAGCTGACCTGATTGTGGCCTCAACTCCATGTCCCTTCCTGCTCCTCTGATCAAGGGCGAGGCCGTCCAGTTACCTTTGCTGGAATCCCGTTTCAAATAAGCAAATTCAGGTCCAATTACATCATTGAGTCTGACTGCAATTTTAACTGAGCAGGGCCACTAGGTGAATGCAGGAGGAGAATCTGGGACCAAAAGAACTAATTTAAGGATTTTTTTTGTTCCTTTCCTTGGCAGGCAGATGCTCGAACAAGAAAATTCACTCTTTCCCCCCACAACACCTCCCCCCACCTCACCAACCCCAAGGCCCCAACCTAGTCTCCACCTCCACCACTCCACATCTGTTGTTTTGCTCCTAATGGGTCCTCAGAAAATGCTTTAGCTTCGATTTACCTGCTGGCTGGCAAAGCACCCTGCAGTGCCAGCCAGCAACCTCCTCCTACTCCAACTTTTTCCTCTCTCCTGCCACTTCTTATTTCAGTCAGACAGATAGCCAGCCACATTGAGATGAGACCCAGGAGTTAAAATTGTCTGGACTTCCTGCCGCTCTGATTGGCAAATTCAGCACTTAAGTCAGTAACCCCGTCTGCCTGAATATCACTCCAGGTTAACATTGAGCTTACAGTTTCCAATATCTATGACACAGTTTCCACATGATTAGCTCTAACCGTGCCACTGCTAGTGATGATCTCTTTTCTAAACATTTCTATTTTATCATTTCTTTCATTAATTCATAGGATATGGGCATTGCTGGCTGGACCAGAATTTATTGCCCTTCAACTAGGTGGCATTTAAGTGTCAACCACGTTGCTGTGCATCTGGGCCCGTCGAGGTAAAGACGGCAGATTTCTGTGCCTAAAATACATTAAGGAACCTGATAAGACTACAGACCTTAAGTTTTAGGAGCAGAATTAGCCATTTAGCCCATCAAATCTGCTCTGTCATTCAATCAAGGCCGATGTGATTCGTCTCCATTCTCTTGCCTTCTCCCAGTAATCCTTGATCCTTCTTATCTATCTCCGTCATGGGTTTTTATGACAATTGGCAATGGTTTCATGGTCATTGTTAAACATTTAATTCCAGATTTATTTTTATTGACTTCAGTTTTCACCATCTGCTATGGTGATGGAGTAGGGAAGAGGTGAATGCATTTTGTACCTGAAGGGAAAGGGTTAATGGATTTTGTACCCAGAATATATCACAAACATAACACTTCATCATGACTGATCTTCTCAAGCTTATATTGCTCCTGGCATTAATATAAGTTATTTGTTCATGTATTACATGCTTTAACTCTCATTTTTATAAAGACAGTTTAATGTGGCTGTTATTTTCTACAAATTGCAAATGTTACCTATTTGTGATAGTTGGACATTGTTACACAGATGGTAGTTTACGATACCGACAGCTGCTGATGGCAGATCATGATACCAGCTTTTAACTAGAAGAGTCTTGCTGGGTCAGCCGCAATCGTACAAGTAACTTCAAAGACAGGGATGACTTCTCCCAAAGCTTTGGAATAAAAACCACTGTATTTTGACCCACTAACAGTCTCAGAGGTATTATTTTACCTACAACAGTGAGATTCAAGCCCAGGTCCTCACAGCATTGCATTGGTTCTCTGGATTAATAGTTCAGTAATAAAGCCACTACGACATCTCCTCCCACATTTTTTTTTGCTTTCTTGCTTCCTGATTTGTAATTTGTGCATTCTTGTTCTCAGTGCATTCTTGACATTTAGTTTTTCCAATTCATATGAATTTGAATTACTTGGCCAACCTTCTGTTGCAGGGTTTAATAGAAGATATGACAAGCATCTGAGGGGAATTGGTGAGAAATCCACAGACATTTGTGTTGAGTGGCATTGGTTTCAGAGTGTGGGGTGACCGTATTTTGCCTATTGGTTTATATGGACTGTATACTTGCTGACAGCAGATTACAAGATAAAGTTTGTGACTTGCATTGTCCTTATAAATCTGTGTATATCTGTCAAGGTATAGCCAGGGTGAAAAGTTAATCTTTTCTTGGTTAATAAATGTTTAATTCTTTTGTTAAAAGTTAATTGGAAGTCCGGAGACTTCATCCATGTCTCTAAACAAAAAAATGAAAGTTACAATCTACCAAACTGGCATTGTAATACCATGACCTGGTTTGGAAGGATGTATTGCATGTTCTCCTTCATATAAGTTACTCCCTTCACATCTGCATTATGGATTCCCATTCCCTTCCTTCCTATTGTGGTGTTTTTGCATATTAAATGCTGTTTGCACTTGCAAAACCGCTTTGGTTTTGTTGTGGGGTATTGGTTATGTCTCAGTAGGTGAAGTCTTCAGAGCAGGTTTATAGCTAAGTCTTTATAAACTACTATTCACAAATATACAGCAAAGGGTACAAGCTGGGAGATAGATTCATGTTTAGATCCTCACCTGGTTCTGTCCAACATCATAGTGACCCGTGCTGTGGGCCATGTGTTCTCTTACATTACAATGTGGGTGGTAATGTGCACAGTCCCACATTAACCCTATACGTGCCAGACGCTTCTCCAGCAGGTTTCATGTTTGCCCAATGCTTGAGCTGTAAAGAGTTCTTCAAATGAAGTGCAGCACAACCAACCCACTTATCGTGCTTTTGGAGAAGTGTGAGAATGTAGTGTAATCGATCATTTAAGATTTGCGCTTGAAATTCTCTTGCATTTTTTGAAGACTTTGCCACTTTTTGTTCCTGAGGAAGTTTGATTGTAAATGATTTCTTCTGGTTTTATGTCAAAACATCATTATGTGCAAACTTCCTTGATTCTTTTGCTGCATCTGGGTTATGCCCACTGAGACCCGCTGTTGCTCTTTCTCCATGTGTTTGTGCCAGTGTTGCACTGTGCTGGATTTACTTTGCCCATCATTTAGGTGCAGCAAAATCAAAGGTTACCTCATAATAGAAGGGGTAACTGTATTCTTCAGGTTTGAAGCAGTCACATTTTTTTCTAACGAGATACTTCTGTAAGTATTGATAAATTCTTGCTGGAAAATATAATTTTTCTTGTCCTTCCACATAAATAATTTTGTGTTAAATAAAAATTGTAATGTCTGCCCTGGCGATTATTACACATTTTTGAGTTTTCATTCAGTATATTGTGAACTTAAATGATCATTCATCCTGTACACTTACATTGAGATATCCAGTGCATGCTGCATGTTTTTGGTGTACACTGAAATATCCAGTGCATGCTGCATGTTTTGGTGTACACTGAAATATCCAGTACATGCTGCATATTCTGGTGTACACTAAAATATCCAGTGTATGCTGCATGTTTTGGTGTACACTGAAATATCCAGTGCATGCTGCATATTCTGGTGTACACTAAAATATCCAGTGTATGCTGCATGTTTTAGTGTATACTGAAGTATCCAGTGCATGCTGCATGTTTTGGTATACATTGAAATATCCAGTGCATGGTACATGTTTTGGTGTACACTGAAATATCCAGTACATGCTGTATATTTTGGTGTACAATGAAATATCCAGTGCATGCTGCATGTTTTGGTGTATTTTGGAGTATCCAGTGCACGCTGTATGTAATTGTACACGCTGAAATATCCAGTGTACGCTGCATGTTTTGGTGTACACATGCAATTACTAAGGAGTTTCTAAGTTATGAGGTTTCATTCTATTAATGCTATTTTGTGAAAAATAAAAGCCCATTACAGAGTTCATTGAATCACCTACCATATAAACTTGTGTAAAAGTAGCATTAATTGCATAGTATGAAAACTAAATGAACATCATGTATTTTATGTCATTAATAATGGGGAATAAGGAATTGACTGTCAGAACAACTAAACAAATATTTTGGGCCATAACTTCCAATCATTATATCCGGGGCAGGAAGGGGCAGAGTGGGGGCAGGCAGTGGTTGTACACCAAAGATATTCCCAGGTAAGAGTTACATGGCAATTACCTGAGAAGTGGATACTTTACAGGGACGATTAGCCTGTTCCTGGAGCCATCAGAAATTATGACTGAAATCCTAAAACAGTGAGTAGGGATAAACAGGTCATTGTCAGGTTGGCAGTGTAACTGTTACTATAAGGATTGGTGCATTGGGTTGCACTATTCATAGAAACATGGGACTTAGGAGCAGGTATAGGCTATGATCAGAGTTGCAGTGAGCGAAGCAGAGAAAGCAAGAAATCCCATTTAGACTCTTTACAATCTGTAGATCAGACGAGATTGTGTAATGAGGAGATGTCAGATGTGAGAAGGAAGATTAAGTCAAAGTATATAATAGCGTTGATGTGTTGGTCCATCATTGGCCATAGTCTGAATGATAGTCAGTTGAATGAATGCGAGCAGAGGCTGAGAGTGAGGAAAAGCAACCATGCCAGTCCTCCATTGGTCAGGGGATGGCGCCTCTGATTATTTGCCACACTGTCCAGCAAGAGAGAAAGAGAAGTGATTATGGTGCAACGTATGGAGTAATGTTGGCTGACGGGGTCACTGTGATGTTGGACAGGGCCAGGTGAGGACCTAAACATGAATCTCGTTCCCAGCTTGTATCCTTTACTGTATATTTGTAAACAGTAATTAATAAAGACTTAGCTATGAACCTGCCTCTGAAGACTTCACCGACTGAGACATAATCAATACCCCACAACAAAACCAAAGCTCATTGTTAAATAGCTGGTAGCATTAGCAAACTGTGAGTTGTGGATCTGAGATTTGCAGCAACGCAAATTACATTAATGTGAAGTGTGAATGTTGGTTAGATTTCATGGTTAAAAGAGATTGTTGGAAGGCCATGAGAAGTGGTTTAGTGTGGTATTTGAAGATATATTCACAGACCTTGACCATTCTTGAGGTCATTGAACGTCTTGCAGAACTGCATCCAGATCCTTGGTGCTACACTGCTTGCATTAGCCATGATGGCAATCTTCTCCCTGTATCTTTAATATGCACAGTTTGTTTGGAGGGTCATCTGTTCTCTGTGGATAAGGCACCCCTGTCCTCCTCTCCACCTTATGTTCCAAAGCCTCCAGTGCAGTGTCAGAGAATTTTGGAACACTGCTTCGTAGTCTATTTTATAGTGCCATTTTCAGTGTTCTTCCTGTTTTGACTGTCTTTCCAAGCCACTTCCAGCACCTGCTTCAAAAATCTTTCCTCTCTGCCTTAAAAATCTTCAAAGACTCTGCTTCCACTAACTTCTCAGGAAGGAAGTTCCAAAGACTCTTGACACCCTGAAAGAAAAGCCTTGCCTCATCTCTATTTTAAATGGGTGACCCTTTTTTAAAAAATAGTGACTCCTAGTTCTGGATCCTCCATCAAGAGTAAAAATCCTCTCCACATCTACCCGGTCAAGACCTCTCAGAATTTTGTACATTTCAATCAAGTCACCTCTTACTCTTCTAAACTGCAGCCAGCGATACAAGCCTAGTCATAGAGCAATACAGCATGGAAACAGGCCCTTCAGCCCAAATGGTCCATGTGCTCTCCCAGCCAGTTCCAATTGCCTGTATTTGGCCCATACCCGCTAATCCTTTCTCATCCATGTACTTTTCCAAATGTTTTTTAAATGTTGCTATTGAACCTGTCTCAACCACTTCCTCTGACAGCTCATTCCATATACACACCACAGCCTGTGTGATGAAGTTGCCCCTCAAGTCCCTTTGTAAATCTTTCACCTCTCACCTTAAACCTATGTGCTCTAGTTTTCAATTCCCCTTCTTTGAGAAGAAGACTATGTTCATTCAGCCTATATATGCCCTCATGATTGTATACACCTCAATAAGGTCACCCCCTCATTCTCTACATTCCAAGGAATAAAGCCTTAGGCTGGCCAACTACTCCCTATACTCAGACCCACTAATCTTGGCAACATCCTCGTACATCTTCTTTGCACTCTGTCCAGTTTATCGATGTCTTTCCTATAACAGGATGACCAAAACTGTACAAAATAATCTGTGTCCAACCTTTCCTCATAAGAGATCCTGCCCATTCCAGATGTTAGTCTAGTAAACTTTCTCTGAACTTCTTCTAATGCATTTATATCCTTCCTTAAATGAGGTGGCCCAAACTGTACACAGTACTCCAGCTGTGATCTCACACGTAGTCTTTTATATTTTTGTATTCAATTCCCTCACAATAAATGATAACATTTTATTAGCTTTCCAAAGTACTTGCTGTACCTGCAAACTAATATTTTGCTATTCATGCATTAAGTCACCCAGATCCTTCGACATCTCAAATAATATGCTTCTCTTTTATTCTTCCCGCCAGAATGGACAATTTCACATTTCCCACATAATGCTCCAATCAATGTTTGCATGTTGCAATACTCAGAAGGAAGAGGTTTAATCATGTTTCATGATTCCTGGGCCCATGTGTGGGCCCTATCGTCTTCAACTAGGAATCTTTTGAACTATAGTAGTGGGTCTATTTACTTACTAGATAAGTGCAGTATTAATTCATACAGACATAGATTTCAAATGAATTCTGTCATGACGGACAATGGCACAACTGACTAACCACTCAACTAGAGTTGCTGATCCAACTGGGAAATACTCTACTATTTTGTGAGGAAAGGATAGGGCTGAGTTGCAATGTTCCTCATGAGTAAGAGCTCTGCGAGTATTCACTATTTTGGCGCATACTTTAGAACTGGCCTATAGACGGGGTATTGGATTGTCATGGACATTCATAAAACTGGAGGAAAATTAATACTTGAGTACAGTTATCTGATTACTTTGGCAGAGTACAATGAATGCTCTGAGTCTATTGATAAAATAAAATGTCACCAGCAGATGCAAGTTGTCATGGCACAATAGAGGCTCAGTCCACTATAAGAGGAGTATAGGATGTTTATATTCACACATGGTGAATTCTCAATCTAGGATGTGTCTTTTAGGGAAAGGTTAGGTATTATTTGTAAGAGAGAAAAAATATAATCAGGATCATCCTCTGGTGCAATGACATTGGCATCATAGAAACTTGTAAGAAGATCATTGTCCTTTTACCTAAAGGTACAACTAGAGCATATGGAGACTTCCAAGAGTAACCTTGTACATCCCATATCCCCAGCCTGTTCTGGCCATGTGTATCCTGTTCATTCCCATCTCCTATTATCCCCTCCAGGGGTACGCTGATCCTGTACTCCTGTTCCTGCAGTAATATAGTAGTCCTCATATAATTGTTTTGGCAAATAAGGCAAAGGAGAATCCAAAGAGCTTCTACAAATACAAAAAGGGCAAAAGAGTAACAAGGGAATGAGTAGGGCTTCTTAAGGATCAACAAGGTCATCTATGTGCAGACCCACAAGAGATGGGTAAGATCCTAAATGAATATTTCTCATCAGTATTTACTGTTGAGAAAAGCATGGATATTGGGGAACTTGGGGAAATAAATAGTGATGTCTTGAGGAGTGTACATATTACAGAGAAGGAGGTGCTGGAAATCTTAAAGTGCATCAAGGTAGATAAATCCCCGGGACCTGATGAAGTGCTTCCCAGGACACTGTGGGAGACTAGGGAGTAAATTGCGGGTCCCTTAGCAGAGATATTTGAATCATTGATAGTCAAGGGTGAGGTGTCTGAAGATTGGAGGATGGCAAATGTTGTGCCTTTGTTTAAAAAGGGCTGCAGGGAAAAGCCTGGGAACTACAGGCCAGGAAGCCTCACATCTGTGGTGGGTAAATTGTTGGAAGGTATTTTGAGAGATAGGATCTACATGCATTTAGGGACACAAGGACTGATTAGGGACAGTCAGCATGGTTTTGTGAGTGGAAAATCATATCTCACAAATTTGATTGAGTTTTTTGAAGAGGTAACCAAGAAGGTTGATGAGGGCAGTGCAGTTGATGTTGTCTACATGGACTTTAGCAAGGCCTTTGACAAGGTACCGCATGGTAGGTTGTTGCATAAGGTTAAATCTCACAGGACCCAGGGTGTGGTATCTAAATGGGTATAAAATCAGCTATTTGACAGAGACCAGAGGGTGTTTGTAGAGGGTTGTTACCAAATTAGAGGCCTGCGACCAGCGGTGTGCCTCAGGGATCAGTGCTGGGTCCACCGGTATTTGTCATTTATATTAATGATTTGGATGAGAATATGGGAGGCATGGTTAGTAAGTTTGCAGATGACACCAAGATTGGTGGCATAGTGGACAGTGAAGAAAGTTGTCTCTGATTGCAATGGGATCCTGGTCAATTGGGCCAGTGGGCTGACGAATGGCAGATGGAGTTTAATTTAGATAAATGCAAGGTGATGCATTTTGGTAGATTGAACAAGGGCAGGACTTATTCAGTTAATGGATGTTGGGAAGACTTACAGAACAAAGAGATCTAAGGGTATATGTTCATAGCTCCTTGAAAGTGGAGTATCAGGTGGACAGAGTGGTGAGGAAGGCATTTAGCAAACTTGGTTTCATTGGTCAGAACATTAAGTACAGGAGTTGGGAAGTCTTGTTGAAGTTATACAAGACATTGGTAAGGCCGTACTTGGAGTACTGTCCACAGTCCTGGTCACCCTATAATAGAAAGGATATTTTTAAACTAGAAAGAGTGTAGAAGAGATTTACTAGGATGCTACGAGGACATGATGGTTTGAGTTATAAGGAGAGGGTGGATAGGCTGGGACCTTTTTCTCTGGAGCGTAGAAGGCTAACGGGTTACTTTATAGAGGTCTATAAAATAATGAGGAGCATAGGTCAACTAGATAGTCAATATCTTTTCCCAAAGATAGGGGAGTCTAAAACTAGAGGGCATAGGTTTAAGGTGAGGGGGAGAGATACAAAAGTGTCCAGAGGGACAATTGTTTCACACAGAAGATGGTGAGTGTCTGGAACAAGCTGCCAGAGTTGGTTAGTAGAGGTGGGTTCAATTTTGTCCTTTAAAAAGCATTTAGATAGTTCCCTGGCTAAGATGAGTATAGGGGGATATGGGCCAAATGCCGGAATTGGGATTAGCTTAGGGGTTTAAAATATAAGGGCGGCATGGACAAGTTGGGCCAAAGGGCCCGTTTCCACACTGTAAACCTCTATGACTCTATGACTGTAACCTGCTATTCAAGACTTCAATGACCGTATGGAACTTGTTCTATTGGCTGCTAGATCCATCTAGCCTACAAGTAGTAGTGGCCCTTGTAACTTAGTCTCCCTCTCAATTTACAAAAAAAGCTGTTTTTAATCATTGTGTCCTGTCTTAGGTCACAAACCATTGCATTTTGCACTCAGACAAAGGGCTGCTCTCTAGTTTTCATTATTTAGAAGGATTGCCACAGGAAGCAATGCAAAAGATTGGATGCCCACATTTATATTTCCTGTAACCATTTCTCTTCATGCAATGTAAGACCATATTTTGAAACTTTACAGCCAGTTTTATTTGCTCAATCAAATGTAGTTGACAGAAGGGAAGCCAAGTGTTTGCAGCCTAGATTGTAAGAACACCTTAAAATATTGGCTGCTCTTTGCTTTTTTGTTCTTCTCCTGGAACAACCTTCAGAATAAATATTAATTTAACTCCAAGCAATTAAATGTGGAAATAAAATATTCAGTGAAGTAAAGAACATTTGAATGTGTGATGTGTGAATTAAACAGTTGATTATTCTAACCAGGTGGGGCTGATTCAATTAGAACGGTAATACTGTAATTACACCCTGATGTCTTGTTTTGTTATCCACTGGAAATCGAGACGGCTCTGAGATTAGCTCTTGGTTAAATTACCAACACATTAAAAGGTCAGCAAAAAGGGAATGAAAATGGGTTAATATACTTGTTCATTGATGCATTCCTTGTTCCTTCAGTCTGCATTAGAAAGTTGTAATCTAGCACCAATGGTGTCCTCATTCTCACTGCAGCCTATCTCTGAAATGTCACTTTAGATAGTTGGTGTTGGTGAAAAGAGCGGCAGTGAATCCTTATAATCATAGCTATTGGGATGAGGTGGGGAGAAAAGGGGCAGTAAAACAAAAGGGCAAAGGGACCATTGAACAGTAGCAAACTCTGTTAAAGTGATTCTGAAATCTGAACTTATCAACTCTGAACCTCAATAAGCCAATGAAAAAAACCACAGTCCTGTGGTCTGAATGAAACAATGATGGCTGAGATTTGCATAATACACAAATATGAAGATAATTATAAAACAATTCAATTGTTGAAACATTAAAACAGTCATATATTTAGTTTACACTTGTCTGCAATGTAAAAATATTATCTATATTTCTTGTTGCCTTTTCAAAAGCTTCCTGAAATTGTGGAAACTTGCTTTTTCCATTAGAGGCCACAAACAATCCACTCCATCTGGAATTCCTGAGAGAAACCTCTCCATAAATATTAAATTCAGGAAATTACATTTTAACTAAAGAAATTGTTCAAGTGAATACTGATTGTATTTATTTGCTTTTTTTTATACAGCCAATGCCTTCACAAATTTGGGACTGAGTAACAAGAAGGTGAATACTGAAAAAAATGTTCTTTTTATTTGTTCAGGAGATGTGCGCATTGCTGGAAAGACCAGCCCATCCCGAATTGTCCCTCAAGTGGTGAACTGCCTTTTGGAACCACTACTATATATGTCGTGAAGGATATTGTTTGAGTTGGAGACAATGCAGTTGGTGGTGTTTCCAGGTGCTTGCTACTCTTGTCCATCCAAATAAAAGTTGGTTGACTTGGTTTATTTTCCACCCTTCCCCATGCACTGGTATTCATATTGTTAAGTGGGAAATGTCTGTTTGGATCAGACTTGGTGTTTCTGTAATGGTAATCCTGAGATTACGGTGAGCTGAAATGCTAATTATGTTTCTCTCTTCACAGGTGTTCCCTAGCCTGCTGAGTGTCTTCAACATGTTTCTGTCCTTAATTTTAATTTAACTTAGTGTGTCAAATAATTGACATGCTCAGATCATGGTCTTTGTTCTGCTGGCTGCTACAAAAAGGTCAAAGAGTTCCATTAAGCAAGTGTATCATCCGCTCACACAAGGATTGAAATTGTAGATTGCAAAGTGTTGGTGTGTTGGACTTCAGGGTCAGATGGAAGTCCAAACTGACAGCAGTGTTGAGGAGCAGAAGGATCTTGGGGTCTGGGTCCAAAGGACTCTTAAATTGGCCTCGCAGGTGGAGGATGTGGTCAAGAAGGCGTATGGTGTACTGGCCTTCATTAATCGAGGGATTGAGTTTAGGAGTCGGGAGGTGATGCTGCAACTTTATAAGACCCTTGTCAGACCCCACTTGGAGTACTGTGCGCAGTTCTGGTCGCCTCACTACAGGAAGGATGTGGAAGCTATTGAGAGGGTGCAGAGGAGATTTACAAGGATGTTGCCTGGATTGGGAGGCATGCCTTATGAAGATAGGTTGAGGGAGCTGGGTCTTTTCTCCCTGGAGAGACGAAGGTTGAGAGGCGACCTGATAGAGGTTTATAAAATGTTGAGAGAAATAGATAGGGTGGATTCTTGGAGGCTATTTCCCACGGCCGAAATGGTCGCTACGAGAGGACACAGGTTTAAAGTGCTGGGAAGCAAGTACAGAGGAGATGTCAGGGGTAAGTTTTTTACTCAGAGGGTGATGAGTGAGTGGAATCAGTTGCCGTCGGTGGTGGTAGAGGCGAACTCACTGGGGTCTTTTAAGAGACTTCTGGATGAGTACATGGGATTTAATGGGATTGGGAGTTACAGATAGTTCTATGGCCTGGTAGGTATGGATATGATTGGCTCATCTTGTGGGCTGAAGGGCCTGTTTGTGTTGTAGTGTTCTATGTTCTATGAAATGGCACACCTACACACAATCCAGATATGAGTTGAGATTTGCAGCATCTGTTTCAGAAACTAAACAGTTTCCCAAGGCTATTCTACAACTCAGTAAGAAGTCTCACAACACCAGGTTATTCTATAAAACATATTCTACAACTCAGCAGATCAGCAGCAGCCTAGCCCACTGCACATTACATATTAAATATAAAGGCAAATGCAGTTTTCTTTTCTAGCTGCTTGAACTGATTAGCCCTCAAGTTTTACATGGTTCACTCCTCCCACCCCCCCTCTAAAACCACAGCAGTCAGTCTAGCCCCTCACCACACCCCACAGCCAGAACAGAGGAACAGCACAGTGGCTGCAGACAGCAGCCTGGCCAGCACTCCATTAAGGGTTCTACCCCACCCGACAAGGCCAGGGCACAGCGACCTGGAGATCTCCAGGAAGCTCCCCATAGCAAGCAGCAAACCTCCAGGCCCTGCCTCCAAATTCCCCAGCATTTCGGGGGTTGCAGCTCCATAAATTTACCTCCACACTCCTGTTCAACGATGCCATGTCAACTCCCAACTTTTATATAGCAGTTGTAAACCGCGCCAGAGTGACATCACGTCAGAGAGGGGGGAGATGCTAATGAGGGTGGAGATTGTTGTCATGCACCAGCTAATCAGATGGTAAGGTATGTAAATACATGCAAATGTCCGTCATGCTGATTTTCAGCATGGTTCCGTCAGCGCCAAAAAACTTGGGAGACGCTATTGGAGCAGAAATGCACGTGCATTTCTGACATGAGAATCTCATGGCCTGCTGCACTAAAAAATTAGCACAGTGGGATAGGAGAATCGCCTCTATAAATTCACTGTCATGTGACTTAGAGATACAGTTAAATTAAGATGTACAGCTTGAAGTCTATGTGCATGATCTTATGGACTCATCCCACCCGACTTTCGGTGAGGAGAGTTGGTAAGATTGAGTGGGAGGCAAAAAACAAGAGATGCACCTGATTTTTTGCCTGCCCTGACCATACTGCCAGAGAAGGCATGAACCAATTTAAGTATTCATGACATTCTTAACTATCATCCAGGCACACTTACCTTAACCACGTTGCCAGTCAAGGTGTTCCCCAGCAAGAATCATAGATGGTCTGAAACTTTCCCGTTTTCTCGCTCTTTGGCACTTAGGATGGGGTTTAATGAAAAATTTTCTGTTTACCAAAGCAGCACAGAAACAGACCACCACTGATCCTTGTGGCCTACAATTTCCACCATGTGCCAATCTAAGTAACAACAGTAAGCTGAACTTACTGATTAATGGCAGAATCACGGGTGGTAAAAGTAGGCACTTGGGGGAGGGGGAGAAAACATTTTCTTGTAAATAAAAATAAAAATTTTCATTCTTACAAAGTGCCATATAAGGCACAGGAACAGGCCATTTAGCGTAACCAATCCATGTCGGTGTTCATACTTCACTCGAACATTCTTCCATCTTACCTCAGCTAAATCTATCATCATTATCCTCGATTCCCTTCTCCCTCAAATGTTTGTGTAGTTTCCCTTAATTTATCTATACCATTGCCTTCAACCATTCCCTGTCCTAACAAGTTGCACACTCTCACCAGTCTTTGGGTGATAAAGTTTTCTTGTGAATTCCTTGATGGATTACTTGGTGAATGTCTTCTGTTGCTGGCCTCTATCAAAACCTTTCATAAAGACTTCTATTTGGTCTCCCATCTGCCTTATATTTCTACAAAGAGACACAGCCTGTCAATTCTTTCCTAACTCACACATTTCCAGTATCATTCTTGTAAATCGCTCTGCATCCTCTCCAGCGCCTCGACATTTGTTTTATAATATGGCAAGTAGAACTGCGTGGAGTATTCTAAGCGTGATCTAACCAAGCCCCTCAAAAAATACACACAATATCCACCTCAAAGCTATCATCAGAAAAATGAGATGTCAAATCTGTGACCAAGGAAGGAAATCAAATGTAGGCTCACTTGAACATCAATGAGTTTCATTTTTATGCAAACCCATTATATCCATTCATGGGCTGTGGGCATTACTGGTAAGGCCAGTGTTTACTGCCCATCCAAAGTGTCCTTGAGAAGGTGGCGATGAACTGTCTCCTCTAACTGTTGGAGTCTGTGTGGTGTACATACACCCACGATGTTTAGTTTTGAGTTTTTAACCCAACAACAATGAAGAAAGAGCAATATAGTTCCAACATATAATTACATAATAAAATTTTATCATTAATTGCAAGGGTATTCAATATAAAAATATGGAGGTTTTACTTCAGCTTGCAGGGCATTGGTGAGACCACATCTGGAGTACTGTGTATGGTATTAGTGTCTTTCTTTAAGGAAGGTTTGAATGCATTGGAAGCAGTTCAGAGAATATCTACCAGACTAAATCTGGAATAGGTAGGATGAGAATAGATTGGTCAAGCTAGGTTTGTATCCGCTAGCTGGAGTTTATAACTGGTGGCACAGTGGCACAGTAGTTAGCACTGCTGCCTCACAGTGCCAGGGACATGTGTTCAATTCACGGCTTAGGTGATTGCCTGTGTGGAGTTTGCGCATTTTCTCCATATCAGCATGGGCTTCTTCTGGGTCCTCCAATAGTCCAGAGATGTGAGGATTCAGTGGATTGGACATGCTAAATTGCTCCTTAGTGTCAAGGGGGCCAGCTAGGATAAATGCATAGGGTTGTGGCGATGGGGCCTGGATGGGATTGTGGTCGGTGCAGACTCGATAGGCCAAACAGTCTCGTTCTGCACTGCAGGATTCTATGATTCTCTGATAAGGGTAGTCATAGACTTATAGAGGTTTACAGCATGGAAACAGGCCACTTGGCCCAACTTTCCATGCTGCCCTTTTTTTTAAACCCCAAAGCTAGTCACAATTGCCCACATATCCCTCTAAACCCATTTTACTCATGCTTTTTAAAAGACAAAGTTGTATCCGCCTCTACTTCTACCTCTGGCAGCTTACTCCAGATACTCACCACTCTCTTTGTGAAACAATTGCCCCTCTGGACCCTTTTCTTTTTGTCTCCTCTCACCTTAAACCTATGCACTCTAGTTTTAAACTCTCCTATCTTTGGGAAAAGATATTGACTATCTAGCTGATATATGTCCCCCATTATTTTATAGACCTCTATAAGATCACCCCTAAGCCTTCTATGCTCCAGAGAAAAAAGTCCCAGTTTATCCAGCCTTTTCTTATAACTCAAGCCATCAAGTCCTGTTAGCATCCTCGTAAATCTTTTCTGCATATTTTCTAATTTAATAATATCCTTTCTATAATAGGGAGACCAAAACTGTACTTGGTATTCCAAATGTGGCCCAACCAATGTCTTGTACAACTTCAACAAGATGTCCCAACTCCTGTATTCAATGTTCTGACTGATGAAACCAAGCATGCTGAAAGCCTTTTTCACCACTCTGTTCATCTGTGACTCCACTTTCATGGAGCTTTGAATATGTACCCCTAGAACTCTTTGTTCTATAACTCTCCCCAATGCCCTACATTAACTGAGTAAATCCTGCCTTGGTTCGATCTACCAAAATGCATCATCTCACATTTATCTAAATTAAATTCCATCTGCCATTCGTCAGCTCACTGGCCCAATTGATCAAGATCTCATTGTAATCCGAGATAACCTTCTTCACTGTCCACTATGCCACCAATCCTGGTGTCATCTGCAAACTTACTAACCATGCCCCCTATATTCTCATGCAAATCATTAATATAAATGACAAATAAAAGTGGACCCAACATCAATTCCTGAGGCATACCACTGGTCACAGGCCTCCAGTTTGAAAAACAACCCTCTACAATCACCCTTTGTCTTCTGTCATCAAGCCAATTTTGTATCCATTTGGCTACCTCATCCTGGATCCCATGAGATTTAATCCATGCAGTACCTTGTCAAAGGAGGCGACTAGATTGAAACATTTAAGATCGTGAAGGGTCTTGATAGGATGGATGTGAAAAGGTGGTTTCTCCCTTGAAGGAGAATCTAGAGCTAGGTGCCACTATTTGAAAAGAAGGTCATCTATTTACATCTGGAATGAGGAGAAATATTTTCTCTGAGGATTGTCAATCTTTGAAACTCTTTTTCTCAAAAGGCAGTGGAAGCAGGGTCTTTAAATATTTTAAAGGCAGAGCTAGATAGATTCTTGATAAGTAAGCTATCTCAGAAAGGCAGAAATGTGCAGTTGAGATTACACTCCGTCATGATTTTATTGAAAAAGGTTGGAGCAGACTTGAAAGGCTAAATGGCGTACTTCTGCTCCTCGTTCACATATAAGCTATGATGTGATTCAGATGGGACTTTGCAGGTGGTGGTGTTCTCGTGCACCTATTGCCCTTGTCCATTTTTATTCCAATTCTTTCATGGGATGTGAGCATTATTGGCAAGGCCAACATTTGTTGCCCATCCTTAATTATCCTTGTGGCAGTGGGCCACCTTGTTGAACAACTGCAGTTCTTGGTGGTTGAAGATGCTGCTGAAGGAGTCTTGGCAAGCGATTACAGTGAATTTTATAGATAACACACACTGCACCCACCATGAACATGTGGAAAGAGTGAATATTTAAGGTGCTGGATGCAGTGTTGATCGAGCGGGCTGCTTTGGCCTGGATGTTGGCAGGTTTCTCAGGACTTTGGAGAAGCACCCTTCCTAGCAAATGGAGAATATTCCAGCAGACTCCTGATTTGTGCCTTCCAGACTGTGGAAAGGCATTGGAAAGTCAGAAAATGAAATACATGCTCCTGGGGGGAATCTTACCAGAAAATGGCAAAGTGTTGGTTCCGGTGAGAAAACCGGCATGTTTCTCTTCAGTTCTTGCCACATTCTGTATAAAAAACAGCTGGATGTGTTTCATACTGTCATGTAGGGGACTTGCCTCAGCATGCCAGCAGAGTCTGGTTACACTGAGATCAGGATGCCATGTTTAAAGAGCATCTCAACAAAATAGTGATCTTCCCCCTACCTCATCACGGAGGTCTTAGGAGCTCCCCCAACTCCTGCTCCATGTTCAGAGCCAGCACTCACATCTCACCCCCACCCCATTTGGAGCTGACATTCACTGCCCACTCCCCCCAATTGGAACCGGCATTTCTATCTCTCTCCCCCCAACGCCCCCTCACCCCACAAGAGTCAATACTGGCACTCACCTGTCCTTCCCCCTGAACATTGGACCCCTTGCTTCCCTTCAGCAGTCAGTGCCGGCACACCCTTCCTTCCCTTTGAACATTGGACTCCTTCCCTCATTCCAGCAGTCATTACTGGCACCACCCCATTTCCTTCAGAATATTAGATCCCTTCCCCTCACCTCCCCCCACACCATCCATCCACACAGCCATCATGGCAACCCTGTCTTCCCACAATCGGACATGGCCAGCATCCCCAGTGAACAGCCATAGCACACAACTAGAGGTAACGGAAGCTAACCGGAGATGGAGAACCACAGTTGCGTGCTTTCACCTCCATGAAGGAGAAGGTACTGGCCATTATCCGAACAGCATTGCTAAAGTCAAGGCCAGTATTTGAGCTGAAACTATTGAACGTGACAGTATCCGTGCAACTAATTCACTGCCTTCAATCCCATTTTCCCCTTCTTCCATTATATCCGCTGAAGAACTAGTTGCAGATGATATAAGCATGCACCACTGACTTTCCTCTGCCCCTCCCTCCAACCACAACAACCTTACTGTTCTGCCTTTTGCCTGTCAAAACTCATAATGTGCATCCTGTCCACGCAAGTAGAGGAACACGAAGAACAGTGTGATGATGAAGACGTACTGTCACTTGATTTCAAAGTTACAACCACCAGTTGAGAAACTGACACTGCATTTATCTTAGAGGCTAGTTTAGATGCTGGATCTGCACGTGGTGAGACACTGATGAGACACATGTAGTTGCTGGAGGATAGTGCAGGTGTCCGGTATACAGCCCAGTCTGTGTAAGGATATCAGATGATTTACTTTCCTTGTCATCCGCATTTCAGAGAACTTGGCTGGAATTTAGTTTATCTCTAATTTTGCATCAGATATGAAGAAGGTATTTTGGGCCATTCTCTCTTCAAAAGGCTTGACCAATATTGACTAAGTAAGATGATCACTTTAGGCAACGAACTGATTTCAAAGGATTTATTTCAAATAAACACAAATTCAACAAGTACGGTATATTTACCAGATTTTGTTTTACAAAAATCTCAATTACTCCTGTCTATCCTTCTTAACCACAATACAAAGGCAATAACAGTCATCGTGTGGTTTTACGTTACAAAAGAGTGTGCAAAGTTAAGATAAAATAAACCATATGCTAGAAATATACATGCAATGCAACTTAAATTATGTATATCATGGAGCACAGTCAGAAGATTACATCCTATAATAACAGCTTTATTTCAAGGTCTAGAATATGTGTCTGTCCAAAAATCATACCACATAAGTCTAATATTGCTCACTAATGGTAACTGGCTGATGTCTTAAGTTGATATCAATTTGCTAATTAGTTGCACTGACTGAATTAGACTATAAGTATACCTCTTATGTCTTATAAGAATATTCCAGAATATTTAATTCAGAAGGTTAATAATTTAACTGATTTTTTTCTAAATGTATTTGCATAAATGCTTTTCTTGCATTTTAATTCAAGTCAACAATGATGTTTATCCTCCAGAAACATTATAAACCAAAATGCAAAATTTTTGATTGAATTCCATATTTAGACAAGCTAGTAATCAGGAGACAGAAATGACTTGTGTGTGTTGAGTATTCACATAAAAAGCACAAAAGACCTTTATGAGAACAATTCTCCAATGCAAGAAAGAACTTCTCAGTTGAACCCATTTCATATGGCTTCCATCATTATCAACATTTTCCTGGCCATCTGAAACTCTTTGTCAATACATGCCATATTTTAAATACTTGGTACATCCTTAAAATTAGATCTCAATCACTCGCAAATCAAATCAGAAAATTAACCCCATGCATTATCCAAGTGTTTTTCAGTTAACTGTGCTAAAGTCTTAAATAAATTTGCAACCAAAACCTCCATATGTCTTGGTTTATCTAGTTTTGATGAGTCACACCTTTTGATAGTTACCATAGCTCACAGCTTTATATAAAACCATTAGAAGCACCATGTCTACAAAATATGAGTGGGCGGGGGGGGGGGGCGGTGGTGGGCTACCTTACCAGAAAAATTCTGAAGGCCGAACATGTGTGCAAACGGGAGAGTTTCAGGCTCATTGTTTTTTGGCAAGGCCAGAAATGAAATCCTACGCCACTTAGTGCAAAAAATGATGCATATCTGATTCTTGCCAGTAGAGGCAGTGACAGAATCTATTCTTGCTAGAAAGCTAGCTGCACATACCAGAGGGCACTATTGCACTTGCACAGATCTCTCAATTCTGTGCAAGATAATAGAGAGATGTCAGTCACACCCCCCCCTCGCACCCCCCCCTCTCTGATCACTGTCCTCCTCACCCGATTGCACCCCCCCCCCCCCCACCACTCCTAGATATTGCTTCCCCCCCCATCCCCAGGTCGATTGCCCCCATACCCACTGCCCCCCCCCCAAGCCTCCCAGCTCCTGACCATCCGAGGGATCTCAATAGCCTTCAGTCCTACTGGCAAGGCCACTATGTTAAGTCCCTATTGACGGAGACTATACATGATCCTTGCCGGTGAGGAACTTCACTGGCGAGGTCACTAAGACAAGTGAACCCGTTGATTGTATCCCAGGCTCATTAAGCCCATGGAAATGCTGATTTTAATTTTTAAATCAGGCTTGCACCCTTCCCGGGTGAGTGACTGATCACGCTTGGGGCCAGTAGGATTGCGAGAAGTGAGAAACAAGGCAAAAACCTGATTTTTCATCTCTTAGGCAATCTTGACAAACCAGTAAGCTTGCCGCATGGTGTATATTGTTCTGGAAGAAAATTCTAGAGGAAACCCACGTCTATAACAGAGCCAAAATTTGAGCAAATGTACGTGGGAGTGAAAATTCAACATTTTTGTAAATATGTTGGTCCTCCTAAAAATGTAGATCAATGTGTGAGCCAAAACGAGTTAAAAGAGTGTATTCTCTGACACTAAGTGATGTTGATCACAGTTATTATCTTTTATTCTGATGTCACTGAGGTTTAGTGCTTGATTACTTGGAAGGATAATGGCTGGGATTCTGTTGAGCTGAGGTCAGTTCTCTGAGGGAGGCCTGATGGAATCAGCTGCCTTTTAGCCACTTATGTGGCCAGTGCCAAACCTCCCCCGCAACTGAGGACCCTGAAAGCAGAAATCCCACCTGGCAAGAGCAGCAGCCCAATCAGAGGCCAGCAGCTTCTCGTGCTGCCAGTAACTGGAGGCCACTGACAAACCCAATATGTTTTGCTGGAGGCCTCTCCGAGGGTGTGGAAAAAGCCGGGCAGCTCGATTAACCCCTGAGCCACTGTTAAATTGCTGTGGGCCCTGGGATAATGGATGTCAATTGGCACATGAATGAACTTCAACTGACATCCCACTGGTAGCTGGCAAGAATCCAATGTCAGGCCCCTGCTGCCCTCCGACTTTATCATGGGAAGTTTTCCTGCAACCGGGTGACTGATATGTGGGCCCCACTCACAACTGAATGGCCATGGCCACCATGTTTCCTGTCACAATGGGCTGCATTAAATCTGGCCCAATGAAACTAATTTGAATCTGTTTCATTAGTGAATCGTTAAATTAGCTTCAGCTTGGTCACACTGTGAAGGTGACTTTTGTTTTGTAACAACAGCTTTTAAACGACACACATTAGGAACATGCTCTTCTTTCGGACAGAAAAAGCCTTAAGAACCATTGATTTCTCAAGTTGTTTGGAAATATTATCAGGAACATCCTCAGAAGTAAGTCCAGTGCTGAACAGCCAGCAGAATGGTACTTAAGCCTGAAAAATTAAACCGCACATAAATTAAACTCCAATGTGCAAAATCTGCACGTACTGCTGTTTAAGTCACTGTGGCATAGCCTTCAGCACAGGAAACAACAATATAGGCTCCAACAATCTGTGTTCACACTGCTGTCCAAACACTGTTGTTCAGCAGACACTGTAATATTCCAACAAGTTCAGGTAATCAGATACAAACACATAAATGTTTATCTATTCGGCAAATAAATTGGAAATCTTGTAAGGAGCTGTTCTGATGGAGGGACATTTACTTGGATGGAGGTCAGATTTGGCTTTTAGTGTGAAAGGCTGCAGTTGTTCTATTTAAACTGTTATCTGCATGAGCTCAGGATTTGGGATCAGTATGAATTGAATATATACTTAGGTTAGTCATTGTATCTCCTCCACGAGAATGTCAGGAGATAGATATTCTAAATTAGCCTGAACGATTTATCAAAAAAAAGGGCCACAGAATGCCACTAGCTGCAACGGTGAGTATGATGCACCTGGTACCGATACGATGGTTGCACACAAAAGGTCAGAGAGTGAGTTAATTGCTTGTCGGATGAATTCATTTCATGCATTTTAGTCACAACATGTCTTTGTGTTATCTAGCCCTGAAACCAAATCTGACCTCCATCTGTCCCTGACTCAGCATGCTGACACAACTGCCAGACTCTTCTCCTAAAACACCAGCATAAGTCAGACTAGTGCAAAAGTATCACTTGCCTTTTTAAATTTTGATAAGCCAAACATGAAGAGATCAGCTTTCCTGGTACGCGAGCAGCATCGCCACCTTCACATCTGATGACTGCATAAAATGAATCACCAACATTTAGGGGAGGCAATGGGATAGTGGTAATGCCACCGGACAAACAGAGAACCAGGATGATGCTCTCAGGAACAGGATTGAATCCCACCACAGCAAATGGTGAACTTTGAACTTAACATACACCTGGAATTAAAAGTCTAATGATGATCATGAAACCCCTGTCAATTGTTTTAAAAGCCCATAGGGTTCACACTAATGTCCTTTAGAGAAGGAAATCTGCCATCCTTACCTGGTCCGGCTTACACGTGACTCCAGACCTACAGCATTGTGGTTGACTTTTAAATGCTCTCTGAAATGATCTACCTTAAGCCACTTAGTTAAAGAATGATTGGCGATAGGCAATAGATGCTGGCCCAGCCAGTGACATCCACATCCCATAAATGAACTTTTGAAAAGCGCAGATTTCAAAGTATTTTCCTCCAGAAATATTATTTTGCTTTAGAATTATGCAGAGCTTCATTGTTTATACGCATATTTTCGATACTTGTATTCAGCGAGTGAGAATTGAAATTCATTATTTACTTAACATAAAGTATCCGATGTGACGGTCATTTGATGCGAATCTGCACTGCAATTACATTGCCTGCTATAATAATGGATGCCCAGTTTGATATAACTGCCAGGTATGCAATTGGACTGGGTGTAAAAGCCCCATTTGATTTATTGGCTATACATTTAATTTTTGACCTCTGGTCCAGAATTCATTATTAACAAGGTTATTCTTTTCAAAATGTCCTACTTCTAAATGTAATTTATTGGCACCTTCTTCTACAGGATCTACTGTTAGTGCAAAGGATAAAATAAGAAAAGGTTAATGGGTGCTGGAATAAACACATTTGAATCTTCAATAAGAACATTGGAAATAGAATCATGATTTATAAATGGAGACTGATGCTGTGTTTAAACCATGATTATTTTCACATGCTCAAACTTTAATAATCAGTCTAATTGAATCCAGAGGAGTTTGCTTAACCTGATTTTACACAGAATTTCACAAACCTGTTAGTTGCTCAGAGTACCTTAAGTGCAGGTCACACTGACTGGATGTGATGCTACCATGTTTAAACTGAACACTGTTCCTTCATGTGACTATCCTGTTGCAGGGGAAAGGCTGGGGGGGATGGAAGTGTTGGCGGGGGGAGGGGGCGCGGTGGGTAGGGCAGGAGGCAGGGGGGAGGTGCTGCCTCGGCAGTGAGAGGAAAGGGAAAGCAGCTGGGCCGAAGGAGTCCTTAAGCACATAATTCTGTTCCGTATCAATTTCAAAACTGTTGCTTTGTGTGATACGAGTTACAAAGAGCAGAAATCTTAAATTTGATTTCCAGTTGACGATACACTCTGTAACTGGAGGAGAGGAAGCCTATTTTTCATTGCTATCCAGTGACCTATGCTATAAAGTGAGCCCTGATGGAGTCTGAGGGAAGTTCACAGTAGCCCTCATATGCATGTCAAAGAAATAATTCAAGGAGGAAAGAGGAACCGAACTGAGTATCTGAAAGTAACAGGAGGAATTTCTCTCAATTACGTTGTGCAACAAGAGGGGAGTTGGGGGAGAGATGACAACTCATTGGATGTTAATGGAAATGAAACTGAGAAATAGGGGGAATGGTTGGTATGTGAAATGAATATTGATTGAAGTTCTCATTCGACAAGTTCAAAGTAACAATGTTATTATATGACAAAAATGATGCACTATTGGAGGTTTGACAACAGTGAGAAGGTGGTTCTAAATGAGTTTAAAGGGTTCAAAATAAACAGATCATTATTGTTAGGTGGTATCTGTGGACAAAAAGTACTCACAAAAATCAGGAGGAAACCAATGAATGTTGGGGAGGTCCTATTAGACTGGAAACTAATTAATCTAATAGTTAATTTGAACAGAGAGAATGAATGTAACCCAGCCACCACATATCTCAGTCCAACATTAATACTTTGTAAAATAGGCAATGAAATAACAGAAGAAAAATTAATGATACCTGCGAGAGAAATATGTAATAAACACAAGCCAAAAGGAAAAGACCATAACTGACTCATGTTCCTGACATTTTTGAGGAGTTAGTAATCGAAAATCATATGATGTGATTATCTAGATATCCAAAAAGCTTTTGTCAAAGCTTCTCATGAAAGACTGCCAATGAAGCTAAAAGCAGTGGGAATCCACATTAAATCCTGGCCATAGATAAGGGCAGCATGGTGGCACAGTGGAGCTTGCACATTCTCCCCGTGTCTGCGTTGGTGCTCCAGTTTCTTCCCACACTCCAAAGATGCGTGGGTTAGGTGGATTGGCCATGCTAAATTGCCCTTAGTATCAGGACAATTAACAGAGTAAATGCTTGGGGTTATGGAGATAGGGCCTGGGTGGGATTATTATCGGTGCAGACTCGATGGGCTGAAAAGCCTCTTTCTGCACCGTAGGGATTCAATGAAGAAAGAGGTTAATGGAAAGAAAACAGCTTATATTTGTTGGAGGAGTGATCTTGTGGAGACGGAGCCTTGCTAGTCATATAGGGCTTTGCTGAGACTACATATGGAGGATTGTGCACAGTTTTAGTCTCCATATCTAAAGAAATACATATCGGCCTTGGTGGAAGTCCAATGAATCTTCACTAAATTGGTTTCTAGGATGAAAGGGTTGTTATGATGAGAGGCTAAGAACTAGGCTTATATTCTCTGATGCTTAGAAGAGTGAAACATATAAGGTTTCATAGGGGTTTCACAGGATGGACACTGAGCAATTGTCTCTTTGGTTGGGGAATCACAGTCTCAGGATAAGGGGTCAATCATTTTGGACTGAGATGAAAAGAAATTTGTTCACTCAGAGGGCTGTGAATCTTTGAAATTCTCTACCTTAGGGAGTTAGGGTTGCTCCATTGTAGAGTACTTTCAAGGCTGAGACAGACAGATTTTTGATCTCAGGGAGTCACGGGATATGGGAGCCAACAGGAAGGTGGAGTTGAGGCTGAAGATCAGCCATGATCATAGCAAATGACAGGGCTGACTCAAGCAATCCTATGGTCTACTGCTTCTCCTATTTCTTACCTTGTGTTTTTGTGTCAGAGCAAAAGAGGGAACCTGGGCGGAATGTCACAAGATTCATTGTTGTACCCATATCATTCCTAATTTCTAAATAATGGTTGACGTTAATACAAAACTTAATGCAAACTGATCAAATTTTCAGACAATACTAAACTGGAAAGGGGAGACTCGAGACATATGAAGCAGCCAGTAACCAGGAAAAAAATGCTATTAAAGATGGAAGAGTCACAGTTCAGAAATTTCAAAACAAAAAATCTAATGTTTTTTTGTTCCTTAATCAGCGTAACATTCTGCTTGACACAGTGAAAGGAATTTCTTTAAGAATGGTTTATTATTGATTAAATCACTCACATTGATGTGATTTTTTTGAGAAATGTAAGCAATAAGATAATCAGAGATGAAAGAAGAAAAATTAACTTCCCAATTTCACCTATTACATTTAGCTTAGATTTCAAAATATAACACGCAATGTCAGTTAGTGAAGAAAATCACAAAACAAAACCTTGCAAAGTGTACCACCTACTGGATTCAGCAATGGATTACTTTTAAAGCAATAAGCAAACTTCCTCTGATTCAAATGTTACCACAGTTACCTTCATGGCTTCAAGATCCTTTCTCAGGATTCTTTTCTGAGATGGATCAAAATTTCTTGGGGGGAAGAAAAGGCAATTTAAAGCCTCCTCTTAATCAGTAAAGTGATGGAAGGAGTCGTCCACAGTGCTATCAAGTGATGTTACTCACCAATAAACTACTTATGCTCGCTGGTCCTTGGTTTGGGTTCTGCCAGGACCATCATCATAGTCATGGTTCAAACATGGACAAAGGAACATCATTCCAGATGTAAGGTCAGATCCTGTCTGGTCTTGGCATCATTTGACCCAGTGTGGCACCAAGGAGCCCTAGTTCTCTCGGTGACAGAGTGGTAATAGAGTACCATCTCTCTCCAGATATCTGAAAATTTTAATTTTCTGTGTTTTTCTCCCATGGAGGCCTGACATTTCTCTCTCACTTTTTCCTCTGAGCAATCCCCTAAAGCAACTGAAAAGCTTGGATATCAGTTTAATTGAAAATGTGTGACCTTTTATTCGTGCATTGTCTTTGACTTTTGTTTGATTGTCTTTGCAATTTTGTTTTAAAATGTGGACAAAATTGCACACAAGTTATCCAGGGTAGCTGCAATACTTAGTTCAAAGCAGAATACTGCAGATGCTGGAATCAAAAACAAAAACAGGAAATGCTGGAAAATCTCAGCAGATCAGAAAGCATCTGTGGAAGGAGAATAGAGCCAATGTTTTGAGTCGGATGACAATGAGCTTTTATTTTCAGCAAAAATCTTAGGTGTGGCATTTTATCAAATGGCTTCTAGAAATCTAAGTGCAGTACCTGTACAGGTTCTCTTTTATCCACAGCCCATGTTACTTCTTCAAAGAACTCCAAAAAGTTGGTTAAACATGGTTTCCTTTCACAAAGTCATGATGACTCTTCTGACTACCTTGAATTTATTCAAGTGCCTGCTATATAATTTATTTAATAATGGCTTCTAACATTTTCCTTATGACAGATGTTAATTACTGGCCTGTAGTTTCTCGCTGTCTCCCTTTTTAAATAACGAAGTTACATTTCTTATTTTCCAATCTAATGGGACCCTCCCCAAATACTAGGATTTTTGGAAGAAGACAGTCAGCATGGCTTTGTGAGTGGAAAATCAAGTCTTACAAATGCGATTGAGTTTTTTTGAAGGGGTGACCAAGAAAGTAGATGAGGGCAGTGCAATTGATGTTGTCTACATGGACTTTGGCAAGGCCTTTGACAAAGTACCACATGGTAGCTTGTTGCAGTAGGTTAAACCTCACAGGATCCAGGCTAAGGTAGCCATTCGGATACAAATTTGGCTTGATGACAGAAGACAGGGTGGTTGTAGAGGGTTGTTTTTCAAACCGGCGGCCTGTGACAAGTGGTGTGCTGCAGGGATTGGTGCTGGGTCCAATGTTATTTGTCGTTTATATTAATGATTTGGATGAGAATTTAGGAGGCATGATTAGTAAGTTCACAGATGACGCCAAAATTGATGGCACAGCGGACAGTGAAGAAGGTTATCTAGGATTGCAACTGGTCAAATGGTCCAGTGGGCTGATGAATACCTGATGGAGTTTAACTTAGATAAATTTTAGGTGATGCATTTTGGTAGATTGAACCAGGGCAGGACTTACTCAGTTAATGGTAGGGCATGGGGAGAGTTATAGAACAAAGAGAACTAGGGGTACAGGTTCATAGCTCTTTGAAAGTGGAGTCACAGATGGACAGGGTGATGAAGAAGACATTCGGCATGCTTGGTTTCATTGGTCAGAATATTGAATACAGGAATTGGGATGTCTTGTTGAAGTTGTGTAAGACATTGGTAAGGCCACACTTGGAATTCTGTGTACAGTTCTGATCAGCCTATTATAGAAAGGATATTATTAAACTAGAAAGAGTGCAGAAAAGATTTACTAGGACTAGAAGGGACTTGATTGTTTAAATTATAAGGAGAAGCTGAATTGACTGGGACTTTTTTCCCTAGAGCGTAGGAGGCTTAGAGGTGATCTTATAAAATAATGAGAGACATAGAAGAAGTAGGTCGTCAATGTCTTTTCCCGAAGGTAGGAGAGTGTAAAACTAGAAGGCATAGGTTTAAGGTGAGAGGGAAGAGATGCAAAAGGGTCCACAGAGGGACAGAGGGAGGTGAGTATCTGGAATGAACTGCCAGAGGTAGTAGTAGAGGCAGATACATTTTTGTATTTTAAAAAGCATTTAAACAGTTACATGGGTAAAATGGATATAGAGGGATATGGGCCAAATGCGGGCAATTAGGAATAGCTTATTGGTTAAAAACTGAGCAGCATGGACAAGTTGGGCTGAAGGGCTGTTTCTACGCTGTCAAACTCTATGACTCAATGCACCAACTTTCTCACCAGCCACTTTTTTTTAAGGCTCTAGGATGAAGTCCATGAGGACCAGAGCACTTGTCACCTGCTTCACCTTCACCCTGCTATCCAGCATGAAGTGCAAGCTACAGGTGGTATGCCAAGTATCTTTTGCCTTCCATCCCACCCAACTTCCTTCACGCCAGCCCTCTGTTCCTTTGCTTTTCAAATTCTCAAGACCTGCCTTCTGAGGAGCCAGTGGAGCCTCACCATTAAAATTGCGATCAAGACCAAATATCTGTCATTTCATTTGACAGGACTTAATTGTATTTTCTTTTACTTTTATTCGGACTCCTTTCTTTACTTCCAGGACTTGCATGTGTACATTCTCATGTCTTTTTTTTCAGGTTTATTAACTAATAAATTTACTCTTTCTTTGATCCAAGAAAATTTGGTTTGATTGACTCCTTATTTAAAAGTAAGTATATTTGGATTGTAAAAAGGGGAAAATAAATTTTAACAACCTTTGTTGTAACCAAATGAAGAGGTCTGAATATAGGGGAGTAATTGACTTTCCCTCACCCAGACATAACATTAGACCTAGCCCACTTCCACTTATAATAGGAGTTTTTGTAGTTGTCTAGCAGTCAGGCATAACTCACTGCAAGCAGCATGCTGGCACAGTGATTAGCACTGCTGCCTCACAGCACCAGGCACTCAGGTTCAATTCCAGGCTTGGGTGACTCTCTGTGTGGAGTTTGCACATTCTCCCCGTGTCAGCATAGGTTTCCTTTGAGTGCTCTGCTTATCTCCCACACTCCAAAGATATGCGGGTTAGGTTGACCGGCTATAGTAAATTGCTCCTTAGTGTCGGGGGATCAGCAGGGTAAACACATAGGGTTAGGCTCTGAATGGATTGTTGTCAGTGCAACCTCAATGGGCCAAATGGCCTCTTTCTGCATTGTGGGGATTCTATGATCTTATGTGCCTGTAGTCATGATATTATAAAGCGGACCAACTTTTTGAGATGTCACACAGGAAATTCCCACCTTTTTCAGGGTGGGGGCATTTACTTGGTTTTAAATTGTTGAGATTCATGTGTTTGTTTCTAATGATTGGTGGAATAATTAAATCACTAATGCAAGATTAATGGGTTATAGCCACCAGGTTTGCTTCTGAATATCACATCAGGTTGGCTTATTTTTGCTCAGGTAGGGCCCCCACTGTACTCATTTAATTGTCTCATGTTCACAGTCAGCTCCTTGTAAATGATGTCCCTAATCTCAATTACCTCTGCCAGTTTAAGTAGTTTGACCCTGGGGATACATCTGTCTTCTTTAGTGCTCTTTGCAAACGATAGCAAGGTCAGTGAGATTAATTGCTGAACCACAACAAGTAGAATATCAACTGAATACCTTTTCTAGAGAATTTTTCGAAGAAAACAATCAAATAATACACTACCCATGTTTAGCTAGACTTCAGTTTCAACTATATTTGCATTCTTAAGGTATCTTAATTCTCCTTTCACAGCGCTGTTGCCTACTGCTGAAAAGAGAGGCATATTGCAGAAGCTTTTCATCTTGTATTCATCAGGATAAATGGAAGCATGATGGCACAGTGGTTCGTACTGCTGCCTCACAGCTCCAGGGACCCGGGTTCGATTCCCGGCTTGCGTCACTGTTTGAGTGAAGTCTGCACATTCTCCCATGTTTGCATAGGTTTCCTCTGAGTACTCCAGTTTCTCCCCACAGTCCAAAGGACGTGCTGGTTAGGTGCATTGACTATGCTAAATTCTCAGTGTACCCGCACAGGCAAGAGTGTGTGGTGACTAGGCGATTTCACGGTAATTTCATTGCAGTGTTAATGTAAGCCTACTTGTGGCACCGATTAACTTAATAAGAATGCCAAACAATCACAACACCTTATAATACAGAAAAGGGTGTTGACTGGTTGACAAATCGACTCTGATTGGCCACAGCAACGGGGAACTATAGGCGCCTGGGTAATTCAAAAAAGTACAATTCTTGAACATATTCCTTTTATTTGCAGAGAACCGAACCCTGCGTATGAATGAATGTCACTTCTAACAAGCATATATGATCGGCTGATTATTTTAAACTGGTTGCGAGTTTAGCAACTAGCAGGCTCAGGATTGTTCAGCAAATGCTGCCCAATCATGTAATCACATCCAATAGTAGACACCTTGTTTGGGGTTTTATAAATATGGGCCGGTTGAGTATATTAATGTCCCGTGTTTGAGAGCATTATGTTCCATGAAACCTCACAATCAGTGAAATTGCAAATGACGAACATACTTTCCAATGGGAATCAATCAGACAGGTTGCAGCCACCCTAAAATTTTATATTTTATAAAGGATCAAAGGGTATATAAAGGTAAGGAGAAATTCACTGAAGTACTTGTTTAATAGAACAAGAAAAAAGTAAAATTTGTCACACTTGCAGTACTTTACTTCAGAGTGGAAGTTTGATTTGATTTGATTTATTATTGTCACATGTATTAGCATACAGTGAAAAGTATTGTTTCTTGTGCGCTATACAAAGCATGACATTTATAGAGAAGGAAACAAGAGAGTGCAGCAGG
Source organism: Carcharhinus amblyrhynchos (assembly GCF_965287045.1). Taxonomy (NCBI): domain Eukaryota; kingdom Metazoa; phylum Chordata; class Chondrichthyes; order Carcharhiniformes; family Carcharhinidae; genus Carcharhinus; species Carcharhinus amblyrhynchos. Next base: position 31,480,101 of record NC_137336.1, on the reverse strand, counting down.
GAAGAAGCTGTTCTTGAGTCAGTTGATACATGACCTCAAACTTTTGTATCTTTTTCCCAGTGGGAGAAGGTGGACGAGAGAATATCCAGGGTGCGTGGTGTCCTTAATTATGCTGGCTGCTTTGCTGAGGCAGCAGGAAGTGTAGACACAGTCACTGGATGGAAGGCTGGTTTGTGTGATGTTTTGGGCTACATTCACAACTTTGTGTAGTTTCTTGCAGTCTTGGGCAGAGCAGGAGCCATACCAAGCTGTGGTATAAGAATGCTTTCCATGGTGCATCCGTAAAAATTGCTGCGAGTCATAGCTGACATGCCAAATTTCCTTAGTCTTCTGAGAAAGTAGAGGCATTGGTGGGCTTTCTGAATTATGGTGGTGGCATGGGCGTATCAGGACAGGTTGTTGGTGATCTAGACACCTAAAAACTTGAAACTCTCAACCCCTTCTATTTCATCCTCCTTGATGTAGCCAGGAGGTTAACTGTGAGCAGTGGAGGTAGACTGTGATCAGAATTAAATCATAGCAACAAGACAATTCATGTGCAGTGTGCACTTTCCACTGCAGGAAATATGTGTTGCACCTTTCAAACCTGCGATTTATGCCACCTGGAGCACAAGGGCAGCAGAGGAAAGGGAACACCACTCTCTGGAAGCTTCCCTCCAAGTCACAAACTGCTCTGACTTGGAACTATATCACCGTTCCTTCACTATTGCTGGATCAAAATTCAGCAACTCTGGTCCTTAGCAGCACCACAGGGACTACAGCAGTTCAAGAAGATAGCTCACCATCTCGAGACCAAATAGGAATGGATGATACATGCTGGCATTGCCAGCGATGCCCACATGTCATGAAAAAAATTTTTAAAAAGAATTTTAACCACTTCCACACTAGCAACACAGAAGTTGGCACTGTGGCCCCACCTCCCCTTGAGGTTCACTTGCACCATTGAAATGAGTTAAATTCACAACAGGGAGTTATGGCAGGTACTTCATAGTATATCATCACTCTGCAATGTCACTCAACCTCCCAGGTGGTAGGTTTGAACTTTTGATTTGATTTATTATTGTCAATGTATTGGTGTACAGTGAAAAGTATTGTTATTTTGCGTTATATAGACAAAACATACCGTTCATAAAAAAGGAAACGAGTGCAGAATGTAATGTTACAGTCATAGCTAGGGTGTAGAGAAAGATCAACTTAAAGCAAGGTAGGTCCATTCAAAAGTCTTGACAGCAGCAGGGAAGAAGCTGTTCCTGAGTCAGTTGCTACATGACCTCAGACTTCTGCAATTTTTCCCGAAGGAAGGAGGTGTAACAGAGAATGTCCGGGTGTGTGGGGTCCTTAATTATGCTGGCTGCTTTGCCGATGCAGCGGGAAGTGTAGACAGAGTCAATGGATGGGAGGCTGGCTTACGTGATGGATTGGGCTACGTATGACTTTTTGTAGTTCCTTGCAGTCTTCGGCAGACCAGGAACGATACAACCAGAAAGTATGCTTTCTGTGGCGTATGTGCAAAAGTTGGTGAGAGTCGTAGCTGACATGCCAAACTTCGAGGAACCAGAGATCAAATCACTTGTCTTGGAATCATAATGTGCAAGGTCCAAGAACATCAGCCAATATTTAGGTTCGAAATCCTGGTTGACAATGTTAGACCTGGGATACCTGCCACATTTAATTGGCTTGCCTGCCAAGCTGCATTGTAAGCAGAGTTGTAGGGTCAGAGTTACTGGCACCCCCTCAGAATTGTTCTTAGTCAAAACAACATTAAGCAGGGTTGTGTCATGTCATTATGTTTATTCAATGTCTTAGGAGAAATAGTTGAGAGACAGAGATGCTTGATGAATACAGATGATAACAAAATATCAAAGTGCAGTAAGATACAATGAAATAAATTAGAGGCTTTGTCTACTATCAAACATTCCATGAGAGGTTTACGAAAGGAAACAAAAAAAACACAAGAACATACCAAAGTTAACATGAGTAAAATAATAAATGAAGAAAATAATGACAATTGGATGGATGCCATTGCAGCGTTTTGGAGGAAATAGGTGATGTTGCAGAAAGAGCAATATATTCTTCCAAATGAATTCCCTTAATTCAGAACCACCACTTCAGGTTGTAAAACTGTGTACGTCATGTTCCTCTTTAAGAAACATAAGAGGAAACCAGAGGTTTATCAACTGATTAGCCTAATGTCTGTTGTGAGAAAATTGCTGGAGTCTATAGTTAAGGATAAGGCAATTGAACATATTATGATTTTTAACTGATCTGAGAAAGTTAACAAGCCTTTATAAAAGGGAGGTCGTGCCTAATGGACCTGGGTTGCAATTTTTGATGAGATAATGCAATAGTGGGGAGTGGAATATCTATGGATGCTATTTATATGAACTTGCAGAAGGTATTTGATAAGATCACTTGTAAGAGATTCTTAACTGAAGTTTAAGATCATGGAATAGATGGAAAATTATTAATTTTGCAGGGAAACTGGCTGAGTTAAAAGAAGTAAGGACACTGGGTGAGTACTCTCACTGGCAGATTGTGGCATGTGGGTGTCTCAAGAATCTGTGTTTGGGCCTCAGCTATTTAGCACATTTTATTGATGGTATAAATGACAGAATAGAGAGCTATAAAGCCAAATTCGTTGGCACAACAGAATTTGCAGCAGTTCAAATAGAAGCATAAAATTACACACATGAATGGGCAAAACTGGATTTCAATGTAAACAGTTGAGAGATCCTCTACTTTGGAACTTGTAAGGATAGTTACTTTGGAAATGGTGAAAAGTGAGAAACAATGGAAGTCCATAGCGACTTGGGGATTCAGGTACATATGACATGAATGGGTACAGAAGACAGACAACTGGAATGCCGACCTTTATTTCTGGAAGATTAGAATATAAGTGGGTAGAAGTCATACTTCGGCTTTAAGAAGTGGACTACCACGAGTAATAATGGGCACCACATCTTCAGGAGGATGTATGAGTCTTGACAGGGTTGCAGAGTGGATTTACCAAAATGCTATCATGACTCTTCATTTTTACTATGATTACATAGGTTTTATTCTAGGAACTTAGAATGTTAAAGGATAATTTTACCAAAGCTTTCAAGATATCAAGGGGAACAGATAGGGTAGATAGAGATATTATTTCCATTTTATCACAAATGTGAGATGATGCATTTTGGAAGGTCTAACACAAATATGAAATACACAGTAAATGGCAGAACTCTTAAGAGTATTGATAGGCAAAGGGATCTGGGTGTACAGGTACACAGGTTACTGAAAGTGACAATGCAGGTGGAGAAGGTAGTCAAGAAGGCATATGGCATGCTTACCTTCATCGGCCAGGGCAATGAGTTTAAAAATTGGCAAGATACGTTGCAGGTTTACAGAACCTTAGTTAGGCCGCACTTGGAATATAGTGTTCAATTCTGGTCGCCACACTACCAGAAGGATGTGGAGGCTTTGGAGAAGGCACAGTAAAGATTTATTAGGATATTGCCTGATATGGAGGGATCAGCTATGAGGAGAGGTTGGAGAAATTTGGTTTGTTCTCACTGGAATGATGGAGGTTCAGAGGTGACCTGATAGAAGTCTACAAGATTATGAGAGACATGGACAGAGTGGATAGTCAGAAGCTTTTTCCCAGGGTGGAAGAGTCAATTACTAGGGGGCACAGGTATAAGGTGCGAGGTTGCCTGGAACTCGCTGCCGGGGGAGGTAGTGGAAGCAGATACAATAGTGACTTTTAAGGGGCATCTTGACAAATACATGAATAAGATAGAAATAGAGGGATATGGTCCCCAGAAGGGCAGGGGGTTTTAGTTTAGTAGCATGGTCGGTGCAGACTTAGAGGGCCAAAGGGCCTGTTCCTGTGCTTTAATTTTCTTTGTTTTGTTCTTTGAAAGTAGAGCGTTGGTGGGCTTTCTTAACCATAATGTCAGCATGGGGAAACCAGGACAGGTTGTTGGTGATCACCCAAAAACTTGAAGTTCTCAACCCTTTCTACTTTGTCCCCATTGATGGAGACTGGAAGTAAACTGTGGTCAAAATTAAGTCACAGCAACAAGGAACATTCACGTACAAACCATGGCAGACAATGCACATGCAGTGTGCACTTTCTGCTGCAGGAAATATGTGTTGCACCTTTCAAATCTGTGAGCTATACCATCTAGAAGAACGAACGCAGTAGAGAAATGGGAACACCACCCTCTGGAAGCTTCCCTCCAAGTCACAAACCACCCTGACTTGGAACTATATCACCGTTCCTTCACTGTCGCTGAACCAAAAAACTCTGATCTTTAACAGTACCACATGGACTACAGCGGTTCAAGAAGATAGCTCACCATCTCAAGAGGAAATAGGAATGGGCAATACATGCTGGCACTGCCAGTGATGCCCACATCCCATGAAAGAATAAAAAAAGAAAGAATTTCAACCACTTCCACACTAGCAACACAGAGCTTGGCACTGTGGCCCATCTACCCATGAATTACAGTTGTACCATTGAAATGAGTTATATTCACAACAGAAAGTTATGGCAGGTACTTCACACTATATTGTCATGCTGAAAAGTCACTCAAACTCCCAGGTGGTAGTTTGTCCTTTTGATTTGATTTGATTTTGAGATTTATTATTGTCACATGTATTGGTATATCGTGAAAAGTATTGTTTCTTGTGCGCTTCAAAGACCAAGCATACTGTACATAGAGAAGGAAAGGAGAGGGTGCAGAATGTAGTGTTACAGTCATAGTTAGGGTGTAGAGAAAGATCAACTTAGTGTGAGGTAGATCCATTCAAAATTCTGATGGCAGCGGGGAAGAAGCTGTTCTTGAGTCGATTGGTACGTGACCTCAGACTTTTGTTTTTTTTTAATTTCATTTTACATTTTTTATGGATCCTTTCTGTTGTCTCTCTTTCCCTTAATTCTGTCTTTCTTTCCCACTCTTCATTCACCTTATGTATCTCATCTGAGTCAAATTCATCTTATTTCCACAATCTTTAAATCTCATTGCTTAATGAGATAAGACTACAGGTCCTGTCGTTTATCAAGGTCCCAAATTACTTATTATCATCTCGCATCTCCACTAATTATTGGCAGAAAAATTAACTGTGGCTGAAAATTGAGGAAACCTGGGCCATTCAGTGTTATCTCAACAGAGTAGCTGATGTTCATTGCCAGCAGATGGCAGTGCAAGCATAGAGTAGAGATTGACAGATTTCCCTCTGAATTCAGTGATAGATCAGCATAGTCAGGTCAACCAAGGAAATTGTACATTTCCTCAGCATAGAATCATAGACTAAATACAGCACAGAAACAGGCCCTTTGGCCCAACTCGTCCGTGCCGATCAGGTTTCCTCAACTGAACTAGTCTCATTTGCCTGCGTTTGGCAGATATCCCTCTAAGCCTTTCCTATCCATGTGCCTGTCCAAATGTCTTTTAAATGTTGTACGTCCACCTACCTCTACCACCTCCTCCAGTATTTAGAATTCAAACAAATATTCAGTTGGGAGCAGATGAGCTTTCTTTATGTGTGATTGAATGTGGTCGACCTATCTGCAGCCATTGACATGGTTGACCACATGATTCCCCTGCTGGGGCAGTACAGTGGCGCAGTGCTTAGTACTGCTGCCTCACAAAGCTAGGAACCTGGTTCCATTCCAGTCTTGAGTGACTGTCTGTGTGGAGTATGCATGTTCTCCCTGCGTCTGCATGGGTTTCCTTTCGTTTCTCACAATCCAAAGAAGTGTAGGTTGGGTGGATTAGTCACGGTAAATCTGCAGGATTACAGGATAGGGCGGCGGAGAAGGCCTGGGTAAGGTACTCTGTCTGAGATTAGGTGTAGACTTGATGGGCCGAATGGCCTCTTCTGCACTTCTATGATTCAGTGTCCCTCTGTTGTTGTTCAGCTGGATGGGGCTGCACTCACCCAGATCCATACTTATCTAAACATAGCTGGTGTACCACTGGGTAGGGGAGGTCAGTTCTAGAGCTGGCCAGAAATTAGACTAATTTTTAAGCTGCCTAACATTTCCAGGATAACTACTTAGTAAAGTACATGACATCTGTTACAAATCTCCAAGTCTAACTCTGAATAGGAGACATTTGTGGAGGGTCTCAGGGGGCATAGGAATTGTGCAATAGAAGTTGAAACTTTCCAGGCAATTCTCATGGAGGTCCACACATTGAGACTTCCACAGGGTCCCAATATACATCAGAATCATACTTCTGATCTCTAACAATTTGAAGTCCACTATATTTGGCCCATAGATTCCCACATAACAGGCTCAAAGTCCTTTTCCCCTATCATCCCTGAGCTCACTGACTTACATCAGTTCCTGCTCAAGCAACATTTTTAACATAAAATTCTTATCCTTGTTTTCAAATTCCTCAATGATCTTGCTGTTCCCTATTCCTGGAACCTCCTCCATAGAATCCTACAATCCTACAGTGCAGAAGCAGGCCATTTGGCCCATCCAGTCTGCACCAACCAGGCACTATCCCTATAACCCCATGCATTTACCTTAGCTAGTCCCTCTGAGTGGCAATTTTAGAACAGCTAATCCACCTAACCTGCACATCTTTGGACCGTGGGAGGAAACTGCAGCACCCGGAGGAAACCCATGCAGACACAGAGGGAATGTGCAAATAGTGACCCAAGCTGGAAATCAAACCGAAGTCCCTGACACTGTGCTAACCACTGTGCCACTATGTTGCCCAAACAATATGTGATTTCTGTGCTCCTCTGATTCTGGATTCTTGAACTTCCCTTATTTGAATTGTTCAACAATTGGTGGCTGTGCCCTCAACTGTCTAGATCCTAAGCTTTCCCTACACTTTGCTGACCTCACTTGCCTGCTTTAAGATGTTCCTTAAAATCTACATCTTTGACCAAGCTTTGGATATCTGACAAAGAAGGCTCAATGCTGTTTTTGTTTCCAATTACTCCTGTGAAGTGCCTTGGGATATTCTATTACACTAAAGGCACTACACAAGTATTTAGTTTATATTGATATAAAAGGCACACTGAAATGGGCTGATGTACATGTGCTTCTTATTTATTTTTGCAATAGCAACCAAACAGATGTTATATTGATTGTACCAAATATCACTCACTTCACATGATGTTTTGCCTACTGTGGAATTAAAGCAACTGAGGAACTGAACCAGCCATCATCTTTCTTAATGTTAACTTAGTCCACATCAGTGAGACTGAAGAAAGATATTCATAAAGCATTGACGCCAAGAATCTTTACTGTTGTACTCCTGGGTCCCACTACCACAGTAATTGTCGTAGAGCACTGAGGGAGGCAACTTCAACAACAACTTGCATTTATATGGCACACTTAATGTAGTAAAACATTGCAAGATGCTTCAGAGGAGCATTATTAAACAAAATCTGACACTGAGCCACAAAGGGATATATTAGGATAGGTGACCAAAATCTTGATTCAAATTCATCTTAAAGGAGAATTTGAGTTTAGCGCCTAAGCAGCAGAAGGCATGGCGGTCAATGGTGGAATGATTAGGACCTAGCACAGGTCAGTGAGCAAAGAGGTGAATGAGACTTAGCAAAAGTTAGGATATGAACAACTGACTTCCAGATGAGTTCAAGTTTGTGAAGGGTGGAAAATGCAAAGCTGTCCAAGAGAACATTAGAATAGCAAAGTCTAGAGATAAGCACAGATCAGAGTTTTGGCAGCTGCTGAGTTGAGGTAGGATGGATGATGGGTAATATTATTGAAGTAGAAGTAGGTGAATTGGTGATGCTGTAGATAGGTCAAAATCTCAACTCATCAGATATCACAGCATCATTACAGTGCAGGATGTGGTCATTCAGACCTTCGTGTCTGCACTGGTTTTCTAAATGAACAATTAACCCTGGTGGCATGCCCCGTCTTGTCCCTGTAATATGATGCAATGATTGTGAGCAATCTGATTCTGCATTAGACAGTGATCAGATAAGGAGTTAATGGCTTGGGAAGAATATGGTGAGGACTGAAGAGAATGACATTATTTTTCTCAATATTCCAAATAGGCAGATAACAGTGAAACCGGGTGAGGCCAGTCCCACACTGCTGGGCAAGGAGGAAAGGTGTTAAGAGGTGGATGGTAGGGTCAATAATATCAAAGGTTACAGAGAACAATGGGAAGATTTTTGCTCCACCTTCCTTTTGCGTATCTTTCTGAACACTAGCTGAACCAAGTTCCAGATCTGGGCTTTTATTCTTCTTTTAGTTTTTGGTGGCTTGAAATTATTTTCCCCATGTATATCGCAACTGTAATAAGATAATTTTTCAGGTCATCTGCTTGTGGTGTTTATTCCATTGACTTTAAAAAAGAGGCAAAATAGTTCAATACATCTGCATTTCTTTTACACGGGTCATCATAGTGGCAGAGTAATTAGCACTGCTGCCTCACATTGCCAGGGACCTGGCCCTTGGGTGACTGTGTGGAGTTTGTGCATTTTCCGTGTCTGCGTGGGTTTCCTCCCATGGTCCAAAGATATACGGGTTAAGTTGATTGGCCATGGTAAATTGACCTTTAGTGTCAAGGGATTAGCAGAGTAAATACTTAGAAGTACTTAAGCTCCAGTTCAGTTTATGATCAATGATAACTGATAACTCTCCAGTCAAATAAAAAGTTGTGTTCATTTGACATAACTTACTCCTTACAAATGCCGACGGCTCTATGGGCAGCTTATATTTGGCTAAATGCTCAGTTACTCTGTTCAAGAATCAATTTTAATAACTATTACATCAGACAAATGGGGCTTTAATTTCCTAGTTTAGCTTTCTTTTTAAGTCGTGGAGCTACAGCCAGTGACAATTTCTGAATTACAGGTGTTTTCAAAGATCATGACCAACACGTCGACAGCTTTCTCAAATTAAATGGGGTGGAAATCATCAGAATAAAAAAATTGCTGCAGATGCTGGAAATCTGACATAAAAACCAAAAATGCTGGGAAACTCCAGCACAATTGGCAGCATCTGTGAATAGAGAAAGAGAGTTAATGTTTTGAGTCCATGTAACTGTTCTTCAGAGTTAGAGAAGAAGAATTGTGATGGAAATGATGCTGTACAAATGAGGTGGAATGGTTAAATGCAAACTGGGTGAAGGTTTTGCAGAGCACCCTTTGCTCAGTCTGAAAGCATAGCCCCAACCTTCCTGTTGCTTGCAATTTCACCTCAGTATCTTGCCCTCATGCCTACGTATCTGTCCTCGGCCTGCTGCTATTTCCTGATAATAAAGCAGGGATTTAATAGGTGGAGAGCATTCGCTGATTGCAAAGTTTGATTCCCAATACCCAAATTGGAGCAGCAGCACATTACAGTCCTTGAGACTCAACACTGACTTCACCAACTTTAGACTGTGACCATTCTCTGCCATCTCAAATCTTCTTTAAATTCAAATTTATATCTGTCCCAATGCAAACACCTAACACCCTCTCCCACTGGGCCTTCTGTCACTTGTTAAGTTCTACTTTCACTGATCACTGACCTCTGTTCTATTGGCACATTCTTATCTCATTGCATTATCAGCACCCTCCATAGTTCTTAAACATCCTCACTCTTGTATCCTACAGATCTCGTTGCAATCTCTCCTAGCTCCCATTTATCACTGACCTTCCACTTTGCTCCACCCACTCCAAACCCATTTACACAGTAAATTATCCAACGCATTTCTCCCTCTCTTTAACTCTATGGAAGAGTCATATGGATTTGAAACATTAACTGTTTTTCTCCCCATAGATACTATCAGACCTGCTCAGTTTTTCCAGCACCTTCTTTTATTGTATTGGAAATCATCAGGTTCTGAAGTTTCACCGATGATTAATGACATTAATTTCTCCATCACCATGTTTTAGTTATACTGAATCTGCCCTTGATTTATTTCTGGCTTTCCTTACATCTTCGTGGCGAAAAACTGCAGCAGGCGACGGTGCAGAGGGACCTCGGGGTCCTTGTGCATGAGTTGCAAAAACCCAGCTTGCAGGTGCAGCAGGTGGTCAGGAAGGCGAATGGGATGCTGGCCTTCATAGCGAGGGGGATTGAATATAAAAGTAGGGAGGTCTTGCTGCAGCTGTATAGGGCATTGGTGAGGCCGCAGCTGGAGTACTGTGTGCAGTTTTGGGCGCCGCACCTGCGCAAGGATATTTTGGCCCTGGAGGGAGTGCAGAGGAGGTTTACTAGGCTGATACCGGAGTTGAGGGGATTGAGCTATGAGGAGAGGCTGAATAAACTAGGCTTGTACTCGTTAGAGTTTAGAAGAATGAGGGGAGATCTCATTGAGACGTATAAGATGATGAATGGGATGGATAGGATAGAGGTGGAGAGACTCTTCCCGCTCAGAAAGGACAGTAGGACTAGGGGGCACAGCCTCAAGATAAAGGGGAGGCGGTTTAGAACGGAGTTGAGGAGGAACTTCTTCAAAGGGTGGTGAATCTCTGGAATTCTCTGCCCATTGAAGTGGTGGAGGCTGCCTCGCTAAATATTTTTAAGAAGCGGGTTGATGGGTTTTTGATAAGAGAGGGGATTAAGGGTTATGGGGAGAGGGCGGGAAAGTGGAACTGAGCCACAACAGATCAGCCATGATCTTATTGAATGGCGGGGCAGGCTCGAAGGGCTACATGGCCTACTCCTGCTCCTATTTCTTATGTTCTTATGTTATTTGACCTCTAACTTTTCTGACAATAAAGCAGGGATTTAGTAGGTGGGCCACATTCCCTGATTGCAAAGTTTGAGCTCTCCAAAAGCAATGGTAAATACCCAACATGAAAACTTTAACTTCATCTCCTCTAGAGCCAGACACAAAACCTCAACCACAACCCTCCATCCGTTTCACTCCCACCGACACACACAAACGCAGTCACTGCAGACTGGACACGCCCGCCTTGCGACGCACGCACAGTCTTGCCTTGTTGGCTCGCCCGCCTGTCTGGACACGCATGCGCCGTCTTGCCATGTCGGGCCCTGCGCCCTCCTCGATACGCATGCGCAGTCTTCCATGTTGGCCTCCGCCCCCCTCGAAAGGCAGGTGCTATCATGTCACGTCGGGCGTCGCTCTCGCCCGGACGCGCACGCGCAGTCATTACCATTCCCGGACATCACTTTCACCCGAACACGCATGCTCATAGACGCAGGCACTCCTGAAAACTCTCATTTACGCATGCGTAGCTCGATTACCGTCGTTAACCCGAGAACTTTTTTAATAGCGGGACTTGGGTCCCGTCGCGAATTGTAAACTTGCTCTTTTCTTCGGTGATATTTACTAATCAGCGCAGTCGCTGTTCGGTGGGATCGCCCAGCGTAGGTGCAGCCGCTACTATACGCAGGCGCCTGACGAGCGGAAGTGATGTGGTGGTGTCGGTGGCAGTGTTCGAGCGGCTTCCTGTGGTGCTTTGTCCCAGTTTGTAACAAAGTCTCGGAGTGAGTGGAGGGCAGCCAGGTAGGAGCATCAGCCTGTCCTTGTGTCAGTGAGTGGAGCGTGCAGCTAGGTAGGAGTATCAGCTCGAACCTGTACCAGTGAGTGGAGAGTGCAGCCAGGTAGGAGCATTAGCCCATCCCTGTGCCAGTGAAAGAGAGTGCATCCAGGTAGGAGCATCAGCCCGAACCTGTACCAGTGAGTGGAGTGCAGCCAGATAGGAGCATCAGCCTGTCCCTGTGCCAGTGAGAGTGAGTGCAGCCAGCTAGGAGTATCAGCCCGTCCCTGTGTCAGTGAGTGGAGAGTGCAGCCAGGTAGGAGCATCACCCTGTCCCTGTGCCAGTGAGAGAGAGTGTAACCAGTCTGCCATGAGTGTACACCCACATTTTGCTAACACCATCTTGTTAAACCTATAGTCTGCAGCACCCAGACAGGCCACTCTAGTCCACGTCTCACACCCCAAACTGCACCCCCCCCCCCACCCTGCTGCTGCCGCCTTTCAGTGTGGTATCCAGGGTAGCTTAGAGCTTGCCAATATTCTCTCCAGTTTACCTTCTAGTCTAATTTCACCTGCGCGTGGGATACATTAGGTAGTGGCCTGTTTGTCTGCTCCTGAGGGCTATCAATACAAATGTAACTTCTGCTCTGAAGGTGTTTCTGTGTAAGTGTATGTGGCAAAGTATGTTTCGCCGAATCCTGACAAAGGCCCTATCACTCACTGTTGATTCAAAATGTTGTTGTGGACAGTACTGCTGGTTAAGGCAATTTACAGTTATGTCTTGTGTGTTTTTGTACTTTTGTTGCAGCTGATGAGAAGGAATGCAAATTTTTGCTTTCAATTTGCAAATATTAAATTGTGTCTTTAACTGTAAACCAATTTAGTAGGCAGAGTTTAGTCCTCATTTATCATTTGTCAACAAGGATACCTTTGATAAACTGTAATTTCTTGTATTGCAAATCTGAGTAAGCTAAAACCCTTTGATAGCTTACATTCATTCTTGCACCAAACCTGATGCATTAGAAATTATTTACTATATTGGATGGGGTAGAGATTCCATCCTGTAGTTGATCTGCTATCTTTATAATTGCAAGCATTCACAGACTCCAGGGCAGATGACTGAACCTTTTGTCTCTTAACACAAGAGTCATAGTGACATTGTTATGAGATGTTCAAGTACAGTCTAGGCTAACTTTACAGTTGATGGGGAAGTGCCTTGTTTTTGCTTCTGCTTCCTGGAACAATGTTATCCCCTGGATTAGCTGTTAGCTGCATGTAGTTGATTTGGAATCTTGATATCGCTAATGCATTTTTGATTACTTATAAAATGAGTAAGACATTGATCTCATTTGTATGCATTGTGTACAAATCTATTCTTTAGCATTTTGTTGGTAAGATGAAAAGAAGGGCGTGCTTCACGTGTGTACTTTATTTTCTTAGCTAGCCAATATGTGATAACCACTAAAATGCAGTTTGACATGGGTAAAAATGCAACACTTCTTCCATCGTGGAAGCACCAGAACACTGTGGAAAGTGGAGATGTCATTGTTGTTTACTCATTCAAATGCAAAACTTGTTCACAGCTAGTGAAGAAAGCAAATCCAAACATTAAAAGAAAAACAGTATCCGGTTGCTTTCTAGACGAAGAATAGTGATGAGTCGTATGTGTCTGCATTTTCACCTGTAAGCTGTGATGAAGCTAAATCATTGCTTGCAACTGGTGAGCAAAACCATGCAAGATGTATTGAGATGCGCTCAATTTATGACAAAAGTTCTAAACTTTACTGAATAGGAAATATTGGAAGCTGTCACCAAATGTTGATGATGTCTATCAAACAAGTATACACACAAAGTGTATTCATCTGTATTGCATGTAAGCTAGTTAAAATTTATGCATTTGGCTATTCATGATTTTTAAGAACACCACTGGATTATGAACTTTCCTTATGAAGGATTGTACCTATAGTTCTATCACTCCAAATTTCAGTTGGTTGAGATGTAATAACCTGATCATTATGCCAATGTATTTTATCAGAGCTTCACCAGATATAACACTTTAATTAGACTTTTTGCTTGCTACTGGTTGAGCCACACACCATATGGTATCTCTTGCAAGTTTCTTCACTTTTAAATTGTGACCAGATTATTCATTTTTTTTTAACTTAGCCTTGTGCTGGCTTAGTTTCAGACATTTACAGAATCATATTAGTTGGAATGCTCCTATAGCATTTTAAAAATGCACTTATTGTATCACCGATGTTCAATTTCTGTGCACTGGGGATTAAGGTGAAAAGATGTGCTAAACTACTACTCTGAATTATCAAAAATATTCTGTTCGATGTCTGTATAATATCTACCAGGAAGAATCTTGATTACTTTGTTCCAAAGAGTTAAATACTTGTTTCTTTCTCTTTTTCTTGTAGGGAGTTATTACAATGGCTGAGTTTAATAATTTCAACACAGATTTCTTTCAGTCAAGTTATAGCATTGATGACCCAGGACAAGCTACTTATGACTACAGTGCTGCAGGGGATCCTAACCAGAACAGGTCAGTGGCTGGAACCAACTGTGATAGGCTTACCAGAGGGCTTTAGTATTTTTCATCCATTTGCTGTTTATACCGACCTGCATTAGTGAATGTTCCTGTGCAGTACAGGCTGCTGTGACAAGGTTATCACAGGAAAATCCTCATTAATGTGGATTGCTGTTGGGGGCTAGATTCTGGTGCCATTTCTGCTCCTGGCAATACAAGCAGGATTAGTATGAAGAAAGACAATTTGAATGCTTTGTAATATTTATGGTGGCATTTGGCCACTTTATAGATCAGATAACTTCTAACTTTCAAACATCATTTCTTCTTAGTCCCTCCAGGGTGTAATAGGCTGAATGGCCTTCTGTGCTGTGTCACTGTGTGGCTCATCTACCATTTGAGGGAGGAACTATTTCCTAATTACAAAACAAGGAGTTTCAGTCATTGGCTGTGAAAATTAAGCATAATTAATCTTCATTGGTATTTTCTAATTCTTTACCCATAGCATTAAACTAGATGAAATACATGGAGCGCTAAATCTCTTCTCTTGTGAAATGTCTTTTGAAGCCATGATCTAAATTCTCTCTAAGCTATGTGAGCAAAAAAGATTAATCTCTGAATTATTTCTTTCCCATTTCTGTTAAGTCAGAGATTCAAATGAAAGAGAAAGTAGCCATAGTGAAGAATTGAGAAGTATGATGCAGTAAATAGAATCATAGACTAATATAGTCCAGGAAACCATTTGGCCCATAGTGCCCACTCTTTGGAAGAGTTCTACTTCCTAATGAAGCTTATCTCCAAATTCTGTAGCCTGCAACTGGATCCTGAACTTCCTAACCCATAGACCACAATCAATAAGAGTAGGCAACAACACCTCCTCGATCATCCTCAATACTGGTGCGCCACAAGGCTGTGTTTTCGGCCTCCTACTATACTCGTTATGAACCTATGGCTGTGTGGCCAAATTCCCCTCCACCTCGATTTTTTCAAGTTTGCTGATGACACCATCGTAGTGGGTCAGATCTCAAACAATGATGAGACAGTGTACAGGAATGAGATAGAGAATCTAGTGAACTAGTGCGATGACAATAATCTCTCCCTCAATGTCAACAAAATGAAGGATATTGCCATCGACTTCAGGAAGCGTAGAGGAGAACATGCCCCTGTCCACATTAATGGGGATGAAGTAGAAAGGAGCGAGAACTTCGAGGTTTTAGGTACCCAGATCACCAACAAATGTCCTGGTCCCCCCCCATGCCGACACTATAGTTGGGAAAGCCCACCAACACCTCTACTTTCTAAGAAGACTAAGGAAATCTGGCATGTCAGCTACACCTCTCTCCAAACTTTACAGATGCAATGTAAAAAGCATTCTTTCTGGTTGTATCACATCTGGGTATGGCTCCTGCTCTGCCCAGGACCACAAGAAACTCCAAAAGATTGTGAATGTAGTCCAATCCATCATGCTATCCAGCCTCCCATCCATTGACTCTGTCTACACTTCCCGCTGCCTCGGCAAAGCAGCCAGCATAATTAAGGACCCCCCAATACCTTGGACATTCTCTTCTCCATCAGGAAAAAGATATGAAAGTCTGGGGTCACGTACCAACTGACTCAAGAACAGCTTCTTCCCTGTTGCCATCAGACTTTTGAACGTTACATTAAGTTGATCTTTCTCTACACCTTAGCTATGACTGTAATACTACATTGTGCACTCTCGTTTCCTTCTCTACGAATGGTATGCTTTGTCTGATAGCACCCAAGAAACAATACGTTTCACTGTATACTAATACATGTGACAATAAATCAAACCAAAAAGCTCGTTTTTCCCCCTTTGTCCACTTACTTTTTAAAAATAAAATTTCCTCGTGTCATTTCTCGCACTTTGACTAAACACCTCAAATCTGTGTCCTCTGATTTCTGATACTTCTGTGTTTGCAAGTATGCCTCCTTATTAACTTCATCAAAATCATTGATTCTGAACACCTCTGACAAATCACATTTTAACATTCTGTGCTCTGGAAATAATCCCATTTTCAGTCTCTCCATGTAAATGAAGACTCCGAGGGCACCATTTTTAGCACCTTCAAAGAACAGAATCTCTGAGCAGGAGGTGGATACAAGTTAGAAGCAAGAAGAGAGTCTGGACTACCTTCTAAGGAATAGAATTTTTCTTTTATTTGGCTGATAGAAACTTGATATCTTAATTGTTATGGTGGCCAGAAAGTATGATAAGTAGGATGTCTAATGATTTTTATTATCTTCTTTTGCATACAGGCAGTATGATAGTCACACGCAGCAAGCTGGATATTTTTATCCAACAGGGTCACAACAGCCATACACAGGACAAATCTATCAACCTACACCAACCTTCACTCCTAGCTCTCCACAGTCAGTATATGGTAACAGTTTTGAGGACGAAGCACCATTACTAGAAGGTAAAAAAAAAAGTGGTATTGCCTTTTTACTTCTGCGAGGAACTTGCAACAAGATCTATAACTGCTGTAAAAGTACATTGTCTGACCTGTGTCTTTTATATGTGCCAATCCACTGGGATGTGGCTAGATCCCAACTGCATCAATCTTCAAATTAACATGCAAGAATAATGTTTACCAAATATTTTTAAATTTATGCTCTTTGTGCCTGACAGTTTGCTTAGCAGTGGTCTGCCTACCCCAGCTAAAGGATAGTACATTTGTGGCACTTAGACATGTCTGAGTTTCTTATTATATGTTAATGTTACCTGAGTTTCCAACTTATTCCAATGTTAACTCTGGGAGTGAAGAACAGTAAATTGTGGCAGATGTAAAGTGCTACATCAATGTACAAAGTATTGAGTTTGAAAAGTATTTTGTAAAACAAAATTAATGCTTCTTGAAATATTGCAAATTCCTTTATTACTCCACCCCTGATTGGTGTCAGTGCGCAATTGCGTAGCTAAGGAGCTGACTGGTTTCCAAACCTTTTTTTTTGAGTCATGGAGGTTTACAGTATGGAAACAGGCCCTTCGGCCCAACTTGTCAACGCTGCCTTTTTTTTTGGAAACCTCAAAGCTTGTCCCAATTGCCCACATTTAGCCCATATCCCTCTATATCCATGTAAATGTCTAAATGCTTTTTAAAAGACAAAATTGTACCCGCCTCTACTACTACCTCTGGCAGTTTATTCCAGATACTCACCACTCTCTGGACACTTTTGTATCTCTCTCTTCTCATTTTAGACCTATGCCCTCTAGTTTTAGATTTCCCTACCATTGGGAAAATATATTGACTGTTTGGTTGATATATGCCCCTCATTATTTTACAGACCTCTATAAGATCACCCTTCAGCCTTCTACACGCCAGAGAAAAAAGTCCCAGTCTGTCCAGCCTCTCCTTATAACTCAAACCATCAAGTCCCAGTAGCCTCCTAGTAAATTTTTTCTACACTCTTTCTAGTTTAATAATAGCCTTTCTATAATAGGGTGACCAGAACAGTTTTCCAAGTGTGGCCTTACCAATGTCTTGTACAATTTCAACAAGACGTCCCAACTCCTGTATTCAGTGTTCTGACCAATGAAACCAAATTTGCTGAATGCCTTCTTCACCACTCTGTCCACCTGTGACTCCACTTTCAAGGAGCTATGAACATGTACCCCTAGATCTCTTTGTTCTATAACTCTCCCCAGCGCCCTACCATTAACTGAATACGTCCTGCCCTGGTTTGCTATAAACTAACAGGTTAGTACTGTGAAATAAGGGACAGTAAGCACACTCACCTAACCTTTGTGACCAAATCGTTGGTGTGCTTGGATCTCATTAGCATACCTATCTAATTGCATGTTTCAGTCTGCAGCCACCACTCCCACTCCCCCCCCCCACCCCCAACTCATCTCTGACCTTCCAACCTTCATTAGTTACTGATATGCCAGTAGGGATTTGTCTCGTTATTTCTCTCTGCCCATTACCGGGGGGAAAAAAAACACGTATACTTAAATTGTTAACTTTTCAATGTAACCTGCAGGAAGTAACATTTATGTTGAAAGTTTACCTCAAGCATATAATGTCCATGCAATTGATTTTATTTAATTATATGGGGTTTCTCTTTAAAACTTCCTTCATGTTTGTGTTATTTTTCCAAGTATTATTCATGTTAGCACTTAACTGGAAAGTACATTTATCAGTTTATTGCATGGTTTTGTTTTCTTGCTTTTAATGCCCTGTTTGACTTTGATTTTCTTTTAAATTCTATAATTCTGTAGAACTGGGAATTAACTTTGACCACATCTGGCAGAAAACACTGACTGTCCTCCATCCACTGAAAGCAGCAGATGGAACCATTATGAATGAAACTGACCTGGCTGGGCCCATGGTTTTCTGTTTGGCATTCGGAGCCACTTTATTACTGGTATGCGGTGTTCGGTATTTTGCTGATAAGCTAATCGCATTGCCCTGCTTTGGGCCTGACTTATGCTGATGGCGTGCTGCTTGTCTGACACCCAAAGCAGAAATTTCCTTTAGTTACATATTAAAAACACAAAGTATTGTTTTTGATCCTTGTCACCAACTCCAACCCTTAAATAAAAGCTGGAAACGCAGGAAATACTTAACAGATCAGACAGCATATTTGGAGAAAGAACAAGAGTTTTAAGTCGGTGAAGTTTGGTCAGAAATCATTGACTTGAAACATTAGCTGTTTCTCATTCCACGCGTGCTACGCAAGCTTGAGTATTTCCAACATGTCGTCTTTTATTTCAAATTTCCAGCATCCAGGAATATAGTTTTTGGACGATATCCCTTTCCCTGGCCATTGTCTGAGGCTGAAACAGTTGTTTCCAACCATAGTACCTTATTTGATATGGAACTAAAATCCATTCCATAGCCATGATAGCCAATTTCAGTCAGTGCCACTACTCAGCTGTTGCTGAAACTTTCATCTGTTGTTGCTAATTCCTAGACTCATCTAATCCAATATTTTCCTGCACTCTCCATAAACTGGCATTAATTGAAAACTATTGCTGATATGCTAACTCGAGCCCTGTTATGGTTTGGACTTCCTTTGCCATTTTCTAAAATGTTGTTAGTGTTATCCTGACTGAAATTACTTTGTGATCCAAAATTACTTTTTTTTAATGTCCTTTTAAGCTCACAGAAGCAACCTACCTTCATGCTTCTGATTCTTATCCAAAGACCTTGCTGAAAGTGTTTCTGTCAGCATGGAAACTTAGCCATGGTAGCTCTTTGGTTGAACCATCCCTCCCCCTTCAACACTTGCTTACTGACAAAGACTATCAACTTGTGTGAAGTACCAGAGATCAAGCTATTGCAGAAGTACTTCTTAACATCAGGAATCTTTTCTGAATTGAGGTGATGCAGAGATGGGTAAAATTAATAGATTATCGTTGAACTTTTGTATATGTCAAGATGGCACTGCAGTCCTAAGAATAAGAACATTTTTTTCGCATCCAAATTCAGCATTAAGCTCAAAATCAGGTGTAGTGTGGGTTTAGAGCAGTGAAAGCTTGTAAGCTGCCTAAAGCGTACATTTGAACTGCAAGACAAATTTGCAGCAACATTTTTATACTTTGCTACTAATTTGCCTGTGGTGTTGCCCAGGGCCTGCTGATGTTTAAATATAATATCGTATATGTAAGAACTAGGAGCAGGAGTAGGCCATTTGGCTCCTCGAGCCTGCTCTGCCATTCAATAAAACCATTGCTTATCTTTTCGTGTACTCAGCTCCAATTGCCTGCCACCATAACCCTTAATCCCTTTACTGTTCAAAAATCTATCCATCTTTGTCTTAAAAACATTCAACAAGTTAGCCTCAACTGCTTCACAGGGCAGGGAATTCCACAGATTCACAACTCTTTGGGTGAAGAAGTTCCTCCTCAGCTCAGTCCTAAATCTGCTCCCCCTTATTTTGAGGTTATACCTCCTAATTTTAGTTCACCCACCAGTGAAAACAACCTCTCTGCTTCCATCTTATCTATTCCCTTCATAATCTTGTATGTTTCTATAAGATCCCTCCTCATTCTTCTAAATTCCAATGAATATATCTGTCTACCCGGTCTCTCCTCGTAAGCCAACCCTTTCAACTCCGGAATGAATTTAGTGAATCTTCTCTGCATCCCCTCCAGTGCCAGTACATTCTTTCTCAAGCACGGAGACTAAAATTGTACGCAGTACTTGAGGTGTGGCCTCACCAGCTCCTTATATAGCTGCAACATAACCTCCCTGCTTGTAAACTCCATCCATCTAGCAATGAAGGACAAAATTGCATTTGCCTTCCTAATTCCCTGCTGCATCTGCAAACCAACTATTTATGATTCGTGCTAGGACACTCGGGTCCCTCTGCACAGCAGCATGCTGCAATTTTTTCACCATTTAAATAACAATCCATTTTGCTGTTCTTCCTACCAAAATGATGACCTCATTTATGAACATTGTACTTCATCTACCAGACTCTTGCCCACTCAATCTATTTATATCCATTTGCAGACTTTGTGTCCTCTGCACCCTTTGCTCATCAATCATCTTAGTGTCATCTGAAAACTTTGACACACTACACTTGGTCCCCAACTCCAAATCATCTATGTAAATTGTAAACAATTACAGTCCTAACACTGATCACTGAGGCACGTTACTAGTCGTTGATAGCCAACCAGAAAAACACCCATTTGTCCCTACTCTTCACTTTCTGTTAGTATGTATACATGTTCAATAGTAACAAACCTCAGGAAAACTTTTATGGTTAAGAAGAAAATACTTCTCAGGGTCACATAATAGCCAGAGTCTATTAACTACGTTGTGTAGGAAACGTTGATTTTGCAATTTACTATAGAAAATGTTATCAAACAATTGCAACAAGGGAATAAAGTTAGTGGCAGGGAGTGCATGCACTGTGACGTTCTGGTAAATAATCTGAAATTTTATGCCCTATATAGTCAATTTCGCAGCATGGAGAAGACATTCCATCATAAATACTGAATCTGAGATCTGAGGAAAACATTAGATCCACACCAATACTGATTTTTCATGGCTGCGAGCCTGGTGTTTTGATCGTAATATTTTATCATAGTTCATCTTACAAATGTAATGCTTTCTGTACTGCCTCAAAGACAACATGGAAACCAGCTATATGGTACTTAACAATTATGTAAGATATTTCTATATCAAAATAAACATTGCCTTTTTAATTCCTTCCAGGTTGGTAAAATCCAGTTTGGCTACGTGTATGGCATCAGTGCTATTGGGTGTCTCGGCATGTACTGTCTGTTGAACTTGATGAGTATGACTGGTGTTTCCTTCGGCTGTGTGGCCAGTGTCCTTGGATATTGCCTGCTTCCAATGATTATCCTGTCAAGTTTTGCTGTAATTTTCTCCTTGCAGTAAGTATCCAACCAAATGCTAACAAACTTTTTAATTAAACTTCGCAGTGACACAATTTCATTTTTAAATACAAGAACAAGTAAAAGATTTCTCTTGTATAATAGTTGGAAATATTCTTATGTGAACCCTATGATTTTATTATATACATGATGATGATAGATATTTTGAATATACATATGTTTTCCTACATGTGTGATTATGAATCCTGCTGATGCTCAGTGCAAGGACATCCCAAATCACAGAAGGGAAACTTGGAATGCCAATTCTTAACTTTATTTTACTACTTGGAGAAGAAATGTGAGAAAAGAGATGAATCTTGATGAGGAACAGGAGTCCGTCTTGTAAATTATTCAAATAACAAAATGTTTATTAAACTTTAAAGCACAAAATAGCAAAGGCAACAGTAAAGAACAGCATTTACAATTAACTGCACCAATGATTTTACTTAAATTACCTCCCCAATTCAGATCTATCTACTTTCCTAAGCTCTGAGAATACCAAAAGCAACATCCCATAATTTTAACATTGAGCTAAATCCAACAAATAAATACCATATTGTAGCTTTCTTTTGGGAAACATTTCTTCTAGTTTGGGGTAGAATTTATGGGGTCTGACACAGATAGACTTCTGCTGCTTTCTTTTCTGCACAGTAGCTTGATTCTGAGAGAGAGCTCTTCTCTGCAACTAGGCGTGGTTGTGATCTAGGTCCCTATTCAGCTGGTTTCTACTTTGCTTAATAAAGTATCTGTTGCACCCTGTTACTCAGTTATTCTGCATCTCACAATTCTTTAGTGCAGCTAAATCCCTATCAGTTTCAATTTTTTTATCCAATTTTTTTGCTTTTCGTTCATTGCAACTTCCTAAGCATGTAAATGGTTCTGTTCCACAATAGAGTAGGACCTATTCACATTTAAGAAATGTTTATTGTTGTGATACTAGAACCTGCTGAGTAGTGTGTACTTTGTGTATATTGGTACAAACAATATGCTGATCTAATGTTTCAAATAATTTGTTCTGAGAGATCAGTCTGACCTCTTGTGTACAGAAAACTGACTGAATTCATGAATGTTTTTGTGTTTGTATTTTCATTACCATGTGCCACATTACTGTGTGCTCATATCGAAGGAGCATGAGGACGAATCTGTCTACTTTAGCATGTTTAGTTTAGCTTGATATTGATGGCTGTCAGCCTTGTTAAAATTCTAACAGTGAATTGGTGGAGGAAATCAGAAATCAGCCTTCACTCTGATTAGATTTTTTCACAAAGTAAAATGTTTACAAGTGGATTGTTCTTAATCCTACTCGCTACACCAATATCAGTAAGTGTCTCTTTATATATGCTCAAATAATTAATGCCCTCTACCTGTTTTTGCTTCACTTTAATTTACAAAATTAACAGATTTTTTCCTTTAAACAAATCTTATTGCTCGTAACAGTATTTTGAAACAAATTGAAGAAAGAGAGAATGATTTCCGTATTCTGTATATAAAGAATTACAAGACACCTGTTTTCTCAGACCACCAATACTCTTGGTTCAGACACACCTTTTCGGGAAATGATCAAAATTGATGACTTGCGTTAACCATTTAATCTTAAGAGATTTTCTTCTTCATGATAGCCAGATGAATGATTAAATATTTTTCACTTTGGCTTTTTGTAGAGTGGTATGTTATCCACCAAGGAATGATTATTGATATAACATTCAATGGACAAACTTTTTCCTGTACATTACCTGTATTGAATTTTCCAAATAGAATCCCTCATACATTAATTCCACAGGACCCAGTGTTTCCGCAGCTAAAGTATTTTTAACAACCCTTTTTACTTTCTTAGCTTCTCTGTCTAAAAGACAACCTTTTTCAATTTAACACATCAAAAATGTTAGATAACAACCAGCTGCACTCGAATACCCATCAGGAAGACTAGCATAGGAGCATCACTAAAATTTCATTTTCTCTGAGCCACCCAACGATGGCAACTGAGCACGCATTTCTCTATTTTTTTAATGTTTCTTTTGCCCTTTCCCTTAGGAGGCTTCATCATTCTACTTTGTTCCAATATTGGATAAGCATTGGTCTTGTCTGAGTGCATAATCAATCCAGCTGACTAACTGTTTTGTTTCTTCTTTAGATGTGACATCATCTTGCTGTGTTGACTAAGCATGACTAAACAGGATAGAAGTAACACCCTGTAAATAAGATTGCTGATTTTAGTTACTCCAGACCCATTCTGCTTTATTTGATTTGATTTATTATTGTCACATGTATTAACCTACAATGAAAAGTATTGTTCTTCTGTGCTATACAGACAAAACATACTGTTCGTAGAGAAGGAAACAAGGGAGGGCAGAATGTAGTGTTACAGTCATAGCCAGGGTATAGAGAAAGATCAACTTAATGCAAGGTTCAAAAGTCTGATGGCAGCAGGGAAAAAGCTATTCTTAAGTTGGTTGAATACTGTAACTATTTAGTTTCCAACTGCGCCTTCAAAAGAAATGCTATATTTTTCTGCACACCAAAGGACAAAAGATGAATGTGCTGCCTTTGACTCTCTTTCCAATAAAATGGTTCAGGCTTACGGGATTAGGTTAAACTGTGTAAATACCGAGACAGGCTGCTGGTTGATGGAAACATGGAATTCAAGTTCTTTGTTGTTGATGCACAGATCCTGTGTTAATAGTACTACTGTACAGCAAAGTAAAAGAAGCTTGAAATCAAATCAATGGATGGAAAGTTAAAGACTACTGTGGCTTTTTAACAGTCTGTGTCAGACCTATTAAGCTATATTGCATTGCAAAAAGTTGCAATTGTACCAATTATTTGTGTAAAATTAAATTTACAGCATTAAATAATCTTGCATCAGCTCTTTTGCCACCTTCATTTCACCACAGTGGCATTTTACTTTGAAAATGATATTTTTACAATGTATTTGTGGAAGGAAGAATTCTAAACTCTCATTATACTCAAAATGGATCAAAATTTGGGAAAACTTGCCTTCTTTCACTGTCTTTCCTCCCCATGAAAGGTAGATGAGGTGAAAGACTGAAGTGAAAGGAGCAATAGGGCAATAAAAAGTACATGAGTTACACTTGCTAAGGCAGCACTTGGAGGACAAAAGTGTTTCAAACATTTTCATTTTTATTCCAGTTAGAGTCTGATTCGAAGTAAAAAGAAATCTCCGTACATCTGAAGATTTTTGGTTGCACTTTTTGAACTATCTATACTCTCTGTAGTGACACCTCACTGAAACCAAAGTACAGAATGCTGATGAGTAGATTGGCAGAGCCAAATCTTAAGACCTCGGGTGTTCATAGGTACTGTTGAAATTTAACCAGCTAAATCCATACAAGCTCACTAGATCTGTGACTTATCCCACGAGGACCATGCTGCCAATTAGAGATTTAACTTGCAGGATTATCTAAAGCAAGTCAGAAGAATGATGGGTGGAATCTGAAGGGTTAAAGCTGTGACCAGTTAGCTTGGCACAAAGATATGTAGTGTTCTGGTATATCAGGTACTTATTTGACTCAAATATTTAATGACTAATTGTGCCCCAGGAGATTTATCTGGATTTTAAGTTCTATAATCAAACAGTAGTTCTTTTA
Source organism: Carcharhinus amblyrhynchos (assembly GCF_965287045.1). Lineage (NCBI taxonomy): Eukaryota > Metazoa > Chordata > Chondrichthyes > Carcharhiniformes > Carcharhinidae > Carcharhinus > Carcharhinus amblyrhynchos. The sequence goes on along the minus strand of NC_137336.1, from coordinate 31,455,179 downwards.
ATGTCTTTGGTACCTCATCTTTATTCAAAGAATAGATTATGATTTATTTCCAGCAAAGACAGTTTTATGTATGTGTCCAAATGAAAACTTGTTTTGTGAATTGCTTCACCTTTTACCCAGGTTTGTATGCAGCAATATGATTAGCATATTAAATGCTTTATCTGAAAAGTTGTCAACACTGCTTAACTGCTCACTGATTCTGTGTAAAATAAATTTGCTGATTTAAAGGAGCTTGATGTTCACAAGTTAAAAAAACACTTCAGTGTAAATTTTGAACAATTTAAAACCAGAAGCTATGTATGGGTATGATTTGATTTAAATGTTTAGTTGCATCTTGGTGCTGCTTCACAAGTTGCCTTAACTGCCTTAATTAGCTAATCATAAGCTGCAGATGCCAATGTGATTGTGCATCTGTTTTATGGTGAAATATGTATTAATGGCAGACGGTAAATGTATATCAGCACATCTCGTTGAGATTTTACAGTCATTATTTCACTACTGTTTTTAAAAAAACTGAATATTTGTCTCAATTCAAAATGCTACTGAGTTGTATCAAATCTGTTTTTACACAAATGTTCTAGTTTTCAAATTCCTATCATGGAACTCAGTGAAAAATTGTGCTCTTTTTTACACCATGCTTGCACTGCCATCTACTGGAAATGGCCAAAGTTAAGTGACCTGCCTCATTTAACCTGGATTTAAATTCTTCCATGTATTTAGTTTTATTATGGGAAATCCTACATTTTAAACTTGTTCTTCAAAATATGATAACAAGAAAACTGGATGCAATGAAATATTTGGTGTATTTAAGGAAACTGTTAACTTGAGACAGGCATTTATTTAGAAGTGTTTCATGTGGACTACCTAATGTTTGTTCTTTTCCCACCAGAGGAATGCTGGGTGTAATCATTGCTGCTATGATTATTGGCTGGTGCAGTTTGTCGGCGTCTAAAATCTTCATCTCTGCCTTGGCAATGGAGGGACAGCAGTTACTGGTGGCATATCCTTGTGCTTTGTTATATGGAGTTTTTGCTCTGATCTCGGTTTTCTAAATGGCTTTGTGAATGGAGTACGGCTCCACGTTCTGAACTCAAAACTGAAACGGGATGCAAATGGTTTAAACATTTTCCAGCTTCCTGCCAACAAAATAGTTGAAACTCTTCTGATTCCAAGTTTCTGGGGAAGCAATTGGACAAAATGCCTTGTATTCTTAAATTTTCACTTTAAATGCTACAGAAAAAAAAAATCCATTTCAGTGGTCGAAGGTGTCATGAGTACAGACTGGAAATCAAAATATTTTGTCTTTACTTTTGACAGCAGGCTTCACTGATGGGGCTTATAATAATATATTAAGTGGTTTCTCCTCTGCCTTGTAATGCAGTTTCACCTTAATGTGGGCACAAAATCGCTACTGGTTCAGACAAAATGTTTATTTTTGTTGTGAGCTGGGCTGTTGGGACCACTGCAAAGTATTCCTTCAACACCTGTTTAAATAGAGAAATTAACTGTCCTTGGTGGTATTTATAACTGTAGCAAGAACTGAGTGCAGTACTGATGAGCAAAATTCAATATTTAAATCCAACTTTATCCATCTGGTAGATGGACCAAAATAAACTTCCCTCTCAAGGGAGAGAAATTTAATACTGGGAAGGAAGACGTATAAAATGAATTGCACACCTATATGTTGTCAAAGAAAATTCCTCGTGCTGCAGAGAGCAACTTCATGTCTTGCTTTGCAGCATAGATAAGATTTGCAAATTATAGTCATGATTTGACCACAGTGTTTATTTGGGAGGGGAAGAAGTAATCTCATTCCAGCTCCATTCTGTAAATTTCAGATATTTTAATTTTTTTTATGTTGCCTGTTTTTTTTCTGTTCTCCTGTTTAAGCATCTTGTCCTATCCAGTATATTTGTAATAAACTGGTTAATTTCCTGTTCAACACTTGGGTATTGCTGTTATTTTGTCAGTAACTTTGTAGAACAAACACTGCCCTGAACTAAACAGAATAACACTTCCTTTGCTGGAAGTACTAATGCTATCCTGTCATAGCACTAGGGCTTAAAGCCGTATTCCTAGAAGTCTTAAATTGGGTTTCAATATCCAGACTCTTCACAAAGGTATCTAGATTTATGTTGAGGCTGGAATTCCTCTGTTCTAATGGAAGTTTAAAAATGAGGTTATTATTACTAGGTGTATAATGTTAGAAATATACACCTTTGCTGCTATTCATTGCTATAATTATAGACAATGATTGTTACTGAATCATTGAAGGTTTTCAACTCCTATTTTGAACAGATCACCAAAGCATGAATTCCAATTTATTGCACAGAACTGCAACACAATCCCTGTTCATGATTAAGTCTCCATCATTCAGATCTGATGAACCAAATGAAACATAGCTGCTGATTGTTAAACATGTGAGAGCAAACAAGAAGGCAATTTGTCTATCCAGGATTTTGACATCAACCTGCAAATCCATCATGAAGTCCTTGTATACTCCTTCCAACTCACTGATTAGTTTAGTATATAACCATCTGATTCAGGCTTGTCCTTAATATTTGTATTTTGGGACATCAGTTGCACCAGAATAATGTCATCACTCTTATACCTTTCACTTTCCAATAGGAATCATAGGATAGTAATCATAAATACAACTTGTTTTTTTTTTAAATCTAAAATAGCTTGAGATCAATTACGTTACTGTGGTGGTAACAGAGTTGGGCTCTTCGATATTAGAATTTTCCTGAACACACTAGGAACTCTAGCTGCATGTGATCTTTACATTTCTACAATCATAGTCTATTTCCAGATAAGCAGTTTCCCATTATCACTACTCTATAATTCTTGCACACTCTGCAATTTCCTTGCAAGTTTGTTCCACTACATTTTTTTCCACTAGTCAGTAGCAAAACTATACTGAGCAATGTAACTGCACTGTCCTTCCTCCTTAGCTCTAGCCAAACAGGGATCCTTGACCCCTCTAGATCATCCTCTCTCCCTAGCACTGCAATGTTTTTAATTAATGCTGCTCCCTTCCTGCCTTTCTTCCTGTCCAATCTTTCTTGAACACCTTGTATCTTTTTTTATTTAAATTTGATCATGGGACCTGGGTGTTACTGGCTGGGCCATCATTTATTGCCCATCCCTTGTTGCCTTTGAACTTGTTGGGCTGTTTCAGAGGGCATTTTAAGAGTCAACCACGTTGTGGGTCTGGAGTCACACATAGGCCAGTCCACATAAGGGTATCAGATTTCCTTCCCTAAAGGGCATAAGTGAACCAGATGGGGTTTTACAACAATCAACAATGGTTTCATGGTCATCATTAGACTTCTAATTCCAGATGTTTATTGAAGTCAAATTTCACTAACTGGCATGGTGGGATTTGAACCCAGGTCCCCAGAGCATTGCTGTGTCTCTGGATTATGAGTCCAGTGCTGACATCACTGTACCACTGCATCTTCCAAATTTAATACCCACATCTGCCCTCCTTTGAGTCAGATTTCCATTATCACCACATCATATTCTCACATGAGTGTGTGTACCTCACCAATCATATTTGCCACATACTACTCGTTCACATACATGCACTTTATTATTTGCCTTCTTATGCTGAACCACCTAATAACTTACTACTTCCTATTCTCATACTATCTATCACTCCAAATATTCTTTTCTGGCTCCCACATCCCTGCCAAGGTAGTTAAACTCTTTCCAATAGTACAAGGAAATTATTTTTTGTTGTTTAGCTGCAATTGGTCTGGTCTGCACAGGTCCCAACTCTCCCAGAACAGAATCCAAAATCATCCCTCCAGCACCATTTCTGCAGCCGTGCAATTATTGGGGGAGGTGACGGCTGAGTGGTATTATCGCTATGCTATTAATCTAGAAACTCAGATAATGAGTTGGGGGTGCAGGTTCAAATCACCTCACAGCGGATGATGGAATTTGAGTTCAACAAAAAAAAATCTGGAATTAAGAATGATGACTGTGAAGTGATTTTTCTGGTTCACTAATGTCCTTTAGGGAAGAAATCTGCTATCCTTACCTGGTCTGGTCTACATGTGACTCCAGAGCTACAGCAATGTGATTGACTCTCAACTGACCTCCAAAGGCAACTAGGGATGGGCAATAAATGCTGGCCAGCCAGTGATGCCAACATCCAACAAATGAATTAAAAAAAAAACCTGTGTGTGGTATCGGGACTTTAAGGTCCTGCTAGCTTATTCCCTACCTAGCACTTAAACTACTATGATATGGACCAGATCTGCTGGTTGCTGACAATAGGTAATCTGGCCACTCACTGAATCCTTGACCCTGGCATCAGGGTGGTGACATACGTTCATGGATTCACATCTGCGACACAGAAATGTCTGTCCTGCACCCTGCCTCCCCACCCCCCACCCCCCAATCAAATCTGCTTTCAATATTGCCCTTCTGCTCTCCTTTGAGCTCCCCTGTGCAGCTGAGGAGATATCTTTCTGTCACATTGAGGAGTTGTACCTTAAAAGATCCGTATCTCAAAGACAACAGTAAATCAGTTTTGTGCATAAAGTTAGTTATGTTAGTTTTAGTGGTCTGCTGAGAGTCATTGAGGCAGAGAATCTGTTTGAACCTTCCTCAATAAGTTAGTTCTGAGAAGCAGCAGCTCCAAGGGCAACTAGGGATGGGCAATAAATGCTGGTCTGGCCAGTGACACCCACATCCTGTAAATTAATTTTAAAAATCTGGAACTTGGGAGAGATTGGCATCATTTTTGGTGAGGAAAAGTCTTACCATTCAACAGGGAAAAGTTTACAATTAAAATGGCTATGTATTCACATTAATGGAAGGCAACAAATTTAATTGATATAATTAATATTTAGCTTAAATTTGGTGCTGATCCTGGGAAATCAGATAAAATGATTAGACATATGAGAAACTAAATGTTAATTATGCCTTTATGTAACTGAATGCAATTCATGCAAAGTGTCTGCAAGATTACCTCTCAGTTGCCATGACTCACCTTGAGTTGTTGGTTTCTCAACTTTTCATTCCCCTGTAATGCACACCCCCTCTCCAAACTACCCATGTGGATGGATGCTGGGTGAAAAATGATATTGCTTAAAGGAGTGGTCCAAGACACCCAGTGTACAACCCAGTGATGGAGACAGCAGAGAAGTATAATCATTGCTAACTGTCCACAGTGCAACCACTGAGTAGACATTAAGATTCCTAAATAACTGCTTTCAGTACTTTGGTCAGCATGGAGAAGCCCTACAAAGCAGCTGTCAAGGACATCATGCATTGTGGTGTCACACAATATAACGAAATGAGGGACTGGATCTACATGATGATCATGAGCTTTCAACATCCTTTAAACTGAGGAGGAAGTGAATGAAGAAGGAGAGGGTGCCACTGAACCCTCACCAGGTGAACCTGCATATCAGGGATGCAAGGGACTACCAGGTGTATTGGTAATTTGTGTCTCAAGAGCAGACTTTCACCTTAATGCTCTGCTATTGAAATCAAAGCCCGTGTAACTTGCATCATGTGACATTTATGAGGTTTAAGACAAAAGGCTTCCATTAATTTGTGTAGCAGAACATATTACCATCCAAGAGATACCCAGAGATTATTCAGTAATTTGTGGAATCTTTTCCATACACTGCATCATGATGTTTCCCTGGTGGATGAGGCTGATGTGGAGGCAGCCTGTTGTTCCTGTTCTGGCAAAGGGAATATGGCTGGCTGAGGAGGTTGTGATGCCTGTGAGGGTGCTGCCACAGATTGCTCCACCTGCATCTGTGCAGGGGCAGCCTTGTCATTGGTACAAAAGGCAGCATGTGTCAGAGGGGCCAGCAAAAGTACCTTCATGATACACAGTCCTACCTGTCTTAGCCCTTTCAGAAATCACCAGCACTTGGTTGCTATCCAGGAGTGGGAGAGTTTTCATGTCTTTGTGTGCCATAACTATTGCAGAACTGCCAATGTTCCTGAATTTTGCAGCCATTTCCGTGAGGTCACTTTGCCTCTCCTGCAATTAGTCATTGGTCTGGTTTATATGAGACACCCTTTCAATTAAGACACTCATTTACTCAATCAACTGAGAGATGATGTCATTTATGGCAGAAATGGAATCCTCCGTTTTCTGCCCAAGATACACATTGCCTCAGCAAACTCTACAAGAGGAAGATACATCTCCCATTGCTGTTCCACTAGAACCCGCTTTGTATATCAGTGAGCATTTCTGCTCCAGTCCTTCACTCTCTGAGGAGGACTGTCCTCTGCTTTCACTACCTCCATCACCTGCTTGCATGTGATGCACTCCTCACCTTCACACTACTTATAGAATCTTTGCATAAATGTACATTGATATAAATCAACACAGGTGTGATATTTGCTACTCCGCCCTCTCTTGGATGTATTACCACCTTGCCCTTGGGCACAGCAAGCCTTGCAAATACTTGGGCAACCGTCAGGGCCTCCTTCCCCATTGGCATCAGTTATGACATGACAGCATCTCCTACCTTTTGGTTCCCCCTCTCCTGCGTGTTGTGTGATTTCCTGTAAGATGAAGAAAAGGAGTCTCATGATTCCAAGGCTTTTCATCTGCATCAGGGAAGCCATATATTGTTTAACACTTCTTGGACTACTAATGCCATGGTGCCAATCTCTCTTCGTCCAAGTCTGGTAATGATGTTTACATATCTTTTGGTCAGGGCATTCTTGAAGACACTCAATGTTTTGGTGGGGCTCACTTTTGTGGCATCATTTGCAATGCAGAAGACAGCTGCATAACTTTTTTGTGTGTGTCATATGTGGAATTAATATCACCCCCTGTCCCAGACAATAGGGAGTTGTTGAAATGCTTCCAGGCCCTTGCTACAGCACTCCTACTCTGCAATATGTTTACCACCAGTCTACATACTAAAGCTTGTTTTCAACATGAGGTGACAGATGCTATATTCCACCCTCTGGTACTGACCTTGCCAAAGTATGCAAGATCACGGGAGATCATTAATTTCATAGAATCTCTATAGTGCAGAAGGAGGCCATTTGTCCCATCGAATCTGCACTGACCACAATCCCATTCAGGCATTATTTCCATAACCCTGCATATTTACCCTACTAATCGCCTGACACTTGGGTCGATTTAGCGTAGCCAGTCAACCTAACCCACACATCTTTGGACTGTGAAAGGAAACCGGAGCACCCGGAGGGAACCCACGCAGACATGGGGAGAACGTGCCGACTCCATATAAACAGTGATCCGAGGCCATAACTGAATCCGGGTCCCTGGCGCTGAGGCAGCAGTGCTAACCACTGTGCCACCATGCTGCCCCAATTTAAAGCCCTGCAGATTTAAAGAATTATTCTGGGCACCTATATCATTGTGAGGTACATCTCAGAGGAGGCTGAATATTGTAGCGAAGGATGCTGGCTGTGAGAAGGGGAGTGAGGAATCTCTTAAAGGTCACGAGTGTAGAGTGCATTACTGAGGCACCAACTAGCATTGCATCATCCTTACCCTCTAGATTCATGGAGCACTCAATGGCAAAGGATGAGGTGCAAGAACATGCACAGGTAAAGATGAAAAAATGTTAACATTATTGATATCGAGCTTTGGTGTGACTTGAATCTTCAGTGAATGCAAGAAGGTAATGAACAGTAATTTTTACCATACATAAGAACATAAGAAGTAGGAGCAGGAGTAGGCCACCTAGCCCTTCAAGCCTGCCCTGCCATTCAATGAGATCATGGCTGATCTGAAGTGGATCAGTTCCACTTTCCCGCTTTCTCCCCATAACCCTTAATTCCCTTGTCTGTCAAAAACCTATCTACCCGTGACTTAAATATATTTAGCGAGGTAGCCTCCACCACTTCAACGGGCAGAGAATTCCAGAGATTCACCACCCTTTGAGTGAAGAAGTTCCTCCTCAACTCTGTTCTAAATTGCTCCCCCCCTTATCTTCAGGCTGTGCCCTCTAGTCCTACTGTCCTTTCTGAGCAGGAAGAATCTCTCTACCTCTCCCCTATCCATCCCTTTCATTTTCTTATACGTCTCTACAAGATCCCCCCTCATCCTTCTAAACTCCAATGAGTACAGACCCAGTCTATTTAGTCTCTCTTCATACAGTTTAGTTTGTGAGTGTATGCAAGAACAGTTTATATTATTTCTTCGGCTTAAGGTGTAATCTATTCATGAAGTTAGAAGGTAGTTTTTGGATATTTAGTCATAGTCATAGGGGTTTACAGCATGGAAAACAGGCCCTTTGGCCCAACTTGTCCTCGCCACCCTTTTTTTCAAAACCCCTAAACTAATTCCAATTGTCCACATTTGGCCCATAATCCCTCTATACCCATTGTACCCATGTAAATATCTAAATGTTTTTTAAAAGATAAAATTGTACCTGCCTCAACTACTACCTCTGGCAGCTTGTTCCAGAACTCACCACCCTCTGTACGAAAAAACTTGCCCTCTGGACACTTTCGTATCTTTCCCCTCTCGCCTTAAACCTATGCCCTCTAGTTTTAGATTCCCCTATTTTGGGAAAAGACATTGACTATTTACCTTGTCTGTGCCCTTCATTATTTGAAAGACCTCTATAAGCTCACTCCTCAGCCTCCTACACTCCAGAGAAAAAATTACAAGTCTATTCAGCCCCTCCTTATAACTCAATCCATCAAGTCCCGGTACTATCCTAGTAAATCTTTTCTGCACTCTTTCTAGTTTAATAATATCCTTTCTATAATCAGGTGACCAGAATTGCACACAGTATTCCAAGTGTGGCCTTACCAATGTCTTGTACAACTTCAACAAGACGTCCCAACTCCTGTATTCAATGTTCTGACCGATGAAACCAAGCATGCCAAATGTCTTCTTCACCACTCTGTCCACCTCTAACTCCACTTTCAAGAATCTGTGAACATGTATCCCTCAATCTCTTTGTTCTGTAACTCTCCCCAACACCCTACCATTAACTGAGTAAGTCCTGCCTTGGTTCAATCTACCAAAATGCATCACCTTGCATTTGTCTAAATTAAACTCCATCTACCAAAATGCATCACCTTGCATTTGTCTAAATTAAACTCCATCTGCCATTCGTCAACTCACTAGCCCAATTGATCAAGATCCTACTGCAATTGGAGACAACCTTCCTCACTGTCCACCATGCCACTAATCTTGGTGTCATCTGCAAACTTACTAACCATGCCACCCACCCCCCCCCCCCGCCCCCCCCCCCCCCCCCCCCCCCGATATTCACATCCAAATCATTAATATAAATGACAAATAACAGTGGGCCCAGCACTGATCCCTGAGGCACACTGCTGGTCACAGGCCTCCAGTTTGAAAAACAACTGTCTACAACCACTCTCTGACTTCTGTATCCATTTAGATACCTCACCCTGGATCCAGTGAGATTAACTTTATGCAACAACCTACCACACGGTACTTGTGGTGCTTTTATGTGGGTTGTTCCTGCCTTAATTTTACTTGTGGGAAATAGTAAAAGAAAATCTAAGTGGAGCAGAAGCATAGTCTTGTGAATATTTTTAATCAAACAAATTGATGATTTCTCAGGGAAATTGTGGGAGGAATGAAGCAAACAGTTAGATGGGAAGCATTATGGATGGAGTGTAGGCCAGAAGTGGGAGGTGTGAAGTGATAGCAGGGGATGGAAGCAAGGCAAGAGATGCCAATTGGCAGGGTGAGGGTATGTGACTGGAACCTGGGAATGGGAGACTGAATATAAAATGGGCCAATAGGAAGATTTTTGAATTGCCGATGCTCCAGAGAAGAACAATAATTGTAATGTAGAATCTAAATGGTAATAATAATCCAAGTTGTGATATTGAAAGTGGAGAATAATAAAAGGAGTTAGCTCAAGGCATCACTAGATTGGCTTATGTCCCATGTGTTCAAATTCCTGCTCAGAAGAAGGAGTGATCAAAGTAAGCTCAATTGGCTTGACCAGAACAAGGCTGGGACGAGAGTCATAACTGGGAGAGTAAGCAGTGTTCTGTGGGGAGAGATTAAAATAATCCACCAAGGGAAGGGGACAGTAATGCCAACCCACTATCTTACAAATCCAGAGTCAAGCTCACGAGAGTCAAACTGTTTGGTACCAAAATCTTGAGTTGTTCTTTCCTTTTGAAGATAAAGCAATAGAGATTGACAATAAAGATATAAATCTCATGGTGCCTTATTGGATTTCTTAACAGATCAGAGCTCTGGCTTCGGATCAATGTCTGTATGAAGTTTGCACTTTCTCCCCACTCTCTGAGTGGGTTTCCTCCGGGTGCTCCGGTTTCCTCCCACATTCCAAAGGTGTGCAGGTTAGGTGGATTGGCCATGCTTAATTACCCCTGTAATTACCAATGCATGTGATGATAATAAATCAAGTCAAAAATACATGGGGTTGCAGCCTGGGTGGGATTGTTGTCAGAGCAGGCTCGGTGGGCCGAATGGCCTTCTTCTATGAGAACAGCCCATATAGATGTAAAAGGCCCTCTTTCAGCAAACACCACCCTACATTGCATAGGTGGCTCAGGGGCCCAGACTAGCTGCTGGTATTTAGCATTGATCAATGAGGAAGGTAATGGAGTCTAGGATTTTTGGGACAATGCCGAGACATCAGGCCTCCATTCCAATGGGAGTATCTCTTGAAAGGTTTACTTGTTTCCTTTCCCCAATTTCACACCACCCCCACCTCATCTGTAGAATAATGACAATTTTTACCCAAACCAATGAATAAACAGAAAGTAAAATATTTATTTCACATTTTTTTGAGTAAGACGGCTCATTATGTGAGGGAGTGTTTACTGGAGTAGCCTTTCTGAATGATCTTAACAAATAGAAAATGAGTGCCAGCTAACTGTTGGGCATACCTTTGGCACAAGAGGGGTTAGATCCCAGGGCCGTGTCAGCTGTGGGTAGAGCTCTAGCTTCAGAGTCTGAAGGTAGTGGGTTTGAGCTCCCCTCCAGCTTCAGAAACAAAAATATATTGTCCATAAAAAGATTTGGGAGGTTCTGGCACTGTGTTAGGTCAATCTATTCAGTTGGGTTTTTTCTGAATACAGTGCCTGGAAGTGTGGTGGAGGCAGGCTCAGTTGAGACATTCAAGAAGGGAAAAAGCAGGAGAATGGCCCTAAGTCATGATGCTCGTTTGGAGAACTTGCGCAGACATGATAGGCCAAATAGCCTCCTTCTACGCCACAACAATTCTGAAAATGCAGGAAGCATCAGGATGCAAGTTATTGCAGAGTGGACATTTTTACTCGCAGATTATAAAAAAAAACCCTCAGGCACAATAGAAGGGATTTTTTTATGTGTTTCATTTTGAGGAAATGCAGATGTGTTATTTACTGAGTTGTTTTTGTGGGCCATGGCGCTGTCAATAACACTTTTGCCTCTCAAGTCACAAAGTCCCACCCCAGGGCTTAGATATAAAATCAAGGCTGACACTCCAAGTTTTGAGGGAGTGCTGCATTGCTGGAGATGTCATTTTTGGATGAGATGTTAAATTGAGACCCCCAGCTTCCTGTTAGCACGATGTAAATGATCTCTTGTGCTGTTATGAGGAAGAATAGGGAGTTATCCTGGTCAATGCTTATCCCTCAATCAACACCACAAAAAAAGAGATTATCTGGTCATTGTGACATTGTTGTTTGTGTGAGTTTGCTGTGCACAAAATAGCTATTGTATTTTCTACATCACAGCAGTGACTACATTTCAATAATTAAATTTGGATGATGATTGACTTCATTGGGGATGTCAGTAGTTGTGAAGAGCATGATATAAACACAACTCTTTCTTTCTTTATTATTGCTTGTGTTCTATTTCATCATGCCAAAGGATCAGTCTTGGTTCAATGAAGAGACCTGGAGGGGATGCCAGGAACTATACCAAACGTAGCTAAAAATGAGGTGATCAACCTGGTGAAGCTGCAACGCAGAGCTGCTTGTTTGCCAAAGAGTGGACGCAGCAAGTGATAGACAGCACTAAGCGATCTCACAGGCAACCCATCAGATCAAAGCCATGTAGTCCTGCCACATCCAGTTGTGAATGGTGGTGGATAATTAAATAAATAACCAAAGGATGAGGCTCCACAAATATTATCCCCATCCTCATTGATGGGAGAGCCTAACATATCAAGTGCAGAAGATGACTCTGAAACATTTGGAATCATTTTCAGTCAAAAATGCTGAGTGGATAATCCATCTCAGCCTCATCCAGAGGTACCCAGCATCATAGATGTCAGTCCTCATCCAATTTGATTCAGTCCACATGATATCAGGAAATGGTTCTAGGCACTGGATACTGAAAATGCTATGGGCATCGACAAAATCCTGGTATGTGTTGGGACTGAGATGATTGGCCTCCAACCTCCAGAACCATCTTCCTTTATGTTAGGTATGAATTCAAACAGCAGAGTGTTTACGTCGTGATTCCCATTGACGATGTTCAGTATCATTCATGACTCCTCAGTATGGAAGCAGTCTATATCTGGGTGCAGCAAGAACTGGACATCATTCAGGCTTGGACTGATAAGTAGCAAGTAACATTCATTCCATGCAAGTGCCAGGCGATGAGAGGATCCAACCATTGTTCCTTAACATGCACTGGCATTATCATAGTTGAATCCCCCACTATCAATGTTCTGGGCTATCTTTGACCACCAGCTGAACGGGATTAGCTATATAGTTACAAGAGTTGGTCAGAGGCTGGGAATTCTGAGGCGGGGTTAGCCCAGCTCCAGACTCTCCAAAGCCTGTTCGTCATCTACAAGGCACAAGTCAGGAATGTGATGGAATGTTCTCCACTTGCCTGGATGGGTGCAGCTCAAACATTAGTCAAGAAGTTCTACACAATGCATGACAAAGCAGTCTGCTTGTTTGGCATTCCATCTTTCAACTAAAAGAAATCACTCCCCCCGCCACCAACATGTCGTGGCAGCAGTGCACACTGTATATGCACTGCGGTTACTCACCAAGGCTCCTTCAACAGCCTCTTCCAAACCTGCAACCTCTACCATCTCTAAGGATAAGGACAGCAGAGAGATGGGGACACTAACTGCAAGTACCCCTCCAAGTCACACACTATTCTGACTTGGAACAATATTACTGTTCCTTCACTATCTCTCAAAATCCTGGGACACCCTGGGGAAAGGAGAAGGATTTTGCCACTCTTAAGTATCTGTTAGAGTGACAGTCTCATTTATTTTTGAAGTCATTTGCTGTCATATACATTTTTAAATAGATCAGTCTTGAATAAAAAGTCATAATCATTTAAAGATGCATTAAAAGTCCCTCCAATCATGCTTAAAAAAAAGTCAGTTAAATAAAATCCATTAAGAAGTCTTAATAAACCATGCCAAAAAAAAATTACATACGCCTACCAATAAAAATACATTTCAACATATAAAATGCCTGAAAGTTCACTCCTCCAAGTGTTGGTGCATTCCTGGAATGTGAGAGCAGGCTCCAAACTTGATAATAGGAGGCCTAAGGTTTTCAGAAAAGTAAAACATTATTTATGGGCAATTAGTCCAAATTCATGAGTTGTAGATCCCTGCCTTCAGAGATTCTGAAGGACAGCATTTCTGTTATGACAACTTTCGGATGAAAGATGTCAGGTTGATAATATAGATGAGAAAAGGGCTGATTATCGAAAATTCAGAGGGAAATTGAAAAATAATAAATATATAAAACAGAAACCAAAAGCATGAGAAGAGATTGCAGCCAATATAAAAGGGAATCTAAAAAGCTGCGGCAGGCAAATAAATAGTGAAACAGTGGTTAGCGGTAAGGTGAGGCGCACATAGGACTAAAAAGTTGATTAATGCATGATGACAGAAGCTGAGGTATTAAATGAGTACTTTGCATCTGAGGAGGTCTTGAGTGCTTGAGACACTGGACTGGTTAAACATTAATAAAGGCTGCAGGTACTTAAAATTTGTAAGTTACTAGGACTGGATCAGATACATCCGAGAGCACTGAGGGAAATAAGAGTGGGTAAATTATTGGTAGAGGTGGGATGAGGCTCTTAAGTGGATCATTAGGTCTAAAGGTGGATGGCTATCTGATGTTTCCTCTCACTCCTTGTAAAATTTCAGACAGCTCAGGGAGAGCAGATAAGTGGCAGGAAGGTAACCTGTAGGATTGTGTGTGCCTTACATCTTCAAACCCACCAGTGGGGGGAGCAAAGCAGATAACAGGCTTGTTAGCAAAGTTACAGCCCGAAGAATAAAATGAGCAGTGGCAGAATGGATATGAGAGATTGGTTGAATTACAGGAAACAGAAAGTAGTGATGAATGGTTGTTTCTTTGGACTAAAGGTAACATCGTTGTTGTCTTAGATGACCATAAGCTGGTCTCCCCTTTGAAAGGGAGAGTTGACTAGTGATGATTTAACCTGAGGATCACCACAGGTTCCCCAGAAGTTCGGTGCTATGACCAAACTTTTTTGACCTATCTTAGTGACTTACCCTAGAGTGTGCAAGACAAAATTTCACAATTTGCAGGTGACACAAATCTGGAAGTACAATGAACTATGAGAATTCACGAGGGCCTAGCTAGGTTGATGGAATACTGGGGCATGTGGTGGATTCAACTGAATGCAAAAAAGTGTGAAATGATTCATTTTATTGAGAAGAATCAGAAGAGACAAGGTAAGCTAAAGGATTCAACTCCAGAGGGGTACAGGAGCAGAGGGACCAGGAGATACATATGCACAAATCATGGAAAGTAACAGGGCAGTTTGAGAAAGTGGTTAATAAAGCTTGTGGGATCCTGACCTTTATGATTAGAGGGCTAGACTATAAGAACAAGGACATTATGCTGAATTTGTTTAAAATATTGGTTCGGCCTCAACTGGAATATTGCCTGGAATCTGACCACCATTCATACTGGCAGGATTTTCCCGTCCCACCACAGTGAATGGAGATTTGGCTGGCCACCAAATTCTCCAACCACACTGCAACAGGAACATAGGATGAACAGCAGGTAAGATCATGCCCAATTCTGGGCACCATAGTTTAGGAAAGATGTGAAGGCTTGAGAAAATGCAGAAAGGATTTACAAGAATGGTTCTGGAAATGAGAAACTTCAGCTAGGTTTTTGGATTTTTGGCAAAGCTGGGGCTGTTCTCCTTGCAGAAGATTGAGAGGCAGTTTGATAGAGGTGAGCAGTCTGGATGGAATAGATATGGAGAACCAGTTCCCATTGCCAGAAGGGTTGGTAACCTGAGGACGTTGATTTAAAATGCTTGCCATGAGAACTTAAGATGACAGAAGAACAACATTCTTTTCAAGTAACAGGTAATTAGGCACTGGAATGTACTGTCACTGGAACGTACTGAATGTACCAATATTTTATGTTGGGATGTAACTTTAATTGTGACTTTCAGAAGAGAATTGGATAATTATCTGAAGAAAAAGAAATGCAAAACGCTGTGGAAAAGGTGGGTGAGTGGGACGAGCTGAGTTGCTCTTGCAGAGAGCTGTCACAGACACAATGGGCTGAATGGTCTCTTTCTGTGCAATAACGGTTTTGAAGGATGTGCATGTCAGACGTTGCTATAACAATACGATTGTAACAAGGCATTGTTTCAGTGTTCACCAATACTGGAATTGCAAAATCCAGGCCACAGTAATTCAGGTGAACCTCTGAAACTAGTTGCGGATTTTCTGCTATTTCCTGGTCCATTACTGAATGATTTGCCAATCTGTCACATCAGGTCAGTTCACTTAAGCGACTGCAAAATCCTCATTCGCCTTTATCAAAATTGGCAAGACTTAGGTGTAAATCCTGCTTCTTTACTGGCAGGTACCAGTGTGAAATTGTAACCTATGCTTAAGTGACTGTCTGTATACCAAGCTAGACAGAAAACTCAAGTGATAATAGATGTGATGCTTCAGGTGTAGGGAGTTGTGCCTCATGACTTTACACAACACATCAAGAATCTAAAAGACAACGAACGTTGGAATGTGGAGTCAGAGGAGGTAAGTTAATTTTAAAGTTTGGATGAGGTGTGCCCTGTCCCCCAGAACAAATTACTCCAGAAATGAGAAAGTTTGTTTATTTACAGTGAATACAATTTCCTCAATGCTGTAATTTTCTATTTTTGTCATAATAGAATGTTTTTTCATCATGCCACTGTCATATTTCTCATTAATACTTTAGTGTAAAGACTCCAATACTTTGCCCACCCTTTGCTCCCTATTTAAGAGAGAATTGTGATCCTCTGGAAGTGTGTGTGGGGAAGGCACAAGATTAGTTGTGACCCTGTGATTATTCTGAATGTTGACCTTGGAGAGCTGATGTTTCCAGTGCTGTCTGAATTCTCAGAGAGGATGAGTTGCTATGTCACAGAAGCCAAGAAACCAGTGGTTTCAGTTGGTGCTGGACTACTAGAGTCTTGAGTGGTGGGGAACTCGACCTCCAGCATTGTTTCTAGGCTGCTGCCTGACACTGAGATGGTGAATTGGCCGTGTCTTCTTGCTGGCTGGCTAGCATTAGGCTAGGCCAGGAACTAGTTAGTGGGCCAAATGTGAAGATATCAAAGCTCTCCACCTCAGATCTCAGGGAGTGGCACTTGGACTAGAGTTTCCCAATTCCTTCAGTGAACAAACATTGTGTACCTCCTCCTTCTTTAGGCCTCTTTTATGCTCCAATCAGCAGGGCAAAGTATCCTGAATCTACCACTCAATCCTTTCCCTACAGCCAAGAAACAAACTTTGGGCAGAACTGTTAAAAATCATAAGAATTCACCTTAGGGCAGTACGGATGAGTCTGAATTTGACTAAAGAGTTGTGTCTTTTGAGATCAGTTTTCATGAGTTGGCACATCAGAGGGGAAGAATTAAGAAAGCCTGGACCTGATAGCACAGTGTGGAGAATAGGGTTGCCCAGGTTCTAGTATCAGCTGTTTCTTCATTTTCAAGAGATTTTCTGTTTTCTGTTCTATGATTCCAAGGCATCCATAATAAAAATCCAACACTTTTTAAAATGTAAGAAGGAAGACTATTGTCTGTGTGTACATATTGCCCTTTCATTTTTCAGAGCTGTTACAGAAATAGAGCGCCACTGTTATAAAAATATATATTTTACCTGAACAAAAGTTCAAAAGGTTGTTTCCTGACTCTTCCTCATGTAATTTTGGTAAGAAAATTGATTTTTTTTTGGGACAAACAATAAGGATATTGAATCCCATTCTACCCTTTGTAACCTTCAAGGGATCCAAAAACCTGTTGCCCATGTCCTAACTAATCAAGTCCAATTCCCCCATCAGCACAGTCTCTACTGAGCTACACAGGCTCATTGCCTTGATTTTGAAAGTTTCATCCTTGTTTTCGAATCCCTCATTACTCATAAACTCTGTAATCTCCTATCAGCCCCACAATTCAGCAAGGTTCCTTCAACAAAACCCTCCAAATTTGCAATCTCTACCAACTAGAAAGGCAAGGGCAGCAGGCACATGGGAACACCATCACCTGCAAGTCCCACTCCAAACCACTCGCTATCCTGACTTGGAACTATGGGCAGTCTCTTACTGATTCTGGGTCAAAATCCTGGAACTCCCTTCCTAACAGCACTGCAGATGTAAACGCATGATGGAGTGTAGTGGTTCAGGGAGGCGATTGACCACCACCTTCTCAAGATCAATTAGGGATGGGCAATAAATAAATGCAGGCCTAGTCAATGATGCCCTGTCCTGTGAAAAATAATAAATGTAAGAAAAGAGATATTTACCTTCTTCTAAAATGGCTTCTGGAACAACCACATTTTTAATTGTTCCATCATTGATGGCCATGCCTTTAGCTGCCTGGGCCCTAAGGGGAATTCAGGAATCCCTCCCTAAACCTCTCTGACTTGTCACTTCCCTTTCTTCCTTTTATTCCTTTGTTCAAGCTTTTGGTCTTTTGACCAAATATCTCCTTTCGGTCTTGGCCAGTCATTATGCTTAACTACCTTCCTGTCAGCCACCTTGAGACATTTTATTACACCAATGGTTATACACAAATATAAGTTTTTGTTGGTGTAATACCCAAAAGCAACTACTGGACTGGCTTGGCCTTGTCTCACCCTGGCATCATGGTTCCCGCCCTTCTCCTGGTCTCCACTCTCAGCATCTACCTGCTGGCCTCTGGCATCATCCCAGTCAGGATGTGAAGATGCCGGCGTTGGACTGGGGTAAACACAGTAAGAAGTCTCACAACACCAGGTTAAAGTCCAACCAGTTTATTTGATAGTAAACCCACAAGCTTTTGGAAACGGTGTTCCTTCGTCAGGTGTGTGGAAAGTTCTGATCAGAGAAGGGCATATAAAGGCACACACAGTTTACAGAATAATGATTAGAATGCAAGTCTTTACAGCTAACCTGCTATTTGATTTGCATTCTAATCAGTATTCTGTAAACTGTGTGTGAATTTATATGCCCTTCTCTGGTCAGAACCTTCCACACACCTGACGAAGGAACAGCGTTTCCGAAAGCTTGTGGATTTACTATCAAATAAATTACTTGGACTTTAACCTAGTGTTGTGAGACTTCTTACTGTGATCATCCCAGTTGCCAGGCCAGTTGCCTTTCTGGAAGGCTGTACAATGTTGAGCTACAACAGGGTGACTAAATTTGCACGAGTCAAAATTGTGGCTATCTTTTTGCTCCTGGAAATAGGTGACTGGCTGACTTCCCAGAAGTCATATCTCTCAGTCTTGTTTTTCCAGAGTTGATTTTAATTAATAAGGAAGAACAGGCAGGCAGTGGGACGCATGAGCCTGCTGAGTTCACATTCTTGATGTTGGGATTGAGTTAAAATCAGCCCGCACTTAGGTAATGGCACACAACAACATCTTGCATTTACGAATGGTATGGTTTGTCTGTGTACTGTGCAAGAAACAATACTTTTCATTGTATTTTAATAAATGTGACAATAATAAATCAAATCAAATGCGCCTTTAATGTATATGATAAAATATCCTAAGGTGTTTTGGAGGTTAAGATTTTACACCAAGTCACAGAAGGAGCTACTGGGACAGATGACCAAAACTTGGCCTTAAAGTTTGATTTAAGAAGTATCAAAAAGGAGGAGAGTTAGAGAGATGGAATAGTTAGGGTGAAAATTCCAGAACTTGGTGCCATGGCAGCTAAAAGCCAGGCTGCCAATGGTGGGAATGACTGAAATTGCACAGGTATATACATAATGTACACTATAGCATAAATAAGATAGTCAGATGTAATCACCATAACTTGTTAAATGAAATTTTGTGGTGATCAGTTGCAGGAGTCAAATGATAACACTGGTGCAAATTAAATCAGAAGCAAAGGTCAGCATTTAAATCTTTCATTGGTGCAGACACTCCAGGTCCAGCAGTCATTCAGACAATGGTATCTCCATTGGGATTCAGCTCTGCTTACCATGAGATCCACAAATGGGTTTAAATGAGGTTTGGCAAGAATTAGCATGGGACAGCCCTGGTCAGATTTTTGATGGGAAGCTGCAACAACCACATCTTAAAAAGCTCTTGTGAACAGTGAGAAACACTATTTTAATTAAATTATATTGATGCTTCCAATTAATAGTTTTAGAGCAAGTATGCCTGGTTACATTTGCAAATGATCTTCAGAAAGATAGCTCGGTAAAACTTGCACTTGAATGAATCTCTGTAGCCACAAGGGGGTGTTAACAGCAGACAGACATGAAGCAAGGTGTATCCATGAAAATAAATAGTAATCTGGCAAAATGTGACAATGATGTGGTCATATTGTAATAAAGGCAACAGTAGATAGAATGAGATTGCAATAAAGGGAATGTGAGGGTGCAATTAATTTGTAGCAAAGGTAAAGTGAGGTATTCGTGACAGTACAGTGAGGAATTAAAATTTAAAGTTTTCTTCTTAGTGTCACAACTAGGTTTACATTAACATTGCAATGAAGTTACTGTGAAAATCCCCGAGTCACCACACTCTGGCGCCTGCTCAGGTACACTGAGGGAGAATTTAGCATAGCCAGTGCACCTAACCAGCATATCCTTTGAATGTGGGAGGAAACCAGAGCACCTGGAGGAAACCCACACAGAAACAGGGAGAACGTGCAGACTCCACACAGACTGTCACCCAAGTTGGAATTGGACCCAGGTCCCTGGCACTGTGAGAAAGCACTGCTAATCACCGTGCCACCATGCTGCCCAACATTAGTAGTGAAAGGCAGGTAAATTTAGAATGGGTGCACATTGTTTTAAGGTGCATGGAGTGAGGATTAAAGTGGCAAGATTCATTTAAAGTGAGAAAGGCATCAAAATAAGCATTGCTGGTATACCACAGATAATAATGAAGAATTATGATCAAAGGTATGACCGTATCATGTAGATCACTGAGGATAGACTTATCATTTTAAATCAAATGATTTTGTCATTCAAATATTTAGCATTGATTTTTCATTTTCCTGTGTTATTTATATCCTTAATTCAAACTTTGAATAATTTGCCTTTTTTGGGCAAAAATGTACTTTTGAGTTATCAACTGTAGACTATATTAATGCAAATTGATCCTTCAGGATAAATGGTTCAAACAGAAAGGAAACCACAGACTCTGCACCCAGTCTGTCAGCATCTCAAATAAATGAAAGAGCTTTGATGCAGTTACCCAGAAGGGATCTGCTGGAAATGCAAATTTTCAAAATGCTGTCCGACCTTTCCTCTGTTTGTAAAACTGCGATTATACACTGCTGAATTTTTCCGATTTGATTCAAGAATGAAAAAAAATGTCCCCTGAGATGAACGTCAATACTTTTCAAATTGCTTCCCATTGTAATGTAACATTGAACTGATCGCAGGCTTTCCACACTACAGAATGATACTATTCCAAAACCTGTCAAGTCTTGCAATTATATACAACATCCTACTTCAACATCCTGCATTCTGCAATAACTTCCTTTGTGCTTATCTCCATTTTTAAAAGAAAGTGTCAAATTCAAAAATTTGATCAGTAGTGTCAGCTACTTGCCTAAACCTTTTGTTTAGTGGAGAGGGTAGGGGGTGATGGGTTGGTGGTGATGCAATAGATACAGTTTCATCAACAAGCTCATCGAATTTACTGTTTTAAAGTCTGCATATCTGTAATTGAGATCGCTCTAGTCTGAGGCATGCTTCATGTATCTTGTGCAGAGTTTTTCCGTGTCTTTGTTCATTAAGATTGAATTTATATCTTGAAAAACAATACTAAATTGATTGTGAGAATCATTGAATCCCTACATGCAGAAGGAGGCAATTCAGCTCTCTGAGTCCGCACTAACTCTCCAACAGGTCATCTTACCCAGGCCCTATCCCTGTAACCCACATATTTACCTCACTAATTCTCCTAACCTATACATCTTGAGACACTAAGGAGCAACTTAGTATGACCAAGCCATCTAACCTACACATATTGGGACTGTGGGAGGAAACCAGAGCACCCAGAGGAAACCCACACAGACACAGGGAGAATGTGCAAACCCCACACAGACAGTCACTGAAGGCTGGAATTGAACCTGAATCCCTGGTGCTGCCCCTCCCCAATGGGAAACAATGCTTAATCAGTTGCTGCTACAATTATACTCCATTTGTTGTACCCCAAAACTTATTTATCTACAGAATCCTTCAAATAAGTCTTGATATTTACTGAGTGGACTGGAATGATAATAATATGTCTTTGCTAACCCTGGAACTTGGCGCTGATTTCCATTCTTATCATTCATTTGTCAGATGACCTGGTTTGAAATCCATAAAACACACACAGAATGTGTACTTATTTCAGACAATACATATTGCCTCTTGGATCAGCAATTCACTTGAGAAATATGACGGAGATTATGCCCACAGGTTGGGTCCATGGTAAACTGGGTTCAATTGCACCTGGAAAAGTTGCGCAGGTGCTGAACCAGTATCAGTATGATCAGATCTATATTAAAAAAACAGCTATCCAGAACAATTTTGTCTTTCGCACAAGAGATGTTCTATGGCATTACACAGATATAGATTGGCTGGGTCATTTTTCATGTTTATAGAGCAAAGCACAATTTGGCAAGCAGTGAATGCACTGACATCAAACAGCAAGTGGAAATCAAGAACTTCAACCATGAGCTTCATAGAAGCATCACCGGGGCCTTGTTACCTTCTGGACCTGAAATGAAAGAGAAGAGCAAGGGTTAGCAGGGAATGAAAGATGATTGACTGCAACTTGTCACATAGAGCATGTAGGGTAAGGTAAAGGGATGAAGGGAATAATAGATAAGCTGTGAAGAATCTTCAGCATCTCTCCACTACATTTTCACTCACCACGGTCATGACCGTCCCCACCCCCGCCCCCCCAATCAGTCACATAGAGAACATTGTCTTCCAGTGGGGAAATTGGTTCCTGTGTTCTTAAGTTGTGCACAACAATCTCTCGATCTCTTAGTGTTTATGTACAAGTACACTGAGAGATATGTCACTCTCCCAACCCCTGTGGTTATTGGCGCCCTCCTCCCCCACTACCGGACATCGTCCCTCCTGATTGCTGGTCTCCCTGGCTGATCACACTGACTTTCCCGGCTGATTACTGCGCTGATACCTTCCCACGGGCAATCGCTGCCTCCCCGCCCCGGCTGATAGGTAGCCCGATACAACCCTGCAATTGCCACTCTGGCCAACCTCCAATTGCAGATTGTGCAGTCCCTCCCACCTCTCCTGAGGCCCCATCCTGTCAGACCCCTTTTCCTCTCCTCTTGGCACTGTGCAGTGGGTACTGCCAGGATCTAAGCATTTCCCCCACTACCCTGACCACCTGGAGTTGGGGGGGAGGGGTGGTGGGTGCAGGGGTGGGGGGGGGGGGGTGGTGGGGCCTCAATGACCTCTGGTCCCACCAGTGATGCCATCACATCTGATCCCTGTTGCTGGGGACCATAAATGATCCTTGCTGATGAGAACCTCCATTGGCAAGGCAGTTAAGGCAGGTTAGCCTGAATGATAGTGTCTCAAGCTCACTAATAATTTAAATATCATAATCAGCCTTGTGCTATTCTCACATTATAGAGTAGGGGTTGGGAAGGGTGAGGCAATGGAAGGATTTATAAACAAGGTTGATAATTTAAAAATAAACACATTACTTGGTGGGATCAGCGAGCACAGGGATGAAAGGTGATTGGGAATTGAAGCAAGTTAGGACACAGGCAACAACGTTTTTGATGACCTCAAGTTAAGGGAGTTAGTCTTAACCTAGTTTCTGGACATCAGCCTCATTCTACCAGTTTATTACTACCAGCCACATTTACTTCTGAGAAAATTTGTTAATTTATAGACAGGTTATGTTGTAGATTAGTAACTAGTGATCACTGGTTTGTGATGACCCAGATACACTTTACTCAGGTTCCTTACAAATGGCAAAGAGAAACTTTGGTTTTAATCAACACTTTGACCTGTTTCACAGCATAAAAATAGAGTCTGCAAAAATTGTGTTTCTAATCAAGGAAATATTTATTGTCACAGAGCAGTTTGTGTCATAACTAAAGTTGAGCATCTTCTTCCTTTCAGGATTAAACTTAAATTCAATGGCCAATAATGACCATTCCCTGACAACATGAAGTTGTGGCATGTTAAGACTTGGGCCACTGCGACCATGTTGTTTACTGAAAGAATTGATAAATGTTCAAGAGCTAGTTTTTTTTTTAAACACGTTTTCACATTTAAAAAGAACTGAGTTGAAATGTGATCGAAGATAATAAGTTAGGAAGTGAAATTGATTTTCTGAAAGTTGAAAATATAACGTAAAACTACCTCTTAATGTCAGGGACACTAGCAAGATAAAATAGTGGGGTTACAGGTATAGAACCTGGTCGGATTGTTGGAGGTGTAGGCTCGATGGACCAAATGGCCTCCTTCAGCACTGTAAGGTTACTTTGGCTCGGTAATCAAATAACGCCACAGATTCATTATGCTTTGCCTGGTCTTAGACTGTCAGCAGAGAAAATCTGGCATAGATCATCCCTTCTAGTTGTGACACGTAGGGATAAAATAGACAAAAACATACACTAACAATTTGATGTTTTAGCAGAAAGCTGCTATACAGGCTTTCACTCAGAGTCCGAAGTTAGAAGTATCTTGGTTAAGTCAAGTAAGCTGACATACTGATGGGATGATGGGTAGAATTGTTATTTTGTATTGATTGCATTGAGTTCAATCATAACTGCTGCTCTGTATGCCCACTTCCTATCAAAGATATAACAGCTGAATTATTCATTTTAGCCTTATCTCAGCAAAGTGTAAATGGACTACCACCTGCTGAAATGCTGTAAAAGAACACAAGAAAGGGTGCGCAAAAATGATATCCAGTTTATACGGTATATCAAAGGCATCAGATACATTCTTACAACCTGACGTCATGCTATCATGTACATGTTGGACTTTGTGTGTTGATTTGAACATAAACAAATGGAATCTGCTAATGGGGGTGACTGCTGCCTCAGAAGCAAAGACATTTATAGAAAACACACGTTTTCAACTACTGTATTAAAAATTAAGATGTTATGGTGCAGCACAATGGTTAGCACTGCTGTCTTACAGCACCAGGGACCTGGGTTCAATTCCCAGCTTGGGTCATTGTCTGTGTGGAGTCTGCACATTCTCCCCGTGTCTGTGTACATTTCCTGCAGGTGCTCCGGTTTCCTCCTACAGTCTGAAAGATGTGCTGCTTAGGTGCATGGGCTATGCTAAATTCTCGCTTGGTGTACCCGAATAAATGCCAGAGTGTGGCAATGATGCGATTTTCACAGTAATTTCATTGCAGTGTTAATGTAAACCTATTTGTGGCACTAATAAATAAACATTAAACTTTAAAGCTTTATTTGCAAAATTATTCAAGTGGACATGGCTAGCTGGCAGGATGTACAGATAACTGGCAGATGGAGTTTAATGCAGAAAACTGGAAGTGATTTTTTTGCAAGTAAGTTTAAGGAAAGGATATATAGCTGATATAAGATTGTAAGTTCTGCAAAGGAACAGAAATACACTACAATTCAAATACATAAGTAGTCAAGGTTTTGAGAAGGACAAAGAAAACCTTTGTGTTATAATGTATAGAAATCATTTTAGGGGTTTGAAATCAGGAATGACCCAATCTGGGCTGGAATGTGGATAATGAATGCAAAATGCAGGGCAAAATGTTGTGGAGCCAATGGGGTCTCGGCTGCTGGCTGAGAAGCAGTGAAACCCCTGTGATACTTCTTTTCAGGAAGGTCCACCATATCTTGGGCCAGTCAGGCATTTGAAAGCCAGTGATGGGCCTTCCTCTGGGATCAAGTATTCTTTCAAAGGAATCTTCTGCACTCGTAGACATCATTGGCTAGATCAGCATTTATTGCCCATCCCTAATTGCATCTGAGAAGATGGTGATGAGTTGCCTCCTTGCAATCCATGTTGTTTAGGTATACCCACAGTAATGTTAGGAAGGAATCATAGAATCCCCACAGTACAGAAGAGGCATTTTGGCCCATTGAGTCTGCACCAAATCTCCAACAGTGTCTTACTCAGACTGTCCCCGCCCACACCACCCCACCCCCCACCCATCCCTACACATTTCCCCTGGCTAATCCACAATAAGCTACACATCTTGGGACACTAAGGGGCAATTTAGCATTGTCGATCCAGCCAACCTGCACATCTTTGGAAGTGCCAGGATCTTGACCCAGCGACAGTGACGTAATGGTGATATAGTTCAAATCACAACGATGTGTGGTTTGGAGGGGAGCTTCCAGGTTGTGATGTTCCCGTGCACCTGCTGCCCTGGTCCTCTTGGCTGGTACAGTAAGAAGTCTCACAACACCAGGTTAAAGTCCAACCAGTTTATTTGATAGTAAACCCACAAGCTTTCGGAAACGCTGTTCCTTCGTCAGCTGTGTGGAAAGTTCTGGCTAGTTGCAGGGGTTGGAATATGCAGTGGAAAAAGCCTTGGCGAGTGCCGGCAGTGCA
This sequence comes from Carcharhinus amblyrhynchos, assembly GCF_965287045.1. Lineage (NCBI taxonomy): Eukaryota > Metazoa > Chordata > Chondrichthyes > Carcharhiniformes > Carcharhinidae > Carcharhinus > Carcharhinus amblyrhynchos. Next base: position 31,429,216 of record NC_137336.1, on the reverse strand, counting down.
TCTTGCATATGGCACACACAACAGCCAGCCACTGTGTTGTGGTGCAAGGTGGTGGATTGGGTGGACAATCAATGGGCTGCTCTGCCTGGAAAGCTGAGAGCCAATGAAAGGTATCCCCACCCACCCATTAAATGTGGTTTGACTAAAAATATGCTCACACCACCCGCCCCACCCCGTCACCAAACACAAAAGCAGCACGGTGGCAGTGGTTAAACTGCTGCCTCACAGTGCCGGGGACCCGGTTTAATTGTCACAACAATTCTCATTGTGTGGAATTTACATTCTCTCCCTGAGACTTCATAGGTTTCCTCCGGATGCTCTGGTTTCCTCCCACAGTTCAAACGTGTTACGTCGATTCGCCATGCTACATTGCCCCTTAGTGTCAGAGAGATTAGTAGGGTAAATAGGGTTGTGGGGATAGCACCTTGGGCGGTGCAGGCTCGATGGGTCGAATGGCTTCCTTCTGCACCGTAGCGATTCTATGAAGTTCTATGAACTCAGGTTTACTGGGTGAGCAACTATCGTATACGCACAGCGTCAATGAATAGTACCTTAAATACATGCTATTCCTTCGTGGCACGTCAGAATTCAAGTAGCCGAGTCAGTCTAAAGCTTTACCGCGTACAATTGCGGGCTGGAAAGAAAGTGACTGAAGTTTACCTGGAGATTGTGGCTGTACTGTATTGGCCAAGTCTCTGGCGGTTTCGGAAACGATCGCAGTTTCTGTGGCATGCTACAGCTTATATATTTATTGCAACATTATGATTAAAAAACAGTAAATGCTGAATATCCAAGACCGTGATGGCAGTGGGAGGCGGCGGGGGTGGGATTAAAGTTTATTTATTAGAGTCACAAAGTAGGTTTACGAAAACACTGCAATGAAGTTACTGTGAAAATTCCGCGCTGTGGGTTAACATTAAACATTTAAAGCGACCATTAGCAAGTGTTAAACCCAATTTTCTCTTTGCGGATGGTAATGCAACTCTCAACATTTTTGTTGGTTATTCCAATTGCCAGTATTTATGTTTTTTTAAAAACTTTTCCCTGTAACATCACTGGTGATCGTTTAAATGACTTCAAGACGAAATAATGACATCAGTAGGAGTCTCATGTGGCTGGTGTGCCACAAGGCTTGTTCACACAACAACATCGCAGGAGGTGGTACCCATTGGAGAAATGGTTCCCAGATTTGATGCACGGATAGGAATCCTGACAACCCATTTTTACGCAACTAAATGAACCACAATAACAATAGTTTATGAATGGACTATTCTGTTTATGGCATTGTTCGTTTCCCTGGGAAGAAAATTCAGCTTAAAAGAAAGATATTTAATGATGTTATTTTTAGCGACCGTCATGTGGATTACGAGTGGGTGTATTTGTTAGGCTGCTGGAGGGGGAAAAGAAACACATTACTGGTTTCCCGGTAATAATTCGCCGAGGCTTTATTTATTATCGCTATCGAGTTTATTGAGGCTAATTCCGGTCAATGTGACCATATACGTCTCCGAAGGAAACTTTTCCATCATACATTACATACGGACTGTGCCAAAAACGGTAACGTTTCTGTGTCTCTGGCATCAACCTCCTCTTCAGCTGTGGCTGCGAGACTTTATGGATTAACTGGGTCATCTTATACGCGCACTTCCAGTGAATTATTTATTCCAAGATGCTAAAACACCCCATCTCCTCTCAATAGATCTGATCCCTGGCAACCCCGGCACATTACGAGATGACAAATGCAGAGGTGGGGTGGGGAGAGATTCAGAGCTCTAGTTGCTTCGAGATTGAGGCACGGTGTCGAACTCTGTGATTGAGCCACGGGGAAGAGGGAGGAGAGAGAGAGAGACGATTCTTTCCCCGTCTGCTAGAGGCTTTCGGTGAAAACCCGGGGAGATGGAGAGGGAGTGAGCTGGTACAGTCGGAGTCTGCGGGGAGAAAGAAGAGTGCTGGAGCTGGCGACAGACAGAAGCTGTGGTGAGACTTCTTAGTGAGAGGCAGAAGCGCCAGAGCAGCCCAGGGATAAGGGGGAGCTCAGTTCTCCCCTCTCCGCCTGTCAACCTGGAGTCCCCAAGTTGGAGAAGTGGATCCCGGCAGGAGGCGGTGTGTAATCTTGGGGAGAGGATGATGTAAGAGACGCTTCCCAGCTGCTTTCTCTGTGTGTGTGTGTGTGTCTCTGGGAGATGTGACACCGGGAGCTCTTTGCAAGAGCAAGCAGTCCAGCCAGCGGCAGCGAGCAGCAAGGCACCCTCCAGGAGGAGGGGGGAAAGGAGAGGCAGCAAGTGGCACCCCCACCAACTCCCCAGCCAATAACTTTGAACACAGGAGCGAGTTTCCTGCACCCAGCCCAGCCCTACAGCGGCGGGGATCTCGCCTCCTCCATCCAGCACCCCCCCCCCCCCACCCACCCTGGAGGCAGTGGGGGGGTAAAGGTGGGGAGGAGGCAGAGCTGGAGGGTAGGGGCTGGGTGGGGGGACTCTGTCCCGCAGCAGGGTGGAGTCGGCCACACTCACCTGGGCTGAAGTTGGCCCCGGGCTCCCGGCCATGGCTCTGAACGCGAACTGCCGGCCAGCCCTCCTCCCCCCGGCGGCGGCGGCGGCCCGGGACAGCGGCGGAGCCCTGCCCGAGGTGGTGGAGCTGAACGTGGGCGGCCAGGTGTACTTCACCCGCCTCTCCACCCTGACCAGCCTGCCCAACTCGGTGCTGGGCAGGATGTTCGGCCACAAGAGGAACTCGGGCGGGCCGGAGCTGGCCCGGGACAACCGCGGGCGCTTCTTCATCGACCGGGACGGCTTCTTGTTCCGCTACATCCTGGACTACCTGCGGGACCGCGCCGTGGTGCTGCCCGAGCTCTTCCCGGAGAAGCAGCGCCTCCGGCGGGAGGCTGAGTTCTTCCAGCTGCCGGAGCTGGTCCGCATGCTGAGCCCGGACGAGGGCCAGAGCCCCGGGCTGGAGGAGCGCTCCCACAGCGACCTGGACGAGCTGTCGCAGGGCAGCGACCTGCCGCGGGCGGGCAGCCAGGCGGCCGAGCGCCGGGCCGGCTTCATCACCCTGGGCTACCGGGGCTCCTGCGTGCTGGGGCGGGACAGCATGCAGGGCGACGCCCGCCTCTTCCGCCGGGTCCCCCGCATCCTCGCCTGCGGCCGCATCGGCCTCCTCAAGGAAGTGTTCGGGGACAACGTGAACGAGAGCCGCGACCCGGACCGCACACCCGACAGGTACACGTCCCGCTTCTACCTCCGCTACCGCCAACTGGAGAGAGCCTTCGACACCCTGGCCGAAGCAGGCTTCACTCTACTGGGCAGCAATTCATCTCTGACCGGCTCAGTGTGCGGCCAGGCTATTGACGACAGGGCATGGAGCAGCTACACCGAATACCTCTTCTACCGTGAGTACAGCCACCTTGTATTCCTGTTTCCCCCCAACACGTGTGCACCACTGTCCCAACATGTCCCAGTCCACACTATCCAACACACCCACTGTCCACATGTCCCTGTCCACGCCCACTGACCACACCCACTATCCACATGTACTAGTCCACGCCCACTGTCCACATGTCCCTGACCACGCCCACTGACCACACCCACTATCCACATGTACTAGTCCACGCCCACTGTCCACATGTCCCTGTCCACGCCTACTGACCACACCCACTATCCACATGTACTAGTCCACGCCCACTGTCCACATGTCCCTGACCACGCCCACTGACCACACCCACTATCCACATGTACTAGTCCACGCCCACTGTCCACATGTCCCTGTCCACGCCTACTGACCACACCCACTATCCACATGTACTAGTCCACGCCCACTGTCCACATGTCCCTGTCCACGCCCACTGACCACACCCACTATCCACATGTAGACAGTTGGCGTGGACAGTGGGCGTTGACTGGGACATGTCCTAGTCCACGTCCACTGTTATCATGTCCCTGTCCACGCCCACTGTCTATATGTTCCAGTCCACGCCCACTGACCACACCCACTGTCCACATGTCCCAGTCCACGCCCACTGTCCACATGTCCCTGACCACACGTCCCTGTCCACGCCCACTGATTACGCCCACTATCCACATGTCCTAGTCCACGCCCACTGTCTATATTTCCCAGTCCACGCCCACTGACCACACCCGCTGTCCACATGTCCCAGTCCACACTATCCAACACATGTCCCAGTCCACGCCCACTGTCCAACACGTCCCAGCCCACATGCGCTACGAACAAGTTCCAGTCCACATCCACAATTTAGCATGGCGTAGTTTACATCCAGCACATTAAGTTTACACTCATTATCCACTTTCTGTCATACAGATTGTCGACCCCAAATTACCATCCGTTTACGTTTCAGTCTATCGGCAACATTTAACAGTGAGTTTACACCTATAACCCAACCCGGGCACCAATGCACTGGCAGCACTGACTGTGCACTGAATCCCTTTGGGCAGAGGCGGAGAGGGGGCACCATCTCCGCTGCCTCCCACTTAGAGCTAAACTAAAAGCAAACTCTAAATATACAGTAAATAAGTATTCGATCCTGAGCGGGACAAATTCCGCGATCGCAGCGGAACAACAGGTAAGAGTTCGAGTGACCATGAAACGCCAAAGCTGTCCAGGGGCGAGAACAGATTGTGTGCAGTACTTTACGCATGTACATAGCTTTTCTGTATTGACTTCTCCATTTAAAGGCGCCCAATCCGCCACATACAGGCTGTGTGCATGTAGAATCAGTTGTGAGTTCGGGCATTGCTGACAAAGCAGTGAATAAATCAGCCAGAGAGGGACTCTACAATAATTGTAACTATCCTCTAACCCCCTCCGATAAAATATGCCCCAGCCTATACTGTTCGGTTCAATGCTTGCAGCTACTGACTGCTACAGTAATACATGGAACAAGGGCCAGTGTAACATTAAGGACTTTTGATACTGGGTTGGATTGCACAGTGTCTGCCTCATTCTCTGAGACTGGGAGCAGGGAGTTGGTCGCTGGGCTGGAAAGCAAGGAACGCTAGCCGGCAGCTTCTAACATGAGTAAACTTCCATTCAACTGTTATTAAATCTATTCCCTGACCAGTCTGAGATACCGGCTGCAAATCGAGATCATTTCATACCAGTTTAATCAATACCTCCAGCCAATTGCAGGAGGCAGTATCGAGCTGTTTCTTTTCCCCCTGGCATAAGGTCCTGCCAGGGTCGGTCCAATATTAGGATAGCATTCCCAGACTTTCTTTGGAATAACGGGTTTATTACAGTTTGATACGACATTACAGTTGCTGTGGATGTGGGATACTGCTCACAGTGGGGATGAATGGGGCAGTCATCTCACTTCAACCTGCTTGTAAAGTTGCAACTTCAAATGTCAGAGGCATAAGGTGTCGGGAAGAAATCGGCGGTCTCGGGGTCCTAATGCGAACGGAATTCAAGTTCGGAATTAGGATAGGAATGGGATACGCTCTTGCCCTTTTATGGCAAAGCACCGGCTCGCTGAATCATCCTATAGTGCTGTATCTGGCATGCCTCACAACGTCACTGGCAAACATCTCATTCATGAGTTTTCTCGACCCAGTCAAAACTCCTTAATTAGTGCAGTCTTGAAAATGCCACCAGGTCTATCCAAAGATAGTAATTCACAAATTCAGCACTGTTCATTGAATCATAGAATCCTACAGTGCAGGAAGAGGCCATTCAGCTCATCAAGTCTGCACCGACCACAATTCCACCCAGATGCTATTCCCGTAACCCCACGTATTTACCCTGCTTGTCCCCCAGACACTAGGGTCAATTTGTCATGGCCAATCAACCTAATCTGCACATCTTTGGAATGTGAGGGGAAACTGGAGCACCCGAAGGAAACCCACGCAGTCACAGGGAGAGAATATGCAAACTCCACACAGACAGTGACCAGATTTGGGAACTGAACCTGGGTCCCTGGTGTTGTGAGGCAGCAGTGCTAACCGCTGTGCCACCGTCACACTCCAAACCTGAACAACTGTACAACGAAGGGAAATAGAGAATAATAGGTCCTAGCTGATATTAACAGCAAGTTTTGGCATGGTGCGGTGGGGGAGTGGGGAGGAGGAGGAGGAACAGGTGGAGCAATTTGGCAGGTCAGCAATGACTTTACAAAGTGGAGTGCACATGGTTAGTGTTGAATATGTGAAACAATTGATCCAGCATTGCTGTATTCTGTTGATGCAGTATTGGTCATTCAAGTCACAAATTGTGTGAATCATGAGAATATTTGTTTTTTTTTCTAATTTTATGACAGAGAACTTACCAGTGGGACTGTGAAACTTCTCACTCTTGAAGCAAACGACCAACTATCTTGTATTATATGGTGAAAGGAGCAACACAGTGGTGCAACATTAGGGGGATAAGATTAAAGCACTCAAATATTGGGTAGTAAATGTCCATTATTTTTTCTTGTCGATGGCAGGCTGTATTAAGGGCAATCTAATACCATTCTCCTCTACAAATTTAAAAATAAATATATGCCTGTCCTCTGATGTGTGCTAACACCTGACATTAGATTCCATATGAAGGCTGTGTCCACCCAAGCTCCCCACAACACCATGGCTCCAACAAGCCCCCCCATGTCAGCATGCCCTGATTCTTCTTGTGAAGATCAAATTATCTTTTCCTTTTGTTTGAGCACATCAATTGTAATGATTGGCCTGAGATTCTTTGCCCCTTAATGCCCTTGTATAGACATGGCAGCTGTTCTGTTCATCTACAATATAGATATCATTAGTCATTCAAGCAGAACAGTCTAATAAAAGGACTGAAGCTCTCAGGTTGAGAACATAACTTGATCTCTATAATTAAAGAATGATGACAACATTTACTTCTATATTCTTTCAGTAATTTGCATTTTAGTATAAATATGAGCTTAGCAACAAATGACTGTTCATTCTTCAAAGATGGTCAGTCAAACTAATAATTGAATCTGTGTTGATTTAATATGTGAGATTAAATTACTATTTTGTGCAATGTTGATAGTTTAAATAATAAATTTAGTTCTGTCTAAAATGAAAATCCCAGGCTGTCAAATTTGAAGACTTGTTAACCATTCCAATAGTGACTTCATTGTTCTGTGCCATGTAGAGAGGTATTTACCTTGATCTGAAGGACTAAATTGACTCTTAGCTTTGCCTCACCAATGTAACACGTCATGACTACTATTTGCCTAGGTTCTTTCTTCATGAATAATTATATAGAATCGTCTGTTACCCAAAAAAAGCAACCAATTTAGTTTGAAAACCACACTGTACACATCAGGAGTCTAGAGTAGATCAGGAAGAAATTGAGGTAATCATTAGGTAGTACATCTTCAATTAAATGGCAGAGCTCATTTTGCAGTGCAGTTCAAAATAATTGGGGGAGCAGTCACTCCTTTGCTCTGTCTGTGTTAAGAATTAGCTGGAGTGATAGTTGTTTCAAATAAAATAAAACAGTGACCTTGTTGCATGAGATGTGATTGGATGTTGAACAGACCACTGAGGTTATAATTACCGCTGCAAAATCTTGCTGCTTCTTGGAATGTCAAATTTGAGGAATTTCTCCATTATGATAAAATTAAACTTTTTTAAAAAACGTTTGTTTGATATTTCAGTTTACCCTTTAATCTTATATGTATGTCCTAATCATTTGATTTGTTCTTTGTAAAATTTTAATCGAGTGAAGTTGCTGGTGCATATTACTTCCTGGTTTGCTGTCTGTGAGAATACCTCAAGGTTGCTTACAGTGTTTGCTGATATCACTGTTGCCGGATGCCCTGGTGATTCCCTTGACTTGGCATCAGATTTAAATAGACAATAGGAAAAGGGAAATCCATGCTACAAAGACTGATTGAACTTTATGGCAGTTTTGTTCAAACCCAATGCTGAATGCTGCTGTTGACTATTGAAATGGCTATTAGTTTCAATCACGTGGAGAAGGAAATAGGGGATTAACATATAAGTTCAGAACTGGCATAATGAATTTATATAATGATGTATCTCTTGAGGCCATTGGAAAGAAGGGAGGCATTTCTTCATAGACAGTGAGTGAAAAACCTAGATGGATTACAAAGCACCATTGTCTGTAGACTGGAAGCAAATTCTCTTTGCATACTTTGCCAGACACAATGAGCAGCATGAGTGTGGTCCACACAAGGGCATTGCTTGGCATAAAGCTTAGGGGGTGGAAAGTCTGCAGAGGGATCTAGATAGGCTGAGCGAGTGGGCGAGGACCTGGTAGATGGAGTATAATGTTAGCAACTGTGAGGTTATCCACTTTGGCAGAAATAATAGTAGGAGGGATTACTATTTAAAGGGCAAAAAGCTGCAGCATGCTACGGTGCAGAGGGACCTGGGGGTCCTTGTGTATGAGTCGCAAAAACCCAGTCTGCAGGTGCAGCAGGTGATCAAGAAGGTGAATGGGATGCTGGCCTTTATAGCGAGGGGGATAGAATATAAAAGCAGGGAGGTCTTGCTGCAACTGTACAGGGCACTGGTGAGGCCGCAGCTGGAGTACTGTGTGCAGTTTTGGTCGCTGCACTTGCGCAAGGATATTTTGGCCTTGGAGGGAGTGCAGAGGAGGTTCACTAGGCTGATACCGGAGATGAGGGGGTTGGACTATGAAGAGAGGCTGAATAGACTGGGTCTGTTCTCGTTGGAGTTTAGAAGGATGAAGGGGCATCTTATAGAGACATATAAGATAATGAAGGGGATAGACAGGATAGAGGTAGAGAGATTCTTCCCGCTCAGAAAGGACAGCAGGACTAGAGGGCACAGCCTCAAGATAAGGGGGGAGCAGTTTAGAACGGAGTTGAGGAGGAACGTCTTCACTCAAAGGGTAGTGAATCTCTGGAATTCACTGCCTGTTGAAGTGGTGGAGGCTACCTCGCTAAATATATTTAAGACACGGGTAGATAGGTTTTTGGTAGGCAAGGGAATTAAGGGTTATGGGGAGAAAGCAGGAAAGTGGAACTGAGCCACTTCAGGTCAGCCATGATCTTATTGAATGGCAGGGCAGGCTCGAAGGGCTAGATGGCCTACTCCTGCTCCTACTTCTTATGTTCTTAAAGCTTCCTTTGTATTTTTCTGCTCAGCATAACGTACAGTGCACCATAACCTACTCACTGGATAATGGTCCATGCTCACACCTTTATTCCAGGACAAATGTCCTAGAACAGTTGAATGCCCCAATCTGTAATCACTCGCTTCATGTTCTTGCTCAGCCTTACAGGCAATTCTAATGATCCAAATGGAATCAGTACTGTGCCAACATCTTTAAACTGAGAATGACTTCAAAAATTACCCTAAAATAGAGTCTTGTCAGGCAATAGCTAATTAATATGGACTTGGGTTTCGTTTTTCCATGCTATGGGAAGCTATTCATAAATTTGATTTGAAAAATACTGTCAAATAACTGAAGCTGTTTATGAACATGAATGTACATTGTTTTGTGCTGAGCAAGTGCTTTGCTCTATTATATTACACTTCAGGTTAGTGTAAAATACAGTATTGATATTTTATTGCTCAATGACCTCTTAATGCACTGTAATCAATGACCTACTACCTTATTCCAGATCTGGGCAGTGGAGAGTAACATTTATTATTTCCAATGTTAACAGCATCTTCAATATGTTTTTAAGTGGGATCTCCCATATTTTCACCATCTTAAAAAATAATTCTGAGACACCATCTTTTATTTGTTTTCATTGAGTGAACACTACTTTCAGTTCAAAGACAAATAATTCGCAGGATGGTTAACAAAAACATTAGATCACCTGAATGAATTTTTCGATTTAAGGGTTCATTGTCAGCAGACAGTGTTTTACAGAACTGTAGACAGAAGAGGGTGCAGTGACACAACGCATGACATAAAAGTATGATTGCATCATGATTTGTTGTCACAATGTGTAAGTATTGGTTATGAGTTGACCTAAAATTGGAGTACATTCCCATTCCTGCACTGCAATGGGTAGTTACCAATGCTGAAGCACTCCAACAACTAAGTCTGACAAAAATATTGTTACCACTGGGCAACATCTGTTTAATAACCCTAAACCAACTGCATCTTACCTCAAAATATTGTAACTGCCTCTCCCAGAATCGTTCTATATAAATAAGTTGAAAACCCTGGAGTAAAGAAAATATCTCACCAACAGCAGTACATTGTGAATATTATGCAAAGTCTGTGAGAAACAGTCTCAAATATTTAACATGAAAGAGGGACATTATGTAGCTGACAATTTTGTGTAATTTATCAACTTGTCTATAATTTTCCTTTCTGCCTTCTTATCGTATACAAAGTCTGCTGCTCCATACTCCCATTGCCCCCATATGTCTAAGCTCTTTTTTACTGTTGCTGAGATCCTTACAAACTCTAAATTTTGTCTTTATTTTCTCTGTGTGGGTAATACTTGCTTTGAGAAAGCAGTGGGCCTTTTACTTGATTAACACTAGTCCTTGTGATAATGGTGTTTCCATGATGGTATTAAATAGGAAATTCCAGGATATTGAACTAGCATTGGTGAAGGAACAGCGATCTAAATAGTCAACTCTGGATGGTATGTGACTTAGAGGAGAACTTGGAAGTGATGGTGTTCCCATTACATTGCCACTCTTGTCATTGGCATATGTTATCTACAGAAAGGGAGGAAAATCATTAGCTTTCCACCCACACCATGGTGCTGAAAAGGCTCTTTATTCAAGGTACAAATGACATCCTATGTGCTGGTGAAAAAGGTAAATTTTCCTCCTTCATTCTTTGTGATTTACCTGCATCATTTGGCATGGTCAATCACACTATTATCCTCCAGCGCCTCTCCACTGTCATCCAGCTAGGTGAGCTTGCTGTCACCTGATTCCATTTATTCTTTATCTAAATGTAACTAGCAATAGCTTCTCTTCCTCCTCCCACTCCGATATTTTGTTGCCACCCACCCCCCTCCCCTCAGTGACAACATCTGGAGGCACAGACTTAGTTTTCACACATATGCTAATGGTACACAATTCTTCCCACCATCACCTCTTTCAATTCTTCCATTGTCGCTAAATTATCAGACTGCTTATGCAACATCTAGTACTGGATGAGCAGAAGCGTCCATGAATTTCATACTGGGAAGCCATGGTTTTTGGTCCCTGTCCCAAACTCCAGTCTTTATCTCCTAATTCCATTCCTCTCGCTGGCAACATTCTGTGATTCAGCAAACCTGTTCACAACTTGTCACATTTCACCCTTAGATCAGGTACTGACTACCTATTTTAATCTTTGCAACATTGCCGCTGTCCCGCTTAATCTGCTGTTTCAACCCTGAACCCTCATTCATACCTTAGCTACGTCTTAGATGTGACTACCCCAAAGCACTCCTGGCTGGTCTCCCACAATCTACCCTCCATAAACGTAGGATCATCCAAATTTGTGCTGCCCATGTCTTAATTGGCAGTAATCCCCATTCTCCTATCACCTGTGTTTGATGACCAATATAGGCTCCTGGTCAGGAATGCCTTGATTTTAAAATTCTCATCCCTGTTTTCTAATCTCGCCAGCACCTTATGCCTCTCTAACTTCTGCCAGCCTCACAATCCTCCAAGATATCTGTGATTCCCTAGTTCTGGCCTCTTGTGCATCCTCTGTTTTAATTGCATCGATGGACATGCCTTCAGTTGCTTAGGCTGAAAGCTTGGGAAAAACATTATACACCTATCCAGCTCCATAATGGTGGCACAGTGGTTAGCACTGCTGCCTCACAGAGCCAGAGATCTGGGTTCAATTCCAGCCTTAGGTGACTGTCTGTGTGGAGTTTGCACGTTCTCCTCAACCTGCATGTGTTTCCCTGGGTGCTGCACCTTCCAGCCACAGTATAAAGATACATGGGGTTATGGGGATAGGATGGAATTGTTGTCAGTGCTGGCTCGAAGGGCCAAATGGCCTCCTGCACTGGAGGGACTCCATGATTCTAAATCTTGTTCCCTCCTTTAAGACACTCCTTTAAAACTGTTCTCATTGAGCAAAGCTTTTTGTTATCTGACCTAATATCTCCTTTATGTGGTGTGGTGTCATACTTTGTTTCGTAATTCTCTTGTCAGGCATCTTGCAATGTTTCATTTTGTTAAAGGCATTATAGAAATATAAGTTGCAAATGTTTCAGCAGCTCATTCTTCCGCCAATACAGCATGTTTTTTAGTAGCTAGTTACCCACCAGAATTTCATGAGGTCTAGAAACTAGTAATCCATTGCATCTTTAGCATACACTAGCTTGGAATGGGCCATAACGCATACTATTTTTAGCAAGAGAATGAGGTGTACTATGCTCCTTCCTAACCTGGAAGTACTGATGTCAATCAATAAGCTGAGATTAGTTGACTCAATACACACTAAAAGTGAATTAGGATCTTCCTTGTATATAGCTTAATAATGGTGATGAACTGAAAAGGTACAGTTCAAGAGACATTTCCTGTTTGTTTTTATGCTCTCACTTTTCGATTAATTATATGTTTGAACGTGGCTGTGCTGGTTTATGTTTATTTACAATTAGCTCCCACTTGATAATCACTAATTAACAAAATTAAAGAGAAGGGATTGAATTAATAAAACTGAAAATAATCCATGTCATCTTTATTTTGTAAATGTCAAGTTATGAGTTACATAAAAACTGGCATAAATTTAGTCATCCATATATTTTGGCACTCACAGACATGTTAGAATAATTACTTGATCCATTTTTGGAAAATCTAAACAAAATACACACACACAACCTGAAGCCAAGCCCACAGTTATGCACAGTTTAAGTGAAATATACCAAGGAATGTTATAAAATGGGATATTGAGCCCCTGTTCTCCGTCCACAAGATTACCAGTGGCAGCTCAGGATCTGGCGAGATTGTGACATCTAATTTTCACCACCTCTTGTCAGCGAAGTATGGGCTTGAACCTGATTTCAATACATTTTAATAAACTTAAATCTAATTAAACACCTTCTTCTCCAGATTTACTCCCCTCACGAGATTTTCATACCACACCGGCAAGGCTTACACAACAGGTTCACCCAGACGTGAACCAGTGGAGCCAATTCCTGGCTCTAAGAGTGCCCACCCTGCCAGGGTGACGACACAAACCATGCCTACCCTTTTGCAGTTATACAGGCAAGATGTAGAGGGAAAATAGGACAGCGGAGCTGGAGAATTCCACACCAGTTTCCTCACCAGAGCTGACACTGCCAGATTCTCATAAGATTTCACCAGAAAGATGGAATTTTCCCATCTTGCCCACGATGGGAATGGTAGTGGGTGGGGGTGAACCATGCAAAGGTTCATTGACCCTAGGCAGGATTTTCTGATCTGTCGATTACAGCCAGAAAATCCCATCCGTATGCCGTTATTTCATGCCTTCGCTTGAGCGAGACTCTTAAAATCCTGCCTGAGGCCAACGGAGAATTTCTGCGAGCCCCTCCCACCCTGATTCCAGAATGGGCGAGGTGGTAAAATTCTGGCCATAGTCTTCAAGCAAATAGGATTTGGAACTCAATCACAGGATGACTGATGATGAGAAATCCATGATTCATACATAACAGTGCTGGTTTTTTGCACTATTTGTGAGACTACTCATAAAGATATTTTTTAATAAGTGGCAATGTTGCTTTGCATCCTGGCATATTGGTTTATCGGTAAATTCATTATTTAAGTGCGTGCTGCCATTATAATTATTATCATAATCACAGAGATGTAAAAGTAGGAGGAACATAACCTACATTGCTTTCATCTCATATATTTTCTATTGATTAGTTGTGAGCAGCACTAACAGATGCTTGAAGTTGTGTTGCCCATTGTCCTCTCATCTGAGGTAATGGTATGTGGTGTGATTCATCAAAAGGGGGATAAAGAATCTGAAGGGGAAAAAAATTTATACGTGCCTCTGCCTGTGTATTTGCTAATACAGCAAATTGAGCCAGCTCCACAAGCATTCAGGCGAAACCTCTGATGAAACAACTATGATGAAGTCATACACAGAACGGATGTCTGAAAGGATCACCCCCTCCAGGTTCTGTTTTCTCAACTCTTAACTGACCAGCTTTCCAAGGGAGGACAAAGAAAACGCTACAAACTCATGCTGAAGCTCATATTGAGCTGGCAACACTGACTTTAATGAGGGAGAGGAGCTTGATACTATTCTTTCAAAATGGCAATGACTTGTCCATCAAACTGCATCATGCTTTGCGACCAAACACCTTTGTGACGAGGCAGAACAGTGGCAGAGAAGGAAAGGAAAGGAGGAAAATCCCTCTACCTCACGGGACATCCTGCCCCATGTGCCCAAAGATCTGCATGTCAAGAATTGGCCTATTCAGATACATGACTTTCCATGATAGAAACTCACGATTTTGAGGACATCATCCTGGTTGTCTGACAATCTGGCCGAAACTCTATTACCTTGCCTGTTCCGGAATTGGGGCAGGCGAGGTTCCCAGATCGGAAATCTCCATTGGCCTCGGGTGGAATTTCACAATCTCGCTTAAGCGGGGCCGTAAAATACCACCCTATGTATTTGCATTTTTTTAAAAGTTAACTTGAGATTATTCCCACATAAATTCTTATCTGTGTGTAGCTTGTCATTTGTCAGCTGACCATAAAAACATATAAAATCAGGGCAATAAGACCATAAGATATAGGGGCAGAATTAGGTCATCCGGCCCATCTAGCTTGCTTCGCCATTCGGTCATGGCTGATGTATTTCTCAATGTAACTCAAATCTGCAATCCTTTTTCCCATCAATTTCTATTGCCGGCAAATCAATCTGCCTCTGCCAGTGGAAGAATTGAAAACCATTTAATGAAGGGACAAAAACAAAGCGAAGAAAATATTGTTAATGTGAGTCTTGTTTGCAGCTTGCTCACCTCAGTGAGCTTCAGGTCTAAGAACACAGCTGGAAGTATAATTCAAAATATCCAGCCTCTGATGTACGACACAAGGTGAAGGAATGATTTCACAGCGTTAATCTGTTTCGAGTGTCAGACTCGTGGCCTTGAGCTATTCAAAAGCTCTTGATTAGATTACAATGGAGATTTTTCCCCCTCTCTTTGTTTTCCCATCATTACGTGCTACATTGTCAGATTAGGTAATGCTGCTAATCCAATTACTTCAGTGGGTCAGGGAAATGTTTCAAAAGAAATTGATGTTTTGGAAGTTTTACCTGTAGTTGGTTTCTCAAACAATTAGCTCCCTAAATGATTAAATAATTTGGGAAAAGTCAATCATGTTGCCATCATTATATGGGCTTTGTAAGCACTGAGCTCATTTGAGCCCATTTTACAGATACACCATAGAAAGAATCCTTTCCGGATGTGTCACAGCTTAGCATGGCTCCTGCTCTGACCAAAACTGCAAGAAACTACAAAGGGTTGTGAACGTAGCCCAGTCCATCATGCAAACCAGCCTCCCATCCCATTGACTCCATCTACACTTCCCGCTGCCTTGGAAAAGCAGCCAGCATAATCAAGGATCTCTCGCACCCCAGACATACTCTCTTCCACCTTCTTCTGTCGGGAAGAAGCTACAAACGTCTGAGGTCACATACCAACCGACTCAAGAACGGCTTCTTCCCTGCTTCCCCCAATTCCCTTCTCCCCTCTCTAGGTTCTTATCCCCTGAGATCCAGGATGTCTCTCTTTGGGCAGCCATGATCTTCCTCCTTTTGAATGGACTTACCTTATACTAAGTTGATCTTTCTCTGCATCTAGCTATGACTGTAACACTACATTCTGCACCCTCTCCTTTTTTTCTCCCTCCGTACTCTAGGATTGGTATGTTTTGTCTGTATAGTGTGCAAGAAACAATACTGTTCACTGTATCCCAATACATGTGACAACAATAAATCAAATCAACGGACTGCATTATATCTTCTTTATATTTTTCCCTTTGTTAATAGCTATCACGTTGTTAGGAAATCATAATTCATGATATTGCTTATTGTACAAAATTCTTGTAAATCAAAGTTTTTTTTTACTCAATGAAATGAGAGTCTGCATTCTGTAGAACTACATCATTTGTAAATCTATTTCCATGCTATGACACTGCGTTTTTGGTCTTTGCCAGCAACCTTCTGGAGATGTAGCTCTTTTATTAAACAAAATGAGTTTTCCTTCATTTTCTGGAAAATTTTAAAAGCATCATTGTGGCATAACTTGGCTGTAGTGACTAAAACGGTAGGGCTGGATTTTATATGTCCCCAGTCGGGCATGTTTTGGGGGGTGGGGGTTATGTAAAATAGCTCGGGTGGCTAGCCCACTATCTCCCTGCCCACTCCTTTATTGACCCATATATGCAAGTAGGTGGGGGGAAGATTTTGATCTGGATGTTACACTGCCCATGCCAAGATTCAGCTGGCGGGAGTGGCCAGGCCATTTTTATGACCTACACTTCCTGCTGCCTCAGCAAAGCAGCCAGAGTAATTAAGGACCCCTTGCACCCCAAACATTCTCTCTTCCACTTTCTTCCATCAGGAATAAGATTCAAAAGTCTGAGGTCATGCACCAACCAACTCACAAACAGCTTCTTCCCTGCTGCCATCAAACTTTTGAATGGATCTACTCTTGCATTAATTTGATCTTTCTCTACGCTGTAGCTATGATTGTAACACTGCATTCTACACTCTCTGGTTCCCTTCTCTATGAATGGTATGCTCTGTCTATATAGTGTGCAAGAAGCAATGCTTTCGACTTTATACTAATACATGTGACAATAATAAATCAAATCAAATGTGAAAAACTGTAGGAAGACTGGGGGTGGATAGAGGGAGGTGTCCTGCCTGCTTCAAAGCCATACCCCTCCAATGTGTTACATCCCTTGCTTCCGCACTGCCCCAACTGCCCAATTCCCCCCTCCCCTCTCTGGGCTCTAACATTCCTCCCTACCCCCCAAAAACCAGGATGCCTCTTTTTTAGGAAACCCAAAGTCGTTTTTGGGAAACCTTTTTTGGGATCCCAAGATCTTCCTCCTCCTTTCAGGCAACTCTCACCACTAAGCTGCCGTTCTGTTGGGATAGCTGAAGCTGCTGGCTAATCTGATTGGGAAGTTCCTTCCCAACCAATTTAACCCACCCTCTGCCTGTTACGGCTGTGGGGCAGGCTTCTTCTCTTGTGTTGGTTACTGGCCAACCTCCATTTTGAAATGGACGAACAATCTCCTACCTTCCCCACCCGAGTCAAATGCAGTCCCCAGCTCCCAGTGCCTTTAAAGGACAACTAAAAATTTACTATTGATAAATCACTGTGTTATTACGTGAGCCGCTAGAGGCCCATATATAAATCATAATTTATCTTGTTGCCCAGGCTTAGCTGTCATTGAATGCAGTTGTGCATATTTAGTGATTCATTTGTTTGTTGGGTAGTGGGCACATATTGACTGAAAAATATAGTTCAAATAATTGGCTGGTATAATATCACTTGGTAATGTACAAGATGCTGAATGGACACTTCCCTGTAACTGGAAATTGATGTGATGCTTTGTTATAACTCATTGTTGAGCCCATCCCCCCTCATTAAACTAGGAGTTCCGGAACTTCCTTGTTTCTGGAATCAAAGGCTACAGGCATGGTGCTGTCTTCTCACCACCTACTCCTCCTGAACTCCCTCCAGATTCAGTACAAAAATTCTCCAGTCCTCCTCTTGCCCTTTCTTCAATGAAATCCGCTGCTTACGTTCTCAACTATCTTTCAATGTAGCCCTTATCTAACTTATTCATCTCGGCTCACTTTTGCTGACATTGTCAGTCTCACCTTATCTCCAGACTCTGTTCTTGTGCCTTTGAAGACTGCTGTCATTAGCTTCTCCTTTAAAAGACAATGCTTTCTTTTCTGGAAAACTTAACTTTAAGTTACCTTTCCATCAGTCTTTAATGCCATTTTTGTCACTCAACTAAATTCACATTTCCTTTGATGCGCCTCGTGTAAGTCCCACCAAGCTAGCTTCTGACCTTGTTATGGTACTATGAATGTCCTAATCAAAATGAGCAGTGGCACCCTGCATAATTGCAGCCAAGGTCTTCCCTTTGTTTTTCAACTTTGTTTTGCTTTCAACACTATTGCTCACTCCATTCTTCTCTATGCTCTGCCTTTGGTACTGCTCTCTCATAACTCCACTGTGGGATTTTCCGGTCTCGCTCACCTCAAAAATCCCACCCGAGGTCAATGGATCTTTCCACTGTCCATTCCTCAGCTTCTTTCCCTGCCCACATGATCTCCTCCACTATGTTCCGTCCTTAATGCCCTCCTTTTTCATTAGGCTGCTGCATCTGCTAGCACAGCCAACTTCCACATGTATGCAGGTAAAATTCAACCTGAATCTCCCTTTCACCACTGTTGTTGCTATGGCTGTCACTATTATTCAATGCTTTTTTTGACATTAGATGTCCGATGAGTCAAAACATTGAGAAGCTAGGTGTTAACAAAACTGAAGCCATCCTTTTCAGCTCTTACCAACATCTACCACCCACTTTGCTTTAACACCATCACCCATCCTGGCTGCCTGCTGTGATTGCACAACTTTGACAAGCTGTTTGATTGAAGCTAAACTTTCAGCCCCACGTCCAATATGTCCTGAAGGTTTGTTGCTTCCACTTTAGAGCATTTGTTCATTACTTCATTTCAGCTCTTCGTTGCGTCATAATTTGTATTCTATAATGAAATCCTTGCCAGGTTGCTGCTCCTACCATTTATGACCATTAGCTGCTGAAGACTTTGAGAAACAAGCCTTTTCCCACACAAACAACATGTAGTACCATCACGGCAGCATGGTAGCACAGTGGTTAGTGCAGCTGCTTCACAGCTCCAGGGACTTGGGTTTGATTCCCAGCTTGGGTCACTGTCTGTGTGGAGTTTGCACATTCTCCTCATGTCTGCGTGGGTTTCCTCCGGGTGCTCCGGTTTCCTCCCACAGTCCAAAGATGTGCGTGTTAGGTTGATTGGCCATGCTAAAAATTGCCCTTAGTGTCCTGAGGTGCGTAGGTTAGAGGGATTAGTGGGTAAATATGTAGGGATATGGGGATAGGGCCCGGGTGGGATAATGGTTGGTGCAGACTCGATGGACCAAATGGCCTCTTTCTGTATTGTAGGGTTTCTATGATACTTCCTTCGCAAACACCATCATTCCTCTCTGCCCTTTTCTCATTGCAGACCCATCCATGATCTGACCTCGTCCTATGGGGAATTTTCTCCATCATGCATCCCAGTTTTTTATTCTTCTAAATCTGGATTATTGCTTGTACCTTGTTCTTTCTTTCACCTTATAATTGGAGGCTGAGCTTTAAGCTATTACAATCAAGCTTTCTGAAATTCTCTTTCAAAACCATTCACTCTTTGCCTTTGAAAGCCTCATATTTATTCATTTCTGGCTTCAATCTGCTGCCCGAATGTTTTCACCTTCTGCTCAACATCTACCCCTCCTTTTGTAGAGTGCTGTGAAATGCCCTTGTCTCTGAGTACAACATAATATAAATTGCTTGTTGATCAAATACTAGGTGAAGCAATTTTACATTTTATTATCTTCAGGAAATTACCAGGAGACAAAGCTTCAGCAAAAATAGTTCATTACAATTAAAATATCTCTCAACAATAATGCAACAAACAAGGAGCAGCAGGAAAATGTCAATTTCAAAAATTGTGCAATTGACTGGACAAATAATGGGAGGAAATTTTATTTAAACTGGCTGTTAACAGAAGTCTGATTGTATCTGGAAGCAACCTTGCAGCTCATTCAGAGTACGTCAAATTGGACCAACCCCTTTAAAAGAGGGAGTCTATCTTGGTATATACATTTCCATCAACACAATCAATCTTCTGCCAAGTTCTCTAAAATCATTCCTCTTACTATAGAATAGTCCATTACAAGGCTGCACGCTTTTAGCACCAGTGATGCTGCTTCTTCTTCTCCTTCATTGCTATTAATGCCATGAAAAATGACACTATCCTACAAGGTTTGTGCTGTTTAACTAAACTATAAAATACTTTTCAGGGATAAGATGTAGATCATTGATATAATTGCACGGCCCTTGTGACTAAATGACCTTCTCCTGATCTTGTATTTGAGTTACTGTTTTTGGGATGTTCTACTCATACAGAAAAAGACCATTTGGACTTGGTTGCAATGATGTCAACATGCCTAGTTCTCAATGTGTACGAAGGAAGAGAAATGCTGTTGTCTGGGTTCTGCCAAATGCATTGTTCCCACTGGAATTCTCCATAATTTGTCAAAATCCATTTGGATATGCCAGTTTCATTGCTCGAGCAAAACTGGCATGAATGTTATCTGACTGCACAATTGCGTAAATAAGCCAAAGTTATTTTAGAATTCCAATTTTCTAAGTACCCTGGTTATCTTAAAAAATAGGAGTTGCATTGATTTGACAGCTCATTTATTGTGTATCTTTAATGCTTAGCTTTCTGTAACAGTGGACTGTATAAGTTGACAGTTGCATGGCAGTCTTGGAGATTTACATCTCTGGCTAGTCAGTCCACCTATGAAGCAGCACTGTGTGTTGCTTGTTAATTTTAGTGGCAGCCTGCCTTGAGCCAATGTTCTGTAGTCTATCCTTTTCTGGTTTGACTGGTAACTTGGCCTGTGGTTGACCAGTTAGGTACATATACTTTACCTGAAGCAGTTTGATAAATTGCCAATCACATGTAGAATATGGTATTCCAAATTCCTGTTTTATAGGATTTGGGAAGAAATGGGTCTGACCCTTGAGCCTGCTCAGTTATGCAGTTATGTGGGGGCTACCCTCTATTTGAACTCACATCCACCTGCCTTGGTTTGGTAATCTTTTTTTACTCTTGCCCAATAAAAATCCATCAATCTTACTTCAGTCATTTTCAATTGACTCCAAGCCTTAGCAGAGTTTTGAAAACGAGAATTCAATTTTTCCACAACACTTCGTGTGAAGAGTCACTACCTGCTGTCTCCCCTGAAGGGCTTTGCTCTGATTTTAAGGTTACGCTCCAGTGTCCTGGACTCTCCAACAAGGAGAAATAGTTCCTATCTGAGATATCAAACCATTTGATTGTCTTAAACAGCTCAACTACAATTTGAAATATTCTTCTACCAGAGATTGCCATAATTAACGATTGTTCCTTCAGCAGCAAGGAATGTAACATAAGAGGTGAAGAAAGACTGTGCAGCAACACAAATGAGGTCTGAGTGAGAGTTGGGACCTCACCTCCAGTTGGAAATTCAAAATTTTATCTGGGTAGAATTGCAGTGTATTACAGCTATTGTGAGTCTGCAATAATCTATTGGCAGGCTTCCCTTGGCACCCTTGTGGCTGAAATCTCAATTAGTACAGTTTCCTTGACAACATTGAAATAGAATAGCAGCATGTTGGATTTATTCATGCACAGATGGAGACCATGATTCAAACTAGAACTCTCTGCGCTCGTGCACCACAGTCGTTGGAAAGTTTGTTCTCAACCAACGTGGGATTTCTAAGAAAAGCTGGCAAGTGCACCAACCAAAACTGTGTTTATGCCATAAGCAATGTGGAAAAAATGACTGACAAGGTGTCCTGTCTCAGAAAAAAATTGCAAAGCTCAAGATGATGGATCCTCAGTGAAACAATCTCAGTAACCATCCAAGGGAAGAAGGTTTTTAAATGTGTGTGTCCGGTACTGGGCTGTGTTCGAGCCTGAGTCAATCCTTTAGGGCTGAATTTTCACCCTTGAGGTGGGTGGCAGGTTTTGGGAAATCCGTCGCTTGGCCTGCCTTCCCTGGGAGAAATGTGCCTGTAATAACAGGATTTTCATTGTGATGATTAGGCACAGACTGTAGTTAGGGCAGCCAACATGTGACAAAGTTCAGAGGGGCTCCTGGGTACAGAGGTGGGCTTGCCCTAATGCTATGGGACTTGATCCCAGTTAAAATAAAAATAGAAGGGTCTTGCACCTCTCACACCCCTTTTATTCCCACACACTTCCCATGCTCCATCTTTGCAACCTCATGCCTCTGAACCACACCCTGTGGTTTCTACTTCCTCCCATACCAAGCTATGCCCCAAATAATGCCAATGGTCCCTCATATCCACACAGCAAACCATGGCACTCACGATACACCGTATGTAAGTATTTAATCCTATAGCAATATGCATAAAATAATGTTTTTAAAAAATAATTCATTGATAACTTTCAAAGTACCTCATTTTTCCTACAGTCACAGTAAAAGTGTCAATTAGCCAGACTGTTTTAAAATATCCGTAGTAGAAATAGCAAGCACTTGAAATCTATTAACCTTGTGCAAATTAACATTGTGAAATGGATAGCATAGTCAGTTGTCACTTTTGGTGATGGACTTTTCCCCATCCAGTACATTCTGCACCTTTTTGTTAGCGCTTCCTTCAAGTGGTATTGAACATGGAGGAATACTGAGTCATCAGCTTGGGGTGTGGGGGAGGCAGGCAGTACGTGGTAATCGGCAGGAGGTTTCCTTATCCAAGTTTGACCTGATGTCGTAAGACTTTGTACCTTTTTGTGCCACAACTTTTGCTGGATCTGTTCCACCTGTGTGACAGGATATGCAGAGATGATGATGGTAGGACATTACCTATAAGGTACGATTCTATGAGTATGACTATTTGACTATTTTAGGCTACTGCTTGACTAGTCCATGAGCACAAGCCCAGCCCTCAGATGTTAGTAAGGAGGGCTTTGCAG
The DNA here is from genome assembly GCF_965287045.1 of Carcharhinus amblyrhynchos. NCBI lineage: Eukaryota > Metazoa > Chordata > Chondrichthyes > Carcharhiniformes > Carcharhinidae > Carcharhinus > Carcharhinus amblyrhynchos. The sequence goes on along the minus strand of NC_137336.1, from coordinate 31,406,536 downwards.
TGTCAACAGGGCTGAGTTTGCTATTGTCATTTCCATTGCCTCAGACGTTACCAAGTAGTCTGGCCAGTTCCATTCCTTATACTCTATAATTGTTTATAGACTTTGTAGTGGTTTGATGCATTCGCCTGGTGATTTCAATGGGCATTTAAGAGTTTATAAGGGCAGTTAAGAGCATTGCTGTGGACCTGGAATCACATGTAAACCAGACCAGGCAGATTTGCTTCCCAAAAGGCATCAATAAACCAAATGAGTTTTTATGACAATTGACAATGGTCATTATTAGATGAGTCTTGGATTATATTTTTAATTCCAGATTTTTATTAATTGAATTCAAACTTTACCATCTGCTGTGGTGGGATTGGAACCCAAGTCCCAGATCATTACTCTGGGTCTCAGGATTATTAGTCCAGTGACATCATGCCATCGCTTGAGGTAATGCCCATGCTTCTTCCTAATTTATGGTTCCTGGAACGAAAGGCTTGAATCATGGTTCCAATGATATGATGCAGAAGTGTTGATTTTTTTTTAAAGTTTATTTATTAGTCACAAGTAGGCTTACATTAATACTGCAATGAAGTTATTGTGAAAATCCTCTAGTCGCCACAGTCTGGCACCTGTTTGGGTATACTGGGGGAGAATTTAGCACGGCCAATGCACCTAACCAGCATGTTTTTCGAACTGTGGGAGGAAACCGGAGCACCCTGAGGAAACCCACGCAGTAACAATCAGATCCACACAGACAGTGACCCAAGCTGGGAATCAAACCAGGTCCCTGGTGCTGTGAGGCAACAGCATTAATCACAGTGCCACTCCATGTTTCGTTTTTCAGCTATTGCAGGCGATATATGCTGAATAATAGCACTAGAGAAGAAAATTAAAAAAAACATTAAAATCAAGAGAATTAACTTGTTAAAATAGACAATCTTGATTTGAAGTCATTATTACACCACAACCATAATTGTCCATTACCAAGGGGTTGTCAAGGCTGCAGCGTATTCCAACAACTTTTTCTCCTGGTTGGATGCTGATGATGCAGTTTAATTTTCTTCTTCATGCAAAACACTCCAGCTGGCAAAAGAGATCATGTGAAAAATGTAGAATTAAAGCTTAATTGAGCAGCCAACTTCAGGATTCCATCAAATAGCTGGTTAAGGCAGCTGTTGTGCAAGGATAAAAGATATGGAGCTAACAGTGTAAACCTAAATCTGAACACAGTTGCAGGCTTAAATAGTATGTTTGAGGACATCTGCCTAATTCAGAGATAGTGTAGATTATATTTTTGTTACCAGCCTTGCGTACAATGCTATACTCCTCAGTACCTATCCCGTTCAATTATGTATGCACTTTACATTTTTAAATGGGTATTTTTTCTGACAAGGTAAAGGTAATGAAGTTTATTTTCACTATTTTTGTTACTGTAGGAATATATCCATGCATCAGCCCTGAATTGAAATGACAAAATGTTAAATTATCCCCACAATTCGAAGGCTGTTGAAAGTACTCAGTTTCATAATAAGCACAATGTTTGTATAGCCTGTCTATGCATTCAACTTGATATTTTAGACAACCATTAGGGATCTGCAGCATCCCGCATCAGAAAAATATAGATAAACCGACAACTTGTTTTTTCCCTAACTGCGTTGAAATCAGTAAAACTGTGGGGGAAATTGCGCTGAACACATTTTTAAAAATTACTTCTGGGGGGGGGTGAGTCGCTGCCTGGGCCAGCATTTATTCCCAATCTCTAACTCCTCTGCGCTTCAGGGGGCATTTGAGAGTCAACCATGTTGCTGTGGATCTGGAGTAACTTCTAGGTTAGACCAGGTAAGGACAGCAGATTTTCTTCTCTAAAGGTCACAAGTGAACTAGATGGGTTTTGATAATCAACACGATGATTTTACGACGTGGTGTGAATGAATCAAAGCTTTACAAATAAATGCCAAATACTTGGTGTCATATGATGGAGCTAAGGAATTCAGTTTACACAATCAGTCCAACATATCTTACCTTAAAAACCGTGTAGTCTTGGTATAAGTTGGTCCTAAGATGTTTGTCACATCTTAAGTTGCATTCAAATTTACAAGCTTTATGATCAGAGAGGAAGCTGATTATACTGTATTGAACTGTGCATTAAGCTGGAAGAGGCTGATTTAAATAACAAATTGGACTCAATTGTAATGCTTCTCGCAAATGCAAATCATAAACATAGGGCTTGTATTGCAATATTACTCATATTTCAATGATATAATTGACACAAATCTTTAATTGCATTTACTGACTGGCATTTAGATTTGCAATGTACCACAAACTTGTGAGGTGTATCAATCAGCAAATGTTACTTTCCACACTTCAGTGCTAGGACAAGTAAGAAGTCTCACAGCGCTAAGTTAAAGTCCAACAGGTTTATTTGGTAGGACGAGCTTTCAGAGCTTGTCTCCTTCATCAGGTGACTCACTGACGAAGGGGCAGCGCTCCGAAAGCTCATGCTGCCGAATAAACCTGTTGGACTTTAACCTAGTGTTGTGAAACTTCTTACTGTGCCCAACCCAGTCTAACGCCGGCATCTCCACATCATATGCTAGGACAAGGAAGTTATATTTCCAGTTTGTGCTAATGGCTTTTTGTGTGTTTGTTTTTATAGACACAAAATATGTAGGGCAGAATTTGGTGTCCCACCGGCGATAGGAATCTTAGCAGGCAGGGGCCGGACCATACAAAGGTCCATTGACCTTGGGTGGGATCTTCCAGACTTGGAGCGAATGTGGCTGGAAAATCCCATCAGTAAATTTTGTATTTTTCCCCTCAGCTTCAAAATGGTCTTGGCTCTTCAGCTGAATCAACAGAGAGTTCAGGGCAATTTAAGTAACTATTTAAAAAGCACTGTTGGTGCTGCCTGGAAGAAATCCTTATGAAATCTCCTGAAATGTGACTTTTCAAAACCTTTTGATAAATTATTGATTGGAGTAATTGCAGAAATCTCTAGACTCAAGTTAATTTCCTCACTTACATTGAGAAAAATGTAACAGGAGAATGCCATCTAATTAAACAGGTTTTTTTTTGAAAACACATTATTTATGACCTACTTGATCATGTATTTGAGCTATAATTTAGCATGTTCTACTGTGCATTGACACGATTGTATGAATGCAGTCTGGACTTGAATTCAAGCGTCTGACACAGGAACAGGAATAGACTACTCAATCCCTAGAAACTGTTCTGTCATTTAGATCATAGCTGATCAGTACCTCAAACCCATTTATCCATCAGAGCTCCATATTTCTTGATATTCTTATTAAACAAAAATCTATTGATCTCAGTCACCGAGTGGTCATGTGAAAACGTAATGACATGATTTCAAAAGAGGTTGCATGGCAGGAATGCAGGAGTTATTCCTGGAAGTGTGGTGCACAAGTGTTGAAGTAGCTGCTAAGCTAGCGAATAAACTACTCTTCGTTGAAACACCTTGCTGTCAGTGACTGCGGAATCCAAAACATTTACATGGGATGGCCTTTTTACCGTTGCACCCCGTTGGCCAATGGCCGGGGCGAGCTGGTAACATTGGGAGAGAGAGCTGATAACCAGGTTTGCGCCCGATTTCTTGCCTCTCACGATCTTATCGGCACTGGATATCTGGCACAATCAGCCTTGTACCCGAAAGGGACACGAGGTTGATTATAACACTTACATTTATTTTAAATCTAGTTTGAATGGAATTAGTGAGCCTGGGGTAGAATTACCTGGGGTGTCTTGCCTCTGTGGCCTCACTGGGGAAGGATCTCTCTGGTGAGGATCGTATATGGTTCCCCCATCAACGGGGGTCAGATGTGATGGCCTTGCCAATAGAACCGGAAGTCGGGGGCAGGGGTGGGCTGGCTGTCCCAGGCTGGCATCGCCCATTGAGCACCTGGCATTGCTAGCCTGGCATCCTGATATCCATATATATCTCTTAATTTATCATTTTTTTGCAAATGCATCACATATGGGAATACAGTGCCCTTAGCTTTACCCTTTTTCTGTTTTCTCCTGCTGTCACCTTAGTCACTAATGTCAGACAAACAAATTGTCTGTTATTTCCTGATCTACTCGATGTCATCTAAGTCGCTCATCTGCTCTTTAGACTTGATGGTTACTACTTTCGAATTTACCCTTTCGCGAAGCCTCCCAAGTGGAACCAGTCCCCTTTTACCTTAGTTTTTGCACCAGTAGATAATCAAATGAAATTTTTGCCTCATAGCCCACTCTTGAAGCCATGCATTTAATTATCAATGGTTATATATGCGACCAAGGAATGCCCTATTGACGTGAAACTCTGTTACCTACAGGTACCAGCAGCGGTTGAGAAACTGTTAGGAGAGGTGTAATGGGAAAGGCAGGTTTCTGAAATTTGATGAAGGCACAATGTAGCATCAACCTGAAAGAGAAAGACAGCCGATGCCAGAGGAGTGTGAGACTGTGCACTGGAAACATTACACTAGACAGGGGAACTCATTAGAGGTTTAGTAGTAGCCTCCAACCAGAATGGTGAGATTGATAAATTCCAGAATTCAAACACAGGGGACTAATTTAGATGGCCGCTGTGGACCAGCTAAAATGAAGCCCAAGAAACGAGAAACTGACCTGGAGTAAAGTTCAAACTGGAGAGTCCAGTGCCCTTTCATGATCTGAAACCATGGACATGTACCTGAGTGCAGACCATTTAACATTTGGATTGGTTACCCTGTACAGGGCGTTGCTTCTAAACTGTCACAAAATAGTTCCCAGTGGTGAATACAAAATTCCACGAGGATCCCATTAATCTGTGGGGTGGCATTGGAAAATGGAATTATTGTCGGCAAATTCTTTGAAAAGATGGACAGTGAGTTTTGGGGCTTTTTGTAATAGAGAGCAATCATGCGGTGAATTATTTCTTGAGAATGAATCAACCCTGTAAAACGCGTTGGATTGGGGTGAAGTCAAATGTTAGCAAGTTTCAGATTCAGCTATAAAGATTGTGGGTCGCTCATCAAACATTAATGGAAGCACTCAAGAAATTTCTCAATTGTTTGTCCCTCTCTGCTATCAGGTTTGTTACTGCAAATTTTATATGACACTGTTATACTTCTCTTAACCTGTTCACCACATGGCACACGGGAAAATAAAAGCAACATTTAACTCTTCCTCTGTAGGATATAACTGGACATCATGTTCTGTTATTTTATCTGAAGGTTTCTGGCAATATTCATAAAGTATTCAGTCTTTGCTCTCACGATTTGTAATGTCAGCAGAGCTGCTGAACAGAAATGCTGGCTTCTAGCTCACTGCTTGCCATCAGTTAGTCTGTATTTGTACCGAGCAGGACATAGTCTGCAATTGTTGCCATAGCAACAAGTGGCACAGAAGTAAACACGTTTCTCTAGAGGATAAAATGATGAAAATGGAAAATCCTTGAATGGTATTTTGGAGCTGGTGTATTGAGATAAATTAGGGCCAGGAGTTTTTACTAGTTCTCCCTGGTATTTGCCCAATAATCAGCTTAGTCCAAATCATTAATATAGATCGTAAATAGCTAAGAGCCCAACACTGATTGACTCTCTATAGTTTGCCATCCTGCAAAATACCCATTTATCTCAGTTTCCCGTTAGTTACTCAATATTTTTGCCTGCTAATATATCATCCCCCAACACCATATGCCTTTATCTTGTGCAGTAACCTTTTTATGTGGCACTTTATTGCGTGTCTTTTGGAATTCCAAATCAACTGATTTCCCCATTATCCACCCTACTTGTTACACGCTCAAGTAACTCTTTTCTTAAAACAAAATCTCAAACATGATTTGCCTTTCAGAAAACCAGGTTCACTCTGCCTGATTGGATAATGCTTTCTAAATGTCCTGCTAGTACCCCTTTAATAATTTCAGCATTTTTTTTTAGTGACAGATGTTAGGCAAACTGGCCATAGTTTCTTACTTCCTGTCTCTCTCCCTGCTTGATAAGTTTAAAACTTATTTACTAGTGTCACAAGTGGGCTTATATTAACACTGCAGTGAAGTTACTGAGAAAATCCTCTAGTCGCCATACTCCAGTGCCTGTTCACCTACACTGAGGGAAAACTTAGAACATAAGAACATAAGAACATAAGAAATAGGAGCAGGAGTAGGCCATCTAGCCCTTCGAGCCTGCCCCGCCATTCAATAAGATCATGGCTGATCTGTCGTGGCTCAGTTCCACTTTCCCGCCCTCTCCCCATAACCCTTAATCCCCTCTCTTATCAAGAACCCATCAACCTGCTTCTTAAAAATATTTAGCGAGGCAGCCTCCACCACTTCAACGGGCAGAGAATTCCAGAGATTCACCACCCTTTGAGTGAAGAAGTTCCTCCTCAACTCCGTTCTAAACCACCTCCCCTTTATCTTGAGGCTGTGCCCCCTAGTCCTACTGTCTTTTTTGAGCGGGAAGAGTCTCTCCACCTCTATCCTATCCATCCCATTCATCATCTTATACGTCTCAATGAGATCTCCCCTCATTCTTCTAAACTCTAACGAGTACAAGCCTAGTTTATTCAGCCTCTCCTCATAGCTCAATCCCCTCAACTCCGGTATCAGCCTAGTAAACCTCCTTTGCACTCCCTCCAGGGCCAAAATATCCTTGCGTAAGTACGGCGCCCAAAACTGCACACAGTACTCCAGCTGCGGCCTCACCAATGCCCTATACAGCTGCAGCAAGACCTCCCTACTTTTATATTCAATCCCCCTCGCTATGAAGGCCAGCATCCCATTCGCCTTCCTGACCACCTGCTGCACCTGCAAGCTGGGTTTTTGCGACTCAGCCAGTGCATTTAACCTGCACATCTTTCAGGCTGTAGGAGGAAACTGGAGCACCCGGAGGAAACCGAGGAGAATGTGCAGACTCCACACAGACAGTGACCCAGCCGGGAATCAAACCCAGGTCCCTGGCATTGTGAGGCAGCAGTGCTAACTACTGTGTCGCCCAGATGTGTTACACTTTTGGTTTTCCATTTTATTGGGACCATTGCAGTATTAAGGGATTTTTGACAGATTGCAATCAATTCACCCATTATCTATGCTCCCACTTCTTTTAAGAGCCTGAAATTAAGGCCAGTTGGTCCAGGGGACTTGTCAGCCTTTAGTTCCATTAGTTTTCCCAGTAACTTTTCTCTAGTAATGGTGATTATTTTAAGTTGCTCCCACCCTTTTACCTCTTGATATTCTATTCTTGGGATGCCTTTTGTGCCTTCTACTGTGAAGACCGATACAAAATACTTGTTCAAAGTCTCTGCTATTTCCTTGTTTCCATTATTAAATTCCCAGTCTCACCCTCTAAAGGACCACTGCTCACTTCAGCTACTCTTCCTTTTTATATTCTTGCAGAAACTTTTACTGTCTGTTTTTATACGTCTTGCTGGTTTCCTAATTTCTCTCTTTGTTTTTTTAAGTCATCCTTTGCTGGATTCTAAAGTGTTGCAATATTAGAATCATAGAATCCTTACAGTGCAGAAAGAGGCCATTTGCACCGACCACAATCCCGCCCAGACCTTATCTCCATAACCCCACATATTTTACCCTGCTAGTCCCCCTGACACTAAGGATCAATTTAGCATGGCCAATCTACCTAACTTGCACAACACTGGACTGTGGAGCACTTGGAGGAAACTCACGTAGACACGGGGAGAACATGCAAGGTCCACACAGTCGCCCAATGCCAGAAACGCCGGGTCCCTGGCGCTGTGAGGCAGCATTGCTAACCACTGCCACCGTGCCACCTTGGCTTCTGGGTTAATACTAATCTTCACAGCATTGTACGTCTTTTGTCTAATTTTGCACCATCCTTAATTTTCTTAAAAACTTCTCCAAAACTGGTTCAAACTGAATCATTGCACACAAAGTGAAGATGCTTGGTTTAGGGCTTCTCTTAACCAGCTAAGTACACAGCTACTGAAATATCGTACAACCGAGCAAATGATGGTTCAGTGACATTATTCATGGTGGTTAATCTGTTATGTCATTAACATATGTTTTTAACCCAGAACAGATTGTGTGTGTATTGCTCACCTTGGCAATGTAAGTTCATTTAACATTAAATTTTAATAACAATTCTTTATGATTTATTTGGTGTAGGCATTTATTTAATAACAAGGGAAAATGTATTTGTATTCTGTTAGCTTGGAGCCATTTATTTTGACTGATGAAGTGACTTGGGGTGCTTTGCTACATTGAGGACAGTCTATTAATATAAGCTGTTGTTGTTGGAAGAGAAAATATTCCAGGTCAGGAATCATGTACATATTTCTGCTTTATGCTGGGAGTTACGATTTAAAAAGCCGCTGGATGCAATGATGCTCAAAGTGTAAAGGAGGCCAGGGATCTGAATAGGATGCTGAAGTGGGACGTGAACAGAAATACATTTGAAATCATTTTAACCCCTTTAGAGACAAACTCAAAGTACTTAGCTCTCAAACTGCATGCACTTCCCTTATCTGAAGGCAAGCAAAATACTACTTGTAGCCTTCAAAGGTCAAAAAATTGTTTGAAATGTTATTAGAAAAATGTAATAGAAAGAAAGCATTTAACAGTCCCTTAGGACTGAAATGGTGGCTGTTAACACCTCTTCAGATAAAGGTAAAGTTTATTTATTAGTGTCACAAATAGATTAACATTCACAGTAACTTCATTGCGGTGTTAAAATCCCCTAGTTGTCACACTCTGGCGCCTGTTCAGATACATGGAGGGAGAAGTTAGCATGGCCAGTGCACCTAACCAGCATATCTTTGGGAGTGTGGGAGGGGACCAGAGTACCAAGAGGAAATCCACGCAGACATGAGGAGAACGTGCAGATCCACACAGTGACCCCAGCCAGGAACTGAACCCGGGAACCTGGTGCCGTGAGGCAACAGTGCTAACCACTGTGCCACCCTTCACCTTTAGTCAGAAAGGGTATCGAGGGTTATGGGGATGAAGTGGGAAAGTGGAGTTGAGGGTTATAACGGATTAGCTATGAAGTTATTGAATGGCGGAGCAGACCCGAATGGTGGACTGGCCTCCTTCTGTTCCTGTGTCTTATGGTCTGGGGTGATTTTCAGCTCACATTCCCTCTCCGAGAAAATAGTGACTCAGGCTAAAAATTCGGAGAGTGTCGGAAAATTCCCGGAAAGCTCGTGTTCTGTGATTTTCCCCATGCTGGTGATGTTGGTAGGTTTATACCAGAAAGGACAAGAAACTAGTTTTAATGCATTTGAAAAAATTTTAATGTAATTACTGCCATAATTTCCCCCATCGTCATACTTTCAGTCAGGTCACCAAGGTTTGTAAAAGGTTGACCCAGAAGTGAACCAATTGGTGGGAATCCCTCTGGAAAGCCCAAAGGTGAGTATAGACCCTGACGGAGAGGGACATGATTGGGCATGGCATCATGCCAACCTGTGCCAAGGGGGCAGTGTCGGAGCAGACCCTACTGTGTAGTGATGGAGGGCAGGGGGAAAGTTTTGCATTGAAGGGGGGAGGAAATGCCACTGATGATCAGGGGTGGGAGAGGGAGATACTGGTGATGATCGGGGAGTTGGGGGGGGGGGGGTAGAGGGGGTGGTGGTACTGGCAATGATGACATAGGTGAAGGGTGAGAGGGAGATGCTGGCGATGATGGGGTTTGGGGGGGATGGCGGCGGTGGGGTGGGGGAGGAGGGGAGTGTGGTGAGAGGGAGATGCCAGTGATGATCAGAGAGGGTGGGGAGGGAGATTGGCAATGATGGGGGTTGGGTGGGAAGGACATACCGGTGATGAAGTGGGGAAGTGGGCAGGGAGATTCCAGTGATGATGGAGGGGGAGGATGTATACAGGGAGATGCCGCTGATAACGGGCAGTTTGGAGAGATGGGGTTGGGGCAGGACCCTGATACACCCATGGTGGGGTGGGTGGAAGATTATTTGTCGCTCTAAGGGCCTCTGGAGCTCACTTTGCCGTGTCTTTAGGCCCTGCCTCTCGGAATGACAGTGTGAAACACACCCCCCCATTTATTTTTGACAAAATGCCATAAGATTTGGAGAGAAAACCTGCCTGTTTTCTGCAGAGAAACACACTGATTTTCAGTCTGATCCTGACACTTCGCTATTTTTAAATAAGGTTCCATTTAGCATTTTCACGCATAATAAACTTCAGTTTTTTTGTCTACGTTATCGACCTGACTGGCAGGGTGGTGGAGGTCAGTTCATCTGTCAGTTGTCTAGTTTTGTGATTATAATGTGGCCTTACAATGGGGTGTGAGATTCCACAAGGCTGATAATGGAATAGAATGACATGTAGCATGTAAACATTGATGTTAAGAGAGACTTTGATGTACTCACACATAGAACTGAAAAAGTTAGTGAGTGGGTATAGCAAGAAGTTAGGAACACAAATGGCATTTTGGCCTCCTTTACAAAGAAAGGAGCAAAACAATACAGAAATCTTGCTACGATTGTGCTGGACTTGGTGAGATCACACCCAGAATACTACACACAATGTTTGTCTCCATAGTTATGGAAGGATATACTTGCATCAGAGACAGTACAGCAAAGGTTTACTAGATATGTTCCAGGGTTTTGTCCTATGATGAATGGCTGAGTGAATTGGATTTATATTCTCAATATCTCTTTGAAGATCCTCGATATTGAAAGGGTGTTTCCCTTGGCCTGGGATCGGAAAACAAGGGGTACAGGTTTAGGATAAAGGGTCAATAATTTATGACTGAAGTAAGGAGAAATTTCTTCACACAAAGGGATTCCCTCCCCCAGAGGATTATAGATGATACCATTACCGCATGTATTTAAGGCTCGAGAGACAGATTTTGAGTCTCTCGGTGAATCAGGGGATATGGGGAGATGGTGGCAAAGTAGCACTGAAGCCCAAGATCGACCATGATCATACTGAGTGGTGAATGGGGCTTGACAGGCCATATGATATTCTCCTGCACCAATTTCTCATGTTTTTCTGAACTGAAGCCGGTAGTCCTCTGCTGGCTAATGTTGGAGTTTAATGTTGGAGTACTTGTTGGAGCTTAGAAGGCTGAGGGGTGATCTTATAGAGACATATAAGATAATGAAGGGGCTAGATAGGATAGAGGTAGAGAGATTCTTTCCACTTAGAAAGGAAACCAGAACTAGAGGGCATAGCCTCAAAATAAGGAGTGGGGGGTGGGGGGGGGGGGGGGGTGCAGGGCGGGGTGGTTGCAGTTTAGAACAGAGTTGAGGAGGAACAGTTTCTCTCAGAGGGTAGTGAATCTCTGGAATTCTCTGCTCATTGAAGTGGTGGAGGCTACCTCGTTGAATATATTTAAGTCATGGGTAGATTGATTTCTGATTGATAAGGGAATTAAGGGTTATGGGGAGCAGGCAGGTAAGTGGAACTGGTCCACTTCAGATCAGCCATGATCTTATTGAATGGCGGGGCAGGCTCGAGGGGCTAGATGGCCTACTCCTGCTCCTATTTCTTATGTTCTTATGGTTCTTGTTGTGATGTGGGATATTATGCAAGTCACATTCCTCTCCCATGATATGACACATGATCTTGGTGTGGTTACTGTGAAAGCCACCATCCCCGGGATGGGTTGGGTGGGGGGTGGGTGATTAGCGTGTAAATACTTGGGGCTAAGGGGAGATGCCTGGGTAAGATGCTCTGTCAGGGAGTCAGCGCAGACTTGATGGGCTGAACAGCCTCCTTCTGCACTGTAGGGATTCAGTGATTCTGTCCTGTGGTTCACAGTGTTAACCTAAGGCATTGTAAGTCTGCAGTCATCTCCTGGCTCACAACCTGTAGCCTTGACCTGGGGGAAAGATAAGTGCACAGAATTACCAAGTCCGTTGGCAGAAAATTGTGTGCAGGTAGCTCTCAACTCTGGCTTACCCTCGGGAGTAGCTGACCCATTTTTGTTATTTCAGCTTCAAACTGCTGATGCAACCACTTATATAAAAAAATGGTGAAATGTGCTGACGGGTTGGCATTTTTGGGATGTTATTAGGGCTGCTATGAGGATGCCAGAGGGTGTAAAAATTTACCTGAGCACTGCCAACTGCAATGGCTCCTCAAGGTTGATCTGATAATCGCTTCCAGAGCATTAATATTGTATTCATCTGTCAGATGTAAAACATTTTGAAGTAATGGAAAAAAAAGGATTAATATTTTAGTATGACATTGAAATTCTTGCAGAATTTAGATTTCCTCGGTTTGCTGCAAGGTTATATTTCCATTTTCATTTCAATTGTGCTTGGAATAAGATCGGGGGTGGGGGGGGGGGCGCGCAATTCTCCCAAAAATATTCAAAGTGTCCAATTTGCATAAATCCTGTTGGGTCTTTCAGTGGGATTTTTAAAGTGAATCTTCCACACTCTGTGCACTGCAGTATGCACTAGTGTAAATCACTCCAAAAAGCTACGGCATGGGGGACCTATTGTGTCGATCTGTCAGTGCCTAGATCGGTGTATGGGCAGTGGCCCCTGTCTGCTGGCCTCCCAATTGCTGGCCAGCTCAGTGACCTTTGCATTGCCGACCCTGCAACCACCCCCACAGCCCAATCACTGACCCTCCGAACGTGCTCGGGCTAGTCTCGACTGCCTGCAGTCCTGATCTCCCGATCCCTCCCCACCCCATATCAGGGTGGAATCCTGAGATTATTCTCGGTGAGAACTGGAGGACTGTGTGCAGATTTGGCCTCTTAAGAAAGGATTTACTCGCATTGGAGGTGATGCAGAAATAGTTGACTAAAATGGTCCCTGGGATAAGGGGCTGTCCAATGATGAGAACCTAAGTAAATTGAGTTTATATTCTCTGGAGTTTAGAAGGATGAAAGGTGATCTCGTGAAATCTACAAAGGGGCTTGGTAAGATAGACGCTGAGAGATTGTTTCCACTGATCGGGGGGTCTAAACACAGGACACAGGCTCTGGATAAGCAGCCAATAATTTAAGACTGAAATGAGGAGAAATTACTTCACTGAAATGGTTATGAGTCAATGGAATTTACCTTAGAGGGTTATGGATGCTCCATTGTTGAATACATTTACAGCTGGTATATGGTTGGTCTCTCAGGGAATTAAGGGATATAGGGAATGGGCAGGAAAATGGAGTTGAAGTCATGATCGTACTGAATGGCAGAGCAGGCTCGACAGATCATGAATTCTACTCCTGCTCCTACTTATTTTGTTCTTGGTAACCACATCAAAAAGCCATTGGTAGAGATGAAATGTCTTTTAATGCAATAAGTATGAATGGAACTAGTGGGAACAGTGCTACTGATTAGAGGAAGATGGAGTGATGGCAGTGCTACAATCAACACTTGTCTCAAGGAGGATGAGAAGAATCAGTGTACCCTGATCACAGAACACACATGGGATATCACTGATACTAGTGTGGCATTAGTGCAGTAGCTATGTATCAACTCAGCTTGAGTTCTTGAACAAGGAGTGGTGGTAAAATTGAGTTACTGATACATTCCAGGAATTTGGAAACGAAGGGAAGGCTGAAGACAAGGAACTAAAAACTGCTTGGTCTATGAGGGCCGAACAAGCGGAGGAAACCCCAACAAGGAGAAGATATGTGGGAAGGTTATGAATGTGAGATGGAGACGTTCCACTGGGTCTCAAAAAAATTTCTCATTTCAGTCTTAAATTATTGGCTGCTTATCCTGAGCCTGTGCCCAGGTGTTTTGGACACCCCGATCAGTGGAAACAATCCCCCAGTGTCTCTCTTAACAAGCCCCTTCAGGACTTTGTAGATTTCAATGAGATCATCTTTTATTCTTCTAAATTCTAGAGAATATAAGCTCAACTTACTTAGCCTCTCATCCTTTTGTCTTGATGTCACTCAGAGTTGGAACAGGCATGATCGTAGAATCCCTACAGTGCTGAAGGGAGCCATTCAGCCCATTGAGTCTGTATTGACTCTCTGACAGAGTGTCTTAAACAGAACCCCTCCCCTGACCTATCTATGGAATCCTTGCACATTTACCATAGCTAATTCATCTAACTTGCACATTTTGGGACACCAAGGGGCAATTTAGCATGGCCAATCCACCTAACTTGCACACCTTTGAACTGTGGGAGGAAACTGGAGCGCCCAGAGGAAATCCATGCAGACACAGGAGGAATAGGCAAACTCCACAAAGACTGTCACCCAAGGCTGGAATCAAACATTGGTCCTAGGTGTTCTGAGGTAGCTGTGCTAAATACCATGCTGCCCCTGATGATGACAAAGATCCTGTCACTTCTACTTTGTCTTTGGCCAAGATAAAGAATGCCTAACTGAAAAAAGTTCTGAGTATGCGTGAAACAGGCATCCTTACTGCATCAGTATAGTGGTGAAGGCTCAATGCCAGTTTTCCAGCAGAATAGACCATTCAATTGTTCGGATAGAGGCAAGTACCCACAAATGCCAACTCACCATCCACACAAAGTAGAAAGGTGTAGCCTCAATTTTCCTGCACATTAACCCTCCCAACCCCACTCGTATGCTCTGCAGGACAGATACACAATAAGTACTGTAAACGTTGTAGGCACGTTGCTTTTTTTATGTCAGTCAACCCAGACCTGGAATTTGGAATTGGCTCAACAATGGATCACAGAGACAGTTGCAAGTATGTGCATTGGTAGAGTAGGACTGGAGGAAATTTGGGGCCTAGGGGTTTAACTGAAGGGCATGGAGAGGTTGAGCTTTATTTTGAAGACATGTTGAAGGTGTTTTTACTGATGTAAAGACATCTGCGCAATGAGGTTAGAGAAACATATTGTGCACGATACAATCATTCTTTCACTGATGCGAGAGGAACAAAAGCGAATTAGAGTTCAGATTACATTGAAATGTGGAGTTGGAGCTGAAGAATAAATGATGTAAAATATCACATTAATGTACCCTGGACGTATTCACTAAAGATGAAAAGATAATTTGCTACTCGATTCTTATCGTATGGAATATTCTGGAGGATTTTGGAGCCAGTGTGACAGAGCTGCAAAATCATTCAAAGAATTGTAAAACTTTCTGCTCCTATAGGCCAGTTGGCTGCTATCCTGGAGTCCTAGATAATTGGGCAGACTTTTCAGGCCAATTAGCCGCCATCGCAAAGAACCACTCTCCACTGGCAGTGCTGCAATCCCCAATAGGATGGAATGAATGCCTCCCCAACACTCGCAGTGAAGTACTAATTGTTTGTTTAGAAACTAAGGACCACAGTTCGGGAGCCAAAATATAAATAAATGTAAAGAGAGAAAAATGCAGCAGGGGAAATAATTATCACCCAGGAACTAGTGAATTATTCATAATCTAGAAATTGCATAGGTAATGAATTCTGCTAATAAAACTGGCAATACTACGACAATAAACAATGATAACGGAATGAAATTCAAACTGGTACTGTTTATGATGTTTACCTACAGTGGTTATAGTGCAGCATTAATGAGTGCTGATTTATGGAGTGAGGATTCAGGTGCCAAATGTTTCCTCTTCAACTATAAAAATAAAACTCTATAGTTACTGTTTATTGTATGTGGCATATTTATAAATGATTTCATGGGATCCTAGGCCAGCGTTTATGGTGAGTGACCTTCTTGAACTGCTGCAGTCCATGTGGTGTAGGCACATCCACAATGCTGATGGGGTTGGAGTTCCAGGATATATTCCAAATCAGGATGGTGTGCAGCTTGGATGGGAACTTGTAGGCGCTGGTGTTCCCATATATCTGCTGCCCTTATCCTTCTAGGTGGTAGAAGTTGTGGATTTGGATGGCGCCGTCAAAGGGAGTTGGGGTGAGTTGCTGCAATGCATCTTATAGCTGGTACACATTGCTGCCAGCGTGTGCAGGTGGTGGAGTGAGTGAGTGTTGACAGTGATGAATGGGATACCAGTCATGCAGATTGCTTCGTCCTGGTACATGTCAAGATTCTGAAGTGTTGTTGGAGGTGCAGTAATCTCGGCAAGTGGAGAATGGGGAGGCAGTGGTGTAGTGGTATTGTCACTAAACTAGTAATCTAGAATCTAGCGACCCAAGTTTGGATTTCACCATAGTTAATGGATTCTGAATTAAATCAATAAAAATCTGCATTTAAAAGACTGATGATGACCATGAAACCATTGTTGATTGCCATAAAATCCCCATTTCGTTCTGTAATGTCCACAACAGTTAGCACTGCTACCTTACAGCATCAGGGACCTGCACTCGATTCTGGCCTTGGGTGACTGTGGAGTTTGCACATTCTTCCTGTATCTGCGAGGGTTTCCTTCGGGTGCTCCGGTTTCCTCCCACACTCCAAAGATGAGCAAGTTAAGTCGATTGGCTAAGGCAAATGCATGGGGTTAGGGGGGAAAGGGCAGAAGGTGTGCTTTTGGAGAGTCAGTGCAGACTTGATGGGCTGAATGGCCTCCTTCTGCGCTGTAGAGATTCTATGGAAATCTATCATCCTTACCTGGCCTTCGTGTGACTCCAGATCCACAGCACTGTGGTTGACTCTTAAATACTCTCTGAAGTGGCCTTGCAAGGCAGCCAATGGGGAATGAAACTGGACGGACCACCTGACATCGAACTAGGCACCAGAAACTGCAATGACAAATGTATTGCTGTCATCCCCGCAACATCCTCTTTACTAACTTCTGTGGGATAGTCTCAGAGCTTTCTGATAGACTTAAGAGATGTAACACATCAGGGGATCAAGAGAGAAATTGAGAGACCGAGAATGTCATGTCCTGGCTACAGCCTGATATAGTCACACTCATGGAATCATACTTTGCAGATAATGACCCAGATACCATCACCATCATTCCTGGGTACGTCCTGTGGCAGCACAGTGGGGAGGGAGTTGTCCTGGGAATGCTTAACTTTTTTTTTAATTTCGAGGGTGCATAATCAATCATTCAAGGGACTTGGAGCTGAAATCTATGGATGAGGTGAAAGTGACTGGCCGTGACATCAAAGCTGAATTTGACCAAGCGTGGCATCAAGGAGCCCTAGCAAAACTAGAGTCACTTGGAATCAGGGGGAAAGCTCTATGTTGGTTGGATGTTACATAAGAAATAGGAGCAGGAGTAGGCCATCTAGCCCTTCGAGCCTGCCCCACCATTCAATAAGATCATGGCTGATCTGTCATGGCTCAGTTCCACATTCCCGCCCTATCCCCTTGCCTATCAAAAACCTATCAACCCGCGTCTTAAAAATATTTAGCGAGGCAGCCTCCACCACTTCAACGGGCAGAGAATTCCAGAGATTCACCACCCTTTGAGTGAAGAAGTTCCTCCACAACTCCGTTCTAAACTGCCCCCCCCTTTATGTTGATAGCATAGAAGAAAATGGTTGTGGTTGTAGGAGATCAATCATCACAGCTCCAGGACAGCACCATTGGTGTTCCTCAGTGTAGTGTCCTCGACCCAACCATCTTCAGCTGCTTCATTAATGATCTTCTTTTCATCGTTAGGTCAGAAGAGAGAATGTTTGTTGATGTTGATATCTGCACATTGTACAGTTGACCCCTCAGATACAGAAGCAGTCCATGTCCAAATGTAGCAAGACCCTGGACAGTATCCAAGCTTGGGCTGACAAGTGGCAAGTGATATTCACGCTACGTAAGCACCAGATGATCTCCTTCTCCAACAAGAAATAATCCAACTATCGCTCCTTGACATTCAAAGGTATTACCATCGCTGAATCCCCCACTATCTACATTCTGGGGATTACATTAACTGAAGACTGAACTAGACAAGCCATAAATATTGTTGCTACAGGAGCTGATAAGAGGCTTAGAGCTCTGCAATAAGTAATTCACCTCCTGACTCCCCAAAGCTGTCTACCACCGACAAGACACAAGTCAAGAACGTCCTATAATACTCTCCAGTTGTCTGGAAGAGTGGAAGTCTAAAAGCACTCAAGAAGCTTGACACCATCCAAGACAAAGCAGCTCACTTGATTGACACCCCATCCTCAAACATTCACTCTCTCCACCACTGATGTGGTGGAGCTGTGTGCACCATCCACAAAATGCACTACAGCAACTCACTAAGTCTCCATAGAGACCACCTTCCAAACCCACGACTGTGGCCATCTGAAAGTACATGGGCGGCAGACACATGGGAACACCAACACCTGCAAGCACCCCTCCAGGCCAATCATCATCCTCACTTGAAAATACATTGCCATTTTTTCATTGTTGCAGGGTCAAAATCCTGGAACTCCATCTGTGCATATTATCACAGAGACCACAGCAGTTCAAGAAGACAATGCCACACTAGCTTTTCAATGGCAATTAGGGATGGCCAATAAATGCTGGCATAGCCAGAGATACCCATATCCCATGTATGAATTTTTAAAACTCACACTTTTGACGTGCTTTGTATGGCAGCACAGTGATTAGCACTGCTGCTTCACAACGCCAGGGACCCGGGTTCAATTTTTGGCTTGGATCACAGTCTGTGTAGAGTTTGCACATTCTCCCTGTATCTGTTTGGGCTTTCTCCTGGTGCTCTGGTTTCCTCCCACATTCTGGAAGGTGTGCTAGTTTGATGCATTGATCCGTACAGGCGTCGGCAACAAAGGGAATTTCGCTGTGACTTCATTGAGTGTTAATGTAAGCCTTACTTGTGACTCATGAATAAATAAACTTAGATTGTGGATAGGCTTTGCAGAGTAAGGAGGTGCATTACTCTTCACTGAGTTCCCCGTCCCTGACCTGTTTTTATAGCCACAGTATTTATACGCTGGCCCAGTTCAGTTTCTGGTCAGCAGTAATCTCTGAGGAAGTTGATAGTGGGGGATTCAGCGACAGTAATAGCATTGAATGTCTAGAGGCAATGATTAGATCCCCTCTTTCTGGAGATGGCCGTTGCTAATGCGATTTTGTATATTTCAGGATGTAAGGATACCTTGAAGAGTTGGTCCTTTATAAACCAGATTTAAAAGATGGGAAAAAAATATTCTGATGTTTTGTTCAAACAAAATCTCTTTTTAGATGTTCTTTTACTTTCAATTCATAGCACTCCTAGAATAATCTCTTTTTAACTTTCAAATGGCATTAATGTGTTTTTCTTTAATTTTTTTGCCAGTGTCAGCCTTGATTCACTGGGAGTGCTTTTATCTCTAAGTCTGTAAGAAGGTTTTGGGTTCCAGTCACCCTGCGGAGACTAGAATTAAAAAAAAGTGTGGTTCTGTCAAATTGCTTAATTAGCATTTCGAATATTCAGTTAGAATATAAAGAAAATCATTCCCACAGATGTGTGATGAAACTGTGACAGTGCAATCTGTACGCTTCACACTTCCTTTCATTGCCTCTGTTTTGCTCGCACTCACAGATGTGTGACAGAAGCTGAAAGGTCTTTAAATGTTCACAGCAGCAGGTATTTTAATTATAACCAAACAATTATTGTAATTATAACTGCAAAATATTACGTCTATCAACTTACTTTCCAACTTCAGCAACGCTCCCCCAACTCCTCCGCTAGCCATTGTCGGCATCTTCCCCCTCCTCACAAGTCATCACCGGTATCTCCCTCTCTCTTCCCCACCAACAGTCATCACTAGCATCTCCCTCATTCTCCTCCACTACACAAACATGCTCCTCCCCCACCCCTCCCGTCAACCCTCATGAAGTTCCCTTAGAGTCTGCCAACCTGGCAGTATTAACCCATGTCAGGGGCAGTGCAAGGGCACTGCCTGACCATGCCTCTCTCCTCCTGGGGCAATATTCACCTTTGCACCTCCCCGGAGGAGGGATTCCCATGACAGGTTCACATCTGGGTGAACGTGTTGTAAACAGTACCAGCATGACCAGGGTGTGTAGATAATTTCAGTAATATTGAGATCAAAAAGGAGGAGGTACTGGGTGTCTTGGGAAACATTAAAGTAGACAAGTCCCCAGAACCTGATGGGATATACCCCAGAATACCCCAGATTATAAGAGAGGCAAGGGAGGAAATTGCTGGGGCCTTGAGAGAAATCGTTATATCCTCACTGGCAACAGGGGAGATCCCACAAGATTGGAGAATAGTCAATATTGTTTCTTTGTTTAAGAAGGATTGCAAGGATAATCAAGATAATTACAGGCTGGTGAGCCTTACATCTGTGGTAGGGAAATTATTGGAGAAGATTCTTCGAGACAGGATTTACTCCCACTTGGAAATAAGTGGACATATTTGCAAGAGGCAACATAGTTTTGTGAAGGGGCGATTGTGTCTCACTAACTTGATCGAGTTTTTCGAGGAAGTGATGAAGATGATTGTTGTGGGAAGGGCAGTGGATGTTGTCTACATGGCCTCCAGTAAGGCCTTTGACAAGGTCCCTCCTGGCAGACTGGTATAAAAGGTGAAGTTGCGCGGGATCAGAGGTGAGCTGGCAGGATGGATATAGAACTGGCTTGGTCATAGAAGACAGAGCGTAGCAGTGGAAGGGTGCTTTTCTGAATGAAGGGCAATCCTCAGGGATCAGTGTTGGGAATTTTGCTGTTTGCAATATATATAAATGATTTGGAGGAAAATGTAACTGGTTTGATTAGTAAGTTTGCAGACGACACAAAGGTTGGTGGACTTGCGGATAGTGATGAGGACTGTCAGAGGGTACAGCAGGATATAGATCGGCTGGAGACTTGGGCGGAGAGATAGCAGATGGAGTTTAATCCAGACAAATGTGAGGTAATGCATTTTGGAAGATCTAATAAAGATAGGAAGTATACAGTAAATGGCAGAAACCTTAAGAGTATTGATAGGCAGTGGGATCTGGGTGTACAGGTCACTGAAAGTGGCAACATAGGTGCAGAAGATAGTCAAGAAGGTATATGGCATGCTTGCCTTTATCAGCTGGGGCACTGAATTTAAAAATTGGCAAGTCATGTTACAGGTTTATAGAACTTTAGTTAGGCCACACTTGGAATATAGTGTTCAATTCTGGTCGCCACACTACCAGAAGTTTGTGGAGGCTTTGGAGAGGGTACAGAAAATATTTACCAGGATGTTGCCTGGTATGGGGGGCATTAGCTATGAGGAGAGGTTAGAGAAACTTGGTTTGTTCTGTCTGGAATAATGGAGGTTGAAGGGTTGACCTGATAGAAGTCTACAAGATTATGAGGGGCATGGACAGAGTGGATAGTCAGAATCTTTTTTTCCAGGGTGGAAGTGTCAATTACCAGGGGGTATAGGTTTAAGGTGCGAGGGACAAAGTTTAAAGATGTACGAGGCAGATTTTTTACACAGAGAGTAGTGGGTGCCTGGGAACGCGCTGCTGGGGGAGATAGTGGAAGCAGATATGAGAGTGGCTTTTAAGAGGCTTCTGGACAAATACATGAATAGAATGGGAATAAAGGGATATGGTCCCCAGAAGGGAAGGGGGTTTTAGTTCAGTTGGACAGCATGGTGGGTGCAGCGTTGGAGGGCCAAAGGGCCTGTTCCTGTAATCTAATTTTCTTTGTTCTTTGTTTTTCTTTGACGTTATCTCGGCGAAGCAGGAAATTAAGTGAGGGGCAAATATGTGGTGAGGGTTTTTTTTAATGACATTAAGATTTATTTAAATGTATGTAAATCAGATTCTCGCCCATTATGGGCATGAACCTCTTTCTTCACCAGCGAGGAGCGGTGAAAATTAGATATCAGTATCTTGCCAGCAAAATTTGCAATTCCAGGGTTTTGCTTCATCTTGACTCCCTGCCTTTGCCCCCGTGGACAGATAGTAAGGGATCAAGATCATCCCCAGGGAGTTGGGATACGAGGGACATTTTCAAAAAGGCAACCTATAAACAGTGGAGTGCCACAGGAATCAGTGCTGCGACCAGAATTATTTACAATATTGTAATGTTTCGGATGAGGGAAGTGATTGCCAAGTTGACAGATACAAAAATTGGTGGGAAGACAAGTGACGAGGATGACAGAGGGATAGACAGGTTAAGTGGGTGGGCAAAACTTGGCAGATGGAATGTAATGTAAGAAAATGTGAAGTTATGCACTTTG
This sequence comes from Carcharhinus amblyrhynchos, assembly GCF_965287045.1. Lineage (NCBI taxonomy): Eukaryota > Metazoa > Chordata > Chondrichthyes > Carcharhiniformes > Carcharhinidae > Carcharhinus > Carcharhinus amblyrhynchos. Next base: position 31,384,610 of record NC_137336.1, on the reverse strand, counting down.
GTGGGAAGAATAAAGGAGTTGAATATTATTTAAATAGTGGAAGACTACAGAAAACTGCAGCATAGATGGATTTGGGAGTCCTTGTGCATAAATCACAAAAAGCTAGCATGCAAGTTTGGCAGGTAAATGGAATGTTGGCCTTTTATTTCAAAGGGAATGGAGTATCAAACAGGGAAATCTTGCTAAAACTGTAGAAGGCACTAGTTAGATGGCATCTGGAATACCGTGAACAGTTTCAGTTCCGTTATCTAAGGAAAGATATAGTGACATGAGAGGCATTCCAGAGAAGGTTCACTATGTTGATGCTGGATATGGAGAGATTTTCTTATGAGAAGAGGTTAAGTAGGTTGGATCTGTACTCATTGGAATTTAGAAGAACGAGGGTGACCTTTTTGAGGCATATAGGATTCTCAGGGGCCTTGATGGGGTAAATGCTCAGAGAATGTTTCCTGTATTATGTAGTCTAAAATCAGAAGGCATAAACTCAGAATAAGAGGTCCCCATTTAAAACCAAGGAATTGCATCATTCGAGGGTAGTGAATCTGTAGTGAATTATTTACTGCAGTGCGCCATGGAGGCTGGGTCATTCAAGTAGGCTCAGGGCTGAGATAGACAGATTCTTAATCCCGAAGGAATCAAAGGTTATGGGGATAAGGTGGGATCAAATCAGCCATGATCTCATTGAATGATAGAGCAGATTTGATGGGCTGAATGATCCATTTCTGTTCCTATGTCTTATGGTCACGATACGAGTATCCTTCCTCCACCTATTTATTGTCGTGTGCTGCCTAACAGAGTTCCCTCCTTTTGACTCTCTCTGATATAGTAGTGCCACCACTTTACCGGCTATCAAATAGGGAATCTCCAGTTTCCTGGATCACTGAAGCAAAGAATCAATTCTGGCTACCATTTTTATGCAGTATACTGGAGGACTTGGATTTCACAAAAACTCCAAATACTTCTGGTAATATTTTTCCTCAGCCAGCAGAGAGCACAAATTTTTGTGGCCTTATACAGCAACCATCAACTAAGACAAATGCTCCCAATTTCCCCCTGTCAGTGACCCTGACAAGCTTGTGTAAACAAAGTTGTTCATGGGATGTGGACATTGCTGACTAGTTCAGCATTTATTGTCCATCCCTAATTGCCCTTAAAGTGGTGGTGTGCAAACTTTTTGAACCGCTGCAGTCCATGTGATGAAAGAACACCCGCACTGTTGCTGCAAATAGAATTGCAGGACTTTGACTTGGCAACAGTGAAGGAATAGTGGTATATTTCCAGGGCAGGATGGTGTGTGGCTTGGAGGGAAATTCCAGGTAATGGTGTCCCCAGGCATAAGTTGCTTTTGTTCTTCTAGGTGGTAGAGATTGTGAGTTTGGAAGGTACTATTGAAGGAGCCTTTGGGAGATGTTGCAATGTATCTTATTGAGGAGGGAGTGAATTTTAAAGGTGGTGGATGGTGTGACAATTAAGCAGGCTGCTTTGTTTTGGGTGGCGTTGAACTTCTTGAGTGTTGCTGGAGCTGCATTCATCCTGAAAATGGAGAGTATTGCATCACACTCTTGACTTGTGCCTTGTGGACAGTCTTTGAGGAGTTAGAAGGTGAATTATTCTCTGCAGGATTTCCAGCCTCTGATCTGCTCTGGTAGCCACAATATTTATATGACTATTCCAGTTGTAATTCTGGTCAATGGTAACCCCTATAGTGGGGATATTCAGTGATGGTAATGCCATGGAATGTCAAGGGGTGATGGTTAGACTCTGTCAGATTGGAGTTGTCTGGCACTTGTGTGGTGTATATGTTATGTTCCACTTATCAGCCCGATCCTGAATATTGTCCAAGTCTTGCTATGTATGATACAGACTGCTTCTGAAGGCGTCATGAATGGAGCTGAACATGTGCAGTCATCAGTGAACATCCCCACTTCTGACCTTATGACGTTCATTGATGAACCAGCTGAAGATGGTTAGGTCTATAGGAACTCCTCCAACGAAGCACTAAGATTGAGATGATTAACTAGAGGGCATAGGTTTAAGGTGAGAGGGGAGAAATACAAAAGGGTCCAGAGGGGCAATTTTTTCACACAGAGGGTGGTGAGTGTCTGGAACAAGCTGCCAGAGGTAGTAGTAGAGGCGGGTACAATTTTATCTTTTAAAAAACATTTAGATAGTTACATGGGTGCGATGGGTATAGTGGGCTATGAGCCAAATGCGGGCAATTGGCGTTAGCTTACAGGTTTTACAAAAGAGGGCGGCATGGACAAGTTGGGTCAAAGGGCCTGTTTCCATGCTGTAAACCTCTATGACTCTAACTTCCAACAATTACAACTGTTTTTCTTTCTGGCAGATATGACTCCAACCAGCAGAGTTTCTCCCCTGATTCCCACTGACTTCAGTTTTGCTTGGATTCCTTGATGCCAATCTCAGTCAAATGCTGCCTTGACATCAGAGGAAGTCACTCTTATCTCACCTCTTGAGATCAGCTCTTTTGTCCATGTTTGAACCAAAGCAGTGATGAGATCAGGAGCTGAGTGGCCCTGGTGGAACGCAAACTGTCCATAAAACCTTAAGACATAGCAGAATTAGATCATTCGGTCCATCAAGTTTGCTCCGCCATTCAATCATGGCTGATTTTTTTTCTCATCCTCATTCTCTCCTGCCTTTTCCCCATAACCCCTGATCCCCTCATTAATCAAGAATCTACCTACCTCTGTCTTAAAGACACCATAGCCTTTTGCGGCACAGAGTCATCAGTGAGTATGTAAAAATTGCATTACTGCCACTTGATAGCACTATCAAGGAATGTTCCATTACTTTGCAGCAGATCAAGAATAGACTGATGAGGCAGTAACTGGCTGGGTTGGAATTGTCCTGTTTCTTGTGTACAGTTCATACCTGGGCAATTTTCCACGTTGCGTGATAGATGCCAGTGTTGTCACTGTACTGGAAGAGCTAGGCTTGTGGCAAGTTCTGGAGCACAGGTCTTCAGTACTATTAAGAATATTGTCAGGGCTTTTTCAATATCCTTCAGCTGTTTTCTGATACCACATGCAGTGCATCGAATTGGCTGAAGACTGACATCTGTGATGCTGGAGATCTTTGGAGGAAGCTGAGATGGATCATCCACTCAGCACACCTGGCAGAAGGTTGTTGCAAATGCTTCAGCCTTGCCCTTTGCACCAATGTGATGGGCAACTGCATCACGGAGGATGGCGGTATTTGTGGAGGCTCCCTTGCCATTGAGTTGTTTAATTGTCCATCACCACTCACAGCTGGATGTGGTAGGACTGCAGAGTTCAGATCTGTTCTGTTGACTGTGGAATCAGTTAGCTCTGTCTATCACTTGCTGCATCCACTGTTTGGGACGTAAATAGTCCAGTGTTGTAACTTCACCAGGTTGACACTTCATTTTTAGGTGTGCCTGGTGCTGCTCCAGGCATGCCTACCTGCATTCTACATGCCTGCATTGAACCAGGGTTGGTCTCCTGGTGTGATGCTAATGGTAGAGTGGGAGATTTGTTCCTATGAAGTTACAGACTGTGGTTGTGTCAAATTCTGCTGATGGCCTACAATGCCTTATAACTTCCCAGTTTTGAATTGCTAGGTCTGTTTGAAATCTATCCCATTTGGCACAGTGGCAGTGCCTCACAACATAATGAAGGGTGTCTTCAATGTGAAGATGGTAACTTCATGTCCACCAATGATTGTGATGTAGTCATTCCTACAAATACTGTCATAGACAGGTGCATCCGTGACAGGCAGGTTATGGCAATGTCAGGCTGTTGCTTGACTAGCCTGCGGGACAGCTGCCCCAATTTTTCATGAGTCCCCAGATGTTAGTAAGGAGAACTTTGCAGGTTGAGGGATTCCGATGTCATTCCTGTACCTAGACTGATAGTTTGTGGGCTGTTTTGGTTTCATTCCTTGCTGTTTGATACAACTGAATGGCCTGCCAGGCCATTTCACAAGCCAGTTTAAGAGTCAGCCAGATTGATGTGGTTCTGGAGTCACAGGGAGGCCAGACTGGGGAATGATGGCAAATTTCCTTCCCAAAGGGACACTAGTGAACCAAATCACTTATTACAACAATCTGCAATGGCTTTGCCATCACGATTAGATTAACTTTTAATTCCAAATCTGTTAATTGAATTTGAACCTAGCCCCCCCCAGTTCACTAGCTTGGGCCTCTGGATTACTTGTCCAGTGACAATACCACTAACACTACCACCTCCCTGAATTTGGAATTATTTACATTCATGGAAAGGCTATAGTTCAGATTCACAGTGATTTTATTTGTTACATAGAAAAAGAAATTATTAGCCTTTGCTGGAGCAGAGCATCCTGCACTGTGCCCATTGGTTAGATAATTGGTGTGGCACGGTGGCATAGTGGTTAGCACTGCCGCCTCACAGCACCAGAGACCCGCGTTCAATTCCAGTCTTGCGTCACTGACTGCGTGGAGTTTGTACATTCTCCCGCTGTCTGCATGGGTTTCCTCCGGGTGCTCCGGTTTACTCCTAATGTCCTAAGATGTATAGGCTAGGTGGATTGACCATGCTGACTTGACCCTAGTGTCAGGGTAAATATGTGGGGTTACAGGAATAGGGACTGGGTGGGATTGTGGTCAGTGCAGTCTCGATGGGCTGAATGGCCTCCTGCTGCACGGTAGGGATTCTAATTTCTCACATCCTTCAACCTGAATGTGCTTTGCATTAGAAATGACTGGGAGTGTGAGCCGATAAAGGCACCCAAGGTCTGTGGGCCATCTGGGACCTAAATGAATGATAGGACCAACACTCTTTATCACTTTACACAATGACACTTAAAGATAGAGAAAAAAACAGAGGGATGATGGAGAAGGACAGAGGGTGAATTAGAGTTAATCAAACTACAAAAAGAGAAATGCAGAAAGGAGAATAAAGTAGTCTGAAAGAAAGAGATAAAATAAAACTCTTGGCTGTTATCTCAATTCTTCTTTTAGAAAATATTGAAATATAATACTATATAATAAGATATCAGTCAATCTTTGATACGAATTAATACATAATGGGACCCAATAGTTTTCAGAACCCAAAATAACTGATGAATCAAGCCTAAGTGTCTCATGTTTTCTCAGCGCACCACCAAATTACGTTGTATTATTTACACGTTCAGCATTCTCTTCAGAAACTACTGAGGGTTCTAAAATAAAGTTAGTTTGGATTGTTTCAAAACCTTTTCCAATGGATATGACAATTTTTTCCATTGCTGCTGCTAAGTCCAATTTGTTGACCTGAGTAAAAATCAATTCTTTTTCTTAAATATAAAAAGGCTTATTAAACCGTCTAAAGCTCTAACTACTGAGATAAATAGCCTTGGAAGAAATCTAAATGCAGAGTGTATTTGAAGTAACATTTCGGCAGAGGCACACAGAGGACACAATTAAAATTCTAAAATAAACATTTGAATGGGAAATATTTCTGGTTTTCACAGCATTGTGTCAATGAAGCACATTGGCTGACATTGATTCAACATAAACTAATTGAAACACATCTCTGCCTCATTAACTCAATTAGAATTTGATTTTACATTTGACCTTCTAATGTCTGGTAAGGTTCCTCGATCTGATAATATCCATCCCGAATGCACCTTGGTCCTGCATCAGAAGATTGGCCCTTAAGGTTTCTTTAACACCAATCTTCTTAAACCAAGGTCTTCATTCCAGAGGTTACAGGGACAGCTTGAAGCAGGTAACTGTTTCAGGTCCAATCCTGTCGTTGCACTAAAAAATCTTCATTGTATGGGCAATCATTTCACAAATCTGAATTCTGCAAGTCATTCGTTTTAATGATCGGAAAATTGCAGGTATTCCAGACAGGAAATTTATGTATGTGTTGCTGGCCAGCGAGACAAATTCCTTATTGGATGCACAGACTTGTAATCACAGTCTTCTCATCCTTTAAACCAATTTAATTGCATCAATTGAAACAATTGACTTTTCAATCTGGCTGGGTTTGGAAAAGTCAACGTTCCAATAAGTGTTAAGATTAATTCAGGATAGAGACGTTAGTCTCTTCAATATAGACTGAAGCAGAGCCAATTGGTGGTTGTTTGCATATGACAAAGCTTGGCTGGATGGATTAATCGATTAAATCTCAAAAGCAATCCTGATACAAAGATTGCTTTACCTTCTGTTCCTACCTATGGCACTTTCAGCTTTTTAGTAGATGATTGTACTAAATTGTGCTTGTTGCCTTTGTACCTTTAGCCACCTTTCTTGCATCAGTGTCTTTATTTCTTTATTGTACTGTTGATAGTCATGTGACTAGAAAGCCACATTGGCTTTTAGTCCTACTCCCTTGATTGAGATGTATCTTTGGCAGGATGCGTCTTGGGGTCTTTTATGACAATAAAGTCCTATACAGGTGAATTTGCTGCTGTTTTTGTCTTCTACTTGACTATGTAGCTCCCCTCGCACCCCCTACCCCACCACCACCAACTCCATCGATCCTCCTCTCTCCCTGCCTTGTTTCTGGTTGTGTTTTGGTCTTGGAGTCATTTATGTTCAGGCTTGAAGAATTATGCTAGTCAGGGTGGGGTTGGATATCTGATCCAGCAGACCTCAAGCACTTGCTACATTGAAGAAAAGGAAGGGTTTGTGTGTTACTTGTTCAAACAATGACATTTTCCTTCAAAGTTTTGCATTTTATCAATGGGGCTTGCACAAGCCGCTGTTCAACTTTTGTTTGCATCTCTCTCTCGCAACCTCTGAAGACCAGTTGTAACAGCTCATGTGCTCAGTATTCAAAAGGTATACACTGTAAAAACTTCCTCATGCATTCTACTTATTATGTGATCATTCACATATGGAGGGAATTTGTGTGTGGAGCCGGATGAAGTGGGTGAGGTCCTTAACAAGTACTTTGCAGCAGTATTCACAAAGGAGAAGGATGGGATGGATAGCGAGTGTAGAAAGGAGGATGTTGACATTCCAGGACATGTTGAGATAAAAAAGGGAGGAGGTATTGGAGGATTTGGAAATCGTTTAAGGTGGACAAATCCCCAGGGCCAGATAGGGTCTATCCCAGAATACTGAGAGAGACGAGAGAAGAAATTGCTGAGGCCTTGGCCAAAATCTTTGTATTCTCTTTAGCCATGGGCAAGGTATCAGAGGATTGGAGAGTATTTAATATTGTTCCTCTGTTTAAGAAGGGCAGAAGAGACAATCCAGGAAATTACAGGCCTGTGAACCTTCCATCAGTGGTGGGCAAATTATTGAAGAAGATTCTTAGGGACAGAATGTGGAACATCTGGAACATATGGCTTATTAGCAATAGGCAGCATGGGTTTGGTGAAGGGCAGGTCAAGTTCCACAAACTTGATTGAGTTTTTTGAGGAAGTGACAAGAAAAATTGACCAGGGCAGGGCAGTGGATGTTGTACACATGGACTTTAGTAAAGCCTTCGATAAGGTTCCTTATGGCAGGCTGATACAGAAGGGGAACTGAGGTGAGCTGGTAAGATGGACGTAAAACTAGCTCAGGCAGAGAGTAGTGGTGGAAGGGTACATTTCTAACTAGAGGTCTGTACCAAGCAGTGTTCCACAAGGATCAGTGTTGGGCCTTTGTTGTTTGTAACGTGTATACATAAATGATTTAGAGGAAAATGCAGGTGGTCAGATTAGTAAATTTGTAGATAATACAAAAATTGGTGGAGTAGTGGATAGTGAAGGGGATTGTCAGAGGTTACAGCAGGATATAAATTGGCTGGAGACCTGGGCTGGAAGATGGAATTTAACCCAGACAAATATGAGATGATGCAACTTGGAAGGTCTATTGCAGAAGGAATGTACACAGTAAATGGTAGAGCCCTTAAAAATATCAGCATACAGAGGGATCTAGGCGTGCAGATCCACAGTTCCCTGAAGATGGCAACTCAGGTAGACAAAGTGGTCATGAAGGTGTATGGCATGCTGGCCTTCATCAATCAGGGCATTGAGTATAGGAGTTGGAAAATCATGTTGCAGCTGTATAAAACTTTGGTTAGGCTGCATTTGGAATATTGTGTACAATTCTGGTCACCACACTGCTGGAAGAATGTTGATGCATTGAAAGGGCGCAGAAGAGATTTACCAGCATGTTGCCTGGTTTGGAGCATATCGTCTATGAAAAAAGGTTGAACAAACTTGAATTGTTTTCATTGGAGCATCGGAGGATGAGGGGGACCTGATAGAGTTTTACAAGATTATGATAGGCTTGGATAGAGTGGATAGTCAGAGTCTTTTTCCCAGGGTCGAAAGGCCAATTACTTGGGTGGAGGGGGGGAGGTGTAGGCTGAAAGTGAGAGGGAGGAAAATTTAAGAGATATAAGGAGCAGGTTTTTCACACACAGGGCGATGAATGCCTGGAACGCGCTGCCAGAGGAGGTGGTGAAAGCAGATTCTGTAACAGCATTCAAAAGGCAACTGGAAAGATACATGAATAGGCAGGGAATGGGGGGAATATGGACCACACAGGAGCAAGAAAATATTAGATTAGAGCGGCATCTGTGTCGGCACAGACTTGGTGGGCCAAAGGGCCTGTTCTTGTGCTGTACTATTCTTTGTTCTTGAGGTTACTATCAGATCAACCATGATCTCATTAAATGGCAAAGCAGGCTGGTGAGGCCGAATGGCCTATTCCTGCTCCTTGTTTGTATGTAACACAATATCCAAGTTTTCCAACAATTCAAAGCTTGGTAGTATATGAATAGTGTAGGTTGGAACATAATTTATCAACTTTGCTTTGTAATTTTAAGTGAATGGATGAAGTTGTAGCAGATGGATTTCAATGCTATTTTATACTGGATTTAAAGAAAGTACTATTTAACTGGTGGGAAGTTCAGAACAATAGAGGTCCAAAAAATCTCAAGGATCAAGGTACATAGATCACTAAAATATGCTAGTCAGGTATAAAAAGTAATGAAAAAGGTTTGTGGAATGTTAACCTTTATAATGAGAGGGTGAGAATATAAAGGAAAGGAAATATTGCTAGTGCTGTCCACAATTGTGTACAACTCTGGCCACAGCACTTTAAACAATATTGGCCTTGAAAGGAATGCAGTGCAGATTTACCAGAACATTACCAGAGTTCCAAAGGTTAGACTACCAGCAGAGATTGTGTAAATACATTCCCTGGAATTAGGAAGTCAGAGTCGATCATTCAGGAGAGAAGTTAGCAAATACCTCTTCATGAAAAGGTTTGTAGAACTCTCTCCCAGGAAAAGCAGCAGACGTGAACGCATTTAGTAATTTTAAATCTGATAATTTTTGCCCGGCATCCGACCGCAAGCAGTCGCAGGTAACATCAAAGCAGTGAAGTGCTCGCAGATCCTCCTTTCGTGGTGAGGAACAGTTAGGGGCGGGGGGTACGTGAAATACATACAACCCTGCAGGGAAAGTTCAACAAACAAAACTGACTGCATGCTGTCTAAAATTATTAAGTTGTCAATTAAAGGAGAGTTAAAATATTAGACTGAAAATGAATGGAAAGAGACATTTTCAAAGTGTTTGAAGGAATTTCAAAGGCTTTGAGCTTTCTATGAAGCCTCAGGGGCTTGAAATAAGTGCTGTTAAAGGAATGGGGTTGAATGAGCAGCTGTGGAGAAGGGACCCCCCCCACCACCCCCACCCCCCGGTGAAGTGACTTCTCCTGTCATTCAACTGCAACTTCTTAGTGACGGAAAGGGGGCTCCCTTCTGCAGAATGGAGTGTTGCTGGCATTTGGAAACATGCCACATATCAAGGGAACATGGAGATTAAAATGACCAGGCCACCTCAAAGTTTTCATAGTTGACAGACAGGAATGAATACTTTGAGGTACCTGAAATCACCATTCCAGGAGTGATGTTCAGGTTTCCCATGGCTAGAAGGGGCATTTGGATCCCCATCCCAGCGGAAGAGTGCTGAAGTCAGTCTCTTACCCCAACCTGAGCCCACCCAACCCCTAGGACCCTTGTGGGACCCTCCCTTTTCAGTTTTGCACTGGCAGAGGGTACGTGGGCACTGCATTTACCTCCTTCACCCCTTTGGGGTCCAATGTGCCATGACAGGATGTCAGGGTGTTGGTGCCAGGGGGAAGTACGGTGTTGGCACTGCTGCAGGGATGGCCTACAGGATGAGCTTGAGGGAGGGCCTGAGTGGGGGTGGCAGGGAGAGACCTGGGGGGATGGGCTGAGGGGGGGCCTGATGATGGGGGTTGAGGGGTTCCCTGAAGGAGGGGGCCTGAGGGGGACATCTGAGAGGGAATTGGGTCACCCTCATGTTTGCATGGTGTGGGGGAGAGGGTGGAGGGAGGTGACCTATTATTTTAGTGGTGTGTGGGGGGGGGTATGCACATCTTTCCTGAGAGGGGTTGATGGTGCTTCCCTCATCAGTGAGGATTCCCAGTCACATGGTTGGGGGGAGGGGGACTCTTCTGGAATGTGGGGATGAGCGTGCCCAGATCTCTGTGAATATGGACTGGCCAGTATGCATATTTTTACATGCTAAAGGTGGGTGAATCCCAGTTGGGAGGCACCTCCTGTGCCAGGGTGAAACACTCTGGTTTTCCCACTGGCGTGGGCACTTGGAGCCTATTCGGGTGAACTGCCTTAGAAATCTCTCTTAAAAGAACTAGCTGGGTATACCTGGGACATCAATGGGTGGCATTTAATTACTGTAGCACTGTCCTTTTGCTTGTATGTAGGGCTGCAAAATACAACCTTCTGTTGAGTAGGGGGTCATGATGTGGATATGCCGGCATTGGATTGGGGTAAACACAGTAAAAAGTCTGACAACACAAATAAATCGGTTGGACTAAAACCTGGTGTTGTCAGACTTTTTACTGAGTAGGGGGTCACCAGACAAAATAGTTCAATTAAGTCACACTTTCTACAATATCTCTAAACCTATATTGTATTTTGTTTATATTGTAGACATACTTTCAGGTTGAACATTGCAGACTAATCTCTTTGTTGAATCTTTTATCTCTTATCGTTCAGCATGTATCTTTATCTACCCAAGATCTAGATAATTTGTCGTAAATCCAGGGATTAACCAGAAAAATGGAATTGCTGTATTTCGTCCTACCAATTATATTATGAACCTTCAAGCGATTTTCTTTGGCTTAGGAAGGAGATGCAATAATTATCTCAATAGACCAGGGCTTATATAATAAGCAACTCATATAGGAATCCAACAGTACAGAAGAAGGCCATTCGGCCTATCAAGTCTGCACCGACCACAATTCTCCCCCTCTGACCCTATTCCTGTTACCCCATATATTTATGCTGCTAATCCCCCTGATACTAGGGTTAATTTAGCATGGCCAATCCACCTAACCCGCACATCTTTGGACTATGGGAGGAAACTGGAGCACCCGGAGGAAACCTACGCAGATCCGGGGACAGTGACCCAAGGCCAGAATTGAATCCGGGTCCCTGGTGCTGTGAGGCAGCAGCGCTAACCACTGTGGGATCTCCCAAAAAAAAATCAAAGTGTCATAGTTGCATGAAAACTGGAGTAATTCACGCTGCTTTTTCAGTGGGAGTTCAGGGAAAAGTCTCCCTCACTCTGTGCACTGTAGAGGTCACAGGCGTGAATATCATTAAAAACGAGGGGGCTGGGCCAATCCCCGCTGCAGAGGCTGTAGTCAGTGTGTTGAGTGGGCCAGTGTGTATATGCTAATCTATCAGCACCATGACTGATGCATGCGTAGTGGCCCCGTACTGATGGCTGCCTGATTGCTGGCCAGCCCTGCGGCACCCCTGCCCGCAATGCTGGCTCCCTGCCTACCTAAGGCCTGATCGCTGCCCCCCTCCCCCCATCCACTCCCTGGCCCAGGCCCAATCCCCCCTTGTCGCGGCCAGCCCCTACCTCCAGCAGCCCCTCCCGCCCACCGACAGTTACTCCCCATCCCACCCCACAGTGCTGCCCCCTCACACCACCACCCACCCCCCCCTCCCCTCCAAAAGCAGGCTGACCACCCCCAGCTGACCCAGCCTGTCCTGATAGCTGGTCTCCCTCCTTTCCGACCAATCCCAATGCAGAGTGGCAGTGGGACCCCCAACAGCCTGCCCTCAGCCCCCCTATTTGCTATGCCCCCTTGGTACTGCCCCATGGCTGAAGGGTGGTGCCAAGGTGCCCCCTTGGTATTGACACTTTGCCCCTTGGGGCAATGCCATGGGGCACAGGTTGGCATTACCAAGGTGTTACTGGTCAGGCAGCACCCCTCTGGAGAGGCCTGATTGCCCCCCTTCACTCCAGCAGGGTAGGACCACTAGTCCCCTTTTAGTGGGGGGCTAATCTAAGCCCTGCTGGAGTCAACCACTCTGTGGGGGGGGGGGGGGGGAGGAGGGGGGCTGCTAATAACATTTTAAATTTATTTAAATAAATATTTAAATTATATTTGCATTTTCCTGCCGATTTCCAGCGCGGAACAGACGCTACGGGAAATCTGCTGCTGGGAGACGCTATGAGGGTGGGAATGCATGCACGAATCCCACACATCACATCGCGAGATTCTCTCAGCCCACTATGCTAAAGAATTAGCACAGCAGGATGGGAGAATCACAGCCATTAAATAATAAATGGATAAGTGAAAAGAAACACTGTGGATTTACAGCTGTTTGGACTGTCCTGTATAAAGCCAAGGTCCTTTGCATGACATTTTGCTCATCTGTAGAGCTTGTTTACCTTCTCTCTCTGGCTTCAGCTGGACTACCTACTTGGACCAAAGTCGACACAGAAATACTTAAAAATAAAATGACCTGGTCTCGAATAGCAGTGCCAATCAAATGATATGGCATCATAGAATACAGAAGGAGGCTATTGAGTCCGTTGTGCCTGTGCTGGCTCATTCATTTATCTCCCTCCGCCCGAATAGGATGTTTCTCTTTCGATTGAAAGACTTAAAGCTACTCATTCAGATAGCTTATTAGGAAATATTTATATTCTCAAATCAACTAAACTGTGCCATTTTGAGCCTTTAAACCAACATGGAATATGACGTAAAGAAAGGAGCATTTACCATGATACATCATAAAACAATAACGCCTGACTTTTGGCGCACCCATACCCTTCTCAGTTTTCTCTCAGACAACTTGCTATTCAAGTCTAGTAGGAACAAAATGTTACTTTAGCAAATTAGGACAGCCTAATAACTATGTGCTGTTCCCTCTACAAGGAAAAGCATTACAAGGTGAAGGATGATATAGATTAAAAATGAAATGATCTTATGTGTGAGTATGAGTCTACCTTGCATTAAATTATACAGTTTTTTGGCTCAATTCCTTTCCCATGAAATTTTAACAAGGACTGATATTGAGAACAGCAATTCCTGAAAGTGATTACTTTGCATTGGCTTTTGGGCTCTCAGGTTGGCACATGAGCTTAATCTTTTTATCCAGAGGACTAGTTATATTATGACTATGCAGATCCCTAGTTGCACCAAAACTGGAGTATTATGAGCATTTCCGGGCGCCACAATTTGGAAAGGCCTTGACTAGCGTACAACATAGATTTACTTGAATCATACCTGGTCTCCAATGGGTATATTATGAGGCATGATTGTATAAACTAGGGTTGTATTCCCAGCAATCTAGATTAAGAGGTAATGTGACTAGTTTCCTGCAAAAGAGACACCAGATTTTAATTCTATCAAAAACTTTTTTCCTTGGCTTTATAATGCTAAACGTAAGAAAGTTTCCAAATGAAATTGTGGACAAATTTGTTGGCCCAGGTTTTGCAGTCAGCAGTGAAGGAATCATGCTCACCGCTCAGTATGCTGACAGCTGAACACAGACATTTTGCAAGCTCTTGAGCATCAACTTGCTGTTTTTGTGAGTATCGTGCCGTATATTTCCCTCTACAGGGGATTTGTAGCATTTGTGAACAGGGTAAGAAACAGCAATGACTCTTCAACCAATAAGACTGAAGAATCCTCACTGAAATGGTAGGGAGTCCTATTGGATTTAATTCAAGTACAGAAGGCAAATTGACGTTGGGAAAGAAAGCCAACATTAAATGAAAAAGCTAAAAAAATGAAAAAAGTTGAAGGTTTTTTTAAAAAATTAAAAATCTCCATGCTAATTGCATTCTGAAGGAATGTGAGTCCACACTTAAAATTACATTTTCAAGGCCAGAGAATTGTTTAGCAATTATTATGGTATTAATTATTAAAAATGCAGTGATACATGAGTGTGCCAGCCCTAACCCTTACTGGTCTGATTAGTAGATAATAATGGATAAGTAACAGCATCATGCCCTTACGTTGATTTTAATGTTCAGTATATTGGCTAGGTGCTACAGCCTGTGGAGGAGCAGGCTAACTCAAACTGCAGCTTCTGGATGTCTGCATTTACCACGTCCTTGGGGAGTTGCTGTTTAATAATGGTGAACACTGATGCCCTTCTGGTTACTCTCATCAAAAGATCTGGGCAATTATAATGTAATATTATGAGCAGGATATCCTTATTGGAAGATAGTTAATGTCCTAAGATTAACGCCTGTGGCATGACAGACTTTTCTTTAATTAATGCATTGTGATAAATGCTCACCTTCAGTTCATTTCTTTCTATGCTCGGGTGAAGAGATGGATCTTTATGCAGTGAGGACATGGATTGAATAAGTATATCAAATTTTTAGCCAAAAGCTTGTTACTTTTATTCCTTGCTTGAAAAAATATGTGACTTGAACACTGAACTACCATTTGTCCTGCCTACTTTTGTTTCTGTGAGCATTTAATTCTTAACAATGCCATTTACATGTAAAAGGTATTACACAGTCTATTGGAAAAAATAGATGTGCACGTTGGGCGACACATCCACCTTTTAGTGTGCAGCCCAGTGGTAAGAGGATAATTATTAGTTTTACAATGTGCTAATCTCGTTCACCGTTCACGTTAAAAGATATCCAGTGAAAATTGGTATTCTCTGGGAATACGCATAAAAAAGGCAAGAGAGAAACTTTAATTTGTATACTTTATCCAAAATGATTATAATGTTGTTGCTGATGTGCACACTCCCTTAATATGTTTGCACTTATCAAGATACTCTTGAGCACTGGCAGAAAGACTGGAGTTCATACATTATTAGTTTATTATGCAGATAATACAAAGGATGGCACAGTGGTTAGCTCGGGAGCCAGGTTCGATTCCTGGCTTAGGTCATTGTCTGTGCGGAGTCTGCACGTTCTCCTGTGTGGGTTTCCTCTGGGTGCTCCGGTTTCCCCCCCACAGTCTGAAAGATGTGCTGGTTAGGTGCATTGGCCATGCTAAATTCTCCCTCAGTGTACCCGAACAGGTGCCGGAGTGTGGCAACTAGGGGATTTTCATAGTAACTTTGTTGCAATGTTAATGTAAGCTTACTTGTAACACCACTAAATAAACTTTAAAAGAAACCTATCAGCCATTGTTGAATGGCGGAGCAGACCCGAAAGGACATCAATTTAAGAAAAATTAAAGGGAGACTTCAGTGTATACACTATCTTTCACAACATCAGAATGTCTTAAAGTACGTTGGATCTGCTGAAGTATTTTTGAAGTATATGCAATGTCTAGGAAACAGGCCACCCATTTACATCCAGCAAACTCCCAAAAACGGCCATGTGATAATAATCTGTGAACCTATGTTTGTCAACATTGGTTTGTGAATAAATATTGGCCAGGACACTGGGGGATAACTCCTTTGCTCTTCAGAGATGGTGAATAAGATAGCTGCATCCTTTTAAAAATCATCCCAGGCAAATGAGTTGACAATATCTTAGGGTAAATATGGTCAGCTTTTGCAATTGGATTTTGACTCAGCTTTCTAGAAAAGCACATTATACTGAAAAAATGCAAGACAGTTAGGGGTTGGGGTTGGGGGGGGAGTGATTCTCCCAGCCTGCTGCGCTGCATTTCTGTAGCAGAGCTGCATAATGTACGCAAATCCTAATTTGCATTCAATTTAAATAGTATTACATTGCCCAGGTCTGAAGTCTTCAGACCTGCTAGCCTGTCTTCCCAGCCCCACCCCACCCCCCACAGCGGGGTTTAGTATAGCTCCTCTCACTTCCAGGGAGCTGGCGGCCCTACCCTGCTGGAGTGAGAGGAGTGGGGGGGGGGAATTGAAGCCCCCTACAGAGTTGGGCAGTGGTGGATTGGTGCCTTCCTGGGCAATGCAACTTGGCAGTGCCAGCCTGGGCTCCCAGAACTGCCCAAGAGGGCAAAGTGCCAATGCCCAGGGAACATCTTGGCACTGCCCGCCAGTCATATGTCGTGCCTAGGGGGCGAAGCTGAATGGGACACGGCCTGATGGGGCAGGGCACCAAGGAGCGACCTATGGGGATGGGGTCCTGCTGCCACTCTGCGCTTTGTACTGAGTGAAACAGAAAGAAATCCCACAACACCAGCTTAAAGTCCAAACAAGTTTATTTGTAGCAAAAGCCGCAAGCTTTCGGGACAGGTTGTCCCTTCATCAGGTGGCTGGGTGTTCTGACCATAAACAGGACACAAAGACACAAACTCAATTTACATGCATAATGATTGGAATGTGAGTCTTTACAGCTAATCAGTTCTTAAAGGTACAGACAATGTGAGTGGAGCGAGCTTTAGCACAGGTTAAAGAGATGTGTATTGTTTCCAGACAGGAAAGTTAGGTGAGATTTCGCAAGTCCAGGCGAGTTGTAGGGGTTACAGATAGTGTGACATGAACCCAAGATCCCAGTTGAGGCTGCTCTCACGTGTGCGGAACTTGGCTATCAGTTTCTGCTCAGCGACTCTGTGCTGTCGAGTGTCATGAAGGCGGCCTTGGAGAACGCTTATCCGAAGATCAGAGGCCGGATGCCCATGATCACTGAAGTGTTCCCCAACAGGAAGAGAACAGTCTTGCCTGGTGATTGTCGAGCAGTGTTCATTCATCTGTTGTTGTAACATCTGCATGGTCTCCCCAATGTACCATGCCTCGGGACATCCTTTCCTGCAGCGTATCAGGTAGACAACATTGGCCGAGTTGTAAGAGTATATACTGTGTACCTGGTGGATGGTGTTCTCACGTGAGATGTTGGCATCCATGTTGATGATCCGGCACATCTTGCAGAGTTTGCTGTGGCAGGGCTGTGTGGTGTTGTGGTCACTGTTCTCCTGAAGGCTGGGTAGTTTGCTGCGAACAATGGTCTGTTTTGAGGTTGTGCAGTTGTTTGAAGGCAAGAAGTGGGGGTGTGGGGATAGCCTTGGCAAGATATTTGTCTTCATCAATGAGATGTTGAAGACTCCGGACAAGATGTCGTAGCTTCTCCGCTCCGGGGAAATACTGGAAGACGAAGGGTACTCTGTCCACCATGTCCTGTGTTTGTCTTCTGAGGAGGTTGCTGCAGTTTTTGGCAGTGGTGTGTCGGAACTGTCAATCAGTAAGTCGAGCGCCATATCCTGCTCTTATGAGGGCATCTTTCAGCGTCTGGAGGTGTCTGTTGCAATCCTCCTCATCTGAGCAGATCCTGTGTATACGGAGGGCTTGTCTGTATGGGATAGCTTCTTTCATGTGTTTGGGGTGGAAGCTGGAGAAGTGGAGCATCGTGAGATTGTCTGTGGGCTTGCGGTACAGTGAGGTGCTGAGGTGACCATCCTTGAAGGAGATGTGTGTGTCCAAGAACGTAACCGATCCCGGAGAGTAGTCCATGATGAGTCTGATGGTGAGATTGAACTTGATGCCCTCATATAGTTGTTTCAGTGATTGTTCACCATGAGTCCAAAGAAAGAAAATGTCATTGATGTTTCTAGTGTATAGCATCGGTTGAACGTCCTGTGCGGCAAAGAAGTCTTGTTTAAACCTGTGCATGAAGATATTGGCATATTGAGGTGTGAATTTGGTCCCCATGGCTGTTCCGTGTGTCTGGATGAAGAACTGGTTGTTGAAGGTGAAGACATTGTGGTCCAGGATGAAGCGGATAAATTGTAAAATTGCATCTGGAAACTGGCAGTTGTCAGCCAGACACACGGAACAGCCATGGGGACCAAATCTGAAGACCAGCGATCAGGGCTGGCCATTGGGGTGGGGAGGGGCGGGCAGCCTGCTGGGGAATTGGGGCTGAAGGGGAATGTCGGAACTGCGGGGAGTGGGGACTGGGAGATCGAGGCTATGGATTGGGGGCGGGGGGTCGCATGGCCGGCGATGAGGGGGTTGTGGGACTGGCCAGAGGATTGTGGGGCCACTGTGCATGTGCTGATCTCAGTGCCCATCCCAGACATTGGGCTGGGGTGGGCATCAGTTCCAACTTACCTGGATAGACAGAGTTTACAATGAAGGAACCAGATGTTCATTCTGTTTCAACTGGAGAACAGTTCCTAAGGTGTCAGCAGCTCAATGACAGAAGGATAATCATTTTTTAAAATTGTTTAATTCCTGTTGATGTGGGCATTGCTGGCTAGGCCAGCATTGATTGCTCAGCACTAATTGAGCTTAAGAAGATGGTATGCACTAACATCTTGACCCACTGCAGTCCATGTGACTTTTGAATGGACTTCCTTTGCATTAAGTTGATCTTTCTCTACACCCTGGCTATGACGGTAACACTACATTCTGTACTCTCTTGTTTCCTTCTCTCTGAATGGTGTGCTTTGTCTGTGTAGCACAAAGAAACAATACTTTCCACTGTATGTTAATACATGTGACAATAATAAATCAAATCAGATGTGTTGTAGGAACATGCACAGTGATGTTAGGCAGGGAGTTCCAGGATCTTGATCCAGGAACAGTGAAGGAACTGCAATATTGTTCCAAGTTAGGATGGTATGCATGGCTTGGAGGGGAACTTCACTGATGTTCCCACATATTTGCTTTCTTTGTCCTAGTAAAGGTCTTTGGTTTGAAAGGTTTTGTCAAAGGAGTCTTGCTCAATTCCTTCAGTGCATTTTGTAGATGGTACACACTACACATGTCGGTGATAGAGGGAGTGAATGTTGAAGGAGGTGGATGGAGTGCTAATCAAGTTGAAAGCTAATGATTAGCACTCCATCCACCCCCTTCAACATTTGTCATGACTGCTGTTGAGTTTCTTGAGTGTTGTTGGAGTTGCACTCAGTGGAGAATATTGTATCAAACTTCTGACTTGAGCCATGTAGATGGTGGAAAGTCTTTGGGGAGTCAAAGTGAATTACTCGCTGCAGGATTCCAAGCCTCTGACCTGCTCTTGCAGCTACCGTATTTATGTGGCTAGTCCAGTCCAGTTTCTGGTCAATAGTAGCTCCCAGGATGTTGATAGTTGGTGATCCAGCCCTGGTAATGCCATTGAATGTCAAGGTGAAGATGGTGAGATTCTCTCTTTTCGGAGATGGCAATTGCCTGGCACTTGTGCTACGAATTTTACTTATCAACCCAAGCCTGAATACTGTCCAGGTCTTGCTGTTAATGAAAATGGTTCTGGCTTCAGATCAATGCTATTGAGATGGCAGCAGCCTCTTCCTACCAGCCCCCAGCTCAATAGAAGTGGACAGATGAAAATCAACCTCTAAAAAAAGGACACTGCAAACACAAGAAAACTGAATTAAAAACAAAACATACTGGAAATATGCAGGAAATCTGTAAGCATCTCAAGGACAAAACACAGACAATCTTTTGAATGTTAACCGTAGTAAACAACATGTTCAGCATTTTCTGCTTTTACTATTTGTACTGTTATTATATCTATAGTTTGACCTCCTGAGCTCTGGTTGACAATGTCTTCCTAGTCATTCTACTGGCTTGACTCTTTTACTGTCACCACATTCTGTGATTGATATTATCTCATGAATCTGATGAAACTCAGTTATTGTATTTAATACATTTAAGATTGTGCCTAATGCCTATTCCAAACTTGCATTAGCTTTTACCTTCTTTTCTATCTAATTGGTAATTTTCTAAGCCAGAGTTGCATCTCAGAATCCTATCATGCAGAAGGAGGCCATTTGGACCACCAAATCTGCACCGACCACAATCCCACTCAGGCCTTACCTCAAGCATTTACCCTAGCTAGTCCCCCTGGCAATTTAGCATGGCCAAAGTACCTAATCCACACATCTTTGGACTGTGGGAGGAAACTGGAGCACCCGGAGGAAACGCAAGCAGACACGGGGAGAATATGCAGACTCCACACAGACAGTGATCCAAGCTGGGAATCGAACTTAGATCCCTGGCAGCAATGTTAACCACTGTGCCACTGCCACTGTGCTGTTAATGTCCTTTGGGGAAGGAAATGTCACCCTGACCTGGTCTGGCCTCTATGACTCCAGATTCACAGCAATGTGGTTAACTCTCAAATGCCCTCAGGTCAGGACAGTAAATACTGTTCCCCCCCCACCCCCCTCACAAAGATCCACATCTCATGAACGAACTTTAAAAAATTCATCACAGGACATTCTTGAATCTGACATTTCACGTTTCTGCTTTTTGCATTCAGAAGATTTGTATCATCACTTCAATAAATAAGCTCATTGTTTCTAAACATTACAAGCACGATGCAAATATGATAATATCAGAAATGTGGTCATTCACCTTGTAACATTATCATTATGCCAAAGAAAGACATTTGAACCATCCACCTTCATTCTTTCACACTGCATATTGATATTCCACAATAGTATTAAAGGATCGAGTTTCTGCCGAGATTCTCCTGACCTTCCACATAAGAAATTCCAAGCATATTTTTTTTTATTGCTAGTTCCAGAGCTCCCTGACAAATGTAGGTTCTGCATTTGAACACTGACTAATATCCAGCCCATACAAATACAAATTCTATCTTCTGATTTTGAGAGTGGTGTTCTTTCAGTAGCTGTGTTTCTGCTGCAACAATACTTCTGCTAGAGGGGCAGTTTTATACATTTTGTTGTATGGAGTGTGGGTGTGGCATGACTGGTATTATATTGTTACTTCGCTGGTGACAATGTCTGAAATCTTTTCAAAGACTTTGCAACCTCGTGTCTCTTTGCCTGTACAAGCAGATCGCCAAGAATTAATCTGCTTATAGTTAATGTGCCATTTAAGTGGACCCCCTCCTTAAATCACATGGAGGCAAATAGCAAGTTACAACTTTAGTAGAAGCAAAAAGTGGTCAGCGGTGGCTTGGCTGACCACATCTGTCTTGCCTAATTTTACTTCTAATTGACGCATCACCCATGTTGCATTCCAGCTGAAGTTGAATTTCAAGGCTGATGCATTCTAGTCTGACATTGTGTCAACATTATCATGCCACACAGGATATCCCTGATACATTGTTAGCAGGTTCTTTGATTGGAGTGAGATCAATTCTCCGTGCCTGACTACAGTCAATGTACAGTTTTGCTGAATGTACAGTTTTACTTTCCAAAAGTTTACAATACTCAGGCTCCTGGGATCTGCACTCACAGTTAATGCAGCAGGTTTGTGCCTTTTGGATAGTCTTGTCCCTGAACCTATTTGGTAAATCCTTTGTTTCTGCACAATGTCACCAGTACCCACCACACTAGCTATACAAATTTTGTATAGGATTGGTGCCAGCTTGCTCCTTTTAACTGAAGAGGCTAAATCAGGAATTAAATCATTTCATTGTCAGGGCAGTGCAAGGATATTAAAGCTTTCACTTATTTACCCATCTACACAAGGGCACTCCAGCAAATTTCACGGCAAGGGCACATTTTTCATTCTCAGTGCCTGTTGACACTCCTGTCCTCTGGAAGCTGAACCAAAATTGAATGCAGCAGGGTAGGATTACAGTCCGCATCCTGCAAGCCTTTATTTGGCCACTTATTCAGTGTTGGGTGGAAGCACTGTGTCAGATTCTAAGCCATCACACTGCTTCTAATAATATCATGTATCACGGCAGCACTTGTCCTCCCTTAAACGTGCCAAGCAAATTTGTAATGAATGGTTTCTGATGAGGCAGAATTGTCCACCTCTGCCCCTACAGAACTACATGGCCTATTTCCTTCTCTCTGAACATCAAGACAAACAAACTCTGTGGTCCTAATTTTAGCCTCTGGAAACATCTCATCAATAGATAACAGAGGGAAAACGTTGGCAGGCATCAATTACTTTGGAACTGTACCCAAAATACAAATGATGCAAATTTCTGCCAATGAAAATGAATGGGAGCTCTCACCAGAAAAAGGCAGCAGGTTCATTGTTATATGAAACAGTGGGCAAAAGTGGTGTCATTTAGCTTTTGACTCCATTGTCCGATATTGGACCAAAAATATACCAATTTTTCTTTTCACCATTTAAATTGTGTGGCTTAGGTTTCTAGGTTCACCCTGAAGTACTAAGCCATTGAAAGCAACAAGCTGCAAATTTCAGCCTTGCTCTTTATTATTTTAGCTGTTGTTTTTTTCTCCCTTTTTTTTAAGAAAGCGAATTCTGACACTCGCATGATTCCCCTTCTTTGCTGATGTAACTGCAAGTAGAGCAGAATGGGAAATGCTTGTCCACATCTTGAGCTGCTAACTCCATTAAATTTCCTGCAGTATTTACCAAGGAAGCTCCCACTGTTTTCTCTGTCTGCACTGGGAAGTGTACCTCAGGGGTGAATGGTAAATGACTAACCCAGGCCCCATCCACCGGCAGTGGAGAAGTGCTGTCAGTGTATGGACAGAAGGAGACGGGCTACTATTTAACAAATGTATGCAGCTGGATTGAATTGATTACATTGCAGTCAATTCCACTCCTTGTGAAAAGCATTTCAAATTTGAAGCTGTTCTGCTGGCCCTCACAAGTGCTGAATGCCAGGACTATTCTGGCAATACTTGCCTTCAGCAGTAATATTGTGATAATAATTGAAAATGTGATTTTTAATTGAAAATGTGACTTTGCTATGTAATTGCCAGTTACTTTGAATATATTAGAGTCACAGAATCCCTACAGTGCAGAAAGAGGCCATTCTGTCCTAACGAGCCTGTGCCAACACTTTCCCACCCAGGCCCTATCCTTGTAACCTATGTATGTACCCTGTGAATCCCTTGACATTAAGGGGCAATTGAGCATGGCCAATCAACCTAACCTGCACATCTTTGGAGTGTGGGAGGAAACCCAAGCAGACACGGGGAGAATGTGCAAACTCCACACAGATAGTTACCTAAGGCTAGAATTGGGATGTGATCTTACCGGCTGTTCATGCCACGCTCCTGCTGCAGCGAGGTCAGAGAATTCGGCGGCCAGCCAAATCTCCATTCCCTGCAGTGGGTTGGGAAAATCCCACCAGTGTGAACGGCCATAAGATTCCAGCCCCGGTCTCAGGCCCTGTGAGGCTGTGCTAATCACTGTGCCAATGTGCTGCCCACGTTGCACTTGATTAATGCCTACTCGCGGTTCTGGGAGAAAAACCTGCACGAAATAGGAATGTGTGGTGAAACTGGCACTGTTATTTCTTTTCATCCCACCAGCACAGTAGCTGGAAGATTCATCCTGGAAACCATAAGAGCTGTTGTTGGGAAAGGGAAGGGCAGTGAAAGCTTTCCAAATGGATAATCGGCAGGGTATTTTGAGGCTGAAAGAGATTTTTGGATGGGGTGGGAACAGCAGTCATGTCACTCATATTTAACGCATTGCATTTGTGTACGTTTTCACGGTGTTGCTTGATGCACCTGGTAATGTTATTAAAGTGTTTGTGGTACTGCAGCTAGGCCTGTGGAGCAATTCTATTTGTATGTAGACAGATTTTCATTTCCTGCCATCCAGCTAGCATGTCATACAACGACCACCTACAGGGAAGAATGTCCCATTTTCCTGTTACTCTGACATAATGTCTAAAGCGCCCATCAGAAAATCAGATCACCCTGCTGGGTTGCTGAGTGATAATGTAGCAAACTGTTCTCCTTTAGTTACTCCCAAGCCAGGTGAAAATGAATTGACAACACGTGATAGCAAATTGAAATCAAGTGGAATTCAAATTCTGGGTGTGTTGCAAAAGAGACTGCTGGTTCACTACTTTGCAATCTGCACGACTGCATGGAATCGAAGGGTGAAATCTTATCAGGAATTTTTTGACTGCTATCAATTTAGATAGGGGCAGAGCTAGCTGATGTGATTAATATTAATGACAATTAACTTTTATCACTTATGCCATAAAATGCCCTATCTGTAATGTAAAATATGCTATACAATATAGATACTCTATTTGGATGACACAATTCACTAGGAAATTCTCACCTAAGTATTTTTGGATTTCTCAATATTCATCATCACTAAATTCACTATTTAGTTTTCATGTTTTACTTTTACTTGTTGGCCGGAATTGTTCAGCCATTCATGCTCCATTGCAAACGGGAATGGAGAATTTGGCGCTTGACCGATCTTGGAAGGAACAGCCCATTCCAAAAGCTAGTGACGTTTGCTACAAATAAACCTGTTGGACTTTAACCTGGTGTTGTGAGACTTCTTACTGTGTTTACCCCAGTCCAACGCTGGCATATCCACATCATGACAGCAGGGAGCCCAGAGAATCCCATCTGTGTTAATAGCTGGAGAATTCTGGCTGTTACGTATTGAATGATCACAAAAAGATCCCTGGTGAATTGTGTTATTGCAATGGTGTGTCTACATTGTATAGCCTGTTTTACATCGCAGAGCAAATCACTGCATAAATGATAAATGTTAATTATCATTATAATAATAATATTAATCATATCAACTCTACCTCCATTGAAATCAATAGCTGTCAAAAAAATCCTGGTTGGCTTTGAGCCAAGTGCTGGTAAATGGGATTAGGCGGGAAGTCTGTTGTTTCACGCGTGATGGTGCAGACTCGTGGGCTGAAAAGCCTCTTAAGAAAAAAGAAAATTACAGCACAGGGACGTGCCCTTCGGCCCTCCGAGCCTGCATCGACCATGCTGCCTGATTGAACTAAAACTCCCTATCTTTCCGGGGACCATATCTCTCTATTCCCAGCCTATTCGTGTATTTGTCCAGTCACCTCTTAAAACTCACTATCGTATCTGCTTCCACTACCTTTTCTGGCAGCGAGTTCCAGGCACCCACCACCCTCTGTGTAAAAAAAAACTTGCCTCGTACATCTCCTTTTAAAACTTGCCCCTTGCACCTTAAATCTATGCCCCCTAGTAACTGACTCTTCCACCCTCGGATAAAGCTTCTGACTATCTTCTGCACAGTACGCTTCTATGATTCTAGAATGACTGACTAGAATTCTATGATGGCTTTGGAGGTGGAATTTTCCCAATGGCAGAGAGGGATCTTCCTGAGGCCGACACATTACTGAAGGTGGCCTTCCATTAGCAGGACCATGCTATCTTTTAAAAAAAACTTAACTGTCTTTGCTCTTTTCTTAAGAAATAATTTTGTAGTCAAGTGATTCCAAAATACTTATTCTGTTTTCTCTTGATACTTATATATGTAATTGTATTCAGCTAGAATTATTTTTATTTTACATTACCATCTAGGTTCTCATTTCCAAAGCGATCTTCCTGTAAGTAGATCAAAGATTAACACCATTTTACAGCATTACATGTAATAACCATATATCAGCCATGAATGCCAAAAGGATAAAGACCCTATAGTTAGTGCCACAAATTGAAGCTGAGGAGTCAAAATGAAGAGTTCACCATTCCCATTAACTGAGAAAAAGATCTTAACACAAACAGATCGAACCGATATTGCTGGCAGATTGGAAATAATTTAATCAGTTTTTTTAACACTCATAATGAAGAGTTGAACATCATTGAGAAAGCATTAGCTGGTGCAGTTATTCCTTTCTCATTTTTATTTTGCTCCTTCAAGTCCCCCTGAACTATTTGTTCATTCTAATGCATGTGTAAATATTCATAGAACTGGGCGCCAGCAATGATCCTTGAAATTCATCTTTATTTTGAATTACACATCCACGTGAGAAGCCTTGAGCATTGCTGTCCTCAAATGAGATGAGAAGTGCATTGGTCATTACTTTCTATTTGTTCTGCTGTTGGTTATGAGTCCTGTGGGATCAACGACAGTATCCTTGTAAGATAAATGCACCGGGGCAATATAAAATTCTCTTTATCAAGCAGCTTGACTCATTGTTCAATTGCTGCATTCACTCGCAAAGATTTTTTAAGCTTATTCTCCGCAATCAGCGTTTACATACACACTCTTTAAGCTGGTGCTCGAGGGCCAGGATCAGCCCAAAGAATAGCTGAAACTTAACCTTTCTTCTATTAACTTAGCCCAGAAATCTTAAACTTCTTATGATTGAAGAAAAGCTTACAGAGCGAGCATATGTTCTAAGGGCACAACGGCATTATTTTGATACATTTTTTAAGTTCAGATTATAATTTTTTTGTGATCATTCAATACTTAAGAAAAAGTAAAATAAAATGGTGAACTTAGTGACAATGAATGTTAAGAAATCCAGAAATGTTTGTTTTATTATTGTCACATATCTTGGGCTACAGTGAAAAGTATTGTTTCCTGCACGCTACGCAGATGCAGCATACCACTCATAGAGCACATAGGGAGAAGGAAAGCCGAATATAGTGAAATAGAACAGTATTAGAGAGTTTAAGAGAATTAGAATTAAGTTTTTAAAGCATAGAACAAGAGTAAAAGATAGAATTAGAAGGTATGCTGGGGACCTCGCTATGGTGTCATCTTGGGTGGGAGTTTCCTGGTGAATTGTGTTATTGCAATGAGGTATCTACAGTGTATAGCCTGTTTTACGTCACAGAGCATTTATGGGATAAGTGATAAATGTTGATTATCATTAATATTAATCACAGCAGTTAGCTCTGTCCCGATTGAAATCGATGGCAGTCAAAAAATTCCTGAATTGATAGTACTTTTATCACTGAAACTTAGACTAGAAAATAATGTCTCTGTTAGGCCTCAATGACCTCGTAGCAGCATGAGTTATTGATTTTACCAGTGTATTGCTTCACACTATTTGCTATAACCATTTTTTTTTATATAACCCCAGAGGCACAAGAGAGAAATGTGCATATGATTTTAATCAAGTTTTCAAAATGGACATCTCGACATTTGTTCAACATTCTGATATAACCTTGTAACAGGCAACATTGCCTAAGGGATTGGCAATGCTGCCTCGTTCTATTCCAGCAAAAAAAAACATTGGATAGTGTGAAAAAAGTATTTTAGTTATTGCAATTTTTGTGTTGCTGTTTTAAGATTTCCATGCAAACACAATCTATTAAGGTTTAATAAATACAAACAAATTCTAGTTAAGACTAGATCTTAACAATGTATTCTTTTTATATTTCTTTTGTGAATGTAGCTTCATTTCATAAATCACCTGGAACTCTGAATTAGTATTTAATAGAATTAAACAAAATAAACTAAATACTATTATAAAGTGCATGTTTCAAAAAGTAGTTACTGCGCTGGCTTATGTGCGTTAGGGGAAAAACCTATATTTTATGTTTGTGTGATGGTCCCTTTGAGACTTGGATTTCTTTGAAAGATTTCTTGTAAAGTACTTTGCTTCCAGGAGCTGATCACGTGACCAAGCTGCCTGGGACATAATAGAAAAAGTGTAAGTGAGAAATTAATTACAGGGCTGAATGGATTGAGGATGAGGCTCTGGCCCTAAGCAGGGCTTTAGTGTTTAGTTTACAACAATCTGGCTACAGAACAGGGAACATCCTTTTCTCATAGCATTCAATTGGAACTCTGTGTGTTGACCAAACAGGCTTTATTTTCTAAATGCTCTTGGTGCCTGAAGAGCTCCATTAACAGTGAGTTTGACTTCTGGGATAGCCAAGCTGAAAAGAGAGAGCTCTTTAGGTGCAAAGTGGCAAAGTTAAATGATATTAAAGTTCTGATCCAAGATATATGAAATTGGTAATTTATAACTCTGGAACAGTTGGAGGAGGTTTGAACGGTCAACTTGGCCAGAAGCAAGTGGAAAGGCCAAGAAATATCAGCTTTTATAGGAAGGAAAGTTGAGATAAGTTTAGCTTAACGTATAACCATCTGTGTTCATTATACTTCCAATACCTTTAATGTAACTATTTAAGAATGAGTATAGTTATTAGTAGTGACACTCTTTGAATTCTGTGTAGTGAAACTCATTTGATTTTAAACCACAAATCTTGTGGCTTCATTCTTTTAGTAAATACCTGGGCTTTCAGATCATAAAACATAAACAAGTAAACACATTACTGATCTCTATTAAGATCATTATGTCACATAAATGTTAATTTGTATTAGTCAAACTAAGTTAAAGAGACTTCACGTCAAGGTGGCCGTTATACCTGATTTGCTTCCAAATTATGTTTTGAAACCAATGAAACAATGGCAGGAACTACATGGTGACCCTTAGGGGTGATTTTCTTGAATGAGGACTAAATATCCATGCCAGTGGGAAAATCAGGGTGTTTCCCATTGGCACTGGCAGCATCTGTCAGGTGGGATTCACCCCCTGAAAGATGCAAGTGTGCACATCCTGGGAATCCCACCAGCCAGTTTGGCTTTTCAGTGATCGGGGCGCAAAAGAGGATGTGAAACTCTTTGTATTCCCTTTGAAAAACCACAGCCGTCAATCAGGCTTAGGGTCTATATAGGATGGGAATGGAGGGATATGGTGCCCAGAAGCATAGGGGGTTTTAATTGAGTCAGGCAGCATGGTCGGTGCAGGCTTGGAGGGCCTGTTTCTGTGCTGTAATTTTTTTTGTTTTTTGTTCTATGTAAACTTTGTTGTTAGGAACAATGGGGGTATTGAGATGCATTCAAGCATGAAGGAAAAGGTAAATAAATACAGACTGGCAGCTGAGTAGCAAACCATTTGAAAAGTCTATTTCAAAGCACTGCACAATGAAAGAGATCAAAGATTTTCAATGGAATAGAGAGTGCTTCAAAGATTTCAGCTTGCTAGGAAGGCTCAAAGACTTAAAATAAAAACTGTGAATACATTGGGGTTGAATGAACAGCTGTGGAGAGGGTAACCACCCCCCTCCACCTCCAGTGAAATTGATATCTCTCTGTCAGAAGATTTCAAAGGGGTTGGCTTACATCTGCAGCTTCTGTGAGAAAAGGAATTCCCTGCTGTAGAATGAAGTTTTACAGTGATGTAAAAGTGTGTAAGGCGTCCTGGCAGCATGGAGACTAAAGTGACCTGGCTACTTCAAAATTTTCACAACTGACAGGCAGGAATGAGGATGTTGATCACGGAGCTGCCTGAAATCATTATGTTAGGGGTGATCTTCTGGTCTGCCAGGGCTAGGGGGAGGGATCCTTAATAGTGTTTTCTTTCAGGTACCTTCACCACAGATTCATTTCCAGGATTTCAATCTGTCCTTCCAATATTTCTCTGTTTTGAATTGCCACATGAATTCAAGCTTCCACACAAGCTGTCAGGTACTCAGCCATGCCAACAGATCACTGTTGCTTCACAGGCTGTGTTATGGTGTCACCAACCATAGGATTACTCCAGGTACCAGGCTTCTTGCTAGCCAACTTCACCATGTATGCATCTTCCAGGTCGATCTTTAACTGGGTGCCTCTCTTTGTCCTTTTCTTTAACTTCAGTGAGCAGTACCTTCTTCCATTTTCAGTTACTTTTATCCCTTTGAATTTGGTCTTCCTGGGACTTCTCTTTTCATTCCCTGGTTTCCAAACTATCTGCTGTTTAGCTTCTTGGACTGGCTTTCTTCTTACTCCATTGTCCTGCCTCTCTCCTCTTCTGGCAGTTTTTGTAGCTGCTTCTCCTCCAGCTACCTGGCTCCAACTGCTAATAGATCCAGCTTAAAACTAAACTCATAAATTCTTTCTAACCTACAGTAGCCCCTGGTTGCTAAGTAACAATTGTCTTTCTTTACACTAGTTTGTTTTCACATTGTAAACTTTCTAATTGTAATGCAGAAGCATTTTAAATGAAACCAAAACTCCTGTACGTGTAAATACCTTTGTTACAATGAATTTAACTAAAATTTTAATTTTTTCTTAAACAGGAACACAAAATTAACCTTAGTTAAATCCATACCTTATTCCGAATATCTAACAACACAAGTATAGGTTACTTAAAACTGTCCCTATTTGCTGACAGGTGTAGTCAGATCAACTATGAGCTTACAGAGTGATAGAACAGGGTTGATGGGTGAATGGCTTATTCATATTCCTATTTTAAAGATATGTTATGAAAACAACAGGGATTGATGAGACATTTATTCAATTAATTTATAAATAATTTATATAAAGTATTAAGTAACATGTCATAATGAAATCTTACAATTTTGAATTGTTCAAATCATTTTTCTTCCATAGCTGCTTTTAAAAACAAACTAGCACTGGAGGCTTCAGTAGCAATGATGACGAATGAGTTTCTTTAATGTGTTGTAAAGAATTAAAGTTAAAATAAGCTCATCCTCTAAAATGAGTACCTTATTAGATCAGGATTGGAAATAAGCCTGTACTTAGGAAGCTAGTACTTAGGAAATGGGGAATCTGCAGCTTTTCTCTGCCAAGAAACTTTCTAATTTTATCTTTAATTTATTACTATTTATTCATTTTACTCAAAGTTTATCATTTATTTGTGAAAAATCCATTCAATCCTGCATACAGGAAATGTATGAGTTGTGCTTCACTGAAACTGCTGAGAGTTATAATGTGTTTCATTTGAATGGAATGTGGATTTCTTTTCCATGGAATGTAAATATGTTTCCACCTGCCATGCTGTGCTTACACTGAGACTGACCGAGACAGCCAGTGATCCTGTGCCTGTTTGCCAGGCACATAATGGACATCTAAGCATTCAATATTGTGGGGCTGGGTGTCATGTGCTCATGACAGGCTGGGAATGCATCACTCACCATATTAGATTAGGTTTCTCATCAACGTCCAAGACACATACCTGAACTATTAAAGTTTTTAAGTTGATCTATTAGTGTCACGAGTAGCTTACATTAACACTGCAATGAAGCTAGTGTGAAAATCCCCTAGTCGCCACACTCTGGCACCTGTTTGGGTACACTGAGGGAGAATCTAGCATGGCCAATGCTAGACTTTCAGACTGTGGGAGGAAACCAGAGCACCCGGAGGAAACCCACACAGACATGGGGAGAACGCAGACTCCGCACAGACAGTGACCCAAACCAGGAATCGAACCCGTGTCCCTGGCACTGTGAGACAGCAGTACTAACCACTGGACCATCATATTAATATGTTGAATTTAAAGTAACTGAAAGTTAGACTTGTCCAGCAACTCATGGTTCTCACTGGTAGGAAGCACACTTTAGAGCTATACTATTTAACTCTCATTGTAAGGTTAGCTGCTGGTTTGTCATTTGAGACTGTTGGTTAATTCCTTGGGATTTTGTGGTCCACTTTTGGATTCAGAAAATATTATCGTGACCGCCAGGAAGAAGATTTTAATGCTGCTGCATTTTTTCTGGCTGTAATCAAAACAATTTGGCTAGTGTTATGAAGGGATTCATTGATCAGTCTTTGAGGCTAGAGGTCAAGGGGGAGCAGAAGGAAGACAGGACAGCAAAAGAGCATTGGAAAGCACTGAGCAAGAAGCTATATCCACATTGGACACCTCTTACCCCAATTATTTGAAGGGCCAATGTTTGGTGCGCCTTTGAGTCACAAAGAAGGCTGCCGCTAAGAAACTCCAACTCAATCTTAAGGCAAGATTAGGTTAACACTGCTTGTGGCTGCCAATATTATAGAGGCCCTCAACCTATCACAGCCTGAAAAGAATTACATCAGTGACCTTTCAGAGTTGCTGGCAGGATTGTCCTGGAGTCTCCATGAATTAAAGATCAAAGACGCAGTTGTGAGCAACATGCAATAAAAAATGTAGGGGCATTTCAAAGGAATTATTTTTGCCTGTTTTTGGTTATTTTTTTCATGTCCTTTGCATAATATTTTGGAGTGACCAGAAAGCTTTTTGACTGGTTGGAGTGATTTGAGGACTAAATCCATTTAGTGTTAGCATTCTGGAGAGAAGACATCTAGATTTGATGTTTTAAGAGGAGCACAAATTTAACCTGCCGTCCTTACCCAGTCTGGCTTACATGTGACTCCAGAGCCACAACAATGTGGCTGATTCTTAACTGCTCTCTGAAATGGCCGAGCAAGCCACTCAGTTCAAGGGAAATTTGGGATGAGTAATAAATGCTGGCCCACCAGCGAAGCCTCCAGTCCCTGAATGAATTAAAAAAAAAATCAAATGACAACACTTTGAACTTGGTTAATCCCAAAAGTATTCCTTCACAGCTTATTGTAAGCACACAAGAGAGGGTCCTGGAATGGTAGAGCCCATTTGGGATGGCATGGTGGCACAGCGGTTAGCCCTGCTATCTCTCAAATCCAGGGACCTGGGTTCGATTCCCAGCTTGAGTCACTGTCTGTGTGGAGTTTGCACATTCTTACTGTATCTGCATGTGTTTCCTCCCACAGTCCAAAAATGTGTGGATTAGGTGCATTGGACACTAAATTGCCCCTTAGTGTCCCAGGATGTGCAGGTTAGAGGGATTAGTGAGGTAAATATGTGGGGTTACAGAAATGAAGCCTAGGTGGGATTGTGGTTGGTGCAGACTTGATGGACTGAATGGCCTCCTTATGCACTGTAAGGTTTCTATGATTCTATGGTCTACTGATAATCTGCTTCCTGAAAAATGTGTGACTATCAGGTGATTCTTTTGGGAGGAGTGGGGTGAGCTGACGTGTACGCAATCCAGCCACCCTCTATTGCTGGAGGCCACTTGATGCAATGTTCAGACATGTCTGTGAATGAATTAATGGTACAACTTTTCGAAACAAATGTGAATCTGTTTCATATATGTAAATCGGGGTCTCATCTCATCCGCTTGTAACTTTATAGTACAAATGGACAGGCTATGCATCACACTCCACAAATTTATACTTGGTAGCACCCATCACCAAATACCATCCCAGCTGTCACAGTCCCCCAATAAACCCAGAACAAATCCCCACCATTCTAAACTCAACTTGGTAGCTGGCTCATGCGTAAGGCAGACTATTTGCCATCGCTAGTCCCTACCCCACACAGTTAGAGAGCTACAGTAGAGTATCCTGAATTAAGTCCTAACCTGAAATGGTTTGGTGTCCCGATCCTGACTTCAAGTCCTATGGCCATTCCTCTGACTTTGTGCCCATTTCAGATGGAAGTTGGGGATTTGCCCCTTCCCATTAACATTTTTCGATGTATTTCTGAAACCAAAAGAATTGAAATGAATCCAATCTATATAGTTAATGTGTCAGGTTTCACTCCCTAGTAGAGGCCAGCACTACAATTAGTCACACCAGTGAGTTGAATGTGAATAGAATATTTTGAATACATTTTAATTTACAAACTCTTTCAAAGAAGGGAATCTGGAATGAATCCAGCATCACTTAAATTTGATAGATTGGTTTAGGAATGATTTTGACAGTATTCATTGAAGACATCTGCAAACTAAATCTCCTCTGCGTTAGACCACCTACCTCTTAGCTGAGGAAGACAATATTGCATGAGGGGAGAAGTCAAGTGCCGGAAAAGGGACTAACGTCTATAATTCGGTTAATCTAGAAAATTGACAGAAACATGATTTATCAGGAAGATACATTTTGAATTGCAAAGCAGAGATTACTTTTTTAACTATGACTCAGAGTGTGTCGCATTGCATTAATTTGTTAATTGAGATATGGCAGAACTCCATTAATACTGTCACGTTTGCACAACAATGTAACCTTGTTAATCTGAGTGAGTGCCTTCTATTAAGGTTTTGTATAGTTGTTCTCGATTGATCTATCATAATTATTGTGATGAACAATTATTGCAATAGGAGAGATTAAAAAGTGTGATAAATATACGTCAAGTGAAATGTATATTCTGACTGCTTCTGGCAATTATTATGAAGCTGTGGACTCGATGTCCCAAGCAGTCATAATAGGGCAAGTTGTGTCTTACAATCCTGTATCATCTCTGATTTGTCATAAAAATGTGATTGAAACTCAATTTTCATTGGAAAGATTCTATCAAGTTACAACATAAATATCAGAAATGTCTCTAAGTTAAGTGTAAATCTCCTTTAGGCAGATATGTTTCATATTTTGACTGGAAAGTTAAGTTTAAGTTTTTAATTTTATTTATTAGTGTCACAAATAGCTTACATTAACACTGCAATGAGGTTACTGTGAAAATCCCCTAGTCACCACACTTTGGCACCTGAGGGAGAATTTAGCATGGCCAGTGCACCTAACCAGTGCATCTTTCAGATTGAGGGGGGAAACCGGAGCACTCGGAGGAAACCCATGCAGACACGGAGAGAATGTGCAGACTCCATATAGATGATTACCCAAGCCAGGAATTGAGCCCGGGTCCCCGGCACTGTAAGATGCTGCATTAACTTCATTGGTCAAGAGAATAGATGAGTCCTCCCTCTGACCAGCAACAATACAAAGTATAATAGGAAACGCAAACCGTTGATATTAATAGATGTTTTGCACTGCAATACCTGAACTCATCTTTTGCATCAGATACAGTATCATTTTGCCACCCACCATGTGTGTATGTACCTGCAAAGCCAAAGTCAAATTCTGAAGGTCAAATCCTGACAATGGCAGGGAACTCTTATTTGACTTGGAATCTTAATAAAGTGAGATTGCTGGTAATCGGTTTGTCGTAAATTTAGCATTATTAGTAGTCAAGCCAAATAGTTTTACATTGTTCTGGGCTTACCTACTCCCTTAGAATACTTTTAGTTGTTGTTCATTAGCTCCATTACCCAACATATATTTCATCATTGGTGCGTTTTGAATGTTCAAGTAGTTGCTTTTAGTATCTAATTGTACTGTTGGATACTTTGTTATGTCGCTCAGAAAGAATCTATGGTCTGTTCCTGGCAATGTTAAACATTGCCTTTGCCTGCGCAATGCTGCTGGATTTTGGAAGGAGTAAAGGCTTGGAAACTTGGTTGTCAACACACAGTGACGATCACTTATGATCATTTAGAAATGCCATGGTGGGTTATAGGGAGTGAGTATTAGTGATGAATGCTTTCACCAAGCTCATCATATTATTGGTTACATAGATCAATCTCTTTTGTTCTCCTAAATCCTGTCACCTTAATATTAAGTCCTCGCTCATTCCTGAACTATTCAACTTCAAAACAAAGATAATCCCCATAAAAATGAATCAACGGAAAAGGAACTGAAAAGTTCCTCTAAAAATATAACTTCATAGGTAGACATGTCAGCTCCAGTGTTTGTCCTAGCACAGCCGGAGGTGTGAGGAGGTGCTGTGTAGCATTGCAGAACATGTGCAACAAACAAAAAAATACAGTTCGTGGTATTCTGCCCAAAGTTTACAGATCAATCCTCTTGTCTTTTGTAGGTCTGCCAACCACTCTGTGTGCACCCCTGTGAAGCAGAACTACTGGATTGTCCTGCTGGTTCAGCCTCTGCCCTAACCACCAGCTCTGGACAAGGAGGAGCTCTCATCTGGGCCACCATCTCCTGCATACTGGCCGTTAGCAGTTTCAGGGGACTCCGGTGGGATGCTGCCAGATCTCAAATTTCCCCCTTGAGCTCCTTAAATCCTTTCTGAACTTTCCCCCTGAGTTTGTGAAACTCTTGACAGCTGTTTACTCTAGATGCATACATCTTCTGCCTACTCCCTAGTATCATCTGATTGGCCTGGTGGTGGAACCATTCACATCTTTTCTGTGTGTCCAGTTTACTTTGGGGATTCTTTCTGGTGTCCTCCTCTCCTGAGTAGACTATTTCCTTAAGCAGAAGGAATGTATCTGAAGAGTCAAATGGATTGGTCTCGCTGACATAGGCTACCATCATTTGGAGGACCTCGTCGTGGTCTCGGTGGGGACAAACATAAAAACTGGAATTATACTGAAAGCCATCATTTGTGAACAGAAAGAGAATCATGTAAAGAGATGTAAAAGAGATCATGTTAACTGCAACATTGTGATTTATACATTACATATTTGCAAATTATGCTTAAAATGTCAGGCTGTGGATGTAAAGGTGAAAATAGGCACCTTGCAAAGAATGGTGCATGCTGTAGTTATGTTGATTACAATTGCCTGCTGTGAACCTTCTCTTCTTGGACAGACTTACTTGTCACAAGTAGTGATTTGGATGAGTGAAGTACTATGCCACTGATTATAGTAACTCTGGATTTGCTTATTTGCAAGTGGTTCTATTTAACTTTGTGAGACTTTTGGGTTTGCTACAACTCTTGGATATGTAGAAAGTAGCTGCTGCTTGAGTGCATGCCACTGGACCACATATTTTTATTGTTCCACCTGGTGCTTGGGGTTCAGGGTTGTCAACTTTTGATCATCCTTATT
Organism: Carcharhinus amblyrhynchos; assembly: GCF_965287045.1. Classification (NCBI taxonomy): domain Eukaryota; kingdom Metazoa; phylum Chordata; class Chondrichthyes; order Carcharhiniformes; family Carcharhinidae; genus Carcharhinus; species Carcharhinus amblyrhynchos. The sequence continues at coordinate 31,348,378 of NC_137336.1, read as the reverse complement.
GAACAACGCCAGGCTACATCATGACCTGGCACCTTAGACATGCTCTCTTACTTGATGGTATCAGCAATTTGCTCTCTGGGAAATAAGAAGAACCTATAATAGTAACAGCGGGAAGGGTTCCAACCAAACGATTGATTGCCAGGGTGAGTTTGGCTAATTTCTCTTCTGTGCTGACTTGCCCTCTTAATGGGCTGTATTTTTCTCCAGGATTGAGCTCCAAATCAAGTGAGGTCACAGCGGACAAATGATGGGAACATTAAGCCGGGCGAGACCATTCAGCGGCCAAACCTAGTTTTCCTCTCCCACCCCCTTCCACCTTTGCTGGGGCCACTGCTGGCTGTTCCCACCCTGCCTGCTGCATGCCAGTGGCAGTGACCTCTGTGATGCTGCAGCCTTGCCTACTACATTTCCCTCAGGGTCAATGGTGAGCCTCCCCGTCTTGATTGTTGGAATCCTGCCGGGGGATTGCCATGCATGAGAAATGATTTCATTTCATAAAGGAAACTTTCTTACTTTTCTGGGACTTCACAAATAGCTACTTTGGCCCCTGGAGTGTTTGATCTACAGGGACAATACCTCATCTGTACAATACAAAGCTGTTGGGCAACTTGGTTCAAGAGGTTCCCTTTTTTTTCTAAAAACAGTATGTAGTAATGTCTCAGCTTTAAAAATGTATGTTCTTTCCCATTTAGCAGCATGCGTTACTGTGCTATAGCATTGACTAACTGCTTTTGAAAACATTTTATGATTAGTCAACACTGAGGTGCAGTGAAAAAGTAGAAAATCAGCTCAATGTAGGGCTTTCAGTTTAGAAATCTAAGCAGCAGATATTACACAAGTCCCTTCAGTCTGATCCTGAATGAGGTGAATTAAAATCCATCAATCCAAGTCTGACTCTTATACTTTCTTATTTGAAAATGTAACGCAAATGGAATGAATCAGAATTGGAGTTTTGAATAAAGTTTCGGACGCAGTGCTTGCCATATTTCGGATTACTGTTTGAATAAGTCTGATTGTCTGGTCTTTCTTTCAATTTATAAAATCTGATTCTTCAATAGGTCTGTGTTTTCAGCAAAATTCCAACAGCATTGGACATAAATGAGAGCTATAAAGAGAGGGGTAATAAGCATGTTCAGTGTTCATACTCGGTCAAAGAGGTTTATAGTTTCTCACGCATAATAGAAAGGGAAGTGTCACCACGTTCAAATATGATTACAAGAAACAAAGCAAAGGATAAAGTTTAATATTCTCATGTTTCCCATGCGTTTATTTGCTTGGGTGAGTTTATTGCTTTTAGAGCATTAAAAAAAAACCCTTCTTAATCATGCTGTGTGATTTTAATCTCCAAGTGGAATGTTCAATCTTTTAACAAGCAACTTGGACTTACCTTGAATTAACTAGGTACATGTCTAAAGCACTTAAGCTTAAAAGCATTCAAGGCAAGGAATTTGTATGCCTAAGTGTCACTTCTGGTAAACTTGCATCGATCCCCCAGTGGTAGGCAGCACAGCCTATGTGGCCTTCTTCAATGGTAACTGTCCACCTCCTGGAAATTAATGCAGGTCTAAAAACAGTGCTATGCAAACAAATTCTCCCCCTCAATGTATTATGTTCAGATAGGAACATTACTATTTACAAATGGAAAAAAAACAACTGCATCAGGGTCAGATCAAAATGGCATTTACTTTTGTTTTATTTGTGGCCAACCGGACAAACACTGGTTCTAGAAGTTAAATATGGTCTGAGTATTTCTGTTGTACTTTATGCTTGAAATGTGGTAATGTGCTGGGAGTTCTATATCAATGTTTCTTGTCCTGCTGTAGTTAATGAATGTTGTGTAAAACAACCTTTTTGATATCTATAATAAGATGTGTGAATGTGTACTTATAGACTACTGCTAGCAATATTTATCAGAGTTAACAGAATTGCTTCATATTTTACAGGGTGGGGGAGCGATAATATGGAAATGATAAGATCAATTTTAGTTAATTTTTAATATGGAGTTTGTATGGTGCATTCATTCTACTATAACCTAGTTTCTTTTTTAATAAACTGTGGGTGGCCCACATTGAGGATTTCTGATTCCTGTGCCCTTTATTTTTCATGTTTATTTTTCATCTGTCATTTACTAAAGCATTATCATTCAATATCCTCGCCCCATTCTTTATGGAACCATACTTCAGATTTCCTCCTGTATTTTGTTTGTATTCTTTCTGGTTTAGACTGAAACAGTGTCCCACTATCATCATCGCTACCCGACCTGACTAAAATCTGAGGGTTTGAAAGGAAGTTGAAAGTGATAATTTCAGGTAGGAAAATTAAGAGGCAATAGTGAGGAGAAGGTTGAAAGAAATCTTCAAAATAGCCTGAGAAAGTTTTAAATTGTAAACACTACAGAAACGATGGCAGAAATTCCCCTTCGTTTCTGTCCCCACAGTGTTTATTCTTTGACTTGTGCTGATGATTCGAATGAAATTAGGAACATAAGCCATGAAGCAAATGGTGCAGTGGCAACTTTGATTTTCAAAATGCAAATCAAAGTGTCAGACTGTATAAAGGTGTGTGTGTTAAGAAAGTTATTTGTGTAGAATAGTAAATTTTTCCTGATTTTGTAGTGGATGTTGACGAGCGTGGAAAAGGTGCAAACTTTTTCGGGAAAACACTTCAGTTCACATCCTCATTCACTGCATGGTGACTCCTCATTCACTGCATGGTGACTTCTCATTGTAGCTGTAACCATATTAAAAAGGTGAGGATTTTGTAGCATTTGTCTTTGACACTTTTTCGACGATGTAATTTGCTCTAGGAAACTTATTGCATCACATGAGTAAAATGACTCAACTCTCCTGCATTTTCGACCACTCACCATAGACCATCTGTAAATACTTTGCAAACAAAATATTGTCTTGTCTTCACAAGTTAACAATCTTGTGAATCAAGCAAGTCAAACACATGGAAGATGAAGAACAGTTTGATGCTGTAAAAGTGTATATGAGCACCTTGATTTCAGGTATTATGAAGTCTTAATATTGGATTAGTGGAATCATGTAATAGAAATGGTAGTTCTACAGAGACTGCCAGTAGATGCTCAGAACTATTGTTGAAAGTTCCTGAATTACTCGGTTTTTCACTAGTTGGGGTCTATTTCACTGTTATTGAGCAGATCTTTAATTCCAGGAATGGGTGAGTTGGGAGCGATGAGCAGGTTAAAAGTTTAAATTTTAGAGCAGCTATTTAAATCTGGATTTAATAGTGGTGCAGTTTGATGTCAGTGAGAAATCTACTTGTTAAAGTCAGTGATTTAATTATTACATACAGGTGGGTACTTATTGAGCTTGGCACAATTAATATCTTTAGAATATGTTGATGAGGTGTTTTCAAATTGTTTTTAACAAGTTCAGTGTGGAGCCATGTTTCCAGAGCTTGGAAAACTGACCAGGGAAATGCAGGTGAGCTTGAGCAGCAGTTCAGTTGAATATTTAACCTTGTCATTATGCCACCCGCATAAAAGCTCACTTAACGTTGGTGTCTCAGTTCCCTCTGGCAAACATTTGGCAGAGAGTGTTGGCATTGATACTGCCTCCATCTTTGGATTTCAAAGAGCCAAGATTGAGATGGGAGGCAGATTAACTGTTTGATAAAGCATCAGAAGATGAAGATGATCACCATCTATAGCCGCGATGATGTGCTGGGATCAGCATGTGCAAAGGAGGGAGATACACAGGAGAAGCACTGGGATTGCAGGAGACACCACCCACATTTTATGGGCCGATCTGCCTGCAACCCCATTGGCAGGGGATATTCTGCCCAGGGTATCTGTTGTCTTGTTTAGTTCTGGATGGTCTCCATGGACTCAGTTGAGAACAGTGCTTGAACTCCATGGTGTATATTCTTGCAGTTCCCTGTTCCACCATTCATGATTAGGGGCAGCATTGTGGCACAGAGGTTAACACTGCTACCTCACAGTGTCAAGAGCCCAGATTCAATTCCGGTCTTGGGTGACTGTCTCTATGGAGTTTGCACATTCTCCCTGTTTGCATGGTTTCCCCCACACTCCTAAGATGTGCAGATTAGGTGGATTGGCAAAGTTAAATTTCACCTTAGCGTCCAAGGATGTGTAAGGGGGATTAGTGGGATGAATACTTGGGGTTACGGGGAATGGATCTGAGTGGAATGCTCTGTCAGAGAGCTGATGCAGACTCGATGGCCCAAATGGCCTTCGTCTGCACTGTAGGGATTCTACTTTATGATCTAAGTATGGCCCCATTATCCTCTTTGCCATTGTGGAGGGAGTATATGGCACATCTGTCAGTGCCTGGCTAAGCTGATAATGGACTTCTTGTATTCGGATTTGCAATGGTATCCTGTGGACAAGCACCTTTATCCAGTTGAGCAGAACTTGGGGAGAACTGACACCCCTCCCTCCCCACCCGTGTGCGTGCGCACACACACACACACACACACACCCGTGTGTGTGCACACATGCACAAACACCCGCGCGTGCACACATGCGCACACACACACCTGCGCACGTGCGCACACACCCTGACATAGGTGTCCCTGCCAATAGTGTCTGCTCATGTTGTGAATTGTGATTCATGAGATGACAAACCAACTTAGCTGTCTAACTGAACTGTGCTGGAAGTTCGAGTATTTGCGCTGATGCCTGGTTATATGGCTTGTGACATTTGGATGAGTCCTGGAAAGGTAAAGATTTCGACAGTCACCACACTCAAGCTTCTCATTGTTCAATCATTGATGAAATAATGTCGGCATGTGTATCAGAGAGACTTGTAATTCTGTCACCAGCTATCTGCAAGTTCTCTGTCTTTTTCTAAGTTTGGCGAGAGTGCCAGTGAGCCACTTACCTGCATGGCCAACTCTGCATCTGTGAGCTGCACAGTGGTGCCCCTCCAGTCCCTTCCTTCTCCTCTTCACTGCCGCCTGTGGGAAAAACGGACACATGAGTGAAGGAAGGTTGTGTCTTCACCTGATGGATATATACATTTGGTGAGAGTGACTGAGAGACAGATTTCATGTTACCATTTAACCTAATGGGGGGAAGAAGAAGTGTGTAGAAATTGAAGGCTGATGTTGCTGAAATTTGATTCAATGTTCTTATGGTTCCAGTTGATGTTGCTGCTGGACAAGTCAGATCCCGAGATGGAGTCTGGTTTGAGAGATCCTAACTTTTTGTTCAGCTAAGCAGGACTGCCTATGCACTTTTAACAAAAGAATAAAACACTTACTAAACAAGAAAGGATTAACTGCAATGCATCACTCCTTCACCTCAGCTATACCATTACCTGTTCCTTCCACAGATTAGAGGAACCTGAGGAAGGAGCAGTGCTCTGAAAGCTTGTGATTCCATATAAACCTGTTGGACTTTAACCTGGTGTTGTGAGACTTATTACTGTTCTCAGGAAGTACACAATCCATATAAATCAATAGGCAAACTGTGATCAGATACACTGCACTCTGAAATCAAGTGGCACATGCCACTCAAAACAACTTTCTGTGTATTTCTTTTCAATTCCCCCAAGATGCATACTTTGAGCCAATTGGCCTCATTGGAACTCTGGCTTCCTCACAGGATTTTCCAATCTCTGCTGTCAAATAACACGTCTTGGAATCTTCATCAAAACAAGGCTTTTTGCACCTATCTTTAATGGGAACCTCTCTCTGCTCCTTTAACATCAGTGACCAGGACCTCGGCTGTTCACACTGGTGGGATTTTTCTATCCTGCTGCAGTGAATAGAGATTCCGCTGGGCACCAAATTCTCTGTGAACGTGGCGAGGTTGGCCAGTAAAATCACGCCCTTGTTCTTTGTTACTTTTGAGTCCACACTCTTTTCTGGGACTTCCTTTTTTAGTTTCTGGGGTGGGCTTTCTGTCACTCTGTATTGTCCTGCCCATTCCAATGGTTTCTGGGAAAACTCTTACTCCTGGGTAACGTTCTTTAAACTGCATTAACTGCGTCTTTTTTGTGTGGGGCCTTGGCTGCTAAGCAACATCCTTTGTTCTAAAATTGACACTGTGTTTGCTTTAACATCTCAACCCACCTTTTTTTTAAACATGAAAGCAACTTTTAACATGAAGCTAAAACTGAAGTTTTAACCCTTCCTTTGCACAGAAATGCAGAAACACAAATTAAGCTTGAACTTAAAGCTATATCTCATTCCTAATACCCACAAATACAAATAGAAATGACTTTAATCCATCTCTAGTTCCTAACAATGTGTGGAGTACATTGAGCAAGGGCCTTAAAGAGCAGGATGCAGTTGGTATCAAATGTATTTTTTTTGGGTAAGTCATCAAACTTCTCCCCATATCATGTCATAGGATCATAGAATCCCTGAAGTGCAGAAGGGGGCCCATCGAGCCTGCTCTAACAACAATTCCACCCAGGCCCTATTCCCGTAACCCCATGTATTTACCCTCCTAATCCCCCTGACGCTAAGGGGCAATTTAGAATGGCCCATCAACCTAACCCACACATCTTTGGACTGTGTGAGGAAACCAGAGCACCCGGAGGAAACCCATGCAGACGTGGGGAGAATGTGTAAACTTCACACTAACAGTGACCCAAGGCCAGAATTGAACCCAGGTCTTTGGCATTGTGTAGCATCAGTGCCAACCACTGTGCCACCCCAGATTTCCTAGATCTGGGCATCACACTGCTGTTGTTTACAATCTCAGCTATGACCAGCCATGCTGTAGCTTTCCTCATCACATCGCAGGGGCAAGTTTGTCCCTCGTGCTGGTGACTGCACCCAACAGTAAATTCTATGGTGCAGCTTTTGCTCCATGTCCACTGACCATCCTAAACACCTCCAATTTCCATTTGTGCATCTTCCTTTCAAGTAATTGCGCATCAGGCTGTTGTGTAGCTTGACAGTGCAAAACCCAGTGGCCAAAACTAATTGGTCCAGTTGAATTACGATTGCAGATTTGACCTTCTCATTTGAACTCTGTGCTTTACCCATGCAAATCCACCTCCAACCCTTCTCCGCCCACCCCACTTCTGGCTCAGAAGTCACCACTGCATTAGTAACAGGATCATTAAGTAAGGAGTCACCTAAATTATTTGAGGCACCAAGCAATGCAAAATGTGAATCGATCTGGAGCTATAACAACCTTGCATTCATCATTTAAAGGAAGATTAAACCCATCAGCAGTTTTCAAGCAGATAGTGCTTTAATAGTCTGATTGATTTTTTTTTATATGGAGTAAATAACTCTACCTGCTATAATCTGAAACCTTGTGTGACACATAGTTTAGCATCTGTAATTGTCTGAAATGCCCATAGGAAGAAAAAAAATGGAAACTTGATTTAAAATGTAATTACTTCTCCAAATTGATTCTCCAAGTAATTCTCTTAATTTTACTGAGCTATATACTCACATTCCCTCTTCTGACAAGGTGAATTAAGAATAAAAAAAAATTACATTCAGAATTGTCTCTGCTCTCAGGAAATTGATGTTAATGTCAGATACTGATGCCAAGAATGTGCTAAAGGTCGCATGGATTATTCATTATTCTGAGCAGATCAATACCTGCATATAATAGTCCAGTGCATAATGATTAATCATTTATATTGCAATTAATGTTAGCAATCCCGCCTCTGAGTTAGAAGGGTCAAGTCCCACAGCAGAAACTTGGGGCAGAATTTTATACAATGGTTGGGGTCCTTTTGCCTCGGAACCATTTAACAGCTGATGGGTCTTTAATTGGCCTGAAGTCAGCCTTCCTTCTCCACTGGAGAGAAAGCCTTACCTCCTGAGAGCTGCTGACCAATCAAATGGCCAGAAACTCTCTTGGCCTGGCAGCACCATAGGGAAGCAGTGGCCACTGATGGGACTGCAGGCAATCCCCAAAGTCAAGCCGCAAGGAACAGCATGGTAGCACAGTGGTTAGCACTGCTGCTTCACAGCTCCAGGGTCGTGGGCTCGATTCTCGGTTCCGGTCACTGTCTGTGTGGAGTTTGCACATTCTCCTCGTGTCTGTGCGGATTTTCTCCAGGTACTCCGGTTTCCTCCCACAGTCCAAAGATGTGCGGGTTAGGTTGATTGGCCATGCTAAGAAATTGCCCCTTAGTGTCCAGGGATGCATAGGTTAGTGGGATTAGTGGGTATAATATGTAGGGACATGGAGGTAGGGCCTGGGTGGTATTGTGTTCGGTGCAGACTCGATGGGCCGAAGGGCCTCTTTCTGCACTGTAGGGTTCTATGGAACCCCGATTTACTGCTGAGTCCAGGGTCTCACTGGGGCCTAATAATCGGGCCTTGACTGGTGAGATGAGGAGACGGGTGATTGGATTTGATGGTGGAATGGAGAAGAGTTCTTCTGATGGGCACAGGGCACAGGTTGACTGGCCACAAGCCTTGCCAGGTTTAATAGGCAACCTAGGCATCTGGAGATTCCACCCCCCCCCCCCCACCCCGCCCAACCCCCCCACCCCCGTAAAATCTACTGTCAAATCCCAGCAGTGGTGGGAGAATGCTTTTAATTGTGATGATTGATTGACAAATTTATGGCCTCAATTTGCCTATGGATGAGTTGGCTGCCTGACACATTCTCTGTGGCAGATAAAATACCCCTAGTGGGGAAGGGGAAGTTTGAGTAGATAGTGGGTATGGCATCTGCCTGCGAACCTGCACCTGGGAAGAGCAAAAAATGTCAATCTGGAGCACCAAACACTACAGTGTGATACTGAGGAAATGCTGCAATGGTGGATGTTCTATTGCCAGATGATAACTCAAATCCCAAGACCTGTACTATTGGAGCAGCCCACCCCAGGTATAAAATGTTAGGGGCCAGCTTTGACCAATGTCAGGCCTGCTAATGGTACTTGTTGGGATTGATGTCTGAGATCTGCTGACCCAGTATTTAAAGGAGCATTCACTTGTAGGCATGTGTCGAAGCCAGGACCTGGGAGTAGTGTTGATGGCACTAACCCTATTGACCACCTCTTTCCAAGCCTGCTGAGTAATGACGTAGAAGATGTTTCTGTGGGTTGCTGGGACTCAGTAATTACCTCCTTACCCTGACATCTTCCACCAGGTCTAAGGGATGTTCAGTATTCATTTGTACGAATTGTGTTGATATTTAAAGGGTTTATATTAAATTATCATCAGGGTTTAATCATTTTTTTATCACTAAGGGACCTCAGGGCGATTAGTTATATGCAATTTAAACTGTTCGTATCTGTATCACAAACTCAGGAACAAAGCATTGGTTTGGATTGCAATTGCTAAAGTGTGATTGCAAACTCCATTAACTTCTGATCTTAATTGTATTAGCAAGAAGCTATGTGCTCTTTGCTTGAAATGGAATCTATAGATACCCAGGAGTGCTGACACAGGAGAACAGCTTAAATTAATCAAGGGAGTGTCTAAGGAAAGTGTACATGGCCACGCCTGAGGCATCTTATAAAGTAATGGAATGTGAATGTCAATCACATGGACAGACCTAAGCTGATTTGGACTAATTATAGAATTATCACCTGCCTTCAGAGCCAATTATCAGTGTTAGGGAACAAATTAGAAACTTCAAGGCATATCATGAAGTTAGCCTCAACATAACCAGTTTTGATTTGTGGCATTAGTTTGAGCATAAGAGGTTTTGCGCCAGGTGTGATTCTATTGACCCCCTGGGAAGCTTTTATTAAAACAAACTTTATTTAACAATGCAGCTTAAATATAACAAAAAGAATTAGCATAACTTTTATCAGTTGAAATACTTAAACATGATATCGTATAATTCTTAAATGCTAATTATCTCTATTAATTCATATTTAAGCAATATTCCCATAGACATAAACATCTTTTCCGAATCAGTTTGCAAAAACACACAGGCTTCCATGAATTGCAAGTCTTCCAGCCTTTTAACATCTCTGGACAGAGATGCAGAGAGACACACGTCTTCTGACTCTCAAGCAGCAGCCTCCAGAGAAAGACCTGTCTTCAAACAACAGAACTTCAGCGAAAGGCCTGTTTTCACACAGCAGAACTCCAGAGATAGAAAGTGCGAGGAAACACCTCTTGCCTTTTGCAGACCTCTGCACCTCCAGCAGATCTCAGACTTCAATTTCCAGAAACAGAGAGAGAACTAGAAAGAACTGCTGCTCCAATCAAATTTAAACAGCAGCAACCGGTGACTCTCGCTGTGAGCCTATCTCCTCCCATTAACACTGGACACACACATGTCAATCAATTAAACCCTACTCTGAAACCACAGGGGACAAAAAAATTAACAAAATTGCATTAATTCAGATTAAAATAAACACCCTAATCACTAGGAGCAATTATTGTTCTGCATGCTCAACATGTGTTATACACAATTCGGCTCCGTTTAAACGGAGCTGAAGTTTAAAACATTCCCTTCACGAGAAACATAATCCAAATATGTTCCGAAAAGGTATGGTATCATCATATCAGGTAGAAATGAATTGGATACAAAGGAATCCTGTCCAAAACAAGATGTAATGGAGAAGAGAAACACCAGAGCAAGCAGCTTCACAACCTCTTAAAGATACCAAAACAAGACAAAAAGAAGGAGCAGTAATGAGGCCCAAGCCAAGTAGCTTGCTCCATGCCCAAGGTTAACATGGAAGTAAAGCCTGAAATGACTTGTAAACTCCTTCCTAGTCTGCTTTATACCTTTCTATGCTGAATAAATTCTCATGGATTGCCACAAATTGTGCTTCATCAAATTTCTCAGTCAAGAGCAAGACTTCTTTCTCTGGATCTCGAGAGATGTGATCCTTTCTGATGACAGAGTTTCCAGGTGAAAGCAAGGAATGCACCTTTACTTTAAGAGGCACATCATTGTTTTAAATACTGTTTGAAAAGTCACACTGGCAGCCAAATACCCATTGGGATACCTGCAATCAGGTGGCTTCGTGCTTGTGGTATAATGTGTTAATAGAATAGAGATGCTAATGAGTGATGTCGATAATGATGTTTCAGTGACTTCCGAAAGTCATGTGCTAGACTCTCTCAAAAGAGAGGATGGAACACACTACACCCAGGAGCAACATTCCAGCTTTGTACAGAAAATGCTGGAAAACCTCAGCTGGTCTGACTGTTAGTGGAGACTAACCCCATGAAGCTGATATTCAGGACTTCCAGGGCAACTTCCTCTTGCCTGTATGGGGACAAAGTGGAAATGGTCAAGAGCTTCATGTTTCTAGGTGCCCAGATCACCAACAATCTGTCCTACTCCCTCCATGCTGACACTTTAGTTAAGGAAACCCACCAACGCCTTTATTTTCTCAGGAGACTAATGGAATTTGGCATGTCCACTACAACCCTCACTGACTTCTACAGATGCACCGTAGAAAGCATTCTTTCCGAGTATCACAGCTTGGTATGGCTCCTGCTCTGTCCAAGTCTGCAAGAAACTACAAAGGGGCATGAATGAAGCCCAGTGCATCACTCAAACCAACCTCCCATTCATTGACACTGTCTATACTTCCCGTCACTTTGGAAAAGCACAAGGACCCCATGCACCCCAAACATATTCTCTTCCACCTTCATTGGTCGGGAAAAAGATACAAAAATCTGAGCTCGTGTATGAACGACTCAAAAATAGTTTCTTCCCTGCTGCCATCAGACTTTTTGAATGGATCTATCTTGCATTAAGTTGATCTTTCTCTACATCCTAGCTATGACTGGTTACATTCTCCACTCTCTCCTTTCCTTCTCTATGTATGGTATGTCTTGTCTGTATAATGTGCAAGAAACAATGCTTTTCACTGTATACTAATATATGTGACAATGAATCAAGTCAAATAGTAAATCAAATCAGATACCATAGTGCCTGCACCTCTGCTGGTTCTGTCCTGCCAGTGAGACAGGACGTACCCAGGAATGGTGATTATGTTGTCTGAGACATTATCTGTAAGGTGTGATGCTGTGAGTGTGACTATGTCAGGATGTTGTTTGACTAGTCTGTGAGACAGATGTCCCAATTCTGGCACAAGCCCCCAGATGTAAGGAGGATTTGCAGGATCGTTCCCGGTATCTAGGTTGATGCCGGGTGCTTCATCCAGTTTTGCTCCTTTTTGTTCCATTTGTGGCAGAATACAACTGAATGGTTTGCTACACCATTTTAGAGAGCATTTAAGAGTCAACCACATTGCGTGGGTCTGGAGTCAAATGGTGGCCAGACCATGTAAGGGCATTAGTGAACCAGGTGGGTTTTTGTGACAATAGGCAAAGTTTTCATGGTCACCGTCGGACTTTTACTTCCAGATATTTGGTTTTTACATTCCACTACTTGCTGTGGTGGGATTCAAACCTGGCTCTCCAGAACATTAACCTGGGTTTCTGGATTACTCGTGAAGAGACAATACCACTGTGCCGCCACCTTCCCATATTCACGTTAGGCATGAACCAGGTTACATCAGGGTGCAGGTGCTGGGAACATTTGCAAAAGGTGTTCTCATGCTGCTCACCGTGCTGGGGCCTCTCTCCTGCGACTCTCCGGCCCTAGTGCAATTTGCGGATGATTGCGTGGGGCCGGAGAATAATGTTTGTTGTTTATAATATATCCACTGTAGTTCAGGTTGCTCTAGCAAGCCCTTTTTTTTAAAAGAAAAGAAATATTCAATCTGAGTATATTGATGGTGCTGTCAAGGGAAGCGTTTGTTGTTCAGCCTTAATTGCCCTGACAAGCTGCTGGTGGTGGGCCGTCTCTGTGAACCTGATAGTCTAATGCAACTTGATGGCTTGCTATGTCATTTCAAAGAGCACTTAACGGGCATCTAAATTTGGCTGAATTTAATTGCATCATTCTTGTGCTGAGCACTGGCATAAAGTGGGTCAAAACCTGCACAAAGTAAGCTACTAATGCTCCATCTATTTTTTTTAACCCTGCTTTCATCTGTGTCTCCCTCAGGGTTCAGAGCTGGCCTTTGATCCAAACTTTAGAACATTAACAAAGAGCCTTGTCCTAGTTCAGTCCTCCTTTGCTTTCCTATCTAGACTGCTCACTCCTCAGTTTCCAATGGGGCTAAATTATCGTGGAGGAGGCAGGAGGCTTAAATCGGGTAATTATCCAACCTGACAAACCCATCTCTGTTAGAAATGCCCCTGCACTCTGTGGCAGGTCTAATGTGACAACAGAGGTGAGCACTTGGCCAAATGGCAGTCTGGACAGCCCCCTTCCATTTTTTTATTAATTCATGGGGGCTTTACTGACCAGGCCAGCATTTATTTCCCATCTCTTATTGCCCTTGAGAATGAGATGCTGGCATTGGACTGGGATAGGCATGGTAAGAAGTCAACTTCAGGGTGCAGGGGCTGGGCGTCTATGCCCAGGAGCTAATCCACTTGCCTGATGAAGGAGCAGCGCTCCAAAAACTGTGATTCCAAATAAACCTGTTGGACTTGAACCTGATATTTTGAGATTTCTTACTGTACCCTTGAGAAAGTGGTAGTGAGCTGCCTTCTTGAACTGCTGTAGTCCCTGAGGCATAAATGCACCCACAGTGCAATAAGGGAATAAGTTCCTGGATTTTGACACAATGATGGTTAAGGGCATCTACTGCCCTTGTCCTTCTACGTGGTAATGATTGTGTATGGAAGATGCTGTCTAAGGAGCCCTGGTGAGTTTCTATAGTGCATCTTGTAGATGGTACACAATGCTGCTACTGAACATCGGTAGTGGAGGAAGTCAATGTTTGCAGAAGAGAGGCAAATCAAGTGGGTGACTTTGTCCTGGAAAGTGTCAAGAGTCTTGAGTGTTAATGGAGCTGCACTCATCCAGGGAAGTGGAGAGTATTCCATCACGTTCCCGACTTCCAATTTGTAGATGGTGGGCAGGTTTGGGGAAGTCAGGAAGTGAGTTACTCGCTGCAGGGTTCCTAACCTCTGACCTACTCTTGTAGCCATGATATTTATAAGGCTAGTCCAGTTCAATTTTTAGTTAATGGTAACCCCAGGATGTCGAAAGTAGGGTTTTCAGCAATGGTAATACCATTGAATGTAAAAAGTGATGGTTCGATTCTCTTTTGTTGGTGATGATCATTGCCGAGCACTTGTGTGGCATGAATGTTGTTTGGCACTTGTCAGCCCAAGCTTGGTTATTGTCCAGGTCTTGCTGCATTTGAAGTTGGACTGCTTCAGCATCTGAGGAGTCGTGAACGGTATTGAACATTGTGCAATCATCAGCGAACATCCCTAATTCTGACCTTGAGATGGAACGAAGTGCATTGGTGAAGGACTGAAGATAGGCCTCCCCACTGAGGTCAGAGGTGTCCTGGAGTTGACTTCCAATCACCACAACCATCTTCCTTTTGTGTCAGGTATGTCTCCAACAGGCAGAGGGTTTTCCCCTGATTCCCATTCACTCCAGCTTTGATAGGGGTCCTCGATGCCATACTTAGTCAAATGCTGCCTTGATGTCAAGGACAGTCACTTTCACCTCACCTTGAGAATTAAGCTCTTTTGTCCATGTTAGAATCAAGGCTATAATGAAGTCACAAACTGGGGGAACTCAAACTGATTATCTGTGAACAGGTTATTGCTTAGCAAGTGCCCTTGATAGCACTATTGATGACCTCTTCCATTATTTTACTGATGATCGAGAGTAGACTAATAGGGTGGTAATTGGCCAGGTTGGATCTGTTCTAATTTTTGTATGAAGGACATACCTGGGCAATTTTCCACATTGCCGAGTAGATGCCAGTGTACGGGAACAGTTTGGCTGGGGTGTAGGTAGTTCAGGAGCACAAGTCTTCAGTACTATTGTCAGGGCCCACAGCCTTTGCAGTATCCAGTGCCTTGAAATGTTTCTTGGTGTCATGTGGAATGAATCTGAATGGCAAAAGATTAGCATTTGTGATGCTAGGGACCTCAGAAGGAGGCTGAGATAGATCATCCACCTGGCACTTCTAGCTTAAGATTGTTGCAAATGCTTGAGAGCTATCTTTTGCACTGATGTGTTGGGTTCCCTCATTGCTGAAGATGGGAATACTTGCGCAGATTCGTCCTCCAATTAGTTATTTAATTGTCCAACATCATGCATGGCTGGATGCGATAAGACTGCAGAGTTTAGATGTACTCCATTGGTTGTGAGATTGCTTTGATCAGTCATTTGCATGCTGCTTATGCTGTTTGGAATGTAAGTAGTTCTGTATTGTAGGTTCACCAGTTGACACCTTATTTTTAGGTATGCCTGGTGCTGCTCCTAGCATGCCCTCCTGCACTTTTCATTGAATCAGGGTTAAGTCACTGGTTCGATAGCAATGATAGAGTGGGGATTATGTTGGCCCATGAGGTTACAATTGTGGGTGAGTATAATTTTGCTGCTGCTGATGGTCTATAGTGCCTTATGGATGCCCAGTTCAGAGTTGCAATATCTGTTCAAAATCTATTCCATTTAGCACAGTGGCAGTGCCACACAACACAATGAAGACAAGATTTCAGCTCCACAAGGACTGTGGTCACTCCTTCTGAAGTTGCGTCTGTGACAGGTAGATTGATGAGGATGAGGCCAGGTATGTTTTTCACTGTAGGTGGTTCCCTCACCACCTGCTGTAGACCCTATATAGCAGCTATGTCTTTTAGGGCTCAGGTGATGGTGCTAGGGGAACACCTTTGGTGATGGACATGGAGGCCTTCCACCCAGAGTATAGTTTGCATCCTTGCTGCCCCCAGTGCTTCCTCTAAGTAGTTTTCAACATGAAGGAATGCTGAGTCTTGAGATGAGGGGGGAACAGTATATGATAGACAAGTAAACCTCGAGTAAAGCTTATGTGTGATCTGATGCCATGAAACTTCATGGAGTCCGGAGCTAATGTTAAAAACTCCCAAGGTAACACTCCCCTGACTGTATACCACTGTGCTGCCACCTCTGCTGGGTATGTCCTGCCAGTGGGACAACACATACCCAGGGACGGTAATGGTGGTGCCTGGGACATTATCTATGAAGTATATTTCCATGAGCAAGACTGTCAGGATGTTGCTTGACTAGTATGTGAGACGGAATTCCCAAATTTGGTGCAAGGTCCCACATACGGAGGACTTTGCAAAGTCAACAGTTTAGAGTGGTCCATTGGATTCCATTCCTTATAGACTTCATAGCAGTGGTATACAACTGAGTGCCTATTTCAGAGGGCATTTAGGAGTTACATGACAAGGAAAGGATGGCAGATTTCCTTCTCAAAAGGGCATTAGCGAATCAGATGGGTTTTTATGACAACAATGCTTCCATAGTCATGATCAGACTTTTGTCATAGAACAGAAGGTAATCATAGAATCCCTACAGTGCAGAAGGAGGTCATTCAGCCCATCGTGTCTTTACTGACCACAATACATCCAGGCCCTGTTTTCATAACTGTATTTGTTTACGTTACTAACCTCCTCCCGCCCCGCCCCGACACTCAGGTCAATTTTATGATGGCCAATCAACCTAACTCACACAGCTTTAGACTATAGGAGGAAACTGGAGCACCTAGGATATTTTGGCCTTGGAGGGAGTGCAGAGGAGGTTTACTAGGCTGATTCCGGAGTTGAGGGGGTTGAACTATGAGGAGAGGCTGAATAAACTAGGCTTGTACTCGTTAGAGTTTAGAAGAATGAGGGGAGATCTCATTGAGACATATAAGATGATGAATGGGATGGATAGGATAGAGGTGGAGAGACTCTTCCCGCTCAGAAAGGACAGTAGGACTAGGGGGCACAGCCTCAAGATAAAGGGGGTGCGGTTTAGAACGGAGTTGAGGAGGAACTTCTTCATTCAAAGGGTGGTGAATCTCTGGAATTCTCTGCCCGTTGAAGTGGTGGAGGCTGCCTCGCTAAATATTTTTAAGACGCGGGTTGATGGGTTTTTGATAGGCAAGGGGATTAAGGGTTATGGGGAGAGGGCGGGAAAGTGGAACTGAGCCACGACAGATCAGCCATGATCTTATTGAATGGCGGGGCAGGCTCGAGGGGCTAGATGGCCTACTCCTGCTCCTATTTCTTATGTTCTTATGTTCTAGAGTAAACTCTCACAGACCCGGGGAGAATTTGCAAACTCTGTACAGACAGTGACCCGAAGCTGGAATTGAACCAGGTCCCCTAGTGCTGTGAGACAACAGTGCTAACCACTGTGCTACCCAATTTTAATTTTAATTTTAATTCAAGATTTTTAATGAACTCAAATTTTACTGTCTGGTGGTATTTGAACCCACGGTCTTTGGATTACTGGTCCAGTGGCAATGTCACTATACCATCATCTCCCGTCAGGTTAAGACATCAGCACATTTTATTTATGAATGTCGGGCGTTCAAATTCTCTTCATTCCATTCCCAAAACCACACCACGTGCCTCTCATACTCCGTATGCTCACAGAGCTCTATAATCAATCATTGCAATAAAAATCATGTTTACCTTTTCAATGTAGCACAAAATTATTGAAACCGAAAGGACATTTTTTTTTATTTGAAAGCCTGTCAATTAACGAATTCCAGGAGCAGGTGGCTGTTCTCTTTTGGTTGCTCATTCAAGGACTATAGTTCTCCTATGATTCACTCCTCCTCTGAGAAGGTGGGAACCATGCTTGCTTACTGAAGGGGACCAACTCCATTCAAATTGTGAAGTGGAGAGGGAGTGGATTAAAACAGTCTCCTCCCCACCCCCCCTCTGCAATGGTAAGGCTGGGAGTGCTCCAAGTGTGCTAAATGCACACACATTTACCCCACGTAACAAAAAATGTCTGAAATGGGAAAGGAGTCAGCAATTCGGGAATCACCAACATTTTAACGAACTCCCAAGTCATCCCAACTCAGTGAAAATTGGGCAGGTGAGAATGAGGTGAGGCAGCAGTCTCAGTAATGTTCTAAGCATTGCTTTGTACTGCCACCATAATCTGTGGACTCTTGGTGTGGTTGCTGGTTACAGGTAGATGTGAACTATGTTCCATCGACAGATGAGAGTCTTATTCTGGTACTTGGTTTAGGCTGGTTCATTAACACTATATATAAACAGTAGACATGTAGCTCCCGAATACAGTGTGTTCCTCTCTCAAGGGAGAGAGCCTGACACTTGACTGCCTAATGTTGCTGGTACATCATTGTCTGCAGCACACATTAGCATTTCTATTCTATTAACCCTTTACACTACACCCCTCCATGATAATTCTATCAACTTCTTAACAACGATATGAAACTATGGGTGGGATTTTCCGCACCCCTGTGGCATGTTTTGCAGCGGCAGAGACAGCCCACTGTTGACCTGTAGCAGGATCTTCCACCTCACACCTCTGTCAATGGGGTTTACAATTGTTTGCACCCTCCTCCACTGGGGAACCCATAGTGTGGGGTCGCCATCAGCAGAACTGGAAGGTCCCAATGGCAGGAACGGCTCTATGTTTTTGAACATTCACATCACATCTGTAACTCCCTTTCACTGTTGCATATTCTACCCAACTCTTACTACCCCACCAACAACACCACCCCCCACCCCCCCCCCGCCCCAAACTTACCATTATGAAGGATTCAGTCTCCACAATGTTCTCAACCCTTAGGAAACACATCTTGGAAATATGTGAGCTTTCTCCTTTTCCTTGGATATCATCATCCGCAAAATGTGACTTTAGTTTTCCAGTTTTGCTGGTAATTAGCGTGTAGATTTAAAGACTGCTGAACTGTAAAGACAACAGACCATTTTCAATGAAAGATTGATGGATTTGTTGGATTCTCTTGAACTTGAAGGTGGGAAATTAGAACTCTTTCAGAAATGATCTGTTCCCTTGAACCACACTGAAGAAAGACAGAGAAGATGAAGGATATTCAATTCCAATGAAGATTCTCACAGCTGTAACATTCATTGTTCCAGTGAAAATGAAAAAGAAATTGAAGATCTGAGATTCTATCGATTCTGGACAGCATGAAGGAAAACTATAAAGCTCTTGTAGGCATTTCAGGAAAAGAGGAAGAGATGATTTCCTCATGAAATGTTTGGAAGAGTGTTTTCTTTCTGTAGGCAGTGGTAACATAGTATCGCTACAATGCAGGAGGAGGCTGTTCTGCCCATCAAGTGCACTGATTCTCTGAAAGAATCTCATACCCAGGTCCAACCCCACCACCTATGAAGTAACCCCTTGCATTTACCATGGCTAATCCACCTAATCTACCCATCGAATCTATATTTGTCTGTGACGCTGATGGGGACTCCATGGTGGGGTATTTCTCACTTGGACTGGGGTTGCTGCTACCAATGAAGAAGGAGAGAGGGGCTGATGCTCTAGTTGGTGAGTGAGTTGTGGGGGGGGGTGGTGGTGGGAAGAGAGTGGTGTAATGTTGATTGGAAACTGGTGCTCCCTTTAAACAGTACATATTTATTATTTATTTATTTATTATTAATGTCACAAGTAGGCTTACATTAACACTGCAATGAAGTTACTGCAAATATCCCCTGGTCACCACACTCTGGTGCCTGTTTGGCTACACTGAGGGAGAATTTAGCTTGGCCAATGCACCTAACAACTGATCTTTCAGACTGTGGGAGGAAACTGGAGCACCCAGAGGAAACCCACACAGACACTGGGAGAACGTGCAAACTTCGCACAGACAGTGGACCCAAGCCGGGAATTGAACCCAGGTCCCTAGCACTGTGAGGCAGCAGTGCTAACCGTGTGCCACCATGCTGCCTAATCTCAGAGGAGCCGATGTCTTAAGGTTCCCCATTCCAAAAGCAATCTGAGGGTGGGATTCTCCTGTCTCCCAGCCATGTGTTTCTTGGCGGCGGGAGGCAGTGTGCCATTTGCTGGCAGTGGGATTCTCTGGTTCTGCCGCTGTGAATGGGAATTCCCACTGAAGCCACCTCACTACTGGGAAATCCATGGATGAAGGTGCGCAGCTGGCGGAACCAGAGAATCCTGCCCTAAGTGGGGGAGATGTCAGTGAGAACCTCCCCAGACTCCAAAAAATTTCTGTGGGTGGACAGAATTGCACCAAACCATCCAATGGGAATCTCACCAGTTTTCCCACTGGGGACAACACTCAGAGTAATTGTTTGGGAGAATTCTGTGCAACGTTTCGCTTAATCAGGACTGAAATCACTTGTAGATCAATCAAGGCCAAGCGTACTTGCTTTTGAGAAGCAAACGGCATAATCAGTTCAAGCTATATACTTGTTACTTCAAATTGATTTTTCAGGGAAATGAAAAACAGTTCAAATAATTTTGATGTTTCAGCTGACAGCATTGGAAAAATAGGGTAATTTGATTTAGAGGAGAATTTAAAGTAGGAATAAATAATTCAACCTACATGCAAACTCCACTGGGGTGTACAATACTGGGAAGATATGTTTGTGTAATGCAAGGAGGAAAAAGAAACTATCAAGAGCCAATGTCAGTGTTAATGATGCTTATCAATGTGCATCTGTAAATAGAAAGCTAATTGTCTAAAGCAATTCATTTAGAGGACTCAGATTGTGGGCCTCATAACTAGGCTTTAGACCTGTCAGAACTCACAACAGTGCTTATATGTAACTTAGATCTACCCCCAGAGCATCCATCAGATGCAAAACTCAAATGGAAACAAATACATCTGATTATACAATATTAATGATTGTCAATTGTTCCAAGTCTTGACTCAGCTTTCTTAATCCTCCAGATTCTCTCTTTATTCTCTCTAATTACTCCTAATTCTCCATCCTCCTCCAATTCTCAACGCTTATCAGTCCTCTTAATTTGCACTGTTCCTGACTTTTGTTTGTATCCATGGCCTTTTCTGCACTTGCCAGTCTCCTAACTCTCAGAATCCCGATTGTCAGCCCTCTCACTGAACTCAATTCCTCTTTCTGGCTACACCACAGCTTAATCTTTCTTCTCGTGCTGAGATGAACCTTATTTTCCTTCTGGTGAATTTAATAGCATCTTATACTTACTTTTGTGTGAGATAGATTAAATGAGAATAATAAGGGCACCTCCTGTGGCATTACTCCAGAACTTTTATGGATTAGATTCTTGCCTCTTTCGTACAGTCTACCTGCTAATTCCCAGTGTTTAGGGGAATTGTAACATTAGGCTTGAAATAGAGTGATGGTGGCCATGTCTCCTTCTCAAGTAGGAGACCAGTACAATGGGCAAGGAACCATCCTTGTAACTGTATAACAACTCTTGTGGAATATAGTTAGTGATTTACTTTAATAAAATTTTACTTCAGCAAGAAGAATAATTTTTTGTAGTAAAATGTGATTGATTTTGTGGAATACAATTGCTGAAAACAGAACATGTCTAATTAGCAGAAAAAGAAATTACCTACAAACCCCAAAAAAATCAAGACATATTCACTGGTACTCATAAATGCAAAGAGTAAATCGGTGACAGATCTGCTACCTACATGGTGGTTCATACAATTCCTGAACCAGAAGACATACTTTTGAAAATTTGCAGGTGCATACCTACCACATACAATTGAACCAATATAGTTACTGAGGAGAATTGTATGGATACATTGTCCTGATTATGTTTAGTGATATATTCTGGCCTCTTGCTGACTTATTTGATATGCTGCACAGAACCAATGTTCTGGGATTCTTTGACCTATCAGGTAATACCAGCTGGTGTACCGTGCCTGAGGCAACAAAATGTGCTTCCCTATGCAATAGTTTTGCAAATAGAGAATATGACTTTGGTGTGTTCGGTTAAAAAATGTTAATGAATCCTGAGTTTGGATAACCATGATGTAAAACAGTAAGTAGTCGTACAACACCAGGTTAAAGTCCAACAGGTTTATTTGGTAGCACAAACTTTCAGAGCGCTGCCCTTTCATCAGGTGAGCAGCACTCCAAAAGCTCGTGCTACCAAATAAACCTGTTGGACTTTAAGCTGGTGTTGTGAGACTACTAACTGTGCCCACCTCAGTCCAACGCCAGCAACTGCACATCATGATATGAAGAAAAGTGCTTTTCAAATAACGTTACCCTTACAGTGTAATTGTTCCTGTCCTCCTTATGTTGGCCTTATAAAAATTCACACTTTGCATTACTTTGGCATAAAATAGATTTGGTGAGTGAAGCAGCAGAAAGGGTTTAAACAATTACACAAACATTGTTCCTGTCAAGGATTATTTGCACTCATACAGAGGACTCTGGGCCAGCACACATGACTGAAGCGATTCAAAAGTCACCACATGGAGTGCTTGTGTAAGCTGTGCTGTAATTATATTGTCAACAGCAATAAAACAGTGACACTAAAACCCTGTAACAGGAGGCCATGCATGACATTAATAGTTTTCTCTGTGTCAAGTACAGAGTCTACTAACTTTGGCTTTCTAATGAGTTGTCCATTGTTCTCTGTAGAATCGCGATAGGAGTTCCATCTATTTTAGCACACACTGTAATGAACATCTTAAATTTCAGAATTTTGCATTGGTTCTTTGTGTATTTCCAACTGGTACTTGTTTCATGCATGGATGCACACATCCATCAGAAAGTGTTAGCTAGAATATTAATCATCAATACAATAAATGTGATTGCCTGCTCACCCTGCAATGGAAAATAAGTCTCTGTGTGCTGTCTCTGAAAGATAGTGAAGCTCTATTCCTGTAGTGAAGCACTTTCCCTGGTAACCACTCCTCTATCTTAATAATTTGCTTACCAATTTTAATTTTTACCACTATGATTATGTATGCATGTTTTTTTGAGAACAGGACTTTCAATGGTTCAATACACAAAATCACTTATGAAAGTCAGATAATTACATAGATTCATATGACGATCAATGTTGGTTGGCTTAAATATTTTAATGCCGGCATCAAAAAGTTGAAGGTAAATGGATTAATTGGAAACACCTTTAGCCTTTTTCGTAGCTAAGTGTATTTTAGCCTTTAGCTGTCAGCTGTTATCTGGAAAACGGTTAAGTATTAACCCCTTTCACCATCCATCAAATGGGACAAAAAAATTTATTCCACAATTTAAACCATATTAGATAATTCATTTTAATGGTGCTGGAACACTGTTGAAATTTGATCACAGCTGGGATTTTATGTTTCATTTCAATTTCCCAATAAACCCATCTGCTAAATTATTTGAATGGATCATTTTATGCAGTTATCTTCTCTAAGAAGATGCAGGGAGTCTGTTTCAGTTATTTAGCTTTTTGCATCTAATCGTTCAATAATAAATTATACCTGAGTGGTTTTATGTCACCCGTTACCTTGCTGATGAAACAAAGCTGACTTTTTTTAGTCCTTTTTCTTTTCTTTAAGGTTTATCTCTTCCTTCCGTTCCTGAAGACATTGGCTTATATTTTCCACTTGATGTGTGCCACCTCTCCTGCAGAGCTCCAGGGGATTGGAATGGAAACTTATTAAGGAGCCTGCTCCCTTCTCGTTTCAGCTATTGTTGACATTCTGTGTCAGAGTTGACATTCAGTGTATAGGATGGGCATATTCTAATTACTTGCATGTCAAACAATTTATTTTCCATGGTTTGTGGCTGAGCAACATTGGGCACAATGGACCCCTGTGTGTGTGTGTGTGTGTGTGTGTGTGTGTGTGTGTGTGTGTGTGTGTGTGTGTGTGTGTGTGTGTGCACCTGGCATCCAAAATTGATGAAGGAACAGAGGTGGAAGGTTCCAAAATTAAATCTATCTCAATAGGTTTCCAAGGCTAATATATTATGACCTCTTAGATGATCCCCCTGATGTGTTAAACATTAACAAAGTCTTCAAACATAGGCTGTAGCCAGCTGGCCAAGCTTTATTATGTCCTCATCTGTTGTCCACACAATTGCACATTCAGCAGAGGCCACTAAAGTTGCCTAATGATCCCTTTCCAGCTCAAGTATGCAAAGCCCAATTGTAGCATCTGTGTCATTCACTAAACTGGCTGAGATTAGCTAACTTAGCACAGGCCAAACATTGAATGCAGGACCTTTTAGTCTGTATGACTGGGTTGCTTTTACTTTGTCCTGCTGAGCTTTAAACCCTGAAGTAAAATTTCTTCCAGATCTCCCAAATTTGGTGCAAGATTAACAGAACCCTCCACCCCCCAGGCAAAATGACGTAAGTGGCTAAAGACAGACATTTATGCCATCATTTGGGGATTTTACTGATTTCCTGTTGAAGTTACAGTAGAACGTTGGGAAAACTGTATTGAAAATCTTCCACCTGATTTTTAATTGTCAGATATTACATCAGTTGGATATTTCATAATACCTTCTGCACAAAACATTGTTAAATTTGCTCAAGTTAAAATTTTTGACTGGTCCCTTGCCCTTAACAGAAAACTATAGTCTATTCTAGTTTGATTTATCACCTATATTATTTTAGTGAATGTACTCGTTTGTGATAACTCTCTTTATTTGAATGGCTTCTTGTTCCCTGACTGGCTGGTAGGAAGATAATTTAGATAAGGCCCCTCCAATTCCACTCACTTCTCTCTTTGGACCACAAACTGTTCCATCTGGGAACTTCTCTGATCCAGTCAATGCATGGATTCAGTTAAAACCAAAATGAAAACATGATTTCATAGAAATTGTAAAAATCATAGAAACCCTACAGTGCAGAAGGAGGCCATTCGGCCCATCGAGTCTGCACCGACCATAAACCCACCCAGGCCCTAACCCCTACATATTTATCTGCTAATCCCTCTAACCTACGCATCTCACGACTCAAGGGGCAATTTTTAGCATGGCCAATCAACTGAACCCACACATCTTTGGACATGATTTGCAGTTTGAACTACTGACCCTCTGCTGGGAAATAAAATGCACAATTCTTTTAGCAGTCAAAGTGTTTGTTGCCAGGGCAGCAATACAGTAGTTTTTTCCATGTGTTATTTCACTGCAGTAGTGGTGGTGTTTTGACTTGATTTATTATTGTCACATATATTGAGATACAGTGAAATGTGTTGCACATCATACGGACAAAGCATACCATTCATAAAGAAGGAAAAGAGAAGGTGCAGAATGCTGTGTTACAGTTATAGCTACAGTGCAAAGAAAGATCAGCTTAGTATACAGTAGGTCCATTCAAAAGTTTCATGGCAGCAGGGAAGAAGCTGATCTTGAGACAGTTGGGACTTGACCTCAGATTTTTGTGTCTTTTGCCCGATGGAAGAAAATATGTCTGAGGTGTGTGGGGTCCTTGATTATGCTGCTTTTCTGAGGACAGTGTCAGTGGGTGGGAGGCTGGTTTACATTGATAGATTAGGCTTCATTAACAACCCTTGTAGTCTTGGGCAGAGCAGGAGTCATACCAAGCTGTGATATAACCAGAAAGAATGCTTTCTATGGTGCATCTTTAAAAGTTGGGGAGAGTCATAGCAGACCTGTTGAATTTCCTTAGCCTTCTGAGAAAGTAGAGGCATTTGTGGGCTTTCTTAACTGTAGCATTGTATCTAAGTGCAGATCCTCTGCTAATTTCACCATGCGTTGCGGTCTTGCGCTTTTCTTTTCAGTTGCTCTTAGTCGTATCCCATTTTTGTTTTCAGTCGGTAATTTAATCAGGACAAAGAATACATGAGATGGTTTTCCTTTTCTTTCCTTGTGTTCTCAATGTTGTCATGCAACATTTATTGCACATCCCTAATTGCTTTTGAAAAGGTGATGGATGACCTGCCTTCTTGAGTTGCTGTGGTCTGTGTAATGGACGTGCTCCCACAGGGTTGTTAGGAAGGGAGCTCCAGGATTTTCATCCACGATGGTGTTGGAATTGTTATTCATTTCCTAATTAGGATACAATGAGCTTGAAGGTATGAAGGTTGGAAAACGGTCAGGACCAGATTGAAGTAGAAAAGTCCAATGATTCACAAAAGCATGGATTGAAAGTTGGGGATCCTAGGTGTGGGCTCCACTTCCAGGCTGAGAACTCAGTGTTTTTAACACTTGATAATGTGAAACTGCTACTAATCCATCTCGGTTTTGCTCTGTGAACACTAATTGGCTGTGCAGTCTGGTTTGAGAGCAAGAAAATCTGCTCTGGGTGAGAGATTAGATAGATGAATGGACAACAGCATCACGCAGATTCTCAGAACACTACAGGAACGTTGACATCTCCTTTATAAAGTCTGAAATGAAATGGTGGGATCTTATCTTTCTGTCTGTTACAATGCCCGTTTCCCTTCTTTAGATGCTCTGCCAGGTCCATCAATTGAAGACATCATTGAAATGATACCGTAAAATCTCATGAGCCCTCTGCGGCATTTACGTTTCGGTTACCTCAGCATTACAATACATTCCACTCTATAACTGTAACTTTTGAAAAGATTGCCATATGCTAATTCCCAAAGGATTCCCTATCTGTAAACAGCTGTTGTCCCTTGACGTTCCAGCTCTTCTGCCAGGGTCACTGAGAATTAATTGGTTCTGCCGTTAGCTCGTGACACAGTAAGAAATCTCACAACACCAGGTTAAAGTCATTGGAATGCCAATCATTAGTCATGTAAATTGAGCTTGTGTCTTTATATGCCTTGTTTGTGATCAGAACTCCTGATGAAGGAACAGCCAGTTCTGAAAGCTAGTGGCGTTTGCTAGAAATAAACCTGTTGGAGTTTAACCTGGTGTTGTGAGACTTCTTACTGTGTTTACCCCAGTCCAATGCTGCTCTGCATCGTTAGCTCGTGACCCAGAATATGGAACCCTTATCTGTATCATTACGTTCTTGAAAAAAATGTCTTGTTCAGGACTTTGTTGCGTTATTTCTATTTCACACGCAGATTGGGAGCAACCTAACCAATACAATTGTAAGTGCCAAACAAGCGTGAAAATGAGAGAATCACGCCCATTCTTTGGGCGAGTCCCCAGAAGCAATCATATGGCACTTGGAAAAAATAAATTACACAAAGTGTGATTCTTGCCAGTAGGAGGAGTGAACTAGGAAACCGCTGCTAAGTGTACCCTGATCTCCCAGTGCACTGTGTACAAGTACATGACTATCATTGTCATCTGTCACTGTCCCCCAAACCCCTCGGACATGAGACACCCCCGGGCCCCACCCCCCGCCCAATGATCATCCCCCCAGATATCCCTCCCTCTGATTGCCGGCCCCGATCCCTCCCACCCCCTCTGGATGTTCGGCAGATCCCCGATGTAGAGTACACAGCCCATCATGGCCCTGCCCCCATTGTGAGACATTCCCCTTGAGGCCCTGTCCCCTTCAGGCTCCTCCTCCTCCCCTTAGGGCTCGCCCTCTGAGCACTGAATGGTGCCCAGTGGGCAGTTCCAGGGTATGAGCCAGGTCTCCAGCTTTTACCACTAAGCCAGCCCCAATTACCTGCACTTGGCCCATATCCTGCTATACCCATCTTATCCATGTAAATGTCTAAAAATGCTTTTTAAAAAAACAAAATTTTACCCGCCTCTACCACTACCTCTGGCAACTCATTCCAGACACTCATCACCCTCTGAGTGAAAACATTGCCCCTCTGGACCCTGTTGCAAATCTCCCCTCTCACCTTAAACTGACAGATTATTACTGGAGACTCTGTAATAAATGTCCTAGTTATTGATTCTTAATTCTGAGAATATTTTCGAGGCTCCTTCCTGTCTGATGCATGAAACCGGCAGTAGAAGGAATGGTCCAAATTATTGGCACATTCTGGAGGTCACCATGTTAAACAAGCAATCTCCAGCACAGGTAGGTGTAAAATGGGCCCTCGTTCCTCTTCCTAGATGGAGGAGGATGACATTGCTGGTGCCTGTTGTGGCTCAATATTGCAACTGACATACTTGGCACTCTAGGCCTTGGGCTTTCTGAGGGCGGCTGTGGTGCCAATACTTTAGTGTTTTTGACACTTGAACCACTCTAACGCCTCTTCTGAGGACAATACTGCGGCACCAACAACATTTGGCATGTAGAAATAGTCAGGCTTGCTGTTAGCAGTAAGACTCCCACTGGGAGCCAGCAGTGGGAATGCCACTGGGAACCAGCTGTGTGACTGACCATACCCGAACCAAGGTCCGTCAGGTGATGGAGAGCTCGGAGTGGTTGGTGGACCCCATCTCAAAAAGCAGAAGTTTGCGTAAAGGATGACACAATGGTTGTTTACATATATGCGTTTTTAAAGGAGCTGGTTTGCCAGTACAGATTTGGTGTTGCAATCTGTGAGTTTGACACTTGTCTCCAAGTATCAGGTTTCCTTGACAATGTCAATCTGAAAGATTGTAATGGAACAGATGCCTGAGTGTGGTGACTAGGGGATTTTCACAGTAATTTCAATGCATTGTTAATGTAAGCCAACTTGTGACACTAATAAATAAACTTAAACTTAAGTATGATTGCCAACTGTGATGTTGTAAAGGTGGCACAGTGCAATATACAGTGAATCTAAAATAGTAGCAAATTAAATAGAAGTTAGTTGAAAGAACCCAAGTAGTAGCAGGGCCCGACAGCTGCCGTGCTTATTTACTGTATGAATGGGCCACTCAGTAGAGAACTGATGGAAACTCGTAATCAATGGCTCTCGAAATAAACAGTGCCACATTGAAGTAACCAATCAGCAAGTATCAAATGTTTTTAAACAGCATGATAAGTTCCTCGAGTATTGAAGAGAAAGCTCTCAGTGAATTATATTGACAGAATCATGTTCCCACTTCAATCAATGGAGGAATTTCCATATGACATCACTTTCCTATTTATATCTGGAAAGAAAGCCTTTTCATTTGGAGAGATATTTCTTATAGCAGCTGAAAGTTCTTAAGGCAGACTTGCACATGGTTAGATCTTGTGTCTAGATACTGGGAACATTAATATCTGGGCCGGCCTTCAGTTGTCAGCTTTTCATCGAATCATAGAATCCATACAGTGCAGAAGGAGCCATTTGGCCTATCGATTCTGCACTGACCACAATTCCATCCAGCCCCTATCCCTACAGCACATATTCATCCTAGTAGTCCCCCTGACACTAAGGGGCAATTTTAGCAAGGCCAATCAACCTAACCCGCATATCCTTGGAGTGTGGGAGGAAACCGGAGTATCCGGAGGAAATCCACGTAAACACAGGGACAATGTGTAAACTCCACACAGAAGGTGACCCAAGCTGGGAATCGAACCCAGGTCGCTGTTGCTGTGAGGCAGCAATGCTAACGACTGTGCCACAGTGCCACCCCCATTCAATGAATTACTTTTGCTAGCTTCTAGATTGTTATCTTTGAGCGATTCAGATCCATGTCCCTGTTCCCAAGTTATGAATTTCATTCATACTTTCACCCTTGAAGATTGCCAGAGCCTGAGAAATTAAATCACCTTCAAGGAAAAGAAAGCATAATATTTTTCGTGAACCGAGTGGAGTATAAAATCTTCAGAGACTCAGGCTGTGAATTTAAGTGATAACAAAACACCTGAGACCATTTCTACACTCTAACACTCACTGAACTTTCGTAGTGACCTGATCTCTGGATCTGTGGATGGGAGTTTACAGCCTCACTCAACCTGAGACCGGAAAATCCAGCCTGAGGTCAATGGAGCTTTCCCATTGTCCACCCCTCTCCTGCTCTGATTCCTGTGTTGGGCAGGCGGAGTGGTAGAATTCTGGCGTATGTGTATATATGCTCCATATCAAGCTCATTAAACTTAAAACAAATGTGAATTTGTCGAACCATAAGGAGCAGAATTAGGCCATCTGGCCCATTGAGCCTATTCTGCTATTTGATCATGGCCGATATGTTACTCAACCCCGGTTTCCCACCTTTTCCCCATACCCTGTGATTTCCTTGCTAACCAAGAACATATCTATTGCTGTGTTCAATGCACTCAATGACTTGGCCTCCACAGCCCTCTGTTGTAATGAATTCCTCTGGCTGAAGAAATTCCTCCTCATTTCGGTTCTAAGGGGTCATCCATTTACTCTGAGGCTGTGCCTTGGATTCTAGTCTCCAGGCCTTTTTGTATTCTGCAAGTTTCAATGAGATTCACCACTCGTCCTCTGAAACTTTGTCAACTACAGACCCTCAAATGCTCCTCATATGTCATGGCTGCAGCATTGTAGAGCAGATGCCTGTGCTCCCTTTTTATGATTTGTGCTGCTTTGTGTGTCAAGTTTTGCCTATCTCCATGTCTGTGACAGTGGAATGGAGTGAACACATTTGAGCTTTTCTACTGCAAGGACAGAATTGAAACACATTGCTGTGTCTGGATGCAATGCAGTTGCTATATTATGTGGAATTGGTTAGGGATTACAGAACAGTCTGTATGCCTTAAAGAAGTCTCCATAATCTTCTATCATAGATATCATAGAAACCCTACAGTACAGAAAAAGGCCATTCGGTCTATCAAGTCCACACTGACCACAATCCCACCCAGGCCCTACCCCCATATCCCTACACATTTACCCACTAATCCCTCTAATCTATGCATCTCAGGACACTAAGGGACAATTTTAGAATGGCCAATCAACCTAACCTGCACGTCTTTGGACTGTGGGAGGAAACCAGAGCACCCAGAGGAAACCCACACAGACATGAGGAGAATGTGCAAACCAGACAGACAGTGACCCAAGCTGGGAATCGAACCCAGGTCCCTGGAGCTGTGAAGCAGCAGTGCTAACCACTGTGCTACCGTGTCCCCTCTGTAGGTTACTCTTTATTGACCACAAGTACTCATGTACAGTAAAGGGTACAAGCAAGGAGCTGCCTTCATACTTAGATCAATACATATCTCTGCTCAATACACAATGGCCCTGGGTCTGGTTCATATGTCTTCTTACATCATGGTATTGATGGTACAGTACTCAGTTCCACATTAACCCTAAATGTACCAGATCTTTATCCTACATCTCGTCCTCCCTCCAAGTCTTTATCCAGTGCTTTTTGCAGTTTGCTCATTTGCTTCATGTTGTACTTTGTTATAAGTCCCATACATTTACATTGTTATTGTGACATTATCATTATCAGTACATTAACAGCACTGCTACATTATCTGCAGCTCTACCAGAGCAGCAGTAGGCTCTGCTGTTGTTTGTTCTTCCTGTGGTCTGGAGGTTGAGCTGACTGTTGGATATGTTTTCATTCTTTTCTCCTATCCCTTAGTGAACCACGCCTGGTCCGTCCGGCTATTGCTTTGATTGGTTGTTGCTACTCTGACTGATTTCTTGTGTGGGAAAACATTGGCCGGAATATTATCAGCATTCACTCCAACGGGATTTTCCCATCCCACAGCAGCGAATGGAGATTTGGCTGGCTACCAAATTCTCTGACTTTGCTGCAGTGGAAGCGTGGTGTGAACAGTTGGTAAGATCGCGCCCATTGTGTTCAGCATCTTGTTGCTTCTTTAGCTTTTTGCGTTGTTGTGTAGGTCGTCATGATGTCTTTTGTGGCTGAGGAAGAGCATTCCAATGGCAAAAAGAAGGGTTAGTGATACACTCTGCTGTTTGCTGTCAGTCATGGACAGCTGCTACCAGGTACCAACATTTCTTGTAGCTTTGGGATGTCAGCTGAGAGTTGCAGTTTATGCACAGTGGTTGCAATGTTGACCTGCTGTATCATCATTGAGGCCAGAGATAAGTCTTCTCAGACTCCTGATCACGCTCTTTCACCCCTTCCACTGAGGCATTGTGGTTACCTGCTGGATGGTTGGCTATTCTGGCCATTGAGGGTTTTCTGGGCTAGAATAGACAAACCTGCTTCTCAATTACTGTGGTAAATTGAGTTGCTTCAGTTTTGAAATTATTTACGAAACTCTTCTACAAGTTTGATAACTGCACCTGCATATTCAGTTCTGTTCTGAGTGGTTCCTACCTGATTACTGACTGCTGCTTAGAATCTTTCAGTTCATTCTTTAGAATCTCAGTGTTTTTCTTAGAAATCTTTCTATTTGCTTTCAAAGTGTGGATTTGTTCTTTCTCACGACCCATCTCATCCATCATGTTGTTCAGTTTTGGGTTAGAGTTTAACAATATCATCCGTTCTGGTTATTAATTCCTTCCCCCATTCCAGGCATTTCTCAGGAGGTTCACTAGAGACATCAGATGCTTAAACCTCATCAAGTTTTAATTGAAGATCTATTTTTGTTGAAATTGTTTGTAAAAGTTCATCACTTAAGCATTTCAAGTTCTCTTTCAAGTGTTCTATTTCCTGTAAGCGATTGTCCAGTGTTCCCATCAGTTCTTCTTTTTTCCTGACAAACTCATTACCCATATGTGTGAAAGTTGATTCCCTACACTGATCAGTTTATCCTTGGCAGAGCATAAGCCTTTTGTGGTATCCTCAAAGCTCCCATTCTGAAATCACACTTCTGATTGTTTCTGAGAGACCTCACACTCTTTAGTGAGAATGTCTACCTTTGTTTGCCTTGCCCTATTCTTGATTTTCATCTCTTTGTAAATCTCTTTGGAAATGTAATATTTTCCAAGGTTCCTTCCAAATGTGCAACCGCTTTTATCAGCGCAACCTCACGACTTCCTTTTGGAATGTAGAACATCGCAAACTGGGTTTTTCGAATTCTTTCAGAGTGGCCTGAATTCGTTTTGTTTCACATTGTAATACTCCGGAGGAATCCTTGAAAATAGTTCCTCGAGGCTGGTTGAGGAATCATCAAATCATCAACGCCATTCATTAGGGATTAACCACCTCTGCATGTGCACCAAAGAAGTATAAAATGGTATGAATATGCATTTCTTCTAATTTTGTGCTAAGACTGGATGCACTCAAATCATTTAAAAATTCCCTTCTCCAGGACATCCAATTTTTCAATAGCTTTGGCCCTGGAATGAGTCCAAACAAATCTGGCATGTTGGATTTTTCAGTCATTTAATTTTTTTTGCAGTTACAGGTTAAAATGTTATTGCTCTTGTGAGAATGACTATGCCACAACCACTTATTTTTTTCTTTGCTCTTCTTCCCACAATCTTAAGATTTTGGCAGACTCCCAGTTTGCTGTTGGAGCCTTTTGTTTTTAAACGTATTATCTCTGTCTAACCTTCAATGCTAATAGTTTTGCCCAACGATTTGCTTTCCTGAGTTTTTGAACTCAATTTGAAGTTGATTATTTTGCTCTGCTTTCAGTTTTTTAATAAAATCTTTCTCTGGAGCTTGTCAAGATGATGTCACCATTCACTTAGGTTTTGCCACTCTTTCCTGTTTACAGGGGCTCTGCAAAATAACAATTGCACTCTTGTTGGAAAGAAGATAGAAGTCTACAAAATTATGAGAGGCAGAGATAGGGTGGATAATCAGATGCCTTTTTGCAGGGTGGAAGGGCCGGCCACAAGACAGCACAAGTTTAAGGTGAGAGGTGGTGAGTTTAGGGGAGGTGTGTGGGGAAATTTTTTTCACACAGAGGGTAGTGGGTGCCTGGAACGCACTGCCAGTGGAGGTGGTGAAAGCAGGCACGTTAGCAACATTCAAGGTATATCTTGACAGACACATGAACGGAAGGCAAACAGAAGGATAGAAACCACATATCGGCACAGGTTTGTTGAGCTGAAGGGCCTGTTCTGTGCTCTATTGTTCTTTGAAGAAAAGTGATAATGGCTGCCTCGATTGGCTGGCTGCCAACTTTTTTTCAGGGGTTTACATTTTAAACTGGCAAGTCAGTCGAATTTGGTCTTCTGCTAGATTTTTCTGGCTAGTCACAATGTTCCTGAAATTAATTTGTTCTTTGTTTGCGGGTGAGTTCAGAGGCCACTTGTTGAGGCTGTGACACAGGGATCAGGTTTTACCAGTGGGTCTCTTTCGAGTGCATTTCTGACTTGAACTACTGAAAGGAGTTCTCAGGATTTGCTGTAGCCTGGAATTTTAAAAGATTTAGCTTACCTTTGTAGGTTCTGTCCATTCTGTACTCCGAAGTTGCATAAAGGAGACTCAATGAGGTGTTCTGCTACGATAAGGAATTTTAATTCTCTACCTTCAACTTCCAGGCTTTCCTTTTGAGGCACTTTATGGAGATGTTTTCCACTGCGGCTATGAGCTACTTTTGCAGATCAGGATAATTTGTTGAATTTTTTCAGTCTTCCAATTTGGCTCTGTATTTTCACAAGGTTCTGAATTTTTATCCCCTTGCTGCCACCATGTTGGGGAGGGTGTTAGTTACAGAACTGTATATATGAAAGAAGTCCCTGTAGCCTTTTGCAGGTTAACTGTAAGTCTATATTAACTACTAGAACTACTTACACATGTACAATAAAAGGTACAAGCTTAGGAGCTTGTCCATGCTCAGGTCTATATATGTGTCTGCTCAACACCATACTGATCCTTGGGTCTGAGTCATGTGCCTTGTTATGCTTGACTAAAAGCGTGATATTGTACTAAGTCCCGTGTGTGAACCTGGGTAAAATACTCTGTCAGAGAGTTGGTGCGGACTCGATGGGCGGAGTGACCTCCTTATGCACTATACAGATTCTATGAACCATATATGTGCCAGACCCTTGTACTATGTTCTTCAGTTTCTGGTTTATTTATAATATTCCGTTTACGTGTTAGCTCAGTTATTTTTGTATTTTTACAAAGCGCCATCAGGGATCCTAATACTGAAGGTTTCTGAATCATTGCCAGTAATATAACTGTTCCATTGATTGTACAGCATTCACAATATATTTTTGACTGAGCAATGCATTTGAAATTTCAACCCTTGATGTAATAATGTTTCTGTTTATAAATTAATTTGCAGAGTTTCTCGCCATAAGTGTGCCCCCAGGTTCCAGGATGGTGAGCATCATGTGCTCACTCATTCTGCGCCAGAAATGCACCGCCTGCCATATTTCTATTAGTCTCCTCCTTTGGCATTCAGAGCATGAACCAGAAGTAATAAAAAGCTTTGTGAAACTTCAAACAAAGGTCCCGCGGTTGTTGGTACACTCTTGAGTGAAATTAGTGGCTGACAGTAATAACCATGGATTGATACTGGAAGGCACAGAGTGTATATGAGAAGAAGAAAATGAAGTGTGTTGCAGTGATTGTCGGAGACTGAGGGGAAGTAGAGGAGCGGAGTGTTTATGGCAGTGAAGCTGTAGGTGGTGGAAGTGTGAATCGAGGCTAAGGAAGCTGAAAGTTAGGATTCTTAGCTTCACAATTCAGGTCATTGAACTTTTTTCTGTATTGTAACTAAAATCCTGGTACCTCTTTTGCAATCTTTTCCCACAGGTGACGGAAGTGTTTCTGAGAATGTTTTCTTTGCCTCCAGGACAATGATGATCTCTTTTCTCCTGTTCAGTGCCATTTCTTTATTCAGAAGCATTCCCCACTTAAATCAACCAAAGTGTACTGGCTATTTGAGAGTTGTTCACTGGCTTTAAGTGCAATGAGAGATTTTTTATTCCTCCCCAAACAGATGCAAAGCTAATGAAAAATGCAAGCATCATTAGCACTATAGCAGGTTCATTATAATGAGCTTGTAATACCAATTTAATGTGATTCCTGCAACTAGGTGAACAGATATGTACAGTGCATGCCCTCCCACTTCTGCATCCACATTTCTGGGCTCTATTGTTTTGTAACATGGACAAATCTTCAGGTGGAACAAATCATTTGTTGACAAAATATTTAATTTGAACAGATTCCTTCCATAATTATGCATCAAATCAAATTTTATATCTGATGCACCTGAATCAGCCAACGCTGATTTGACTGCAGATGGGAGGATTGATATTATACCATCAGACTCAACTGCAGGAATTTTGTGCTTTCAGCTGCCACAAGGCCAACTATAATGTAGTGAATGCTAGGTTTGATTGACAGGTTGCACGCAAGAGGCAATTATTTTTGCTGCTGTTTATTCATGATTGTTATACTTTAGCAGGGTATGAATTTTGAACATTTATCAATGATTTGTAAATGCAACATTAGCAGCTTTTGCATCGAGTTCCAGCTCCTCTATATTGAGGTGAACAGATGCAATGTAAAGTCTTATCTCAGCTATTCCATTCTGAGTCTGGTGCAGTATTTGCTTAAATGCAAGTGAAATAACTTCTGAGAGGCTGGTGTCCCTTCACCAAAACTGATTTATTTATGATGGTTTCTGATACTCAGGCAGGTACATCCCAGTACACAGTATCCAGCCCCGAGTGCCGGTGACATGGACAGTCCAGATTATGGGCCCTATTTTACCATTTTGATTCTAAGTGCTGGGTGGATTTGAAACTGGGAATGTTTCAGATCTGACTTTTAGATCTGTTCTCAGGTGTCCCCATACACACTCTGCCTGAAAAATATCAGCGATTCTGAATTGTGCTGTAGAAGCTTGTGGGCAGGGCATAATGTGCCCGAAACCCTGTCACTCTGATCGGTACCTCCAACTGCGCGTGTGCAGGAAAAGAAATGATAGAAAGTGGCTCCCCTACCACATTGCTCCTGGGCTGGATAATGCCTCCCCCTCGCCCCCACAGAATTGCCCCACCCCCATAACATTACTGACCTCCTTATACCCCCACCCACCTGCTACCCATGTGGATCACGGCCCCTTCCTCCACCAATCTCAGGCAGAGTAGCAGCGGATCTCCCTTCTCCTTCACTGATCTCAGGCAGAGTGGTAGTGGACCCCCTTTGCCCCTGGCTGATCTCAGGCAGAATGGCAGGGACCCCCCATTCTCCCTCAATGACCTCAGGCAGAGTGGCAGTGGAACCCCCTTCCCTCTCACTAATCTCAGCTAGGGTAGCAGCGGACCCCCCCTTGTCCCCCCACTGATCTCAGGCAGAGTGGCAGCCGACTGCTCTTTCCCTCTCTCTGATCACAGGTAGAGTGGCAATGGACCCCCCCTTCCTTTTGATTTGATTTGATTTATTATTGTCACATGAATTAGCATAGAGTGAAAAGTATTATTTCCTGTGCACTATACAGACAAAGCATACCGTTTATAGAGAAGGAAATGACAGAGTGCAGAATGTAGTGCTACAGTCATAGCTAGGGTGTAGAGAAAGATCAACTTAATGCAAGGTAATGTCCATTCAAAAGTCTGACAGCAGCAGAGAAGAAGCTGTTCTTGAGTCAGTTGGTACTCAACTTTTGTATCTTTTTCCCGAAGAAAGAAGGTGGAAGAGAGAATGTCTGGGGTGAGTGGGGGCCTTCATTATGTTGACTGCTTTGCCGAGGCAGCGGGAAGTGTAGACAGAGTCAATGGATGGGAGGCTGGTTTGCATGATGGATTGCACTGATCTCGGGCAGAGTGGCAGTGGACCCCACACCCTCACTGATCTCAGGTGAGAGCTGTCGGACGCTGGGCACTTACCTCCTCACTGGGTGAAGTGTCTGAATTGGACTTTTGCCGAGCATGTCTGTTTCACACTGAATCCGGATGGATAAACATGGTGGTAAAGAGGGAAGTGCTGCTAAGGTAGGGAGTGCAGTCTATTAAGTCAATTTAAATACATGCAAATGCATTTAAATGGCTGTCATGCCCATTTCAGGCGTGGTCCTGATCAACACTTCTGTACCGACTGAAGTGTACCGACAACTGAACAAGGAACACTACAGACAGTTACCCGCAGATCCGACCAAAAAACACACCCGTCAACTCAACAGACTGATCAAGACATTTGATCCGGACCTTCAGAGCACCCTCCGTGCTCTCATCCCACGTACTCCCTGTGTTGGAGATCTCTACTGCCTCCCGAAGATACACAAGGCAAACACACCCTGCCGTCCCATTGTATTGGGCAATGGACCCTGTGCGAGAACCTCTCTGGCTACATCGAGGGCATCCTGAAACCCATTGTACAAAGAACCCTCAGCTTTTGTTGCGACACAACGGACTTCTTCCAGTAACTCAGCACACATGGAGCAGTTGATCCAGGAGCACTCCTTGTCACAATGGATGTCTTGGCACTCTACACCAGCATCCCCCATGATGATGACATTGCTGCAACTGCCTCAGTACTCAACACCAACAACTGTCAATCTCCAGATGCAATTTTACAACTCATCCTCTTTATCCTGGACCACAATGTCTTCACCTTCAACAACCAGTT
Source organism: Carcharhinus amblyrhynchos (assembly GCF_965287045.1). Taxonomy (NCBI): domain Eukaryota; kingdom Metazoa; phylum Chordata; class Chondrichthyes; order Carcharhiniformes; family Carcharhinidae; genus Carcharhinus; species Carcharhinus amblyrhynchos. Next base: position 31,310,542 of record NC_137336.1, on the reverse strand, counting down.
CTTCATCCAGACATACGGAACAGCCATGGGAACCAAATTTGCACCTCAATATGCCAACATCTTCATGCACAGGCTCGAACAAGACCTCTTCACCGCATAGTACCTTCAACTGATGCTCTACATTAGATATATCGATGATATTTTCTTCCTTTGGACTCATGCTGAACAATCACTGAAACAACTATATGATGACATCAACAAGGTCCATCCCACCATTAGACTCACTATGCACTATTCTCCGGAATCGGACACACGCATCTCCATTAAGGATGGTCACCTCAGCACTTCACTTACTGCAAGCCCACGGATAACCTCACGTTTCTCCACATTGTCAGCTTCCACCCTAAACACATTAAAGAAGCCATCCCATACGGACAAGCCCTTCCAATACACAGGATCTGTTCAGATGAGGAGGAGGATCGCAAGAGCCTTCTCCAGACACTGAAAGATGCCCTCGTAAGAACAGGATATGGCGCTCGACTCATTGATCGACAGTTCCAACGCGCCACAGCGAAAAACCGCACTGACCTCCTCAGAAGACAAACACGGGAGATGACGGACAGAGTACCCTTCGTTGTCCAGTACTTCCCCAGAGTGAAGAAGCAATGACACCTTTTCTGGAGCCTTCAACATGTCATTGATGAAGACGAACATCTCATCAAAGCTATCCCTACACCTCCAGTTCTTGCCTTCAAACAGCCACACAACCTCAAACAGACCATTGTCCACAGCAAATTATCCAGCCTTCAGGAGAAACGTAACGACACCATACAACCGTGCCACAGTAACCTCTGCAAGACATGCCAGGTTAGTGACACGGTTGCCATCATCTCACATGAAAACACCATCCACCAGGTACACGGTACATACACTTCAACTCAGCCAATGTTGTCTACCTGAAATGCTGCAGGAAAGGATGTTCCGAGGCACGATACACTGGGGTAACCATGCAGACACTATGACAATGGATGAACGAACACCGCTCAACAATCACCAGGCAAGAGTGTTTTCTTCCTGTTGGGGAACACTTCAGTGGTCACGGGCGTTCGGCCTCTGATCTTCGGATAAGCGTTCTCCAATGCAACCTTTTCGATACACGACAGTGCAGAGTCGCTGAGCAGAGATTGATAGCCAAGTTCCGCATCGACCGCCTCAGAAGACAAACACGGGAGATGACGGACAGAGTACCCTTCATTGTCCAGTACTTCCCTGGAGCACACATGAGGATGGCCTTAACTGGGATCTTGGGTTCATGTCACACTACTTGTAACCCTCCCGACTTGCCTGTGCTTGCAAAATCTCACTAACTGGCCTGTCTAGAGACAATACACATCTCTTTAACCTGTGCTTAACCCTCTCTCCACTCACATTGTCTGTACCTTTAAGACTTGATTACCTGTAAAGACTCGCATTTCAACCATAATTTTGCAAATTGAGTTTGTGCCTTTATATGCCCCGTTTGTGAACAGAACTCCCACTCACCTAATGAAGGGGCAGCACTCCAAAAGCTTGTGACTTGTGCTACCAAATAAACCTATTGGACTTTAACCTGGTATTGTGAGACTTCTTACTATATCAATGCAACACGTGTTAGAGGTAAACTACAGTTCCTTTCTTTCAAAATACATCTTAACTTCAGCCTGAGAAGAGCAGACACCTCGAATTGCACTTGTGCGACGTTAACATTTCCCACTCAAGCCATGAACAAGATTTTTGATATAGAACCAGTTTGTGCTGAATCAATATTGTAGAACTGGGCTCCAATCAGCTGTATTTTTGAATCAACTTTGGAAGCCTCCAACCTGTACAGTAATATCTGCCATTTTGAAGAGTCGGCTGTCTTTATTCAATTTAGTAAACAGATTATTGTGTTCATAGGGTAATTGTTAATCCCTTGGGATTATATATTTCTGTGAAGACAAAATATGAAATAGGTATAGATTCCAGACCACAGTAAACATAGTCAGTAACAGGAACTGCGACTAAACCGATCTCTTAAAACCACAAATAGTGAGCTACGTGTAGGAGATTTGATGCTGAGTGGTACAACATGATGATGGAGAAACAAAACTTGAATGGCAAAACAGCTGATCACATTCTTTATAACAAAAACAAATAGCTCGCAGAGAGCATCATGGGGGTGTAACGCACTCTCACAGTTCAGGCAATGAACTTCACTCTCACAGTTCATTTGAATCCCTCGAGTGTATCACAGATGTAAGACAAACGCAAAGCTAATTATTCTATGTAGGATAATACTTTATTCTAGACTGTGTTACAAGACAGGAACACTTGTGGCCCACGGCAGGGTCAAGTGTAGGGCAGACATTGACTCAAATTCAATTCAATAGATTTTGGAGCAGATGTCTTTGCTGCTGGATTGCTACATGGTTTGCATTCAACAGTCTATGTCCAAGGCAGGAAATGCTATTGAAGTTTTTTTTTGTTAGCCACAAGTAAGGCTTACATTAACACTGCAATGAAGTTAGTGTGAAATTCCCCTAGTCACCACACTCCGGCGCCTGTTGGAGTCAATGCGCCTAATCAGCACGCCTTTCGGATTGTGGGAGGAAACCGGAGCACACGGAGGAAACACATGCAGACACAGAGAGAACCTGCAACTTGCGCACAGACAATCACCTGCATATTTGTGTGATTCTAATGCCCCCACTAAGTGTGGGAGTCAGCATTTTATCTTCTAGCAAGTTTTGGTTGCATTGCTCATATAGGCCATGTATTTGTGAAGCCAAAACAATCAAACATATACTAATAAATAGAAAGAAAACCGGAAGGAAACAAACTGGATTGGCTACATAGCTAGGCCCTGCCACCAGTATTTGGATGCCCACCAGCTATCTTAGGAAGGAAACCACCTATGCACTGGGTAGGAGTAAAAATAATTGAAAGGTCCACCCATTAACAAATAATAGATGAGGCTTTGGCTGCAATTTTAAGGAAGCAATGTTGTGATCCAGTGCTGAGCCTCATTGATAAGAGTATAGTTTGGATAAAAATTTGCAACAAGCCCTGATTTTCTGATTGGTGTTCCAATCTAACATCAATGCCGAGAGCACAGAATTGCTGAAATTTTCTGGCAATTCACCAAAGTATCCAGTCAATGAGACGCTGTTATCAAAAATAAAATTGGCTACACCTTGAAAGATGCGCAGGTTCAGCGGACTAGGCATGCTAAATTGCCCTTTAGTGTCCCAAAATTTGTATGTTCGGGGGGGATCAGCAGGGTAATTACATGGGGTTATGGGGATAGGGCCTGGGTGGGATGCTCAGTCATTGCAGACTCATTGGGCTGAATGGCCTCCTTCTGCACTGTAGGAATTCTATTCTAGAAATCTATCTTGAAAGTATTTGGCTGTAAGTAGAAACAAAAGCTTGAAAATTCCAAAGGTGTTCTCCAATGGAGATGAGCAGAATGCCCATAAAACAATATAAAAAAACTAATAATTCTGCAATTTATGCAATTTCTGTGGAATTTAGTCAATTTCCCTTGAAAAATTACAAAGGGGGACAACAAAACCACATGGAGTTCCAGATCCAAAATTGCTAGCTTTATACAGATCATTGCTAAGGCCACTCTTGTAATATTGGATTTAATTAACTGTGTAAAGATGATCATATTTGTCTGCAATAATGCCAGTGTTTAATGATATTTATTTGACTATGAGCTGAACTATGAACCCCATACTCTGTATGTATGTATATATATATATATCCATCACACTGGTGGGGGCAGCATGGTGGCACAGCAGTTAGCGCTACTGCCTCACAACGCCAGGATTCTACTGCAGCCTTAGTCACTGTCTGTGTGGAGTTTGCACATTCTCCTCGTGTCTGTGTGGGTTTCCTCCAGGTGCTCCGGTTTCCTCCCACATTCCAAAGATGTGCAAGTTAGGTTGATTGACCACGCTTAAATTGACTCTAGTGTCAGGGGATCAGCAGGGTAAATGTGTGGAGTTGTGGGAATAGGGCTTGGGTGGGATTATGTTCGATACGGACTTGATGGGCTGAATGGCCTCTTTCTGTATTGTAGGCATTCTATCCTATGATTCTACACAGACCGTCTCATTGCAGCTCCAATGTATTACCTGCTCCCCACCCCATCTGCTCCTGAAATCCTTATCTTTGCTTTTGTTATCTCCAGTTGATTATTCCAATGCTTCTTTATTCAGCTTCACATTCTTTACCCACTGTTAACTTTAAGCTGATCCAAAACACTGCTCCACTATCCTAACTTGCACCAAGTCCCAATCACACTACACTCTCTGTTCACTACCTTGTCCTTATAGGGCGGCACGGTAGCACTGCTTCTTCTCAGCTCCAGGGTCCTGGGTTCGAGTCCCGGCTTGGGTCGCTGTCTGTGTGGAGTTTGCACATTCTCCCCGTGTCTGCGTGGGTTTCCTCTGGGTACTCCGGTTTCCTCCCACAGTCCAAAGATGTGCGGGTTAGATTGATTGGCCATGCTAAGAAATTGCCCCTTAATGTCCAGGGGTGCGTAGGTTAGAGGGATTAGTGGGTATAATATGTAGGGATATCGGGGTAGGGCCGGGGTGGGATTGTGTTTGGTGCAGGCTCGATGGGCCGAAGGGCCCTTTTCTGCACAGTAGGATTCTATGGTTCTATGATTCTTATTTGCTCAATATTTAAATTTTCACTCATATTCAAATCCATCCATGGCTTTCCTCCATTCTACCTCTGTAATGTCCACCAACCCTACAGCCCTTTGAGGACTCTGCGATCCTTTATTAGCTGCCTGACCCCTATTCTCTGAAGTTCACACCCTAAACCTTGCCCCCCCTCTCTCAGCAGGATTTTCTGTACTTCCTGCCACATGTTCCACGGCGGTGGAAGCGGCCCACCATCGGCTGGCGGCAGAATCTTTTGGTTCCTCCCTGTCCACCACCGTTGCCGGGAAACCGGTGGCAGGGGTTTGGCATTGGAGGAACAGATCCTGCCAGTAAGAAAGACCAGAAAATTCCGGCCTTTCTCTCTCTCCTCCTCCTCCTTTAAGACACTCGCTGGGCTGGATTTTCCGGCAGCGCTCGCCTCAAAACCGGAAAATCCCACCGGAGGTCAACAGACCTTTGCATGGTTTGCCTCCGCCCGCTGCAATCCCTGTGGTGGGTGAGACAGGAAAACTCCTACCTTTAACAACGCCATTTTGACCATGGTTTTGTCTTCTTTGAACAGTGTTTGATATGCCTGTTGGGATATTTCATTACATTAAAAATGCTGTATAAATGCAAATTATTGTGAGTAAAAACCTCTTTTCATGCATTTATCTTGGAAGATTATATGCAATTTAAGAGATCTTAGATTGAAGAAAATTACACTGTGGTGGAAAAGGTTCAAAGAGTAACGAGGATGATTCCAAATTTAGGACTGTTACCACTAGAACAAAAATTGAGAAAGATCTAAAACCTAGAATCCAGATTCTTAAATACCTGAACAGCAGAAAAATAGGTTGTGTAACTTCCATTTCCACTTTGTCCCCATTGATGTAGACAGGGGCATGCCCTCCACTACGCTTCCTGAAGTCCACAACTATCTCCTTCATTTTGTTGACATTGAGGGAGAGATTATTGTCATTGTGCTAGTTCACCAGATTCTCTGGGCGGGACTTTACTGCCGCTTTATGGCCGTTTTGTGGTGGGAAAATGTCGTAAAATCGGGTGTAAAGCAGCTAGCGTGAATGGCGTTAGTTTTTGCGACTGGCAGGATTTTACAGCAACCGAATTTCTGGCGCAGCCAGCCTCTCACTGTAAATGGGCGAGAGGCTGTTATATTTATTGAAATCTCTTAAAATGATCATTTTAATGCGATGAGCAAGATTCTCAACCACAAGGAAAACAGCTGCTCCCCATGAATGAGGAACAGACATGTTGGCCTCACTGATGGAACCGGAGGCCATTAAGGCCCCTCAGGGAGGTCGAGTGCAAGGTGGTGGTATCTTTGGGCAGTCCCAGACTGGCCGTTCCACCCTGGCACCTGGGCAATGCCCATTGGGCAGTACTGGGGGGCAAATGGGGTGTGGGGCTAGGGATGGTGCCAATGGGGGCAAGGCCTATGGGGGAAGGGGCTCACTGCCACTCTGCATCAGTGGGGGAGGGAGGGAAGGCGGTCCACAATCAATGGTGGGCCTGTGATTGGTGGGAGAGGGAGAGGTCTGCGATCGGAGGAGGAGGGAAAGAGAGGGGGGGGGTCTGCGATCGGTGGGGGAAGGAGGGGGGATTCCACGATGGGTGTGGGAGGGAGAGAGGGGTGTCCATGATTGCTGGGGGAGGGAGGGATATCTGCGATGGATGGGAGAGGGAGGGAAGGGGGTCTGTGATGGATGGGGATGGGGATCTGTGATCAGTGTGAGAGGGAGGGGGTCAGCGATCGGTGGAGAAGGGAGGGGGTCTGCTATCGGTGAGGGCAGGAGGGGGATCCGCAATGGGTGAGGGAGGGAGGGGGCTCGGTGGGGGCTGTATCTTAGGCTATGGGCCCCTGTGATTGAGGGGTTTGGGAGAGCTGCTTCAGGTTGCCTGCAGTGGCAGGGGCCTGACAGCTCTCTTTGTCACACCCCTGTTACCTCTAATGTGCATGTGCACCATCAGAGGCCTGCACGTGCACACTACCTCCCTCTGCAAGCTGTTGGATGATTTAAGCCCCGCTCACAGCCTCTCTGGCCAGAAATAGACTAGTCCAAAATTTTGCAGACAGAGTACATAAGATTGGGTCTGAAAACTCACCCAAAAACAGATCTGGAACTCTCCCAGTTTCACACCCCCCCGCCACTTAGAAAAAAATCAAGTAAAGTTTTGTCCCCATGTCTTTCCTGTTCTCCGTTTCATCATTGTTTGAAATCTGACCAACTATGGTAGTATCATTAGCAAACTGGAAAATCGAGTCGGAGGGGAATTTGGCCACCTGGTCAGGGGTGTATAAGGAGGAGGTGTTGTTGCCTATTCTTACTGATTGTGGGTTAGGAAGTCTAAGATCAGTTGCGGGGAAGGAGCTTGAAGATGAGTTTTGGAGGAATAATGGTGTTGAAGGTTGCGCTGTAATCAATAAATAGGAGTCTGACATAAGTGTTATCTAGGTGTTCCAGGGTTGAGCGTAGGGCCAGAGAGCACTTCATAATAATGGTCAATACTAGACAATGGTCAAACCTAAATAAGACAAGTGGATGAAACACTTTGCCATCCCCTGCCCCACATCAACCCACCTCCCACCCACCCCCACAGATTGTGACAATGTCAATTAAACCTGCATTAGTAAATTTAACAAATTGCTCAATGTAAATTGAACGAACAAGTTGTTAAAAGGAATGACCTTGCCTGATTTTTTTTTGTCCTGAAACTTTTGCTCTTATGCACAGTAAGAATTTAAGCTAGACTTATTGAAGAGAAAGGGGGATCCTGCTTGAATCAAATCTTGATGAAAATATTTGAAGTAATCTATATCTGTTTTGTGGTATAGAATTCCAATGAACCAAACTATCTCCATTTGTTGTCGTTGTGTTATGTTCATGATCATAACATTGAAATACAAAATTGTTATCCAAGTACAGAATGTTCCTCAATTATCCCTTTGTTCATGCTTGATATATTGGATATAATCAACCTTGCTGCGATCATAGAACACATCAAATCTAGATTATGTCTGTGTAAAATCTGTTTTTATTCAGCATTTTGGATGAGTTTGCTAAGAATGAATTGCTGAATAAATAATCAAGTGAATTGTGATACCATGAGTAGTAAATTGACTATTTTCTAACCTAACTCAACAGAAATTCTGATCCAAGCAAATGGCTCTTGGCAAACCAGCAATCCATTTATCAATCTCAGTTCATAATTCCAGGTGTGCCTGATAAACAGATGTAGTTTGGCGAAGCTTGGTTGTAAAATGTAATGTAGATCCATCTCACCCACTGTGCGGATTCTGTACATTTCCAGTATTGGGGAAATGGACCAAGCTTCATGGATGTACACACCCGCATGAGCCTACAATTCTTCCGTGTAAATGTTGCTAAATCTCTGGCATTGACACCAAGAACATTCCTGCCTTAGGCTAAGCTTGTTGGATCCAGAGTTTTGCACCTCCCATCCAATCCTTTACAAAACTAATTTTCTTCTATGTCTACTGAAACTGTCTTTTTATTGCGTCAAGCCTGGATTTCTTCAAAGCTCATCTTTTTCTCCATCAGCACATTAACATTTAATTACTACCTTGATTACCCATTACCTACTTTTATCTTGCTAAGCTCCATTGGCTTTCCATAAAGTTCTTGATCTCAGCTTTTAACGTACCCTTGATTTCAATGATCCCTGTCTATGTCATTCTTTCCAGATGTATGTCCTTTTGCATATCCTCTGCTCCTCCATTATTAATCTGCTTCTCATTCTCCATTCTTTCTGGTCCACTGTCAGTGGTTTCTAAGTATTATATTGCTGTCTTTTGCAGGTCCCCTATACCTCATCAGCTTCCTCCCTGCTTTCGATAGCATAAGGTTGTGCTTTAGCCCTTCGTAACCTCTCCTTTTTCCCTTCCTCCCTTCTGGTTGGTGTCTTTCAGCTGTTCACCACTTTGTAAAGCATTCTGAGATATAACTTGTGAAGTTAAATATAAAGTATGTAATTCTGATTTTGTTTCCTAATCTTTTTGTTGACCTTCCTCCCTTCCATGAGGCTAATTTCTGTCAATGGTTATTATTCACTTTAGGAACCTCACTAAATTTTCCACATATTCACTCATTCCATCTCAGTGAGACTTCACCACATTTAGCTCAACACAGTTTGAGTGATTTCTTTAGGATTACAAAATGGACAGCTCCGAGTCAGATGAAATCACGGGAATATTAAATTATCAAATGGATGCATAAACTAGCTTTGATCCCCAATTTAAATGGACTGTTTGCTATTTCTTATCTTGCATTAAGCTGATCTTTCTCTACACCCTAGCTATGACTGTAAGGCTACATTTTGCATTCTCGTTTCCTTCTCTATGAATGGTATGTCTTGCCTGTATAGCACGCAAGAAACAATACTTTTCACTATGTTAATACATATGGCAATAATAAATCAAATCAAAATCAACTCACAGCACCACACAAAGCATTGAGAAGAGCAGAAGGCCAGGTACCACAAGATTTATTGAGTGTTTCATTAATGACAAGAATCATGTCATATTTTGTCTTACTGGATATGATTTTACACTGTTTGAACTGTTGTTTTAGTGATGCCCCCCCCTGAGTGAGCACTTCTTGGAAATTGTTTTGCAACATTGTCATTTTTGTGAATTTCGCATTGCACAGAAGAGAGAGGTATTATTGCTGATATCTGAAGGGATTGAATAACTTTCCTCATCTTGACGCTAAATGAGTTGTAATTGTACTTTAATGCTGTTGATTGCAGAAGTGAAAAAGCTAAGCATTTGTATATGGAAATTCAATATGGATTAAAATATCCAGGCGTTCGTTTGTTAGTCAGTCAGCCTAAATGACTAAGCTACAAATAGGTAAGCTTACGGACCGATTCAGTCAAAATCAGCCTTCTCTCAAAATACTAAGGATGTGAAATTGAGTAGTGTAACATCACTGATGGTGGTGCTGTGGGTCTCTACCTCTGGCTTCTGAGGCCCCCCGCGCCACCCCCCCCCCACCGCCAGTATGCCAGAAGATGTTGACTTGGCACTGGGCTAAATCTTACCAAAATGTGGCAATGTTGTTTTCAGCGAGAACAACCGAGAAACACCACACTTTTCTCTCCAGATCTTACGACACTCTGGGGCATGTCTTGCACTGTCACTCAGGGAGGTGGAGCCTCAACATACCAGCAAAATCCGGCTGCACAGAGATTGAAGTGCCATCTTTAAAGGACAATTCTTTAGAGCAAACCTCACATCTAGTCCACCACGGAGGTCTCTCCCTGCCCGCTCCCAGTCGGAGTTGGCACTTCCCTGATCGTTGGCCCGTTCTACTCTCCACGCCCTCCAACAGTCTGAACTGATGCTGCACCCCAACCCCACTCCATCAATGACCACATTGTGGCATCCATCTGCTCCTGGCAACCACCATATCTAAATGAATCCCCTCGCCATTATCCTCCCACTGGGACCTGCCCCTTGGCACAGTTGAGACTGCCAGCTTGGTACTGTCAGGTTGACATAGTACCAACGTGGCAGTGTCAACTTGTGTCAAAAGGCAGTGCCCAAGCATCATTGCCACTGTCTGTCTATGTCCCTCTCCCCTGGGAACTATACTTACCTTTGCGGCACAGGGGAGATGTCTGTGTGAACCTGTTGTTAACCGTGCTGACGTGATATCACACCGGTGCAGTGGAGGGTCAATACCTGATTAGGGGGCGGGTTAATAGCATTGAAATCCATTCAGATTCATGTAAAGCAGGTTTCTGCCCACTATGGGCTGGAACTAGATGATGTTGCCAGTGAGGGGCAGGGAAGATCCAAAATTATGAACTTGCCAGCGAGAACTGCGACTTCTGGATCTTGAGACCCTGTTGGCATTTGCATGGATATCACCCCACTATCTTGGTTTCATGTGATCTATGGTACCAGGATCCCAAATTTAGGCAACGAAGATGCATTCAATGAATGCAGTGTCTATATGAGAACAATTGTGAAGCTACAAAATGGACCCTGCCAAAGTGCTATTTAAAGGGTCAGGCTCCCTGATTATAGACAATGGTTGCTCTAATTTCATTTAGCTATCCATTTGTTGCACTCCAAAGTTCCTTTCAGGTCGCTGCACCCACGTACATCTTAAAGGAATCACTGCTTCTGCATGGCCTATTTATCCCCTGGAAGACACACACGGGATTGTTGCATTGTCACACACTTGGCTCAGCTTAGAAGGAACAACTAAGGTAACTTTTTGGAGGAGGCTTACTTTAATTTCTTTGTTACTTGGACGGCGTGTTATTTGAATGCAGAGTGTGGTGTAGCACTGAGCCATACAGATGATAAAGGTTCTTCTTTCAACCCTGGTCCGTGCTGAGAAGGGGATTGGATTGAACGGAGCGAGAGGAAGAATATTCGCTTTTGTGAATTGACATTTTCTTATCTGCAACTTGAATTGGTTGATAATTTAAGGACCTTGACAATATTTTTGCACTATGAGTGATGAATGATTTCTTTTAGGTGAGACTGTCAGAACTGAATTTGACCAGGAAAAGATCATTCATAATGATATTGTCTGGGTTCTAACAGTCTTGAAAAATAAGAAATATCCGAATATAGCAGCTTATTATATCATCTGGAAAAATTGCAAGCACCTTTTACATGACTTCTCCTGGAGCTCTGCCACTCTCCTGTTCAAATTAAATGGAGACAGGTAGAACCCCTGTAGAATTTCACAGCCTAGTTTGTTTTATTCCCCTGGAAAGATTTATCTGTGATTGTTTGCTTCCTAATAATACAAATTGGATCCAGATGGAATATGCTCAATGAGCTGAATGATCAGGTCTCATTTTAAACTCTCTGCCTTTTGTCCTAAAAATCATAGGATCATCATAAAATCCCTAACAGTACAGAAGGAAGCCATTCGGCCCATTGAGTGTGCACCGACCACTGTCCAACCCAGGCCCTATCCCCTATTCTGTTGTGGGCAAAGTTTTGGAAAGAATTACATTTATTTCCCTCTAGATGATTTATAATCATCTAGAGGGAAATAAATTGATTAGGGATAGTCAACACAGTTTTGTGAAGGGTAGGTCGTGCCTCACAAACCTTATCGAGTTTTTTGAAAAGGTGACCAAAGAGGTGGATAAGGGTAAGGCAGTTGACATGGTGTATATGGATTTTAGCAAAGCATTTGATAAGGTTCCCCATGGTAGGCTACTGCAGAAAATGCAGATGCATGGGACTGAGGGTGATTTAGCAGTTTGGATCAGGAATTGGCTAGCTGATAGAAGACAGAGGGTGGTGGTTGATGGGAAATATTCAACCTGGAGTTCAGTTACAAGTGGTGTACCTCAGGGATCTGTTTTGGTGCCACTGCTGTTTGTCATTTTTATAAATTACCTAGATGAGGGTGTAGAAGGATGGATTAGTAAATTTGCTGATGACACCAAAGTTGGAGGAGTTGTAGACAGTGAGGATGGATGTTACAGTTTGCAGAGGGACATAGATAAGCTGCAGAGCTGGGCCGTGAGGTGGCAAATGGAGTTTAATACGGAAAAGTGTGAGGTGATTCACTTTGGTAAGAGTAACAGGAGTACAGAATATAGGGCTAATGGAAGGACTGTTAGTAGTGTTGATGAGCAGAGAGATCTCGGGGCACATGTTCATAGCTCCCTGAAAGTTGGCACCCAGGTTGATAAGGTTGTTAAGAAGGCGTACGGTGTGTTAGCTTTTATTGGTAGAGGGATTGAATTTCGGAGCCGTGAGGTCATGTTACAACAGTACGAAACTCTGGTGCGGCTGCACTTGGAGTATTGCGTACAGTTCTGGTCGCCGCATTATAAGAAAGATGTGGAGGCATTGGAAAGGGTGCAGAGGAGGTTTACCAGAGTGTTGCCTGGTATGGTGGGAAGGTCTTATGAGGAAAGGCTGAGGGACTTGAGGTTATTTTCATTAGAGAGAAGAAGGTTACGAGGTGACCTAATTTGAGGCGTACAAGATGATCGAGGGATTGGATAGGGTGGACTGTGAGGGCCTTTTTCCTCGGATGGTGATGGCTAACATGAGGGGACATAGCTTTAAATTAAGGGGTGGTAGTTGTAGGACAGATGTCAGAGGTAGGTTCTTTACTCAGAGGGTAGTAAGGGCATGGAATGCCCTGCCTGCAGCAGTTGTGGACTCGCCAACTTTAAGGGTGTTCAAATGGTCAGTGGATAGGTATATGGATAACATTGGAATAGTTTAGGTTAGAGGGTCATTAGATTGGCTCCACTGGTCGGCGCAACATCGAGGGCTGAAGGGCCTGTACTGCGCTGTAATGTTCGCTGTTCTATGTAACCCCACATATTTATCCTGCTAATTCCTCTAACCTGCGCATCCTGGGATACTAAGGGGCAATTTAACATGGCCACTGAATGAATCAATCAATCAATGATGTCAGTGTGTTTCTGGTATGGTTGCCTTTCACATTTTCTGTTGTATAGTCTGTGATTCATACAGTAGCATTGCTTCAGAGTGGGGGAATATGAAAGATGGTGTCTGATTTTCCTTATTCAGTTAACTTGGTGTTGAAAGAGGATTTCAGTTACGTCAGCAATGACAATGAGATAAGATCATAGATGGTAGGGCTGTGGAATTATTGATCTTGTGTCTGAGTTTCTATTTTGGACCAAAGAACAATACAGATGAAAGTCAGCTTGATCGTATTTCTTTTTATTTCTTCTTACCACTGTTTATGCAGAACTAGAATCTGTGCATCGTGAGGCTGGATTCCGGCAATGAATTCCAACAACATTGACAAAGATGATGAAAAAGATTTTTGTGATCTAATTAGAATCATTTACGGTTTAGACTCGTAGAATCATAGAATCCCTACAGTGCAGGAGGCCATTTGGCCCATTGAGTCTGTACTGACCACAACCCACACCGGCCCTTAACCCCACATATTTACCCTGCTAATCCCCCTGAAATTAGGGTTAGTTTAGCATGGCCAATCAACCTAGCCTGTCCATCTTTGGAGGGGGAAAACCAGAGGACTAGCCACAGGGAGCGTGTGCAAACTCCATACAGATAATGACTCCAGGCTGGAATTCAACCCGGCTCCCTGGTGCAGTGAGACGGCAGTGCTAACCACTGTGCCACCGTGCCGCATATAAGATTTATAGTTTAGGCATATAAATGATCCTACCTGGAGTGTTTACTGAGGAGAATGACCTTTGATTTTGATTTGATTTGGTTTATTATTGTCACATGTATTGGTATACAGTGAAAAGTATTGTTTTTTGCAAGCTGTATAAAACACACAGTACAGACGGGAGAGGGAAAGGAGAGGATGTAGCATGTGATGTTACAGTCACAGCTGAAAGTTAACATTGGAAATATTTACATGTGGGTGTTGTGAATCAGAAATAAAACTTCATTTTTTAACTGACCGGAAACAGAATTGCTGCCACTGCTGTTAGGATAGAGCATTTATTCATAACAATCTAAAAAATTGGAAAATTCCATATTTGTGTTCAGAAAAGCAAAAGTTTAAAGAAGTTAGGTTGTCCCTGATAATTTTGCAAAATAGTGAAATCAAAAATTTTATAAATATCCCTACTGGGACACTTTCTAGCAATTTAAAAAAAAAAGCAAATAAATAATGCCAAGTTTGTATGGAGAGCTAGAAATACGGTTAAATTGGGTTTGCTGAGTGGTTTGGTTTTCTGGGGCATGGGAAGTATTTTCATTTCTTTGAAGGACCAACTGGAAATGCACACAGTAGTCAGGTTATCATCTTGACAGGCCAGGCCCTCTTTGATAGTATTTGCAGTGACACTGAAGGAACAAAGATATATTTGATATATTTGGGTTGCTGAAGCTGAATTGTTTAAAACGGTAACAGGTTCACAAATAGGAGGATGTCGGGATATATTTGGACACGTTTTCCAAATTTGTCCAGTGAGCATAAAACCATGGCGAACATGCCTAGTTTCTCCTGATGTAGGCTTCCTGTATTTAACTCCTGCTGAAAACATGGGCCGTTGAAAATTCTCTCTAATGTGCTGACTTGCCAGTGTTGTAATTTACTTAACTGGCAGGGTGAAACCGTGATCAAGCAGGGCGTGGTTAGCCCATTGCACTTGGGGTGTGCTGATGCCTACGATGGTGGTTTTCTCTGGGTACAGTCAGGGATCAGTGTAGCCAATGAGGTTAAACCGAGGTTTTATCTGATGCAATTTTTCAAAGTCCAGGAGGGGGTGCAATTCTTCATCCTGTTAGCTTGGATCTTGTTTGATTGATCCCCAGGTAGGATACAATATCCTTGTCTTGTCGGCTTGGATCTGGGTTGTCCCTCATGCGGGGACCATTATTAGACTTAATTGGCATTTTTGATTAGAAATAAAGTATTGAAAGGTACCAAAAGGAACGGTGATGCATCTCCTCCACATTAAAAATGATTTATGCTTGCTGCATTCTACAGCACCTGTAGGTGGCACCATAGGGGATTTGTTATATGATTTGAAGTACAGTGGGACTCAAATTAGGTCCTGTTTATCCCACTGTTTTGAGCCGTCCTCACTGGTTAGCTGAAGCAAGTAAATGAGGAATTTGAAAGTCAAAGAGCATGAAGGTGAACTGTGAGTCACAGTCCTCTACCTCAACACCAAGAATACTGACGGTGGAAATGTTAAAACACCTACCTGTTCTTCAGATGATTCAGTAAGAAGTCTCACAACACCAGGTTAAAGTCCAACAGGTTTATTTGATAGTAAACCCACAAGCTTTCGGGGTTTGCTCCTTCGTCAGGGGTTTTCGGGGTTTGACCCTGATGGTGAGCCACAGAAAAAAAATGTGGAGATGCTGGCATAGGGGCAATGTCAGTGCCTCCAAACATTCAATCCCTCCACCACTGATACTCAATAGCAGCAGTGTGTACTATCTACGAGATGCACTCAGCAATTCATCAAAGATCCTTAGACAATACCTTTCAAACGTACGACCACTTCTATCTAGAAGGACAAGGCAGCAGATACATGGGAACACCATCACCTACAAGTGCCTCTCCAAGCCACTCATCATCCTGATTTGGAAATATATCGCTGTTTCTTCTTAGTTGCTGGGTTAAAATTCTGGAATTCCCCCCCTAACGGCATTGTGGGTCAACCCACAGAACTTGATCTGCAGCGATTCAAGAAGGCAGCTCGCCACCACCTTCTCAAGGGCAAGTAAGGATGGGCAATAAATGCTGGCCAGCCAGCGATGCCCATGTCCCACGAATGTATGAAAAAAACATAAAGAATCACATTGACCACAGGTTTTCTGACTGGCTTCCCAGTGTCAAGGAATTGGGCGAAGTTCCAACCAACTTGGCTCAGTGCTTTGCACAGAGCTTGGAGGAAGTGGTGGCCAATTCCACTCTCACACTTGTGGACTGAGCAGTTATGCAGCACCTCATGTTGTATGTCCCATTGTAGCACAAACACAGCAACCATCCAATGTTCCAAATGCTGCAGTGGATGACTGCTGTCATATTAGATCAGATTGCTGCCATCATGGCTGGAGTTTACAGTGTTCAAAGGGTCTCCAGGATGACATAGCAGTTCATTAATCTGTACTCTGACAGTTACTGGGATTGCCCAGGCACTGGCCTGAGTGAGCGTGAATGGTTCTATGCCACACAGACCCGCTGTTGTCTCTTAGGAGGCAACAGCTGTTGCCTGTCAACTAGTTGAGACTGCTGCCAAGCTGGCCTATATAGTGCAGTCCACAGCTGGGTCTTCTGGGAGCTGCTTGAGGTCATCTGTAGTCACCCCCCCCACCCACTTCCAATGACCGCCCCCCCCCCCCGCCCCCCCCCCCCCCAAACTAATTGGAAGTCAGGAACCTTCCAGTACCCATGTTACTGATGCAAGGCTAATAGCCTAGGAATGCCAGGACAGGGAAAGACCCATGGTAGAATGGCAGACAGGGACTGGGGGAAAGCACAGGGCGGTTTGTTGACATTTGTATGGAATATGGCATTTGACTTATTGAGTTGGTTTAGGAATGTTTATTTTAAGGTGGTTTTTATTTTTTTGTTGTGGCCAAAAGGCTGCACTGATGGTCAGTGCCAGAGGGCAGGTAAACTTTAACTGTTACTGAATGAAGAATCAGGGTTGTAGTTATTGATACTGCGTTTGGATAGGTTTCTCATGGATTGATCAGTCAGAATAGCTCATAACCACCATCCCTTCCTCCTCATGCTGCTTCTTAGCCACCTGCCAAATGGTGCTGAGATTGTCACACACAGCACACCACCACAAATCTTCATACCTGTTCTACCAAATAACGCAGGGCTCCTTCAGAGCCGTGGGTCAAGTGTTGTTTCAGCGGGCCAATTTGTCTGCTACGTAACATTTTGAGTGGCAGCATTACTTTGCACGTGTTTGTGGATTGCACACTGGAGTCAGCTCATCTCAGTATTTATGTGACACCCATGAAATGATCTGTGTGCAGTTGGTGGAGCCTGCAACAGAAAACTACAAGATGTTGCAAATTCCAGACTGGGAAGAGATGTGACGAATAATTCAATGCTTTGGCCATCTTTTACAAACCCAATTTCTCATCCATATTCTTTGTAAAAACGTTTAGATATCAGGCTTTTTTATAGATACGCAATGTATGGGGTGCCACGACGGCACAGTGATCAGCACAGCGCCAGGGATCTGGGTTCAGTTCCGGCCTCAGGTAACCATGTGTGTGAAGTTTGCACATACTCCCCGTGTTTGTGTGGGTTTCCTCGGGTGCCCCAGTTTCCTCCAACAGTCCAAAGATGTATGGGTCAGTTGGATTGGCCATGCTTCTTTGCACTTTAGATTCAGGGGGATTAGCTAGGGTAAATGCATGTGGTTATGGGGATATGGCCTGGGTGGGATTGTGGTCGATGTGGCCTTGATGGACCAAATGGCCTCCTTCTGCACTGCTGATGAATTCTATGAAATATATATGCCGAATTGTAACATTGAAAACATACCTTTCAGCAGTTACTCAGGGTTGGTGGGGGGGCATTGGGAATGAGGAAGGGGCAGGTAGGGAACCAATCTTGGTATTTTTCCTACTGTATTGATCTGTGGTACAAAGTTGGGTTGAGGATGTTTCACACAGACAACCAAGATGCAAAAACACCATCTCACGAGATGGCAGCCTGCAAAAGATTGAGATGGGTCAGTCTATCTCAGTGCAAATATTGATTCAACAGGCTGCATTCAGGTGAATTTTGCACTGTGACGTGAGGATTGGGATTAAACTGATCCCCTTTTGATCCTGTGGACGGAATGTGATTCATTCTCTGAGATTTTGGGCTGAGTGTCTAAACTGAAGAGCAACCAAATCACCATTGGTGCATTTTTAGCAATTTTGTAGCTTTATTTTACCTTGTCTGAATTTGTTATTGTCAGTAGAAAATGGTGGTTATTTTAAGTTTTTTCTGTACATCTTGTATCCTGTTATTAGTTACTTCTCAGGATTTTTAGAAATTAAAGTATGTTTGTAGTCACAAGTTTATCACCGAGTAGATCTGTAATGACTTCAATCAGCTCACTGAGGTTGGCTTATTGGAGTATGAGCTCCCTGATTAAGGATCCAATTGATGGGCCAATCAAGGAGTCTTTGCCTTGTATTTAACCGTGTGTTCCTCTGACACCCCTGGTGGTAGAGTTCCAGCTGCTAGCACTCTGTGTACTGCCGTTAGAGTTTGTAAATGGATTTTGCTGAAGGGACTGCTTCCTCCGAAGACTTATTGCAAAGTCAAAGGCAATCCCAGTGATGTCCAACTAGCTGTAAAGAAGCTCAGTAAATGTGGTTTCATCAGATCTCTTTGGTTTATCTGAGGCATAAGAATGGTCAGATTTTACTGATCATAAACACGCAGGGAAATTTTAACTTTCGTTCTCTGGTGAATTCACGGTTTTGTTTTGCACCTCAATCCGCCTTGTTTTCTGATGAAGGCAACGGAAAAAAGATTGGGCACCGTGTAAATTGGGTGGCTGATTTAAAATCACTGATATTTGCCTGGTTAAAATAGTTGAAATTACTCTGACGTGGTGGAGCGACAGCAGTTATCCACTTTGATAGCAAATGTCCTCCACCCTAGAAGCCTCGGATGAAGCCGAATCTGAGGTCACCATTGCAGATGTCAGAGCAACCTCCTTGAAGGTCAACCCATGGAAAGCAACTGGCCCGGATGGGGTATTTGGACCAACACGCACATCCTGTGCAGACAGCTGGTGGGAATATTCACACACATCTCTTTACAACAATCTGAGGTCCCTAGCTCCTTCAGGAAAATGACCAACATCTCAGTACCAAAGAAAAGCCAAGAAACGTGCCTTAATGACTATCGTCCACAAGTTGCCCCACATGGCTGTGTTCTTAGCCCACACTATACTCCTTATACACCTATGACTATGTGGCCACATGCCCCTCAAATTTGGTTTTCAGGTTTTCTGATGACACCACTGGAGTAGATCGGATCTCCAACAATGACGAGACAGAGTACAGGAAAGAGATAGAGACTCTGGTGAACTGGTGTGGAGACAGTAATCTCTCCCTCAATGTCAACAAAATGAAGGAGATTGTGGTTGATTTCAGGAAGCATCGTGGAGAATATGCCCCTGTCTACCTCAATGGGGACAAAGTAGAAAGGGTCAAAAGCTTCAAGTTTTTAGGTGTCCAGATCACCAACAACCTGTCCTGGTCCCCCATGCCAATATTATAGTTAAGAAAGCCCACCAACGCCTTTACTTTCTCAGAAGTCTGAAGGAAATTTGGCATGTCAGCTATGACTTTCACCAACTTTTACAGATGCACCATAGAAAGCATTCTTTCTGGTTGTATCACAACTTGATATGGCTCCTGCTCTGCCCAGCACCGCAAAAAACTACAAAATGTTGTGAATGTTCTCAATCCATCACGCAAACCAACCTGCTATCCATTGATTCTGTCTATACTTCCCATTGTTGCCTGCTTTGCTGAAGCATAATTAAGGACCCCATACACCCCAGACATTCTCTCTTCCACCTTCCTCTGTCGGGAAAAAGGTACAAAAGTCTGAGGTCACATGTCAACTGACTGAAGAACGGCTTCTTCCCTGCTGCCGTCAGACTTTTGAATGGACCTACCTTGCAATAAGTTGACCTTTCTCTACACCCTAACTATGACTGTAACGCTACGTTCTGCACACTCTCGTTTCCTGCTCTATGAATGGTATGTTTTGTCTGTATAGCATACAAGAAACAATACTTTTCACTGTATGCTAATAAATGTGACAATAATAAATCATATCAAAAAGTAGGAAGGTAGATTATTATTTGAATGGGTGTAAATTGGGAGAGTTTGATCATCAGTGAGACCTTGATGTCTTTATGTATCTGTCGCTGAACGTAAGCACGCAGGTACAGCAGGCAGTAAAGAAGACAAATGGTATGCTGGCCTTCAAACGGATTTGAATATAAGACTAGGGATGTTTTGCTGCAATTGTACAGGATGTTGAAGAAGCCACACCTGGAGTATTGTGTACAGTTCTGATGTCTATGTCTGAGGAAGGATGTTCTTGCTGCAGAGAGAGTGCAACAAAGGTTTACCAGGCTGATTCCTAGGATGGCAGCACTGTGAAATGAGGAGAGACTAAGTTGATTAGGATAATATTCATTGGAGGTCAGAAGAGAGAGAGGGGATCTCATAGAAATTTATAAAATTCTGACAAGATTAGACAGGGTAGGTTCAGAAAGAATGTTCCCGATAGTGAGGAAGTCCAGAACTAGGGGCCATAGTTTAAAGATAAGGGGTAAACCTTTTAGGACTGAGGTGAGGAGAAATCCTTTCATCCAGAGAATGGGGAATCTGTGGAATTTACTACCACAGAAAGTGATTGAAGCCAAAACGTTGTGTGATTTCAAGAAGAAATGAGACATAGCTCTTGGAATTAAAGGGATCAAGGGATATGAGGGGAAGACGGGAGCAGGATATTGAATTTGATGATCAGCCATTGTCATAATGAGCATGGTTTGAAGGGCTGAATGGTCAACTCTTACTTCTATTTTCTATGTATAACAGCAGGTAGTCAATTTATGTTTAGGATTGTGCATTTGAAATGCTGAGGGGTATAGCTTCCAAACTGAATTTATTTTTATAGTCAGTAAAGTTATACAGCTATTTTCGTTCAAGATTTAACTTCATTAAACTCTTCCACAACATTGGCCAAGACCAGAAGCACTAATTCAATATGGAACAACTATTTACACGTACTTCTTCCAATAGCATAAAGTGTTTGCTGTTCATGATGCAGTCTTCTCCACATGTAAGAAACCAAATTATCTGATTACTTCACTGAACACCTCTGTTCTACCTAGAAGTGCAAGTAGAATGGTCTTCTACTTGTAATGGCCCTCTAAGTACTCTGGGCTGAATTTTCTCAGAAAAATTCTAAGTGTTGAAATGGGCAAGAAAGTGGGAGGTTTTCACTAGTAGAAAAATTTTCGCCTCTTGCTCATATTTCTCACCCTGCTACCCTTCTCGACTAGCTCAGCAAGGCAAAAAAATTCCACCCTCTGTCATGGTGGCATAGTGGTTAGCACAGTGCCAGGGACCAAGGTTCAATTCTGGCCTCGGATCATTGTATGGAGTTTGCATATTCTCCCTGTGTCTGCATGGGTTTCCCTCGGATGCTCTGGCTTTCTCCCACAGTCCAACGATGTAAGGATTAGGCTGATTGGCCATGCTAAATTGACCCAAGTGCTGGGGATTAGTGGGGTAAATAAGTGGGTTTGTGGGAGTGGGGCCTGGGTGGGATTATGGCTGATGCAGACTGGATGGGCCGAATGGCCTTCTTCTGCACTGTAGGGTTTCTATGAAATTCTATGAAATGAAATTTGCCATTTTATTATTTGGTTGTACCCAGCCCTTTGTACTGTTCCAATAAATCTGAAGATGTGCTCAAGAAACAGAACATCATGTTTGTATTTGGTGCTTTGAAGCTCTCTGGTTTTAATTATGATTTTAATCTTAGAGTTGCCATTTTCTTCCTGCTGATTGGTGCTGGCCATGTAGGATGGGTATGACTACATTTCCAGGATAGTGGTCTTAGTATTTGGAAAGTGGGATGCTTCCCTTATCTCCACCGCTTTCCCCTTTGCCCCACCTGCTCAGAGCAAGTACAATAATTCGTATGATCTGCTTTCTTGATGTCAACCTGTCTTTTTATTCTCACCAGACTTGTGAGCTGTTGCATCCTGCTCAATCTTGTTTGTTTCTTATGTTTTTCTCTCTACCCATTCCCTTTTAATCTATTTACTTCCTACCTGTCTTGAATATTTTGTTTGGATTTCCTTGTTATGGTCCTTTTGCAGCTGGACATAAAATTTACAGACATCCGGTCTACTTTCAGATCTTGTCCCCATCTGGATCAATGGTCTGCCTACCAGCATGATCTTACTGGAGGCACCCAAAAAAACTGGCTACCTTTGCATTCACTGTCTAATTGGAGACAGCAGGCAGCATTTAGATGCAAGAGAGTCAATTGTAGGATCCAAAGGAAGGGTTTAATCAGTGCTGCTCAGAGGGAAAGCGAGAGGGCACTTCAAAAGAGAGACCCTTCAATAGGGTGCAGACATCAGGATGTCAGAGCCACCATTATGGAGAGAGAGGGGGAACTCCTCCACATAAATGTATTTGAGCACAGAGGTAGTACATTCAGCTTTTAGAATCATTGATGCCACTATGTGCATCAGCCTATGACTCCTGCAATGGAAATAATGGATGCAGATACATTGTGCAGCGTGATCCACCTGTCCATTTGCAGACCATATCCAATTTGTTAGCCAATTTCTAACAATAGAACCTATCTACAACAACGTGTGTTATCATCACGAGGTTCATGCTCAACAACATACGCGTTGAATGGAAATTTATGACCTAGTTTAATATTTTGTTTTGAGACAGTGTGAGTACAACAGCAGAGCAAAGGTTTGAAACTCAATTGCCTGCCAGGGGTGTAAGGAAGTAGCAAGCTTGGAGTGAGAACGGTTACTGATTGGGGGATGTTTGTTGTGCAAGCAGACACAAGTGATCCCAAAGATTGGGCACTCATCTCAATGAAAGACGGCACAATGGAAGAAGAAACAAAGACAACTGAGTGTAAACTCCCCAATTTGGCATAATTGCTGCTGCAATTATGAGAGTCATTAATGTGGAGCTCTGTTGCTACGGTAACAATTGTCTGTGTTCTCTTAACTGATGCAGCATGAGACTTGACTCCAACATTGCATTGTGAATGAATGTTCCAGCATGCCACTGATCCATAGCACACTCAGTGAACTTTGTAGACTGTAAAGGGAGCAGTCACACATGCTGCCCCTATTACCTGTGTGGAACCTTCAAATGGAGCACAGTGGTTAGCACTGCTGCCCCACAGCTCCAGGGACCTGGGATCGATTCCTGGCTTGGGTCACTGTCCATGTGGAGTTTGCACATTCTCGCAGTGTCTGCTAAGTTTCCTCTGGGTGCTCTGGTTTCCTTCCACAGTCCAAAGATGTGTGGATTAGGTGCATTGTCCATGCCAAATTGTCCCTTAGTGTCTCGGCATGTGTAGGTTAGAGGGATTAGTGGAGTAAATATTTGGGGTTACAGGGATTGGGGCGAAGTGGGATTGTTGTCAGTGCAGACGTGGTGGGTTGAATTACCTCCTTCTGCACTGTAGGGATTCTATGGTTCTAATGATAGGTGCAGGTACTTGCATTTATGGCTCTTTGCCCTTTTGCTTTGGAGAACATCAGAAAAAACACATTTAATATTGGTTTTATTTTCTAAACTATTCCTAACCAGACAAGGAATAGTTTGACATTTGTAACCTCAGAGCCCTGGAGTAACAGTAACATACTAGATACTTTGGTGGTTATATATTTCATTTCTGATCCAGTCTTTTTTCCATTTTTATGGGACTAAAAGGAAGCACAAAGGACTGTATGATCTTCTATTGCTAGAAATGGGACAAATGCTGCATTTTTAATGTAACATTTGACCTTGTGAAACTGTGCAATCCTGATATTTGTCCTGATTGAAAATATAATTGCAACAATGGCATTAAAAAATAGCATTCGCAAAGCATGTAACATGTAACAATGTTCCATTAATATCACAAATACCAATAAAATTCCGTAACTGTTGGCCAGTCCAGTCCAGTTAGGGAAAGCACAGTATTTTTGTTAAGTTTAAGTTTATTTATTTATTAGTGTCACAAGTAGGCTTACATTAACACTGCAATGAAGTTACTGTGAAAACACCCCAATGGATGTTGCTAAATTGCTTCCTTGCCGATGAGGTACAGCAGTAACTGTGCAATACATGTCCCCCCCGTCCCCGCTGAGCTACGCTGGTGAGGCAATGCCATGGGTATAAAATTCAGAATCAAAATTGTGCAGATATTAGAAGTCGTAAATTAAAACAGAAGATGCTGAAATGACCTGGTATCTTTGGCAGCGGCTTTGGGGTAGGGTGGGGCGGGGTGGTGGTGTGGTGGGGGGAGAAACAGAATTACTGACCTGCATTTGCATGAATGCAGAATCATGAGCAGCTGCCATCCAAGTCTAAAGAAGTGAAAAAGGCAGGGAAAAAGAAGGGAGAAAAATCAAAACCAGCCAAGGAAAAGGAAACAAAATGGGGACATAGGTTATGACCTAAAATTGCTGCATTCAATGAGGTGTCTAGAAACTTACCAGCATTTTCCATTTTTATTTAAAATACCCATCCTTGTTTCCAAATTACTTCATGGCCTTTCTACTCCCCATCTCAGTAATCTTCTCCAATCCTGCGATCTCTGAAATATCTGCATTCCTCTATTTCTGGCCTCTTGAGTGACATCCATTTTAATCACTCCCCCATTTGCAACTGCAATTCGGCAGCTAAGTTCCTCCGCTCTGGAATTCTGTTCCAAAACCTCTCTGTCTCTCCATATTGTTTCTTTTCTTTAAAGCTGCCCCTTATAACCTACCTGTTTGACCAAGCTTTTGTTCATCTACCCTAATATTGCTGCTGTGGTTCAGTTCCATATCTTGATGTCATGGAGTCATAGGGGTTTACAGCATGGAAACAGGCCCTTCGGCCCAACTTGCCCATGCCGCCATTTTTTTTAAACCCCTAAACTAATCCCAATTGTCCGCTTTTGGCCTATATCCCTCTATACCCATCTTATCCATGTAACTACCTAAATCCTTTTATAAGACAAAATTGTACCTGCCTTCACCATTCCCCTGGCAGCTTGTTCCAAACACTCACCACCCTTTGCTTGAAAAAAATTGCCCTTCTGGACGCTTTTGTATCTCTCCCCTCTCACCTTAAACCTATGCCCTCTAGTTTTAGATTTCCCTACCCTCGGGAAAAGATATTGACTGTCCACCCTATTGATGTATAATGTTTTGATTTGATTTCATTTATTATTGTCACATGTATTAGCATACAGTGAAAAGTATTGTTTCTGGCGCGCTATATGGACAGACAGACATAGAGAAGGAAATGAGAGAGTGCAGAAATTAATGTTATAATCATAGCTAGGATGTAGAGAAAGATCAACATATTGCAAGGTAGGTCCATTCAAAATTCTGACGGCAGCAGGGTAGAATCTGTTCTTGAGTCGGTTGGTACGTGATCTCAGACTTTTGTATCTTTTTCTCAATGGAAGATGATGGAAGAGAGAATGCCTGGGGTATGTGAGGTTTCTTAATTATGCTGGCTGTTTTGCTGAGGCAGCAGAAAGTGTAGACAGAGTCAATGGATTGGAGGTTGGTTTGTGTGATGGATTGGGTTACATTCATGACCTTTTACAGTTTCTTGCAGTCTTGGGCAGAGCAGGAGCCATACCAATCTGTGATGCAGCAGCTCTCTATGGTGCATCTGTAAAAGTTGGTGAGAGTCAAAGTTGACATGCCAAATTTCCTTAGTCTTCTGAGAAAGTAAAGGCATTGGTGGGCTTTCTTAATGTTCGCATTGGCATGGAGAGACCAGGACAGGTTGTTGGTGATCTGAACACTTAAAAACTTGAAGCTCTCAACCCTTTCCACTTCATCCCCATTGATGTAGACAGGGACGTGTTCTCTTTATGCTTCCTGAAGTCAATGGCAATCTCCTTCATTTTATTGACATTGAGGGAGAGATTATTGTCACCACACCAGTTCACCAGATACCCAGTCTCATTCCTGTACTCTGTCTTGTCATTGTTTGAGATCAGACCCATTACAGTGGGTGTCATCAGCAAACTTGAAAATCATTGTTGTGTTGTGCCTTGGAATGTTTAATTATGTTAAAGATGCTACATAAATACAAGTTATTACTGTCATGTAAGAGCATAAAAACAAAACTATTCCTGCATTTATTGAATCTAGGAGAAACTTAATTAAAATAAGTCATACGTGGCCATGGGATATCATCTGTTAGATTTTTTTTTCCTCTAACCAAGATTTTCTTTCTGTATCCAAGCTTTCTTGGTCTCTTTTGGTTCCTCGATACATCTAGGCCTGGGCTTTTGCTCCTGAGAGGGGTGTCAAGAAATCTTCCAGTTAGCTGCTCCTGCCTTGGGCGAAAGTGTCCCAAATTGCCAGATCTTTGTACTGTTGGTGGGGAGGGGGCAAGTGGTGGATGGGAGGTAGGTGACATGTACAGGACAGAGTTGGGCCTGCCACCCTTAGATGCAGACTGAAGGCAAGCACCAAGGCTACAGGCATGCTGGGTAAAAGGCCCACCTAGGTTCTCTTCCTTCCCGCTTTTAGGAAATATTGGGCCATCTAGGCTGCACTCCTCACAGCCCCTCAACATTGCATCTGTTGCCCATGTCCATTCATGCCAATATGCCAATCCATGCCCCTTACCCATCCTCATCTATTGCCAACTTCACTATGTTAAAAAACTTATTCATGAAACATTATTTAACATTTAAATAAATAAGTTTAAAATTCACTCAAATATTTAATCCATTATATGAACAAACATTGTTCATATAACACTACATCAAAGATGACTAATCCTTTAAATTGTGATCTTATAGCCCCCTCCAACAATGATAATGACAGTTTGTGGAAACAGTCAAATAATAAACACAGAATTGTTGCAGTACAGAAGAAGACCATTCAGCCTTTTATCTTTGCACTGGTTGTCTGAACAAGCAATTCACTTGGTGCCATTTTTTCACCTTCTCTCCGTAACCCTTGACATTTTCCTTTTCAGAAAACAGTGTTGTTCCCTTTTGAATGCTTCAATTAAACTTGCTCCCACTGCACTCTCAGGCAGGGTAATAATGCTATATGACAGCAGTTAGTACATATTTCTTTCCAACTCACAAATACAAGGTAGGTAGCTTTTTTCTCCAATTTTTAAAGGGCAGATTATTTAAATGACTTGACAGTTCTGTAGACATTATTCACTCCTCAACATCCTACATTCTACCACTTTGTGGTACAGAATTTGGCGGTTCACCATCACATTACCATAAACCACAAAGTTTCACGCACAGTGTGAATTAACGATCTACCGATAAAATTGCAGTAATAGTTTATTGTGGTGCGCACACATACAGTTGAGGAAGATTACAAGGAATGGCAATAGTCCAGATCCCAATTGGATAATGATTTGCATTGGTCTTTGGGATATTGCTGTAATTCCAGTCCAGTGATGCACAGTACTTTACAATGCATTTAGAGTATCAATTCAGCATTGATCTTATGTTCTTATTGTGCATTGCAGAGCATTAAGATATTGTTGTGAAGCTCCCTCAGCAGTAATGCTTATTGACATTGCAGTGATATTGGAGCATTTGTAGGGTTGTCTTAACCCAGAAACTCTCTCAGCTTTCAGATATTGTTTTAAATTATTCTTTTTGAAGACTCTTTGTAGGATGAAGGACTCACTAGAATCCCCATTTGGTTATTGTTTTTAATGTATATTTGATGAAATATAGGAATTACACTGTAATGGAATTGCCATTTATTTTACCTTACCTTCTCCTCTGCTTATCTGCTATTGTTATTGAAATGGTTCCATGGATACAGATTTCCCTCCCATACCTTGTCCAGATAACAATCACTGAAGTGTGGACTTTGCTAGTGAATTTTGACTGATTACTCAATTTATCCATCATCCACTTACAAGCATGTTCTGTGATCACTTGATAATAACCAGGCACAGAAAGCCTTCTGCCTATTGTTTTCCTACCTATAAAATTTCTCCTTGAGCACAAATATCAGAGGGTCCAATTCCCAGTACTTAGTGCAAACGTTGTGCCCACGTATGTTGAGGATCCATGATAGCTCTTGCACATTAAACTCCACACCTATCACAGGGGCTCATTTGTTCTGCCATCTCTTTGTAATTAACTTAAACATCCAATTAGTATTAACCTGAGCTTCCACTGATACAGAACTCTCAAGAAGCAAACTCCTTTATCTTGCCTCATTCACGTATTAATCTTAAGAAAATAACACCTCATGATTGATCTGCTAATAGTGCTGAATTCCTTTTGAGGCTTAACTACAATTCTTTGACTTCTTGCACTTTACTAGTGTCGTGCATACCACACTACTTGGAAAGCATGCAGACTTGATGGGCTGAATGATCTTCTTCTGCACTATAGGATTTCTATGATTCTATGAAAATAAGATTAATTTGCCATCCAATCTTTGACGTCAAAATACACTTGGCTCTTCAGTACATTGTCATGTAGGAGAGTACATTTTCATAGGTTGAAGATTAGTTGAAGGGTCAGTCACAAGGGGACATAGGAACAGGATATGGCCATGAATCTATCCAGTGGCGGCCTCCTGCTCCTACTAATGACCTCCTCTTGCTCCTATTTTCTATGTTTCTATACTTGGAGCGAATGGGATCAAAGGTTATGGGAATAAAGCAGGACTAGGCTATTGAGTTGGATGATCAGCCATGATCATATTGAATGGCAGAGCAGACTCAAAGGGCCAAATGGCTTCCTCCGACTCCTATCTTCTATGTTTCAAAGTGAGGAGCAGGAGGTTTATGGGGGATGTGAGAAAAAGCTTTTTATCCAGAGGGTGGTGATGCTCTGGAATGCGCTGCCTGGGAGGGTGATACAGCTGGGCTGCCTCACATCATTTAAAAAGTACCTGGATTAGCACTTGACACGTCATAACTTTCAAGGCTGTGGGCCAAGTTCTATCAGCAAGATATCTATAGCTTTTACCCGCTCTGGCTTATATGTGACTCTGGAATGGGAGGAACATTGTTGATTCTTAACTGCCCTCTGAAATGGCCCAGAAGGCAACTTATTTAAAGACAATTAGGAATGGACAGTAAATTCTGACCTTGTCAGAGATGTCCACATCCTATGAATGAATTAAAAAAAATTGATTATATTGGTTCAAAGAATCCATAGTTACTGGTGAGGTTCTGCAGGAGTGCAAGCAGACAAATTTAGCACCTGTAGTCTGAAGGCTGATTAAATAGAGCAAGACCAATAAACGTCCGGGAGCCCAACATCAAATATAGTGGTGTAATTATGGAAACCATTCCCTAAGGGTCGAAGTACTTTCATAGCAATTGCTTAATAAGGAGCATCCAAGATTTCAAAGCAAAGAGTCCATCAGATAAATCTCCTGTGAAATTGTTATGTAGAAAACAGATAATGGTATTCCCTATAATTGTTGGTTTTTTTGATTTGCAGAAGGACGCTGGCAAATCTTCACAAGAAAGTCCGCTGATTTGTGCTAAAAGACATGTGAATACAGGGTAGAATGTGAACTGGATGAGAACTTGATTAGAAAAAGATACATGGGAGACCAAGATTGCTTATGAATGCTGACAAACCAGACTGAGAAAGGGGCGTCCTCTAGAAGTCAATATTCAGATTTGTTGTACCAACCCTACATTGATAACCTGCATGCCAAAATCATGCTTGTGAAATACAGAGGCAATTCCAAAGGGGTGAGCAGTAGAAAGAGAAGGAGGAATTTCAAATTGTGATGTGCAGCTGGACTGCTGTGTGGTGCTGTGAGAGGCTCAGTCTGTGTTAACTATAGCACATGAGCTGAAATGGCTTCCAGCCGTACCTGGTCCGGTTTTGGCCGGCAAACATCAGGTTGTCCTGGGGTTTCAGCAGGGACCAAAACTTCCTTTACGGGGCCTGGGGACTCCTCTGGGCTGCACAGTGATAAATTTTGCATTTTCCTTTTGTGTCCTCAGCTGCTTCTTATATCTGCTGGTAGAGAAGAGTATTAATTGTGAATAGATCACTAATTGCAAATAGACCATTAAACCAATAAAATGACTGGAGAAGTACTTGTACAGCATGCATTTATAGGCAACTCCCTCTGTCAGCCTAGGAAAACAGCATTTGAAAAAAGACCTATGGCAGAGACCAAGCATACTGCTTGCGTATTCGCTGTTGTTGGGCAGAGTGAGTTAAAGTTCCTCCTGTGAATTAGGTAGAGATTTCCAGGTGGATTTCGATCAGTTAAACAATTGGAAACACAAATGAAATTTAATATTCCCATGTAAAGCATTGAGCCTTGGGTGTAGAAAATGAAATAAGCATGAAATGAATGGAATATAATTAGTAGAGAAAGAGAAAAGAGTTAGGACAGATCTGGGAATATCGTCACTTTCAATGTTGAGGCACTGTGTCAAAGTAATTAAAATGCAAATAGAATGTTGGGTTGTGTAGTAAAATAAATCTACAGAGGTTATACAGTAGCATTAAAAAGCACCGATCTTATCACATTCTGGATTTGATGTTCTGGTCACCACGCTATTAAAAAGGATACGCGTATGTACAGAAGGATGTAGAGAAGAGCAGTGAACCCCTGAGCATTAAGGGCCATGAGGAAACACTTGATATGCTTACCACCTAAAGAAGTAGACTTGGGATAAGTCTTTATTAAAGAAGAAATCTTCTCAAATGGTATCAGTGAGATAAATTTGGAATATAAGTAAATCAAACAAGGGAATGCAAAGTTAATTATTGAAAAAATAAATTTAAAACAGACATTAGGAAGAATGTATTTACCGAAAGTGTGATCACTTGAGTTTTGGTGCTTATTGTATGTAGCAATTCGAGTTTACGAGGTTACTTGAGGTGACTCGATATGGCAGGTATAAAGCAATAAGATTGATTCAATGAAAATAAACTACTTGCAACTAAAGAACTTGCAACACAGCTCTGCTCCCAACAACTACCCAGCTCACTCTGCTGACTTTCAGCCTCAGCAATGTGTGCCCTCGCTCCCGATTAGCCCAGGTTCACGCACTCGTGCTCCATTGGTTCTGGCCCTATCATGTGTCCCACTAAGGATCACCTTTTTAAGGAGCCACGTTAACATAGTTAGGCATATAGTTAAGTTCCCTCTACTCTTAAGCAGAAGTATCCAAAGCACATGGTGGCATTTTTAGAGTATAGGCCATACCTTTCATTAAGATAAAGAAATGTTCCCAAGATTGGAAAAGATATAGGGTTCATTTTCCAATCCCAGTTGGTTTTTTTGCATTTTTCCTTCACTTTCACATTGCTCAGCGCAGTCGCCTGAGCTAGAAAAGTGAAGTTTTTTTTGTCGTTGATCTCTTTTGATTACTGATAATACTTAACCTGCCAGCACAAAGCATGGATCAATCTGGCTACTCTGGAGGATTTTTACTCCTCCCTCCAGAGAAGAAGGGCATTTCTATTACACGACACAGTGGCACAATGGTTAGCGCTGATGCCTCACAGTGCCAGGGACCCAGGTTCAATTCCAGCCTCAGGTCATTGTCTGTGTGAGTTTGCACGTTCTCCCCATGTTTGCTTATGTTTTCTCCAGGTGCTCCGGTTTCCCTCCACAGTCCAAACACTACGGGTTAAGTAGATTGGCTGTGCTAAATTGCACCTTAGACTCAGGGGGACTAGCAATGGTAACTACATGGCAATAGAGCCTGGGTGGGATTGTGGTTGGTGCAGACTCAACGGGCTGAATGGACTCCTTCTGCACTGTAGGGATTCTATGACACTTAATTCATTTGCGAGCACCTCTGGGAACTGATTAGATTCTTCTGGCTGAAGAAAGAGATTTCTAGTGATGGGTAGCCCTAGGATTTGAATGGCATTTCCTATTTTTTTTTCCTCATCTGTAATATACTTGCCCTGAATAATTATTCAAGGTAGTAAACAGTAAATTCCACTCTTGGCCTTTTGGCTAAGATCAAGTGTCGGATCCAGCCCAAGGTGGGGTGCAATGCCTCATCTTGTCAGCTTGGATCTTGTTTGTCTCCCTTGTGGGAACCTTGAATTGGATTCAATTGGATTTTGAATGTGGTATTTGGAGCAAGCAAGGAATGGATTTGGGTTTGCCCTGTCCATTCTGGGCTTTGTAACTTTAAGAATGGAGTTAAAAAAAACTTTTAAAAAAACCACTATTTTGCTAAGAAAGAAGAAGCTGAATGAATTTTAGAATATTAGCCTAATAAAGAATTGAAAGAGTTAATGTTGACATACTCAGTCTTTTCCTTCAGGATTTAATTTATTTCATGCTGTAGTTTGCCTGCAGTAATGCACCTTTAATCACGGAGAAATCACTGAAGAACTCTTTCCAGAGAAATAGCTAGCAGAAGCACTGAAAACGCAGATGAGGAAAATGGGAATATAATTGACCATTGTATAAATGTAAGTGCCCATCAACTCAGTTTCAGCATTTACTGTGTAACAATGATCTATTAAACCAAACTGGCAGCAAAAACTAAAGACAAATAGGTTCCAAGCACTTTTCCCAGTAATGTCACAAAACACCTTTTGTTGCCTCAGAACACAAAGAGCAGACGTGCCACTTTCATTAGAGTAGAGATAGACTCCAGCAAACGGACTGGGTAAGATTTATTTTGAGAGACTGATTCACTGCAAATGCCGTCCTCTAATGTTACTTTCTCTCTTTTGCACCATATCAGTTGGTCAATTGATTGTCAAAATTTAATTCAAACTCTGAGCATATAGTACCGGTGCAGTCATTTTGTCACCTTGGAAATGTATACTACAGCTGAGTGAGTTACCTAGCTATCTATTATCTCCTCGGAAAAATATCACATCGGACAGACAGTCAATGAAAGTGCACTAATCTAAGAAAAGGAACAGAAGCAGCCATTTAGTCCCTTGAAACTGTTCCGTCATCTGATTAAATCTGTATCTTAATTAATTCTATCTACTTGCCTTGGTTTCCTAACCCAAAACTATGATAATCACTCAAGGTGACAGATGAATTTCTAAAATTAATTGCAGATGTTCCTCAATTAAATTGCTGGATTGCAGAGTATTTACAGCTTGGAAACAGGCCATTTAGCCTAGCAGGTCCTTGCCAGCCTTCATACAACATGAGCCTCCTCCCACCTTTCCTCATCTGACATTATCATCAGATCATTCTAGTTCTTATTTGTCCTTAGATGAATGTATGCTAGTCACTGCAATTATTTTGTGTGGTAGTGTGCTCTGTATTCTATTAAGCAGTCCCCACAGCCATGGCTTAGTTAATTGCTGCTACTCTTGATTCTGAATCAGAAGGTTTTAGTTTCAAGTCCTACTCCAAGACTTAAGCAGAAAAATCAAGGCTAAAGCCTCGGTGCAGTACTAAGGGAATGCTGCACTGATTGAGGTGCCTCCTTTCAGATGAGACCTTAAACTGAGACCTCATTTGCCTGCTCGGGTTGATGAAGAAGTACAGGGCAGTTACCCTGGCTCCCTGCCCAATATATATCCCTTGATCAATATCACATTGCTGTTTGTTGGAGTTGGCTGTGTGAAAATTGGCTGCCACTTTTTTTATTACTTATTCAAGGGATGTGGGCATCACTGGCTAGGCCACCATTTATTGCACATCCCTGATTGAGAAGATGGTGGTGAGCAGCCTTCTTGAACTGCTGCTTTCCATGTGGTGTAGATAAACCCAGAATGCTGTTAGGAGTGAGTTCCAGGATTTTGACTCAGCAATGGAATGGCGATATATTTCCAAGTCAGCATGGTGAGTAGCTAGGAGGGGAACTTCTAGGTGGTGGTGTTCTCATTTATCTGCTGCCCTGATCCTTCTAGATATTAATGATAACGGTTTGGAAGGTGCTGACTAAGGAGCCTTGATGAGTTCATACAGTGCACCTTGCAGATGGTACACATTGCTACCACTGTGCATCAGCAGTGGAGAGGGTGAATGTTTGGACGGGATTCCAATTAAGTGGGCTGCTTTGCCCTGGATGGTGCTGAGCTGCTTGAATGTTGTTAGAGCTGCAGTCATCCAGGCATGGGGACAGTATTCCATTACACTCTTGACTTGCGCATTGCAGATTGTGGATAGATTTTGCGGAATCAGCAGATCAGTTACTTGCCACACAATTCTTAGCTTCTGACCTGCTCTTGGAACGACAGTATTTATATGGCTAGTCCAGTTCAATTTCTGGTCAGTATGACCCCCAGAATGTTGATAGTGGGAGATGCAGTGATGGTAATGCCATTGAATGTCAAGGGACGATAGCTGGATTTTCTCTTGTTGGAGATGGTCATTGCTTGGTAATTGTGTGGCTGAATATTACTTGCCATTTGTCAGCCCCAAGCTGGATATTGCCCAGATTTTGCTGCATTTGGACATGGACTGCTCCAGAATCCGAAAAGTTGATAATGGTGCTGAGCATTATCCACTTATTAGTGAACATTCCCACTTCTGACTTTATGATGGAAGGAAGCAGCTGAAGATGATTGGGCCTAGGACACTACACTGAGGAACTCCTGCAGTGATGTGCTGAGGCTGAGATGACTGATCTCCAACACCATAACCATCTTTCTTTGTGCTGGACAACTGGAGCAAGGGTCTCAGTTAATCCCACACTCAGTCAAGGACCGTCGCTTTCACCTCACCTCATGTTTCCCACATTAGGACAGGAGCTACAGTTCAAAAGTACTCCGTTGACTGTAAAGAACTTCTGGTACCACATATCTGGTGCAAAATGCTTTCTAAATGTAAGTTTTTGTTTTCTCTTAGTAATGAAGGTTTCCTGAATTTTCTAGTGGATTTATTAGTGACTGTCTTGTAGTTCTGGCTCCAATTTCTGGTCTTTCTGTTTACCCTATCAAACCCTTTCATAATCTTAAGCCTCTCTGCTTGCTGTCTTCCCTAGAGAATAGTGCTTCCCTCCAAACTGTTCACTCTCTCTTATTACATATAATCTCTCAGTTGTGGTACCATTCCAATAAATCAGTTTTTGAATCTTCTCTAGAGCCTCTCTATCCTTTTATAATCCTTCCATAATTACTGAAACTGCAAACAGATGTAGGATTGTGGTGGATATTTGCTTCATGGTGAACTGTTTCAGCTAATCTTTGGTTTTTGTTTTAGATTTGCTAATTTCCTACTAATGACCACAATTTCTGAACCGCAGACTTTATTTCGTAAACAGTGAGAGATTAGAAAGTGTAGATATGCAAAGGGACTGGAGTGCTTGTCAATAAGTCACTGAAAGCTAATGTACCGGTATGGTAAACAATCAGGAAAGCTTTTTTCTAATTCATTCATGGGACATGGATGTCGCTGGCCAGACTGCCCATCCCTAATTGCCCTTGAGAAGGTGGTGGTGAGCTGCTGCCTTGAATCGCTGCAGTCCATATTCTTTGGGTTGACCCACAATGCCATTAGGAAGGGAATTCCAGGATTTTGACCTAGAGTTGACAAAGGAATGGCGATATATTTCCAAGTCAGGATGGTGGACTGGCTTGGAGAGGAACTTGAAGACGGTAGTGTTCCCATGTACCTGTTGTCCTTGTCCTTCTAGATGGGAGTGATTGTGGGTTTGGAAGCTGCTATCTAAGGATCTTTGGTAAATTGCTGCAATGCATCTTGTACATAGTACACACTGTTGCTACTGAGCATCAGTGGAGGAAGTGCACATTTGTGGACATGGTATCTGTTAGCCTTTATCGCAAGAAGATTTGAGTACGGGAGTCGTGAAGTCTTGCTTCAGTTGTACGCAGTCTTGGTTAGATCGTACCTGGAGCACTGTGTGCGGTTTTGGTCCCCTTACCTTAGGAAGGATATTATTGCTAGAGACAGAGTGCAAAAGTTCAGTACACATGTTGCCAGGATGGCTGGAGTGTCCTATGAAGAGAAACTGGGTCTGAATTCTTTGAGTTTCGAAGAATGACAGATGATCTATTCAAGACATATAAAGAACTTAATAGGATAGACAGAGTAGCTGCAAGTAAGATGTTTCCCCTGGTTAGAGACTTTGGAACCAAGGGGCACAATTTCAAAATAAGGAAGAAATCACTTAGGACAAAGATGAGGAGAAATTTCTTCACTCAGATAGCTGTGAATCTTTGGAACACTCTACAATGGTGGGCTGGAGAAGCTCAGTCATTGAGTTTGTTTAAGGTAGTGATTGACAGATTTCTAAATAACAATCATGTAAAGGAATATTTGGATAATGTGGGGGAAAAAAACATTAAAGTGGATGATCAGCCATGATCGTATTGAATGGTGGAGCAGGCTCAATGGGCCAAATGGCCAACTCTTGCTCCTAATTTAAGTTACAAAAACTATTTCTCTGATAATCCAGCCTTTTAGTGGTCTGAGTTATAAATTTTGGAGCTCCTCGTTCTTTTACACGGCATTGAAATGTTCAGGTCATCAATATAACGCAATGTGACTGTATGGCTATAAGTTTATGTTTTAAGTTTATTTAATAGTGCCACAAGTAGACTTACATCAACACTGCAATGAAGCTTTTGTGAAAGTCCCGTACTTGCCACATTCCGGTGCCTGTTCGGGTACATCGAGGGAAATTTTAGCGTGGCCAATCCACCTAACTAGCACATCTTTTGGACTGTGGGAGGAAACTAGAGAACCCGGAAGAAACCCACACAGACACGGAGAGAATGTGCAGACTCCGCACTCAAGTTGGGAATCGAACTGGGTCCCTGATGCTAGTACTATTTGTTGGAATTTTACACCTGACACAGATGTAGCATATTGTATTGGGAGCGATCTCTGCAATATTAATGGAAGTAAAATAAATGCAATGAAGAATATATAATTGATTGACAAGCCTTCAGGATCAGATGGTTTTCATCTCAGAATTTCAACAGGAGTAAGTGAGATCACTGCAGGTGCCCTAACTATAATCTCCCAAAGTTCTCTTGATTTCAGATTGGAAAATTGCATATGCCATTCCTGCTATTAAAGAAATCTGAGAAAGGGAAATCATGGAATTATAGCAAATCACTTAACCTGTGTTGTCAGAATTAAACTACAACTAAGGATAAAATGACTGAATTCCTTGAACATTTTTAGTTCATCAGAGAAAGCGTATGTGGATTTTTGATTTGATTTGATTCCTTATTGTCACATGTATTGGTATATATTGATGAGTATTGTTTCTTGCACACTATACAGAAAAAGCATATCATTCATAGAGTACATAGGGGAGAAGGAAAGGAGAGGGTGCAAAATGTAGTGTTACAGTCATTGCTAGGGTGCAGAAAAAAATTGACTGAATATGAGGTAGGCCCATTCAAAAGCCTGATGGCAGCAGGGAAGAAGCTGTTCTTGAATCAGTTGGTATGTGACCTCAGACTTTTGTTTCTTTATCCTGATAGAAGATGGTGGAAGTGAGCATGTCCGGGGTGTGTGGGATCATTGGTTATACTAGCTGCTTTTCCGAGGCAGTGGGAAGTGTAGATCAGAGTCAGTGGATAGATTTGTAAATCATAGGTCATGCCTAACAAACCTGATTGAATGTTTCAAAGTGGTGTCTGATATACTGAATAGGGGATAGTTTATGAATGTTACTTATCTGGATTTCCAGAAGGCATTTGATAAAGTTCCTTGTAAGAGATGAAGAGGGAAAGTTGAAGCACATGGACTTTAGAGCAAATGATTGACCTGGTTAGAATATTGATTGAGTGGCGGGAGAGGGAAAGTAGGAACAATGGGCATGAACTCTAGTTGGCTAAATGTGACAAGCAGTGATCCATGGGAATCCATATTGAACAATTATTTATTCACTGTATTTAATAAGAACTTTGATGATGGGATATCAAGCCAGAAATCTAAGTTTGCTAATGACAAAGGTAGATTTGTGCACTAGATTTGTTCTGAATCTATTCCTTTAACATGATGGCAATACCACACAACATGATGAAATGTGTCCTTAGTGTGGAGAAGGGCCTTGGTCTCTGCAAGGTGGTCAATTCTATCAAAATAGACACTGACAGATGTATCTGTGACAGGTAGATTGGTCAGGATGAAATCAAATAACATGTTTTTCCGTTGTGTGGGTTCATTCGCCACCTGCCACAAGCTCAGCCTGACAGATATATCCTTCAGGAACCAGTCAGCTTTATTCAGCAGTGGTGTTACAAAGCCACTTCTTGTGAGAAACATCAATGTCCAGTAGTAAGTTCTGTGTCCCAACTCCCCTCAGTTTTCATCCAGGTGGCGTTCCTCATGAAGGGAAGTGGGTTCATCATTTGAGGGAGGGTTTTGTTTGCTAAACAGGTTTCCATACTCCTGTCTGATCTGATGCCATGAAACTTCATGAGGCCTGGAGTCAATGACGAGGAATCTCAGGGCCACTCTTTGTAACTCATTGTATACACCAGTATCCCACCTCTGATGGATCTGTCTTGCTGATGGGACAGGATAAACCCAGAGATGATGATGAGGAATCTGGGACATTGGGAGGAATTTTCCAGCTGCGATCGCCCCAAGGCCAGAAAATCCCACCCGATGCCAACAGACCTTTGCATGGTATGACCTCTGCCTGCTATGATTCCTGTGGCGGGTGGGATGGAAGTTCTGCCCATTGGCTATAAGGTATGATTTTTGCGACTATAACTATGCTGAGCTGTTGCTTGTCTCGTCTGAGGGACAGCTCTCCCAATTTTGAATGAGCTTCCAGATATTAGTGAGGAGGACTTTGCAAGATTGATTGGGCTGGATGTACCTTTGTCATTTCTATTGCCTCGGTCAATGCCGAGTGTTTCAACTGTTTTTTTTTATGTTGTGTTGTTTCTTGTTGAATTTGTATGGCTTGGTTTGCTAGGCTATTTCAGAGGGAGGTTAAAAGTGCACCAATTTGCTGTGGGTTTGGAATCAAATATACTGCCGGATATAGTAAGAACACCAGGAGCGCGATTCTCTGGCTGATCATGCCAGCAAAATCTTCTGATCCCGCTGCAGTGAACAGAGATTTGGCTGAATGCCAAATTCTCTGCCCTCTCTTGCAGTGGCAATAGGTTGTGAATGGCCAGAAAATTCCAGCCCAGACTTTCTTCCGTAAAGGGTATCAATGAACCAGATAGGTTTTTAGGACCATCCTGTAACTTCATGGTCAACATTACAGAGAGTAGCTTTTTCCCCTAGATGTGTGTATTAACTGAATTTATGTTCCCAGGCTGTTATAGTGGGATTTGAAGGTGGCACATTGGTTAGCACTGCTGCCTCACAGTGCCAGGGACCTGGGTTTGGTTCCTGGCTTGGGTCACTGTCTGTGCAGAGTTTGCATGTTCTCCTCATGGGGTTCCTCTGGGTGATCTGGTTTCATCTGGGTGCTCCGGTTTCTTCCCACAGTCTGAAAGATGTGCTGGTTAGGTGCTTTGGCCATGCTAAGTTCTCTCTCAATGTATCCAAACAGGCGACTCGGGGATTTTCACAGTAACTTCAGTGCATTGTTAACGTAACCTATTTGTGACACTAATAAATAAACTTATAAAAACATAAACAGTTCTGTGCAGTGTAAATGTCTGATATTTTATTGAATGAGTGCTTGAAATTATTCCATGTGGGGAAATGCACAACTAACTTTAAGTTCTCAGAGAACCTCCCAAAAACAAAATGCCTGCCATGCACCAGACATTATAAGTGACTCCACTTTCAAAGTACTTCATTGACTATGAAGTGCTTTGAAAGGTTGTGAAGTCATGAAAGGTGCTATATAAATGCAGGCATCTTTCTTTTCTTCTAGGTTCACAAGAGGTCTCCTGAGGGGATGAGCCTGTAAACAAAAATAAAAGGTATTTCTGATCTCTTGTCGATCAGTACAATCCACTTATGGGTGTATACCTGTTTCCAATGTTGTCTCTGAGACTATTGGGAGAGGTAGCTCCGGAGAATGCACACAGAGGCACGACACAGGAACAACTAAGGGTTTATTGATAAACTGTTCTTCTCACACTCCAGCCCTCAACTGCCTGTAGGGACAGATTCCCAGGCAGGTCACCCCTCAGCACCTGACCACCAGGTCACCTGACCTATCCTCTAAAAGGGGCTATGCCCTGCATACATAACACCCAGGACGATCTTTGAACCTCTGCTCTTGTAGTTCATTGTCTCAGAAACTGCACAATCCTTTCTTGCAAATCAATTGCTTCTCCTTGTCGGTCACCTGAAATGAGCGTTACTGGTGGTGTTTGCATGTGTAATAAAAATTTATCAAAGGAAATGTAAGTAAAATTCGGAGGGACGTAAAACAGATTGCCATTTGCCATAACTCAATATTACACAATGACTCAATGTCAAAATTAGCTCTGGTATGTATTTCACCAGCATCATGGTGTTATGCAACAACTAATGTATATTTTATGGTATCGATTTCAAGTCTACTAGCTGCAGAACACAATGCTTCAGGCATTTCTGAGCAAGTACTTCAAATTGGTCATTCCATTTTCAAAGAGATGCTTAACTAATTGGTGCTGTTAAATTGGGCCTATAGAAAAAGGCAGGAAAGGAAGTGCAAAATCTTTCAAGATAGTAAACCTTTTGAGTAAATTCAAGATAGTGTAGATTGCACATAGCTGACAAGCTTAATTGCCTGTGTTTTATTTTCCTTTTTTATGTTTTGCTGCTACATTTTATTTTTATCTCCAATCAAATAAAAACCCAAGATGGTTTATTTCTTGGACAATGTAAAGGCATTAAGGTTAATGATACTGTGACTGTGAAGATTATCTCTCTTTATTGATAGGGCGATTAATTTAAATGCAATGTTGTGTCATTTTGTGGTACACATATGATGGGTAATCTTATTCAGAAAGCGTGTTGGTGATAAATTTAATATATTACCAAGGAACAGTAAATTCTTAAGAAAAGCCTTGCAGCTTAAATCTGCTTATTCTTCACTCAGCAATGTCTGTAAATTGATTTACCCAAATGAACGTTAAGGCTGCATTCATCAATTTTCATTCCTGCGGTACTCACTCTGTCTTGTTCATTTTCTCTCCCACTCCTCATCACAAGGTCCTTATATCTAACAAAGCTTTGCTTGCCATTCATTTGTAAAATAGAATTCATAATCGCAATAAATTGCAAGAGAACATTCATCAGTTATGTTATTGGGGGTGGCATGGTGGCACAGTGGTTAGCACTGCTGCCTCGCAGTGTCAGGGACCCGGGTTCAGTTCCCAGCTTGGGTCACTATCTGTGTGGAGTTTGCACATTCTCCCCATGTCCACGTGGGTTTCCTCCAGGTGCTCCGGTTTCCTCCCGCAGGTCCAAAGATGTGCGGGTTAGGTGGATTGACCATGTTAAATTGCCCCTTAGGTCAGGGGAACTAGCTAGGGTAAATGCATAGGCTTATGGGGATAGGGCCTGGATGGGATTGCAGTCGGTGCAGACTTGATGGGTCGAATTGTCAGAATTTGGCAGAATCTTACATGTTAACCAGTAGAAACAACAACCAGTAGAAACAAACCATCCAACAACCAATGGATGCGATCAAAGCTCTGCAGTCCTACCATAACCTGTTGTGAATGGTGGTGGACAATTAATCAGCTAATCTGAGGAGGCAACTTCACAAACAACCCAATCCTCAACAATGAAGGAGCCCAATGGACTAAAGCAAAAGAGAAGCTGAAGCATTTAACTGCACCTTCAATCAGAAGAGCCAAGTGGATCATCCATCTTGACCGATTAAGGTTACCAGCATCAGAGATGCCAGTCTCAAACTAATTTGGAAAATTCCATGGTCCTCTTAAGGAACATCTGAAGACATTGGATCAGCAAATGCTATAGGTCCCATCAACATTCCATCTTCAGTGTGGAAGATTTGTGCGGCAGAACTAGTTGTGCTGTGAGGCATTTGATAAGGTTAATACACAAGATAAGATCATGTGGGGTTAGCTTGGAGAGAGGACTGGTTAACCAATAGAAAGCAGAGGGTGGGGACAACAGGGTCTTTTTCTGGTTGAAAAGCTGTAACTAGTTATTTGTCATAGGGTTTGGTCCTTGAGCCCCAACTGTTTACAATCTATATGAATGACTTGTATATAGGGATAGAAGATACTGTAGCCAAATTCGCAGATGACACTAAAGTAGGTGGGATAGTAAGAAGCGTACGGTGGCACAGTGGTTAACACTGCTGCCTCACAGCGCCAATGATCCAGGTTCGATTTCCCAGCTTGGGCCACTGTCGGTGTGGAGTTTGCACGTTCTCCGCGTGTCTGCCTGGGTTTCCTCTGGGTGCTCCGGTTTCCTCTCACAGTCCAAAAATGTGCAGATTAGGTGGGTTGGCCATGCTAAATTGCCCCTTAGTGTTCGGGGGACTAGCTAGGGTAAATGCATGAGGTTATAGGGATAGGGCCTGGGTGAGATTGTGGTCAGCGTGGACTCGATGAGCCAAATGGCCTCCTTCTGCACTGTAGG
This sequence comes from Carcharhinus amblyrhynchos, assembly GCF_965287045.1. Classification (NCBI taxonomy): domain Eukaryota; kingdom Metazoa; phylum Chordata; class Chondrichthyes; order Carcharhiniformes; family Carcharhinidae; genus Carcharhinus; species Carcharhinus amblyrhynchos. Next base: position 31,268,237 of record NC_137336.1, on the reverse strand, counting down.
ATTCTATGATTCTAATCGATGAAGAAATAAGCAATTTACATCTGGATATGGATAGGTTAGGTGAGAGGATCAAAATGTGGCAGATGGAGTTTACCATGGATAAATGTGGGGTGGTCCATTTTGGTCAGAAAAATAGAAAGGCAACTTATTATCTAAATGGAGAGAAACTTCAAAGTTCTTCAGTGCAGAGGGGTTTGGGTGTCCTCGTGCATGAATTGCAAAAACATTGTCTGCAGGTACAGCAGGTATTAAGGAAGGCAAATGGAATTTTGGCACTAATTATTAAAGGAATAGAGTATAAAAGTAAGGCAGTGTTGCTGCAACAATACAAGGCATTAGTGAGACCACATCTGGAGTATTGTACATAGTTTCGGTCCCCTTACTTAAGGAGGGACGTAGTTGCATTGGAGGTAGTTCAGAGGAGGTTCACTAGATTGATTCCTGAGATGAGGGGTTTGTCTTGTGAAGAGAGATTGAGCAGATTAGGCCTACATTCTCTGGAGTTTAGAAGAATCAGAGATCTAATTGAAGTGTATAAGAGGCTAAAGGGGATTGACAGGGGAGACACAGAGAGTATGCTTCCTCTTGTGGGTCAATCTAGAACAAGATGTCATAGTTTAGGATAAGGGGTAGTAGATTTAAATCAGAGGTGAGGAGAAATGATTTCTCCCAAAAGTTATTAATTTGTAGAATTCACTACCTCAATGTGTGGTGGATGCTGGGACATTGAATAAATTTAAGGAGGAGATAAACAGATTTTTAATTAACAATGATTGAAGAGCTATGGAGAATGTGCAAGAAGGTGGAGTCAAGGTGGCACAGTGGTTAGCTCTGCTGCCTCACAGCGCCAGGGACCCAGGTTCAACTCCCAGCTTGGGTCACTGTCTGTGTGGAGTTTGCTTATTCTCCCCGCATCTGTATGGGTTTCCTCCGGGTGCTCGGGTTTCCTCCCACAGTCTGAAAGATGTGCTGGTTAGGTGCATTGACCCAACAGGTGCCGGACTGTGGTGACTAGGGGAATTTCACAGTAACTTCATTGCAGTGTTAATGTAAGCCTAACTTGTGACTAATAAATAAACTTTAACTTTAATTTCAGCTGTGATTGTACCGAATGCCTAAGCAGGCTCAAGGGGCTGAACTGACAACCCCTACTTCTCATTCTTATATTCTTATGTTCTTACTCAAGCTCTTTCAGTACAGCTGCAACATGGTATCCACCTGACAATGTGGACAATTGTCCAGCTATGTTCTGTGCACAAAAAGCTGGACAAACCCTAACTGTCCAGTTACCTCCCCTTCAGTCTGCTCCCCATCATCAGTAAATGAGAGATGAGAAGAATTTTCCTTAATCTGAGGAAGAACGTCAAAGTGGGATTGTCGATAGTGTGCTTATGATATGGTGCAACGTCAGTTAAGTAACTGTAATAACTTTGAAGGCAACTTCTTATGGCTTCAAGTTATAAAGGGTTTATTACCACCAATATTTATATATGAACAAAGGTCTGACAGAACTTTGATATATGCTTACTCTCCTCCATCCTGGCTCCCTCTGAGGTTCTTCCACGGGCCAGGATGCGCGCCTTCGCACCCAATTGTCTTGACTTCCCGCTCGGCCTCTTCATAGGGTATGGCCCGATCATGTGGCTCTCAGGGATCGCCCCCTTAAAGGGGCCACGCTACCACACTCTTTCCTCCACTTACGCCTGAGTTCAACTATGAATGAAACAAAACATAAACATAGGCATGTAAGTTACAACAGACATCAGGAATACCCAAAGAAAAACTCATCACAAGTTCAGCCCATCTGGAGACTTCTGGTCTCTGGAGGAACATCTCAGTTTGGCTCTTTGATCTTTGGGAGGGGCAAAGAATGTGGGAAGGCCGTTGCAGAAGGTAAACTCATCAATTCAGGGTTGACATCCTTCTCAGTAGCAACTGTTCCCTCAGCTTTGGAAACCACTGGAAGTCCTGGCTCCACACTAACAACATGGATCCCTGTATCAGTAACTGCTGCATACAAATCTACCACAGGAGATGACTGTTGATCCCTGTGTTAGGCCCAATTCTCTTCCTCAAATAATCCTCATGATTTTTTACACAACAACCTTGTACTTCTATAATGTAAAGGAGAGAAATTGACCGGATGATGAGGAATCAGGCCATGGATGAATTTAAATCATTTTTTTGGTTTATGTGTAGATATGGACCCTTCAGTACCTCCTTCCTAGGGGGATAATTCTTTGTAGCCAGATCCAGCACTTGCTCCAAACTTCCTGAGCAGTGGAAGAGAAATTAGTAGCCCAGGTGGGATAGACAGCAAATTTGCATCTGGTGAATTGAAAAGCACAAATGAGCAGGAGCAGTGAGTGGAAAGCTGTGATGTTGAGATTGAATAGTACCATCTCCGGGTCTGCTGCAAGGTTTGTTCAGCCAGCCGCATGCGATTTGAGAGAAACATGACCAATGCCTCAGAAGACTGAGGAAATTTGGCATGTCAGCTACAACTCTCACCAACTTTTACAGATGCACCATAGAAAGCACTTCTTCTGGTTGTATCACAGCTTGGTATGGCTCCTGCTCTGTCCAAGGCCACAAGAAACTACCAAAGATCATGAAAGTAGCCCAAACCAACCTCCCACCCATTGATTCTGTCTACACTTCCCACTGCCTCGGCAAAGTAGCCAGCATAACCAAAGACCCCACGCACCCTGGACATTCTCTCTTCCACCTCCTTCCATTGGGAAAAGATACAAAAGCCTGAGTCAGGTACCAACCAACTCAAGAACAGCTTCTTCCCTGCTGCCGTCAGACTTTTGAATGGACTTACCTTGCACAAAGTTGACCTTTCTCTACACCCTAGCTATGACTGTAACACTGCATTCTGCACTCTCTGCTTTCCTTCCCTATGTATGGTATGCTTTGTCTGTACAGCGTGCAAGAAACAATACTTTTCACTGTATGCTAATACATGTGATAAATCAATCAATCAATCAATCTGTGTCCACTTGTTCTACAGGTAATTTACCACTCTACCTGAAAATCAAAGTAGGCTTGCTGCAACATTTTGTTCCCCAAACATCTCCTAGGCAGCCAAGTTTGCATAGAGATAAATAACCAACATTGCTAAAGAGGAGCATTCATTCTTTAAATGCAAGGTGAGCTCATCAGGAACATTCGCCCCTTGCAAATCAGGCCAGCAGAAGTGCTTGGGCAACCTAGCAAATGAAATGTAAACGAAGCCTGACTCTAAAATGATGCAGGCCTTCCAATTGGTATTAAATTTGAATTTATTTTTGTTGATCTCACTCCAAAGGATCCACAGTCATTTCCAGGCAGTGACTGTGCTAACTTAATTTCATCATCCAGTTTGGACCGGTCCTCGCCACTCCATTCTGATGGCTAGAAACTAACGTGGTAATTTTGCATTTGGAATACAAAACTGTTCAACTCTCTGGCTATAATTTGCACCACAATTATCGTCAAGTGAATTGTATTATTTTTATTAACAATTTAATGGGTTCGCAATTAGTATGAGATATTATTCATAAGTAGGTGGTGTTGGCTATTGAATGTATCAGCAGATTGCAGCAAATGAATTTCACTGCTTAATGTTCTCGGTAATCTGTGTGTACCTGTTAATGGAAATACAGAGATAGTGGGCAGAGAATTAGTGAGCTGATTAGTGTTGGCCATGGAACATGAAGTGGTGCCATTTCACTTTAGTACAATCTATATTGCAGACTCTCAAATGAAATGTAGACTTTTCTTTGTGAAATATCTGTTGGGAGAACAATAATGGATTTACAGAGCATCTTTCATACCCACAGAGCCTCCCAAAGCAATTGAAAGCTAACAAATTATTTTTGAAATAGTTTTGTAGGCAAACACAGCAGCTAATTTGCAGATAGCAATGTCCCATGAACAGCAAGTGAGATAAATAATCAGGTCATTTGTTTTGGATGAGGGGAGAACTTTAGCCAGGACATCTGGTTACCTCCCCAGTCATCAAAAAGTCATGCTATGGGATCTTTTATCCATATAGACAAAGCTCATCCAAACGACAGATCCTTTAATAATGCAGCACTCCCTTAGTCCTCCATCAAACTACCAGTCCAGACTATATGCTGAGATATAATTGGGTGGAGCCCACAACTGTCAATGGGGAGTATTCCATCACATTCATAACTTGTGCCATGTACGTGTTGGAAAGGCTTTGGGAAACAGGAGGTGAGTTACTCTTATAGACTCAATGTTTATGTGACTGTTCCAGTTAAGTGAATTGTAATGTTGATGGTACAAATTTGGCAATGCTAATACATGCGGGAGGGTGTGGCTTAAATTTTCTCTTGTTAGAGATTGTCAGTATTTGGCACTTGCATGGTGTGAATCTTACTTACCACCTTTTAGCCCAAACCTCAGTGTTGTTCAAATCTTACTCGATAAAGAAGGATTGCTTCATTGGCCAGTGTTCTCCCAGAAAATTCGAACTGTCAAGTTTGTGTAAAAACTGGAGTAAATCCTGCTACTTTTTATTAAGCAGGATTTTCAAAATGAATCTCCTGCACTCTGAGCATGAGTCAAGTTAAAAATCTGTGGGCAGGGCCTGTTCCCACTCGAGAGGTTGGCAGCATAGCATTGAGAAGGCCATTGCGCATGCACCGATCTGTCTGCCTCCTGATCACTTGCCAGTTCTGTCGCTAGCCAGCTCTGCAACCCTGCAACACTGCCCTTCTGATCTCCCCAATCCCTCCCGACCGTTGGCCTCCCTGACGTTTCCGTGCCAGTCCTGACCTCCCCAGCGCATGTCAATCTCCCCAACACCCCACTGCAGCCCTGACCACCTTGGCAAGCTGACCATCCCCTATCCTGATGGTCAGCCCCAATCACTGTCCACCCTCCCTCTATCATTGATCCCAAGTGCAGAATGGCAGCAAGACCCCCTAACCTCACTTATCTCCCCCCACAGCCCCTGTGCCCCTAATAGGCCCTGCCCCTTCTGGCCCCACCACCTTGGCACTGCCCTATGCTTGGGCAATGTCAAGATGCCACCCTGGGCATTGCCACTTTGCCCTTTGGGCATTGCCAGGGGCCAGGCTGGCACTGCCAATCTGCCAATACCCACTGCGCTGCTAGAGCTGCATTGTGGGCTGGGAGAATCGTCCCTATTGTAAATAAAACTGGACACTTTAGTCGAGATTTTGAGCTTCCGTTCATGTTGGGATGCCTAGCGATCAGAACAGAAAGTATCATGAGAAAATTAAAGTTGTTGTGGTGAAAGGTTGATGCCAGTGTCCAGTAATGGGGCATATCTCCATGGATAAATTAGTTATCTGCCATCCTGTTTAAGCTGGCCGACATTGTGACAGCAGGGCTCTGTAACAGGTCTTCATGGAATCATTTGAGAACTGCTTGAAACCTCATAGAGGCAGCCACTTGCAATTATCCGCGACACCACTTCACTCAACTTCCCCTCCCGTAACCCCTGTGTTACTGTGGAGAGCGTGCACAGCACATCTGTTGGTACATTGAAAATTGCTAATGCACCTCTAGTATTCTCCTTCCAAATGCTAGTCACTGGGATTCAGCAACTGTGGTTAGCTGAGCAGAATTTGAAAAGGATTGCCCCGACCCCTGCAACCCTCAATGAACTCTGCACAGTTATCCCTGCCACCAGTGTCTGCTCCAACTCATTAGTGAAGTGTCAATCATCAGGTGAACGCTCGACCAGCTCTCTAACTGGACCCAGTTGAAGTGTGAACATCTGTGCTGGTGCTGAGCTCCACGTCCTGTGGCGGTGTACTTTTGAAAGGAGGTTCTCTCAGGATTCAACCCTACGCATCTCCAGTGAGTCTTGCTCCAGGCTTGAAGGTCCAGTAAGAATTAGTTATGGTAATGTGATTGCACATTCTCTGCAATAACCACACTCAGTCTCTTTAATGTCCAGCCATTGATGAAATAAAGTCAACATGTATATCAGAGATAGTTGTAATTCTGTCAGCAACTGTTTGTGACTTCTCTGTCTTTCCATCTTTGATGGAGAGGGATGCGGAGGTGCCACTTGGGTATCCTGTTCTGTGTCTGTAAATTGCACTGTCTGTGAAGGACCAACTCTAGTCCTTTCCCTCTCCTTATATTTTGCACTGTCTGTTGCAAATGGTGAAATATCAGACCAGTGAGGAAGTCAATGTCACTGTTTTACCTTTTGGTTTCATGAGGGTGACAATCAGATAGAGGCATTGCACTGCAGAAGAGATGGGGTTCGTGGCAGTCATGGCTAGATGCATGGGGAGTTGAGAAAGTGCATTGAAGGTGGAGGATGGGTGGTGTTAAAACTTGCATGGGCACGAGGAATGATGTGATGGATCATGCTTGGCAATATACAATAGAGGTTGGTTTACCCCTCTTCTCCTCTCTCCTCCCCCACCTCCCAGAATGTAAAGCTGAGATTGTTCTCCTTGGAGCAAAAGAGATGGAGAAGAGGTTTGATAGAGAAATGCAAAATTAATACATTAACAAGGTAGACTGTTCCCATTAACTAATGGCAAAAGGACAAATGGCTTCATTTTTCTGGACCCAGTTAGATCAGTAAATGGCTTCCTCCAATGCACCAAAGGCAGAGTCACAATGATCCCACTGTTCACATCCTCAGCACCGCCAACTTTGCTTTCTCGTAGCAGGTTTCTTTTTCCCAGTGCTGGGGAAAGGTATGTCCTTCCTCTTGCTGACTTCACTCTGGAGGATCTGAAGGGAAGTGTCACTGAACTTGGATACTGCCCTCAGTCTTTGTCAATCCATCTTAAATTCTTCCTGGGGTTCCTCCAATTTCCAATGCTGCACTGACCTTTTAGATAGTGGACTTTGGATGCAGGGACACATCAATCACTGAGCAGATTGGAGATTCAAAATCTTGAAGGAAAAATGTAATCATTTAATATAGTCAAAATTGGACAATCTGTCCCCATAATTTTCTTCCTGGGTTTTATCTACACAATTCCTGCCTTGCCCACTCCAAACCCACATTTTTTATGAACTTTTTGGAGTGTAGGAAAATACATGGAGACAGACTGAAGCATAATAAGCAATATTAATGCAAAGCAGTGCTCCAAATTCAATTGCCGGGTAGATTTAATGAAACTTGATTTATTGTGCAAACATAATAGTTGCTGTATTGGCAAAAAAGAAAGGCAAATGATACTTTCGATTCTAAAAACTGTTTTTTTTAAAGTAACAATTGCTTGCTCCCCATCTGAGCCTATAGGATGTATAGACTTTCAGCAGCAATGCTAATCAGAATGCAACCCAACTGAAACCTGGATTAGAGCAAAAGGTGTTGGAAAAAGATAAGGACAGAACCTGCACATAATCCTGATTGAAGTATTAAGACATTCTAAATTCCACATTGCTTAGCCTTGTATCGTTTCTCCAACTGTCAACCACTTTGGTGAGGCACTCGATTGTTATCAGTATTGGATAAGTGATAAGAAATAATGATCAATTTTGCCCATCTTTTAGGAGTTACAAGCACCCTTAGAACATTAAAATCACACCTGTGGCAGCTTACACACTTTTCAGGTGAATTGCTATGATGCCACATTGGTACAGATGTTGCTATAGAATCATAGACCCATTGGAACACAGAACGAGGCCATACAGACTATTGAGTCTATGCCAGCTTCTATAGAGCAGTCCAGGCAGTCCCATCCTCCTGTTCTAGCTCCAAGGCCCTGCGAGTTTGTTTTCTTTTAGTGGCTGCCCAGTTTCCTTTTGAAATCATTAATTGTCACTGCTTCCACCATTTCTGAGGACTGCAAGCTTCAGGTTATTATAATTTGCTGTAAAAAAAATTCTGCCTCACATTCTGCTTGCCTCTCTTGTCCTGAACCTTAAATCTGTGTCCCCTTGTTTTTTTTACCATTAATTAATGGGAACAGTCTATCTTATCTAAAACTGTATTAATTTTGTATTTATTCCTCCTCTCTAATTCTTTTGCTCCAAGGAGAACAATCTCAGCTTCTCCAATCTGAGCATGTGGCTAAAACCCTGGAAGCATTCTGGTAAATCTCCTCTGCTCTCTATCACACTCTCCTGTGTTTCCTAAAGTGTGATGACCAGGACTAGATGCAATGTTCTAATTGTGGCCTAACAGAACTTAATAAAGGTTCGGCTTCACTGCCCTGTTTTGTACTCAGCACCTCTATCTATGAGGCTCAAGATCTCATGTGTTTTTGCCAGCTACTTTCTAATAAGTCCTGCCACCTTCAATGGGCTATACACATGAACCCCCAGGTCCTTCTGTTGGGGTTCCAATGGACGCCAATAATGTGAAAGAACCAAACTTCCCAAATCACCGATGGACAAGATTCCACTTCACTAAAGTTATTGTAGCAATCAACCTAAAATCATCAAAACTAAACATGAACTGCCAGGAAAATGGTATTCAATAGGAATCATAAATTATACTTTAAATAGCTTATACAGCACGAGTTAATATCATGGACTTCTCAGTCCTCTTAGTACACATGTAGAATCATAGCATCCTACAGTGCAAAAGGAGACCATTCAGCCCATTGAGTCTGCACCAACCACAACCCTACCCAGGCCCTATCCCCATAACCCCATACGTTTACCCTAGCTAGTCCCCCTGACACTAATGGGCAATTTAGGATGGCCAATCCATCTAACCCACACATCTTTGGACTGTGGGAGGAAACTGGAGCTCCGAGGGAAAGCCACACAGACGGGGAGAACGTGCGCACTCCACAAAGACAGTGACCCAAGCCAGGAATCAATCCCTGGTGCTGTGAGGCAACAGTGCTAGCCACCCTGCCACCCCGTGTAGTCCCAAAGTCCATCTCAGTTTTATCTTCCTATGGCAGGGTTTAACTACCCTTTGTCATGCTGGATTTGATTATCAAATAGCCTCTGACCACTGATATACTCCATTTGAGTTCCATGATGTGATGATCACTGACTCGGTACACTTTATTGGGAAACAACTTCACTCGGTTCATGACAGTCCTAATGGCTGTTCCAGATTCACCTTAATCTGACCACTCACTAACGCCCCGGTATATGGAATGATCGGATGTGATTAAAAACCACCCAGCTCCTCAGCGTGCCTCGACAGTTCACACAGTTTTCAGGGCCTCTGTCCCGTTCTGACCACAGACTGATCTTCCAACCTGCTTTATTCCTCTCGTGTAGTTTCCATTTCCCCAACAACTACCAGAGACTATCTCCGAAGTTGGATGTTGCATACCAGAAAATCAATTAACAAAACACACTTCCTCCTGAAACCTGGGCCTGGTTTCGGTTTCAGTTGGGGCAGTCTCCAAAGTTTTGATAAAAGGAAAATGCTGCGGATGCTGGAATCTGAAACAAAAACAGAAAATGCTGGAAAACCTCAGCAGGTCTGACAGCATCTGTGGAGAGAGAATAGAGTCAATGTTTCGAGTCTGGACATTCCAACTCAAAAGTTTAGCTCTATTCTCTCTCCACTGATGCTGTCAGACCTGCTGACGTTTTCCAGCATTTTCTGTTTCTATGTTCCAAAATATTGAAACCATTTCATCACACCTCTGTCCCTGCACACTCTTTGGAACAAATCCATTTAGCCCACATTGCTTCCTCTTATCCCTTCTGCTGGTATGTATCATCTCACATTTCTTTGCATTAAATTCCATTCGTCACTTGTCTGCCCAATCTGTTAACTTACCAATGTGGGTATGTGCTGTGGATTAGCAGTGAACATCTGCTGTGTGCATGCAGAACATCGATGACAATCAGTGCACAATTCAGACTTGTTGACCACCTGATGCCACATTGCCTCCTCACACGACAGAGTGTGTAATAGGCAAAATAATAATATAAAGGCAAAATACTGCGGATGCTAGAATGTGAGCCAAGCTGATATGTGCAGGTGGCTATGGGTAGAATTACCCCGCCCCATCGTCGCAGGGGTGGGGCTGGAAAATATGGCAGGCCATTTAAAGGTCTGTTGTCGCTTTAACCGGAAGATCCCGCCCTCGGGAAGGGCCTGAAAATTCCAGCCAACGATGACGCGTTAACACCATCACTCACTTCTCGCTGTTCCTCAGCTGCCTGGCCAGGTTGCACCTCTTCAGTAACTGAAAGGAGAAAAGCACAAAAATAATGTTGTGGTACATGGAGGAGGGCAGTGAAATGTTCTAGCATCTGTAGCTTGTAAATCAGCACCAAGTGTGGGATTGGGACAGGTAGGATGTGAGTGGGAGAACATCTGAAGATGCTAGCATCTTCAGTGATTTTACCCACATCGCTGGCCAAAGTCTCAGCAGTGGCCATCCTATGAATAGCCAGAACTGCATCCTTCATGGGATTCAGGACATGTAGGCTGTCTCTGTGCACCACCTTGTCCTGCAAGAGTCATGGGTATCATGGACAATGTGGCTGTCATGGTTAAATAGCTTCCAGTATATGCAACCTATGACATGAACATGAGGCTTGCAGCAATGATAAATGTGTGAAGGAGTGATGTTGCATATGAAGGTTAACTAGGAGCCCTGATAGAGATTGTTGTTAGGTGAGTAATGAGGTGTGGCAGATTGAGTAGAATACAGAGTGCTGGCACAGTTGGTAGGATATGGAATTTGAAGATGCACTGACTAACCTTGGTCATCCATGCAAGGTCACTGAACTTCTTGCAGCACTGTATCAAGGTCGCACAGGGCTTGACTCCTGGCTTTAACCTCCAAGGTCATCAGGTGCCTTCTCTGTGTGTTTCTGGATGGTATCTTGGCCTCTATGAATAGGGAACATCCCTCCTCCTGTCTATCTCCTCCATCAGGATTTCCAATGCAATATTGGAAAACCTTGGCGCCTACTCTCACCCCTCTGGCATCATCCTTTATTGTTTTCTCAGTCAGAGTCACTTCTTGAATGACTGCTTGCAGCTGCTGTAACCACAGTGTGCTTCCAGTTTATGAGGTGCAGGTTAGCTTTAAGTAGTACAGGCTAGTTTTAAGTGGCGTTAGCCACCCACAATATTGACTGCCTGATGGTCCATCCAACCAATCAAAAAGTGCTGACTTGATGCGGAATTCATTGAATTCAGCAGGCATCTGTTGGCCTGCACTGCTATCAGCGGCCCCCCCCCCCCTGAATTGTGTATCATGATCCAGCTCCTGTTTTTGGGTGCGAGCACTCAACCACAAGAAAGTCAATTTTACTTGCAAACATTCACAACTAGTAATAAGCAGAAAACTTGTGTTCTCAGTCTTATTCAAAGAATTGAATCCCTACAGTGCAGAAGGTGTCCAGTCGGCCCATCAAGTTTGCGCCAACTCTCCAGCAGAGTTCCCACTTAGGCCCTGTAATTATCCCCCGAAGCAACACATTTGGGGACAATGGGGGCAATTTAGCATGGCCAATCCACCTAACCTGCACATCTTTGGACTGTGGGAGGAAACCAGAGCCCCCGGAGGAAACTCATGCGGACACACACGGGGAGAATGTGTAAACTCCACCCGAGACCGGAACTGAAGCCAGGTCCCTGAAGCTGTGAGGCAGCAATGCTAACTCTGCCACCGTGCTGGATTTATTTGCTAAGCGAACGAAATGAGTCCATATAACGGGATGCACGTATGACTAATTATAAGCTGTAGATTTGAAATGTATTTCTTTCAGAGGCATATGATGGATTAACACATTCATGGCCTAGAATCTTTCAAAGGAAATTACCTTGGAGAATTAGGGCTGGATGAGTTATAGCTACGTGTTCTTCAAAGCAAATGCTAATTATAACAAATCAAAGTGTTTGAGTTTGTTCAGTGAATTTTCTCTTCCCTACATTTCTTTTAAATTTATTTTAATTACACGGTAGAAGTCACTCCTGTAACAATTGTAGCTGACAATTTTAGAGCACGGCACATTTAAGGAGAAGGGAGCTTTCCAACCCACTGCATCAGGAACCTCTTGGCCCTGACAGGATCCTTTTAAATCGTCATGTAGAAAAATCTCCTGCTCCGTCTATATAATTGAATCGATGGTGATATTTCGTCCTCAGAAAACAGGACTGTTTAGGACTGTGCCCTCACCAGGGAGTCACTCAGATAACCTTAGCTACAGGAGCACCAGCCAATAGATCCACAGGGAATATAGGAATCAACATTCAGGGCAGTAAAATTCACCACTAATTGGGAACTTTAATTACTTGGAGGATCGCTGCTGTACAATTTGATTAATTTTGTTGGGCTCAGCGCAATCTTCTTTAAATAGCCCTGACCCTGGAATATTTGGCAGGGTCAGGCATCCTCCATTACAGTGTGTGCTAATGCACATGGGTTCTATTCCTGTGCATTTCACAAATGCTAAGGAGAATTCACCTCAGCCTGGAAACTGGTACCAAGTTATTATTTTTAAAGTTCAAACTTAAGCTGCAAAAGGACGGCGCAGCGGTTAGCGCTGCTTCCTCACGGCGCCAGGGACCCGTGTTCTCCTTGTGTCTGCGTGGGTTTCCACTGGGTGCCCCGGTTTTCTCCCACAGTCCGAAGATGTGCAGGTTAGGTGGATTGCCCGTGCTAAATTGACCCTTAATGTCAGTAGGATTAGCAGGGTAAATGTGCGGGGTTATGGGGATAAAGCCTGGGTGGGATTGTGGTCAGTGCAGACTCAATGGGCCGAATGGCCTCCTTCTGCACTGTAGGGTTCTATGATTCTATGAAATATAAGTCTAGTCTCCCCTGTTTCCCCCACAAGTGGAATTTGTGCGGACATGTTGGGCGGAATTTTACCGGCTAGCTCGCATAAAGCTCACAAGATGCCGCCCGAGGCCAATGGAGAATGCTGTTCAGCGAGCCACGCCCACCCAAATTCCAGGGTGGGCGGGCTGGTAAAATTACGGCCGTTGCCTTAGAAATGATGTCTTTCAAATCGTTGTAGAAATGGTTCACCTTGCATGTTCACATCAGCAGATAGTGATTCTTCCTGGCAGGGCAGCAGGATTCAGGATATTGTTGACCAGCATAATGTTCTAATTAGTCTGTGGGCCTACTAGATACAGTGGAATGCCAAGTTATGTTCATGGGTTCTGCTGTTTGACTAAAGGAGCAGTTGATTTTCTGAAATAGTTGCTCTGTGCTGTCGTCAGCTTAAAATTGTTAAGAAAAATTCTCGAGTTGGAAACATACTTTCCATTTTAGACAGCTAATTGGCCCCTTGTTAAAGCTCAGCATTCAACGACATAAATGCAGAATCTCAGTTTGTATTTTATTGCTGGAATTAGTGCTGCTGTCCCTTCATGCAAACCGTTTCAATGAGTGATTTCGTCAGCTAATACTGAAAGGCTGTTTAAAAAAACATCGCTGGAATTAAAGTTGAAAATTCACGTTTTCTTGTTTACGATGGAGGGTAGGATGGAGTGTTCAGATTCTGGAGAAAGTGATTGATTTTTCTATTCTTTGTTACTGCTATTTTATTAGAAATATTTGTAGATCCCTCGTTCTGTTATTAGTGGATAGCCTAGGAGCAGAATGATCAAACAGGAAAGGGGGGCAATCATTGGTGTGGTAAAAGTAGAATCCTGCAGATGCTGGAAATCTGAAATAAAACAGAAAATGATGGATATAAACTCAGCGGGTCTGGCAGCATCTGTGGAGAGAGAAACACAGTTAACACTTTGAGTCTGTGTGACTTTTCTAGAGAACTGAAGAGAAATAGAAATGTAATGATGCAAATGCAGATTGAGGGATAGAAATCTAATGATTGGTGTATCCATGTTAGCTTGTCTAATGGTTCATCTTTTTCATTTAATGGGCTGGACTTTCCGAGAGGGAGGTGCGAGATGAGCTTAAGTTTTAAAACAGGGTTTAGAATGCAGAAAAGTCATTCTGTACTCATCCTTTTCATGGCATATCTTGTCTCCTCTTTTTAGAAGAGAAAGACTCCTTGGTGCAATTATGGAAGATTTGTATAGTCCTACAGGACCTCCAATTTGGTGAGGAAAACCCCTTTGACCCAATGGTTTTGTGTTTTTTTTATTCTGGGGTTTAAGGATAGTTAACTGGTTCCTGCATGGGCACAGACAAGTCTCATGCCCTAGACTTTATAACGTGCCATTGGAACTTCTGGAATAATTGAAGATGGGGGAAATAGTATCCTGAGCGGGACAGGAAAATCTTTTGCGGATAAGTCATATTCTTTGTATCAATATCCTATACTCTCTTTAGCTGAATAAGCAATGACACAGCTACTTTGAGACTTTACCCTTAGAACGTGGGGGGGAGGCGGCGGAAAATAAATTTGAGGCGGAATTTTATGACCTCACTCGAGCGAGACTGGAAATTCCTGCTCAAGGTCAACAGACATTTCCGTTCTCCGCCCCTCGCCCGCTCTGATTCCGGGGGCCTTTGTCTTTCCTTAAAAAGGATAAAGTTGACATAATTTTGTTGTAGGAAACTCATCTAGGTGATAAGGAGCACCTGAAATTGAAGAAGGACTACGTGGAGCTATGTGATTTTTGCCTCATTCTCGGCTAGTAGCTAAGGGGTTACGGTTTTAGTTCATGAGAATGTGACTCTTAGACTGGAGAACTGTATGAAGGATAATGGGGGAAGGTATGTGATAGTTCGGGGGCTGTTGCACAGGGGAAGCATTTTGATGATGAATGTCTGTGCCCACCCCTCCAAATTATTCACCTGATTTTGTTACCAAAATTCTTGTTGCATTTTGCTGAATTAACATCAACAGATTCCTTCATAGGTGGAGACTTCAACTGTCATCTTAATCCTTTGATGGATAAACTTCCCGTAACTAGGAATCCTCCCACTCAACAGGCAACGGTATTAGCCTCGGTATGCATTGTGGGGTGCTCGGATCAAAAACAAAAAATGCTGGAAAATCTCAGCAGGTCTGACAGCATCTGTGGAGAGAGAACTTGGATGTTTGGAGAATACCGCATCCTAAAGATAAAGTTCACTGCCTTCTCTGCTCCCCACCAATGTAATGCTAGAATCGAAAATCTTTTTCTGCCAAAAGCAATGTTACACAAAGGGCAGGGTTTTACGGCTTTGCTCATCCTGAACCAGTAAAATCCCACCTGAGGTCAATAGCCCTTCCCATTATCCGCTCCTCGCCCACTCCAATTCCTGAGGCAGACAGGATGGTAAAATTCTGGTGTCAGTGGTCTCCTTCTCCATGGGTAGTATTGTGATCACTGATCACATTCCTGTCCTCCTGGAATTTTTATTCAAGGGGATTCATCCTCGACCTAGATCCGGAGACCTGAAGTGTCTCTGCTCAAAGATCATGATTTTACTGTGGATTTTAAAGCCGAACTTGATTTCTTCTACTGCGTCAATCCTCACTCTGAAGTTAGCCCCTCAATCCTGTGAGGAAACTGCAAGGCTTTTGCCAGGGTTTGGTCATTTTGTATATGGCCAACAAAAAGCTTGCACTGTTGGAGTGGCAGCACCAACTTGAAGTAAAATTAAAACAAACAGAGAGGGAGTATGATAAGAATCCTAACCACTCAATGCTGAAAGAACTTAATGCAATCTGAAAGGCACTGGACTCCTTGCTGACTCAACATGCTGGGAGGAGTGTAAAGTTCACCGAACAAAAACTAAGGGTAGTATCTTGAACCCATGTTCACCATCGGTGTGAATGCAAGTGGCAGCTCAGAATCTGGAAGTCTCAGCTCTTGCCAGGAAGAATCTTTTCCACCTCTCGCTGGTGGCATCTTCAGGTTCACGCCCATAACAGCTGTGAACCTGATTTACATACTTTTGCAGATATTTGAAACTAATTAAACAACACTGCCCCCCCCCTGCCCCGCCATAACTTGACTCCTTGCCATAACTTGAACGCGATGTCACCTCAGCGCAGTTCACACTGATGTCAACTTGTTGTAGCGATCACCCCAGAGATGCAAAGGTAAGTATGATCCCTGGGGAACAAGGAACATGACCAGGCACCATGCCACCCTGGTAGTGCCAATCCGGTATGGCAACCTGTGCTAAGGGGCAGGCCCCAGTGGGAGCTTCTGCAGCTATAGTAGTGGGCTGGGAATGGTAAGGTGAGTAGGGGATGCCGGCAGTGGTCGTTTGGCGAGGGCCGGAGGGGGAGGGGGGGGAGAAGAGGTCGATTGATGATCGCAAGGGAGGGGAAAAGAGGCCAGTGATCATTGTGGGGACGGGGCCAGTGGTCGCTGGGAAGGGAAGAGGTTGCTACTGATCGCACAGGGAAAGGGGCCAATTATTTATGGGGGGGTGGGTGTTGGAGTAAATGCTGGCTCAGATTGGGGGTGGGTAGGGGAGCTCCTGAGGCCTCCGTGGAGGGGTAATGACGGCTAATTGTAGTTCTGATCGGGACACCCTTTAAAGATTACACCCCAATCTCTGAGTGGCGGGGTTTTGCCAGCATGTTTAGGGCCCATTCCCATCTAATTGTGTGAATCACACCCCCTTGATTTTTTTTGCCAGTGCGTGCTAGAATCTGAGAGAAAACCAACAGGTTTCTCTGGACAGAAACATATTCACTTCCTTGCCAGAAACAACCATTTTCTGGTAAGATTTAGCCATATGCGAGATTGGAAATGAACCAAGTAGATATTTAGCACTCCTTACCAAGGAGAAGGTACAGCTATTTACTCTGTGCTAGATTCCAAGGGTAAATAGGATGATTAAGCCAGAGAATATTAATACTGCGTATAAAAGCTTTGTGCAGATTTATGTAAAACAGATCAGTATGACGATGCACTAGTACATATGGAGCGTTTTCTTTTCTTCCCTTAAACTCTCAACAATTTCTAAAGACCAAAGGTTGATCCTAAATTCCCCCACTTCTAAGGGGGGAGGTGTTTTTTTTTGCTTTGAGGGATGTTCAGTATTGTGAGGCTCTGGGGTCCGGTTGTTTTGGGACTGAATTTTATAATTAGTTTAAAGACTTGCTAATAGATTCTCTGATCGATATGCGTAACTATTCATTCGAAGCAGGTCTGCAGCCTCTGTTGCTTTGAGAAGTCAATATCTCCTTAATTTTTGAAAGCAGGCAAAGATCATGAGGAATGTAGATTTGAATTTGAAATACTGGTGTTGCATCTAGAAAAAGTCTTCCCCTTCATTGTCCAAGGTGATCTGACTGGGCTCATGAAACGCCAGAATTCATGTGACAAATGTTAGGGGTTGGTGAAATATTATTCAAGTCTCCCAAAAGCAGGCGATAGAAAGCTCTCAACTGAGTGGAGTAGAATTTTTTATTGAAGAGGTCATAGAGGTTTACAGTATGGAAATGGGCCCTTCAGCCCATCCATTCTGCACACTGTAGAAATCTGGGCTATGTTGGGGGAGTGGCAGGGTGGGAGTAGGTGGCGTGGAGTTTGTTAAGTGAACCTGGCTGTTTTATAAAAACCCACTGGCCATAGTTCTTATTAATGGTTATAGATCTGGTAATCTTTGCCTTCAGCAAGGGGCTGGGCAGGTTATTGTTTGCAATAACTATCTAGCCCTGAGCGGAAGCAATTAGACATAACCCTTCAGTGTTTGGGTTGCCTATACAATCCCAGTAGACAATTGGGATTGTCTAATCCCAGTAGGTCATTGGGATTGTCTAATAATCCCGATTAGTCATATCAGACCTGACAGCTCCTATCAGAGAACTCCTGGAATGGCACTGGGAACAAAGTTACCAAGAAACTTTGACCAGCCTGAAGAGAAAACTGACCCAGACACAAGTGTTAAAGTATTACAACGTTGGTCAGCCAGTCAAGATATCAGTGAACGCTTCAAAAATCAGCCTGGGAATTTTCATTTTGCAAAATGAGATATCGGTGGTGTATGTTTCAAAGGTAATGATTGGAACACAGCAGGGTTATGCCCACATAGAGAAAGGAATGCTAGTAATTGTGTTTGGCTTGGAACACTTCCACTAGCTTGTCCATAGCAAAGGCATGGAGGTCAAGTCTGATTATAAACCTTTAGAAGCTGTACTTAAAAATCCCTAAATTGAACGCTACCAAGAACCCAAAAATTACCAGTGCGTCTGCAGAAATACCAGGTCATACAAGCCACGCAAAGAAATGTACATTGTAGATACTTCATCACGTGCATACCCACCCATGGCAGAAGAGGAGGACAAAAAAATGGAAGTGCAGGTTCTCATGCTGACAAAGAACTTACCTGTGATTGTAACCAAGCTGGATGAGATCAAGGAAGGCATCAAAACTGCAGCAAATTGTGCCGAATAGCTGGCCCATGGAGCAGAACCCCTTTTGCTGTGCAAGAGTACTGTGTGGATCTTCATGAGGCAGAGGCAATACTTCTCAATGCACCATAGCAGACGTGAAATTTGAATTCAATAAAAATCTGGAATCAAAAGTCTAACGGTGACTATGAATCCATTGTCGATTATTGTAAAAACTCATCTGGTTCATTAATGTGCTTTAGGGAAGGAAATCTGCCACTCATGCCTGGTCTGGCTTACATATGATTCCAGACCCACAGCAGTGTGGTTGACTCTTAAATACCTCTCAAAATGGACTAGCAAACCACTTATTTCAAGGGCAGTCAGGAATGGACAATAAATGCTGACCCAGCCAGCTATGTCCACATCCCCTGAACAAATAAAAATATGTAAAGATTATCCTGTGGGACCATGCCTACCTGTCATTGTTTGTTGTGTAGCACACAAACATCCAGATAGGCCAAAAGCTACCACTTTCGGACCTGCAAAGTGCCTAGTCTACCTCAAATTGCTTCGGAAAGGCAAATTATCACAAAAATTTCAACACTAAGTTAAGAAGACTGTTTTGCTCTGCTACTATGCAGTGGCTATATGGGTGG
The DNA here is from genome assembly GCF_965287045.1 of Carcharhinus amblyrhynchos. Classification (NCBI taxonomy): domain Eukaryota; kingdom Metazoa; phylum Chordata; class Chondrichthyes; order Carcharhiniformes; family Carcharhinidae; genus Carcharhinus; species Carcharhinus amblyrhynchos. The sequence goes on along the minus strand of NC_137336.1, from coordinate 31,249,422 downwards.
TGTTTTCCACTAACAAAATACCGCCATCAGTCTAAAAGATATTCTGTCTACCACATAATTGAGCAATCTTATGTATTAATATCAATGTTGGGGGCAATGCCAAGTATGTAGTCTAAGCACCCCAATGATTGGTCAATCAAACTAAACAGCACATTCCTTCCATTGTTAAGGTAAGAGGGGAAAGTTCAAAGGGGATGTGAGGGGCTCATTTTTTACACAGAGAGTGGTAGGTGGCTAGAATGCGATGCCAAGGGTTGGTGGTGGAGGCAGATATGAAAGGGATGTTTAAGGGGTTTTTAGATAAGCACATGAATATGCAAGGAATAGAGGGATATGGACCACAGGCAGTAGAAGGGATTAGTTTAATTTGGCGTCATGTTTGGCACAACATCATGGGCCAAAGGGCCTGTTCCTCTGCTGTACTGTTCTATATTCGTAACAGGCAGAGTACAGGCTGTACTAAACAATCCCAAAAACCCAAAGCATAACATATACTATTAGATGTGATTCTGTGCTTGGGCAGCACCTGTTGAACAGTTCTGAGTGTGCTAATAATAGCTATACATACAACCAATTTAAGATAATTAGCCAAATTCTTAACGTGGCTCAATTACCTTTGTTAGAAGTGATGTACCATCATATGCAGGGACTTGCTGTCTGCAAACAAAGGCATATGTTCAAATCTGGTTTCCTGGCTGATATTTTTCCCTCAATCTACACCACCAAGGATGTGTTCTTGGCTTAAAGCCCAGACATCCATTAGTCTGTGGAGCCCAAGAGAAAACATTACTTGACTGACAGTTCTGGCTCTCTGAGCTCTGTTATCAATTTTGCAATGTTTATTTATACAAAATTAAGAAATTTTAAGAGCTTGCATTTCAGCTATTGAAACTTTAAAGGGTCTGGATGATTGACATTTTTATTACCCCACAGTAAAAGGGGAATTTTAACACAGTGGAAAGTTGTGAATGAATGCCTGTTTTATTTTTAAAAGCTTTTTTAAAACACTTTCTATTGTCAGAATGGAGGACCTGAGATCTATACAGAGTACAGTGGGCCAATGGACATGAAAGTGCTATAGCTTGGCACAGAGGGCATGAGGGGCCATGGGGATGGATGGAAGGGTGTAATTTGCATAGGTGACATCAGGACTCATGGTGGGGTGGGAGGCAGAGCATTCCTGGTCATGGGGGCATGCTACAAATCGAGGGAGGGGAATTTGCAACAAGACTTGGGCAGTCACTGAAGATAAGCATGCAGGTGCAGCAGGTGGTAAAGAATGCAAATGGTATGTTGGCCTTTACGGGACAGAATTTGAGCACCGGAGCAGGGATGTCTTGTAATTATACAGGACCTTGGTGAGGCCATACCTGGAATATTGTGTACAGTTTTGTTGTTCTTATCTGTGGAAGGATGATCTTTGTATAGTGGGAGTGCAGCGAAGGTTTACCAGATTGATTCCTAGGATGGCAGAACTACATATGAGGAGAGAATGATTAGGTTCGGATTATATTTTCTGGAGTACAGAAGAATGAGAGGGGATCTCATAGAAACCTCTAAAATTCTAAAAGGACTAGACAAGGTAGATGTAGGAAGGATGTTCCTAATGGCGGAGGTGTTCAGAACCAGGGGTCATAGTTGAAGGATAAGTGGTAAACCTTTTAGGACGGAGGTGAGGATAAATTTCTTCACCTATAAAATGGTGGGCCTGTGAATTCACTACCACAGAAAGCAATTGGGGCCAAAAGATTGTATATTTTTTCAAGAAGGAGTTAGGTATAATTCTTAGGGTGAAAGGGATCAAAGGATATGGGGGGAAGGTGGGATCAGATCACTGAGTTGGAGGATAAGCTATGACAAATGATGGAATAGGCTTGAAAGGCCAAATGCCACCTCCAGCTCCTATTTTCCATATTTCTATGAGGGGTCATGGGGTTTGTCTCATAGGGCTTATCTTGGCATGGGGGCAGTAGGGATTATAGGGAGTGGGTGGGACTTCATGACATGAGGAGCCACAGTGTTGTTAGGGAGGCATAACTTAGCATGGGAGCATTAAGAGTCAAAGAGGGTGGGAAGAGGGAAGAGATGGTATGGAATGGGCATGGGGAGTGTATGGGAGGTGGAAGGCCCTTTTGGTTTACCTGCCTTGGCACCTGTCAGCCCCTGTAACTGCCTCTGAACATCTTCCTGGGTCAGCTGACCCGAATACCGCCCATGCGGTCTCCCCCATCCATAATGAAAATCCTGATCTTATGGACACTTTCCTCTGGGGCAGGGGTCAAGCTGGGAATTTTACTGACTCCCAGTGCCCTCCTCAAGAAAGAAAATCCGGACCTGTGTGTGCAATTGTATTGACGGATTGTCATTACTGCAAACATTCCTCACCTTTTCAAAAATCAAGGGTGTAGAAGATTTCTTGCTCTATTTTGCACAAATGGACAGAGAACTGAGATTTTTGTTTAAATTCAGTGTTTGTACTGCTTTGAAAATGTTCTTTTGTCTGAACGAGATTAAAGACCAGTGAGTCAACTCGATAGTCATTTGGGATCTATAGAGATCTACATTTGGAAAGCTTTGGGGAGCGTGGGAAGTGCGCTGATTTGACAAACCGGAATTATATTCAGAAGTGTAGGTGTTGTAATCAATGTTACCTTTGTAACTCTTTGTCTTGCATAGATCGTGACAGCTTACTTTGCAGAAATCATCAAATTCTGGGCCACTAACCTTTGATTGACTGAGAACTGTACAAACCTCAGAACCTTTCTTCAGTTTACTTCACAAAACGGCAACAGGAAACATTATATAACAAATATACAAGTATCTGTATGCAGCGGTGCAGGCCTATGGTAAAAGACATGGATTAACACACTCAATGTCATTGTGCCACATTTTTGAAAAATTAATTCATGGGATGTGGCCTGGCATTTGTTGCCCATGAGGGCACTCAAGAGGCAACCACATTGTTGTGGATTTGAAGTCACATGTAGGCCAGACCAGGTAAGGACAGCAGATTTCCTTCTCTAAAGGGCATTGGTGAACCTGATGGCTTTTTATGACAATCAACAATGGTTTCATGGTCATTGCTAGGCTTTTAATGAAATAATTTAATTACATCTGCTATGGTGAGATTTGATCCCTGGTCCACAGAACATTGCCATGGATTACTAGGCCAGTGACAATGCCAGCACCTCTCTCTTGCCTATACTTGTTCTCATAGGAAAACCAGAGCTTATATATCATATGTAACAAAATGACTAAGTGTTGTGACTATGATTTGATGAAATTAAAAATAACTATTCTCACGATCAATGGGCATCCTTAATTGCAACATAGAAATTAAGGAAAAAGAGTAGATCTTTCTTCCCTTTGAATCTGTTCCACCATTCAATCAGATTATGTCTGATCTGTATTCAACCTCCACTCACCTGCCTTGGCTCCATGTCTTTTTATATTGTAGGCTGACAGAAGTCTATCATCTCAGATTCAAAATTGTTGGAACTCAGATCTTTTTTTTATTGGAGAGAATTTCACATTTCTGTCAGTGTTTGTGAGATGAAGTTTACTAACTTCCCCTTGAATGGCCTGGCTCTGATTTTAAGGCCATGTCTTCTTATCTCCACTGAAAGAAAGTGTTTCTCTCATCTGCCCTGTCGATTCCTTTCAAAGTCCAAAAAAAACTCAATCAAATCACCCTTATTCTTCCTTTTTCCCATAAGGGAGTTGTACAGTTAGAACTTCTGTCTCACAGTGCCAGGAACCCGGGACCAATTCTGGCCTTGGATGACTGTGTGAGTTTCCAACAAGTGCTCTGGCTTTCTTCCACAGTCCAAAGATGTGCAGCTTAAGTGGATTACTAAATTGCTTCTTAGCATCTAAAGATATGTAGGTTAGGTGGATTACCTATGATAAATGGGTAGGGTTAAGGGGATGGGACAGAAGGGAGATCCGGAGTGAGATGCTCTTTCAGACAGTCTGCACAAACTTGATGGGCTGAATGGCTTCTCTCTGCACTGCAGGAATTCTATGGTAACTACAAACCTAATTTATGTAATCTCTCTCACAATCTAGCCATGGGAGCCCCAGTAACATTCTGATTAATCTGATTAATTATTTCCAAGGACAATATATCCTTTATGAAATGCCGGGGCTAGAACAATACAGTCTTCCAGATGTGGTCAAACCAGGTCTTGTATCATTGTCCCAAAACACTCTCTCATTTATATTCTCAATTTGCAGTTAGTAAGATGAACGTTTCATTCGCCTAAAATAAGCAAAATATTGCGGATGCTAGAATCTGAGCCTTTCTGATTACTTATTTTGTAACTGTCCAAAGATGTGCAGGATAGATTGATTGGCCGTGCTAAAATTGCCCCTTAGTGCCCTGAGATGTGTAGGTTAGAGGGATTAGTGGGTAATATGTAGGGATGTGGGGGTAGGCCCCTGGTGGAATTGTGGTCGGTGCAGACTCGATGGGCCAAATGGCCTCTTTCTGCACTGTAGGATTTCTATGATTCTATAAACTGCATTTTAAAGAGCTGTGCACATGAACCTCTGAACCTCCTCACTGGTCCCAGCTATTCATGATTTAAATAATATCAGTGGAATATAGCTGGAGTCAGATTGAGATATCAATCGAACTGCCGTGATCAGTATGAGCTTAGGAATTGTCTCTTATTGCCCCGTCTGCTTTCATAATTGTGCATTTGTCAGGATTTTATCGGAGATTGGACACTATGTCCCCTGTGTTATTTATATAAAATTCATGAGAATCAACAACATAATTTTTTTGCATTAACAATGTTCATGCTTTGAAATAAAAAGTTAGTTGGAATGATTTTATATATATATATTTATAAGTACAGAAACAGGTTAACACCGGAAGCTCAGTGCATGCTCTCAAATCACAATCAAGGATGAAGCATCACTGTGTCACTTTTGCAACTTGCATAATTTGAATACTCGAAAATGCGCAATGCTTTTCTGTTGATACAACTGAAATGCAGGAACCAATCAAAATGTTTATAGACAGTAACAATCCGCTAATTTTCATTTTTTGTGCCATTAGTGACATGAAAGAGCTGTGGTGGTTCTGAATGGAATCAGGAAATGTCTCAAGTCATTAAAAACATTACGGTTAGACTCAACAGAAACAGCAACCATTGGCAAACTGACAGCAGTCTGACAAAATGTTGGTGAAATACTGTAAAATTCTGGTGATTACTGTGATGGGAGAAGTGGCAGGAGGAATCCATGGAGATTTCTATAGTGCAGCCCACAGAATCTCAAATGAATGGTAATTTTGCAATAGATAGAGTCAGTCAATAGAAACATGTCACCGGAGTACAACAGCTGGTATGGAAGTCTGTAACAATCCAAAGCTTCGAGCCTGTCATGAACTATAGAGGAATAAAAGATGGTCTTAAATGTTCTGCAAGGTCTTTCTCGTGAGTATATTAAAAGCCCAGACAGATGTATTACAGGCTAAATTCATCTATCACACACTCCCTGTGGTGAAAAGTACTCAAAGGACATGCGGATCAGAGGCAGGGTTACAACAACCTATGCTCCCTTTAAATGAGGCTTCTACTAGAAGCACTGATTTATTGAATTTACTGTAGTACTTTATGAAAGAAATGCTCCAGGGAAGATCAGAAAATCTGTACTTGTGAGCCTTATTTCAATGATTTGTTTTTAAAAAAGAAATTGGGAAGATTACAAGCATCTCTTATTAAAACTACCTCCCTCCCATCCCCCAATTGTATTATCATACTCTCCATCAACTTCATCTCAGGCTAAACCTTTGCTGACATATATTGATGGGAGTGTAGCAAAAAATAGCAGTAGCTCATTGTGCTCTTACTATATATTTGTGTTTCAGACATAGGGGCATAAGGATGACAACATAATCCCTCCTGAATTATATTCTCTGATCTAGAACATGACATGGGCAGTAGCATGAACAAGACATCCTTAGGGATAGGTCATGTGCATTATTCTTGACGCAATCTGTAATTCTGGGTAGGTTGAGAAGCTCCACTGGCACTGTGTATGTCCTTTTAAATTGAAGCCCTCTCTGTGGGAATAATTTAATAGGCAAAAGCAATCATGATTTCACCCACTTGAAGGTGCCTGGACCCACTGGGAGATGAATCACTATATCTGCATTGAAACTCTTAAGGTCGGATTTAATCAGATGAAGTCTAAGCTCTGATCCCCAGAAAAATTCAAAGCTGAAGTATCTGGCCTCCCATGCACTGATCACCTCATTCTCTCCTGCAGATTTGCCTATTGTGTGAAATGTATCATCATCCACGTGACACTGGGAACTCACATAAATTCCACAACACGTATTCCAAAAGAGCAGTTGCAACGAACAGATCCATAGTCAAAAATTGTGGAGCCCCACTGTGATTAACAGTAATGAATGGCACTACATGCCATGGATTCTATTACTGCAAACAAAACCTAAGTAAGCACGTCAAAACCATTGTCAACATAAATAAAGGGTTGCTCATTTTTTGAGGTGATGTCCAATTCAATTATTAAATCTTAGAAGCGGGGTTTCATATAGAGGGAGCGACCCAGAATTACTGAATTATTTTCTCTAAAAATGTGGTAAGGTACTTTAGACTGCTGAATCGTAAAAGGGTAGTGTGCAGGAAAGCTGGTGTTGGAATTTCAGTGGCGTATCATGAAAGGAATTTGAGCATGCTGTCCTTCATGTGTTGATTTATTGATTTAATTCTTGTAATCTTAGGCAGTGAAGAGCAGAAGCAGTTCTCTCAAGGGATAGAACAAATTGCAATGTTAGTATCACCATAGTACACTCTCATATACTTGTTGCTGGATGGTTGGATAAAGCTGCAGCTTGTAAATAGGGAAACCAGACCTGGGCAACTGAGTCCATGCTTTTTACCTAAAATCCATTTTGGACTTTGACCTGTGTACATGCAGAAGTGGCTACGAACAACTGAGTGAATAACACCTGAATAAAGTACTCAAGTATGATTGCTTTGATTTGATAGAGTATCTATAAAGAACAGCCTAATGTATTTTCAGGGCTAAAACATCACAAAGCTCAGACAGGCTTTTGCAGTCCATTCTACATGTTCGTATGCAAGTGGTAAAGCTGTGGCCTGAACCAGACATGAGTTGAGGTTGTTCAGACGCACTAGTCTAGATTTTTGCTTCCAGGTCAGGTGCACAGAGTTGGGAGAATTCCCAGCTCTGTGAAAGCAATCCTTATAAATGGCCCCCTGCAGTTCTTGTTTTCATTTCAGAGGGGCAGGCTGGATGTGAACTGGAGCCAGTTGTCCCTGTAATGGATGCAGAGGCTGCCAGCTGCGGAGGTGGGCTGGAAAGGCTAGAACCTTGTCAAATATAATAAGAAATGTGATTACAACAAAAAAAATCCTACTGTCCTCGCCCCCAACCCATCCCCATATACACTTCATGATCCATCCATGCCAAATGCCTCATGGCTCCCATCCTATCTCATGGCTCCTTATATCACCTAAGCTGAAACATGCCTCTCTTCCCACCTCCCATGGCTCCTCATGCCCCTTGACCTGCCTTCATAGCCCTTTACAGCTCTATTCCAATGAACTGCCATTAGATGCTAACACATACTCCCGCCCTCTCCATGCTAACTCACCTAGTATCCACTATGAGAAAACTTCAGGAGCAATGCTGACACAAAATAAAGTTATGTTTCTACTGCTGACATACATCACTATTTATAAAAAAAAGATAAAAATTCATTCAATATATATAAATTCCTTTAACTAATCTCTATGAAAACAAATATTTCTATTTGATAATCACTTGGAGTTCTCAGTCAAACTATTCACCTAGTAGGCATTCCACAATGGTATTGATTGTTTGTAATCTATCATAGTAAGACAAATCCTATAATGATAACCCTCAGGGTTATGTCAAAGATGGAATGAAATAAGAACATAAGAACATAAGAACATAAGAAATAGGAGCAGGAGTAGGCCATCTAGCCCTTCGAGCCTGCCCCGCCATTCAATAAGATCATGGCTGATCTGTCGTGGCTCAGTTCCACTTTCCCGCCCTCTCCCCATAACCCTTAATCCCCTCTCTTATCAAGAACCCATCAACCCGCTTCTTAAAAATATTTAGCGAGGCAGCCTCCACCACTTCAACGGGCAGAGAATTCCAGAGATTCACCACCCTTTGAGTGAAGAAGTTCCTCCTCAACTCCGTTCTAAACCGCCTCCCCTATATCTTGAGGCTGTGCCCCCTAGTCCTACTGTCTTTTTTGAGCGGGAAGAGTCTCTCCACCTCTATCCTATCCATCCCATTCATCATCTTATACGTCTCAATGAGATCTCCCCTCATTCTTCTAAACTCTAACGAGTACAAGCCTAGTTTATTCAGCCTCTCCTCATAGCTCAACCCCCTCAACTCCGGTATCAGCCTAGTAAACCTCCTCTGCACTCCCTCCAGGGCCAAAATATCCTTGCGCAGGTGCGGCGCCCAAAACTGCACACAGTACTCCAGCTGCGGCCTCACCAATGCCCTATACAGCTGCAGCAAGACCTCCCTACTTTTATATTCAATCCCCCTCGCTATGAAGGCCAGCATCCCATTCGCCTTCCTGACCACCTGCTGCACCTGCAAGCTGGGTTTTTGCGACTCATGCACAAGGACCCCGAGGTCCCTCTGCACCGTCGCCTGCTGCAGTTTTTCGCCACGTAAGTAATAGTCCTTCCTACCATTCTTCCTACCAAAGTGGACCACCTCACACTTGCCAACATTAAATTCCATTTGCCATTTCCTGGCCCATTCGCCCAGCCTATCTAGATCCTTCTGCAGACTCTCCACACCCTCCGCACAAATATTAAACACTGATTCCTTTTGAACTCCAGGTTGGGGGTCTTCTTAAATTAAAATCCCCAAAAAGTAAATCTATTGATAGCTTTGATAGTTCTAATGAATTTTGACAGTGCCAATGAGTTTTGACAGTTCATTGACAGCTTTGACAGTTCATTGACAGCTTTGACCGTTCATTAACAACTTTGTCAGTTCATTGACAACTTGACAGTTTTAAGCACCGGAATTTTCCCGTCCCGCCTGCCATGGAAATCTTAGTAGGGGTTGGGGGGTGTGGCATGGACCATGCAAAGATCCCTTGACTTCAGGCAGGATTGGCCAGTTTTGGGGCAGGTATGGCAGGAAAATCCCACCCAAGGAATATATGCACTTTGTACTGCACAATCATATTTACTTTTAACAGTCCCAAAGGTGCTTTAAGAGAGAGCCTCTCTGTTATGATGAAAATCTGGGCTGTTATTTTATACAAAATCTCTCTTGGAGCAATGTAATACCCTTAATTACCATAACACAGGTGAGCCAAGCTTGCAGAAAGTGGAAATTACCAGATAATTAAGACTCATCTAATGATACAGGTCAAATTACTGCAGAAGGTATCTTAAGAGTTGAGGGCTGATGGATAATATATCCATCCAATGAATGAACAGGGATGTTACAATGCTATATAATATGCTTCTTGCCATTTATACCATAGAAGGCTAGAAAGCTGGGTACAAGGAGCGTCTACATGACCAATATTGCTTAGAGCATTAGGAAAATTTAAAAGACACAAATTTCCCTGCTGCAATCAATGGGAGTATGAAAACTGACCTATTGAAAAACTGACCACTTTTTTCAACAGCACAGCACACACACACACCTCAAACTGTCATTGACATCCCAATTATGCTGCAAATGACACAGATGCCTGCCAACAATATGCAAGTGCCTGCTCCTTTGATACCACTCTTGAATCTAACTGTTTTGCAGCATAGCTCAAATGACTATAGTTAAATGGATTGTCTCGGATGTTTGTCCTTTTTGAGGGGCTAAATCATGTAGCTACGGTCTCAGGGGACCCGCTGCTGTGGTAGAAAGAAATGGCTGTATGCTGCAGAATTGCAGAGAAGTTTCCTCTGTGTAAGATTGCACTCTTAATCCCATTGGCATTGATTGCCTTCAGAGTCCTCTGCCAGGTGATGGGACCTGGTAGGTCATCATTGCATCATTCTTGTTTTTCAAATGGTATGAAACACAATGGAGGCTATTGTTCCTTATTTGTTATGATGTGGGGAGTTGGTGGTGTAGTGGTATTGCCACTGGACTAGTAATCCAGAGACCCAGGGTAACCTGTGTTTGAATTTCACCATGGCAGATGTTGACATTTGAATTCAATAAAAATCTGGAACTAAAAGTCTAACGATGACCATGAAACCATTGTCGGTTGTTAAAAACCCATCTGCAGAATTCCAGCCAATATTTAAATAATGTAACCTTTCATTGCAGAATGGAATTTGGAATTAATTCTTTAATCTTTGATAGCAATATGTGAATCTCTGTAAGTCTAAAGGGGAATACCCTGTTTTGGTGAAGTTTCATTTTATGAGTGACTTAAAAATAGTGTTCAGCGCTTTAAAAACTATTTTTTACACTATTTACAAAGAGCTGATGGGAAATATATTGTTTTCTGGACATAGACTATCCAAATTATTATTTGTCTTTCTTTATTTTCTCCCCCTCTGCTCTTTTCCCCTATTATATTCCCCCTTTTCTTACCTTTTCTCCTCTCATTGCTTCCTGTTTCCCCCCTTTTCTCAATTTTACCTCTCTCCCACCCATCTTCTCCTCCCCCCACATCTTCATCTGTCACAGCTTACCCTCTGATTCCAGCTTCTCTGCCGTTTAGCCATTTACACCTTCTATTCTGCCTATGGACTGCCGTAAGCAGCCTTTTCCCTGGTTCCTGTAGCTATGATTCATCTTTCATTCCCTCACCCACTTTCTATGCTTTTAGCATTGACAAAGGGTCATATGGACTTGAAACATCAGCTCTTTTCTCTCTTTACAAATGCCGCCCGACCTGCTGAGATTTTTCAGCATTTTTTCTTTTGGTTTCAGACTCCAGCATCCGCAGTAATTTGCTTTTATACAGACTGTCCTGTGTTTTCCTCCCTTCCAATCTTCTGATTATCTGGCTTTGGAGGGAGTGCAGAGGAGGTTTACTAGGTTGATGCCGGAGTTGAGGGGGTTGAGCTATGAGGAGAGGCTGAATAAACTAGGCTTGTACTCATTAGAGTTTAGAAGAATGAGGGGAGATCTCATTGAGACGTATAAGATGATGAATGGGATGGATAGGATAGAGGTGGAAAGACTCTTTCCGCTCAGAAAGGACAGTAGGACTAGGGGGGCACAGCCTCAAGATAAAGGGGGGGCGGTTTAGAACGGAGTTGAGGAGGAACTTCTTCACTCAAAGGGTGGTGAATCTCTGGAATTCTCTGCCCGTTGAAGTGGTGGAGGCTACCTCGCTAAATATTTTTAAGACGCGGGTTGATGGGTTTCTGATAAGAGAGGGGATTAAGGGTTATGGGGAGAGGGCGGGAATGTGGAACTGAGCCATGACAGATCAGCCATGATCTTATTGAATGGCGGGGCAGGCTCGAAGGGCCAGATGGCCTACTCCTGCTTCTATTTCTTATGTTCTTATGTTCTTATGTCATGCCGATATCAGCATTAACATCATAGTCTAATTAATACAAATAAATTAATATTAACCTAATTAATCTAATTAATATAGCCATTAACCCTTTATTCCCATCTCACCCCCAAGTTTAATCTCAAAACTGTTGTTACATTCCCATCATCTCCCCCAAGTCACATCCTCACAGGTTGAGCCTCTCTATTACTTTCACAACTTTCCCTGAGTTCATCTTGAGTATTCTCTGTTGAGGGTTTTGGTTGACGTTTGGTTCAAATTGTCAGAATTGTTCATTCATAAACTGTGGATTGTTGTCCGAGATGCCCTTATCAGTTATGCCGAGGGCTGAGTAAATATTTTCCAAAGCTTTTACCAGAGCTTTTATGGTTGTGGTATGGAGTCTTCTGATTTCTGAAAATGTCATCATGCATCATTCTCAGGATTACTAGCCTATCAAAAAATTGTCAGATGTTTATCAGAGGGGGAGATGGGTGGGAGAGAGGTAAAATTGAGAAAAAGGGGGAAATTGTTCATGATATTGCCTTAACACCTTTAGTGCTTGGGACATGTTCAGGACAATCATCTGGCCAATATGTTCTGACCGGAGCTGAGGGGTATAGATAAGGCAGAGAGGGGCATTGATAAGTTAGATAGTCAACATCTCCCCCCAAAGGTAGGGAAATCTAAAACTCAATGGCATACATTTAAGGTGAAAAGGGAGAGATACAAAAGGGTCCAGAGGGGCAATTTTTTCACACACTGGGTGGTAAGTTTCTGGAACAAGTTGCCAGAGGTAGCAGTAGAGGTGGGTACAATTTTATCTTTTAAAAAGCATTTTGACAGTTACATGAGTAAGATTGGTATAGAGATACAGGGGCCAAATGTGGGCAATTGGGACTTGCTTAGTGGTAAAAACGGGGTGGCAAGGACAAGTTGGGCACTAAGGTGGGAGGAAATGCTAGCAGTGATTGGCAGAGAGAGAGGGGCTGATGATGGTGGATGGGGCAGTGAGAGAGATATGCCGGCGGTGATGGAGTTGGGGGGAGGAGGTGTTGGAGGGAGATTCCAGCAATGATTTCCAGCGATGATGGAAGGTATGGAGGAAGAAGATGACGGTGATGATAGGGGGATCGTGGGCGGGGAGAGCGGGTGGGGGGAGTAGGGGTATAGGTAGTGGGAAATTTATATTCTATAAATATTTTAATAATCAAACACCAAAAATGTTTAGATGTTGTCTGTACTGAAAAGTCTGATCAGTATCTGGAAACTGACATTTCTATAAGTTCCCTCTTTCAAGGGTAGTATCTTCATGGAAATTCGCTGATAATTCACTGCTCATCAGAAAAAAATGGTGATTTAAATGATGCCATCGTATCATTTGTGTGTAACGTTACTACAATGAAATTGTCTCACCCTTCTAGCTGTTGCTCCTTGCAAGGTGAAGGAGCCATGAGTTTAATTGATTTAGTTTATTGGTTTTGCATTAAAAGAAATTAAAACCTACTCTGAAAGGTGATACCACTTTAAATCAGTGGTGTTTCATCATGAAGATTTGCAATAATCAAACTAATATCCTGAAAGTATTCTCTTTCTCTTCACTTCTCCAGGTGGTTCTTCCCGATGGCCCTCACCACAGTGTGAATGTGGCTGCAGAAATGATCAAAGTGAAAAGGATGGAGAAAGTATAACCTCGTGCAATGAACTATCCACCTCAAGCTGCGACAGCCAATCTGAGGCCAGTTCCCCACAGGAGACAGTGATCTGCGGTCCAGTATCCAGGCAATCTAATATCCAAACACTGGATAGGCCAGCCAAGAAAGGGCCAGTGCAACAAGTACAGCAAAGTGAATTCCGCAGGAAAAGTGATCTGTTAAGGACTCTCACCAGTGGATCCCGTGAATCCAACGCGTGCAAAAAGAAAGTCAAAGAGAAACTGACAATTGAGGAAGAGTTAGAGAAATGCATCCAAGATTTTCTAAAAATTAAAATACCTGACAGGTTCCCAGAGCGAAAATATCCATGGCAATTAGAACTGCTGCGGAAATACCATCTATAGACAATAAGCAAAGTCCTGCAAGGGCTGCTCCGAAGTTCAGACTGCCTACCCGTCTATGCTCCTGGGCTGTCCTGGCCTCAGACTGTTCCCTGCTCCCAGGTTATGACAATTCCCTGCTCCACAGTGCTCCTGAGCTCTCATTGCTTTCTGTTCCCTGCTTTGAGCTTTGACATTTCTTGGGACACATTTGGGTTTTGACTGCCCTCTGCTCTCCTCTTCAACTGTCTCTGAGCATGGTTGGCCCCATCTACTGCATCCTAAACTAAACAAGGTCATGGATGGGAAAATGGCTTGAGTTCTAATGAGTTGTTTGCTGCTGATCAAAATTCGATGGGAACTCTAACGGTCCAGGTTGTAAGACATACTGAGAAAGTAGGACTTGTGGTGTCAGGCTCACGATTCACAAATTTTCAGACACCCACTCAAACAAGAAAAGCACATGATCTGGCCAAAAAAAATGGACAGACACATAACAATCCTACTTCTGGTCACACTGGGCTCTGACCACTCCTAGATCTAATTCCCCATTACTCCCTGCTCTGGCTCCTGCATGTATTACGTGTGCAGATTGTCAATCAGACTTCAGTTTCTGTGCTGTTCAGTGTAACGACTTTGGTGTTTGTGGCAAAAACAAATTCATCTTCTCTCACATGGAAACTCTCCGAGAAAGCTTTCCTGTACTTAGCGTTTCCAGACTGAAATATCTTGCAGCTACACCCCGATCAGACACCATTAGCTTGCTTGGTTTAATAACAATATAGGCACTTATTGGGTTTTCTCCATTTTAAAAGAAAAAAAGCACATTGAAAAATTTGCATATGTTGCGTGTCAGTAATAATGCAGGTTTAGGCAGAGATTTGAAGCACTAAGTGTGCAGGTGCCCCGACTCTGAAGCGACGGATGCACTTCTACACTTGAATCCAGTGGCTGCTGAAGTTGGCGATTAACTTCATCTTTTAGAATTATACAGGATAAGTTTGAAGTAAAGTGGACTTGCACTGATATACCTAACAAAGTGTGACTCTGAGATTCAGTATTCACTGTGTGATGTTTTAATTGGATCATTACTGACGGTCTGTTGATGACTCGTATTCTTTCCTTAGAGATCTGTGTAACTCTCTTACAATGTGTGACTCCCCCCCTACCCCTCCCAGTAAGTTTGTGATACATGTTTCCCTTCTGGGATGTTGAAGCACAAGTTTGTTTCTTCCATAGGATACTGCCACCAATGGTCGTCTCTACTTCAATGATCAATTGCTAAGTTCAGGTTAAATTCATCGAATAAAACCCTTTGAGGGCTTTGGTAGTATCTCTGCACTGTGTCTGAACTTGATAGGATATTTATATTTTGATTGTTTGAATGTTTGGTGCAGAAAACTGTATTTTATGTGTTATATACATTGGTCTCTTTGTTGTCTGTGCCCCTTGCTATTATGTTAGTGCAAAATTTAAACATTAATTTATCTGTCCTCAGAGGGTTAATTAAATAGGAAACAGAGCACCTTCATTTTTTTTCCTGTGTTTCACTTGGACATAAATGAAAAGGGACCTTAAATCTTACAGATTTCTCAACAAACTGAACAAATGACCCACCAAACAATGGCATCTGTACAGGTGCACCATTGAACTGAGCAATTTTATGGTCACTTTTCACTCATTATCTTTTAAATGTGCAATAAGATGGTGTAATTTTGTGTTGATTGAAAATATCTGTCATTTTTATGTGATGTCATTGTGACAAATACAATTTATGGGCTTTCTGGGTTCTCCCCCCTATCTATCCCAAACCACGAGAATCTCCTTTGAAGGACAGATCTCACCTCGTTTCTACTTTTACTTTTGCTTAATAGCCAGAAGAGCAATTGTTCCTCACTGTGATATAATTTTGCTGAGGATTGACATCCAAAAATACCACCTTTTAACAAGCAAGCCCAGCCCGGTTTGAGCCACTGGCTTTGCGTATGTCTTGTCAGTGCCAAGTTAATGATAGAAAGACATTGCTAACTAGGCTATATCAGCCTCTTTTCCCTGTGCGCCATCAAGATCATCTATGTCCCTTAAAATAACTCGTAAGTGATAAAAATAATGACCACTGCTGAACTACATCAGACTGTTAGCCGAATGCAAAGCAGCTGGGACACCATCTTTGGCTACTGGGCTTACTTGGATTCAGTAGTAAGTTGTTGTGAATTGAGGTCTTATATTGCACCGTGTTCTTGCATATCTCCATATAACTGGTTGATATTTCTGTGGTACTGCACTGTTTTGTTTTATAAATTACAGACACAAAAGAAATGTGTGACTGATGGCTTGTAATGGTTGGAAATGTATAGTTTAAATATACAGTATAAGGAAATGCACAATATTTATAAATAAAAATATACACAAACCATTCAGATTGCTGATGTATTACAATATGAAGCAAAACATTAGTCAAATGTTATTAATAAATTTGATGACAATATCTTGATGGCTAAGATTAGCTAATTTAGCACAGACCAAGTGTTGAACCTGGGACTCCATTTTCTGTACATTTACCCATTGAACCATCAGAGGTGCTTGTAGCAGTATTGGTTTGGAAGAGTTTTACAACAGTTTTATTTGGCTTTTGCCTAGTATTTCATAATTTGGGGGTACTTTGCTGACTTCCTTTGGCTTTAAGTATGATGTATTGGACAAAGGCAACTGATATTCTAGAGTTAAAGGCATGGGAAAAAGGCATGGTTCCTATTGTAATGACCACAACACCAGGGAGCAAAGGGAAAATGAGATTTCCTCATTCTGCCTGATTTTCTATCCACCCATTTAAAAGACCAACAAGTTGTTTGAGCTCTGTCTGGAGATACTATCTTTCCATCCTTAATTTCGTCTCCGCCCTATGGCAAGGTCATCTTTTATGCTGAAGTGCAATAAAAGAAAAATGTGTCCTCATAACTCCCCACCACTGCTGTACATTTGTAATGACACATGTTATGAAATTGTAGCATAAAAGCTCAGCAACAAGAAAGAGAATATTAGAACTCTTTGCAGTGATTCAATATGCAGTTTAAAGAAGAGCAGCTTACAATGTCTTGTCCTTATGGAAATGCAACTGTTCCAAATGTTTGTCATTTCGAGGATACTACACTGGTATAACATTCTTTTGATTTCATGAAAGAACAGAATTGGTGCGTGCAGCCATGATAAGATTTTATTCCAAGCTAAGCCTAGATTTATTGTTGTATGAAGCCAACTAGTGATTGAGCAGCATTTAATGGTGAGTGACGTTACTGATTGCATATTGTAGAGTTGTAGAAGCAAAAAATGGTTACAACACAGAAAGAGGCCTGTTGTGTGCCTGCTGGCTCTCTGCGAGAGCAACTTGGCTAGTCCCTACAGGCCTGCAATTATTTTCTCTTCAGATCTAATTCCCTTTTGAAAACCATGATGGAATCTGCCTCCAACAATGTCTCAAGCAGTACATTCCAGATCCTAACCATGTACCTTTTCCTCGTTTTGTTCATATTCTTTTGCCATTCACCTTAAATTGTTGTTCTCTATTTTTTGACCCTTCTGTCAATAGACTCATAAGATACAGGAGCAGAATTAGGCCACTCGGTCCATCAAATCTGCTCTTCTGTTCCATCATGACTGATATCCTCCTCATCCCCGCTTTTCTGCCTTCTCCCCATAACCCTTCAACCCATTATCAATTAAAACTCAGTCTAACTCCTCCTTAAATTTACTCACTGTCCCAGCATCCTCTGTACTTTGGGATAGCAAATTCCATAGATTCACAACCTTTTGGGAGTAGTTTCTCCTCAACTCTGTTTTAAATTTGCTACCCTTTATCCTAAGACTATGACCTCTTATCTAGAATGCCCCACAAGGGGAAGCATCTGCTTCACTTCTACTCTACCCATACATTTACCATTTTGTATATTCAATTTGATCTCCCCTCATTCTTCTAAATTCCAGAGAGTATAGGCCTAAACTTTCAATGTCTCTTCATACGACAAACCCTTCATCTGTGGAACTAATCTAGTGAACCTCCTCTGAACTGCCTCCAACGCCACTGCATCTTTCCTCAAAAAAGGGGACCAAAACTGTGTGGGAACAGTTTCTCTCCATCCCCTCTGTCCAAACACTTCATGATTTTGAACATCTCCATCAGCTTTTTCTCCATCAGAGCATTTCCTCTCAGCTTTCTTTCTCTTTTCTGAATGATGCAATCTCAGCTTCCCTCATCCCTGGCACAGAGTTACAATTTGTAATTCAACAAAGCTTTATTTTGTCATTGGAATTTCATTGAGGTTTCTGTTTTATGTGTAAAAAATTAAAAATTTGAGATAACTTTCTTTTTTGACAACATTATTTCCCTATGTTAAGAGTAGATAGCAAGTCCCCTTATGTTCTGAGTCATCAGAATGATGCAGCCTACCATGATGTGATTGATTTCAATGAGGTTTGTTGGCCATGTCAGGTTTGACTAGGGAGTCTTTGCTATTGACGATCACTTTAACAAACTGGAAGATGTATTCCTGCAATCTATTCCATTCCTGGGCATTGAGGTCCCTCAAAGCGACCTATTCTTTTTCCATTAAAAAAATAGCTGCATGCTCAGTATAAAATAGCAGAATGAAAAATACTTGATAGATTTGATTTCCAAATGTTTTCAGAACACATTCCAGTTTGTGTAATGGGTTCTCAACAAGTTTAATTTGTGGAATAAAGTAGAAAACAATCATGCTGATCAACATGAAAACATGTTAAAATAGATTTTGGTTAACTATTTTCAATATGACACAGTGAGTAATCAAACAATTCAATGATAGAGTGGCCATCACTCCTTAATTGCACTTTTAATGATTTCTTTCTTTTGTAAGGTACACTAAATCAGTCATTGCAGTGGGACAGTTTGTGGACTCCACCCTACAAGATTTTTAAAAAAATCATACGATTAGTTATACAGCAGCTTATCATGTCCTTAGGGTGTTTGAATGCACTGTATTTCCAATTAATTTATTTGAAGTCCAGTCACTGCTAGCCAAGTTTTAGTACTGCTGGCAAATATGGGCCATTGTGTTGGCAACCAATTTGAGCATTCCAAATTTCCACAAGGACGAAATAAGATCATTGGCCAATTAATCTGCTTTCCACTTTGGGAGAAATACTGGCCTAGCCACCAGTCGAAACTCCCTCTTCTCTCTTGGTTGATGCTGGGCAGATGAGACCTCAGTGTAACAATTTATTTGATTCAGTACTGTACCAGATTCAGCCCAGTTGCCTGCTCTAGTCCTGATGTGGGTCTTGAGCCCAGAACCTCATTATAAAGATAGAACAAGCACAAGCTTCCCACGTGATGGGGGGCCACACCAGCTAGTTGCTGATAACCCTGTCAAATAGCCCCTAACTGGAGCTATAGATCTGCGCATCGCCTGTTCACTTCCTTGGAACAGGCAACCAATTTGCCTCCTATCCACCATTGGGAAATCACCCCAGTAGCTGTACTGTGTCATGGAGCTGTCCCAACGTTTAGTATTCCATATCTGTTCTGTTTGAGTTTTCCCAGACATGACTATCACCAGCAAGGCACACTTTCAAGACATCCCATTTCATAACTGAACATTATTTGGGGAGAAAACTGTACCACAGGAACTCCTACATGGCCTGTCTCATTCTCCTTGTCTATTTGGTAGTCACCCGTTCCTTCTTTATAAAGTTTATTTATTAGTATAACAAATAGGTTTACCTTAACATTGCAATGAAGTTACTGTGAAAATGCCATGGTTGCCACACTCTGGTGCCTGTTCGGGTACATTGAGGGAGAATTTAGCATAGCCAGCGCACCTAACCAGCACATCTTTTGGACTCTGGGAGGGAGCCAGAACACCCAGAGAAACCCCACGCAGACAGGGAGAATGTACTAACTCTGCACAGACAGCCACCCAAGCCAGGTCCTGGCATGTGAGACAGCAGTGCTAACCACTGTGCCATCGTGCCGTACTCTTATGCTGCACTCTTATGCTGTGTGGTGACATGCTCTATACATGGATCTCAGCAGATAAAAACATTACAATAATGCCAGCTGCTGCTTACGCCTCAAAACTCCGATCTTGAGCTTCTCTAACTGATGACACCTCCAGCAGTGGGATTGTCCGACAATGAATCATGGTACAGGATGTGCATTCAGTGGGGCTGAGTATCCTGTTGTGTCTCTATTTGTTCTACTACTACTAGAAATAAAACCGAATACTGAAAAACACAAGATTTAAGACTTAAAATGTCATCTATATTTGTTAATCTACATCTACAGAGACCCAGAAGAGCAATTACAAAAAACAGCTAATGGGAACTTTCTCTCCCAGTGTTATTAATGAAGTGCAGGCAAGTTTTCTTTCAGAACACATAGTTACCAGTGGGACAAGAACTAAGAAATTATGCAAAACAGTGGGAGTGTTTTACAGCAGATTCTTGGGTCCACAGGCTATCTTAGTAACTTAGATATTGGTTATACATCATAGGGATTCTCATAATGATGGGTGAGTTGAGATTAAAAGGATCTGCTCCTGGTCCTGACCGGGGTGGCCATTAACAGGTTCACACAGCGGGTAGCTAAGACGTCATTTGGCCTGACTGCCTCTCTCTCTTCCGTGCCTGGGTGTCCCTGAAGAGGGAGCGTATGGAATCCACCAGTATGCTTGATGCTTTCTGTGGCTGGGGGGTGTTGGAGTGAGGGTGAGGGGCGCTGGAGCACATCATCAACAATCAACACCAGGATTGTTCTTTTACTTTAAATTTATTTTAATTTAAGTTTCCTGATTTCCTCACAGTTGGATAATGATGGGCCTGGCTTTTAACTGGTGATGGGTTCCCAAAAGGAGTTCATTCCAAACCAGCACTTGGTACTCCAGAGTTTCTCTAAATGGGGCAGCACAGTAGCATTGCTTCTTCACAGTGCCAAGGACCCAGGTTCAATTCCCGGCTTGGGTCGCTGTCTGTCTAGAGACTGCATGTTCTCCCTGTGTCTGCGTGGGTTTCCTCCGGGAGCTCTGGTTTCCTTCCACATTCTGAAAGACATGTTGGTTAAGTGCAATGGCCCAAACAGGCGCCGGTCTGTGGTGACTAGGGGAATTTCACAGTAACTTTATTGCAATGTTAATGTAAACTTTACTTGTGACTAATAAATAAACTTTATTTTAATTTAAATAATTATCACCAAGTACAAACTCACATGTTTGACAATTTTGAGTGCGCGTACATTGTTTTTATTATCTCCATCTTGTAGTTATTAGTGTGAACTTCAAAGTTCCGAAATGCTTACAGCTTTATGCAGTTGGAAAGGTAGATCCCATTAGCTTCATTTTTAATATGACAAATCCATTACACAGCTTGCACTATGAGTCATATTTGAGTTAGGATTTTATTATCGGTCGATCAAATACCATGTTAATTGTTTAAAAATTTATTAGTGGAGATCCTCTGGTAATTGGCTTCGATGAAGTAGTGATTTTGTGGGGGGTGTTAGGGAAAAGTTATCAGGAACACTGATTTATTGGTGGTAGGGGTGGTCCAGGATTCCGAAAGCCCCGAGAGCTGCCCAAGATTCTGCCAGTCATAGGCTGAGAATCCACAGATTCAATTGGTGACTCCAAAATCGGGATTGGAAACTCAAAATCCCACGAGAAACCAAAACCATGAATTTTACCAGCAAGACCTCCAGGCGTGATTGTCGCCATGTGCTCACCATTGAGGGAATGATGTTCCTGCCCAGGAAGATCAGGAAGCTCATTTAAATACATTTGCGTATCATTAGTGGCCTTCCCTGCTGTATATTCCCCTCAACTGGGTGTCAGCAAGATTTATACCAGGTTTGTTAAAATGGGAGCCAGGCGAAGGAAACCTGCTGGGAGTGCACAGGTAAGTAGAGCCCCGGTGGGGAAGAGGGACATGGCCAAGAAGTAACCTGGTACTTCTCCCAGCACCATAACGTTGCCCCCTGATGCCTGGGGATGTGAGTGGCAGTGTGGGGGGCAGGGGGAGGGGTTGGTTCACTGGGGATCTTGGGCGAGATCGTAAAATCCTGCCTGAGGCTAATGGAGATTCCCATTCTGCAAGTCTCGCCCACCCTGGTAAAATTCCAGCCATCATCTGGCTATCAGATAACCAATGTATTTTTCTGTAAAGCTGGGGAGTCATCCTGCTTGGCATGAAATCAAGACAGTGACATCCACTTTTGTGGAGTTGCTTTGTAAACTCCCAAAATTAACCCCTTTAATTACTTCACTAGAAATGGCTGACAGTACAGTCTATGACTAACAATGTGCAGTAAATGGGAAGCTTGCTGGAAATTGTCAAGGTGCAGTCTTCTGCTCATAGAATGAAGGGCCCTAGCTTAGAATCAAAGATTAGACCATGTAGGAGATGTCAGTGTCGGCACTACAGAAGCCTAGTTCTCCAATAATGTTGGCCAGACTGCTTTCTGACCAATCATGTGTCATGATTGTATGGGCGTTAGCGCAGGCTTGGCATGTGTGTACCAGCAGCATATAGACTGCGAAGAATGTGATGTCAAACAGTGTATAATGCATAGTTGGTCTACAAACTATTATTTTGGACTGATTAATGGTTTCTCTTAATCAAGCCCAGCTGAATATGGGTTCCAGACTTTGAGGGGATTTCCCCGCAACACTCCTTCCACCCGCCTACCCACCAAGTCTATTTAAAGGGATGATTGTGGGATTTTCAGGTGAGTTGCTTTTGACTTTCTTTTGTTGGAGCAGAGCGAGGGTAAGTATTGCGCTGAATGTTGCTAGGCGAGGCCGCATGTCTGGCCAGTTGGTAAGATCTTGCACATCTGAAAGCAAAAGTGTAAAAGAGGAGGATTGGAGTAATGGAATGCGAGGGAGTTAGATGGAAAGTACTATCTGCAGTTTACGTTTCATATCAGGCAGCAGGATGCAGTGAAGTGGGATTTGACAAGATGAACGAGGCAGGAATGGATGGTAAGGGTTTGGTTTAGGTTAGAGGGTCATTGTTTTTTAACTGGTCGGCGCAACATCGTGGGCCGAAGGGCCTGTTCTGCGCTGTAATGTTCTATGTTCTATAATCCTGGATTTACTCAGCAATGCTGGATGCAACAATCCCCTGCCCATTTGCAGCAGGTGTCATGGCGGAGGGATTGGAAAATATCACGAGAAAGCCAAAAATTGTAAAACCAAGTTACGTTTGTGTGCTGGAGCTGGAAACAGTAAACCATGTTTCTCGCCACAGCAGATCAGAAACATTATTTTAATATATTTGCACCTCATTATAAGGATTCCTTGCCGGAATCATCCCCCCGACACTGCATCATCCGGGCTTGTTGGTGTGCAATTGGAATGATGTGTTTCACAATGGGGTGTAAGTGACGTGCACCTGGCAAATCTGCAGGTGCCTTTAGTGGGAATCAGCACTAGGCTTCGTAGACAGCACCACATCGCTTTCAGAAGGCTTGCCACAGGTAAATCTCTACTTATCAGACCAGCAGTAAGGTGGGGCTGGATTTTAATGGGCTGCAGGTCTGGGGCAGCACTGGGAAAGATGGGGGTGGGGGGGGGGGTGCAGTGAGGGGGAGTTCTGCTGGGCTAAGGCTGTATTTGTTGGGGGGTGGGGGTTAACGAGTGTGGAACTCAATCACATGACTACGTGAGGAATTGGGCTGTTTAGCATCCTCAGTGCCAGGATGGTGTGAGAGTATGTTACAGAATGGCAGAAGCCACTGGGTGGCGAATCGCTGAGTGAAGAAATGCCTCAGTTTACAATGTTGAGTTTGCAAAGACTGTCCTTGTTCCAGTCCAGGGAGGGGAGGGCATGTAAGTCCAGTCTCAACTGAGCCCAGCATGTTGTGTGCAGAGCATGGTCATAACATGATACGGCTCGGTGCGTGGGATAGAACATAAAACATTACAGCGCAGTACAGGCCCTTTGGCCCTTGATGTTGCACCGTCCAGTGGAACCAATCTAATGACCCTCTCACCTAAACTGTTCCAATGTTATCCATATGCCTATCCACTGACCATTTGAATGCCCTTAAAGTTGGCGAATCCACAACTGCTGCAGGCAGGGCATTCCACGCTCTTACTACCCTCTGAGTAAAGAACCTACCTCTGACATCCATCCTATAATTACCACCCCTTAATTTATAGCTATGTCCCCTCGGGTTAGCCATCAACATCCGAGGAAAAAGGCTCTCACTATCCACCCTATCTAACCCTCTGATCATCTTGTATGCAAGATCTTGGATTTCCAGCATCATACTGCATGATACGTTCAGTCAGGGGAGGCATCATTAGCCTATGGATAGGGAAAAGGCATTGGGGGGGTATCTGAGGGTGTGCATGGGGTAAATGTTTAACTGTGTAAGTGGGCTCAAGATGGCGAGAGGTGAGGCTCAAGTGGGACATAGCCTTGGACATTTTGAGGTGAATGTGTCTAACAGATGAATACCCATCACAATCATGGTGGGATCAAGGAGTACAAAGGGATGTTTGAGAGGTTGATGAAGAAGGAAACCTGAACATCCAACTCCTCTGGGTCAATGGAAAGGGTTTCCATGCTCATATAGGGAGGGTCTAAGCTGGTCTGGCAATAAGAATTTGACAACACCGTCTTTCACCCAACAGTAATAGTGTAGCACAAAATTAAAGTGAGGAGATCCTCTGCTAATGAGAGCACTGAAGGTGGATTGGAGGCTCATCAAAGGGAGCAGAAAGTTCCATAAGACCAAGGACCAGCAGACCCACCCTCCAGATGCAGATACAGAAATATCATGTGTAGGTGGCATGCGAGATCCAGAGTCTACAAAACTCGCATATCTTCCTGCAAATGAACAAGAACCAGCATTGCCGATGTCTCTGGATATCCAGGTATCTGGTGGTTCACGTTTGCCATGTTGGCACCATGGACACTGGGAGGGCATTCATTATGTGGGTATGCCGGCGTTGGACTGGGGTAAACACAGTAAAAAGTCTGACAACACCAGGTTTAAGTCCAACCGATTTATTTGATAGTAAACTCACTAGCTTTCGAGGGGATTCCCTCTTCTTCAGGTGAATGGAGAGTTCTGGCCTCAGACAGAGCATATAAAGCACAGACAGTTTACAGATTACTGATTAGAATGCGAATCTTTACACCTAACCTGCTGTTCAAGTCCTAAAGTGGCTGACACTTTAGGACTTGAACAGCAGGTTAGGTGTAAAGATTCGCATTCTAATCAGTAATCTGTAAACTGTCTGTGCTTTATATGCTCTGTCTGAGGCCAGAACTCTCCATTCACCTGAAGAAGAGGGAATCCCCTCGAAAGCTAGTGAGTTTACTATCAAATAAATCGGTTGGACTAAAACCTGGTGTTGTCAGACTTTTTACAGGGCATTCATTGCCATGGCTCTGAAACTGACAGCCGCACTCAATTTCCATGATACCGGCTCTTTCCAGGCTCCACTGGGAACTCCACCCATGCGCAGACACATACATGAAGTCACAACTGCTCTTCTTGCCAAGGGTTACAATTATGTAAACTTTGCAAATGATCAAGCAATCCAGAGCACCAAGCTTTACTGAGATTTCTGAATTCCCATAGGGGCAGACATGTGGATATGAAAGCTCCTTGGCAACACTCAAACACATAAACAGGAAAACCTAGCACCTGCTCAACATGCAGCTGTTCTGTGACCATGAGAAATTCATCACAAAGATATCCAGGAAGCATCCATGATTCCTACAACTTAAGTAAATTGCAGATTTCGGACATCTTCAAGGGATCACAAACAATCTCGGGCTGGTTCCTTGGTGACAAAGGGTACCAGCAAAGAACATGACTGATGATGCCCATGTGGCACCACAAAACCCTTAGAGAGAAGGTACAACAAGCATCTTTCTGCTACCTTGTACTTTGTGGCGTACAGGGTAGACACTCTAAAGATGTGATTCCAGTGCCTGGACAGATCTAGTGGAGCACTCCACTATAGTCCTCAGATCATGAAGGCGTGCTGTGCACTGCACACCCTGGTGCAGCAAAGTTGGGGAGAACTTCCAAGGTGCCAACATGGAGGAGTTGCACATCTTCTTCAATAAGAAGAAATTCAAAGGGGATTAGGCCTTTGAGTTCAAGGAAGAGGGCATGGCATGGGCCCATTGAGGAAAGCAAGTGTCTGAGGCCCTCATTGACACCAGATCCCAGGTAGGAGAAGGATGAATTACTATGAGCACTTTCTTCGACAAGTGCCTTCCATCATGGGCCAGTTTGGACATCGGCATTGCTATTCATCTCATTTCAATCATACACTTCAATCTGACAGTGAATGGTTACACATTCAGCCTGTGGATGCTCTGGTGGTTTAACTAGAAGTGCCTGTGAAAGGAGAAATAGTTAGTGCATGGCAACGACTCTAAAACAGCACCATGCACTCACCATATGGTATCTGAGGGATGAGTTTGTGCAGGATCCTCATTTGGGTGTGATCTGCCCACCTCACCATCGCTGCAGGCACAGTTCACGTCTGCTCCAATCAGCCCATTCAAAGGGAGTGCTTGATTTTAGCCACTCTATATTGTCTGCAACTTGTCATTTCAATTGTGCGCAAACTTGTCCTGCATAACAACAGATGGAGAGTATGATCAGTATGCATGGCGGGGTAGAGAGAGAGAGAGAGTGTGTGTGTGTGTGTGTGTGTGTGTGTGTGCAGTCATGGATAGGATGAGGACATGAATTGCAGAGATTCTGAAGCTAGGTGGAGGTGTGTGTGAAAGAGTGAGTTGTGATGTCCCTGAGCTGGTAGCAAGAGAGATGCCAGGGAATGTATGATGGATTGGTGAGTGTGTGAGTTGGGAGTGATAAAGTGATTGACTCATCCTTTTTCTGCACTGGGTAGCTGACCCTCTCTGTGCAGTGTTAACACTGACCACTGCCGTCACCTTCTCCCAAGGCGGAGTGGTGAATTTGTTGGACCTCCAACATGGTGGTGGGCCTCCACTGCATCCAGCAGACATTCCAGGGAGGCATCACTGAATTTCAGAGCCCCCTTTGGCAATCTCTCTCATCTATGGCAGTCCTGGGCTGCAGACGTTAAAACAAAATCTGTGCATGGGATACTGTTTAAATATGGCACCCGGAATGAAGAAATGATGAACTATCCGAGCGAATCAGAGTCAGTGACCCAGCATGTTTCCTGTGTGTGCGTAATTAAGGATTGGGAAGCAGACAACACGGCATGAAAAACTGCCATTTTGGCCAAGTTTTCATGGCCAATGATGCACCTAATGCAATGGGTGGGAAGCCCTAGGCACAGGCTGGAGAGTTTTCAGATGAATATTTCCTTAGCTCAGCCCCCTCCCATACACATATATAAATTTGTGTGTACACACACATCCCACCTACCTTATGGGTGGACATAAACTGCTTCAGCATTTTGCTATTCAGAACTGATTTTAAAATACAGCCATTTTAATATGTTCTAATATGTGCGTTGACCATATAATTTGAATGTCATACTTGACAAGCTGCTTACAACAATGGAAGCTCAGGTCCGTTGCACTTATGGAGAACAAGTAATTCTTCAGTCGCACAGTCCACCCGTTTTAATAAAATCCTTGAAAAGAGTAAGACTGTTTGAGCCTATTAGTCCATTTGTTCTATATAAAGAGCTTTGTGTTAAGCTCAGCCAGGATTTAACCTTATTGGGCCTAATGCTGAAGATAAATTGGCAACCTGCAGAGATGGTTTAATAGCCGTGTCCATCACTGTCAGAACATTGTCACTGGTGATGGAGAATGAATCGTGACAAAATGTGCTCCTATTTTCGAGCCATCTGATTGAGTGGCATCATTTGCGGATGCTTTTCCATCGCGTGCTATACTCAGTTGTCTTTGTAGTTTAAAATTTAGCTATAGCAAACTTACTCGCAAGAAAATAAACAGCAGTCATTTGGAGTCACACTAAATCATTTTCTAAACTGCAGTTGATCTTCAAATGTATGTTCCTGGGCTCTCCACACCTACAAAAAGCAGTAGTCAGACAGGAAGGAGTATAAATCAGCTTGGCATTGTACAATCCTGGGAAAAGGTTCCAGAGTTTGAATCCCTACAATGAAGAAGGAGGCCATTCGGCCCATCAATTCTGCACCAACTCTCTGACAGAGTATCTTACCCAGGCGTCCCCCCACCCTATCTCCATTACATTTACCACGGCTAATCCATCAAACCTACACATCTTTGGACTGTAGGAGGAAACCGGAGCACCCAGAGGAAACTCACAAGGCCTTGCAGCAGAAACATAGGAACACAAGAAAATGGGTAGACTGCGCAGCCAATTCAACTTAATCAAGGCAGATCCATATCTTAACTCTATTTACCCACCTTCATTCTATAAACCTGTAATAAACTTGCAAAATTGAAATCAATCTCACAGTCAGTTGCCCAAGGCTGGAATTGAATCTGGGTCCCTGGCACTGTAAGGCAACAGTGTTAACCACTGTGCCACCATGCCACCATCCTAGTTTTCTGCTGTGGAGAAGAACCTGCCCAGCTACAGATGCTGGGAAGTAAATGCAGTTCCGGCATCCTTAATGGTGATGCCTGTAAACTTTCCAGGAATCTATGATGAGGTGAACTATGACGAGGATTACTCCCCTCTGTTAGGAATGGGTTAACTGCAACCTTCCACTTTAGACCTAATTTGTATGTGAATTGTTTGATTGTACTCACTGGCACTGTGTGTGTGTGTGTGTGTGTGTGTGTGTGTGTGTGTGTGTGTGTGTGTGTGTGTGTGTGTGTGTGTGTGTGTGTGTGTGTGTGTGTGTGTGTGTTAAAGAGAATAAAATGAGTTTGTGAAGAACTGAACTTGTATCATCTTTTATTACTGGATTGTAACTGAGAGGCTTAACATTGGGGAATGGTGCATTGTTGGAAGTGGCATATTCTTTGAGTTAGACATTGAAACCAAATGCCTGCCTGCTTTCTCAAGTGAATATAAAGGGTCCCATGGCAATATTCAAAGAATAGCAGGAGGTCATCATTATTCCCTCAACTAGTCTCTAAAATAGATTACCTGATCATTTATTTAATTGCTGTTTGTGGGACCTTGCTGTGTGTAAATTGTCTGCTGCATTTCCTTTAATAACACAGTGATTGCATTTCAAATGTACTTCATTAGTTGTAAAGCACTATGGGACTTCCGAAGGTTACGAAAAACACTATATAAATGCAAGTTTGCTTGTTCTTCTTTCCAAAAGTTCCTCCACTGATAATCAAACTGATTACATTCCTATAGGCTGTGAGATCCTCCTTTATCTGACAAACCACTATACAACCTACATAAGAATTTGCGATACAAACACTATCATTACGTCACTTGTCAAACATAATATGTCCAATTTTTTCCATGAATTAACTTTGAGTGATCTTCATTTTTCTAGAAAGAAAATACAATGAGTTTTCATCTCCATTCCCTACCTACCAAAAAGTCTAAAGCCTGCCCTTTTCAAATTCCTTATTTGTGCATATCTGTTTCTGATGGTTGTCATGATGGTAAGAAAACAAACCCCGGAATTATACAAGGAAATATTGGATGGTAAAAAAAGACCTGAGCTGTATAGTTTAAGAAATAAGCACCAAATCTGTCTGAGGATGTACAACTAATCACCAACAGAAATGGCTGCAGAGGAACAACGGACCCTTCCCTGTGCTTCCGGACGTGGGAAAGAACAAAGAACAAAGAAAACAACAGCACGGGAACTGGCCCTTCGGCCCTCCAAGCCTGCACTGAACATGATGCCTGTGTGAACTAAAACCCCCAACACTTCCGGGGACCATATTCCTCTATTCAAGTCCTATTTATGTACGTGTAACCCATCCAAAGCGAGGTTACCATATCTGGGAAGGACAACGGGACATAAGGGCACTGTCATCTCCAAACTCCTGGGTGTAATGACTCACCTGAGGAAGAAGCAGCTGTCCAAAAGCTAGTGGCTTTTGCAACCAAATAAACCTTTTGGACTTTAACCTGGTGTTGTGAGACTTCTTACTATAAACTGGCTTAGACAGGTTAGTACATTCCTGCCCTCTTGGAATGAAGACACCTGGAGCTTAAGCCTCCTTCTGTGTGTGTGTGTGTGTGTGTGTGTGTGTGTGTGTGTGTGTGTGTGTGTGTGTGTGTGTGTGTGTGTGTGTGTACGTACTGTGAGAAGAGCAGCTGAAAGTTTGCTTCACTGAAGATAATGCAATAACTAAGACAAGGCCCCTGCAAAGATAATCAGTTTTGCAGGAACATCTAAAACTTTCTCTCTTTCTGTGAAAGTCAATAAGCCAACAGAAGGATCGCAGCTGGAAAAGAACTGAAATCTCGACCAAACTACTGAATAAAAGGACACCTGAACTGAAGAATCAACTGTTTGCCGGTGGAAGAAACCATTCTGAAAACAATTGTAAAGGTTGCAAGTGGTTCATCATCTTCTCCTCACAACTCAAGGACTAATTGGTAAAAATTTTTTATATTTATTTACTATTGGACGTGATTCTTATCTCTAATCCATATGACTGCAGATACATTTTTTATCACCATTTCTAGTATTTTTAGTAGGATCATAGAATCCTTACAAGTGCAGAAAGAGGCCATTTGGCCCATCGATCTGCACCAAATCCCTGACAGGGCACCTTATTCAGGCCCACCTGATCCCCATAGGTCCATGCATTTACTGCGCTAATCGTCTTAACCTACTCATCTTGGGATACTAAAGGGTAATTAACATAGCCATCCACCTAACTTGCATATATTTGGACTGGCTAATAGAGTAGTAAATAAACATATTCTACATTAACTCAAAAAAACCTGGTTAAATTACTAAACATAACTGTTGCATCTGGAGGAGATATCCAAGGGAAAGGGAACCTTGTTAGTTTTAACCTTTTGTTGCTACCAGCAGAGGGTAGGTTAAATAAAGACATGAAGCTAGTAATCCCTTCTCATCCAGGGTGGTGACACTTAGGGGACATCCCAGCTGAACGGTGACAAATCGAATGGTCTCGCTTGGATGAATGCCCTAGGGCTGGTCATAACACTGTGGGAATTGTAAAAACTTCTTTCACAGGATGTGAGCGTCGCTTGCTGTTCATCCCTAATTGTCCTTTAGAAGGGAATGGTGAGCTGCCTTGAACTGCTGCAATCCATTAGTTGCTGAACTATTTCTGGTCAACAGGACATTAGAAGCATTCCAGCACAAGAGAAGAGCCATGCGAGGAGCAAAGTGATTTTATAAATTATTTAAGATAGTTAAGGATGTAGAAAGTCTTATTTTATGTTAAACTCTGGGAGTAAAATTAGGGACATGGCTTCAAACTAGAGAAGGAAAATTACAGGTCAAATAGCAGCAAAATTGTCTTCAACAAATAGTTATGAGCATGTAGAATAAACTGCCAAAAAGAGCAGTGGAGGCAAAATCATAGAAATTATTGAAAAATAAATATTGAATGCTATAATGGATGGAATTGAAATATCTCTGGCTGGATGAATCAATGTAGGCTGAAAGATAATTCTGTATCATAATTATCTGTGATGCCAACAGCAATGTTCTAATTCTGTTGCTTGCTGAATAAAGTTTCATATCTTAATTTTAAAAGTCAGTTTCAACGTCGCATATCTTAGAGTCAGTTCAGGTGGAATTTTCTTGTTCCTCCATGGTGGGTTTAATGGGGGGTGGAGGGGAACAATTTGGCAAGAGCCAAAAAGTTGGTTTCCCCACTGCTGTAAAATGACTGCGGAAATGCGCACTCCTATCCATCACGAAGGGTTATGGTGTGGAAATGCCAGTGTTGGACTGGGATAAACACCGTAAGAAGTCTCACAACACCAGATTAAAGTCTAACAGGTTTATTGGTGATTGATGTCAATAAATTGTCCCTAAATTGGATCTCCCTTAATCTGGCACACATATAATTCCCTAAATTTGCATCCCTTTATTTTGGAGTAGGTCGAAGATGGACTTGACCAAGGCACTCACTGAGTGATAAAGTGGGTGACGCGGGCTTGTAGGGCTGGAGGGCCTGTTTCCTGTGCTGTGATGTTCTTTGTCACTGCCCAATCATCTGTGACACCAGCCAGTTTTCTTGCTAGTCCAGAACAAGTCTCAACCAACATGGCTTGCAAATGTCAGACTCATCCGCAAGAAAGCCTTGGGTACTCATGAAGGTTAGAAGTGAAGATGGAGGCTTCCCGTGACCAGACATTGGAACACTACGTGCAGCAGTGTGTGGGTGAAGCATCGGCAACATGGATCTTGCATTTTCCAGGATCTTACAAGATGTGCATCTTCTGACTTCGACGGTGTTTGGGTGCCTTTTAAATTTGGTGCTGGGATATGATGGCTGGGTGTGAGCCCTCCAGCATGCTCTGCCACGCTATATGTCGGGAAATCCCTGACTTCATTAATTAGGTCAACATCACGCAATGTGACGCAAATTTGCAGCAGCCCCTTTGGTGGGAAATTTTTCCTGTTACCACACCTGCTATGGGACTTAGTCCCAGGATGGAAAATTCCACCCTTTATTCCAGCATCTGATCGAACAGATTAACTTTTGATACATCTTTATCATCATTGCATTGAGAACACTTTTCCAGCACAACACCTAACTGGATCAATAGTTTGGCTGACATATTTGAAAAAACTATATCCAGAACCCCAAAATGTTCCTGCTGCAAATCCAATTCCTCCATTCATACTGTCTAAGAAGCTAATAGCAAAGCCATTCATACTATTCTGCAGAGGGAAAGGCTATTCCCACAGGCCCTCATAGTTCCAATGTTCTTTGTGTAAAGTACAATTTCACATGTAGTTAATAATTTGTCAGTACAGTAAAATCAATTGAGAAACGCTGGGTGAGAGTTTCCATCCGCGCTCGCCCCAAAACCAGAAAATCCTGCCCCAGGTCAACGGACCTTTCGATGGTCTGCCTCTCGCCTGCTACGATTCCCATGGCAGGCAGAATGGGAAAATTCACCCCATTGTGTTCAAGATTGAACTTAAGCAGCATTTTTGCAAAATTGTGCATTCTTTACTCATGTTTTATAATGATGAGGACAGCCTCAATCGGTGCCTGTGAGGTGATGTTGAGTTTGGTGCCATTCTAATTTTTATTGACAAGTCTAGAAAAAAAATGACTAATTCTGGAACTGTCCAACACCTTGTATAGATGAGGTCAGAATTTTTAACTGGCATCTGTCACAAATAACTCTGCTGACTGGTGTGTTGCCCAGTTTCTATGAACCCTGAACTAGTGTGTAAACACAAGCTGCTATTTTCTATTGACAGTTCAGAAGGAATACTTTATTGGATAGTGTTCAAAATTTGTTGACAGATGTTCAATCATGATGAGAAAATAGCATTTAAACCACTACTGACATTACATTACCTAATCCAGTCAAATATTCATTAGAACACCAAAATAAATTGATTGTAATCAATCCCACAGAAACAGCATAAATTTTCGTATTTCTCAGCTGGACCAATAAAGATTGTAAACTATTTTCTTTCTTGGCTCAGTGGAGAACTAACTTGAAGACTCCAGTGCAGCAAAATCTATTGAATCATTCCAGTGTGGGCAGGGAGGAGCCTACTCTCAAATTTCCCTTTGTAGTAATTAAAAAGTGTTCTATATTACTTTGCGCATCATGATTAACAGCCCACAGTAGCTCCACTACATGTAAAAAAAATTCCTTGGTGGTGCTTTGTTTGCACATACCATTAAGTAGCTGGATGGCGCCTGTAGCAATATTCCTTCAACTCTGGAGAATATGTACCTTTAAACAATGGCCAAATGCACAGTAATATAGTGTTGAATATTATGCAGTTGGACTACATTCCTTTGATAAAGCAAATGACTGATCCAGCCATCTCCTCGCCATACTCCTAACCAGAAATCCTCTGCCACACCAGGAATGGATAGTTGGAACTCCCTCATGCCAATCAGACCTTTCCAAGTCTTGTGATGCAGTGGTAGTGACCCTACCTCTGGGCCAGAAGTTCTAGGTTCAAGTCCAATGCCAGGACTTGTTGGTTACTGAAGAAGTGTTCATAACACGGTTCAATGGGCTGATAATCCACTCGGACATCCATCCATCACTTTCCCACTGTTGCTCAAAGGGAAAAAAGTGTGCATATAAAGATATGCTTAATAAAAACCCTAAATATTTCCAGTCTAGCCTTGTCCATGTCCTCATCCTCCTCTTTATAATATGTGAATAGATGGACTCCAATTGGGAAATCAAATCTACGGTCTGCTGCTTCCTTAATGTAATGAATTGAAAAAATTAGGAACAATGCCATCTTTCTAGGTAGAGAAGATTGAAGAGTTCTGTTAATCTGCTATCCTTAACTGACCAAACAAATAGTTGCCAAAAACCCGTCTGTGATAGAAAATTGTGAACAATGTTAAATGTTTCCAACACCTGGGTAAAGTTTATGTCTGAGACTTGTTAAACAGTCTAGCTAAACAGAAGAAACCCTTTGGTGCATAGATAGATATGCATTCCAGAGACACGGCGACAGTCTAATTTTAATATCTTGAGGGGTTTCTGCACGATTTTAGGCAGGAAGTCAACTGGAGAGCGGCTGTTCTGCTGGCTCCCAGCTGATTGTCACTAGTGCCAGGGTATTCAGCTAGAAGTGACAGCAGCTGGTGAGCACACCTGCCCAAACATGAATGGGCCCAGAAAAGTCATGCAGTAATGACAGAGTGACCTTACATGATACATTTGCTTTTACTACCACTACAAAATTGCTGGATATAAGTGGCACTAACATATTCCTGCTGCCTAATGATCTTGTGGCACGTAAGGGAGGACTTAAATTTTAACAGCCCTTTTAAGGAACTGCAATCAATTACGTTGAAATAATTTACATGCCTTTGGAATACAGAACTTTTCCTTACAAAGATTTGTCCTTCTCTTCACTTTCCCTACAGACAGATTGCCCCGTTCTTTTACCTACACCAATCATTTTTCACCTATTGGCATGAGCGACAATCTCATAGATGCTCTCCAATCTTTTTCTATGGAAAATCTGTCATTGGTCAGAGGCAGCTGAGTAGGACAGGTGCAAAGACCATGCTGTTACATTACACTGGATGTCAGCTGTAGCAACATATCCGAACAACTCCAGCAATCAAATTAAAGGTAGCCATCAGCACTCAAAGTCCAGAGCCAAGTAAAATGTGAGCTCTGAGAGGATTGGCTGCTGCAATGGGTTAAATACTCATTTTTCCCTTCTGCAGCAATGGTGCACCTCCAACCTGGATTAATGGAATGAAATTCTCATCAGTTGACTATGAAAGGACTACTGTGAAATAAATTGGACACTTTCTATCCAATTATTAGAAGGCATGGATCTACAATGCAAAATTGGCCCAGTTTACCACTACTTGGCTTATCCAACTAGGAATGCCACAAAATGAATGATGAATTTGGAAACTTGAAAATTGCCATACTGGTGCAGTAGAGAGTGATCTTCTGAGGTTAGAGCTGATTTAGCTACAGTAGAGTAGAGAAAGCATCACTCTGAGTCTGACTGTGTCATTACTGATTTCTCAGATCCAATACAGACTGGTTACCATAACGCTGCCTCATGTCCTAACTCACATCAAGTTCTGTTCATCCATCACTGGAGTACTCGCTGACCTGTAGTGGCTCCGAGTTATGTAACACTTAAATCTGTCCATGACCTTTCTCCTCCTTTTCTCTGTAATCTCCTCCAGCTCTGCACTCTTCTGATCCTCAGGCCAAGTGACATGTGCATGTATGAGCCCCTAACCCCTATTTTTGATAGATTGCTCCAATCTGGAATGTACTTCTTAGCCTGGAAGAGGATAATGTAGTCTTCACATTTAATAAAGTTAACAAAATGAACCTGGGTCACTACTGCCCATTACTTTGCATCAGGAATAGAAAAATTGTTTGAGGGAATCATTAAGGATGCAATATAGGATTGATTGGACAAGTTGGGACATATAAGGAACAACCAAATAGTTTA
This sequence comes from Carcharhinus amblyrhynchos, assembly GCF_965287045.1. Lineage (NCBI taxonomy): Eukaryota > Metazoa > Chordata > Chondrichthyes > Carcharhiniformes > Carcharhinidae > Carcharhinus > Carcharhinus amblyrhynchos. Next base: position 31,213,799 of record NC_137336.1, on the reverse strand, counting down.
AAACAAAGATGAGGAGGAATTTCTTTAGCCAGAGGTGGCGAATCTGTGGAACTCTTTGCCACAGAAGGCTGTGGAGACCATGTCGTTGAGTGTCTTTAAGACAGAGATAGATAGGTTCTTGGTTAATAAGGGGGTCAGGGGTTATGGGGAAAAGGCAGGAGAATGGGGATGAGAAAAATATCAGCCATGGCAGAGCAGACTCGATGTGTCGAGTGGCCTAATTCTGCTCCTAAGTCTTATGGTCTTATTGTGTATCGAACCACTTTATAACTTAGATCACCTCTCAGTCTTTCTCGGGAAAAAGAGTCCCATTCTGTTCAGTCTATTTTGGTAAACAAAACAGATAAAAATGGACTACAAACATTTTATTATACAGGTTAAATCTCGAACCATTGACTTTGTAATCTGAGATCAGTGTCCAAATTTCCTTTAGACAATTTCCACACTCACTGATGTCAAATACAAGCTGGAAAAATATATAAGCATTCATAGGTCTGGAGGTCATGAAAAATGATATAGATTGAGTCAGGCATCCCACTGGAATTCATAATGGTAGTATCAACAGAAGTGACAATAAAATTTAGGCTATAGGGATCACAGCAAACTGAAATAAAAATATATTTGAAAATTATTGATACTAAAACCAGACTGAGGTCAGAATGTGATGGAAATTATCTGGTGGGTGCTACAGATTGAGATAAAATCGACTAATTTGTGGTGAATGATACAGACTGAGTTTGAGGTGGAGATAATGGGACAGGGTACATCTTTTCTAATGTGTTGTCAAACATCCATGGTGCCACCACCCACTATCCCCGGCCCCCACTGCACCCTCCCCTCTGCACCATCCTGTGGTGTCCATTTGAAAGCTGGCAAAGTTCTCAAACATGTCCTTACCATCAAGAACTCTCTGGTGAACATTTGCCACAGGGAACTAAGTAACTGTAAACATTGGGCATTCTTAAAGATCCAGGCAACCTGAGCCTTAAAGACTCAGAATAACTTCCACGCAATCTCTTTTTTATTGGTTGTCAAGTCTTGGGAAACCGGCATTGGAGGCATTAATTCAAATGTATGTTTAACTCAATCGAATTAAGAGCAGGGATAGGCAATTTGGCCCATTGAGCCTGCTCCACCATTCAATAAGATCATAACTGATCCAATTGTAACTCAATCCCACATTTTGGTTGACTGATAATCTTTCACCCCCTTTGTTAATCAAGAATATGTTCAAGGATTCTGCTTCTGCTGAACTTTGAGGAACAGACTTCCAGAAATTCGCAACTTTCTGAGAGAAAAGATTTCTCCTCAACTCTGTCTTAAATGAGCGACCTCTTATTTTTAAACAATGACCACTGTTGATTCTGTTACAAGAGGAAACATCCCCTCACACCCTGTCAATATCCCTTAGGATCATAAAGGTTTTGATCAAATCACCTCTTTCTAAACTCTGGTGGATTCAAACCTAATCTCTTGAACCTTCATTACTACAACTACAAGCCACTCAGGTAATAGCTACATGATGGTTAGGTCACAAAGAGATCTGGATTTTCTGTCAGCGCAACCAATTTGCTTAAGGGGTTAGGCCTCTTATCTGCATATACAAAGAGCGTAACATCTGTTCAGGCATGAACCCTCGACAACTGGCTTGTTGCCCATTCTAGGAAGGCAGACAGTGCACTTCTTGCTCAGAATATGCATGCTACTTATCAAACTGGATGGATCATCTAGTATCTGAACAATAGAACTGCATCTCAGGCTTGGATGTTGCTCCGCATTTTGTTGAAGTGGAAATTTTTCTGCTTCTTGGCTGCGGTAGAAAGACTCAACAAAGTTCATTCCAACAAAATAACTTGTCTTTATTTACAAAACACTGCATGCAATATTGGCAAAAACTTGAGTTCGGAGAGCCATCGTTACAACTTGCTAATTCTTCCTCAAGTCTGCCCTTACATAAAGAATCAATTCAGTATTTATATATAATCATTATCAGTTTGCATAACCCGAGCTTATTCAGGAAGCTGATCAAATAGTGGCATCATAAGTAATGTCATAAAAAATGGTACAACCTGCAGACCTCCTAGAACTCTTTGTCTCATCAGTCATACCTTTATCTTGTCCTTTGATAGAACAGAGGAAGGTCGATGACTCCTTCATTCCTGACCTTACCTGGTCATACTCATACAGCCCTAGGTTATGTGGAGTCAGCCTTATCAGGTCTTGACCTTCTCTGGTCTTATTCATGTCTTAGGTTATGCAAAGTCAGTTTTCCTTATTTTGTATCAAATACTTGACCAATTTTCCCATCATGCCTCTACTTCATTCGTGCAACTTCACATTTCAGCATTCTGATGCTGGGACCAGTTAGACGTGGGGAGGGTTCTGAGTCCTGACTTATTGGCGGCATGTCCGACAGTGCAATCTTCCTGAAAACAGATTTCAATTAATTGCTTCATGTAAGCCATCCTACTAAACACAAGCTGTGTTGCTGCTGGCCCAGTCAGAAAGCTGGTAGATCTGAAGCCTTGGCTCCCCCTTCAGGAGAGGTAGGTGCTGCTGAGGCAAGTAGGGAAATGACACTTCAGCATGGAGGCAGGTTTGGCAGCATGAATTTAAAGTTAAAGTTATTCAGGATGAAGATGTAAGGGTCCTTCAAATTGGAGGAAAATGTCCTCCACTCAGATGATTTGGGCCATGGATGTGCCCTCACTGAACAGCAATCCCTTCTTTCTTTGCCTGGTGAGCCTTCAGATCTTATGGCTTCATCCCTTTTGTGACTACAGGGAGGTCACCTCCATTGAGGTAGCAGCTGCTATACCTGGCAGAGCGCCACTTTACAAGTAGCAGAATGCTGGTGCGGCCTCAAAACTCAGACCTAATTGAGTCAATTGTCTTAATTGGCTGCTGGCCTCAGTCAATTGTGCAGCTAGTATGGGTCCCCAACTGCCCTTGAGAAGCGTTCCCTGGTGGCAGGAATACAGCACCAACAAAACTCCCTCCTGTTTTTCCAGCTGTCCCATTTCCAAGCCAGCAAAGGGATAATTCAACACTTGGGTTGCGATTTTTCAATTTTTATTTGTGAATAAACATGGTATTTCCCCTCTTTCTATAAAGCAGTGTGATGACATGAGGTTTTGGACGTGGTTTAATGATGCAGAACATGTTTGTATCCTTTGAACACACTGAAGTGCTCGAGCCATTTGAAGTGCTGTTTATGGAACTGTTTTCTTGCGCAACAAGAATGGAAAATAATTATTTAACAAGCCCATTCATTTAATTCTTCACTGTCAGCTGCTGAATAATTTCCAATTTCAGTGCAACATTTCAACTTTTGTCAAGTTCTCATTAAGGGTTGCATGTGAAACCTTTTAGATACTGTCAGTGGCAAGATTTATTGTGACATGATCAAGGAGGCAAAGCTTTGAGCGAAAGTTAAACTTTCCTACCCACTATTTGATTGTCATGACAACGTGTGCATCTACTAACAATGTAGAACACTGTTGCTTCTTATGCTTTTGTTAGAATCTTCGCTGGAATAAATCTTGGTTTCTCATCTGGTTGAGAAGTATAGAAAGGGCGAAAATCTCCAGTCTCATACACCCTGTTACCAGTGAGACTGGAGAATTTGGCACTCAGCCGAATCTCTGTTCACAGCAGCAGGACCACGTGCCAGGTGAGTGAATTCCAGCCTAGAGTTACTGATAAGTGTAAACTGGTCCAACAGATGTTGTGGTAATGCATTAAAAAAAGTTTATTTATTAATTACAAGTCGGCAATGGAGTTACTGCGGAAACCCCCTGGTTGCCACATTCCGGCACCTGTTCGGGGGTGCTGAGGGAGAATTTAGTGTGGCCTATGCACCTAACCAGCTCATCTTTCGGACTGTGGGAGGAAACCAATGCAGACATGGGGAGAATGTACAGATTCCACACAGACAGCGATCCAAGCCTGGAATTGAACCTGGGTCCCTGAAGCTGTGAGGCAGCAGTGCTAACCAGTGTGTCACCGTGCCACCCTACTGAGGTCACTGAGAGTTTGATTCATATCCTCGGTTAAAGTTGACCTGTTGGCTTGCTGCTTCCATTAGAGCTCTATGCCCTTCAGTTGAGCTCACCTTTTTGAACTTGTTTGTTCTTGGATGTTCTGCTTGAGCTTTCTTGATTTCCTTTGCTCTTTTTCAACTTACTTGTTTCCTTGATGGTACTATTTGTGCAGACTTGCTCTGTTTCTAGCCCTTTTCGGTTGTATTTGTTCTTATGGGTTTGGTGTTAGCCCACTTTTCCTTTTTACTAGTATATGAGTTGCCAACTTGCAAATTGTCCTGCTCCCATTCCTGCATTTACAGGCCATTAAAACTAATTTATTTTACCAATTTATGCTAGTTGAGACTGTAGTTTGTGTAAACATGTTTTTCTACTCTTGCCTATTTGTGTGCAGATGATTGTTTGTTGATTAGTCCTTCCGACCCATTGTATATTGGAATAATAGTTAGCTTTGCAATTTTTCAATATCTCTTGTGTACATGAAGCCATAGACAGTTAACACATGGTATAAATAAATCTTCAATCTTGAGTCATGCCCTTCAATGATAAATAATGTGTAAAAATATCTTGCAATGTCTGTTGACAGTACAATCTTCCTCCTTTCAATTCTGACAAAGAGTCAAAAGGACTTGAAACGTTAACTCTGCTTTCTCCCCTTACAGATGCTGCCAAACCTGCTGAGGTTTTGCAGCATCCTCTGTTCTTGTTTCAGATTCCAGCATCTGCAGCAGTTTGCTTAATCACATAGCTGTATGATTAGTTTTCAGAGCTAGTAACCAAGTAAAAAATCAAAAGATATCATATGCTGGATTCACGTAATCCAGGGAATCATTTATGGAAACAACAAAAGTTATTTATTAGTCACAAGCTTACATTAACACTGCAATGAAGTTACTGTGAAATTCCCCTAGTCGCCACACTCCAGCGCCTGTTCGGGTCAATGCACCTAACCAGTACGTCTTTCAGACTGTGGGAGGAAACCAGAGCACCCAGAGGAAATCCACGCAGATATGGGGAGAACATGCAAGCTCCACATAGACAGTGACCCAAGCGGGGAATTGAACCCGGGTCCCTGGCACTGTGAGGCAGCAGTGCTAACCACTGTGCCATGGTACTGCCCACCAATAACATATGGCACCAAACTTGGCCACTCAAATGGACTCATGTGAGTAACTTATTGTTGTTTGCAAGTGGATCTCCAGAGAGAGTACTTTTTGTTCGTACTGCCGTGAAGTGGGTTATAGTTCAATGTTAAGATTAACAATCTATTCAAAGGCTTCATCTGATAGTGGTTTTGATGTCACCCGGGATAGATATCTCAGATGTAGAGATGCTGGCAATGGATTAGCATAAGCACAGTAAGAAGTCTCACAACACCAGGTTAAAGTGGACATTAACTTGGTGTTGTGAGACTTCTTACTTTAGAAATCTCAGGCCAGGAATTCAATATGTGGGTGATGGTCTCACTTGGATGATCACAGCCACAATTTGAGCTGATCCTCATGTTTCACTTATAGATCAAATGGACACATCTTCCCTCTGGCTCACCCTTAAGCAGTTGAGGATTGTCTGGATTTCCCACTAAAGGTTGAAACCTGGGAGCTCACCACCCGGGTCAATTTACCAGGTTACAGTTGGTAATGTTTGTAGTCAGCCAGGAGATGTGTCATTGGGAGGTGGGGATATAATCGGATTGTGTTCCAATAGGGATGACGGGATTTCAGATGGATGCATGGGATGTCTTTGTGAGGTCCTGTGCCAATGGGAGTGCCTTATTAATTGTCAGTGTCAGAATTGTTTGAGAAGGAATTTTACTCTGTAAACATCAGGAAATTCAATGTCTGCTATAGACAGTACAGTGGCGCAGAGCTGGCTGCAGAATGGAACTAGCAAGAGAGTGGAGGGACAATTCCAACTCAAGAGTAAGACTTCCTGTAGACTAATTATGGGATGGCATGGGAAGTGTCCATAAAATGTGGGAAATTGGGACTAGCTTAGTGGTTAAAAAAAGGGGTGGCAGGGACAAGTTGGGCCGAAGGGCCTGTTTTCATGCTGCAAACCTCGATGACTCTAAAGGAACTTGTAAGCAAATAATCTAGGTTTCATAGCATCCAGAGAGTGCAGAAGGAGGCTGTTTGGCCCACGGGGTCTGCACTGACTCTTCAACAGAGCATCCTACCACCCTATCCCCATTATCTCCCTAGCCTACTCATCTGGGGACACTAAGGGACAATTTAGCATGGCCAATCCACTTAACCTGCACATCTTTGGAGTGTTGGAGGAAACTGGAGCACCCGGAGGAAACCCACGCAGATACGGGGAGAGCTTGCGGCCTCGACACACTCACCCAAGACCAGAATCAAACCCCTACCCCTGGCACTGTGTGAGGCAGCAGTCCTAACCACTGTGCCACTCTGCCACTCAATTTTGTGGCTGAGAGTGAGAATGATGAATAAATGGAAGGTAAAATAAAGGATTGGTTAGTCTAGAAGAAGCCAAAGAATTTTGTGACTGATACAACTCTGCATTTATTCCTTTGGCCATATTACAATTGACAGAAATTTTCATATTTCTCTGCACATCTATGTGACGGTTGTGTCATAATGCAATCGTTATCCAGCTTGCAGAGAGACTTATCTTTCTTTTATCGTAATTACCATGGGAATCTAATTCAAAATTGATTCTATGCAGAGTTCACATTGCTACAGAGCTCAAAAGAATACAATGTGTAATGTGCTGTTTTTCACAAACAAATCTGACCATCATTACCCATGGATTCTTTATTCCGATAAACCTACTTATGCACCTTTTTTGATCCCTTTCTTTTGGATTCAATTGTAGTCAGTTTTACCTCAACAGGAGTCTGTCTAAAATGATCCACCTGCTCAGAATACACTGACGTTCTTCACCTGAGGAGATGGAGCACATACTGCCTGGCTACAGATGCCGAGATTACAAAGCTTTCTTTCCGATGCCTCTGAGATCAGTGAGCAGTAGGGAGTCCTAATGAAATCCATTTTACAACCGCTATCAGGCTTCACTCAATGAATAATTGCAGGTGTTGTCTTTCAAGCTCAAGCAACATCAAGCAGCCGAAGGACAGAAACCATCTGCAGAAATATATATCGAATTACTTATCCTTTATTTAATTAAAAAAGAGAAAGACTGAAATAGACAAAATGGGCCAGCCTTTCTGAGAAAATAAAGGTGCCTTTGTCCCATTTTTAATGCACACAGTGGCTGGCAAGTTCAGGGAATTGAGGGTTGGTGCCTTGAGCTACAAATCTTCAGAACATGTTGGTTGCTTTGCACACATGACATTTCACTGCTGGACTCCCCATTATTGTTGAGAGCTTGCTCCATTTCAACATCAATTGATCATTAAACTCTCCACTGAAAGATAAGGCTGGAACTTTACTTTAGAAACATCGAAACATAGAAGATAGGAGGAGAATGAGGCATTTGGCCCTTTGAGCCTGCTCTGCCATTCATCACAATCATGGCTGATCATCCAACTCAATAGTCTAATCCTGCTTTCTCCCGTAACATCTGATCCCATTTTCCCCAAGTGCTATATCTAGCCGCCTCTTGAATACATTCAATGTTTTGGCATCAACTACTCCCTGTGGTGATGAATTCCACAGGCTCACCACTTTGTGGGTGAAGAAATATCTCCCGACCTCCATCCTAAATGGTCTACCCCGAATCCTCAGACTGTGACCCCTCGTTCTGGACTCCCCCATCATCGGGAACATCCTCCCGGCATCTACCCTGAATAGTCCTGTTAAAATTTTGTAAGTCTCTATGAAATTGCCCGCCCATTCATCTGAACTCCAGTGAAAACAATCCTAACCTAATCAATCTCTCTTCATACATCAGTCCTGCCATCCAGCCTGGTAATAAGAACGCTGGGATCATTGTTAGTACAATGTCAATAAGTCTCTAAAGGCCAGAGAAGGACCAATTTAAGATTGAATTTCATCCCTACATGTAGTCAATGGTTATTGAAAAACATTAAAAAGACAAATTTATATTCTTAACAAGTTTCTTTTATTTTTCCTTCTTGTCTCATTTTCTCTACTTCTTTCTCCCAGCTCTTTTTCAGTCTTTCCGTAATTGATTTAACTCTTAACTCATGCAGAAAAAAAATTGATAATCCTCAACAGGTCAGCCAGTATCTTTGGAGAATTAATTGTCCACTGCAAGTGAGCACAGAGAATTAGGCACTTAACCAAATCTCCATTCACTGCAGCGTGAACGGCTGAAAAATTCCAGTCAACATTTCAGGTCGATGACCTTTCATCGGAAAAGCTTCTTACTCTCCACAAATGCTGCCAAGTTGCTGAGTATTTCTGAATTAAAATCAGAAAATGCTGGAAAAGCTCAGCAGGTCTGGCAGCCTCTGTGGAGAAAGAAACAGTGCTAACGTTTTAAGTCTGTATGATTCTTCTTCTATATTCTTCTATGTTATGCTGAGCATTTCTGGGTTCCTTGTTTTCCACATTTCCATCGTTCACTGTATATTGCCCTTAGGTCTAACTCCAGCTGCAGGCTGGAGTGGCACCGAGGTATAAAAATGTTAAGACCGCTATTGCCATCAGAGCGACTTGGTGATGGAGGCAGCTCTTGGCAGTGAGGATGACATAGACTTGCATATAAGTGGAGCTTCCTGCAGGCATGGCCTGTAAACTTCAGTTGGGCAAAAACATCTGTGAGCTTCTCTCATCCTCCAATGGCTACAAGTTTGTGAATTCTCCCTTGCAGCTCTTCTTCCTTGTAATTTTCCAGCAATCCAACAAATTTCACACCTTGCCACTCAGAAATCTGGTCAGAACCCCAAGAGAAAAATTCAATCTTGTGAAAAGGTAACTTCTCACAAAGCTCTGACCTTGACATATCCATCGCCACAGCCAAATAGGTCACTTAATGAGTTGAATTCTGCACTAAAGTGGTTGGAAACCATACAATTTATGTTCATTTGTCAGGGACTTGCTGGTTTCTGGTGGGCATGTTGACTGACTAAAAAGAAACCTGTTTGAAAATAGATCTCCTCATACTTCTAGCATAGAATGGGTGAGGGAGGGTAGCGCCCAGTTTTCAGGGTCTGAGACATAGATGAGCAAATGGTAAAAATCCCCCCAATAGCACTCAGCCAATCTCTGAAAACTTGCAGAAGAGCCCTTGCTCTAAAAATTTTACGAGCTGCTGTCGTTAAAAGTATGAGCCCCAATGGGTTTCTGTAGTGTACTGTTATCTTTAGTGCCAGACATAAAATTGTATTAACGCTCTTTATTCTAAGACAGGATAAGCTGTCATCAAATAGAGTTAATCTTTCGACTTATGGAAGACTTAACTTTCTGTGTATTTTGTCTTTTTTTGAACTCCTTTCTCCAAATATTTTGTTTTGTTTCTTCATTATGATGAGACAGAGGGTATTAGTCTTTGCATAATGCAGCAAGCACGTTAAGTATTCACTATTCATAAAGCACTCTTTCCGGGGCAAGCACTAAATGTAATGCTAATTACTGAGATAGCCAAGGACCGTATAACACCTCAACCATGAATTGGAAAATAATGTTCAGCTTCTGTAGGAGCTCACCTTTGTTAGTTCTGTTGTCGTGGGAAAACACAGATACGCAGTGGTTCCATGATGTTCTTTTGTGCTGTCAAGAGATTTTCTGAAACTATTGTGCGCTTGCCTGTCTCTGAGGCACTAATAGGGGAATCCAACTAATTCAACAGTCAACCTTTTCATAACTTGAGTTTCAATTTTAATCAATTTGGTAAAAATGGCCTGCTGGGCAGGAAATAAATCACTGGGTGAAATCTTACCTGAAAATGGCATAGTGTTGTTTCCAGTGAGCCTCTTTCTCTCCAGAGAAACCGGTCTGCTTTCTCTCCAGATCTTACCACACACTGCCAAAAAAAAAATCAATGGGGCATGTTTCACGCTGTCATACAAAAGGAGGGGCCTCAACGTGCCAGCAAAACCCGGATGCTCGGAAGCCGGGGTGCCAACTTTGAAGGGCGCCCCAATCAGAACCTGAGTAAACCTCCCCCCAACCCACCATGGACGTCTCTGGGGCCTGCCTCCCCAGGGCCCATTACTGGCCCCTTCTACCCATCCCCCCCCACCAACTGTCACTTCCCCAGACCCCCACTGCTAATCATTGGCACCCTTCCACCTTCTCTACCTTCTCCACGTTGCCCTCCCTCCCCGCACCCCCGACAGTCTGAGCTGGCATCCACGTCCCACCATGCCCTCCACTGTCCTGTCATTCCCCCCCTTCTCCATCAGATCCCGCCAACACCACATCAGGGTGTAGATCACTGTGTGCACAGTGGGTGCTGTGGGTGTGGATCCCGGTGCTCACAGTGGGTGCTGTGAGTGTGGATCCCAGTGTTTGCAGTGGGTGCTGTGGGTGTGGACCCCCATGTGCGCAGTGGGTGCTGTGCATGCAGATCCAGGGGCTCACAGTGGGTCCTGTTTCTGTGGATCCCCGTGTGCAGACTGGGTGCTGTGGGTGTGTACCCCGGTGCTTACACTGGGTTCTGTGGGTGCAGACCCCAGTGCTCACAGTGGGTGCTGTGGGTGTGGATCCTGGTGCTCACAGTGGGTGCCGTGGGTGTGGATCCTGGTGCTCACAGTGGGTGCTGTGGGTGTGGATCCCGGCGCTCACAGTGGGTGCTGTGGGTGTGGATCCCGGCGCTCACAGTGGGTGCTGTGGGTGTGGATCCCGGCGCTCACAGTGGGTGCTGTGGGTGTGGATCCCAGTGCTCACAGTGGGTGCTGTGGGTGTGGATCCTGGTGCTCACACTGGGTGCTGTGGGTGTGAATCCTGGTGCTCACAGTGGGTGCTGTGGGTGTGGATCCCGGTGCTCACACTGGGTGCTGTGGGTGTGGATCCCGGTGCTCACAGTGGGTGCTGTGGGTGTGGATCCCGGTGCTCACAGTGGGTGCTGTGGGTGTGGATCCCGGTACTCACAGTGGGTGCTGTGGGTGTGGATCCCGGTGCTCACAGTGTGTGCTGTGGGTGTGGATCCTGGTGCTCACACTGGGTGCTGTGGGTGTGAATCCTGGTGCTCACAGTGGGTGCTGTGGGTGTGGATCCCGGTGCTCACAGTGGGTGCTGTGGGTGTGGATCCTGGTGCTCACAGTGGGTGCTGTGGGTGTGGATCCCGGTGCTCACAGTGGGTGCTGTGGGTGTGGATCCCGGTGCTCACACTGGGTGCTGTGGGTGTGGATCCCGGTGCTCACAGTGGGTGCTGTGGGTGTGGATCCCGGTGCTCACAGTGGGTGCTGTGGGTGTGGATCCTGGTGCTCACAGTGGGTGCTGTGGGTGTGGATCCTGGTGCTCACAGTGGGTGCTGTGGGTGTGGATCCTGGTGCTCACAGTGGGTGCTGTGGGTGTGGATCCTGGTGCTCACAGTGGGTGCTGCGGGTGTGGATCCTGGTGCTCACAGTGGGTGCTGTGGGTGTGGATCCCGGTGCTCACAGTGTGTGCTGTGGGTGTGGATCCCGGTGCTCACAGTGGGTGCTGTGGGTGTGGATCCTGGTGCTCACAGTGGGTGCTGTGGGTGTGGATCCCGGTGCTCACAGTGGGTGCTGTGGGTGTGGATCCCGGTGCTCACACTGGGTGCTGTGGGTGTGGATCCCGGTGCTCACAGTGGGTGCTGTGGGTGTGGATCCCGGTGCTCACAGTGGGTGCTGTGGGTGTGGATCCCGGTGCTCACACTGGGTGCTGTGGGTGTGGATCCCGGTGCTCACAGTGGGTGCTGTGGGTGTGGATCCTGGTGCTCACAGTGGGTGCTGTGGGTGTGGATCCTGGTGCTCACAGTGGGTGCTGTGGGTGTGGATCCTGGTGCTCACAGTGGGTGCTGTGGGTGTGGATCCTGGTGCTCACAGTGGGTGCTGTGGGTGTGGATCCCGGCGCTCACAGTGGGTGCTGTGGGTGTGGATCCCGGTGCTCACACTGGGTGCTGTGGGTGTGGATACTGGTGCTCACACTGGGTGCTGTGGGTGTGGATCCCGGTGCTCACAGTGGGTGCTGTGGGTGTGGATCCCGGTGCTCACACTGGGTGCTGTGGGTGTGGTCTCCGGTGTGAACAGTGGGTGCTGTGGGTGTGGTCTCCGGTGCTCACACTGGGTGCTGTGGGTGTGGTCTCCGGTGTGAACAGTGGGTGCTGTGGGTGTGGATCCTGGTGCTCACAGTGGGTGCTGTGGGTGTGGATCCCGGTGCTCACAGTGGGTGCTGTGGGTGTGGATCCTGGTGCTCACAGTGGGTGCTGTGGGTGTGGATCCCGGTGCTCACAGTGGGTGCTGTGGGTGTGGATCCTGGTGCTCACAGTGGGTGCTGTGGGTGTGGATCCTGGTGCTCACAGTGGGTGCTGTGGGTGTGGATCCCGGTGCTCACAGTGGGTGCTGTGGGTGTGGATCCCGGCGCTCACAGTGGGTGCTGTGGGTGTGGATCCCGGTGCTCACACTGGGTGCTGTGGGTGTGGATCCCGGTGCTCACAGTGGGTGCTGTGGGTGTGGATCCTGGTGCTCACAGTGGGTGCTGTGGGTGTGGATCCCGGTGCTCACAGTGGGTGCTGTGGGTGTGGATCCTGGTGCTCACAGTGGGTGCTGTGGGTGTGGATCCTGGTGCTCACAGTGGGTGCTGTGGGTGTGGATCCTGGTGCTCACAGTGGGTGCTGTGGGTGTGGATCCTGGTGCTCACAGTGGGTGCTGTGGGTGTGGATCCCGGTGCTCACAGTGGGTGCTGTGGGTGTGGATCCTGGTGCTCACAGTGGGTGCTGTGGGTGTGGATCCCGGTGCTCACAGTGGGTGCTGTGGGTGTGGATCCCGGTGCTCACAGTGGGTGCTGTGGGTGTGGTCTCCGGTGTGAACAGTGGGTGCTGTGGGTGTGGATCCCGGTGCTCACACTGGGGACAGTGGCAGCCAGACTATCCAGGATGACAGTTTTGCTTGCTGCACTCTAAAACAGAGATCGGGGGTGAGGGGGGAATGGATAATGGGACTTGAGGGTGAGGAGGGTTTGGTGGGGCTGGAGGGGAGGTGAAGGTGAAGACTAATACATGAGGATAACAGAGGCATGGCCGTGTTCTGGATCGGGAGTGGGGTGGAGCGGTCAGATGCACTATGCATGATGGCAGACTGAGGGAAGATTGTGATGGGGTAGCTGGAGTCTGGCATGTACAGAGGGACAGTAAGAAGTCTCACAACACCAGGTTAAAGTCCAACAGGTTTATTTGGTAGTAAACGCCACTAGCTTTCGGGATTTGCCCCTTCATCAGCTGACACATGAAGGAGCAAACCCTGAAAGCTAGTGGCATTTACTACCAAATAAACCTTTGGACTTTAACCTGGTGTTGTGAGACGTCTTACTGTGTTTACTCCAGTCCAATGCCTGCATCTCCTCATCACGTACAGAGGGATGTAGACGCAGAAGAGGTGGATGGAATTTGGATTGCATGAATACAAGGGGATGTTCTCAGACTCTGGAGTAGGACAGGGATGGTGGTTAATATGACATGTGGTGTAAGGGTTGCATGAGCTGTATGGGGGGGAGAAGCGGGGGGAGACTTGCACACGAGAGATGTGTTGTACAGAGTAGGGGAAATGTAGGGGAAAATGATCTTGTGGGCAATCCTGAAGAAATGAGAGACCTGAGTGAAAGACAGTCTTAGTCCCAGGCATAATACGATCTGGTTGAGTGATTACAGGCAGTCCTGGGACTTTGCAGGCCATGCTGCAGAGCAATGCATGGTCCACACATCAACTTCCTGCTCCAGAGAGGGACAAGGCCTCTGTGCTCACTGGCATTCTGGCACAGCTTGGTGTGCAGGGCATGGTGACAGTCTCAGACTTGGGGGTTTCTGACTCGGTATTGGAACACATATGAGATGGTCATTGTCAGGGGTGGCACTTCCAGCCTATAAATGGGGAAAACATAATAAATGGTGGCAGGGAAGTACAGAAAGTTTTATTTAGGGGAGGAGGGTGTCCTCTGCATGTCACTGTAGATGCAGCCTCACAATGGAGAGGAGTGAGGCCCACATGGGACATGGGGGACATCAACAATTATTGGCTCAATGGGGAGGGAAGGGGCATCCAGCACAATGATTATGGGAGGCAGGGTTAGTGTGGGAGGCTGTGGATCTTGGTAATGATGAACATGTAATGGGTGAACTGAAGCCTCTTCCAACATCGCCATTGATTGAGAAGTGTCTGGGGTGGCATCATGGTGACTTAGATCTGTGAAATAGAGTCTCAGCTAATACGCTGGATTAAGGATAGTGGCTTTCTGGTTGTGAATGGGACATTGACTACAGTTCTTCATCATTCATCATCCTGTTGCATTTATTTGCCCACAGGGAAAGTGGGGAGTGAATGATGGAGTCTGCATTTTGTCTGTTGTCTGCTTGATAGTTTGTTCCAATTGAGGAGGCAAAGAAAGGCCCGATTCCACCTACAGTAGCTTCAGGAGGAGGCCAGGCCTGATGTCTGTTGTCCAGGGAAGGCCCAACAACACCAACCTGGCTTGGATACATATCACTGTTCCTTCACAGAAACAGGGTTAACATCCTAGAACTCTCTCCCTGACAGAACTATGGGTGTATCTTCACCCCATGGACTGTAGCAGTTCAAGATGGGGGTTCACCAAGAACTTCTTAGGAGCAATTAGGAATGTGCTGTAAAAATGCTGGCCTAGCTAGTGATGCCCACAATCTGTGAAAGAATTTTAAAATAGAGTGGGTTTATACATTTTGTTAGAATTAATTTTGTACATATGGTGCCTCCATTGCCCATTCTTCTGAAAGGACTGACTGAAATTTTCCGATCCCATCACGGTGGGAAGTGGTGAGTCAGCCAAAAGTCCACTGAGTTTGGCAGCACTGGTAAATCCCACCGGTGGGCTGAGCTGGAAGATCTCACTGACCTCTTTCTAAGACTAAATCTAGTGAGTGGTGTTCTCAATCCTGTCTGCCAGTTCCATTAACTTCTACAAATGATGCTCCTGAGGTTACTAACCCTCATAGCAACAGAGCTGCATGTAATGCACTTCATTTAGAAACACTATTTCTTTGGGATTTCTGAGGATCTTCTGCCAGATTTATAGTGATTGGGAGAGCTCCCCGTGGAAATCCAACCACTGTAAATGTTTAGCTTAAAAACATTTTATAGCTTTACATGCTGAAAGAAGTATATCCAGACGTGATTGAATTTCAGCTCATAAGAATTAAAATGGGAAGAGTCCTGGAGTTTAATGATTTCTGGTAGCGTATTGGTTAATGATTTTGCATAAGCTTCTTATTTGAATTATTTGATTAACCCATTTAAAATAAAATTCAATGCAGTCCTGAGGGACTTGTTTAATTGAGATCTTGTCTTCACATTCCAGTGGATAGGATGAAGTATCCAAGAGGTAATTTAAAAAAAGAGCTCTTGTAGTTTTTCTATTAGTGTCACCAGTCGGCTTACATTCACACGGCAATGAAGTTACTGTGAAAATCTCCTAGTCACCACATTCTGGCACCAGTTCGGGTACACTGAGGGAGAATTTAGCATGGCCAATGCACCTAATCAGCACATCTTTTGGATTGTGGGAGGAAACTGGAGCACCCAGAGGGGACCCACACAGACATGGGGAGAATGTGCAGGCTCCACTCAGACACTGACCCAAGCTGGGAATTGAACCCAGGTCCCTGGCACTGTGAGGTAGCTGTGCTAACCTCTGTGCCACCGTGCCACTCATATGGGAGCCTAGCAAAGATTTCTCCCTATATCAAATCCACCAAAAATGATTGCGGATGAACTGGTCCTTTACCTTGTTGTTTTATAGTTGCTGTATTTGCCTGCAGAACAATCATTGAATTCACAGGTTCTGATTTTAGCCATGGGTGGATGTGGGCACACCCGGTTACATTCAGTAATATTAACTTATCACGAGAGAGCTGTCACCTGAAATCTTGTAACTCGGAATGCTGAGCTGTCAATCCAGCCCTTCTTTCAGCTATGTCTCAGCAATTGCTACAATATCATTCTTCCACATGTCAGTCTGTGCTCTCAGCTCATCTGCCTTATTCCCTAGACTTGGTGCATTGAAGTATGTACATTTAGCATTGTCAAACTTGCTTGTTGTTTATTCCCTGGTTGTTCTTTCCTCTGACTTTCAAACATGCTTACTAATTTTCTGCCTCTATTTCCAACTTTTCATTTCTCTCCTTTAAACCTACGCTTCAGCTTTGTATTGGGTTTGAGATCTAGATAAGGTTTCTTTAGCACTTGTCTATTACCCTAAGAATACTACCATAGACTCTCATCCATAAAAACCATTCCTGTTTATACACGCATCTATATATACATCTCAGTCCTCTGCACGAAGTTGTCCTTCTTCTACCTGCTAAATCTCAGTTTCTTAGTCATATGACACTGTATCAGTACTTATATCAGTATCAAGAGTTCCAATGTTAATTCTTTACTCTACATCTTCCCTCAACTCTTCATCCCAACTATATACTTACTCCTACACCAGCCTTATTTAAATTCTTACCAGCTCCATTAACAAAGCTGCTGTGAGGATCTTGACCAATGGATCCACCACAGACCCAATCACGTTCAGACTGATGTGAAGTAAAGCTGCATCGTTGTACCAAGACTCTTCTCGATCTTCCTTGTTACCATGCTCCATTTCATCCTCAGCAATCTCCCCGTTGGAATGAAGCTAAACTAAAGAACAAACAGAATCTGTTTAACCTCTGCTGCTACAGACCAGATCCAAAGTCATCGCATCTCTGTCATTGAATTACAGTATGCAGATGATGCTTGTGTCTGCTAGCTCCAAGCCACCTTCAGCACCTTCACCAAGGCATGCGAGAGCACAGACCTTCCACTGTATAGCCGTAAGACAAAGGTACTCTAACACCCTAACCCTGCAACACAGTGCTGCTGCCCCATGGTTATCAAAATCCACAATGAGACCTTTGGACAATGTGGACCACTTTCCTACCTTGGGAGCCTATTATCAGCAAGGGCAGACATTGACAAAGAGATTCAACACTGCCTTCAGTGAGCTAATGAAGTCTTCAGTCACTTGAGGAAGAGAGTGTTTGAAGGCCAGGATCTCAGACTCGGCACCCAAACTCATGGTCAACAGAGCAGTAGTGATAGCCGCCTTCCTATATGGAGATGTGGGCTATGTACAGCAGGCACCTCAAAACTCTGGACCCAGCGCTTCCTCTGCGAGATCCTGCAAATCAATTCACATTGGCTCTTCAGTCACCTGAGAACTCATTTTGGTGTGGAAACACATCATCATTGATTCCGCGAAACTGCTGAAGGAGAGAGTCTTAGACATCCTGCTGTTAGAACATAGAACACTACAGCACAAACAGGCCCTTCGGCCCACGAGTTGCGCCGATCACATCAACACCTACCAACCTACAGACCTATCAATAACCCTCAATCTCATTAAACCCCATATACTCATCCAGAAGTCTTTTAAAAGACCCCAGCGAGTTCGCCTCCACCACCACTGACGGCAGCCGATTCCATTCACTCACCACCCTCTGAGTGAAAAACTTACCCCTAACATCACTTCTGAACTTCCCTCCTTGCACCTTAAATCTGTGTCCTCTCGTAGCAACCATTTCAACCCAGGGAAATAGCCTCTGAGAGTCCACCCTATCTATTCCTCTCAACATTTTGTAAACCTCTATCAGGTCGCCTCTCAACCTTCGTCTCTCCAGGGAAAAGAGTCCCAGCTCCCTCAACCTAACTTCATAAGGCATGCCTCCCAGTCCAGGCAACATCCTTGTAAATCTCCTCTGTACCCTCTCAATAGCTTCTACATCTTTCCTATAGTGAGGCGACCAGAACTGCGCACAATACTCTAAATGAGGCCTGACAAGGGTCTTATAAAGTTGCAGCATTACCTCCCGACTCCTAAACTCAATCCCTCGATTAATGAAGGCCAGTACACCATACGCCTTCTTGACCACCTCCTCCACCTGCGAGGCCGATTTAAGAGTCCTGTGGACCCGGACCCCTAGATCCTTCTGCTCTTCAACACTACTCAGACTTCTGCCCTGTTCCTGCATCACTCTTGCTCTCTCTGCTTCTGCTTTATCCCCTCTGTGCTCTTGGATCTCCCACTGTTCTAACAGTGATTTCTGACTTACGCCCAAGTTACAACTTCAAAGTCAGGCTTCTGTTACAGTAATTAGCACTATTCAGGCAACTGTTTGTAATTGATCGATGGTTGATTGCCAACGCCACTGACATTCTGTTTCGACTAAGTAAATGAACTAGTTTGCAGTTTTAAACTTCTTGATCTTGAATTGTAAATATTAATCTAAATTGCAGCTGAGAAATATTTAGCTGCGAGTCCCAATTCCCAAATATACTGCTCAGTCCTCCAACCAGCCAGTGCTCCACTGCATATTAACCATCTTTTATCATGGTAACTTGTTCCTAAATATCAGAATACCATTTGCTTTAAAACTCCAAAAATAAAAATTATTTGTTTTCCAAATATTTCCCGTGGCTAAATGGGCAAAAAATGAAAGACAACGTACAACATGTTCTGAACAAAATACTGCTGCCATTATATAACACTGTAATCCAATGAATCTTACTACTACTTCTTGTATAATAGACCAAACAGTGAGAGAGTTTTGACGGTGCTAAACATTTTTAAGCATTAAATGTGCTACAGTATTAACAGTCCAATTCTACACCAGAATCAGTGCTGATGTTAAACAGCTGTTTGGACATTTACAAGCAGCATATTCGTATTTAGTTTTTTCTGTTCTAAATCAAATAACTAAATATGATTGATCTAAATTATTAATCTGGGAATTGTGATAACATTAATCTATTCTTTAGCTGGAGTGAATTAAGTTTGAAGTAAACAGCTTTCCGCTTTCTGTTTACTTAAAATCAACAGTGAATACATCTGATTTACAAAGTATTCTCTTCTATAAAAAATACATCTTTTTCTTCACATCCGACCTCTCATAGTATGGGTGCAATGGCGCCCTTAGAGCTCGGCAGCTGGCTTTCTACTGGCGAGAATTACGCTTGGGCGTTTTTTTTCTCTCTAATTGCCATTGTATCCTGGAACTTGCCCAAAAAATCTGCGCGAGTCTCTCCCATTTTCACATTGTTCAGCACTTAGATTGCCCGTATTCATCTGAGACATGTGGAGCTGCCTCACTATTCTTATCCTGCAGTAGATCCTTGCTTGCCAGTGTCAGGTTGTGCAGAATTCAGCAGACTGCAACAATAAGTGACACTCATTGTGGAGGGTATTGCGGGTGTCTGCTGGAATGTTCCAAGCAGCAGTACCTTATCTACAGCTGCTGCATTGTCCTCACCACCACCTAGAAAGCACAAATGCTTGGAAATCCTTTCAGTCCTTTGCCTTAGTTTGAAAAACCTTTGTTTTCATTCAATTTCATGCTGCAATTTTCAACCGAACGGTTTTTGCACAACATGCAGTGTTTGTCTTTCCCTTCACAGTTGAGTACATCTGAATGACTCCCTATTGATCCTCACACCCAACGTTTATACAAAAGAAGACTTGAGAGCAGTTAACTACTTTGTCAATCAAAGGAAAGTTAAAAGGACTGGACTGAAATTGAATGGAAAGGGTTTTCAAAGGGTTTGAATGATTCCAAAGGCTTTGAGCTTTCTATGAAGGCTCAGAGACTTGAAATAAATGCTGTGTTAAAAGACTGGCACTGGGTGAGCAGCTGTGGTGAAGGGAAACATTCCCTCCCATCTCTAGTTAAAGTGAGTGACTTCTGTCAGACAGAGGACATGAAATGGGTCTCCTCACCTCTGCAGCTCCTGAGGGAGAGAAAGAGGAATCCCTTCTGTGGAGTGGAGTGTTGCTGGGATTTGGAAGCCCACCAGGTGTCCGGGGAAATGGAGATTAAAGCAACCAGGCCACATCACAGTTTTCACAGTCTGCAGACCAGAATGAAGACTTTGATCAGGGAGATGCCTGAAATCAGTGGTGTTCAGATTTCTTATGGCTAGATTGGGCACAAGAACCCCATCTTGGGGGAGAATGCCGAGGTCAGCCCCTTTCCCTCAGCCCGAGCCCACTCAAAGTCTGAACCTTTGGAGACTCTGCCTCTGCAGTCTGGCAGAGGGGCACATGGGCACTACACTTGACTCATTGATTCCCCCCATGCTAGATATACAACGTTCTTGACCAAGGCCTGCCTGGTGCAGATTCTGCTGGGGAGGCAGGTGAATAGTGGAAGGGCTTTTAATCAGGCTTCAAGCCCACTAATTACATTCAGAATGGCAGGTTTTCATAATCAACATGTTTTTGCCAAGAATAGGTGGAAACCTGATCCAGACCAGCAGAAATATCTGAGCAAATGGCAATGTGTTTAATATCTGTTGGGAATTCCATTTTAGTCCCAACACTCCATTCAGCTGGATGTTGGGATTCCCGCCAGCGGCAAACATGGCCGGTGAATCCCTCCTGTGTCTTTGGTGAATAGACAGTTTTCTCTTACTTGTAAAACAATAGGATGATAAAACTCACAAGAGGTGTAACGCCTGCCCCTTTACCTCCTTCCTCCTTTGTTTTGTTCTGCCTGCCACTCTCCTCTTTTCCAACACCGTAAAACCCATCACAGTGGTGACACAGTGGTTAGCACTGCTACCTCATAGCGCCAGGGATCCAGGATTAATTCCGGCCTCGAGTCACTGTCTGTGTGGAGTTTGTACATTCTCCCTGTGTCTGCATGGGTTTCCTCCGGGTTTCCTCCCACAGTCCAAAGATGTGCAGGCTAGGTTGATTGGCCATCCTAAATTGACCCTAATGTCAGGGGGATTAGCAAGCTAAATATGTGGGCTTGCGGGAAAAGGGCCTGGGTAGGATTGTGATCAGTGCAGACTTGATGGGCTGAATAGCCTCCTTCTGTACTGTAGGGATTCTATGATTCAATGATTCCTACTTTGCTTCAGTTCTGAAGAAGTCACATCGAACTTGAAACGTTAGTCAGGATTTTCTGCTGGCCACTTCCCCCACCCCCCTCCAATCCCTTGCAGTGCGTTTGGAGGCAGCTGAGGCCTGAAAGGGGTTAACATCGGCCAGCGATGGCATCATCCAGTCCCGCACTGTCAACGGGCTTTCCTGTTGTTTGCACTCCAGACTGCTGGGGATTCTGCAGCAGGAGGGGGGTAGTTGTTATCAGCAGGGCTGGAAAATCCCACCAACAGGAACAGCTGGAAAATCTCACCCATTAACTCTGCTTCTCTCTCCCCAGATGCCACCAGGTCTGCTGCGCTTTTCCACGACTTCCTATTTTTATTTCAGATTCCCAGTATCCCCAATGTTTCACTTTTATGATAAAACTTTTACCCGCTTGTTGGGTTTCTGTCTACATTTCCTTAAGCTCACAACTAATGGCATCAAAGAAGAAAACAAAGTTAAGGATGTCTTATTTAATTGGCTAAAAGACAATTACTTTTGCTAGAAATTATATACCCTTTAAAACAGGGACCTAGAATTGATTCCTGGCTTGGGTAACTTTCTGTGTGAAGTTTGCATGTTCTCCCCATGTCTGCGTGGGTTTCCTCTGAGTGCTCTGGTTTCCTCCCACAGTCTGAAAGACGTGCTGCTTAGGTGCATTGACCCGAACAGGTGCTGGACTGTGGCGACAAGGGAATTTCACAGTAACTTCACTGCAATGGTAATGTAAGCCTTACTTGCGGCTAATAAATAAACTTTATTTTTACTCCATCTCAACTACCATTGATATTGCAGCACTCGTCTCAAAAATAAACCAGTGCTGATTTAAATGGTGAGACATTGAACAATCTGCCAAATGATTACTTCTGGATAGTTTCCAAATGTGAAATTTATGCTCTTTTTTAAAGCTTCTGCTGTGGAAACTACCAAAGTCTTAAAAGAGAAAGGAACGAATACTTAAACAGTATTAAATTCACTTTTGGAAAAAGTTCATAATTTTTATATTCCTTTGTTGATTGAAGTATTTTTGCTTTCAGAGAAAGCTTTCGAGTTGTGAAGGCTTATTGATTGTACAAAGCTGAATGACAGAGCAAATCAATATACAAGATGGTACAGAGACTTCAAAGCCATGATATATATTTATTCTTTAATAACCTATATTTTCAGATATCAAGTCAAAAATAACAAATTATCGGCTAAAAATATCATAATAATGTAGTCTACATGGCTGCCCTTGGGAACCAAAGTTTCAAAGGTGCATAGCGATTCCTTTCTGCCTACTTGGTAAGAGAGCCGTGGTTATTGCAAAAGTAGAGTTAACAGAGAGTTCTATAACCATGGATCGTTAAAATAAATTCAGACAGACCATTTCAACCTGGAGCCTGAAGCAGCTGTGCTGCAATCAGAGATAATACCAATTGAATCACAGCAAGAAAGAAAGCTCAATGCCAGGATATAATGCCAAATGAAATCATGCCAGTTCTTGTAAGAGCGTGCCAAAGAGAGAAAGCAAACGAAAGAGGGCAATTCTAATGGAGTAGTACCAATGACAGAAGGCTAACATATAAAAAAAAGCCAGGAAGAGACTGCTGTTAACAATGGGACAGTGACAATGAGGAATGATGAATGAGTGAAAGCCAAATGGACAAATCAAGTCCAAGTGTCAATGAAAGAATTCTCATTAGAAAGGTAGAAAATCTGTGTGTGAGACAAGAGAGAAAGGCAGGAGAGAGAATATACAGAACTAATGGGAATGTAAATGTAGCAAGCCAATGAGAGCACTAGTGGGAAATGCCAATGATAATGAGCTAATGCTAATCGGAGAAAGCTAATCAAAAAGAGGGGAGTATATTGGAATAATGGGAATGGGAAAGCAGCAACAGGAGAATGCCAGTGGGAAGTATCATTCTCTATCTGTCTGAGTGTTTTTCAAATTCACGGACTGCAGCTTGCAAAGTAGCGACTCCGCCTCATCAAAAGTTTAATTTTATTTTACGAGACAAGCTGTTCATTAACATTTTTATCTTCAAAAATTAAATCTATCTTTAAAAGGTCGACAGAAATATTTTTCAAGGAGGTCATAAAATCATGTGAAGAAATTGGATTAAAAAAGTGAACAGATTTTCCTCTGCCACTGGGGAGGACCAGGATGGAAAAAGGTGAAAATGTGAACATTCATCATTTGGGGTGGCATGGTGGCACCGTGGCTAGCACTGCTGCCTCACAGTGCTAGGGACCTGGGTTCAATTACAGCCTTAGGTCACTGTCTGAGTGGAGTTTGCACATTCTCCCCGTGGCTGTGTGGGTTCCCTCTGGGTGCTCTGGTTTCCTCCCACATTCTGAAAGGTGTGCTGGTAAGGGTGGATTGACCTGAACAGGTGCTAAAGTGTGGCGACAGGGGAATTTCACAGTAACTTCATTGCAGCGTTAATGTAAGTCTACTTGTGACTGATAAATAAACTTTACTTTTTTACTTTGCTATTCTGTGTTTATTTTTGTTGCCATCATCAAGAAATCAGCTGACTCCCGTGCTGTTAGCGATGGATTTCAGTAAATATGATGTGGAGATGCTGGCATTGGACTGGAGTAAACACAGTAAGAAGTCTCACAACACCAGGTTAAAGTCCAATGGGTTTATTTTTGGTAGACTCGATTACCTTTAAAGACTCGCATTCCAACCATTATTTTGCAAATTGTGTCTTCATATGCCTGTTTGTGAACAGAACTCCCAGCTACTTGATGAAGGAGCAGCGCTTCGAAAGCTAGTGGCTTGTGCTACCACATAAATCTGTTGAGCTTTAACCTGGTGTTGTGAGAGTTCTTTCAGTACTTAGACAGATATGGCCTTGCAGAACCCTCCTTTCCCTCTATATTTTTTTCTATTCGTTTATGGGATATGGGTGTCGCTGGCTGGCCAGCATTTATTGCCTATCCCTAGTTACCACAGGGCAGTTGAGAGTCAACCACATTGCTGTGGCTCTGGAGTCACATGTAGACCAGACTGGGCAAGCATGGCAGATTTCCTTCCCAAAATGACATTAGTGAACCAGATGAGTTTTTCCAACAAATGATAATAGTTTCATGATCATCAGTAGATTCTTACTTCCAGACAGTCGTTATTGAATTCAAATTCCACCATATGCCGTGGCAGGATTCAAATCTAGGTCCCCAGAACATTAGCTGAGTTTCTGGCTGAATAGTCCAGCCATAATACCATGAGGTCATCGCTTTCCCATAAAGATATAAATATAATTTACTCTCACTGCTTACTTTGCTGGGCTGAGACTTACAACATTTGTGGTTTTGTTCATCTTTATGGCTCCTCTATTCCTTTGGCATTGGGCTGAAGAGCCTGTTTCCATGCTGAATGACTCTATGACTCACCACCTCTCTCAGCAGTGCCAGATTACTTCCTTTTTCAATATTTTGCTGACTTTATGACTGTCTTGAGAAATGTTTCTCCAGACTATTTAAAAGATAGATTTAATTTTTGAAGATACAGGGGGTGATTCTCCCGGCCCGCTCAAGTCGTACAGAGGGCCGGGAGACATCAGTGGGGGGCCTTTAGCGGGACCGTGCTGCACAGGGCGTCACAGGTTTGTTCAACTAAATATGCCCAAAAAAACAGGTAGGAAAATCTCCCGCTGTCCTGCCTGTTAGGCATTCAGTTTGGTTTTTCGGAGAATTGCCCCAAAAACGTTAACAAAACAATGGTAAACTTTTGATGAGAATGAGTTGCTAACATTGTAGGTTGCAGAGCATGAATGAGAACAACACTGAGGCAGGGTCCGGCTAGTAGCATCCATTGACATTTCAGGCGGGGGTCCTGTCCTGTCTTTTCTTTTTGGCAACACAAGTAAACTAAATGAAACAAATTGAAGGACAGTTTCGGGGAGCCCCTTAAAAAGGGTTGGCCCGTCTGAGGAAACGGGGCTGGCCCATCTCCTCAGCCCTAGGCCTGCTGGGCTGAATTGGCTTGGGAACAGATGGCAAATTCAACACCCGCACCTGGTCCAGGTGTTTTTGTAAGATGGCCTTGCCCACACATGCCCAGTAGGATACTGGTCCCATCCTGGACTCAACTGTTTCCGCTATCGATACGGGCCCATTTGGGAAGTTTCGTACCCAGATTTTCTCGCTGTGTCGAAGTGCCTCTCTTGGCGAGTGTTGTCATGGCCCCTGCATTGGACCTCTTTGAACCACCATGAATCACTAAACATTTCTGTTCCTTTAGAAAACGCTGCACAATTATTGCTACAGAAACTATGCACTATATATATATCTTCATACATATATATATATATGTGTATGTATATATCTATATCTATATCCACACTTATATTATGTAAGTGTTCAGTTTATTAACTGTCACCTCCTCTGTCTCAGTGGCTGCAGTACAAAGCTGTAAACAGCACTGTAACCAATTTCAATCCACTTTGAGGAGAAACTGTATCCCATTTCCAAGTCCTTTGTGCAGGTCAAATGGTCAAAAAAAAAATCCTGAAATGTAACAATGAAAATAAGGCTTGAGTTAATGAAATTGGTTTCTGGAACTTGACAACAATGAAGATGATGTGCCAGAATTGCAGTCACGGTAAGGTTTTGGAAACAGATTAAATATACACTGAAGTGCCAGAATTTATGAATGAAACCAGTCTGATAGTTCATTCAGAGTACAATATTTTCCAGATAAGCAACTGGTACTGAGTCATATTTCCACAGCTGACAGACGGTGCATATGTCACCAGAGATCTTCCATTACCAGACTCTGAAAGAAGAAAAACCTTTCATTTTGTGCATCATTGTAAAGTTTACCTTCTAGCCTGGATTTTACTGTAGCTTTGTCTATATTAACACTGTAAAGTAGCAGGTAAAAAGGTGCAAGATGCATTTGTGGTCAAAAGAAGGGAGAAAACCTTCTATTAATTATTTTGCAAATACAAATGTCTAGTTGAAAGCTGATTGTTATGAACATATGCAAGCTGTCTCCTGGAAGGTACACAAGTGAGAACAGAGAGGAAGGGGAAGTGAATTTCTCGGTTCTTTAAAAGCTGGAGTGTGGGACTTAGCTCTTTCAAAGAGCCAGCACAGAATTACGGGCCAAATGGCCTCCCTTCTGTGGTATAAGATTCTGCGAATTGTGAATTCTGGTTTCAAAACTCGATAGGATCACAGGGATAAGTAAGGAAATTTGTTTGCAATTATTCATGACAATTGCTCTTTTGCAGCATGGAGAAGTAAATTATGGGGCCGGATTCTCCGACCTTGCCCGCAGCTGGGATTAACCGGTTCTGCAGCAGTAAGCGGGGATTTGGCCGAGTACCAAACTCTCTGTTCTTGCAGGCAGTGGTGGTGGGGCATGATCAGCTGGAGAATCCCGGCCGTGACATAATTTGGAGCCAGGTTTCAGGTGAGAATCGCGAGCTGGGAGACTTTTTAATGTCACGAGCTTTCTGCTTGGATGTGCTGGCCTATGGCATTTTCATTACGGGGTGGCAGGGATAGGCTGCCAACTCCTGAAACAGAAACAAGGAGGGAAGGGAGCATGGCAGATACCACGGTTAAAAGGCCTATCTCCATTCACTGGGACATTGGCCCAGTTCTGTATATGGATGTTAACCACCCCAGTCCTCACCTCATGATCTCCCTGCTCCCCACCAATCCCATCCACCCTCCCGTTCCTCCACATCCCTTTGCCCTTCCATACACTCATAATCCAATACCTCCCAAGAGTTCTCCAGACCCCATACTTCCTTCATACCCAATTACCCCCCTACACACCTGTGGCCTCTCCACACTCTCATGGCCCTTTCATACCCCAATATTCTTCTACCCCAATGCCTACTTCATACCCCCATGTGTGCGTGCTCCTTATATATATGTCTCCCTTTGCCCTCATACCAGTTCTCCACTATGACCCCGTTGATAACATTGGGAATTCTCTGAGATGTGCTTTGTAGTGTCAAAAAAAAACAAAAAGTTGTTCAAAAATCTCTTCAAAAGTCTTAAGCATCTTAGGAGCTCATAAAATTGTCAATCAAAACAAAGCCCATAGTTACCTTGATCACCAAAAACGGTCTCTGCTGAGCCATAGCCATTAATTCAGTTGGAACTCAGCCAAACATTTGTAATGGGGGGGGGGGGGAGTGGGGTGCAATTCTCCCAAAAGTGCTGAATTGGCAGGAAAACTCTTCTAAATCCCAACTGTCAGTTTAACTTTTCACCCGAATCTCTGCGCACTGCAGTCGTGAATATCATTAAAAATCTATGGGGCAGGGCCTATACATGCTGGAGTTTGACAGTTTTGGAACTTTGCGCAGTGGTCCTGATCTGTCAGATTCCCCATTTGCTGGCCAGCTCAATTGCTGGCTCGCCCAGGACCCCTGCATTGCTGTCCCTCCAGCCCTCTCCCTGCGCTCCCCTCCCCCCATGACCTGATCACGGCCCCCACAGCAATTCCCAGGCCAGCCCTGACCCCCTCTGCCCTGGAGCGCCCTGATGTCCTGCCCAACCCTCCAGCAGTGGTAAGCCCCCACCCCTCACCCTGGCAGACATCCCTGCCCCCCACCCCCACCGCTGACCGCACCCCTGAGTGAAACCTCCCCCCAGAAGGCAGACCCAATCCCTGGCAGACCATCCCTTCAGCCCTCCCCAATTGCTGCCCTCTCTCCATCCCAGACCGATTCTGTCTGCAGAGTGGCAGTGGGGGCCCTCACCCCCACCAATCACCACCTAGGCCTCACCTACAATAAGCCCCACCCCCTTGGCTATGCCTGATGCCCAATGGGCAGAGCTGGGGGCACAGGCTGGCACTGCCAGGTTCCCATGCCCAGTGGGCACCAACCCTCACCAATTGACCCCTTGGGGGGCCCTGATTGCTCCCCCTTCATTCTGTGGGGAGCTAGTATGAACCCTATTGGAACGAAGTATCCTGGCGAGGTGGGAGATTCAATTGGGACCTGAAAGTTTCCGATAATGAATGAATAAACATATTTAAAATACATTTAAATCTTTTTTAAACGACTTACCTGCTTTCCCACCGGTATCCAGCGGGGTCTGACTGGCAACTATTCCACCAGTCAGACCCCGCCAGAAAAGTTGTGAGTCGTGATGGGAGAATTGCAACCAAGATTTCCATTGCACAACTGTGTTAACAATATCCCTATAAAACTTCATTGCCTTTGAACTCGTGGAACATAAGGCTATCTGTTCCACTGCTTCAAAGGTCGAACAGCCAGCTTGGCTGTCAATCAAAGAAATAAGCCATCGGTTCAGCTATTTAAAAAGCTGAAAAGGTGGATGTGCTGTTAATTAATGTAAAGATTGAAAAATTGGCTTTGAATTAGCAGCCATGCTATCCGAGGCTGCAAATCCTGTAATAGCTGTTAAATCTCCCCGAAGCCCAATTGGGATTTCAGCTTGCAATCTTCCCACCCCCTTCCAATGATGCAATCAAGTTCATGCCTAGCAAGGGTGCCAGCCTGATTAGCATATTTTAAAGTAAATTTGAATCCAAAAATGTGCGAGTTAGGTCGATTGGCCATGCTAAAAATTGCCCCTTAGTGTCCTGAGATATGTAGGTTAGAGGGATTAGTGGGTAAATATGTAGGCATATGGGGTAGGGCTTGGGTAGGATTGTGGTCAGTGCAGACTCAATGGGCTGAATGGCCTCTTTCTGCACTGTAGGGTTTTTATAATGAGTAGGTATCAACCTACTCAGCTGGCATAATGCCATGCCAGCGTGATTCACTACTAGTTTTCAAAAAACAACCAATTGTGATGAACATACTCGAGGGCACTGGTGGGTATAGCTTCTTGGTGGTCAGGTAGATTGCCAGGAGATGTAATGGCACTGCCCACTTGCACTTTGGCACTATCCCCAGCCCCAACCTACCAGTGATTGCACAAACCACTCCCCAGATTCTCTGTGGACTGAATGCCAGAAAAGCCGTATTGAAAACCCAGCTATGCAGCTGGACAGATACATATTGGTTTTCAGTCTGAACCTGACACTTTGCCAGATCTTGGGAAAAGTCTGCCCACTGGGTCCAACGGCACATTAAAATATGAATCTCAATACTGTTGAATGCAAAATAGCCCTTTATGCACTGGGTAATGTACCCTAATGCATTTGAACATCTTCACACTGCTGGTAAATTCAACAGTCACTTATTTTTTAAGGAACAAAACCCTACCATCAACACACCAAGCACCCACAGCAGATAGGTGGTTAGGGTACGGTAAGCACCTGCCTATTTCATTAGCCTACCCACCTCCATACAAGTGAAAGCAGTATTGACAAGGGCATGCAATATGCAGCCCATTGGAACTTTCATGCTGATTTACACTGGTGTCAAAAGCTGCACCACCTCACATCCCGTCCAACCCCACCACCAGCTCTCTGTGCTCCTAACTCGGGAACAAAAATTCATGCCATACTTCTTCCAAATGAAAAGAGAAGATATCCTTTTGAATTACAGTCAGCAATCCTAAAATAGTTCACACAAAATTTGTTCCCTTTGGAGATTTAATAATAGTGCTTGTTTCTCTACTGTATATTTGCAGGCTTCTGAACAGGCAGGACATTCAATTATAAAACAAATACTTTATTTTAATCAATGGAGCTGCCATGGTTCTAATATCAGAGAGTCATTTAGCAAGCTCAGAGTCACAATTTCGCTACTGATACGGAACGTGCATGCACAAAGCTACAAGCCTGGCAGGATTCTGGCTGTCAAATTCACCACTTGATGGGTGAATATTCTTTCTGATTTTAAACTGCGCACATTTCGAGGTACTAATGTAGATTTTGTGTACAGTTATTGATTTGAATGTGGAGGCGAGAGGAACTTCGGGGCGGTTTTAATCCACTTCACCTGTTGGGAGGGGACGAGAGAGCTCATTGAATTCAACTGGGCAATAAATGCTGGCCCAGCCAAAGCAACATGGAAATATAGAAACTGGAAGTAGGAGTAGGCCATTCAGCCCTTTGAGCCTGCTCTGCCATACATCTTGATCATGGCTGATCTTTGAATTCAATATCCTGATCCCCCTTCCCCCCATATCTCTTGATCCCTTCCGCCCGAAGAGCTATATCTAATTTCTTCTTGAAATCAGACAATGTTTTGGCCTCAACTACTTTCTGTAGTCGTGAATTCCATACATTCACCACCCTCTGGATAATTACATTTCTCCTCACCTCAGTTCTAAAATGTGTACCCCTTCTCCTCAAACTATGACCCCAAGTTCGGGACTCCCCCATCCTTGAGAACATTCTTTCTTAATCTACCCTGTTTAACCCTGTTAGAATTTTATAAGTCTCTATGAGATCCCCTCTCACTCTTTTAAACTACAGCGAATATAATCCAAACTGACTTAGTCTGTCCTCATATGACAGACTTGCCATCTCAGGAATCAGCCTGGAAGACCTATAGCAAGGACATCAAATCTGCACACAATACTCAAGGTATGGTCTCACCCTTGCCCTACAAATGGTAGTAAAACACCTCTATCCTTTACTCAAATCAATGCCTACATCAGGGGTGGCACAGTGGCACAGTGGTTAGCACTGCTACTGCACAGCTCCAGGGACCCAGGTTCGATTCTGACTTTGATCTCTGTCTGTGTGGATTTTGCACTTCCTTCCCATATCTGTGTGGGTTTCCTTTGGGTGCTCCGGTTTCCTCCTGTAGTTCAATGATGTGCAGGTTAGGTTGATTGGCCATGCTAAAATTGACCCTAGTGTAGGGGGATTAGCAGGGTAAATGTGTGGGGTTACAGGAATGGGTCCTGGGTGGGATTTTGGCCGGTACAAACTCAATGGGCCAAATGGCCTCCTTCTGTACTATGAATACTTGCTAACTGAATCCCAGACCGTAATTAAGAACCTGAGGCAATTCTATCTGAATAGAACAGTTAGTCCCAACTAACGACCAACTTTTTGAGTAAATCCTTGTAGAGCAGACTTCAGAGACTGACTGAAAGAGTGGAAGCACAGCAGCAGCAGACATCTCATCAAAGGAACATATGTGCTGTGGTACTTGGTGGATTTCCAAGGGAGCTTTTGACATCGGAGTTGCCTTGTTTCTCTTCCTTTTGGTCTTCCTAATCTAAATTAAACACTCATCACTTACCTTGGGTGCAATTTATTGTTCAAAGTTTATGAGCAGCCGTAGGAAGAGGAACAGCAGGAGCGGAATCCTCGTGAGATTGAGCAGTAAGTGGGCCAGTTAAAAGACAGCAGCTGAGAGGCACTACTCAAAGCCAGCCTAACCCAGCCAACAGGCCAAATCACTTTCTTCACAACGATCGAGGAGTACTGACTGAATCTATAATTTTCCCACAAAGCACTTTGTGCAGTTCAGTCATTGATCTTTGCTCTCCCAGATAAGAAGCCACAAACACTGACAGGGTGACATAGTGATGAGAAACTGATCCTGATCTCCGAGGTTCATCAAGAAACCTTCACACACGCATCAATAATTTGCACAATCATCACAAGCCAATAATATGAAGATATTGAGCAGCTGGCTCCCAGGTATTTAAGGTGATTAATGAACAGATGCCATCAAGCATTCAGGGACTGCAGCAATTTATTTTTGTTAAGTGCGCACCATTTTCAAGGAGGAATATTTGCAATAAGGGAAGAAAGCTAGAAAAATCATTGTTATGGATCAAATTTTTTCCCAGCACGTTAGGTTTTGCAGCCAAATGATGGTTTCTATCAGATGGACTCTCCAAGAACTGAATTCTGTGCCCTAAAACTTGATGTGTTTAAGATAACATGCTTAGGATTAACAATTGCTCAATTTACTGTGGTGTTGGTCATCTGAGATCATTGATTTAGGTAAGACCTGATAAAGGGGCAGTGCTCCGAAAGCTCGTGCTACCAAATAAACCTGTTGGATTTTAACCTGGTGTTGTGAGACTACTTATTGGGTAAGACCATAAGATATAGGAGCAGAATTTTGACATTCAGCCCATCGAGTCAGCTCTGCCATTCAATCATGGCTGATAAGTTTCTCAACCCCATTCTCCCACCTTTTCCCTGCAACTTTACCAATCAAGATCCTGTCTATCTCTGCCTTAAATGACCTGGCTTCTGTGGCAATGAATCCCATAGATTTACCACCCTCAGTCTGAAGAAATTTCTTCTCATCTCGGTTCTAAAGGGTCATCCCTTTACTCTGAGGCTGTGTTCTTGGGTCCTAGCCTCTCCTGCTATTGGAAGCATCTTCCCCACATCCACTTTATCCAGGCCTTTCAATATTCTGTAAGTTTCAATGAGATCCCCCCTCATCCTTCTAAACTCCAAACACGTAGAAACAGAGTCCTCAAACGCTACTCATATGTTAAGCTGTTCATTCCCGGGATCATTCTCGTGAACCTCCTCTGGACTGTCTCCGGGGCCAGCACATCCTTCCTTAGATACAGGTAGGACATCATTTCATATACCAACCACTCTGGGAAAATTTCATTCCAATGCTAGTCCTTGGATGAGGTTCATATATGAGTTCTGCGCTCATGCTCCAAATGAATTAACATGCTTGATCTATGTTAGCCATCCTCGTTAAGGGCATGTCTCTTTTCAATTCTAGCTACTGTCATGAGAACAAATACATTCTGTGATTCTTTCTTCAGAGCTTAAAATTGGACATTGCAGTAAGCATTCCCTCTCATCCTTGTTCGAATCCACTGCAATCCTTTAACATCAGCATTCCAAGTTCAGGGCCTCAGCTTAAATAATCTTTTGGCTACAGCAGTGTCGCTGATTTCCAGAAGGAGATTGAACATTTTACATTAGTGGTGTGTCTATACGGTCTCCCATCTAATGAGACAATCTCAGGACTGAAAAGAATGTCTCCCCTTCTTGATGTCATTCATGCCTGCTTCAACTTTTTCAGAGACATACACAGAAAGTGCTTGCTGCAATGAATTATGGATCCACTTTATTTCACAGCGGGTAAGCATAAAAAGCAACAGCTGTGATCAGATTCACATAGTTCAATCAATGCAACTTGTCTTTACATGGCAATACAAAATAGACATGAAAACCTCTGAGTGCAATTTTAACAATACGCCACGACGAAGCCAGTATAATTTAAGGACATTGCACATTTGTTCAGGAAGGTGCGATCGTACTTTAGTAATTCATTCATAACATGTGAAGAGCAAGGAAGTGCAGTTCATGTTGCTAGCCTTCCCAGAAGTCGGAAATGCCCGGAGTTGGCAGAGATCCAGCAAAGCTGAGAGTTCTGTGCGATTCTGCGAGAGATGTGACTGGAACTGCTGAAGAATTTTATTCCCAATTACCATACTGCATGTAAAATCTCCGAGCTTGACTAAAACTTGGCTTTGTAGTTTTCTGTCTAAAGACTAACTGACTTGGCTCAAGCTAACCGCCCCCAGTCTTTATTTTTTATAACCCAGTTATGATGGAAGGCTTGCCAAACCAAATTCTGAGTTAGCACCAGTTCCAAGGAATCCCAAATCTATGGGTCTGAGGTGCTCATTAATTGCTGTCAGAGGGTAGCAAAGTGCTTTTGCCTTTTTTACAGAAAAACTACACAACTCAATGCATTTTTTAAAATGTGTGCTGAGAGCACGTAATTGAAAAGTAATTATATTTCCAAATCCTTTTCATTGAAATGTGATGAATAAATTCTAAGATGTGACAGTAAGTCATGGTAACACAGTGGTTGGCACTGCTGCCTCCCAACACCAGGGTCCTAGGTTCAATTCTGGCCTCGAATGACTGTGTGGAATTTGCACGTTCTCCCTGTGTTTGCATGGGTTTCCTTCAGGAGCTCTGGTTTCCTCCTACAGTCCACAGATGTGCGGGTTAGGTTGATTGGTCATGCTAAATTGTCCCTTAGTGTCAGGGAGGTTAGCAGGGTAAATGCGTGGGGTTAAGGGACTAGGATCTGGGTGGGATTTCTGTCGGTCCAGGTTTGAGTTGATTTATTGTTGTCACATGTATTAGTATTGAGGGAAAAGTATTGTTTCTTGTGCGTTATACAGACAAAGCATACCATTCATAGAGAAGGAAATGAGAGAGTGCAGAATGTAATGTTACAGTCATAGCTAGGCTGTAGAGAAAGATCAACTTAATGCAAAGTATGTTCATTCAAAAGGCTGATGGCAACAGGGAAGAAACTGTACTTGTTGGTACAGATTTCAGAGCTAGTACGTGATTTCAGAGTTTTGTATTCTTTTCCTGTTGGGAGAATGGAGGCAGGTGGGAGTGGAAGAGTAGAGATCCACACTGTCAAAGCATCATGGCATTCACTTGCACCCTTCCACCAGCTCTGCTGCACAAACCTTGGTGGGTATTAATGGTAGCCCACGAGGGGCTGTATGATCTGGTGATCACTGCACAGATCCTGAACAGGAGGGTGCATGTTCAGCTGAACTCCCATTAGTAGGATGCAAAGCGGTTTCACACTGGCCTCCAATGGGATCCGGATTCCCCATGGCAGGCAGCATTGGAAATATTGGCTTTTGGGTCCACTTCCTAAAATAACTATAGATTGAATCTCCAAGAGGGATAACACTGCAAAAAATAACAGCACTAACATTTACCCAAAATGGATTGGCTTTATAACATGGAGCCATCTACCTGGAGATAATGGTGATATAATCATGATATTTTTCAGCAGCAATTTTTAAAAATTATACTAGTTTTAGAGTTTGATTCTATTGGTTTGAAAGAAAGGTTGCATAGCACTGACAAAGGGTGGCCTGGGGGTGCTGGTAACATAATAGTTATGTTACTCTGGAGGCCTGACTAATAAACCAGAGACAAGAGTTCAAATCCCACCATAGCAGCCAAGGGCTTAAATTCAATTAACTGGTTGCAATTTGGAATAACACGCTTGTATCAGTAATGATAACCATAAAACCACTGGATTGCGATAAAAAGAAATATAGTTTATTTATGTGTTTACCTGGTTGGGCACATAAGGAACTCCAGCCACAAGGCTGTCTGATTGAATGTTAACTGCCCTCTGAAATAACCTTGTATCAAATCACTTCTATCGAAGAAGGTTCGCCCCTGGCAAAATATTACTAAATAATGGCAGTCTATTGATTCTGGCGTGAAAAATGGAGTGATACCCATCAACCGCACTGGCATGTTTTTGGGCTGAATTTTATGCCTCATTAGTGATAAATTTTTATGGTCATGAGTTTCACACTGCTCCAGTGACGTGTTCCTTCTGATTCTCCTGAACTGCAGCAAGTTAACTTCTGCAAGCATTGGGGAGCTTCCCCAGCACTTGTTCCCCAATGACAACAGGAGATAGCAGGAAAGAAGCCTGCATCGCACTTTTCGAAGGGGCCCTCACCAGGATGCTGGATGGAGTGGAGCAGAGGCAGATACACTCCACTCAGTTCCTGGATGGGCCTTTCAGCAGAGTCACCACCCCTGCCTGGGATGCAGTGGCAGCCCTGGTCAATGCACTGCAGAAGAGGATGGGACAGCAGTATTGGAATAAGATGATTGATCTCCTGTGCTCAGCTAAGGTAAGTGAATCACCCCCAGTTTCCCACTGGACCCCCTCACACACCCATCGCACCCCCGACCCTTTCTCTCATTTAGCCACCTTGGCTTTTGCCAATACCAGGCATCAGGTTCCCTCCTCCCTCCCACAATCACCATGTTCCTCCAGTAGCTGTGATGTTCCTCATGCTCCAGCTCCCACCCAAGACCCATGCCTGCCACATCTCATCACCATCTTAAATGTCAACACTCCCACCCACACACTTCCTCCCTGTGTCACTGCAGGAGAAATACAACCACAAAAGGTGTCAGCTGGCACAGCGAATTGGAGTCATGCCCAAGCTGAGAACCATCACATATTTTGAGCAGTGAGCCCTCAATCTGGCCGAGGAGGATGAAGAGCGTGCCTGGGCTACTGGGGAAGTGGGAGCAGCAGAAAAACATGAGAATCCTCAACACAAATGCTGTCATTTTCAAGTCTCAAGTGAACAATCAATGTTCCCTCCATTGGTGCCATGTTCCTTTTCTTGCAGGCTGACCAGTGGAACAGGCCGGACCATCCTCACGCCCCCGGACCCATCGGAATCCAGCAGCTCAAAAGGGGACTTCTCCAACCCCACTGTTGAAGAGGCGTCATAGCTGTTCCCCCGCCTGGCACCAGCACAGACACACACACCTTGAGGGGATTCAATAGGTAGGCAAGCTTCTGGGTCACTCACTGGTGAGCACCTCACAGCTGAAGATCCGCAGCAGGTGGAGGCAGGGACGTCCTAGAAAACCGACACTTAGAGGGATGCCAGAGTCCAGGACTCTGCTGAGCCCCTTGCCAATGATGTGCCCTGGGCCTGGTCATCCTACAGCTGCTGGAGCTGCAGAAGCTGCCTTTGCATCTGGAGTATCAGGAAGGTTTGGCAGTCTCCCTCCTCACTCCAAGGCTGATTGGAGGAGTCCCATCACCTTCTTTCTGAGGAGAAGGTGCTGTCACTGCAGCGCACCGAGGCTAACACTGCAAGGTTGGTGTGTGCAGTGGAGACCCCAGTGCAGGTTGTGCAGTCAATGGTCGGAGATGTTCTCACCATGGTGCAGGGCTCTGATTGCTCGGTGTAGGCACTGGTGGGAATCCACTATTGTCGGTGCCAGTGGATAGCGGTGCTTTTGGATCCCAGTCCAGCTGCTTCTCCATCCCATGTAGGAGCATAGGGGACCCTGGGTGTCTCCAGCCCATCTGACAACCTCCTCACTGTGAGCGACATACTTCCAGACCCTGTCACTAAGGAGGGAAGCAGCCAAACATCCATGCTACCCGAAAGCAGGACCCTTCATGTCCCGGCCCACTAGGACATCCTCTAAGGTTATCTCAGGCAAAAGGGCGTGGAAGTCAGCACTCTGCATCAACCTCAACTGTGGATCCTGGGTTACACCTAGACATAGTGAGAAGGTGAGGAATGTTAAGAAACTGTAGGCACTTAGTGGGCATGGGTGAATGTAGGCACTTGTGTAGATAGGTCACCATTTCATTCTGAATGTTTGTCAATAAATTTCACTTTGTTCACCCAGAGCCTCCAACCTGTTTGTTCAAATCACCAAGCTTGGGGGAACCACCATGCTCTCCCAGTGGGGTGTGAGAATGGCAGTCCTACGTCCCTCCCACCATCTGGCCAGCCCCTGTTAAGGAAGGGCACTTCCTCAGCTGCAATATGGACAGGAACCAGGAAGGAGGATACGGGAAGCGCTGCCTGCATATCAAAGTTCACAACCCCTTTAAAGCAAGAGGTGCCTTGACATGAAGGGAAGGTGAGGCCAACAAGTGATGTCTCCTGACCCCTCTCCCCGGAATGGTGATTCTGGGACCACCCCCCCTCCAATCCTCAGTCCCAAGTTTAACTTGTTTGTGCCCCCACGCCCTCTCTGATGCTCCCTGCACATCGTGGAGAGAGCTGGTTGCCTGAACGCTCACCTCTGAACTTCCCCTCAGAGGTCAAATTGCTAGGTTCAAGCGTATGTAGACCTGTTATAAATGGTGCCGGTGTGATATCACTCAGGCTTCTGCTGAATATCCGGTGGGGGGGGCGGGGGGGGGGGGGGGGGGGGGGGGAGCGGGATCTCTACCACTCCACCAGCAAGGGGCTTGCAACTCGGAAGCTCGCCAGTGCGAACTATACTTTCTGGATTTTGAGAATGCGCTGCCATTCCTGCAGACAGAGAGAGAGCGGGCTCAGGATCAGCCCCTACCACCACCTTTACAAAGGCAAATATGGTTGGGTAATGCCCACAACCAATGAGTGAGTAATAATTTACTTGCTCTCTCCTTAGCACAACATCTACACTTATTCACTCTCATCCTGGCTAACATTCACTATCCAACCTTACTTGCCATCTTGTTACCTCCTAGAATTTCTGCTTATTCCTTAACAGACTGCAAAATCTGCTCTCTCCCAGCATAAAGTGAAACAGGGAAGTTAACTTAGTGTTAGGGCTCAGTCTGGACAGTTGATAGAAAAATGGTAAAATATGCAATTAGTCAATGGATTACATTTTAACTTCCGAGTGCTTGTAGAAACAGGGCTATGGTGCACTTAAAATGATCACGACAGACTAATCCTCAAGCCTCTGCTGCTGGTCCCCATCTTTGCACAGCATTCAGCGGGTCCAGCCATACCAGATTAATCTCTCCACCGATTCTGTCAGACCTGCTGAGATTTCCCTGCATTTTCTGTTTTTGTTCCAGATTTACCAGTCTTCACAAGAATAAGGTAGGTCATTGCAGTTAAAGTGTCCTCCTATACCACGCCTCACCCCTCAATTGCAATGCACTCTAGACTTCCTTTTATTCTCAGTCAGGTATACGATGGCCAGAATTCTCTGACCTTGTCCACGGCTGGGATTTTCCATCTAATTCTCCATTCTTGTTGACAGAGGTGGCGGGGTGTGCAACACTGGCAAATTCCAGCCCTTGCATCTGAAACTGTATTTATTTATTGATTAATGTCACAACTAGGCTTACGTTAACAATGCGTTGAGGTTACTGTGAAAATCTCCTTGTTGCCACACTCTGGCGCCTTTTTGGGGTACACTGAGGGAGAATTTAGCTTGGCCAATGCAGCTAACCAGCACATCTTTTGGAGTAAGGGAAGAAAGCGGAGCATTCGGAGGAAACAAAAGGTCATGAATGTACAAATGAACAAAAGGTCGTGAATGTAGCCCAGTTCATCTCACAAACCAGCCTCCTATCCATTGACTTTGTCTATACTTTCTGCTGCCTCGGCAATGCAACCAGCAATCCACGTACCCCAGACATTCGCTTTTCCATCTTTTCCCGGGGGAAAAAGATACAAAAGTCTGAGATCATGTACCAACCGACTCAAGAACAGCTTCTTCCCTGCTGCCATTAGACTTTTGAATGAACTTACCTTGCATTAAGCTGATCTTTCTCTACACCCTAGCTATGACTGTAACACTACATTCTGCACTTTCTCGTTTCCTTCTCTATGAACGGTATGCTTTGTATAGCGCGCAAGAAACAATACTTTTCACTGTATACTAATACATGTGACAATAATAAAGCAAATCAAATCCACACAGAGATAGGGAGACTCCACACAGACAGTCACCCATGGCTGGAATTGAACCCAGGTCTCTGGTACTGTGATGCAGCAGTGCTAACCACTGTGCCATCATGCTGCCCTAATCTAGAGCCAGTGCGTTGTACCAAGATGCCTGTTGGTAACACACAGGCCATCACTGACACACTATGAGGCGCGGCCTTCAGAATTGACCGAGCCTCCTGCTGGCAGTGCTAAGGCAATCAGCACTCCATTGGTCTACATCATTTTAAATAAAATCTACCCCTAAGTAATTGAGATGGAAATAAAGACTGGCGTTTTTATAGCACTGTTCACTACCTCTAGTTGTCTTGAAGCAATTTACAGCCAATCAAGTACTTTTGAAGTGCAGTCACTGTGTCACTTCAGGAATTGCAGCAACCAATTATCAGGCAGCTAACTCCCATAAACAACAATGTGCTGGTGGCCAGACATTCTGCTTTCGCAATGCTGCTTGAGATGTAATTATTAGCCAAGATACTGGACAAAAATCACCTGCCTTTCTTCCAAACAGTCCCAATTAATTTTTATATCTATCAAAAGGGCAGGTAGAGCTAGAGTTTAGTGTTTCATTTGGTATCTTTGACAGTACTGCACTTAAGAGTAAGCTTGGATTGTGTGCTCAAGTCTCTGGACTAGGGCAGCACAGTGACACAGTGGTTAGCATTGCTGTCTCACAGCCCCACGGAGCCAGGTTGGATTACTGGCTTGGGTCAAGTCTCTGGACTAGGGCAGCACAGTGACACAGTTGTTAGCATTGCTGTCTCACAGCCCCAGGGAGCCAGGTTGGATTACTGGCTTGGGTCAAGTCTCTGGACTAGGGCAGCACAGTGACACAGTGGTTAACATTGCTGTCTCACAGCCCCAGGGAGCCAGGTTGGATTACTGGCTTGGGTCGCTCTCTTTGCAGAGTCTGCATGTTCTCCCTGTGTCTGCGTGGGTTTCCTCCGGGTGCTCTGGTTTCCGCCTACAGTCCGAAAGACATGCTGGTTAGGTGCATCGGCCATGCTAAATTCTCCCTCAGTGTACCTGTACAGGCACTGAAGTGTGGCAGTAGTGGGATTTTCACAGTAGCTTCATTGAAGTGTTAATGTAAGCCTACATATGGTACTAATAAATAAACTTAAAATTAACCACTTAAAAAAATTATATGCAGTCATATTTCATATAATGTTAAGTACAATTTTGGCTGTTTTTCCAAAACTAAGATCATAGAACCCTGCAGTGGTGAAGGAGGCTATTCGGCCCATTGAACCTGCACTGACCACAATCCCACCCAAGTACTATTGCCACAACACCATGCATTTACCCTAGCTAGTCCCCCTGACACTAAGGGGCAATTTAGCATGGCCAATCCACCTCACCTACATATCTTTGGACTGTGGGAGGAAACCAGAGCACCCGGAGGAAATCCACGTGGACACAGGGGGAATGTGCAAACTCCATGGTGCTATGCATTGAAATAATAGGAAAAGATTCACAACTTTCTACTTGGGTGCAGCAGATGTTACAGATTTTCTGTCCATTATCAAAAATTAATTACTTCTTAAAATCATAAATCCATTTATATCGTATTGAACTTTCATCACAATTAATAACCTATCCTATATTATCCAACAACTACACTAATTTGTCGTGCGACAAAGAAAGTAAGTTTGACAAATGATAATATTCCAAACAAAGAAATTATAGGCCCCAAATGTGTAGAAATGCCACAACTGATGGTGTAAAACTTGGGCCTGTTCCTCTTATTCTGGATTCCTTTAATGTTTAATGAAAAATAAAGTAATATGGTTTGTTGATAGGCCAGAAGAATGGAACCAAAGGTGAGCTATTAAGGGGTCAACATCACATGCAACTAAGAACTTTTGAGTTGATTTCAAAATGACAAGCTTAAGACATCTGTGATTAATGAATTTATCCTTTAACAGTTCTCTTTTTTTCAACATAATGATATTATGACTTTAGACAAGGTTAACCTGACTAGAACAAAAAGCGTCTTGTGATTAGCTATATTGTATCAGACCACATGTGATCATAAGGATTGTAAAAGCTACATAAAGGGGGACTGTCCCATTAGTCAGCATGCCTTTGCTACGTGACTCCCAGCACTGAGTGGAAGTTATGTAGCAAAGGTTTGCCAGCTTGCATATGTAAGAATAAAGAACTTTTGAATCTGACAACAGTTGGTGTTTGCCTTTGTATCAAGGACGGAAGAGTCTCGCGAAAAATAAATTTAACAAAGGGAGAATGTTTTCAGAACCAGGATGATGGGCTGAAAGTGCAACGAGCAGGAATTGGAACTAAGCAGTAACCCTTTTCAGAAGGTACAGGGCACAATAGCAGCAATATCCCCCTGCTGTTTCTATGGAAGGGACATTTCTGACACATACCCCCTCACACCCCCCCATACCGCCAGGACATTCTGGTCCCATCAAAAGTCAATGGACTTCTGGCTGACATGCCATATATCCTGTGGCACGGGTCCTGCCATGACTGGACTGGGAAATCCTGGCCTGTATTTTCTGTTGAGCTAATATTTTAGAGTTACTGGCGGAAGAGTTAGCCTGCACTAACAACAATTAGAGAAAGAAAAGCAAAAAAAAAACTGCAGATGCTGGAAATCTAAGGTCAAATCAGTAAGTTCTGGGGGAGTGTGTGGCAGATCTGGCAGCGGCTGCGGAAAAAAATTAGAGTGGATTTTCCACGTCTGTCATCAAAATTGGTGGAGCAGACCTGCAAAGTTGACTCTGTTCGCTTCTCCATGATTCTACTGGGCCTGTTGAGTTATTCCAGCATTAATGATCTAGGGATGTAAATTCAAATCCCACCGTATCATCAGGTGAATATTCTGTTAATTAAGTAAATACTTTTGGAGTGAAAAGCTAATGGGCGGGATTTTCTGGCAGTACCTCACCCTGAAACCGGAAAATTCCACCTGAGATCAACGGACCTTTCTATGGTCCGTCCCTCACCTGCTATGATTCCCATGGTGGGCGGAATGGGAAAATTCACCACAATATCAGTAATGGTGACCATGAAACTATCAGGTTTTCTTAAAAGTTGATCAAGTTCCATACCCTTTAGGGATGGAAATCTGCCGTGCTTGCATGGCCTGGGTTTCTGGGAGGGCCCTGGGCCTAGGCTCTCAGTGGCTCTTAAAACCCTCAATGTTGATTCCCGATCTCCTGAAGTTTTGTGACATTAGGTCAAACGTGGGAAATGTTCTGTTGATTACCACTTAGGCCTTCCCTTGACTGATGAATCAGTTTCCTTTAATGTTGAGTACAAGGTTGTATATCTGGAAACATTGTGCAAGGGCCTGAGAGGGTAGATGCAGAGGGGTCATTTTACTTGATTAGTGCATTTGAAGCCAGTGGGCACAGTCTTAGGATTAATGGGTTGTCATTTAGAACTGAGACAAGAAGTGTCATCAGTCAGAGGGTCATGAATTCCCCCTGCCCCAGAAGGCTATGGAAGCTTATTGTGCAAGTCCAAGGTTGAGATCAATGGGTTTATGAACTCGAAGGGAGTTGGGAGATCTGGGGTTCAGCTGTGATGGAGAGTGGATCAGGCATAATTCCGTTAAATGGCAGAAGAAATTCAAGGGGGATCTGGCCTACTCCTGCTTCTATTTCTAATGCCCCTTATGTAATATGTGGAAAGATAATACTGCTGGCTCGAGCTGAAATATTGTGTTTTTTGATTTTTGTGAATAAATGTCACAAGCTCTACTTGTGACTAATAAATAAACCTTACATTATCAAATTTTCTTGGGACACTAATATTCTCGCAGTCCAGTTTCTATTGGCCTGCTTGTAGTTGCACTGTTACAATTTGAAGTGAGTTCTACGTTAGGGGAACTAAATGTCAGCTTGAAACAGTTTAACTGATGCCTACTGCATCAACCATTCAGTGTACTCCTGCCTGACTTGGGGAATATGCAGTAGGCCAATAATCACACTATCTGGGCTGAAGTACCCAGATTTGAGTACTCAAATCTGAGCATCCTAACTGTTGGGCCACATGGTTTTGCATATTGCTGTTCCATGTTTGTGTGGAAACCATAATGAAGGAAATATTAGCAGATATAGAAAATCAAAATACAAGAGTGTCTCAGAAATGTGAGCAACAAGTGAAGCTAGCTATTTCACACTGCCATTGCGCAGTGGCAACAGGAGTGGTATAATGGAGACTTGTGGCGCAGTGGGTAGCGTTGCAACTCTGAACCAGAAGCTCCAGGTTCTTGATAGCCAAGGAAGGTGCATCAATAATGTGGCCAAACAGGTTGTGTATCAAGCTGAATAATCCTTCCACAAAGCCAATGGCAGGTGGTAAGAGCAGGAGGGATTCCTGGTCAGCTATGCGGTGTGGTGACCCTCAAACTATAAACTTCTTGCAACATGTTCCAGGAAAAACCTTGCTATGGGAGAAGTTCAAAGTCTGTCTTGTTGCAGCATTAGGTGCAGAATGAGTGCCAACAACAAACAAAGGAGTGGT
The DNA here is from genome assembly GCF_965287045.1 of Carcharhinus amblyrhynchos. Classification (NCBI taxonomy): domain Eukaryota; kingdom Metazoa; phylum Chordata; class Chondrichthyes; order Carcharhiniformes; family Carcharhinidae; genus Carcharhinus; species Carcharhinus amblyrhynchos. Next base: position 31,170,154 of record NC_137336.1, on the reverse strand, counting down.
GGATTTCTAACAGGATGCTGCGTACCACATAAATGAATCATGTGGCACATGGATTTCAGTGTTGATGTGATGTTATGGAGGCTGTGTGTCGTAACAATTGGGGTAGTTTGCAGAAAACAGAACATTCCTTCCTGGCTGTTTGCAATAGGTAGAGTGTTGATTGTGGTTAATCAACCTGTTCTTGCAAAAATCAGAAATTAATACCTGAAGTTTGATGTGATTCTGTGATTGAGCAGCACTTGCTGAACAATCGTGAGTGTGCTAAAATTACACTAACAACCAATTTAAGATTTATAGCCATGCTCCTAATGTACCACACATACGCTTGCTATGTGCTACATATATTTGTGTGCAAGGGGCCTGTCCTCTGCAGGCAAAAAGAATATGTCCAGATATTACATCTGTTTGACTGAATCAAGGACAATAGCTCACTCGTGTATTTGCCATGGAAATATATCAATCATCAGAGCAGAGTTACAATCAATCAGTAATCCTTCTCTCATGCAGTATAAATTGTTGTTCCCTTTGAATTATGCCATTATTTGTCTGTCCTGATAAGTGCTGGATGGAAAGTTTCAACAGTATAGTAATGTTTCATGCTTAGTTTCATTTGTGTTTGATTATGTTGATCTGTTAACTGATCATTGTACACTTGCTTGACTGCTCAAACCTGTGGATGGAGCTAATGAGTTAAATATTGATAACACAGTGGGAATATTCCAGAAGCTATCTGGGTCCTGAGCTGTGAACATGTGTGTGAAATGTTTTAAATTCTTGGAAGTTTTAAAATTCTGTAAATAAAGCTGATTGGATTTTGAACTGTAGTCATCTCTGCATTGCTTTGAGATACATTATACATATACAACAAATGTGCCAGTATGTAACAGATTGCAAGAGTGGGATTTTCCAGTCTCGTCCTCACTGGGACTGGAAATCCCTGCTTGAAGTCAATGAGCCTTTGTCTTGTCCGTCATATTTAATGTTTCCCCTGATGGATGGGATGGGGAGATTTAGGCCTACGTGTTGTCTCACCAATACTTAAGAAAAAATAAGCAGAATGTTATTTCACTATAAAGAGACAGCAAAATGTTGTGATGCAGAAGAACCTGGATGTAAATCCAATAAAATTAGCATGTAGCTTCAGCAAATAATTAGGAAGGCAAATGAAATGTTAGTATTTATTGTGAAGGGAATGAAGAACAAAAGGAGAGAAGTTTTGTTACATTTGCTATGGGGCAATTTGCATACAGTGCCTTTATTTAAGGAAGGATGTAATTGCATTGGTACAGTTCAAAGCAGATTCTCTAGATTGATTCCCAGAATGAAGGGGTTGCCTTATGAGGACAGGTTGCATAGGTTGGCCTTATAGTCATGGAAGTTCAGAAGAATGAGAGCAGGTCTTATTAAAATAGAAGAGTCCAATGGTTCAGGTTAGGCTGGACAGAGTGGGCACTATATAACATGTTCCCCCTTTCAAGGAGTCTAGAATTAAGGGGCAAGGTTTCAAAATAAAATGCTACATATTTAGGCTGGAGATAAGGAGGAACTTCTTCTTTCTTAGAGTCATTAATGTTTGAAGTTCACGTACCCAGAGGTTGGGTCATTGAACATATTCAAGGCTGAGATAGGCAGATGTTTGGTTTAGAAGGGAGTTGAGGATTGTGGAGGGAGGAAGGATAAGAATCAATCAGATCAGCTATTACTGAAGTGCTGGATGACCTACTCCTGCTCCTATTTATTATGTTATGTTACCACTGGATTTAACTATCCAGCTACTCTGCCTCTGAACTGTAGGCACAAGCTCAGTTATGTCAGTTGGGGATTCCCTCCCAATTTCTTTCACTGTGCCTGCGGGGCAGGTGCAATGATGATAAAAATCAGCCCGATACCCTATTTCTATTTATTTAGAGCCATTTAATTTTAATAATCTAATAATTACAATTTAGCACTAAATTACCACTTTGCTATGTTATTTACTAGCTTGATTTGAACTGCTGGATAATTGATTCTATTAAGCACAGAAAATGACATTGAATTATCAAGAGTATCACACCAGATCTGTAGCACATTCAGATCTCCAGACACTAGAAATCCTGTGGCGAGTAATTCAGCACTTGACTCCACAAAGCCTGTCCACAAGGCACAAGTCAGGAGTGTAATGGGCTACTCTCCACTTGCCTGGATGAGTAACACCTTTCAAATCCATGGCTGCTAAAAGGACAAGGGCAACAGATACAAAGGAACACCAGCACCTGGAAGTTCCCCTCTAAGCTGCACATCATCCTGACTTGGAAATGTATTGCCATTCTTTCACTGTGGCTAGGTCAAAACCTTGGAGCTCCCTCTCTAAAAACATTGTGCATGTATCTACATCACATGTACTGCAGTGATTCAGAATGGCAGCTCACTGCCCCCTCCTCAAGGGAAATTAGAAATAAGCAATAACTGCTAGCCAATGATGCCCATGACCCATCAATGAGTCAAAAAAAATCAGAATCCATTACAGTATTTCACTTGCTTTTATTTCCTTAAGAGTAACAACAGTGTTAAAAAATGTATTTTTGAAAAGAGGAAAGTATTGGGTGGGATCTTGAGCTCAAACTGTCCTTGCGTGGGATCACTGGTGGGGCACAAAATCCGAGAGAACCGGAAATTGGGAAACTTGCTGGCAAGATTGTGATTTTTGATTTCCCCCGTCCCTCTTTGATGACATAATCAGGTACACATTCATAATGAGCAAGAACCTGATTTTAATTTATTTAAATAAATTTGAATCTAATTATTTGGCCCCCTTGTCATATGATCCCCCTTACTAACTATTCATCACTTCAACGAGGTTTGCAAAAAGTTTGGTCAGATGTAAACCTGTCGGGGGAATCCTTCCAAGGGTGCAGAGGTAAGTATAGCTAGCCCCTCCCCCCCTCCAGCAGGGAGAGAGAGACATGGCCAAGCAGTCCCCTGGCCTTTCTCCCTGACACAAGAGGGTGCTGGCAGTTTGGCACTATGCCAGGAGGCAAGTGCTAGGACAGGCTGTAGCGGGTACCCCAAAGATGGAGATGGAGGGGGTTCATTTATGTGTGCTGGGGGGACAGTGATCACTGAGGTCACTGAGGGGCTGAAACCCCTGGAATGATTGTGGGGCGGATGGTTAGGAGGAAATGTTGGCAATGATTTTCGGTGGAGATGGTTTGGGGGAAATGTTGATGCTGATTGCGGTTGGGGAGAGCCCCCAGTATCTTTCTGGTGGTGGTGGGGGGGAGTTTTCTTTTACTCCATTATTTTGTCCATATATTCAGCAGAATGGTTTGATTGTTTTTTGTTTGCATCTGGCAAATGGAGAATTCCCTTTGGCAGGAAGACTAAAAGAGTAAAGTACTAAATGAAGAACGACTGTAGAATTCCAAAGTGCAGAGGGAGCTAGGCGTTCTAGTTCATGACTCATAGAAAGTTAGTATGCAAGTGCAGCAAGTAATTAAGAAGGCTATTGGAATGCCAGCCTTAAAAGATGGATTGATCTTAAAAGTAGGGATGTTATGCTTCAGTTATTCAGGGCATTGGTGAAACAACATATTGAATACTGTGCACAGTTTGATCTCCTTAATTAAGGATGGATGTAAATGAGTTGGAGATGGTTCAGAGGAGGTTCACTAGATCGATACCGGCAATTAGTAGGATGTCTGACGAGGAAAAGTTGGACAGACTAGGCTTGTTTCCAAGTTGCATGAGGGGTAACTTAATTAAAGTATATTGATTAAAGAACTGGATTGACAAAGTGGAGGTTATAAGGATATGGCCTCTGGTGGGTGAGTCCAGAACTAGGGGGATCTATTTTAAAATTAGAGGTCGTCTTTTTAAGACAGACATATTCTCCTGAGGGTTTTAAGACTTTGAAGCTTTGTCTAAGAAGGTGGTGGAAGAAGAGTCATTGAATATTTTTAAGGCAGAGCCGGATAGATTATATTGTTTGCCCAGGGCATCAAAGGTTATTGGGGTAGATGAGAATGTGGAATTCAAAACTCAAACAGATCAGCCACGATCTTATTGAATGGTGGGGCAGGCTCCTATTTTGTATGTTTCTATATTATTCATGAGCACTTGACCCACATGATGTAATCTGAAATGAAAACAGAAAATGCTGGATAGACTCAGCAGGTCTGGCACATTCACTCAGAATTAATACAAAGGCTGCCCAGGTGTCAAGCTAAGCGTTGACAGCAATTAGGTTACAGTATGACGAGGCTGGAGTATGAGCTGCACCTATAAGTAATGTTTCCTTCTCTCAAAGATTAGTTGTATCCTCTAACATTCCTGAGAATCTTGCTTGTCCCATTTCCCACTGCCTCCTCAAAGCAGCCAGCATAATAAGGACTCCAGACACCCCAGACATTCTCTCTTCCACCTTCTTCCAGTGGGAAAGAGATTCAAAAGCCTGAGGTCACGTACTAACCGAGTCAAGAACAGCTTCTTCCCTGCTGCCATCAGACTTTAGAATGGACCTACCTCACAGTAAGTTCATCTTTCTCTATGCCCTAGCTATGACTGTAACATCCTGCACTCTCTCCTTTCCTTCTCTATGAACGGTATGCTCTGTCTGTATAGCGTGTAAAAAACAAAACTTTTCACTGCATGCTAATACATGTGACAATCATAAATCAAATTAAAATCAAATCAAATAATTGGTCATCATCATTTGACCCTCATCAATGTTAGCTGTCCCACAAGCTCACAGTTAAAGTACGTTCAAACTTTAAGTGTCAAGAGATAGAATTATAGAATCCCTACAGTGCAGAAGGAGGCCATTCAGCCTACTGAGTCGGCACCTACTCTCTGACAGAATATCTTAACCAAGCCCTCTCCCCCACCCTATCCCTATAACCCCATACATTTACCATGGCTAGTCCATCTAACCTACACACCTTTGGATTCTAGGGAGAAACCGGGACACTCGGAGGAAACCCATGTAGACACAGGGAGAACATGCAAATGCCACACAGATAGTCACCCAAGGCTAGAATTGAACCCGGGTCCCTGGCGCTTTGAGGCAGCAGTGCTAACCACTGTTGCCCATAAAAGTTTGCAGGGTATTGGGAGAATAGTGTTGTACCTCACAGCTGCAAGTACCCAAATGTCCTGGGAGGTCTAAGGGCCCTCAAGTTTCACATGGGCATTCATATTCCCCAACACATGATGAACCCATTGCTGCTGCTGTGAAGGGTGAGATCAGCTAGAGGCGAGCCCAGAGGCTAGTCTGAAGGGACGAGGGCAGCAATCGTGGCCGGTCAGGTGATGAAGTGTGATGGGCTGCAGTGAATTGAGATAGCACTGGCCACTGGAGAAGGTGTAGGATCGTCAACTTCCTGGACCCGGAGGACAAATGTTGTTGGAAGGGTTTTGGGTTAACAGGATGGAGCACCTAACTGATTGTCTTTCTCTCATCCTCCAAAATTACTAATTTGATTCAGGATGGAGCCAGTAGAATTGGTAACTGTTCACATTACAGCACTGGAGATGGACAGACTCCATCCACTGAGGGATGTCCAACTCAGGAAGGAGCCTGAGCCAGGAGGACAGGGGGGCCACTGGACAGGCTTGAGGGCTGTTGCCCATCTTTCTTGTAGGGAGTGAAAATGCTCAGCTTGGGCATGCCCCCACCTGTCTGCTCCCTCTCACCCCTGGTGTGCACTTTCTTCTCCAAAAGAAAACCAAAGGGGACATTGTGAGCCAGACACCTGGTGGGTCAGATGTCAAGAACATTCATGGGCACTGCACCTAGACAGAAAGGGTTTGTGATGAGGGCCAATATCCTCAGGGCCCATTTGTGGCAGGCACAAATCCCGTTATGGCCACTAACTCTTGCGAGAGGACCATAGCAGGATTTGCAAAGGGGTTATCTCAGAATGAGATCTTCCCCATCCCTGCCGGCAACATAATCAGGTTCATGTCCACCAAGGGCATAAACCTGATCACCATCAATTTGAATTGATTTAAATAGGCTGAAATGGGTTTCTTCTGGGGATGTCAGATGTGCTCCCCGGTGGTGTGACATTGCACCAGCAGGAATCACTCTCACTCTCCAGCAGTTGAAATGACCAGGCACAGAGTCAGTGTAGCCCCCGGATGGCCAGGTACACCAGGCAGGGCCAAGTTGGCACTGCTGGGGGCATTGCCAGGGTGCACTACTGAAGCACTATCAGGGGAGGGACCAAGGGTCAAGGCTAGGGGCAGGGCCGATGGCTGGGGTGACAATGTGGGGTGGGGGAGGGAGATAGTCAGTGATGGTGAATGAGAGTGAGGGGTTGTCAGCAACAATGAATTGGGGCAGAGGGAGATAGCTGGTGATGGTGAGTGGCGGGAAGGTATGAGATTGTCAATGATGATGAATGGGAAGAATGGGGATGTGGGGGATAGGGGTTTTGGGGGGGGAGCGGTGGAGATGCTGGCAATAACCAACTTGCTATTGCCTCACTGCCTCCCAGTGTCCAACATTTTTAGGGAAAATTTCGCCTGATTCCCAGGCGGCTTAGAGGATGAAGCTGGGAGATTGGGTGCTGGGATGCGATGAGGTGGCATCAGGTTGGTTAACGGTGACATTCCAGGGGTGACGGAAGGGACAGTTGCCAAGGGGAGACAGACAGATCCTCACCCATGCAGATCTTAGGAGGTCATTCATCTTTTTGTGGCATTGAACCCCTGACCTCTGGGTCAGGCTGCTGGCACTAAAGATTGCTTCCACTGCCATCTTGGCGAGATTGGCCATGTTGCTCGAGGGCCTCTGGCTGCTGTGTAGGTAAATGGTTTGCGGACACTCCTTCACCATATTCTACAGTCTTGTCAGTGCCCGCCCAAGAATCTTGGTCTTCTACTTGACATTCTCCTTGAGTAAGACTGAGTGTTGAGAATCTGTTTATATTCAGCGCCCCCTTGATTGTAATGTGCAGCTGATCCCAGGGCTGGTGCCTGGTGACTCACGTGGGGGTAAAATAGTTTTCTAAAGTGGCTCAAGATTGCAATCACGATCATGCCATCGACACCAGCAGAATTCGCATCGATCTTCCCACCAGAAATGACACGCTGCCATTTTTTGGGAAAATTCCGCCCGTAATATATTTCCAGTCACGCATTACCATAAAAAAACTAACATCATTGATTTAAGAGATATTTTTCAGAAATCTAAGTGTGGAGTCATAGAGCGTGATCTTACCTGCCATTCACTCCACGCTCCCGCTACTGCGAGGTCGGAGAATTTGGCAAATCTCTGTTCACTGCAGCAGGGTGGGAAATCCCTGTTGGCGTGAACAATGGTAAGATTCCAGCCATAGTGCTAGCAAGTGCCAAGCAGAAAACTGCCGGAGAGAAGGCAGAGGAAATCCAGAAATAATAATCCCGTGTACTGATTCGATGTTCTGCTGAGGCAGTTTACCTCTCACGCACAGGTTCCATCACCACTGATGCCGATTGCAATTCCGAAACTTTCCCCTGCATGTGTCACAATCCAAAGGAAGCAAACCATTGTCTCAGCGAGAGGTGTCATTTAGTGGACTGCAGAGGAAATAATCAGGAATTAACTGATACAATGAGAAATTTAGGCAAAGTGGACATTATTTAAGCCTCACTTATTAAGCTTTTATGATTTTCTTTAAAAAGAAATTGAGGCATGATTGTTGATTTTCTGACAGTAAGTGAGAAAACATCCCAGTTAAACTATTCAGCAGCTTGTTTCTAAATTATTGGAGCTTCACAGGCCATTAGCAAAATGAGACTTCAGCTTGGCATCCCATTAAGCCATAAATGTTTCTTTTCCGCAGGCCAACGTATTAACCATGTGTCAGATAAGACAGAGTGCAAAGGAAATTGGCAAGTCTGATTTGCAATATTCTGTTGGTTCAGCTTTAAAAACTGCTACAATCAATCCTGATAAGTCTAGGTGTCTTTGAATGGAACACTAGAATCACAGCCCTTTTTAGGTGCAGATTGCAGTTAGCACAGACACTGCAACTATGGTTTTTCTTTATTACCTCACAGAGGAGATGGTTAGACTTTCTCTTGTTGGGGATGTCATTCCTTGGCACTTGTCTACAGCCTATAGCCCAGTATAATCTATAGCCTTTATAAGATCATAAGAGAAAGGAACGGGAGTAGGTCATTTGGCCCCTTGAACCTGCTCTACCATTCAACAGGATCATGGCTGATCCAGCATTCCTCACATTTACTTTCTTGCCATTTCCCCGTAACCCTGGATTCCCTCACTGATCAAATATCTTTCCATCTCAGCCTTAGGTATACACAAGGACTCAGCCCTCTGTTGCAAGGAGTTCCAAACACTCAAAATCCTCTGAGAGGAAATTCCTCTCACTCAGTCTTATATTGGCACCCCTTTATTCTGACACTATGCCCTCTGGTCCTAGACTCTCCCATGAAGGGAAACATCCTGTCAAGCCTCTTAAGAATCCTATATGCTTCAATGAGATTAGATCTCATTCTTTTAAATTCCAATGGGTAGAGTCTCAACCTGTTTAACTTTTCCTCGTTAGACAATCCCGTCACACTGGAGATCACCCTAGTGAATCTTCTAAAGGGATCAAAACTGCTCACAGTATTCCAGGTGTGGTCTTACCAGTACTTTGTACAGTTGCAGCTCTACTCTTACACTCCAAGCCTTTTAAAATAAAGGTCAACATTTCATTAGCCTTCCTGATTACCTGCTGCACCTGTGTGCTAGCTTTCTGCTTTTCGTGCACAAGTTTCCTCAAGCCTCTTTGTGTTGCAGCTTTCTGTAGGTTCTCTCCATTTAAATAATACCCTGTTCTTTTGTTCTCCCTTCCAAAATGAACAACTTCACATTTTCCCACATTATACTCCATTTGCCAACAATTTGCTCACTTACTTAACCTATCAATCTCTAAGTAAACTATTTGTATTTCTCTTGCAACTTGCCTTTCCACCTATTTTTGTATTGTCTGTAAATCTGGCTATAGTACATTCACACAAACCAACCTCCCATCCATTGACTCCATTTACACTTCCAGCTGCCTTGGAAAAGAGGCCAGGATAATCACAAACCCCATTCATCCCAGAAATACTCCCTGCCACCTTTTTCTATCGAAAAAGAGATACAAAAGTCTGAAATCATGTACCAGCTGACTCACGAATAGCTTCTTCCCTGCTGCCATCAGACTTTTGAATTGACCTACCATTTATTAAACTGATCTTTCTCTACAGCCTAGTTATGACAGTAACATTATATTTTGTGCTCTCTCCTTTCCTTCTCTTCAATGTGCTCTATGAATGATGTGTTTTATCTGTATAGCAAGAAACAATACTTTTCAATGTATCCCAATGCATGTGACAATAATAAGTCAAATCAAATCAAATTTGCTTCCTTCCTCCAAGTCACTAATATAAATTATTAATAGCTACAGCCCCAGCACATGCTCTCTTGTGAAGCCCCATTTGTTACAGGTCAGAAACCTGAAAAAGAACCTCTCATCCCTACTCACCGTTTCCTGCTCACTAGTCAATCCTCCATCTATGCTAATATACTACCTCCAACACCATGGACTTAGTTTTTGTGAGGTGCTTTGTGGAATACTTTCTGAAAGTCCAAATACAAAATATCTACTGGTTTCCCTCTATCCACTCTGGTTAGGACTTCCTTGAAAAACTCTAATAAATTAGTCAGATATCATTTCCCTTTTATGAAGCCATGTGGCACAGTGGTACAATAGTTCACACTACTGCCTGACTGCACCAAGGACTCTGGTTTGATTCTCGCCTTGGGTGGCTAACTGTGTGGACTTTGCATGTTCTCCCAGTGTCTACATGGATTTCTTCCTCATGCTCCAGTTTCATCCTACAGTCCAAAGATGTGCAGATTAGGTGGATTGGTAAATTACTCTGGGAAAGATAGTCTTTCAGAGGGTCAACACAGACTTGATGGGCTGAATGGCCTACTTCTGTACTGTAGGGATGCTATGCTATCTGCTTGATTAGGTTATGATTTTCCAAATGTGCTGCTACGATATTCATGACCAGATAGGCAATTATGTCCTTCAGAACTCAGTCAGTTTAGTAAGTAACAGTGTTCCAGAGCCATTCTAGCTGGGGGACATCAAAGTCCCTTTGTCTAAGTACATTCTGTTCCATTGCTACCTTCATTGGTGTTTCCAACTGGTGTCCAATATGGCAGAGTACTGATTCATCAGCTGAATAAGAGCAGTAGGTGGTAATTACGGGGAGGATTCCTTGCCGATATTTGACCTGATACTTGCAGCTAGAACAAGGTTTTCACCCTGTTCAGCATTACTGTTAGATGGGTACTCCCTCTAAATGAGGTGACTGTGATCATGGAGCATTTTAACTTTTGGCCACTGCATTGACCATCAATTTCTCTCAAGGAGACTTTCGGGAAGCTGTGTGGGGGGAGGGAAGCAAATGGGAAAAGACGGAGGAAGAGATGAGAATGGTGGGGGGAGGGGAGGTGGGTGGCAACCAGCGGGAGATGAGCATGAGAGAGGGAAAAGCAATCAGTGAGGGGAACCCATTCAGGAGCGAGGGGGAAGAGGTTGGGAGGAACGGGCGACAAAGGAGGGAGGGAAAAGTGATCAGCAGGGGAAGGGAGGGTCAGGACAGGGGAAAAATATTGAACTCTGTAACTATTCCATTCATTGCAGTTAGAAACTCATTGAAAACTCTCAAATCACTGATAATAAAAATATTATTGCTCACTCAAGGAGTATTTATTCAGCCATTACTGTACCTAATTTAAAAAAGAGATTCTCAATGGGAATTTAAATGGTTATTCAGGTTGTAAAACACTCAATGACTTACAGTAATCCCGTCTGAGTGAAGCTGCAGATATTCGCTGCTTCTGGTAACATTAGTCATTTGGACACACTGTTTGCCATAGTCAATCTGTGCTAACTTATCTCGAAACATTCCCAGTCACCACAAGGAAGACAAATGTAAAACAGGGGTGAATGTTTTCTCTAAATTCCATTTCTCTCTTATAAACATTGACTCCTTGCTGGGACACATTTCCATGGTCACCAGTTGTACTGCCAGCCCCCAGCACTGCACAAATTGCTGCCACTTGTCTGAGCCTTGATAGTTTTTCTGACATGAGGCAGTATCACAACCGAGATCAGCATTGCCCTCACCAGATATGCACACATCCATGGATCCAGTAGATAATAGTGCAGGGCTTCCCAAACCTTTTCTCAATGTGATCCCACTTTAATGCTTCAGACTTTATTTAACCTGAGACAGAATGAAAAGCGAAGTGCGGGAGAGGAGGTGGTTGAGCTGGGGGATGGGCGGTGGAGGGCAGTTGAATGTTTGAGAGGCAGGGGGTTGGTTGTTGGATGATAGGAGGAGGCAGTTAAATGGTTGAGAGGCAGGGGGCTTGTTGTTGAGTGATATGGAGGGGCAATTGAATGGTTAAGAGGCAGGGGGCTTGTTGCTGAGTGATGGAGGGTACAGTTGAATGGTTAAGAGGCAGGGGGCTTGTTGTTGAGTGATATGGAGGGGCAGTTGAATGGCTGAGAGGCAGGGGGCTTGTTGCTGAGTGATGGAGGGTACAGTTGAATGGTTAAGAGGCAGGGGGCTTGTTGTTGAGTGATATGGAGGGGCAGTTGAATGGCTGAGAGGCAGGGTACAGTTGAATGGTTAAGAGGCAGGGGGCTTGTTGTTGAGTGATATGGAGGGGCAGTTGAATGGCTGAGAGGCAGGGGGCTTGTTGCTGAGTGATGGAGGGTACAGTTGAATGGTTAAGAGGCAGGTGGCTGTTTTTCATTGTTGTGGGAGGTAGGTGAATGGTTGAGAGGCAGGGGACTGGGTGGTGAGAGATGGGGGGAGGGGATGGCTTGTGTTAAATTTGCCAAGTTAACACAGGAAAAAGGAAAGAGCCACATTTTTACACTGATTGTTCTCACCAATATACTCTCAGAGAACAGACAATTAAGTAATGCTGACCAACAGAAAAAAATCAGGAACTTTTAAAAGGATATCACGGATATCAAGCTCCATTCGGCTGCCATTGCTGCCTCACAACCTCAAAGCCATCCACAACCCTTAGTTTGGGAATTGCTGAGTTATTGAGGGAACTCTATTTCTATTCTAATGTACTGTGAAGAATATATGATGATTTTTGAATTAGAAGGACTGTCAGCCTTGTTGTACAGTCTTGGTGAAATAAATTGTACTACACCTAAATCCATCCTAAGTCCATTTGTTTACTGTGCCTTATGTCATTTGCATTCATAAAACATTCATTATCCATTTTTTTATGAGTAATTGGTGCATTTGAATGCTAATGCTGTTTTATTTAGTAACTATTTAGAATAGTGCATGGCTAATCCTTACAGGAGCGGCACAGTGGTTAGCACTGCTGCCTCACGATGCCAGGTGACCTGGGTTCGATTTCTAGCTTGGGTCACTTTCTGTGCGGAGTCTGCATGTTCTCCCCGCGTTTGCATGGGTTTCCTCCGGATGCTCCTGTTTTCTCCCACAGTCCGAAAGATGTGCCGGTTAGGTGCATTGGCCATGCTAAATTCTCCCACACCCGAACAGGCGCCGGAGCATGGTGACTAGGGGATTTTCACAGTAACTTCACTCCTGTGTTAATGTAAGCCTACTTGTGACACTAATAAATAAACTTTTAACACACTTAAACTCTTGACTGAGAAAAAGGCAACAACAGCCTTACTCCTCCCACTTAGCGCATCATTTATAATCAGCTTAATCATGGGCTCTATTCCATCTAATTAATTTCATGAGCACACATTCTGCAGTAATACACTGCGATCTTAAAAAAGTAACTGATGAAGTAATTCAGGATCTTTGTATTCTTCCCTACATTTCTCCACTTCACCAATCTCCCATCCCTTGCATATTGGCAAGGGGAAAAAAAATTATTTCCCATGGGATATTTGATCACGTTAATCTGGATATAATTCTATATTCACTAGTGCTCTTTCTAAACAGAGACTTAGCCAGTTCATTTTTAAATGAGTTAATTAATGTGGACTGCATTTTCTGTGTATCTATTTTGCATAGCCAAACAGGTTTAAGATGGTACTTTCTTGTTCAAAGTTTACAATCCAAGGGAAGCAGCCAGTTTAAAGTGATATAGTCAATGCTTCCTCACAGTTTAAATATATAAGGCCCTTGAAAAATTTCAGCCCTGCAAGATAATTCTCTCTTGCCCACAAGAGAGGAACGAAAGAAAAATGCCTGCCCCCTACCCCCCCATCTCAGCCACCTTCCCTCCTGCCATCCAGCAAACATAATGGGCCAGATTTTATGGCCTTGCTCTTCCCAAACCCATAAAATCCTGCCCTAGATCAACAGATCTTCCCATTGCCTGCCCCTTGCCCACTCCAATTCCTGTGGTGGGTGGGGCAGTCAAATTCCAGCCACTGTATTTGAGGAAGATGCAGGTGATTCATGAAAATTAATGGGAGACTCACCCAGGATCTGGCATCACAATGCTTTCAATTTTCAGTGTAGTAACATTGTTTAATTCCAAATGTGGCATCGCTAATGTTCTAAATAAGGTTACAGGAGCTTACTCTATGATTGTAGTAACTCCGCCAAGGCTAGTTCTCCAGTGCAACACTGCTTCATTGAAACAAAGGAATGGCCATTTCTGTGGCTTTCAACAAATCAAGACCAGTGGTCTGGGCCTACATTGGTCTGGCCCAGGCTGTGAGTGGGTTTTAAACTCCTGCCACATGTCTCTCATTGGATGAATCCCCACTCACTCAATAGGGAAACTTATTTTCCATGAAGTCCACTGGGAGATCTATTAATTATGCCGTATCCTTCGTGGTCTGCTCAATCACAGGTCTGGTGGTTGTGCGCCATTTATTGTAGCGCTGTTGAATTTCATTGCTCTTGGTTACTGATGGGTGTTGCAAGTCAAGTTTGCAGTGGGTATCTTTTGTTGCCTCACAGCCACCCCTTAAGTCCACTTGCAGATCCAGGAAGCTTGGATTGTCACAACAAGAGAGTATCAGAACGGCACACCAGGAATTGTGCAAACACCAACATAAAGATCTTTTTGGAGTTGCACACGAGTTGTATGTTGAAGCCCTTGCAATTGGCGAATACTCCCGCTTGCTCTGAGGCTCCTGGAGAGCTACATTTACACAGTTAATGGAGCCCTGCACCTGGGGAAGCAGCCAGACCAAAAAAACTGTCCCCAAATTTACAAGGATGTTGCCTGGACTGGGAAGCATGCCTTATGAAGTTAGGTTGAGGGAGCTGGGACTCTTCTCCCTGGAGAGATGAAGGTTGAGAGGCGACCTAATAGAAGTTTATAAAATGTTGAGAGGAATAGATAGGGTGGATTCTCAGAGGCTATTTCCCCGGGTTGAAATGGTCGCTACGAGAGGACACAGATTTAAGGTGCGGGGCGGAAAGTACAGGAGTGATGTTAGGGGTAAGTTTTTCACTCAGAGGGTGGTGAGTGAATGGAATCGGCTGCCGTCAGTGGTGGTGGAGGCGAACTCGCTGGGGTCTTTTAAAAGACTTCTGGATGAGTATATGGGGTTTAATGGGATTGGGGGTTATAGATAGGTCTATAGATTGGTAGGTGTTGATGTGATCGGTGCAACTCGTGGGCCGAAGGGCCTGTTTGTGCTGTAGTGTTCTATGTTCTATGTTCTAAATGCTTCAGACTGGCGTGATGGCTAGCAAAATGATCATTATCGCCTGCCCCAGCATGCAACACATCAGTCAGACATCTTCTGTATTCATGTGCCCAGCAAGTGCCACACAGATTCCAGGTAATGCGCATAGCCAAGAAGAGAGAATCAAATCCTCTCCTTTGACATTGAATGTCATTACCATTGCTGCATTCCCCCACTGTCGATACCTTGAGGCTTTGATCAGAAACTTAACTGGACTTAAACTTAACATAACCCACTCTGTGTCGGTGCCCTCTCTGTGTCGGTCCCCTGTCTACACTGATCCTCTTTCTGTGCTGGTTTCTTCTCTGCGCCGGTCCTCTCTCCGTGCCGGGTTCCTCTCTGTGCCTGTCCCCTCTCTACACTGCTCCCCTCTTTCCACCAATCCCCTCTCAGTGCTGGGATTGCTTTCTGTGCTGAGATCCCTCTCTGTGCTGGTCCCCTCTCTACACTGATCCTTTTTCACACCGATCCCCTCTCTAAACCAATCTCCTCTCCACACCAATCCCCTTTCTACGCCGATTCCCACTCTGTGCTGATCCCTTTTCTGTACTGGGATTCCTCTCTGTACTGGGATTCCTCTCTGTGCCGGTCCCGTCTCTGTGCCGGTCCCGTCTCTGTGCCGGTCCCGTCTCTGTGCCGGTCCCCTCTCTGTGCCGGTCCCGTCTCTGTGCCGGTCCCGTCTCTGTGCCGGTCCCCTCTCTGTGCCGGTCCCCTCGCTGAGCCAGTCCCGTCTCTGTGCCAGTCCCGTCTCTGTGCCGGTCCCGTCTCTGTGCCGGTTCCCTCTCTGTGCCGGTCCCCTCTCTGTGCCGGTCCCCTCGCTGAGCCAGTTTCCTCTCTGCGCCTGTCCCCTCTCTGCGCCTGTCCCCTCTCTGCGCCTGTCCCCTCTCTGCGCCTGTCCCCTCTCTGCGCCTGTCCCCTCTCTGCGCCTGTCCCCTCTCTGCGCCTGTCCCCTCTCTGCGCCTGTCCCCTCTCTGCGCCTGTCCCCTCTCTGCGCCTGTCCCCTCTCTGCGCCAGTCCACTCTCTGTGCCCGTCCCCTCTCTACACCGATCCTGACTCTGTGCTCGTCCCCTCTCTGTGTCGGTTCCCCTCTCTCTGCCGGTCCCCTCTCTACACTGATCCCCTCTCTGTGCTGTTTCCCTCTTTGTGCCAGTCCTCTCTGTGCCAGTTCCCTCTCTACACCGATCCTCTCTCTGTGCTGTTTCTGTCTCTGTGCCGGTCCCCTCTCTGTGTCGGTTCCCCTCTCTGTGCCGGTTCCCTCTCTACACTGATCCCGTCTCTGTGCCAGTCTCCTCTGTGCGTCGTTTCCCCTTCTGTGCCTGGTTCTGTCTGTGCTGGTTTCCTCCTGGAGCCTGCTCCCTCTCTGTGCTGGCCTCCTTTCTCCTCTTTGCTGTGCAACTACATTCTGCTGCTGTTATTGTCACCTTGGTCCTCATCTGAGCTTCAATCTGAGGCAGCAAAAGTGGCATTCATTCTGACATGACACAGCCATCCTATGGGGAAAATAACCTCTAAATTATATCAAGTAACCTTTTGTTAAAAGTACTGTGAACAAACCCTTCCCAACTACCAAGTGAGAAAGCTGCTGTAAGTGCTGAATAATTGTTAACATCTTTGCCTGAGATTGTTTCAGCCCCCTCAATTGTCAGTGCATTGCTTTCACTGACGAGTTTCAAGATCTGACATTAAACAGTGAAAACAGTGTGATAATATTAGTCTAATTGAGCGATTAGCATATAAAAGAGAAAAAAGGCATGACTTGCATTTTTATGGTGAATTTCATGACCTCTGGACACTTTCCAGCCAAATTAAGTACTTTTAAGTATAGTTATGTATGAATATGGAAATTGATAACTGGCTAATTCCAGGAGCGCTGGGCTTGGGTGACAAATTTCATTCAAATCTGGAAGTTGGAAGCAGCTTCTCAGTGTTGTCAAATTTTAACCTCCCAATCGTCACCTAAACCCACGCATTCCTCAAGATTGAAACTCATGTCTTTTTCTCCCTCTGAATGGGGAACAGCAGCATCAACTACTGAGACAAGTTTTGATTAAATTTGACGTAGGGAAGCTCTGGCACAACCTCTGCGGTACGTTAATGAGTCTTGAACTGACAACAGTGAAACAGGCTGATGGTTTGCAACGTTCTTTCAAAGCAAAGCGGGGACATACTAAACAAAACTCTCTCTGTTGTGAGCACAAAGTGACTTTTTACATTGTAATTTAACCAGGAAATACGAGAAATAGGAATATTCTGCTGGATCAGCAATGTACCTTCTCAGAAGTCAGTCTGGGAGGGGCCGCTGTGAGGAAACTGCATTGCAACTGACTTAATGCTATTTATCTCAGTGGACAGCCTAATATTGTCATAGAATCCTACAGAAGGAGGCCATTAGGCCCAATGAGTCTGCACCAACCATTCTATCCCCACAAGACTCTATCCTCACATGTAGTTACCCTAGCTAGTTCCGTGACACTAAGGGGTAATTTAGCATGGCCAATCCATTTACCCTGCACAACTTTGGACTATGGGAGGAAACTGGAGCACCCGGAGAAAACCCAAGCAGAATGTGTCAACTCCACATAGACAGCGACCGAAGCCAGGAATCGAACCCTGTGAGGCAGCAGTGGCAACCACTGTTCCATTGTGCCACCTAATAGAGAAGAAAAATGTAAATTTTCCCAACTTTGCTATCCTCCAAAGTGATAAAACTGTAGAATGGTGTAATTGGGATTGGACACCTTGTGGTTCAGTGGGTAGTGTCCCTGCCTCTGAGCCAGAAGCTCTGGGTTTGGATGCCACCCCAGGGCTTAATGAAGGAAGGTGTTGTTCACAATGCAGTCGTAGGGCGGCAGGGTAGCACAGTGGTTAGCACTGTTGCTCCACAGCTCCAGGGTCCTGGGTTCGATTCTCGGTTTGGGTCACTGTCTGTGTGGAGTTTGCACATTCTCCTCGTGTCTGCGTGGGTTTCCTCCGGGTGCTTCGGTTTCCTCCCACAGTCCAAAGATGTGCGGGTTAGGTTGATTGGCCATGCTAAGAAATTGCCCCTTAGTGTCCAGGGTAGCGGAGGTTAGAGGGATTAGTGGGTATAATATGTAGGGATATGGGGGTAGGGTCTGGGTGGGATTGTGTTCGGTGCAGACTTGATGGGCCGAATGGCCTCTTTCTGCACTGTAGGGTTCTATGATATCAATGAGTGTGTCAACCCGCGAATCCTTCCAAACTCATCAAAGGCTGGAGGTTAAGAGTGGGAAAGACTTCAAGTCAGCCATGCTTGATGTGAATAGTGCCTTCAAGCTTTCAGCCCCTGCTGACAGACAAGGGGGCTGTTCCAGGGATTACTAGCTACTGAAGTGGACAAAGGTTTGCCTTAGTGCATCACTAGGTGCGGAAGAGAATTGGAACTGGAATAACTGGGGGTGAAGGCATATAGTCATGTCCCCTTAACTGATTACCAGCTTTATTATAAGCTTTGATTTCAGGAAACTGGAATATTTCATTTCACCGTTGCGATTTAGTCAATTCATTTCAGAAATATGATATGCAGCTTTTTTTGTCTTATGAATGCAAAGTAGCCCAAACGAAATTAATTTTGAGAACCTCAATTCATTTTCTATGAAGGAAACCATGGGGCGTATTGTCATTTGCTTCTCATTATCGGGCAGCTTTCATACCAAGGTGGGGTTGGTTAGAAGTTGGTTTGTCCTGTTTCTTTGGCATGTGGGCTGGATGGCTGCCATGCAGCAGGTCATCTTTGTGCTCAGCAGGGAGTTAGATCATAGAATCACCTCGGTATAGGAGGAGGCCATTTGGCCTATTGAGTCTGTACTGACCACAATCCCATCCAGACTTTATTCTCATAACTCTCATTTATCCTGCTAATCCCCCTGACACCAAGGTCAATTTAGCATGACCAATCAATCTTTCGACTGTGGGAGGAAACCAGGACACCTGGAGGAAACCCACAGAGACATGGGGAGAACCTGCCAATTCCACACAGGTAGTGACTCAAGGCTGGAATTGAACTGGGGTTCTGGCACGATGAGGCAGCAGTGCTAACCACTGTACCACCATGGGTTGTTTTGATATCATATGATATCAGCAGGCCTTCTGCTCTTAAAGACAGTTTATCTCCCTTAGTGGGAAGCTACATTATCACAGGAGGCATAAAAGCAAATTATTGCCAATGGTGCAATCTGAAACTGAAAGAGAAAATGCTGGAAAATCTCAGCAGGTCTGACAGTATCTGTGAGGATGACAAAGGGTCATCTGGACTCAAAATGTCAGCTCTTTTCTCACCTTACAGATGCTACCAGGCCTGCTGAGATTTTCCAGCATTTCCTCACTTGCTATCATAGGAGGCCATTGCTGCCATTGCTGCGATTCTAAACTAAGCCCGTGAAACACCAAATAAAGGTAAGGGATCCAGGGTAATAAAAACACAAAATGCTGGAAAAACCTGACAGCACCAGAGACTCTTTGGAGAGAGAAACAGAAAAACATTTTGAGCCTGTATGATTTGTCTTCAAATTTTCAGCATCTGCAGTATTTTGCTTTTATTTGAGAGTTTCAGAGTAATGGAAAGGGTACGGAAAAAAAAGGAGTGGAAATGGACAGGAGTGGGGAGATTATAGTTTTGTAATGGATGCCAGGATGCCCTTGAGGACCATGTTCAGAAGGGATTAGAAACAAGTGCCAATGGATATCAATTCCTGGTGTCTAGACCCAGAGACCTGGCAGCTGTGCCACAAGGAATCTGATGTGGGTGGATAGGGGAAGTGAATGCAACTTCACAGGACATCTCCAGCCCAGTACACAAAGAACTTCAATGCACCACATTCCATCAGTCAACCAACACCAGCCCCCGACATACAAAATGCACAGCTAACACCCAGATACTTCACCTCACTCTCACACCCATTCCTCAATGCCTCCACATATCTCCAACTATTCAGCTATGGCAGTCAGATCACTCAAACGCAGTGCAACACAATCGCTAAGATTCAGACCTCTCTCTAGCAGGAAAGATCATTACATAATAGAAGGGAACGGAGCAAAGCAGAACCAGCGGGGTGACATGAACACCTGAATCTCCTGCGCCTTACAGAGAAGGTGAGTCTCTGCATAAGAAGTATTGAGGTCCAGCATTGCTCAGAACACTGAGGATGATGCCATGATTCTGCCTTATGCCTCTTCTCAGCTCCCTTCTTATGTTGCCTACCTCCTTCCCTCACCCAATCTTCCCCTTTTGACTTTCTGCTTTCAGGCACCAAGAACTGTCTTCATTCCTTCTTTTGGATGTGGAGAGAGAGAGAGAGAGAGAGAGAGAGCAACAACACAGCACTGATGAAGAAGACCCTTCATTTGATTTGATATCTCTAGCTCACGTACTGGCACTGTCCTTACTTTGGAGGCTGGTATAGAGTTGAGATCGGCACATGATGAGCTGCTGCACAAAATGGGCTGCAGCGAATTTGGAAGTGAAGATCAGTACGATGTTTGTTCATCAGAGACCAAGGTCACAGGTGAGTTCTGTTCCAGGGGACCCAGGTGAGGACTTTGATGAGCAGCATACAGAAGAACGCAGATGATAATCCACACCGAGATATTGGGTCTATAATCATTATCAAGGAACATCAAAGAGTCTGACTCCAACTTGTCAGAAAACTTGTACAGTGTTTACTCCCTGGGCAGCCTCTGCTCCATCTCTGTCTTGTCCTGTATTGCCAGAAACACCACAACTGCAGACCCCAAACTGGTTGTAATCTTTGTGTGGACATCTCACAATATCCTCTGTCCTCCCTGTGAGAATGCAATGTATCTTCCTGCTAAATTCAGGAACTCACCACTGTTATGTATGTTGGGGCATGTCCCTTTAAGAGAATGGATCAGGTGACCCAGGAC
The DNA here is from genome assembly GCF_965287045.1 of Carcharhinus amblyrhynchos. Taxonomy (NCBI): domain Eukaryota; kingdom Metazoa; phylum Chordata; class Chondrichthyes; order Carcharhiniformes; family Carcharhinidae; genus Carcharhinus; species Carcharhinus amblyrhynchos. Next base: position 31,149,562 of record NC_137336.1, on the reverse strand, counting down.
TCAAGCTCCACCCCAGGGGGAGATTGCCCTTAGCCAGTCTGGTGCTGACTGTGCTAGGGAATCTGGTTTCGAATCCTGCCATGGCAAATGGTGAAATTTGAATTCAATAAATGAAATCTGAAAGTAAGATGACCAAGAAACCATTGTTGATTGTTGGGAAAACCCATCTGGTTCACGAATGTCCTATAGGGGAGGAAATCTGCTGTCCTTACCTGGTCTGGCCTATATGTGATTCCAGATGCACAGCAATGTGGTTGACTCTCAACTGCCCTCTGAAATGGCCGAGCAAGCCACAAGGACATCTAAGATAGGCAATAAATGCTGACCAGCCAGCAATCCCATGTCCCACAAATGAATATTAAAAAAAAATGTGTTAATAAACTGTTCCAGTTAGTTTAATATCACTGACCTTGTGCATTTTTTATTAGTGTAAATATTGGACCTCAAATATAATAACGACAACACCTCCTAAAACACTTAATTACTTTCAAGCACACTGCAGAAATTCTTCAAACGCGCCTTACTTGCAAGTGAAGCTCGCCTTGAAGTGTAGCAGCACTGACATTAATGACTGGGAGGAACTTGCTACTCATCTTTCCGAATGGCAACAACTTGCCCATCAAGATGCATCACACTTTAAAGTCACAACATGTTAATGATGAGGTAGAGTGACAGCAGGGAAGGAAAGGGAGCAAATCCTGCACTCCACATGTCATAATTCATTTCTTGATAAGAGTTTGACTTCTGCATAATATTCCACTACTTAGTTCTTGCTGCGATGAAACAGCAGGACCTTTTCTTTTGAAGCTGAAAGCTGCAGGAAAATAAGAAGAATATTTACATGTATGGAACTAAAACGATAATATAGGCATAAAATGAAAATATTGTCATACCTTGTCAATGCTTGACTATTACAAAGAACAAAGAACAAAGGACAAAACAGGATGGGAAACAGGCCCTTCGGCCCAACGAGCCCGTGCCGCCATTTTAAAATTGTGACTGCCCTCCTCTACCCATGACCTTTGTCTACACCTATTGGGGAAGATTGAGGGAAGTCTAATTTAGGGACAATTTGTTACACCAATCAGCCTAAGAGCACGTTTTTGGGGTGTGGGAGGAAACTGGAGCACCCGGAGAAAACCCACGCAATCATGGGGAGAATGTGCAAACTCCCGCAGACACCGGCCCAAATCCATGTATCTGCACAGCAAACAGTGATAGTCACTGAGCTGTCATGTTGCCCATCAGATGGTCCAGTTTAAGCATACACTAATGACATGAAGCACTAGGCAACTCTCAAAGCAACATCCAAGAGCAGCCCTCGCACGACCCACTGCGTGTATGCCCCTTGTTGGTCAACAAGGCAGACCGAATCTCCTGTGAAGTAAATAAAAATCATCAGTAAACATGCAAAACTTAGACAGAGATTTATGGAATCCCCAGAAGCGCAGAAATAAATCAAGTGAGCCATGAAATACGTTGGAAGGTCCATAGGAATCAATTGATTCCCAGGGACATCCCAAAGCCCTTGATCTTTATTTAGAAAAGTCTCCTGTATCCCTCCATCTGTAGTCCGCTCATGTGCCTGTCTAAGTAAGCCTTAAACAACCCTAGCGTGTCTGCCTCCACCACCCTACTTGGCAGTGCATTCCAGGCCCCCACCATCCTCTGTGTGAAAAACCTCCCTCTAACATCTGAGTTATACCTCGCCCCCCCCTCACCCGAAGCCCGTGGCCCCTCGTAATTATTGTATTGTATTAAGCTGAAAAAGTCGTAATCAGTAATGATGAGGAATTCCTTGATCAATGCCGTTTTGCTAACTCAACCATTTCGATGTCACCCACTTTATACTGGTTTTACCTTCCCTCCTCTGTACTTGCCACTGACTCACTAACCCTTCCAACTCTTCCCCGGCCAATCCTGCCGAGCGCCCACCGAGCCTTCTCACGATCAACATTTGAATCCAATTTCTGCACATTCCCAATTCTCTGATCCCCAATCTCTGCCTTCCCACCCCAACCCCACATGACACCTCTGCAAAGGAGGGTGCAAAAGAGATTCATTAAGTTGACTCCGGAGTTGAGAGGGTTGGCTTATGAGGAGAGACTGAGTAGACTGGCAACTCATTGGAATTTAGAAGAATGAGGTGGCATCTTATAGAAATATATAAAATTATGAAGGGAATAGATAAGATAGAAGCAGGGAGGTTGTTTCCACTGGTGGGTGAAGCTAGAACTTGTGGGCATGGCCCCAAAATAAGCATGTTTAGGATTGAGGGAGGGAAAACTTCTTCACCTAAAGGTTTGTGAATCTGTGGAATTCCCTGCCCGGAGAAAGAGTTAAGGCTACCTTATTGAACTTTTTTAAGGCAAGGATAGATAGATTTTTGAAAAGTAAAGGAACTAAGGATTATAGTGAGTGGGCGGGTAAGTGGAGCTGAGTCCAAGAAAAGATCAACCATGATCTTATTGAATGGCAGAGCAGGCTCGAGGGGCCAAATGGCCTATTCTTGCTCCTAGTTCTTATGTTCTTATGTTCTCTCTCACTCTCAGCACTGTTATCTGATCTCTGTCCACTACCCAGTCTTTGATCTCTCTTTTCACTGGTCTATAATAATTCATTATACCGAATTCTTTGTCGTTAAGTCCAGGTATTAGACGAATGCCATGAACTGCCTCAATAATGAAGATATCATTAATAGAATGAGTCAAACAGTTTCCTAGGAAGCATATATTCAGCATAAAAATAATACCGTTGGCTTCATATATTATTAGCAAGTTTGACAAATAATATATCATCACAACCATAATGTTGAGAAAGTTCATGTAGAGATGCTTCCATGCCTACGATACCCCAGGGAATCTCACTCTACTTCATTCTAGCATCCAGCCGGACCTAATTCCAGATTCAAACTACATTACAATTTAAGAATCACCGTGTAAATACAACCTTAGTTTTCTATTGACTATGTAGGGCTATCAGAAATATCAGTCTATCATCAGTCCAAATTTCAATCACAATTGATTGAAATTATTTGCCAGAAAAAAAGAGCTTAATCCCCATGGACACCTGAAAACAGCAGGAGAGGGCCCTGACCTTTTATCTTACTGCAAGATTCTCAAAGTCTAGAGTATCACAGATGGTGAATATTTTACCTTCTGTGCACTTCCTCACAATACATGCAGCCTGCATGAAATACAAGAGCTTCCCTCCCATCAACATGAAACTAGTTGCAATCATTTCCATAGAGTCAGTTCTTACTTTCCCTGGCATGGCGTATTTTTGTTATGCCAGTTCTCCATTGCCTATTGTTGTCATTGTGCATGATCATAGAATCCCTACAGTGCCCATCGAGCCTGCACCGACAACAATCCCACTTTTGCTCTATCGCGTAACCCCACGTATTTACCCTACTAATCTCCCTGACACGAAGGAGCCGTTTAGCATTGTCAGTTGACCTAACCCGCACAGTGGCTCAATAGCAATTACTGCTGCCTCACAGTTCCATTCCTGGCTTGGGGGGCTGTCTGTGTGGAGTCTGCATGTTCTCCCAGTGTCTGCACGGGTTTCCTCCTGGGCAACGAGAGTCCAGTGCCGGCATCTCCACATCATGGCTTTCCTCCCACAGTCCGAAAGACTTGCTGGTTAGGGTCATTGACCATGCTAAATTCTCCCTCTGCCTAAATAAACAGGCCCCAGAGTGTGGCAACTAGGGGATTTTCACAGTAACTTCATTGCTGTGTTAATATAAGCCTACTTGTGACACTAATAAATAAACTTTAAAATCTTCAGACTGTGGGAAGAAACCACAGAGGTGGGGAGAATATGCAAACGCCACACAGACAGTTACCAGAGGCCAGAATTGAACCTGGGTCCCTAGTGCTGTGAGGCATCAGTGCTAACCACTACGCCACCATATCAGCCTTGGATAACAGGTATGTATGAGTGGTGGAAATCAGGTGGATTGACCATTGTATAATGTGTGCCTCTTGAGGGCATATAGAAGAATATAATTGTCCCACTCCTGACTGTTAAGAGAGTGACAGTTCTGTATTTTACTGGCTTGTACTGCATTTCTGTAGTCTGATTTCCCAGAGGATCAGATGATTTATTAAAAATTCTATCCGCGATGCTCTTTTTCTTTCAGTCTCGTGCAGCAGACTTTCCAAATACTTTGTTTAACATCAGTAAGCTCGTTTTAGCAGTTTTCTGTGAACAGCTTTATCCAAGCAATCTGTTAACAATGAAAGTTAATGTTGATTATTCACAGCGTTCTATCACCTGGTCATTTAAACGTTTCCAGGGATTTCAAATTTTAATAATATTGAACTCTATGTGGGGAATTAATCTGGAAGCGATCAATTGGAATGTAATGAGCTACATTGAGTCAAACTGCACAATTAAGGATAGCCGCATGCTATTGACAAGATTTTCGACAATCAATGGGTCTCCAACCAGGCAATGAGAGGACAAAGCTGTAGAAATTTGGCAGGGCTCTGGAGACCCATATAAAAGCAAAATGCTGCAGATGCTGGGGAAGGAGATAGGGCCTGGGTGGGATTGTAGTCGGTGCAGACTTGATGGGCCGAATGCCCTCCTTCTGCACTGTAGAGATTCTATAATCTGAAATAAAAACAGAAAGTGCTGGAAAAACTCAGCACGTCTGGCAGCATCCATGGAGAGAGAAACAGAGTTAATGTTTTGAGTCCAATATGACTTTCTGAAGAAGGAATGCTGTTGCAGGAGTGAATTGATATTCCAGAAATGAGTTGAGTATTGAACTTCTTGCCCGAGTTCCTGTTGTCTTAATGATTTTCTTGTGCTTTCTGCTTCCACGCTTTCCTTTTCTCTCAATTATTTGAATACCTAAAATGTTTGATTTCAGAATAAAACAATTTTTATTACTCCTTGTTTTCAGTCACATTATTTTTCTTGCTTATTATTTTTAATAAAAATATAAGAGCTAGGAACAGGAGTAGGCCATCTGGCCACTCGAGCCTGCTCTGTCATTCAATAAGATCATGGCTGATTTTTTCGTGGACTCAGCTCAACTTACATGCCCGCTCACCATCACCCTTAATCCCGCTACTGTTCAAAAATTTATCTATCCTTGCCTTAAAAACATTCAGTGAGGTAGGCTCAACTGCTTCACAGGGAATTCCACAGATTCACAACCCTTTATGTGAAGAAGTTCTTCCTCAACTCAGTCCTAAATTTGCTCCCCCTTATTTTGAGGCCATGCCCTCTTTCCTCTTTCAATTTCTGAATAGAAAACAAATGTTAAATTGTATTCTTGGGGCCACCTTTGCCATGTCCAATTTATGATTTTGGTTTACTATAGAATCATGAAATCATGAAATCCTTATAGTGCAAAAGGAGACCATTTGACCCATGGGTCTCACTGACTCTCTGACAGAGTATCCAGGCCCATCCCTTACCCTATCCCCATAACCCCACACATTTACCCCTTTAATCATCTCTAACCTACACACCTTGGGACAATAAGGGGAAAAATGGCATTGTCCATCCACCTAACTTGCACATCTTTGGAGTGTCGGAGGAAACTGGAACACCTGGAGGAAACCCACACATTTATTTGTGTTACAGAGGGACAGACTTCAGCAAAGCAGCTTTACATGTTAGACAGTCACTCAGGATCAGCCCAGATCCCATTTACAACAAAACTGTACGAGGGGATCCAAATATCCCTCAAATGTGAGAGAGCTACTGGTAGCAGTCATAGCCCCCTGAACGAATCGCAGAACTGTGAGGCACTGACAGGGAGCACAGAGTGAGAGGGAGGGAAGAGAATGTAGTGGTTCACTTAGTCCTGTCCCTGCCACCTCAGTTGGATGGATGAAGCATTAGACAGCCAATTAGCGGTGTGAAGGAGTACTCCATACCCAGTCGGGACTCTTGAATATCACGCCACAGAAAGTTTACAAGTGAACAGAAATGCAAAGGCTCCTTGCTCTCTCAATCTCTGGGTAAACAGCTTGGTGTCCTTAAAGAATTGAGTTCTTTCCAGCAAATGGCCAAACTATGATCCAGGATGTTACTGGTTGAAAAGGAACTCTGGAAAGCCATGCCATCTGGACTGTTGTGACCCAAGGGAGGGACGGTTCTTAGAATAATGCCTCGCTGCTTATAATTGTACCCGTGAATCTCAAAGGTGAAAGCTGCTGCCAGGCAGGACTCCCGGCTTGCCCTGTTTAACTGAAGAACAGAACAATGGGAAAAATAATGTCATATGTGTGCAGGGAGTGAATACAAGTGATTTTATTGACTCTTTAAAGTGAAATCTACCTTTTTATTTACCTGTTAATCCATGTTTAATTTCGGGTGATTCGGATTTTGTAGGCTGGAATTCGCTGTTCATACTGATAGGACCTTCTGGTCCCTTGGTAGGCACATCCCCAGCGAGGGTTTCCTGGTGACGTGGGGTGGAGTCAATGGGAAATTCCATTGACAGCGATGGGACCAGAAGAGCCCATATTGGCGAATAGTGAGCTGCCTCCCACCGCGAGAAACACACCGCAGGGTAGCCAGAGAAACCCTCCATGTCAAAGTTACAAGTGAAATTCTGTCGGTAATTTCAACTTTGGGGATTCTTTGGTAAATTTGGTAGCTTTGGTTTACGATTCCCCAAAGAGTTTATAATAGCTTTGAATATCCAAAGGCAGGATGGAGGAGATAAGGCCTCCTTTGCTTATTATTGATGTGAAACCATTATTACAACTGTCACAAAATGTTTGCTGGCTTGTAACAAATAGCACACAGGTAAAGACAAAGTTGGGGTTGGCTGTTATGGCTTTTATGATGGAACACTTTATTAACACGCACAGTCCAACCTCTCAGCTGAAGATGAAGAGCACTGGTAGCAGCCACTATATCCCAACATGAACCTCAGCTTTTGGGAAAAGAGGAATATGGAGTAACCAAAATTTGGACCTAATTCTTACAAGTAGTGAACATAGTTGAATCCCTCAGAGGTACATTGACTTGAATATTGTTAAATTTTAAATAATGACCTTTTTACAAAGCTAATTTCACAGGAACCAGGAATAACCAGCCACAGAGTCATGGGCTCAACATTAAAACCAGACCAAATAATGCACTATATTCTGAGCAATAGTCCTGGGGATTATCTATGCGAATAATTTAAAATTCAGCATGGATTTAAGAAGAGGAAGCGTTGACCTGACAAATCCCATGATCTATTTTTCAGGCATTCTTGATGAAGTACACAGTGACAATCCTGTGATATTGTTTGGAAACATTTTCACCAAGTTTCACATGAAAGATCTCCAATGAAACTCAGACCCATGGGAATCCAGGGTTGAATGTGAAATCAGATTGCAAGCTTGTTACTAAGTAATAACATGATAATTTATGAGCAGTCAAGTTCTTAAGTGTCACTTGTATCCCTCAAAGGCTGATGGTAAATCCTTTTCTTCTCCTGCCACATCCACCCTGCCATGTCTCTGTCTTATTTGAGATTTGAAACACTTCTAAAATAAGTTCTACTATTTTATGTTTTAAAATTGGTGCGTCTGCGCAGGTATAGTAATTCATTTGTTTAGTGATGTGAAAGCGAGCTTCACTATCAGAACACAGACTGTTATTTAAAGCAATGGTCACCCAAATCATTGGGAGGCGATGGCCAGGTGGTATAATCGCTAGACTATCAGTGCAAAAACTCAACTAATGTTGTGGGGACCTGGGTTAGAATCCTGCCTCAGCAAATGATGGAATTTGATTTCAATAAAAAAAATCTCGAATTAAGAATCTGCTGATGACCATGAAACCATTATTGGTTGTTGGAAAAACCCATCTGATTCACTAATGTCCTTTAGGGAAGGAAATCTGCTGAACTTACTTGGTCTGGCCTACATGTGACTCTAGATCCACAGCAATGTGGTTGACACTTAACTGCAACTAGGGATGGGCAATACATGCTGGCCACCCAACGAAGCCCATGTCCCATGAATGAATAAAAGAAAATTTAATTTCTTTAAACTGAATCACTGGAAAGGGGACTGAGCTAACCAGTGATAGTAAATTCCAACCTAATGAATGTATAAATAAAAAGAGCATTTAAAAAATATAGACTGGAATTTTACAGCCGCGCCCCATCTGCCACAGGAATCAGAGCGGATGAGGGATGGACAATGGAAAGGTCCATTGACCTTGGGTGGGATTTTACGATTTTGGGATGAGCAAGGCCATAAATTCCTGCCATGATTACCCATATTCTTGGGGTCTAGCAAAAAGGTTCACCTGAACAGGCCATGGAACACTGTATTGAAACTAGCCATCGAAAACCTTGCAACTGTTTTAATATAATATTAGTTGTATTGAGACAAGGGTTTTGGATAATTGGCACTTCAGGCTAGATAAGTATTACTTGTTGAGACAAAGGGAAGCTCTCATTTACAATTCATCCACAAGCTAAGAGATTTAAAGTTCAAAATATTTAAAAGTAATAACATTTAAATGATATCACAAATGAAAGATTAAGGCTGGCATTCTCTGACATCACCCGTGGCTGGGATTCTCCAGTCCCACTGCAGTCAATGGAGATTTGATTGAGTGCCAAATTCTCCGTTCCCGCTGGAAACGGTAGCAGGGAATGCAATACTGGAGAATTCCGGCCCAGGTTCCGATTTACTGCTGCCTTAAGATAAAATCATGCTATTTATCTTCTGTTCACTTGTATTATTTTTGTTATTAGCCATGTCTTGGCAGTAACATGCTTGTGTCTGAGTTCGAAGGTAGTAGGTTCAAGTCCCATCCCAGAAACTTGAGCACAAAATCTAGGCTGTCACTGTAGTACAGCGCTAAAGGAAGGCTGCACCATCAGCAGCACTGGCTTTCAGTTGAGATGTTAAACTGATGCAAAGTCAGAAGACACTGGAGCTCTACAACCTAGTCAGAATCTGTAGAGAAATAGTCAATAAGTGGAATCTGCCTGATCCCGCAGAGGTGGGTTCGAGGGTGGCATTGGGAACAAACTTGAAGTTTAGGTTGGTGGGCTAACACATTCCCGCCTCTGGGCAATCTTGCTGGAGGTGGGTGATCAATGGCAGCAGATATCTGCCCAACAATGGTAGGTAGTCCTGAATGATCAAGTATGGGCATACGAGGAGGATGAGGAGAACTCCTCCAGCATCTTCCAGGTGGCAGAGGAACAGACTCCCTCTGAGTGCTCAGCCCGGAAGCTCCATGGACAGCCTCCCAGCCCGCCTTACTCCCTCACTCACCCACTCCCTCCAGAGAGGGACTCTCTGTGGCCAGAGAACCACAGCTAAGGCCATACGCCATCATGTGGAGGTGGTCTCCCACTATAATGATTGCCTGGCAGCTGTGGTCACATTTGTACATTTTATAATCTGTTCAAAAGCATCTCTATTTTGAGGCATTACTTGCATTAATAGTGCGCTCACCGTCCCATGTCTGCCTCAACAATGCCCTCACAGACCCCTACCTCCCTCAGCAACACCCTCACAGTTCTCTGCCTCCCTCAGCAATAGCCTCATTGTCCGTGTTTACCTCAGCAACACTCTCACTGTTCTCTGCCTCCCTCAGCAACACCCTCACAGCCCAATGCCTGCTTCAGCAACACTCTGCCAATTTCCTGCTTGTTTCAGTAGCACCGTGTCCAACTCTCCTGATGGGGCTGCCCTACTAATGTTTCTTCCTGTTTTCTGGTCCGCCCACTGTAACTAATAGGATGGAAAAATTGGAGGAGCCTTCTGAACTCTTTATCTCCAGATAGATCTCTATGCTGTCTGGATAGCTGACACCACTGGGGGTCAGGACTGCCTTTGTCCTTGATGGAAGAATACTTTCCAGGTAGGTGAGATTATTCTGGATAGGGCATGGTGTTGTGCAGGGGTAGCCCTGTTGTTAGTGTGGCGGGTTGTGGGTATGGTGCCACAGAGTAACCAACAGGAGAGCTCTGCTCTCCAAAGGCCCCCAGATTATACCAATCAGTCTCCAACTAAAGGGGGCCTACTGGCCATTGGGAAAATGCTAGCAACAGTGGAAACAGGCCCTTATTTGGTCATTTAAGGGTCTCAATTCACCTCAGAGTGCATAGGCCATCCTCCACCCTCCCTGCTCTGATAAAACTCCACGGTGTTGGGAAGGCAATGGGCAATTCACCACACCATTACCCTGTCTTCCCAGTCCATTCTCCTAACTCCCAACCAGTTCCTGTGGGATCCATTAAATTCCACCCAGAATAAGGTCTCAGGTTGCTGACCTTTCATCGGAAGGTCAGTGGAATGTTTCTCTCTTCAGGGTTACAGCCAGACCTGCAGAATATTTGGTTTCATTTCCTGAGAGAGAAAATAAATCCTGCCCTTCACAGAATACTGCCATGGGTTCTTGTCTGCTAAGCTGTGCAGTTGGATGGGACCTCATTTTAACTCAAAAGCAAAAGCAGAGGCTGGAAATCTAGTGAAAGGTCATCGACTTGTAACACTGGGCTTCAGAACTAATTCATTAACTGTGAAGCGCTTTGTGATGTCCTGTCAGCTGCCACATAGATCCAGGTCTTTCTTTCTCCCTGGGAGGATCACACTGGGGTACTTATGTTGACATTAGGCTGTAAGAAACGCAGAGCAAGTAGGTGCCTCACTCGTCTCCTCCATCAGCATGGATAAATAATAGCTTTATTAATAAGGTTTGAAATTGAAGAAAGAGATCGGGCGTTTGGAATATCAAATATGTTTTCACTGCATAACTATTCAAATTGCATCAAAAAACCCACCAGATTTGAAAATTGTTTAATTTCATACTACAATAGTGCTTACGAGAAGAATAATATTTCTGCAAATACTGTCTGACATAACAGCAATGGAAGCATAATGCAATATTTTCTATCCTAACAACAGGTTTAATCACTGAAAGCATCCAAAATAATAGCATGTTTGCATCAAATGCACCCTTTCAATCTCGCTTCACCTTCATTCTGTAATCTGATATAAAGTACAAACCGCCGATGGAATCGCCCTGCACCTCTTACTTTCCGACTACCTCTCCTTCCAGCCTTCCCCTTCCTCATTCATGCTTTCAGATGCAGCCTGTGCAGCCTGACATCAGATAAAGAAGCACAGTCACTTCAGCCACTGGCTCAGATACAATCACAGCACCAGTATCTTACAAGGGAGCATCGATCTGGGATCAGCACGAGTGACCCAGTGTGAATTGGCTTCAATAAAGTCAGAGAAATAGGAGTGCGAAGGTGCTGGTTTGTCAGAGGACAATGTCATAGAATCATAGAATCCCTACAGTAACAGATGGAGGCCATTCGTCCCATTGAGCCTGCACCGACAACAATCCCTCCTATCCCTGTAACCCCATATATTTACCCTGGCCAATCCCTAACCTGCAAATCTTTTACATGTGCAATTTCTGCTCCAGAGGATCTGGGTGATGCTGGTATACAGGAACAGGCTGATGGTCATGCACACCAAAATGCTTGGTGTACCACCAGGCCTGCCTCAAAGCTTGTCGCTGCTGCCAAGGAACATGGAGGAGTCCGACTCCAATTTTATACATAGCTTTGCACAAAGCTTGAATCCCAGTTTTTCCAATATGGAAATAGTGGCCAACACAATAGTGGTAGGCAAGTTGATGGAGAGGATTCTTAGGGATAGGATGGATGAGCGTTGCAATCTGATTAGGGATACGCAGCTTGGCTTTGTAAAGGGGAAGCCTTGCCTTACGAATCTGGTTGAATTTTTTGAGGAGGTGACAAAAACGGTCGACAAAGGACGAGCCGTTGATGTCGTCTATGTGGATTTCAGTAAGGCGTTTGACAAAGTCCCTCATGGTAGGTTGGTTGAAAAGATTAAGGCTCATGGGATACAAGGCCAGGTATCTAGATGGGTTGAGAACTGGCTTGCTAAGAGGAGACAGAGAGTAGTAGCGGAGGGGTCCTTTTGTAGCTGGAGGTCTGTCACTAGTGGTGTGCCGCAAGGTTCAGTACTGAGACCTCTTCTTTTTGTAGTATGTATAAATGACTTGGAAGAGGGAGTAAGTGGTGTGATCAGCAAATTTGCAGATGACACTAAGATGGCTGGATTGGCGGGCAGTGAGGAGCAGTTTCTGGCAATACAACGGGATATAGATAGGCTGGTATATTGGGCAGATATATGGCAAATGGAGTTTAATCCTGATAAATGTGAGGTGATGCATTTTGGCCGGAATAATGTAGGGGGGAGTTATATGATGAAGGGTAAACCTATAAAGAGTATAGAAACGCAGTGGGACCTGGGGGTGCAAGTGCACAAGTCTTTGAAGGTGGCAGTACAAGTGGAGAAGGTTGTGAAGAAAGCTTATGGTCTGTTAGCCTTTATAGGAAAGGGTATAGAGTATAAGAGCTGGGGTCTAATGTTGTAGTTGTATAGAACGTTGGTTAGGCCGCATTTAGAGTACTGCGTCCAGTTCTGGTCACCTTACTACCAGAAGGACGTGGAGACTCTGGAGAGAGTGCAGAGGAGGTTTACCAGGTTGTTGCCTGGTATGGAAGGACTGGGTTATGAGGAAAGATTGAGCAAATTGGGGCTGTTTTCCCTTGAAAGAGAGCGACTTGAGGACTGATCTAATAGAGGTATATAAGATTATGAAGGGTATAGATAGAGTAAACAGAGGTAAGCTATTTCCTATGTTAGAGACACACAGTATGAGGGGCCACGGGCTTAGGGTGAGGGGGAAGAGGTATAACACGGATATTAGAGGGAGGTTTTTCACACAGAGGGTAGTGGGGGTATGGAATGCTCTGCCAAGCAAGGTGGTGGAGGCAGGCACGCTGGAGTTGTTTAGGAGTTACTTAGACAGGCACATGAGTGGGTTGGAAATGGGAGGATATAGGAGATTGTTTTAAATAAGGTTCATTAGCATTGGGACGTCCCTGGTAATGTATAAGGATGTGGAATGATACTAATGTTTTTCTCTTTTAATTCACAGGTTTTAAGTTGGTCCGCCTTGTTGTCCAACGAGGGGCATACACATCATGGGCCGTACTAGGGCTGCTCTTGGATGTTCGAGAATAGCCTAGTGCTTCATGTCGTTAGTGTGCGCTTAAACTGGACCAGATGCTGGGCAACACGACAGCTCAGTGACTATCACTGATTGCTGTGCAGACACATGGATTTGGGCTAGTGTCTGTGGGAATTTGTGCATTCTCCCCGTGCTTGCGTGGGTTTTCTCCGGGTGCTCCGGTTTCCTCCCACACCCCAAAGATGTGCTATTAGGCTGATTGGAGGTAATAAATTGTCCCTAAATTAGTTTCCCTCAATATGGAATGCCATAAGCATAGATAAGGGTCATGGTTAGAAGGGGGGACTGGTAATGTTAAAATGGCGGCGCGGGCTCGTTGGGCCGAAGGGTCTGTTTCCTGCGCTGTTTTTGTTCTTTGTAACACAAGAGAGGATTTTAGAATACAAAAGCCAAGTATGTACTGCTGAGACTTTGAAATGCTCTGGTGAGACCACATTTAGAATATTATGAGCAATTTTGGGCCCATATCTAAGGAAGGACCCTTGGAGAGGGTCTGGAGAAGGTTCACGACAATGATTCTGAGAATGAAAAGCTTGATATATGAGGAGCATCTGAGGACTCTGGGTTTGTATTCGATGGAGTTTAGAAGGATGAGGGGGGAAGCTCATTGAAACTTATAGAATAATGAAAGGCCTGGACAGAGTGGATGTGGAGAAGATGTTTCCATTAGTAGGAAAGACTAGAATCTAAGGGCACAGCCTCAGAGTAAAAGGACAATCCTTCAAAACTGAAATGAGGAGGAATTTTTTCTGCCAATGGGTAGTGAATTTATAGAATTCATTGTTACAGAAGGCTGTGAAGGCCAAGCCATTGAGTGTATTTAAGACAGAAAGAGATAGATTTTTGATTGGTAAAGGGATCAAGGGTTATGGGGAAAAAGCGGGAGAATGGGGTTGAGATACCTCAGCTTCATTTGGACTACAGAAGGCATCTACGATCCCACTGCTGGAGTGGAAGTTCACACTGAAGACATGAGATCCCAGCTTGTTTTCAGGCAGATCCAGCTCGGTGCCATGCAGGCTTAGACTGCTGCTATTATGAATGCGGACTCTTGGTCAGCAATCTTTGTTCCAGAATATTCTTAGGATTGCTGAAACGCTACCCCTGTGGCGAGAGCAGGGATCTGGTGCTACTGTGTCCCCATCATTGTTACTCTAACAGTGCCATTATTGATGTCACTCACCCTACCAGCCTAGACTGTGACCACCCTTGTTGCAGATGTTGTCTGATCCAGGGACTCTCAAGGGCTCAAGGAAATCTTTCAGGGCCATCTACCTGCAGTCTCCCCTACTAAAAGTCAGTAGCCTTGCTGTAGTCACTGGGATAACCTCGTGTAGGAACATCAGGATTGAGGCAAAACCAAATCAACGACAAACAATATGGGATAGCACAAGGGTAAATTGTTCAGTATTGTGCGTCATTTTGAAAGTTTGCTGGGTAAAGTTATTTGGCAACTGTTTTGTGACATCTCAGAATCACAGGATCACAGAATCTTACAGTGCAGAAGAGGCCCTTCAGCTCACCAATGCATGAAAAATCCTGACCTGTCTACCTAACCCCACTTGCCAGCACTTGACCCATAGCCTTGAATATTATGGTGTGCCAAATAGTCATCCAGATACTTTTTAAAGGATATGAGGCAAACTACTTCTGCCATCCTCCCAGGCAGTGCAATGCAGACTGTCACCACCCTCTGAGTAAAAAAGGTTTTCCTCAAATCCCCCTAAACCTCCCACCCCTCACTTTTAACTTGTGCCCTTCATAACTGACCCTTCAACTAAGGGGAAAAGCTGTTTCAGAATGTCTTGTTTCAGAATTTTAACCAAGATGATGCTGTAATAATAAATAGCAGAGGGATAGCAAGGTAGAGCACTGTGTAACAATGCTGCTTTGGGGATGTTTTCAGGGATATTGGAGTGTGATGGGTTGCTCACAGGCAGCCCATTCACAATGACAATGTCCCACATACCCCCTCTTTTCCTCCTTGTCCTTCACCATTTTATTTCTCTCCTCCTCTTCCTTCTATGAACTTGCTTTCCAAAGGTTGGGTAGCAGAGGCTGCACCCATATAATTGTAGAATGCAGCAAATAATCATATATATAGAGATATCCTCAGTGAGTACGGGGCGGGGGGGGGCTTTTCCCACAGCTGTCCTCAACCCCCATCCAAGCAGTCCAAGCAGCAGAAACATTTATAAGAGCCTTGATAGCCCAGGTTACTGGTGATAGCATGACTCTCGTAGAAGTGCTGTCTATGGTTGGATGGCAGAAGGGAATCATGAGCCAAATATACAGTTAGTAGCTCTTATTGCCAATTAGCCCCTCTTTGGTTTGGTGTGATAGTTTGAAGATGGTGGGAATAGCTGACTGGTGCAAGATAAAAACATCACACCTATTGTCAGGATATCAGGCATTTAATAACATGAAGCTCCGTGCATGGTTGCACACCAGCTGCACATTAAGGGAGTGGAACCCTTTGGGGTTCTGATGTATCTTCTCCTTGAAATGTAGAACCCACAAAGTCATGTACATACAACTGATGGCTTCCTGTACTATTGGGATTCTCATTGGCCTTCCAAAGCCAGATGCCTGCTTATCATGCTTCTCTCTCATTACATAAGAACATAAGAACATAAGAAATAGGAGCAGGAGTAGGCCATCCAGCCCTTCGAGCCTGCCCCGCCATTCAATAAGATCATTACAGAGAAGACAATCACGTCCTTTCTTCTTGTCTGTGGGGCATTAGTGACCTGTCTGATACAGAAATGCATGGTAACAGAGAAATGTAAATAATGTTATCGGTTCCAACTTGGAAGGATTATGTGGTATAGAAATGGAAGCCAAATAGTGACCATTGCAGCCACTGACACTATTACCCATGCCCTGCTTTGAGGTTGTAGGTCAACTTGGAGGAGGTACCACTTGCTTAGTGAAATGTGGCTGCCTGGCTGAGATGAAGATAGGAGAAATACCCTGTCTGAAGACCATGGTGGATATGATTTATGTTTCCTTTGTGCACAGCTTCCCCTCTGTGCTCTGTCTCCCTGCCATAACGCAGCCCAAGAGGGACTGGCTCCACATCACCCATGAGCGATGGCAGGCTTGAGTTTGCTGAGGCTTTCAAAACCTTCTCTAAATCCAAGCAAAGCTCCAGCAACACTCGCTCTCGATCCAAACATCTCAGGACAGCCACTGGATGGAAAAACACAGTGCACCAACTCATTCTGCAGTAGCGCAAGAAAACTACCTCACCTGAAAGCCCCAGGCCAATCCCTTTAGCAGCTTCAGCATAAGGGGTTGGCCATTTAAAACAGAGATGAGGAGAAATGTCTTCACGCAGATGGTTGTAAATACTCAACGATTGAATATATTCAAGGCTTGGAAAAATACATTTTTGCTCTCTTAGGGAATCAAGAGATATGGGGAGCAGGTGGGAAAGTGGAGTTGAGGCAGATGCCATGGTTGTATTAATTGGCACAGCAGGCTCAGACACCATATGGTCTACTCCTGCTCCTATTCTCATTTTCTCATGTTAATGGAAGAACAGCCTATTCTGGTCAGATGACTTTTCAAAAGCAGTACAATACGTAGAAGTTTTGTTTTATATTTGACACTTATTTTGCATGATTGTGACCGAAGAAGATGAGAAGAAATCGTGTTCAGCGGCTGGTAGAAAGAGACAAAAAAACAAAGGCTGGGATTTTGCGCCCCCACCCATTCTGTGGCAGGCTTTCCCATTACAGATGCTGCAAGCCATTGGCCGCCAGTAGGATCTTCTGGTCCCATTGAAATCTACGGTATTTTGTATGGCTTGACCATGCAGCCGCTGGGCCGCTGGACAATCGGTGTGGGAGCTCGGCATCAGCGGGAATGGAAAACCCTGCCAGTGGGAAGGGCTGGAAAACCCCACCTGTGACAAACATATCAATCTATCATTGAGAGAGGCAGAGTGAAATGACAAGTAGAGAGACAGTGAGAGTGAGGGAGAGGGCTCAGATGAGGGAAACTGTAGAATAAGGTGATGGATCCAAGTCTCTATCTCATGGACTTCTGCCACACTGCCATGGCATCAAAACACATTTGAGCAGGAGGGTGAAGAAAGCCTGTTATATTTGTAGTAAGTAGTCTCATAACACCAGGTTAAAGTCCAGCAGGTTTATTTGGTAGCACAAGCTTTCGGAGAACTGTCCCTTCATCAGGTGAGTGAAAAGTTGGGTTCACAAGCAGGGTTTATATAGGCACAGACTCAATTTACAAGGTAATGATTGGAATGTGAGTCTTAACAGGTAATCAGGTCTTTATAGGTACAAACAATGTGAGTGGAGAGAGGGTTAAGCACAGGTTTAAGAGGTGTAAATTGTCTCAAGCCAGGACAGTTAGTGAGATTTTGCAAGCCCAGGCAAGTCATGGGGGTTACAGATAATATGACATGAACCCAAAATCCCGGTTGAGGCCGTCCTCATGTGTGTGGAACTCAGCTATCAGTTTCTGCTCGGCGATTCTGCATTGCTGTGTGTCATGAAGGTCTCCTTGGAGAACGTTTACCCGAAGATCAGAGGCTGAATGCCCTTGACTGCTGAAGTGTTCCCCAGCAGGAAGGGAGCGCTCCTCCGACAATCATCAGACAGGAGTGTTGCCTTCCTGTCGGAAGGGAATAGACCTGTTGGTGAACCCAACTCCTCACTCACCTGATGAAGGAGCAGCAGTCCGAAAGCTCGTGCTACCAAATAATCCTGTTGGACTTTAACCTGATGCTGTGAGGCTTCTTACCCCACCGCAGTCCAATGCCAGTGTCTCCACATCATGCTATATTTATCCCTATCCATGACACCTGTAGTTATTGCGAACATACGTGGGTGCAGCATCCAAAATTAGCATCTAAATGGGTTGAAGTGCTGTAGCCTGAGATGCCTTGCAGTTACGCTTGTTGCCTAGAGTGCACTCTGCTGAATAAGATCATGACAACTGTTCTGATGGTTAAAGCATTGCAGAGAGCTGCTCCTATTTTTAGCAGCAAGGTAATGCGTAATTTATGAAGCATGAACTTCACATTCCCACTTCATTGGCAGAAACAAAATAATCAAAAGCACACATCTTTGTCTTCGACTGAATTTTATTGTGAGTTCCATCCAGTGTAGGATGCCTAGACTGAAAACGGAAGCTAGTTTCAAGTTTTTCTTCAGAGTGGTGAGGAAGTTGAATTTTCAGCATATTCTGATTATTGAAAATCCTACAAAGGTGCGCAGGTTAGGTGATTAGCCATGGTAAATACATAGGGTCAGAGGGATGGGGGGTTTGGCTGGTGTGAGGTGCTCTTTCTGAGAGTCAGTGCAAACTTGATGGGCAAAATGGCCTCCTTCTGCACTGCAGGGATTCTGTAATCTCTGTGGCTGTCCCCAACCACTACCTGGGGCAGCCATCCTGACCGTAGCAACAGTCTCCCCCGCTGTCCCCCACCCACCTCCACCCACCATTCCCCTCCTACCTATCCAATAACAGCTCTTCCCCCCTCCCACCTCCACTTCCAATCACACCACTGCAAACAGATTAAACTATCTGGAGCACCCTCTCCCAAGTCCAATATACAGAGCCAGGAACTTTGCCAACTCTATATTCCGGACTGAAAATTCAGGCCTTTGTTTCAATGAGCAGGTGCAGGTGAAATGGCTCAATGGGGTCCATTACTGTTGTACGTTCTATGATTCTATGTACTCAGCTCACCCTTCAAATTCTCCAAGCTTGGCTGGGATTCTCCAGTCCCGCTGCAGTGAATAGAGATTTGGCTGAGCGCCAAAATCTTCATTCTCACTGGCTGCGGTTGAAGAACGTGCAAGCCCGGAGAATTCTGACTACTGTCTCCTCATCACCATCGTGGGTTTGCTCATTCCTTTCCTTCTGGCTGTGTAAGCTGTCCAAATGGCAGTTCTTAGGTGTCTGAAGGCATGAAGACAAAAGGGAAGGGACAGACTGTCGGAAGGGTGGGGTAGAGGAAAACAGGTGGTGCGTGGCCACACTATCTATAGCTTCCATTTCGGACTACATCTCAGGATATGTCTGAGGAGGAGGTTAAGAAGGGGCATAAGGCAATTTCTTAGCATCATCCTGGAAAACCTCAGCAGCATTGGGTACGGTTCAGCGCTGGCTATGTTGTTTTTGAAGCCAGAATGTGGAGCATCATCTCCTCAAGGGATTCAGGGCCTAGGTTTGAATTGACCACCCCAGCCCTGCCTACCCCCACCCCCACCAGTTTCCTGGTACTTCCAGGTCTTATGAACCACCTTCCTCTTCATGGGAGAGGGAAGAGAGTCAGTGATTGTGCTGCCCTGTGTTCAGCTGAATAGTTGGATGTCTGTGGAGGCACTGAAAGCTGGATGTGAGGTTGCACCATTAGTAAGTGTGTGCGGGTGAGGTAGAACATCTGAATGTTAGGCTTCAGTGCTGAGTGCTAGGGAGTGCTGCTAGATGAGTGATAGGGGTGTGGCGCTTTGAGCAGAGTGAGATATTGGTTTGTGGTGGGTGTATGATGTTATGTAAGGATACGTCCACATACTTTTACTATGTGGTGGTCAGTATTCATCATTCTTTTGGTACTCCTGCTGTCATGTTCTCATTGTCAAATTCTGGGCAACATACTCCCAATCCCTTCTGAGACTGGACCCCTCAGGAAACATGGCCTCCTGTTAGATTCCACCTGGTCCACCTTGAAGGTTGTTAAATCTGGAAACACTCTCCCTTATTTGATTTTCGCTCTTAAAAGAGTATTTTCCAGAAGCCTTCAGTTCAGTAGTGCAACTTGCCTCTAAAGGGACAGTCTGCCTTTAAGAATAGAAGGTTGCCAACACCATGTACTATCAGTTTAACATTGCCCGGCACTCTTGCCAAGCCTTGAGACAGCCAGTATCATAAGGAGAATACCAGCAGCACAGGATCCTCATTGCCCCAGACTTCAATCAGGCAGATTCAAATTTACCTCCAATGGAGTCCATGCAGGCAAGCCAGGAACTGAGAGCTCTGTGTTTCAAAATGAAGGTAGGCCCACTTTTAAGTAAATCTCTTTTGGGATAACAAAAAGATTCGGGAAGATATATTGCTTATATTCACTGTAAGTTTTGCTTAGGAACATGCTGGTTTAACCTCCAGACACGAACTCCATTATCTGTGGAAAGATTAATGCTGAGCAAGTCAATGCCTGCAGAATGATTTCCAGGACTGACCAGTATTTTCCAGGTGATTTAACTGAAATGGATTTTTAAATGATGATAGGTAAAGTTTCATTGAAACAAATGCAAAGTCTTTGAACCAATTAATTAAATAAAGTGCGTCGTACTCTTTTAAGCACTTCACTTTATTGAAACATTTTAAAATCTACATGCATAGTTGACCATGTCAACTCACGTTCACCATGTTACAGCATTCATCAAAGAGTTCAGTTACAGCTCACCCCTTGCTTTATCTTCCCACTGTTTTCATTCTAGCCCATTCTGCAGCATTTCAGCACTTCCTTTATAACATAAGAACCAGGAGCAGGAGTAGGCCATCTGGCCATTCCAGCCTGCTCCTACTACATTCAATAAGATCATGGCTGATCTTTTCATGGAGTCAGCTCCACTTACCCGCCCGTTACCATAACCCTTAATTCCTTTACTGTTCAAAAAATTATCTATCCTTGCCTTAAAAACATTCAATGACATAGCCACAACTGCCTCACTGGCAGGGAATTCCACAGATTCACAACCCTTGGGTGAAAAAGTTCCTCCTCAACTCAGTCCTAAATCTGCTCCCCCTTATTTTCAGGCCAGGGCTCCTAGTTCTAGTTTCACTTGTCAGTGGAAACAACTACCCTGTTTCTATCATATCTATTCCCTTCATAAACTCATATGTTTCTATAAGATCTCCCTCAATCTTTTGAATTCCAATGAGTATAGCCCCAGTCAACTCAGTCTCTCCTCATAAACCAACACTCTCAACTCCGGAATCAATCTAGTGAATCTCCTCTGCACCCCCTCTATTGTCAGTATAGCCTTTCTCAAGTAAGGAGACCAAAACTATATACAGCATTCTAGGTGTGGCCTCACCAGCACCTTATACAGCTGCAACATAACCTTGCTGTTTTTAAACTCCATCCCTCTTGCAATGAAGGACAAAATTCCATTCACCTTCTTAATTACCTGCCGCACCAACTTTTTGTGATTCATGTACAAGGATACTCAGGTCCCTCTGCACAGCAGCATGCTGCAATTTTTTACTATTTAAATAATAGTCCATTTTGCTGTTATTCTGACCAAAATGGATAACCTCACATTTACCAACATTGTACTCCATCTGCCAGACCCTTGCCCAATCACTTAGACTATCTATATCCCTTTGCAGATTTTCAGCATCCTCTGCACACTTTGCTCTGCCTCTCATCTTAGGGTCATCTGCAAATTTTGACACACTACACTTGGTCCCCAGCTCCAAATCATGTCTGTAAGTTGTAAACAATTGTGGTCCCAACACTGATCCTTGAGGCATACCACTAGTCACTGATTGCCAACCAGAAAAACACCCTTTAACCACTCTTTGCTTTCTGTTAGTTAACCAATCCTCTATCCGTGCTAATACATTACCCGTAACACCTTGCACATTTATCTTATGCAGCAGCTTTTGATGGGCACCTTGTCAAGTGCCTTCTGGAAATCCAGATACACCACATCCTCAGGTTGTTCATTGTCACCCGCATACGATGTCTCTGAGGCAGCCTTTGTTTTGCTCCATCAGGGCCAGGTATGCTGTTGATTTGTACAAATTAAAAAGTGGATGGACTAAATTTTAAGAAATATAAGAACCTTTGAAAAATTAAGCAACCAAAGATTGCCCAGTGGCCAAAAGCAGCTGTGGATTTACAATGAAACACACCGTGTCAAGGCACAGAGCCCCTACAGGACAGTGGGGCCCAAAATGACAAGCATGTCCCATTCAGGGACAGAACTACTTTGAAATCCCTTCAAGAATTTACATGTCAATCGCAGAGGAGGGGGCAGCTCTTGCAAAGATGCAATCACTAGTCAGAACTGCGTTACCCATGTTTTTTTTTTAATTCATTCATGGGACATGGGTGTTGCTGGCTGGCCTGCATTTATTATCCATCCCAGCTGCCCAAGGGCAGTTAAAGATCTGCCACATTGCTATGACTCTGGAGTCACATGTAGGACAGACCAGATAAGGAGGGCAGATTTCCTTCCCTAAAGGACATTAGTGAACCAAATGTGTTTTTCTGACAATTGACAATGGTTTCATGATCATCAGTAGATTCTTAATTCCAGGCTTTTTTTTATTGAATTCAAATTCCACCATCTGCCGTGATGGGATGCAAACTCGGGTCATAGGATCACAGAATCCTTACAGTGCAGAAGGAGGCCATTCAGCTCATTGAGTCTGTACTGACCACATCCCATCCAGGCCCTATTCCCGTAACCTCACACATTTACCCTGCTGATCCTCTGACACTAAGATCAATTTATCATGACCAATCAACCTAACCCACACATCTTTGGACTGTGGGAGGAAACCGGAGCACCCAGAAGAATCCCATGCAGACATGGGGAGAAAGTGCATACTCCCTTTGGTCAGTGACCCGAGGTCGGAATTGAACCTAGGTGCCAGAGGCTGTGAGGCAGCAGTACTAGCCACTGTGCCACCCAAAAAATCGAAGTGGAGAATGTGGGAGGGTCCCCAAAACATTAGCTGAGTTTCTGGATTAATAGTCTAGTGACAACACAACAAGGCCATCACCTTCCCTAAATGTGGCTTGTGGCACTAATGTACCTACACAGTGAGGGAATGGCATTATACAATCAGAACCGGACCACGGTGCCTGATGGGAGTTGTAGTTCTGACACATGTGGCAGCATTTGGCATCCAATGTTTGGGATTTCGAATTTGAAAATATGAGCCCCAGCAGCAGTTTGTGAGCTGGGCTGGAATTTGAGTGCGCACACGTAAATTCTAACACTGGGTAGCAGGAACCAGAATTGCAGCAGTTTAACCCCCTCCACTCTAACCACTCTCCCTCACTCCCTATTCCCCCTACACCACTCCCCATTCCCTCCCTCACCCGATCCACATCTGTCAGTCCCAGCCCTCACCCCATCTTCTGGCCTTACCCTCCCCATTTCCCTCCTTCCACCTCATCTTCCCTCCTTCATCCCTCAACCTCCAGTAGGAAAACATTGATTGTGTAGGAGTGGTGTGTGTGTGTGTGTGTGTGTGTGTGTGTGTGTGTGTGTGTGTGTGTGTGTGTGTGTGTGTGTGTGTGTGTGTGTGTGTGTGTGTGTGAAACGTCTGTATTCAGGCTCCTTTCAGGAGTGAGCCAATCCTGACAGTGGCCTGTGCCCAGGGAGGTGCTCCCTGGCGTTGTGACACAGTTGGCTACTGTAAGTGTTCAAGGGGCAACCACCATCTCAGTCAGCTGCGGCATATAGGAGTTCACCACCAGTTCACCGGGAGAAAGAAGCACATTCTGCAGATAAATCCCTCACCCGAGCACTGAAGTGAGACCAAGTCAGTCTATTTTAAATCTTCATTCGCTCCATATTGTGCCTTTTGATTTAAATCTTCTTCCTTTGTGTTATCACAAGCAGAAGTGAATTAAGGCAGTGGCCTCTATGATAGCATTTTGGTATCAGGGCTACGACCACTTTAGGCTTTCCAAAGTAATAAATATTTTCAAATGATCAAGACTTTGTCACGTGAAACCCAATTCACTAAGAATACAGGAGTATTAAAATTGCTTCATTTATCCTGTTTGAAGCATAATCACAACACCTAAAATTAGCAATGGATATTATGAAATGATGATAATTGATCAGATATTAGGGTGTATCACCTTATTCAATAGATAAAATGCCAGAAAAGACTTAGTTGAGGGTGCAGGCAAGAATTCTCTTCCTTACTCAACATGTGGATGAGAATATAGGGGGCATGGTTAGTAAGTTTGCAGATGACACCAAGATTGGTGGCATGGTGGACAGTGAGGAAGGTTATCTCCAGTTGCAGCGGGATCTTGATCAATTGGGCCAGTGGGCTGAAGAATGGCAGATGGAATTTAGTTTAGACAAATACGATATAATGCATTTTGGTGGATTGAACCAGAGCAGGACTTACTCAGTTAATGGTAGGGCATTGGGGAGAGTTACAGAACAAAGAGATCTAGGGGTATATGTTCATAGCGCCTTGAAAGTGGAGTCATAGGTGGACAGAGTGGTGAAGAAGGCATTCGGCATACTTGGTTTCATCGGTCAAAACATTGAATACAGGAGTTGGGACGTCTTGTTAAAGTTGTACAAGACATTGGTAAGGCCACACTTGGAATACTGTGTGCAATTCTGGGCACCCTATTATAGAAGGGCTATTATTAAACTAGAAAGAGTGCAGCAAAGATTTACTAGGATGCTACTGAGATTTAATGGATTGAGTTATAAGGAGAGGTTGAACAGAGTGGGACTTTTTTCTCTGGAGCGTAGGAGGCTGAGAGGTGACCTTAGAGAGGTCTATAAAATAATGAGAGGCATAGACTAGGTAGATAGTCAATATCTTTTCCCAAAGGTAAGGGAATCTAAAACTAGACGACATAGGTTTAAGGTGAGACGGGAGAGATACAAAAGCATCCAGAGGGGCATTTTTTTCACACAGAGGATGGTGAGTGTCTGGAACAAGCTGCCAGAGGTAGTAGTAAAGGCAGGTACAATTTTTTAAAAATCATTTAGATCGTTACCTGGTTATGATAGGTATAAAGGGATATGGGCCAAATGCGGGTAATTGGGATGAGCTTAGGGGTTTTAAAAAACATTAGGGCGGCAAGGACAAATTGGGCTGAAGGCCTGTTTCCATGTTGTAAACCTCTATGATTCTATGACTCAATGGCTCTATGTTGGAAAGGAATAGATTTAATCAGTAGCAGTATCCCTGAAATTATATCTGGATATGAGAACGTCGAATTTCATGGTACAGAAGCAGGCTATCAGTTTTCAGTAAGAGCTAATCATGAGATCCTATATCCCATCCTTCTTTATTTTAAATTTCAGATAAGAAACATATAATGGAGTTTATTCCTGTCACTGTTTCTTATGGGGACGTTCCATGTCCTAACAACCCCTCAATTCATATCACTAGTCATTGTAATCATATTTCATTTGGCTGAGAAAATTCTTGATGCGGGCAACCTGGTTTGTACCTGCTGAAAGAATGGGTTTGATTTTTCAGTATAAAGAAAGGTTTCAAGAATTGAGATTTCTGAGTGCTGGTTGATGGAAATAAGTCATGGAGAAGAAAAAGTTATTTCCATAAATAGTCAGAAAGTAGTCTCAAAAATAAATATTTCACAAAGTATTGGCAAAATTACAAGTATAGTTTCAGATGTAGATGAAGTTAAATAATTCCACAATTGAATGCCAAAAATACATTGGAAAGAAAAACTGATTAGGTGGCATTTCCATGGTAGAGTTTTATAAGTTCTGAGTGGCCAGAAAAGCCACATTGATCCTTTAAAAGATTTATGATGGTTAGGATTGAGGAGTAAGATATAGCTGAACTACAAGTATATATGTTCAATTTTCATTATTGAAAATGACACAGTGGTAGGCCTGAATACTTTAGATATTGACTCCTTGAATGTAACGCATATTGGCCTTAGCTTGGCTTAAGATTGATCAGGTTGCTGAACTAGATAACATTTAACCTCAAATGCTGTAGAAAATCAAGGCGGCACTATGTGAGCCATTAACTTAGCTGACTAATAGTTCTTTGAGATCTGGAATAGTGTGAATTAACTGAATAAAGAGCTGGATGCAAGAATGCTTGCACACATGCACCAAGCTCCATTCATTAAGAAGTCTCACAACAGCAGATTAAAGTCCAACATGTTTATTTAGAATCATGAGCTTTCGGAGCACTGCTCTTCATCAGGTGAGTCCGAAAGCTCGTAATTCCAAATAAACCTATTGGACTTTAACCTGGTGTTGTGAAACTCCAGTTCAACGCCAACACCTCCACATCCTGGCTTCCATTCATTAATATCTAGGTAGGAATACAGGAACAGGAGTAGGTCATTCATCCCCTCGGGCTTGTTCTGCCATCGTGATTGATATGCATCTTAACTCTGTTTAACCAGTTTTGTTCCATATCTTGTTGGTAAGGCTCTATCATTCACGTTTTTAATAGGGTGAATTACATAATTAAACTGTTGTTTAAAGAATGTCTAGTTATGCTTAAGACTATGGTTTGAAATAAAGTGTCGAACTACACTAATATTATTCACTTATAAAGCATAGTTACTGATGTCGGGGGACTCAAATGATTAACACATAGGGTAATAGAATATTGAGAACTTACACAGCCAATACATTTTCTTAGAGCTCCCTCATCTCAAAATTCTCCATTACATCACTGGTGGTGGGGGCGGGGGAGAGTGTGGGGAGCGAGTGTGTGAACAGGGAGGACGAAGAGAGACTGTGTGAAGATAGATAAGGTAGACAAGAGACTGTACAAGGGGAGACCACAAGGAGAGAAGTAGAATGCTGTGAAAGATGGCACACAGTACAAAATGGACAAGAACAGAGGGTAGAGAAAGGAGCAAAGTACATCCACATCAGAAAGTAACTAGTACAGCTTAGGTAACTCAATTGCATGACCATGACAGAGAACTGTTAGCGGTAACCTAGATCAAGGACCCTCTTTATAGCTCCAGATAAGCATGTGGTGTGACTATGATTCATAAGAAGTGTAGGAAGCAGATGGCAGGTGTGAAGATAAAACTTAAAATTAACACCAAAGCAAAAATTCTGATATAACCGCAGGCGATAGAACAAAGCATGGAGACTAGAGGCCCAGGAATTGCAGATACAAAGCCACAATCTAACGTTGACCAAAGTTTGCAATACAGAGAAAAGGGGAAGATTGACACTTGAATGACACATGGTTTATTCCAAAGTAATGTTGTACGTAACCACTGTGACACCAAAATATATAACTACATTGCCTTGAGTTGTGAACAACTGAGTACCTCCAAGTTCAGCTTGGAAGGCCTCTCCCATATGCATGTGGTGAAAGCTTGCATAAATTTGCCTTGTTACGCTCCACTCAAGACAGAAGGCTCAATCTTTAGTATACACCTCCAACAGTGTGTCTGAGGGGTGAGGAGAGAGTGTGTGTGAAGAGTGGAGAGAAAGAATGAGTGCACGCAAGGGGTGGAGTGAAAGAGTGCGTGAAGGGCGGGGGAAGATACAGAGTGTGTGAGGGGTGGGCTAGAGAGAGTCTGTGGTGAAAGTGTGTGTGAAGGGTGCGATTGAGACAGTGTGTGCGAGGGGTGGGGATAGAGAGAGTCTGTGCGAGGGGAGGATGGAGTGTGTGTGCTTGAGGAGTGGGTTATAGAGAGTATGCATAAGGGGCAGGGGTAGAGAATGTGTGCATGAGGAGTGGGTGTGTAGAGGGTGCGCATGAGGGGTGGGGGTAGAAAGTGCGTGCTTGAGGAGTGGAGTTATAGAGAGTGTGCACGAGGGGTGGGGGTAGGGAGAGTGTGCGTGAGGCGTGGGTGCGTAGAGAGTGTGTATGCGAGTGAGGGTACAGAGAGTCTGTGTGAGGAGTGGGAATATAGAGAGTGTACGCGAGAAGTGGGCTTCAGCCTTCAATTCTCAGGTGGTGGGGAGCAAAAATGAAGCTGAACACAGGGCCACGTGAACTGTAAATCTGCCTCTGGCCAGGAGGTTAATTGATGCAGTTTAAGTGAACCTTTGGTATTCTTCTGAAGACTCAATCACTTCATTTGTAAATTGTGCTGTAACGCATTGTTGCTTCGGTGAACATTTAGGCTTGATTGTCTGATAAGTTTGAAATTGATCACATATGCCCTTACAGTGATCAGGAGAATCTCAGGCCAGGGACAGAGAGAAATAAATGCAATTCACACTGTCAATAGTGGGATGTGTCAAGTTATCTGACTTGGACTCATTAAAGTGGAAAATGGGTTTAATCACATTCAGATACAATCTGACCAGTGCTTCCTACATGTCTGAACTTTAATTTCACCTTTGTATTGTGTTATCTGCCCTCTACATTGCAGCTGGTGCAAATATCCTTTTGAATTACTTTTTTTATAATAAGAAGATTTAACTTTGACAGACCTTATTGCATTTTATGTCACTGGCTGGGAATGATGTAGAACCGTAGACTTCACAAGCTATCACGCTGCACATCATTTCAGATTAGCAAATGCAGCATTTATTTTCATTGAAAATAATAAGCGTCAAAAGGCAGGTTAATAAATTCCACTGAAGTTAATTAGGGCTCAGAAAAAAACCTAGCGCAGGAAAGATCTGATCATTTTCATCACAGTAAAAAGTCTGACAACACCAGGTTTTAGTCCAACCTATTTATTTGATAATATACTCGCAAGCTTTCGGGTTAGCCCCTTCGTCAGGTGAATGGAGAGTTCTGGCCTCAGACAGAGCATATAAAGCACAGACAGTTTAGAGATTCTCTAAACTGTCTGTGCTTTATATGCTCTGTCTGAGGCCAGAACTCTCCATTCACCTGACGAAGGGGCTAACCCTAAAGCTTGCGAGTATATTATCAAATAAATAGGTTGGACTAAAACCTGGTGTTGTCAGACTTTTTACTGTGTTTACGCCAGTCCAACGCCGGCATACCCACATCATTTTCATCACTGCAGTTTCGCTCTAAGAGATTCACTGTCAACTTTTCAGCAATAAAATGTTGGCAACTATGATAGCAACCAGTTTAAGCAGTCGAGTAATGATTCTGGTTGGTACTTTTCTTCTAGTAGTCAACTTTGGGAGTGACTCAGTTATATCAGAGACGGTCTCAAATCAGTTTTAAGTATTTAAAATAATATGAGACTCTGCCAACGCAAGCTCATATGAAAGTGGCTCAAGTTTGGATGAAATTTAAGAGGAGGGCCAATTTCAATTATTTTGGTAAATAAGGGACAGTTAGACTTGGATGCACTTGCGAATTTTAAAATAGCACAACAAATTTTCACCTCCTCACTTCTTGGTATGATGGGGTAGCTGGAGCTAGATGATCAGCAGGAAGCCCAAAACTCTACTTCAAGCATACTTGCAAAGCGTGACATGAAGACCTGAGATAAAAACAAAATTCTGTGGATCCTGGAATCTGAAACAAAAACAGAAAACGCTGGAAAATCTCAGTAGGCCTGAAAGTATCCATGGAGAGAGAATAGAGTCAAAACTTAGAGTCTGGGTGACCCTTCATTGCACCTCCAGCACGGAATATGGAGAACCCGACTGAATCCTCAGTGAGTGTTGCACAATATGTTCTATTCTTGGCTAAGATCAAGTGTAGTATCGACATGCTGGGCTTGGTTGAAGTCATTAGGTTACATTTCAGCTTCATTTGAAGCAATTTTTAAAAGTGGCATCTCGGCCTTTTCATTAAGATGCAAATGAGACCAAGCCTTGGAGGAGGAGCTATGCCTGCTCTAATCAGCTTGGATCATGTAGATCAAGCCCTACAGGAGGTGAGAGCCCTGTCTTGTCAGCTTGGATTGGGAATGTCTCAACTTGTTGAGGCTCTGAATTGGACTTGATTTGATTGAATTGGAATAAAAACAAAAAAAATGTTCTATTCATGTTCCGAAGCACTCTACCTACCTCATAGAGACTAAGTCCGATCATGAACCTGGTGGCAGTGCCTATACTGTTGAGCTGAGGTCTGTCTGAATCTAGTCCCATCACCCTAATACTGCAACATCATCCACCTCACGATGGTCCTTAAAACCTAACTCTTTGACCACGTCTTTGGTCATCTGCCCTGATATCTCTTTTTGCAGCTTAGTGTCAATATTTACTTTATAATGTGAAGCACCTGAGGATGTTTCATTGTGTTACAGGGTGCTATATAATTATAAGTTGCTGTTGCTGATTGAATTGCATTTTGTTTATTGTCACATTATACTACCTCCTGTCGTAATGAAGGTAAAGAGGATGAATTTACAGGGAATGGGTTCTGGGCCTTTCACTTAACGGCAAGAATGCTTATGAATGGTTTTCATTATGGCCTCATTTGTTGTTCTTGGCTGTCATTGCATTCAGTCAGTTTGAATGAAATTAGGGTAGAAAGTATTGCACGTGGGGAGGCGATGGCCTAGTGGTATTATTGCTAGCCCATTAATCCAGAAACTCAGCTCCTGTTCTTGAGACCTGGGTTTGAATCCCACCATGACAAATGGTGGAACCTGAAATCAATAAAAAATATCTGGAATTAAGAATCTACTGATGACCATGAAACCATTATTGTAAAAACCCAGCTGGTTCACTGGTGTTCTTTAGGGAAGGAAATTTGCTGTCCTTACCTAGTCTGGCCTATGCGGTACTCCAGAGCCACAGCAATATGACTGACTCTCAACTGTCTTTGGGAACCAGGGATGGGCAATATATGTTGGCCAGCCAGCAAAGCCCATGTCCCACAAATGATTTTATTTCAGCTGTACCATGTTCTCTATATTTCATTGCATGCAAATCATACCCATTAAAAAATAATATGATGTTGAGCCATACAGACTAGAAAGGCCGTAAAGTTATGCTGAGATGGCTGATCTCTTAGAAACATCATTGAGTCGATACAATTCTCCTTAGTGTAACCAGGGTCGGAGGAGATTTTTCTCTGGAGATATGCAGCTTTGGAATCTGATGATGGCAGGGTCCGGCAGTGATGCTTGAGTAGTTTGCTCGTGTTCAGTGTCTGAATTGACAAAATGAAGAACAGTCATAGAGGTGAGATACCAGCAGAATGCTGTTTTCTATCGTGCCACACACAACCCTGGATATCAGCAGAGAAGAAAGACGGGAATTTTTAAAATGTAACCTTCTTGAAAAAAATGGGGAAAAAAAAATATTATTCTTGTTTCCCATTTTAAAATGCAGCAACGTTTACTCAAGCAATGTCCGATAAATAACAGGGTGTGGTATTTTGTCATCAGAACAAAAGGGTTACATTCTTAGGCAATGCAATTTTATTAAGGACGGGGGTTCACGATCCTGATATCCCTTCCTTGATTGCACATTTACCTAAGTAGATGAATCTGACATGATTCCGAAAATTCCTCAGCAGCAGTCAAAGTCACAAACACTTCCTTTAGCCCCCAGAGGCTATATTTATATCTTCATCACATTGACAACATCTGGAAATGCAGTGATCTAACTGTGAGGCTAATGGAAGTACCTCTGCAATGTGATTAATAAGTTTGGTTGATTTGACCGTGGGATTTACTGAGGTCATTCCCTTCCGTGTCCTTCTGTTCCTTCTATACACCAACTATATTCTCCTCCTATTCTCATATCTTTGTCGGGATAGGTAATATTAGTGTTTCTTGTAATATTTGCTACATTCTTGCACTTAATTTAGACCCAACAAAGGGGACTAGGGTTAAATTGCCTTCGTGGCTTCCCAGATCGGCATAAGTATTTTCGGCATCCACTTCTCTTGAAACCTCCCTATTTTAAAGGAGAAGTAATTGTCTAACATATTGCTTTTCGGTGATGGTTACTTCCACTGTTCTAAGAATTAAAACACCCATCTGTTAGTCAATCCTGACTAATTGCTGAAGTGCCAATGGCAGTGGTGGGGGCGATTTTGAGCCGGCACTCTTCATCTGCGGGGATGGAACTTAAAATTCGGAAAGCACTCTTCGCGCCAATGAGTTTCCAAGTTCCGGTTTTACCGGGCCTCGCTGGTGGAGTGGCGTGAAACATGGCACGGGACCGCAGTAAGCTCATTTTAATACGTTAGCATATCATTAGCAAGCATTCTGTCTGGGACTTCACCCCCCCCCGCCCCCAACAGATATTCAGCATGTGCCAGCATGATGTCACGCCAGCATCATTTACAACAGATCTGCATAAGCATGATCCTGGTGAGTTTGGAGGTGAGCACTCAGGCAGCCAACACCCTCCGTGGTGTGCACTGTCCAGGGACACTGTGGAGAACTCGGGGGATACAGATAAGCTCAACCTGGGGCTGGAGGTCCCAGAATCACCATTTCAGGGAGAGGCGTTGGAGGGGTCACTTATAGGCCTTACCTTCCCTTGATGCTGAGACGTCCCTTGCCTTAATGGTGTTTTGAAGGCTGGTGTGCAGGCAATGCTTCCTGTGTTTGACTTCCCTCGTCCCTGTCCATTTTGCAGCTGAGGAACTACACTTCCATAGTGGGGGTTGGCAAAGGGGTGGGAGGGCTTATAAACAACAGACACAACACTGGGGTGAATGTGAGTTACCTGAGTGGGATTCCATGGTAGGCCAGGCTGTAAGGGCACAGTGGGAGGTTCACGGATGAGCTGCACATCCCCTCATGCAGCCTGAAGGGCCTCGCACTTAGGGGAAGATAACTGCAGTCTGATTGGACCCCACACTCAGGCACCAATGAGAGGACAAAAGGAAGAAGCTGCTCGAAAGGCCAAAACCAATAGTCAGGGGTGCTTGTGTGTAATGATAAATCTCACTGGGTCATGGAAGGCTGCTCAGCTTGGCAACTCGAGTGACCTGGGAGAAACAGTGCACCCTCTAGGATTGCTTTAGCTATGCTAACTGCTGACCTCACCATTCAGCTGTGCCTCATCTGACACAAGAGACAGGCACTTGGCTGAACAGCCATCCCAGCATTCCCTGACTAGCAAATATGCCCATAAATGCTACGCAGCCAACCATTGAGTGGATGCTACCTTTTAACTCTTTGCAAGTGTATATCCCAAACATTGAGCTGACATTCCCAGCAAGGCAGCAACGTCACACAGGAAACACTGATGTGAACTCCTGTCATGGAGTGCATGCCCTGCACCAAGATCTCCACTGCAAAGCCAGCCTCACAGTTAGCCTTAGTGCGCTGCAGTGATAGCAGCATCTTCCCAACTTCTCAGATTGAAGGCGATGGGCTCCGTCAATCAGCCTTGCACTCTGAGGCTGGATTCTGTCACCCCTTCCTTGTACCCATGACTTTGCCTTTACAGCTTCAGCAGCTGTGGAATAATCAGACCTGCAGTATATCATCAGCAAAGAGCTCAGCACATTCCTGGACTCCAGCATTCCTCTAAGTTCCAGTTCCCTGGGACATCTCTGTCTCTCCCTGCTGCTGAAGTGCTCACCAGTGAGTGACCCAGAAGGCTGCCTATTTAGTGATCCCACCAAGGTGTGAGTATCTGTGCTTGTACTGGGTGTGGGTGACAACTGTGACAGCTCTTCAACAGCAGGGTTGAAGAACTGGAGTCCAGTGGGTCCAGGGGGCGTGAGGATTGTCCAGCCAATTCTGCTGGTGAGCCTGCAAGTGAAGGGACAGGGCTTCACTGCATTACAGGGGATGTGGAGTGAACATTGATTACACACTTGAGACTTGAAGAATCTCAGAATTTGTGTTGAGAATTCTCACGTTTCTCTGCTGCTCCCACTTCTCCCAGGCACACTCTTCCTTCTCCTCGACCAAGCCGAGGGTTCACTCCTCAAAACGTGCGAGGGTTCTCAACTTGGTATGACTCTAGCTGGCTGCACCTGCTCACTCCTATCGTGGCTGAGTTTGTCCTGCAATGACACAGGGAGGAAGTGTGTAGGTGGGAGTGCTGACATTTAAGATGGTGATGAGGTGTGGCAGGCGTGGGGCTTGGATGGGAGCTGGAGTGTGAGGAGCATCACAGCTACTGGAGGAACATGGTGATTGTGGGAGGGAGGGGGGGAATCTGGTGCCTGGTGTTGGCAAAAGCCAAGGCGGCTGAGTGAGAGAAAGGATTGGGGGTGTGAGGTGTGTACGAGGAGGTCCAGTGGGAGACTGGGGGTGCTTCACTTACCCTGGGCTAAGCAAATAAGATCATTCATCTTATGACTCTGCTGCCCTGTCCTCCTTAGCAGTGTGCTTGCACTGACCAGGTCTGCCATTGCATCCCAGGCAGGGATGATGACCCTGCTGAAAGGCTAACTTCTAGAGCAGAGGTAGAGTGTGTCCTGCCTCTGCTCCACTCCATCCAGCATCCTGGTGAGGGCCCCCTCCAAAATGCATGATGCTGCCTAATTTGCTGCCAGCCTGTTTATATGGAGCTCACCAGTGGTTGCAGGGGTGGTGAATCAGAGGGAGGGAATCAAAGGAGCGGCATGATACTTCTCAGCATAAAAATTATTACAAATGGGGCACAGGAAGACAGGAAAAAGCGTGACAGAGCTATGGTGATAGGGTATTCAGTCGTAAGGGGAATAGACAGGCATTTCTGCAGATGCAAACGAGACATCAGGATGGTATGTTGCCTCCATGTTGCAAGGGTCAAGAATGTCTTGGAGCATCTGCAGGGCATTCTGGAGGCCGAAGGTGAACAGCCAGCTGTCATAGTGAATATAGGCACCAACGATGTAGGTACAAAATGGGATGAGGTCGTCTAAGCTGAATTTAGGGAGTTAGGGGTTAAACTAAAAAGTAGGACCTCAAAGGTAGTAATCTCTGGATTGCTACCTGTGCCACATGCTAGTCAGAGTAGGAATGTCGGGATAGCTAAGCTGAATATGTGGCTTGAAGGACGGTGCAAGAGGGAGGGATTCAAATTCCTTGGATCCGGTTCTGAGGGAGGTGGGACCAGTACAAATCGGATGATCTGCACCTGGGCAGGACTGGAACCAATGTCCGAGGGGGAGTGTTTGCTAATGCTGTTGGAGAGGGTTTAAACTGACATGGCAGGGGGATGGGAATCGATGTAGGAAGTCAGAGGGAAACAAAGTGAGGACAGAAACAAAAGGCAGTAAGGGGAAAAGTGGAAGGCAGAGAAACCAAAAAAAAATTTAAAAAGGCCACATTGGGCCTGATTTTGCCATTGCATTGCACCCGTTTTCAGACGCAAAAACTTAGTAAAATTGGGCGTGAGGCGATTAGCGTGATCCACGCCCGCGTCTGCACAGATGCCCAAGTTACCAAGGCCTGAAAATGGCCACGATCCGAACTGCACCGAAACAGGCGCGACGTCAATTTAAATGCATACAAATGCATGCCTTAATGAACTGGACATCCAATCTTATCTGCATTTCCCCCTTTACCATTGCGTTCACCAGTCCAGATTTGACGCGAAACAGACATGTTCGGCAAAGGTCTGTTTCAGGTGCTCCAGCTTCTGAAGGGGTTTTGGGGATAGGGCCTGAGTGGGATTGTGGTCAGTGCTGACTCAATGGGCTAAATGGCCTCCTTCTGCACTGTAGGAATTCTATGATTCTATGATGATGCTAAGGCCAGTTGGATCAATGAAATGTCTTAAATTGGTGGATGAAGTGATGCCACTGGCATACGGAATCATGGGAGCTGCTGGCTATATTTAGTTATTTCGGTGGTACTTTCTAAACTAGTGGATTGCCTCTTAACTCGCATATTTAGCTGACAATAGTTGACCAATGACAATTTAAAGAAATTTATGGGGACGCTTTAAGATAAAAGATTCTAGTTCCCATGGTTGTGAATCACATGTTTAAACTGTGATCGTTTGAAGTTGAAATTGTGTAAAGGTTTTGCCTATTATGTTTCTGAAAGAATTTTATTTGCAAATTATTAGGAAAACAAATCACTTTATCTAAAGGTGCTTATTTGATATGCTACTGCTGTGGTTTTGTGTGCTCAAACCTGCCAGACTCCTCTGCAATCCTTTTGTCATGTACCATTATTCAAATTGCTGCCTCCAATTATCCTCTCCTTAATTCTGTAATCTCAAATATCAGATGATTTGAGAAAGATTCCTTAGCAGAGTACTGACTTTAGAGATAAATGTAATGGCAGAAAAGGACCTGTTATTTTTAATCACACACTGTCCAGATATTATCTGCTCAAACAAGATGGCAAATCCTTTTATTATAATTAATAACACATCATGTTTCCTTTCTCTGCAACCGGAAAACTGATTTTCAGAGACGTCTGGTCAACCTTTCCCGACTCCACGTGCAATTCTGAAAAACAATCTGTTTCTTCAGTCGGTCATATTTAATCCTTTGCTTCAAAATTCTTTCTTGACAATCATATTTACAGAGCCAATCCTCTCCAAATGCACTGTCACATTCTTGTTTTTAGATATTAAATTCCAGCAACTTCATAATGAGCTTTGACAAAGGGTTCTCTGGACCTGAAATGTCAGCACTTTTCTCTCCTTCTAGATGCTGCCAGACCTGCTGAAATTTTCCAGCATTTTCTCTTTTGATTTTAGATTTCAGCATCTGCAGTAATTTGCTTTTTATTTATTGACTTAGTAATGAGTCTGTGCAGCCAGACAAATTAAACGCCTGTTTTTCTTACATGGAATTAATTTTCAGTCTGACGTTTTGTTGGATGTTGGGAATGCACATTTCTGTAATGACCTGTATATCCTCTTTTATTTTTTCTTTATCTTTTGTTTAGTTCTGATGCACTCCATTGTATTGTCAGTTGTCCATACATAAAGTATATTTAAAGATCGCCGAAGTGAGATTAAGTTAATTTTTTTTGCACTTCTTCCCTCCATTTCATCTCTCCACCTCCAAAAGTGGTGGCTCATGGACAAAGTGGAAAGAGTAGGATGTCAGGGGAGTTAAACTAGATTGCTCCCAAAAATGGGCATGGGTTTTGCAATGGTAGATTATTGAATTGAATTGAATTGAATTGATTTATTATTGTCACATGCATTGGGATGCAGTGAACAGTATTGTTTCTTCCGATCTATACAGACAAAACATACCATTCATATAATACATGGGGAGAAGTAAAGAATAATGTGCAGAATATAGTGTTGCAGATGCACCACACTCATTCAAAGTGATTTAAGTGGCAGAGAAACTTGATGCTGTTCATTACTCATAATGGTTGTATTCTGCAGCTCCATGCTGAATGCAGTTAGTTGATGTAAGCCTCACCAGGGAGCTTACATTCGTGCGAAGCTAGCACCACTTAAAACTAATCTGTATTATTTAAAACCAGGCTGCACTCATTTGTGATATGATTTCCACTTTGAATACTACTTGGATCTCTTGTCAGGTAACTTGTGACCTGTTCTATATTGGGAAGGCTTCCCATCAATTCTGAGTGACTTAAAATCTAACTCTGGTAGCTTTAGTTAAAAACTGCTTTATTTATACCATAGTAAATTCTAAACTTCTAAGTACATCGCTCTCTCGTTAGAATGATTCTATCTTCTCTTCTCAGGTTCTTGTGCATGACTGCTGATGTTTCTGTTACATTAGGATACGTATCACTATCTCATTACCTTAACTATTAACCCATTATTCTACCCTCCCCCCAGTATAATATCAATAATTTAAATAACAATGTTAAAGTATTCTTGAACGTCTGTAAATCTCCTGTACTGTCACACATTAATTCAACTTCAATGCTTCCTTATCACCCCTTCCTCCAAGTCACTGTCACGAAGGGCTTCAATCTCCCGTCGTATTCCCGGTTCTCTGAGAGGACATTGGAGACATATGCGGTCGCTCATCTTTTCCCTGGAAGACAGAACATATTGGCCGTGTGGGATAGTGGCTTTCCATGCCTGTTGGTAACAGGGCTGGGATCTCTATGATGACTGAACTGTTAGACTGGTGAAACCCTTTCAATGAAAGACTGATTGCAGAGAGAGGACTTCAGGATATGGATAGCTACACTCTCTTAAAGAGGAGGAGGCCAAACTATGCTCTCTGAAATCCTCTGTTCCACCTGAGCACACTGGAGAAAGGCCTGAGAAGATGAAGTATTTTCAACTTTGATGACGAACTGCACAGCTGTGTCATTCAGTGGCGCATTAAGAATGAAATAGTATTTAATACTCGTGATTTGAATAAACATGCAAAACAAGAAGAATGACTAAAATCCTATAGAGAGGATATGAAGACAATATGACTTTTCTATGACAATTAGGGTATAACCTGTACTTATTGTTGGGTAACATTTCCATCTTGGATTCAGCATGTGGCTGCTCCATTATTGGCAGTGGGATGATGGTGTCAGCTTAAGAATGTAAGACAGTGCCATCTTCAACAATGGAGTGAATCTCCAGAAGTGAATCCAAATGAAATTCGTGAAATTCCTCTATAGGATTCTTCAGCAGTCGTATGTCTGTGGTTTTAGCCTCTGCTTCTGCGCTGAAGGATAACTTTCGTGTCAGGATAGCTTGCTGATTAAATTGAAGCGTGGATATCAAGTTACTTTCACTCTAATGCTCTCTACCTTTGAAGAGAGAATAGAACCGATGTTTCGAGTCTGGATGAAATGTTAGCTCGATTCTCTTTTCACAAACACTGTCAGACCTGCTGAGATTTTCGAGCATTATCTGTTTTTGTTTCAGATTCCAGCATCTGTATCCTTTACCTTTGATCAGGCAGTGTGGATCCACCTTGGAATCAAGCATGTCAGAGACAAAGTGAAAAGGATAGAGAGCTTTAAGTTTTTAAGTGCCTAGATCACCAACAGTTTATCCTGGTCCCCCCATGCCAACACAACCATTAAAAAAGCCCACCAATACCTCTACTTTCTCAGAAGACTCAGGAAATTTGGCATGTCAGCTATGACTCTCACCAACTTTTAAAGATACACCATAGAAAGCATTCTTTCTGGTTGTATCATAGCTTGGTA